>NW_026623067.1:52374276-53633443 GCF_023065955.2 Ursus arctos | reverse complement strand
GATTTCTATGTAGTCCACTCATGCATTTATCCACTCGTTCACTCAACACATATGTATCTGTCGAGGATCAACTTCATGCCAGGCACTGAACCGAACATGTTCCCAGGGTGAGCTATGCAACTCTGGAAGTTCACACAGGCCCCATCTTGGGCAAAACTGCTTATATGACAGAGTTGAGGATCTGTGTTGACCTCCTGTCTTCCAAAAGATGTCAATACCCCAGAAGTGACATACACGTCCATTCACATTCTGCTGGGGGAACTCATTATATGGCCACACCTATCTGCAAAGGAAGCTGGGCAATATATCTTCTTTCTACCCCCAGTTAAAATTCAGGGATTCTTTTACCAGTTGAAAGAAGAGGAAAACCAATATTAGTGTCTTTGCTATCGTAAGATATGTGCTATTATAATGAAGGTTTTAGTGTCCTAATCAAAAAGAAAAACTCTGATGAGGCGAGAATTTTGAGTATTTCCATATTACAGAGACATAGAGGGATGGCCAGGAGCCAAGAGCCATGCAGGCAGATTCCTCAACCAGGATCTGATCCTACTTCAAGGTCATGGCCTCAGTAGGTCATGGCCTACTTCAAGGTCATGGCCTCAGGTTTTGGGACCCCAGAGGACTGAAAAGTGAACCCTGTAGGGTTCAGGCTAATCAGAAAAGACCATGCTCTGTCCTATTCCGGCATATGTGGGCCTTTTTAAAGTTTGAAAACAGAGGCACACACTGAAGAATTATTTCTGATATACATTTTTCTTTTTTTTTTTTTTTAATAATGATTTTTTATTATATTATGTTAGTCACCATACAGTACATCCCCGGTTTTCGATGTAAGGCTCGATGATTCATTATTGATATACATTTTTCTAATAGAGCATTTTTTTGGCATCAGAGAGGAAATATGTTTCCTCTACCCTCTTAGATTCAGTATTTGGGGGCAAGAAAATTAAACAGACACAAGACAGATGAGCAAGAGAAAAAACAAAGTTTATTCACTTACGCAAGTGGGAGCTCACAAAGAAAGTGGCTCAAAGAAGTGGTTAGAATTAGAGCTTATATACATCTTAATAAGACCAGTGGCAGAAGATTTCATGAGACAATAAATAGTAAGGAATGACTGAGACATATATAGGGAAAGTAGTGCCAGGGAAGGCTCGTCTTCCTAAGGTCTGTTTCTGCATCTAGCCCTGACTTCTCATCTCCTTCCCTCTAATGCAGGCAGCCTCCCTTAAAGGGGGATTTGTGATGGTTGAATTCTTTTGGAAGGCTGTGCTTATAGGCAGGTGAGGGGCGTGCAGAAAAAGCCTCTCCCCAAATCCACTGATTTTCAAATGCCTTCAGTTCTAAGTAATCCTTACGCCATAGTGGCATATTCTAGACCCCTTCGTACATCACACCCAAATTTTGTAGAATCAGTGACTTTGAAAGAAAGAAGGAAAGAAAAATAAAAGGAAAGACAGAAGGAAGGAAGGCAGGTACTGGCTATAATAAAATGTTTTTCAGGCAACAGATGAATTTCGAGGAAAAAAATTGTATTTACAGCTCCAAAAATCAATGCATCATTTTTAACAAAACTATATGTGGGGAATGAGTTCAGTTACATTCCAAATTCAATTGGTAAGATTTCGAACTCAGTGTGAGTCATCCTCTGCCTGTCGTGTCCCTGACCTGGATGTATTCCCACAAGCTTTGGATGAATGGCCCTGATTTGTGCTTAGTAGTGTACAACAAGACCCCCCACATTTGAGAAAGTATCGAAGAAACACTTGGAGAAGAAAAGAAAGCCAGGGAGGAGAGCCATGGCCCTGGAAGGCAGGACTTTCCCACACGTAGAGCAGCTGTTTGTCAGCAGCCACATTAGCAGTCCAGGATTAGGAAGGAGTGCTTTAGCTATTCTAGATCCTAACATGAGAGCCTTTCAGTCACGTGTAGGTGTTTCACTCTGTTTCCATTACATTGTAGGACATTGATTAGGAATTTGGAATTGATGCATAACACAGGATAATTTTTCCCATTTCAAATAGTAGGAAATAGGCTCTGGTTAGCATTTTCAGGCAGGACATCTGATTGTTAGATGTGGGTGACTGATGTTAAGTGAACAGTGCCTGTATTTTAGAAACTGGATGGGAAGTGATGCCCCACAGCTCTTCACTTACTCAACATCCATTCAGTGGACACTGACTGAGGACAGTGAGCCAGACATTATGCTGAAGGCTGGGGAGAGGGAGGGGAAGAAGTCAGCAGCCCCGCTCTGCAGAGCCTCGGGATGTGGTCAGAGTGAGTGGAAGCTGCGGAAGTGGGTCGGGTGGTGGGGACTCTAATCCAGCTCCAAGAGCCAGAGATGGATGAGTAAAAGTTCACATAGTAAAAAGGAGAAAGGGGGACAGACAAAGGGACTAGCTCATACTGAAGCCCAGAGACAGGGAGCAAGCTAACCCTGGCAGCACCACTGAGCCCCAGAGGCCAAGCAGAGTGGGTCTTCCCATTGCAACACCCCCCTGGCCCCTGTGAAAGAAGCTGGAAGTTCCGGCTCCTCTCTGGAGCTCTGCCCACATGCTCCTGGCCGCCATCTTCATCTCAAACTACCACAGGGACCAAACTGAATGTGCTCTAAGACTTTGTTTCCTTATCTAAAAAATGGGATAATAAAGTTCATCTTATAGAGTTAGTGTGCATATTGAATGGGTTAATACATGTAAAATGCTTAGACGAGGGCCTAGCACATTTTCAATGCTATAGTATTATTAATGATATTAGTATTAGCTAGAGGCCCTGTGAATGTGTCACAGTGAAGCCACAGGTTCCCTGAGCTCAGGCTAGGGATATTAAGATACAGGTTTCCTCTCTCTCTCTCTCTCCCTCTCCTCAACCCTCCCCTATCCCTCTCTCTCTCTCTCCTCTTCTCCTCCATACATAGCTAATGCATAATTTTGCCGCCCCCCGCCCCCGGCATTGGTGCAATGAGACTGCATCCTACAATGATTTTGTTTAAACAAACTCAAGAATGCCCACTTGGCTGCATAAGACTGCAGAGAACAACTTAAAGGCTACCAAGTCCCCTGCTTCTCTCAAAGAGCGCAGGCCCCAAAATGAGCTCCACAGGAACAGGAGGAATACATGCCCTCCCCTTCGAGAAGGATCATTTCCCAGCACAGCCCAGTCTACGTATCTTGAAGCACACCTTGCAAGTGACTTATGGGATTCTCCAGCATAATTTGGAGCATAGGCAGTTCCCACCCTCCGCACTGATTTAGAACCCAAGGCTTCCTAAAAAGAAGCCACCCAGCGCCTCTGTCAGTTTAGCACTGAGTACATTTTAATTGCTCTGGAAATCTTGAAGGCTTTCTAAGAGCTGGTCTTCACTTTCAACAGTTTAAGTCACCCCCAGGCATAGCCCGAGGAGTAGGATTAGAGCCTCCCAGATGCAGACAGACCCAGAGAGGGGCTGTGATTCACTACCTGAGCCGCCCCTCTCCTTCCCTCCCCATCTCCCTTCGGAGGTAAAATCGGCTTCCTCTCTGCCTAAAGCAGGCCTAAAAAGAGATCGCCAATCCCAAGACATGTCACATGGAAGCTACAGCAGCACAGGCACATAGATCCAAAGCTTGAAAAATAGATGCTCTTGGTTCTCAAGTCCACAAGCCCGGCGCCTCTCTCGAAGCTCAGGCAGGTATGTTCTCCCCGCTGGGTTTAATTTCAAAATCCAGTGCAATCACTGAAAAATGAGAGCTATTCGCTCTTTGAGCTATGCACAATTTTCATCAGCAGCCTCTGGTGGCTACAGTCTCGGGCAGTCTTTTACCACCTTTTCCTCGTCCTCCCCATACAGATCCATATTCTGGCAAAATGGTTTTCTAATGGCCTGTGGACGCCTGCCTGTGTGTGGAGGCATTGTCTGAGCCCCAAGTCCAGCGGCTAGAATCTCTCTCCCCGGACAGACAGGTAGAGAGAGCTGTGGTCTCACGTTTCAGCTGGCTTCTGTCTTCCCTCAGACTCTGGAAATCTGATCCTCCCTTTTGTCTTTCCAGCACAGTTCTTTATGGAAAGATAAACATGACAATGCAACAGTGTGCACAGACACACAGAACTGATTCTCAGCAAGCGCTAAGTAGAAGGCGTAATTACAGCTGGAAGGTGGCAGCTTTGGGGGGGGGGAAGAAAAAGGGGAAATAGTCTTTATAAAATGTTCTTGTTTTTATTTTTAGCTTGGTGTTCACATCTCATTTGCTATCATGCAGGGAAGCAAGTGTACACTCACGTACACAAAAAATACCCCTATAGTCACACGTGCACACACACACACACCTACACACAAAGCAGTATTTTAGAGACCCTTGGTCTTTGATGTTCTTTTCAGCAAATGAATGATTTGCCTCCATAGTCAAGCATCAGAAGAGTGGTTTTTCTCCTTCCTCTGCTGTCCTAAACACAGGAAAGAGATGAGCAAAACATCATGAAACCTGAACCAGCTCACACAGAAGGACTCCAGAGAATCAGGATCTTCCAAATGGAAACGCCAGTTAGCTGCAATGTCCTCAGAATCTCATCGCTTAAATTGTGATTCCAAAGAGGAAATCCCTTATGGCCCAGCAAGCACATACAATCAATTGTCCACATTATTTATGGAAAAACCTGTCCTGCTGAATATTTTGGACACAGAAGTGACGATTTCAAAATGAGATTTGCCAACACAGCCCCTTTTCCCAAAACAGTAAGAATCAGCAGAATATCCCTGTGAGTCCTCTCAATTTATTCTTCATCATAAGCCAGTGGGAGAGGAGCTCAGCTGAGTGAGATCCCACGCCACACACAGGCACTAATCTAATCCCACACAAAGGAAAATGAGAGCAGAGTGTGAGCCCGGGATTCCTAAATTAGTGGGCCAGCTCCGAGACTCAGGGGCTCTTACTTAGGCAGGGTGACAAGGACAGCAAAGTCACAAAGAGCCAGGCCTCATGAAGTGTCCAGCCTGTGTGGGGCCTGGGAGGTGACAACAGTGTTCCAAGGCAAAGACTTTGGGCCACATACCTATTCACAGTGGAGTATGTGTGTTAAGCACAACGAGGTGTGTGTGTGAGTCTTGCTTTAAAAAGCAGGAGGGCAAAAAATGAAATGAAATGAAATGAAATGAAATGAAATGAAATGAAATGAAATGAAATGAAATGAAATAAAATAAAAATAAAAGAAGCAGGGCAATGAGGCTTTATTTTATGTGAATTCTACAGTGTTGACCAAACCCACGCTCCCAATTTCCTGCAGGCTTCCCAAAGGAAGAGGATCCAAGTAAGCATGAAATAAGGCCTCAGCCATAGACAATAGCCTCACCTAGAACACCGCTCACCTCCCATGCCCTTCCCGCCTTCCAGATTTGAGTGTGGAACCTTTGGCATCATTAAAAACTATCTCCTTGCCTGGGGGTGTTCACTTCTCTTTGTTCGCATTTCTGGAGGGGTGGGAGGGATTAGAACTGCCTTCTGCTTGAGAGGGGCCCTCTGGAAGGCTTACAGGGATCAGAGTGCAGTCCTGGGGAAGGGAGCAGAAAGGGCTGATGCAGACCTTGGCTGAGTCTTCAGGAAAAGAGAGGGCACCAAGTTGTTGAGTTTCTACACTGTCAGCCCAGATGCCCTGCTGGAGAGGAGATGAGTGCGAGGCAGATGACCACCCATGAGAGTGCCTTTGGCTGGGAGGAGCTTGGTACCTATAAGAGGCAGGAAGCCATGCAAATCAGGCCTGAGTCAGAGAAGCCCTAACCACAGTGGAGCCCTGGAACCCAGGAAGCCCCTAGCATATGGTGGCCATCTTTTTTTTAGGGGCTCAGAACCCACAGGATGGCACCACGCTGCTGTCAGCAGAGTGCTATATAGGAGGTGAGACCCCTAATTATCTCTAGTTTCACCTCGGCCTGCTTTTCCTGGCATTCAGCACATACACACATGCACACACACACATGGCCAATTTTATAATGACACAAAAGTTAACAAAACACAATGATGCCCTTGAAGTCTAGGTGGTGATGGAAATAATACGGCTTTTTGAAGCTGTCCTGATCTCAGTTCTGTCATTTATGAATGATGTGGCCTTAGCCAAATCACTTTTTGTCTCTATAAAATGGCCATAGAAATACCACCCCGCATTTCTGAAGGGATTAGAGAGAGAACGTATAGAAAGCACCCTGCCAGGGGCATGGCCGACCCAGGTCAACAGTGACAGCCTTATTTGCTGTGGAGAACCTCTGGCTTGTAAACACTAACAGTGGAGCGAGGGAATAAAACTGAACATAGTAGGTCTGGATCCGGAACAAAGTGGGCTTAACACACTGGGCCCGTAAGAGAGTAAAAGGGAACCTCGTCACAGAGGACCCGACTCGGCTACTTTCAAAAATGGGACCAGCGGTGACTCTTACTCAGACCTGGCTTCATGGTTGTGTGTGGTCTGAGCAGTCACAACAGCCCGCACTCAGTCTAGGTTCTACTGTCATTATCCTGAAATTCTTAATAATTTGTGAACACCAGTCCCTGCAAACTATGCAGCCAACCCTGCTCCTATTTACTGAGACTGAGGGTGTTTTAATTAACTGTCTCCTCTCCTCCATTCTCAGAGGCCTCCTGACCTGCTCGGACCCCTGATGCTCCTCTGATATACCAGTGTGTGGACACACTGGACACGCTAGAAGGTTCTCCTTCTCAACTCCAGACCTCCTAATCCGTATGACCCACCCCCGCTTCTCTGTGGGTAACTGAGTGGGTACTCCATCTGCCCCAGACCATTGCTCTCAACATAAAGGCAATGTTCGCCTCCACGAAAACCATTTCCAGAATTCAAGAATTCTACCTGGCAAAGACCATCGTTGAGTCCAGCCCTATCTGCCTTTCATTCAACCAGTACTTATTAAATACCTACAATGTACTCAGTGCTCAGCTGGGCTGGATGAATCCTGTCTTCCTGGCAGCAGGCAAATCCCACCCAGAACTGACAGGTACCGAGCTAAAGGAACAATGTTCCCCAGGACCTCGAGTAAGTAAAACTTTGGGCAATTTGACCTAAGAAACTTTTGCCTGGGAGAAAGAGAACATTCTGGGAGCAGGGGTGAGAGCGTGGCGGTAGGGCTGCGTTCTCTCTGACTCGAGCAGCTGGTGCAAGGCAGCTGGATGAGATGCTGCAAACCCCGTTATGTTTCCCTGTTTGCTGTGAAGAAGTGTCCTGCCTACTCTGAGCTGCGTGACTGTCGGGTGTCCTGCATCACTGGCCACAATCCTCCGGGACATCCGTATCATGGTTGGGGCAGGCTGGACTCACTCTCCCAGAGAGAAAGGGTTTGGGATGGCCGAAGAGCCCTTGGTGTTCAAAGGTGCAGAAACAGGAAGACTCTGAGAAGAACTTGAAGAAAGTGGTCTGCAGAGTGTCGGGGTAGTGGGTAGTGGCCACAGCAGTGCAACGCAGGTTCCTGCTGACTGATCTCGTTCCCTTCCTCTGCGAGAGTCCCTCTTCTGTGAGCAGCCAGAGACCCAAAGGACAGAAGGTCCCAGAAGTTGATCTAGAGGGTGTGCCAAAAAAAGAGTCCCCATTCATCAGAATCGGTGAGCTGTAAGCCGTGAGCAGTGAGAGTAAAAATCACTGCATCTGTCTCAGGAGGGAGACCAGAAATAGTAACGGAAGGACCTACTTCTCCAAATCAGCTCTAAGCTGGGTTTTTAGCCTTTTAAAAAAAAAAAAAGTGTGATGGAAGGGGGCACCTGGGTGGCTCAGTCAGTTGAGTGCAACTCTTGGTTTCAGCTCAGGTCATGATCCCAGAGTCTTGAGATCAAGCCCCATGTGGCTCTGTGCTCAGTGCAGAGTCTGCTTGTCCCTCTCCCTTTGCTCCTCCCCCCCAAATAAATAAATAAAATCTTTTTAAAAATGTGATGAAAGTTTACTGAAGGGAACAGGAGGCAGAACAGCAAAGGAGACATTGTCTGTCAGGAGGCAGTGGTGGGGGCTATAGTTAAGGGAGGGAGGGAGGAGGTATGAGAAAGTATGGAATTTTCCTTTTTTGTTAACTCTGCCTGGGTCTAAGTAGCCCATTGGTCAGTTAGGGCCTGTGTCTTAATTAGCCTGTTTGCATTCAGCCTGGTTGTCACTGTGGGCCCTTCTACCTTACTCAGGTTTCCATTGTTCAAGCCTGTTGCCTAAAGGTGGCCTCTCTGCTCCCCCCTGACAGACTGGCAATGATACATCTTTGGCTTTAGGGCAGAGGTCTCATGTTCAGTAGCTGCTTCATGATGGATGGGGGGGTACGCTATCCCTCCCTAAACTTGTCGGTCCATGAGGGGTTCTGTGCAGTTACAGACCAGAGCATGGTATTACATCAACATGATGCTAAGCAATTTGAGTGAAACTCCTTGGTGGCCAGGTCCATGGAATTTAGAGGGAGGGGACTCTCCGGTGGTATGGGCTGGGATCCTTGTTGAATCATTCACTGAATCATGGGATCATTTGTATATGGAATTATTGAGTTCTAGAAAAGACAAATTTAACAAAGAGATTAAAGAGAGGGGGCCCAGTAATTAGTAGTCTGAGTATTGAAACCAGGGGTCCTAAGAAGGAAAGAAGTCATGATAGCCATGACAAGGTCTCTTTCCAGGAAAACCATCCTTGTGTGGCACTGTGCCAGAGGGAGGAAGCCACTCAGATGCATAGGAATATACTTTGCCTATAGATCAAGATGGTGGCTGGATCCACAGGAACAAAGGGAAAGGGGGAGGGGCCCCAAAAGAAGCAAGACAGCTGAGAGTCAGCCAGCATCAGGGGAGGGTCCCAACCGAGTCCATACCATGAGCAGGTTCACCTTGGACAAGCTGCCGCTGCCAAGTGTACCACACGTTGGGAATGGAGGAGACCTCAGGACAGACAGAGTCAGAGAGGAGAGGAAAGAGGTCCCTCACCCTCACAGGAACAGGCAGACCAACCTCCTCACACTCAGACGTTCAGACCACACCAGGGAGCTAACCTGGTCAGAGATCTTCAGTTGTCTGAGGAGTACTAGGGTTAGACCACCAAAGGGAGAAAAAGAGAAAGGAGAGGGAGGGCAGGATCCCTCTGAAGGGCCAGAGGGTAAGGCCCTCACCCTTTTGGGCAAGGGCAGTCAAGCAAGTTCCTCCTGGGGCTTTGAATCTTCATCAAGGAATAAACTCGGCTGGGGGTCATCAGTTCTCCCAAGGAGTACTAGAATTGGTCCACTGAAGAAAAGTCCCAAGAAATTCCTGGAGAATCCAGGAAAAGTCCCAGCCTGGCAGAGGCTCCCCATATGGGCCACCAAATGTGGGGTGAGCCAATTGGGTGAAGGTCAGTGGTGTGGGTGGTAAAAGAATTCACCCAAGGCAGAACAAAGGAGATAGGAGCTTACTGAATACACTGCAAAGGAGCAGCAGGCAAGATGCAAAGGAAAGACTGTCTGCTGATTTGTGGTATTTTTAAAAATTCATGCTACATTGTAATAAATGTAAAAACTCTCACTCTCTTTCATAAATTTCAAGTAAATTAAATATATCAACTTCAATTAAGTACAAGGTGTAATGGTGATCTAAACATGTGCTTTTTGAATGAAGCTTGCTACTTCTCCCTCTCTCCCAGTTTCCTATCGCCATTTCCACCCCCAAGGCCCCAGATTCTAAAAAGCCCTTAAATGGGGATGTTCCCTTTTGTTCCCCTGATTGGAAATGTTTATTATAAACTTATTTTCAATTGTGACCTTCTTAAGTTTCTGTCTGAATCTCCATGGATCTTCTTAAGTCTTCTTTGGGTCTCTGACTACAGAGAAGTGGGGCTCAGGAAGATAAGAGGGGTTAGTCAGCAAGAACCCACATCCCACAAGTGCTGTCTCCATGCCTAGTACATGGCCGATGACGTTGTCTATGCTCAATACACGTTGATAAATGATTGCAGGTGTGAATGGATGGATGGACGGGTAGAAGTAAGGAATGCCAGAACAATATCTACTCTTTTGTAGGGTCAAAGTTAATTTTGTCCTGTAAACTTGAGCTTTACGGGATTGTAGTCTGGGATAAAATGAGAAGAGTGGACTACTTCTGGGGAGAAGGCAGGTCCTCAAAGAGGACAGGTAAGGCTCTACCAATCTACTTTTTCTGTACTTCTCGGGAACATCCAACTTCCCAGGCCTTACTACTCCCACGTGGGCAAAGCCCCTGCCTTTGGGCAGCCATAAGTTGCTAGGCACAGAGCAGGCCAGACAGTTCCAGAAAATGCTTCAGAAAGGACTCCCAACCTCCACACACAGGAAAGCCCAGTGTTAGGACTGACCCTCCAGGACTGCAGAGAGATAAAAGACAGGCTGTAGCTCACACTGGCACAGCCAAGAATATCTAGATAAACAGGAAGGGATATATATGATCAACAAGAGCACGAACTAAAAAGAAAACCCTTGATGAGGGAAGGGTAAAGGTAGCAGCTGAGAGCTCTTTTTGGAACTTTGAATGATGCTGAAAGTCAATAAATTTGAACATTGAGATCTAGAGAACAAAACTATGACCAAGGAGAGGTGTGTTTAATTTCATGCAACAAAGCAGTTTTCTAAAAACCAAGGCTGTCCCACAATGGAATGTTCAAGTCTATCACTCTTGAGAGATATTATGACTAAGTTTCCTTTCAGTGGAAGAATTGAAACAAGAGGCCATATGCTCATCTGTCTGAGCTGTCATGTGAGGGATTTCTGAGGTGAAGGAAGGTGGGGCCAGATGATTTAAGGTTTTTCCATGACTCATTTGTTCAGGTGAGGCACCCTTGCCATCCTTACCCCACCCCACCCCACACTGAGACTCTGAAATCAAGTTTTTATCCAAGCGTCTAAATACCAATTCAATTCCCCACTTAGAATTTATGGATCTTCAAATTCCTAAGTTTATTGATAGAAAATCCTGCCATTTTCCCCGAGGTGATGTGCAGCCCTGAATGGGAGCTAGCCTCTTTTTCCCAAAAAGGGTAAGACTCTCCAAGGGACGGTACAAAGCTTCACTTACAAAAGTCTCCTCAAACTCTGCCTCTGGGTTTGTTTTCTCTCCTTCTGTGTCCACACCCTCACACCTGAAGTCATTCCCAGCAAGTGCTTTGGAAAGTTTCTCCCCTCAGTCCCTGTGCTCTAACTTTATCCTTGTAGGACCAGAAGAATTCTTTCACCTCACCTCTGGAAGAGGTGTCCCTGCCTAGCAGTCACCTAGCTCTTTTAAGGAAGTGGTCCATAGCCAGTGTCACTAGGAAATGTGCTGAGGAACACCCCATACCCTTCTCTCACCAACCTGGTGTCACTCTCCTCAGTCCCTCTGCCACCACCATGCTGGGCTCTGAGCAGGGCACAGGACCACTGCCAAGTGTCCCAGCATGTCTGCACCCAGTGCCAGCCCAACCCAACTGAGTACTATAATACCGAACCCCTTACTCTCTCCTCAGGTGTATAAAGTACTTGGAACACTAGAAATTTTTAATTCCCCTTTACACATCCACTCTACCCACAATGGATACAAGGAATGCATGTGAATTAGGTGCCAGGAACTGTCCAGAGGGATCCAAAGTCCACTTTCAAACTATACCCTGAAATTGACTCTTGGTTGTCAACATCATCAAAACTGAGGGCGGGTGACCAGGCCACGTGTGTCAAACCTGGTAGGTGCTCAGTAAGTAGCAGGGTGATGACAGCTGCACTGCTGAGTGACTCTGAGCACAGATTCGGGACTCAGAAGAAGTGACTGGGTTCCATTTCTTCAACCATCAGTGAAGAAGTTGGTCTTGATTTCTGGGGCTTTACCATGTCTAAAACAACACAACTTTCTCACCAATAGGGACATTTCTCCTGAATATCTTCTCTGTCAGATGAAGAAATCTCTGTCCTGGGAGGTATCCTGACTTGGCCAAACTCACACCAAACATTACAGCCTAGACTTCTGCCTCCTGGTCCTAGCTCCCTTGAACAATTCCAAACCAGGTGTCATTGACCCTGGACCTTGGGATACACATGGCTCTAGATATTAGAAGTAGGAACTGAGAAGAAACACAGAAAAGGGACATCAGACTTCACAGTCCTTCCACCTTCAACGACAGCAACCCCCCCTCCCATTAGAGCTCAAAGTGCAGCCCAAGACCAAACAAGCCCCACAGAACATCTCCCATCTCTGCCTGAGACTGTGTGCTGATCTGGAGCAACAAGCACAGAGAACCACTTAATTCTGAATTCCATGTTGCTATAATCCTGGTGAGGTGTATGCATTTCAGGGGACACTGAGCGCTGACCTGGAGCCCTCCCAGAGGTATCACAATCAAGGGTTCCCGAGGGAACTCTCATAGAACCGTTTGGGGATAATTATTACCTCACATGGATAACTAAGACTGTTGAGCCCTTTGTGTGTTGATGGCCCTGTCATGCTAACAAGGTAAAGTCAGTAGAAGACAGAGAATTTAGGTCTTGAGTTCCAAACTAAAAACCACATGCGCAGTAGCTTAGTTTAACAAGGTTTCCTAAGTGAAAGTAATACATGGTTACTTGACAATGGTGATGTGATAAAGCTTTGGCAAATGTTGTTAAGTTTTAAGAATATAAAAGGGAAATATTGGGGGCACCTGGGTGGCTCAGTTGGTTGAGCAGCCAACTCTTGATTTCAGCTCAGGTCATGGTCTCAGGGTCCTGGCATGGAGCCCCATGCTCAATGGGGAGTCTGCTTAAAGATTTTCTCTCTCCCTCTCCCTTTTCCCCTCCCCTGCTCGCTTGCTCCCACTCTCTAAAATAAATAAATCTTTTTAAAAAGGGAACTATTGGATGCTTAGAACAGTTATGCTGGAGGAACTATGTTATAGAGTTTTAATTTGGAGAAAGATCCTTTCTTTTGTAGGGTTGTTTGTGCCATTAACTTTGATGATCTAATTCACCTTCAGATTTTCCATGATCCAAGCCAAGGCTGAAAATAGTCACATGTTCAGTGAACATTTTCGAGATATAAATAATTTGAAACACAGCCCGCTTATGCTCTGAATGATTTACAAATTGCTCTATGTGAAGAACACCACATGAGACTTCTAAATGCCTGCCCAGGTGTCAACAGGTAACAAGCCAGGCTGATATAAGTGACTGGCTAGGTCCATATTCCAAGAACTCGGCATCCTGAAATGTCAGCAGGGCTCAGCAAGACAAGAACTGTGTATGCACTTAGTATACATGCTAATAAAATTACTCCACAGTGGTCACCCCTAGAATTTCTCCAAATCCTACTGTCAGAAGCAATAAAGTAAGTGTTGTAATCTAAATGGCTAAGACATCCCTTAGTTTATGTCAATTATCTAATAAGCTATACAGAAACACAGCTATTCTAATTTTATTACTGGTTTTCTTCTAAGCCTTATCTGTTTGCAAAACAGAAATGAGAATGTGCACAACAAAAGAACCATGGGTTATCACAATAGAAAGCGACCTCAGAGCTCATTAACCCAGTTTCCTACATCATTTTATAGAGAGGCAAACTGATTTTCTATCTAAGTCACATTCCTTAAAAGTGGAGCCTGAGACAAGGATTCAAGCACACATCCTTTATTAAAAGGAGTGCTCTTTGAGGCACCTAGGTGGCTTAGTTGGTTAAGAGTCTAACTCTTGATTTTGGCTCAAGTCATGATCTCAGGGTCCTGGTACTGAGCCCTGAATCTGGCTCCCTGGTCAGCAGGGAGTCTGTCTGCCTCCCTCTCCCTCAGCCCCTCCCGCTGCTTGCTCTCTCTCTCTCTCTCTCTCATTCTCTCTCTCTCTCTTAAATAAATAAATAGATCTTTTTTAAAAAGGGGGGGAGTGCTCTTCAAGAAAACCTATGAGGGAGCAAGTGAAGCAGTATAGGAAAAAGGAAAGGGCTAAGCGAAGATGTGACCTCAGGCTCCAGCTATGGGCCACCCCCAGAATGGGGGCACTGCTGTCCTATTGGCAGTGGAAAATGCTCTAGAGAAAGGAGCAGCTATGAGCTGCTATGTTAGCATGCAATGCTCCCAGCAGCTGGGGGGTGGGCCCACTGGCCCAGCAATGGGGACCTGGGCAGGGCCCAGTGGTAGTGCTCACCACAGCTCCAGAGAAGTGTCCAAATGAAAATGTCTGCATGTAATGTCTCTATAAAAATATATCAATAAGTGTTTATAGATCTCTCTATATATAGAGAAAGACAGAGAGAGAAATTGGGTGGGGAGACAGAGACTGAGAGACAAAAAGACACACAGAGAGAGAAGACAGGCAGGTTAAAACAGGCCATTTTAAGGGGAAGTAACAAAGGGGCACACACTATGAGTAATACAGGCATTTAGTAGAGCAAAACCACTGAGCAGAGGATGAAGAGCCTCAGCCCCCCAAGAATGGAGCAGCATGCAGAAAGGGTTGTGCTGATGGCAGAGCTCTAAAATGAACCATGAGCTCTCCCTACTGAAGCAGAGCTTTAGAAGTGAGACCAGAGGGTTGAGAGCCCAAGAAAGGTATTTACCCCTGAGAAGAGGACAGATATTGAGGCATGAAGCCAGCTACAGACAGAAGCAGGGTACCCAGCAGTCAGTAGACAGTGTGCAGAGAAGCAGGAGGCTGACAAAGGGCAGGGGGCACAGAACAACAGCCCGAGGTCATGAGTGAGATCCTGCCAAGTGGCAGAATTCCTGCCAGAGGTGTGGGACTAGAAGGCACAGGTGACTTGGAACAGCCTTCGGAAGTCAGTGGCGGGGGTCGTGAGGTGGGACACCACACCAGTCACAGGAGACTTGGCTGCCATGCAGTCCTAGTCTGGTGGAAGGGGATCCAGGAGGGGAATGATAGCAGAAGAAAGGCAGGAGCACACCAAGAATTCCAGGTGCCAGCAGACCCAGCAGCAGACTCTCTTCCCTGGGAAGGTTTCTTTTGTCCCTTCTCATTGGCCCCAGAATGAACAGCAGCTTGGGCTGGGAGGCAGCTGGGTGAAGTGGTAGGGAGGTCAGTGGTCCCTTGGAGGGCAGAAGCCAGGTCTCAGCTACGGCCTGGGGCAAGAAACCTATTTAGGGAATGGATCTTTGCAGTCACTGAAAGATTCCGGATGGGAGTTTGTACCTGAATCTCCAGGGCATCAAGGCAGCCCCTCTCGTTATCCAAGCCTGTGTTTGCTGAATGCGCAAACATTCATGAGTAGGGAATCTTAAAAATGATTAAAAAGAGCAAAGCTCCTATGGGGAAAACACGCTATTAATCTTGAAAGTTCTCTTCCATTTCTATTTTTTTACAGCTGCTCTTCTCCAATAAAACATCACATCATGGTTTTGTTTATTTTAGCATATTACAGTTTTGATAAAGCCCCAAATCCTTACATCAAATATATTCTCCAATGTCAAAAGGGCATGCAAAGAAATGTTTCCTAATGAAAAATTTATCTTTTATCTGACAGTGATGATTTAACTGGTTCTGATCTCTTCATCCTCTTTTCCATTTAAAAAAAAAGTTGAACAAAATTACCTTTCTTGGAATAACAGCCCCTTCTAAAACCTGCCTGCTTTGTCATTATCTCTGTAATCTCCCTTGGAGATCATGGGCTATTCATTTTCTCCCTGACTCCAATTTGCCTTTTGATATTTTTCTTTGGTCTGTTCAAACGGTCCCCCAATTGCCCAGCTCATCGGAGCAAGGCCCCAGCACAAGCAAGAGCCCATTGCCACCACGTGTCACCCATGGAGTGTCACCCAGGGCTCCACCAGCTCTGGGGCCCCTCCGTGCAAGGGGCAGGAGCTTTGAAAATGGTCTAAGCTCCTCTCATGAAAGCTTTCTCTAGCTCTTATCCCCAAGACAGCTTTCATCTCCATATCATGGCAGAGGCTGCAGCTTCATAGCCCTAGAAAAAAAAAAAATTAGCTACTGAGCCCTTTTTAAAAAGGAAAACCTGAGAAAAAAAAGGCTTGGAAATATATCCTGGCTGCTCAGGGCTCCATGCACACCTCTGATGGGGTTCCCTACATAAGGGGGTCTGGTTAAGGGGTGAGGGAGCCTGACATTGAGCCCACGCAGAGTTGTGTGTGCCTAGAGAGACTGCCTTTTCCCCCTCTGCACCAGAGAACCATCTCTGGGTGGGCAGCAGCTCTGGGTTCTTAGCCGGTCGTTTCTTCCGGGTGTCGGGTTGGGCTAATGGGTGGTTATATCATTGTTGTGGTTTCCGGTTGTGTTGAGTTGTTGCTGTTTCCTTCCTTTAATTTCATCTCTGTTGTCCTCCATGGAAAGTGTGGCAGCCTCTGGTACGGCCCTGGTTCAGAGGAAGCACTGAGCACACGCAAATCTCACACACCTTCTCTCTCTCTCTCTGCCTCTCTCTGCCTCTCCTCTTAAATAGCCCCTCAAAAAAAAAAAAAAAATTCTTTTCAACTGTGTTTAATCAGCAGTGTGGATCCAACTGTGCTGGCTTAGTCCTCACTACATTCTGAATGCACAATCACGTCCCAACTCATTAGTGACAAGAAAGCTGAGCTGTCAAGCATGGCTTCCACTCCAGGAAAGGTGTCTGTGTGAGAGCAAAGTCCAGGATCCACACAAAAGCTGAGTTGGCTTTTTCATTTCTTTTAAGCTTTATTGATCTCGGGAAGAACTGAAGGCCTGATAGAAAAAAGGTGGGAATCAGCTCAACATACTAATTTATGTATTATTTATGGACTTAAGCCTACAGTTGCTACAATACAGAAAACGGAATGAGGACATGAGAGCTGCCACTGCACACAGTTCCAACACGGGGAGCAAGTCACACAGGCACTGTGAAATCACATGGGGGGAGAATGGCTTCCCGGGAGCAATGTGGAGTTTTGGGTCAGACAGCACCATATCCGCATGAGACCTGGGGCAAGTTCCTAGACCCCTACAGCCTGCAGTGTTCTTGTCCCTAAAATGGGCAGAAATACTGACTCTCAGGGTTGTTGTGATCATTAAATGGCAGAAATAAAATACGCATTTCTAAGTGGTTACAAATACGTGTTGTACGCATCGTGCGTGAGGAAGGGCACGTGTCTGGCTCCTACATGTCTTGTCACAAAGCAGTTCCCTTCCCAGAGCCCAGGCCCACGGGAAGAGGCAACTCTGGCAGCAGTCAAGGACCCTGCCGTCCTTATCCAAAGCGACATAAGAACAAAGACCTGCTCCACTCATTCAGGGCACAGCTCCCTCACAGGCTCTCAATCTCTCTTTTCTAAAAACAAAACAGAAACTCGCACGAACCCCCATCTACCACACAGCATCCAGTCCAGTATTTCTCTGAGCTACAGCCTCCAAGTAACAGCCAGTCACATTCCATACTCGGCAAGAAGCGCGCCAGTCTCCGGGCCATCCACTCCTGTCCTGCTTTCTTGTGCCACCAGAGCCGCGGCTGAAACCTGCTTGTCCCTGAGAAGGGCCTGAGATGCCCATCCAGCCTATGCCAATCCAGTACCCTGGTCCTCTGAAGGAAGGCAGTTGACTTCAATGTCACCCACCCACAGTACAGGTTTCCAAGAGAGCAGTTCATAGCAGTTCATAGCTGGGGTTTGTTCTCTCCCTCCCCAGCAGTTCCCCAGACACCCGAATTCTCAGGAGCTCTATCAGAATTAGTTCATGTGGCAAGAATCCTCTGGCCGTTTTGGTCCCCTGCTATCCATGCCCTCTGAGGGCAAGCTGAGTTTTCCTTTCATTTTTGAAACGCAATGGTTGTTATAACAACCAAGGACAGCTATTGATTGTTTTCAGGGAGCTGAGCCCTTACCTATTCCACCAGCACCCCTTCAAACCCTTCCCCTCACCCTGCCTCCCCATGCCCTCCCCAGGGCCCGTCCCACCTTCTCCTCTCCCCTGCCCATCCTCTCACCCCGCCCCGCATCCCCTCCCCAGGGCCTTTCCCACCGTCTCCTCTCCCCTGCCCGGAGGACAAAGCTGCCTCCTGTGTTTCACCACACTGATCTCATCTCTCATGCAAAACACAAATTAAATCTTCAGTGAGACATTTTACTATAAATGTAACATTTATGGAACACTTACTATGTATGACAAACACGCTGCTAGATATTTTACATCTCTTATCTCATTTATTTCTCACAAATATTTGGTACAGGTACAATCTCCATTTTATGAATGAGAAACTGAGACTTGAAGAGGCTCACCCAAGGCCACATGGCTTGTAAGGCAGCAGAGTATAAATCTGAACTATCCACCAGATTCACTGCTCCTTCCAGCTCACATCCCCCTAACATTCACTTCCACACTAGTGTTCCATATATTTGATGAGCACACACTGTGCCAGGAATTCCTAGCAGTTCTTAGTAACCCTCATAAAATAACTCATTTTATCCTCACAGAAACCCTAAGAGGTAGGTACCATTCTTATACCCATTTCATAGATGCAGAAACTGAGACATAGTAAATTTAAGTAACTTGCCCAAAGTCCTGCAGCTGGTCAGTGGCAGGACAGGGATGCAAACCCAGGTAGTCTGAGACCCTCCAGGCTGTATGGCTCCTGCCCAGCCCAGCTCCTCCCAGAAGGGAATTCTCTCTGTCCCAGAACCCTACAGCCAGCAGAGGGATAGCAGTATGGATGGGGCAAGATAGGAACTAGAGGGACTGGGGCTTCCTAAGGCGCTCTGCTCTGAGAAGACTGAGCAGCTGTGGTCAGCAGGACCAGGGAGGGGTTCAAGCCCGGGCCACCCGCTTGTATGTCATGCTCCCATCCCTGACACAGATGTCCCATCCCCTGGACTCAAGTGGCCACATCTCACCTTAAAGATATATTCTTCTGAATCCTATAGATGTTTCTGGGACTGAGAGTCACCTGTTGAAATGCAAATGCATCTGGGAGCTACACCTCCTCCTATACCCTATCAGCAGAAGGGACAATTTGTCAGAGTCACACACCTTCCTTCACTGTCTGCTTTCAGCTGCCAGTGTGCTGGGCCCAAAAACAGCTCTCCCTGTGGGACAGACTGACCTCAGGTACACTGGAGGTGCCCTGACCCAGGAACAAAGCAGCCCAGGGAGCTGGTCTTTGAGCCAAGGTTTTAAGGATGTGTTCTTTACAGCTTCCCAGTCCTCAACACTGGCCCCAACAATGTGAAAACATGTGAAGGCCTGACCTTCTGAGATAAGCCGAAAGAGCAGGATGTGCTAGGGCAGGGACCTCAGAAAGGTCAGATCAAGAACACAGGGAATGCCAAGAACAACCATGGACCTTCCGAGAAAGGAAGCTGTTCAGAGGGGGTGAAACCCCCAGGAAAAAAGACGGCAAGCATTGCACATATAAGCATTAATTCAGCACCTACTATGAGCTCAATACAAGGGTTAAAACACTTGGTCCTTGCCTTCATGGAGCTTTCTTCACCTAAGCCTTTGACTGGTCCCAGCATAGTTGCAATGTTTGTTTTTCTTGCTTGAAGACTTCATTGCAAAACAATACCAAAAAACAGCAAATAATAACATTCTTAAAGTCCACATTCCCGCCATGCAGAATTAGTGATTCTATCTGCTGTCTCTTTTCTTGTGAGCCTCATCCCTCGACGTGCATTCCTACCCCAAACCTGCACCCCCAGAGAATCACTACCAGGACTTTAGGGCATGTCTTTCAGTCCATCTTTTTCTACAGTTTTACATTTGCAATCCTTTATTTTCCACTCCTCATTTAAAAGTTTTGCTTTCTATTTCCATTCTTTCAGGGAGTCACTTGTAGATTTTAAAATGTATACTTAACTATATATTTTTCCAACTAAAATAACTGACTTATTTGCTATCTGTATCGCACCTCACAAACCTTAGCTTGCTTTAACTTCTCTTCCACATGAACCCACTCTCAAAACTTTGTTGTATTTACAACCAGAACTTTCATTATGTTTTGCTTAAACATATACATAAATTATTGTCTTCCTCTTGCATCCCATACCTTCCTTCCAGGTCCATTTGCAACCCTGCTTTTGGACGTCCTGTATTAGTTCTTCGCATCTGTGGGTGGCAAATTCTCCAAGTCCTTTTATGTTTTAAAATGTCCTGGTTTTGCCCTAACTCTTAAAAATACCATTTTCCTGGTGTTAAATAGTCTATAATTTACTTTATGTTTCAGCAGAGATAGTATGACATCTGTCTGTGAATGTATGCTGGTTTTAATCTGCGGTCCTGGTTGGTTAAGATTAGCAGTATCCTAATCAATAACAAACACTCCAGGAGCGGTTCATTTGAATCTGAAAGATTCCACTCAAGACTCCCTCCCCTGAGGCAACTTCTATAGGCCCTAGAAATACAGCTATCTAAAATCACGCAGAGGGGGCTCCTGGGTGGCACAGCGGTTAAGCGTCTGCCTTCGGCTCAGGGCGTGATCCCGGCATTATGGGATCGAGTCCCACATCAGGCTCTTCCGTTAGGAGCCTGCTTCTTCCTCTCCCACTCCCCCTGCTTGTGTTCCCTCTCTCGCTGGCCGTCTCTATCTCTGTCGAAAAAATAAATAAAATCTTTAAAAAAAATAAAAATAAAATAAAATCACGCAGAGATCATGGAATGAGCATAATTTTACAGGAAAAAATTTTATTGTTGCAGTAATTGGTGGTCAAGCTATGTGGATCGGTTAGAAATACTGTACAGATCTCTTCTCCGCTTTTGCATGGATAGGGTATGAACTGGGCCAGCCCCACAATTTACCTCCCTGCAGAGCAACGGGCTCCCTTTTGACCTGTGTTCTACTGTTTAATAGAAAACACTGTCATTTGATCCAGCTGGAATATTCTACTTCTAGAATATTGCCACATCTGCTTCTAGGGAGTGTTTTATGCAGGCCATTGGGAAAAATGCCCAAAGCCTGCAGAACTAGAACTTCCTTGATTTCCTAAAAACAGGTAAGACTGTTGGGTTTTGTCTTATTTTGTTTTTGTACCTGTTTCCCCAAGATGTTTCTGAGTACAGCAGAATTTGGTCTGGGACCTGCTTTCATTATAAGATTCTACTTGGTGGGAAGATTATGCAGAAGAGGACCTCACTCATCACTAATCACTGGAAGGCCTCAAAATTCATCAAAAGAACAAGGCAGTGACTGGGGCTCCTGGGTGGCTCACCCAGTTAAGCATCTGATTCTTGATTTCAGTTCAGGTCATGAGCTCCAGCCCTGCATCACTCCATGCTGAGCATGGAACCTGTTTAAGATTCTCTTTCTCCCTCCCTCTCCCTCTGCCCTTCTCCTCCCTCTTTCTAAAAAAAAATAAAAAATAAAAAAATAATAAGAAAATAGAACAAGGCAGTGACTGAATATTGAATAGGCTTGGATTAGTTAACAGCTGGGTATGAAATTCTAGGTTCAGTGTTTACGAGTAGTAGCCATTGTGTTATGACATCTATGATAAGAAGTATGCTGTAAGTATGATGGCCACAGCTTTGTAGGTAATTTTACCACAGTGGAATCTACTGAAGGATTTTTTTTTTTCTTTTTAAATTCTTCTGGGCATTTTGACTTCTTTCTAGAACATTATCCCTTGCATTTAGAAAATATTCAACCATTGCCTCTTTGAATCTTGGCTTCCAAATCACTAATTCTCTCTTTATCTATGTCTAAACTATTTTATAACCCATTTATTGAGGTTTTTTTTTTTTTTTATTTCTAGGACTCTATTTGTCATTTTTAAGATTTCTGCTTGGCTCCTTTTAATTTGACTTTGAATAACTGTATTCCGGCATTTCTATATCTTTGATGTGGGAACAGTATCTCTTAGCACATGTTCAATTTGACCCTTTGATTCAGAAGTCATCTCATTAATTCTTCAGTATAACTAGGAATCAGTTCCAAAGGAGCTTTCTTTTAGAGAAGAATGACAGCAGAAGTATGAGGAAGACACCCAGAATCTGTGTAATGTTAGAAAGACCAGAACCAGGAGTGAGACAACATCAATGCAGGAATCTGAAAGATTTCATGTGCAGGGAGAAACCGTTTTACAGCTACTTTACAATTACATTGTGCTCTCTAATAATCGGTTTTTAACATCATGGGTAGAGCTTGGCTCTAAACTCTTGAAAGAAAACTATGCCAAAAAGCAGAGGTGTTTGATCCTGAGAGATAGTTATTAAGGGACTATTTGATGCAAATAAACCAGAAACACAAAGCAGCTGGATATCTAATACCAGGGCAAGCTTGGAGACATTCAGAGGCCAACCAGCAGGGAAACTGCTAATTGAAAATAGACAATCATGGGGTTTTTAAGCAGACTGGTGACATCATGCTGCTACTTTATTTTTCTTTCTTTTTTCCACTTTTTGACAGAATTGAAGAAAGACACAAAGATTTTCAGTTGGTCACGAACACCAGAAAAGTTGAATCAGGCCCTCCCTCTCATTAGCAAACAGTCTATACAGAAAAAAAGTTTGTGGTTCTGATGAGGAAGTACTGGGAGTTTATAAGACTAGAAGTCTTGCAATTATAAAAAGAGAAAGAAGAAAGAAAGAAAGAAAGAAAGAAAGAAAGAAAGAAAGAAAGAAAGAAAGAAAGAAAGAAAAAGAAAATAGAAAAGAAAAGGAAAAAGAAACAAGCAAAAAAAGGGGGGGGGAGAACACCATAAGGACTAACATTTACTAAGGCCCTCAGGACAAACAGGGTTAATACTAATTAAAATCAGTTAAGCACTGCTCCTGACTCTCACCAAAATCCCCCAGAGCAACTGCCCACATTGCAGATTCCTGGCTTTCCACCCACAGTGTTCTATTCAGTAGGTCTGGAATGGGGCCCAGGAACCTGCATATTAGCAAGCACCCCAGATGATTTTGATATATATTGTCACAAAATACACTTTGAGAAACATTATATTAAATTGTGGAATAAATTATATCTAGGTGATGCTACACATTTCGAGTTAGCATTAAAATGTGATTGAGCTTTTTAATAGAATAATTACTGATTAGTGAACATTTACACTTAGCTATTTGGATAAAATTTCTTCCACCAAAACACAAAAAATATAGAATGGAAAACTATGGGGACACCTGGGTGGCTCAGTCAGTTAACCATCTGCCTTCGGCTTGGGTCGTGGTCCTGGGGTCCTGGGTTTGAGTCCCGCATCAGCATCGGGCTCCTTGCTCAGGGGAGAGCCTGCTTCTCCCTCTGCCTGCCGCTCCCCCTGCTTGCACTCGCTCTCTCGCTCTCTCTCTGACAAATAAATAAATAAAATCTAAAAAAAAAAAAAAAAGAAAAGAAAACTATGCTAACTAGGATTATCAGTTACCCATATTTACGAGGAGGGCAGAGAGCATCATCTAAAGAAGTACCTCCGGTTGAGATGCTGTGTGTGATACAGTGGTTCTCAACCCTGTCTGCACATTAGAATCATCTAGGACACTTATTAAAAATACCCGTGCTCAGTCCCCACCCCAAACCAATTAAATCTGAACATCTGGGGGTGGAGCCCAGGTATCAGCAATTTTATAAAGCTCACCAAGCAATTCTAAAGGCAGCCAAGGTCAAGAACCATGGGCTCTATGGAGAACTGAGCGGCTAGTCCTTCAAAACCCATCCTGGAAAGCAAAGGCAAACATTACTGCCTGTTTCTCAAACGCCACTCAGGCTGAACCTTAGAAATAATTGGGCATCTGGTGGAAAGATTGGTATTTCAGACTGTACTCTGAAAGCAAGCTGCTATGCAATTCACAAACATGGATTTTTTGGGTAGGGCCTCTTCCTGAAATAACAGCAGACAGGTGCATTCAGTTCCAACATCCTATGGCTTCAAAGTAGGAAGTGTCAGCTCTGTTCTCAAATACCAAGGCAGTTGAAAATTAGCTCCATAGTCATCATCGATCAAGCAGTGTTTTTCAAAGTCTCTGTTCATCAGGAAAGGGATGCCACCACTGAACAGATTAACAGAGTACTTTAGCGATTAGCTAGTGTTTTCCACCAGGTTAGTGAAATGCTTTATAGATGGAGTTGAGTCAGGTGGTACCCCTGATACAGACAAAAGAAGTCTCCCACAGCCTCTCTCTTACCACTCCCCATGCTCAGTTTGGGAAGGCAGGAAATGGTCCCACAGAGGCTCTATGTACTCCATTCTTTCTACCCCCTCCGACATTCTGAGGAAAGGATAGGTTCTGCTTTTTGACTTGACAATATTCAAGTTCTCCTTCTCAATTTTGCTTTTTTAAATGAAACAAGCTCCAATCTTGACTCCTTTTACTTCCCAAAGTATCTTGCAATTGTGGAGGCATTTTTATAGACTTCCTCTGTGCTCTCCATCTTTTCCACATCTCTTAAATAGCACTTTCAGCAAGCACTGCCCGTCAAGCCGTCATCCAGACGATGGTGAGCCTTGGGTAGGTACCATGTGAAGGTGGGCAGATGGCAACAGAGAAACCAGGGACTCCTCTGCTCTTGCCCTGAATTCTCCAGCACCAGAGCTCTGATTCTTTGCCAGCTTTGTGGAGGCAGCCTTGCTACAAGTCCATTTCTTGTTCCCCCTCACAATTCCACTGCAGGAAGCAGCTAGGTATCATGGTGTTGGAGAGGGTTGTGTCCAAGTCCGGGAACCAAGTCCGGTTGTGTCTGTGGAGATGCACCTGAGTGTTACAGCCCCACCTTATAAGCGCATGACCTTCGGCAAGCCATTTAACCTCTCTGAGCTTCTGTTTCCTATTCTGTGAGACAGAAATAAAACACCCATCCTGCCGTCCTTAATAGATGGTTGTGAGAATAAAGTGAGGTAATAGATTTGAAAGTGCTCTGTAAATTGCAAAGCCTGATATAACTCCAAAGTTTTGTCATTAGACCGTGTGATCCATGTACCCCGGAATTCCATTCTTCATGACAAAGAAAGCTGTCAACATCAAATGCACAATTGAAGGGTCCCTCCGGGACACACGACAAGCCCTCCTCCCTTCTGTCTGAATTACTGATGGGGATAGATATTCCCAAGGCATAGAAAATTTTGCTAGCCTTGGTCCCCTGAGAACTGTCACAAAAAATATGACAAGGAAGCCTGAGGAAGATAAAGGAATTAAGGGGCATCAAAGAAAGGGGTTTTGTTTTCGCAGAGACCTTTTTCCATAGAGGTCTTTAAACCAGAATGGGCTTTTCACTGTCCCCAGATGGTTTACATGGTGGCCCTGTCTGATAGCCACAATGATCTCTGACAGCCTCACACTTTTAAGGAGCCTAAATTATAAACAAGGCAACCAAGCTTCCAATTTTTTACGTTGCATTTGGTCAGCCAAATACACATCATAGATCAAGCATTCTACCAATGGCGAAAACAGAACCATGTACATTCTTACCACAATAGTTTCATAGCCAATGAAATGTGAATTCACTTGGAAACACAGACGATGGGCTAGAGGCATTATCCCTGTCCAAAGAATAAGCTGGCGAACAGTCAAATAGGATGAAGCTGTGTTCCTGAGAATGAATGTCACATTAAACGTAAAAGATTCAGAAAAAAATAATGATGTGGAAAATGTATACAGTACAAATACACTTGTAAAATATTGATAGAATGAGGGGAGCAGTGCCTGTTAAATCCTCCAACCCAATTGTTCTAAGAAGCTTGTTGTTCAGTGACATCTAGTGGCGTCGGCTAGGAAAGCCTCCATGGATGCTGTTTTGAGGTTGGCAAAATGAAGGCATCAAACTTGTATATGGGTGGAAAAGGTATTTTTCAATTCTCATCTTTACTTGCCCATCCCCCACAGACCAGGACTTGAGAGATCACATCCACTGGCACCAAATGGTTACAAAAGTAACATAGAAGAATAGACCATCCTCAGGTCTGTGGTATTGTTCATTTTTTATGAACTGGCACTTAACAAAGCCTACTTCCTAAAGA
This sequence comes from Ursus arctos, assembly GCF_023065955.2. Classification (NCBI taxonomy): domain Eukaryota; kingdom Metazoa; phylum Chordata; class Mammalia; order Carnivora; family Ursidae; genus Ursus; species Ursus arctos. Next base: position 53,607,652 of record NW_026623067.1, on the reverse strand, counting down.
TGCAATAGATGATTGTAGCAGCAAGAATATGGCACTTGTGGACCAATAATCCAAGAAATATCGACTGGAATCGGCCTGCTTCAGCGGACAGTACGCTATAGACACAGCGGCTCCAAAGAACAGCCTCTTACAAGGAATGAACAACATGTTCCCTCTATCTTCCCCAAAAGTTTGTTTATTTGAGGGAGAGAGGGCGCAAGTGGAGGGAGGGGCAGAGGGAGAGAGAGAATCTCAAGCAGACTTCCCACTGAGTACAGAGGCCGATGTGGGGCTCAATCCCACGACCCCGAGATCCTGAACTGAGTTGAAATCAAGAGTCAGACACTTAACTGACTGAACCACCCAGATGCCCCTAACATACTCCCTTTTAAAAAGACTTTTAAAAGATGCTTTTCATCCAGAAATAGTGGCCATTCTCCCTATTACCCGTTGGGCTTAGTGTTTCTTTTCTCTTATTTCCTCCAATCCTGGCTAACATAAACTCCACCTTACAGGTCCAGCATATTCCTTGACACTGAAGTAGCAAGAGAATACCTTTCCAATGTGTCTTCAAAAACTTAAAGTGTGCAAATGGCCACCAGCTTCAGCTTCTGAGACACCTATTCCTATGAGGGCTTTATTACCAAGAAGCCAGTGAAGGTCTCTGTGTAAATCAACAAGGGTCATTTCAAGTGAAAGATAACACTCCGATGGGATTTGTCTCAAGTAGAGGAAAACAGCAGTTGCTTTACTGCCCGTTCTCAGCCCTTTCTTAAAATTCTCCTGGGATTTTGCATAAGTGCCCGCTCATTCATTCATTCATTCATTCACTCAACAAATAATTCAAGATCAAGATAGGTAAAGAAGAAAAATGAGACTTTTATGAAATTTTCATGTCTTTGTCATTGAATTTATTGGATAAGGTGTTTTTTAATATCGAATTAAAAGTATAATTTGAGCTGGAAGAAGCTGTATAATGCTTCAGTCCCTTGCATCACACTCCTGCAATAAACCATCCTCAGAGGACACCGTGCCCTAGATGTCATGCAGGCTGATTCAGGTTCTTGGGAGAGCCCCCTAGTGTTGAGGAGCGGTATCTGCACCAAGCAGAGCTACCTGCAGCCAGATCTAGACCACAGCCAAGGCCCAGGGAAGACCTGGAGTGCTGTCTGCCAAATTAGGTGTAGGAGGGAGAACCATGAGGCAGGGCTGGAGAGTGGGGAATCCTGCCATCTCCTGCACGCACAACTTCAGGGCCAACAGCCTCACTGGCATTCACAGATGGACAGATTGCTACCCACAGACTCGCGGGGGGGGGGGGGGGAAGTTACGCATTTAGCTGTCGGTGAACATCTTCTCCCATCTTCTCAGCTCCATGACTCCGCAACTATTAGGAAAAGCAGCTGGAGAACTGGCTAGCTATTTGTGTGAAATATCTGTATGGCACACTCTGTGATCCATGCAGGTATCTGTTTGAATGTTTCCTCCCCCAAATAGCCTTTCCTGCCCATCTATCTCAAATCTCCCACCCCGTGTTCACTGCCAGAGCCCTCTCCTGATCCTTAGACTCATGGATGTGCTGCAAGCATTTTGTCCTCAACACACCCCAAACAGGGTTCGTCCAGACCTGCTTCTCCTCCTTCTGGGCTCCCCATCTCAATTACTGATACCGTCACCATATGGACACCCAAGTGGATGTTCTGGGCTCCTCTCATATTTGACCCGTTGTCTCTCCCCTCTCTTCCCAAACTCCTCCCTCCTACCCCCTCCACATCCAGGCAGACACCAGCACCTGTTGATTCCTCTAATGTGTCCCTCTGTCCCTGCCCTAGTGCAGGCCCTTAGAATCTTTTGTTTCTCACTTGGCTAGTGAAACCACCCCCCACCTTCAGGCGTGCTTCCTTCAATTCACTATCCACACCAAAGCCAGGATAGTCTTTCCGGTCCTATCTTGTCGCCCTCCTTCCTACTAAATTTTCTGAGTCCTCATCATGTACAGGATGGAGTCCAAGTCTCTCCACGACTTGGATCCTAGGGCATCATCCCTCACCCTCCCTCCCATGCTTACAGTGTTTCCGGTACAGACAAGCAGTCACACCTTTGGAAGTTTCCACCCTCTCTTATGCCTTTATACCATGGCACATCCTGTTCCTTCTGACAGGGGTGCCCATCTTCCCAGACTTCCATTCTCCCCTGAGCCTCCTTCCCCACAGATTTAGTTGCTCCTTCCTCTGAGTCTTCATAAAACTTAGCTTTATTTCTATGCAACAACTTTCTCATATCTTTCTCATTATACTTTTGTTCCCCATATGTCTCCTCCACTAGACTATAAAATCCTCAAGGGATGGAATGATATTTTTATTATTCTTTGTATCTCCAGCATTTGGCATAGTACCAAGCACAGATTTAATGGCCCAATAAGTGTTTGTTGACTGAATAAAAAATGTAAGGCATCAGTTAAATCAATAACGTGGAGAGATTTTTCAGAGTCAGAGCAGTAAAAGACCTGTGAAAAACACTTTGCTCTCCCACAGTCTTCATTATTCAAGTATCTCTTGCCCACTCTTCTTCCTCCCTAACAGAAACCTGATTTCCTTCAAGGAAATATGCCAACCCCCTGCAGCCCGTGTGGGAGATCTGACTTCATTCCTAGCTCCACAATGCCGCAAAGGTAATGTCATTCCCACCCCTTGCCAGTGATTGGCTCCACAAAGGCATATGGCTGAATTTGGCCAAGCATGACTTTAGAAAAGATTTTCTGGAGTCTTCTCAAACTTTCAAAAACAACCGTTGTTCTCTTACCCCAGACATGGCCAAACACAACCAACTCAGGAAGGCCACCCATAGAGGCAAGCCAAGCCAAGAGCATCTCAGGAAAATGGAGCAAGAGCCCCTGGATTAAGCCAGCACTGAAGTCTGCCCCATCTCTGGACTTCCATTCACATAGCCCCATAAACATCTTTCTTGTTTAAGTTCTCTTGAGGCCTCTATGCTGCTGCTCTTACTCATCATAAAATTATCTCACCCGAAACATGTACTCAAGATAATATATATAATGTGCATTTAAAAAATGCACCACTTAATCACTGATGCCCTGATTGGTTCTTTACAAGTAAACCATATTCACACCCCACATCCCATCTAACTTTGAAATAGAGTATAGGTTAAGGGAAATTGGCAGCGCAATCGGCGTCAGCTCCAGTAGCCCACACAATAATGTCAACTGACAGATCCAGTCACATTGGGACAAAGCTTGTCTACTGGCTGGCCCCCTGGCAATTACAGGCATGTCAGAACTGAGGCAGGAGCAAATTCTTATCACTGTTTACTGCCCTCTGCTTTCTTCCCTGGCTTCATGATGACAGGTTATTGATACGTCCATCACTCTCTTGATTGTTTGCCTTTAAAAAGAAAGTTAACCCTGAAATAATAATGTTAATGGTTCTTAATCATCAAAGGAAGAGTCGACAGAGTTGTCAAGCTAAACCTGGAAGCTAAGAGAATAAAAGCAAGCAAACATGGGCCCCCAGTTCAGAACGGTGTTGGCTTGGTCAGAATGATGGCCCGGATCAGCGTTCATGCAGGAAAATGAAACCTCTGGGGAGGTTTTGAGGATAAAGATCTAATGGAGGGCGCTGGGTATGGAAGTGGTAGAAACACTGGAAGGACCAAAGGGAAAAGGTGTGGTGGGGCTCAAGGAGCATGAAGGAGAAGAGAGTTGTACCCAAAGAAAGCCATCTGAAAAGATGGCTCCCTTCCTCCTCCAGACTTTCCATCTCCTTCTCGGAGAGCACTGACAGATCCAACAGGGAGAGAGTGTGGTTTGCAGGCTTCAAGCCCCCATGGAAGAGAGGAGAACATGCCATTTAGAATTACATCAAGAATGACAAAATAGCATAGGAATGTTCAAGACCACTTCCTGTGTTTGTGCACAGGAATCATAAGGTCCAAGTAGAAGAGCTCAGACCAATAAGGAGGCCGGGGTCAAATCACACAGGTAACACCTGCAGAGGGGGAAGACACAATGCACTCCTCTCTACTAGGCAGTCACACAGATGCATGGAGTTCAAAGGAGCACTCAAAAGAGTTGCTCACTTTTCCCTGTACATTGCTGGCTAGTCCATACACAGGCATGTCTTCCATTTTCTGCGCCATGCCTTCCATGCTTTCCCTACTCCCACCACTCACCTTTTTCTTAAAGATTTATTTATTCATTTTAGAGGAAGAGAAAGTGCAAGCAAGGGGATGGGCAGAGGGAGAGGGAGAGAGAAATCCAAGCATACTCTGTGCAGAACGTGGAGCCGGACGTGGGCTCATTCTCTCGACCCTGAGATCACAACCTGAGTAGAAAGCAAGAGTTGGACACTCCACCAACTGCACTTACCAGGCGCCCCACCCCCACCTTTCTTTTTTTAACAAATCCTGAGATGCCTCTCTGGTATGCCTATCAACGGAGCTAGAAAGGCACAGTTGGGTGGTTTGAGCTTCCCCAGCAAATAAGTCAAATAAATCCACTTGTCCCTCTCGGCATTCTTACAACGAGAGCACAGAGTGTTACAATGCTAATGGAATCTGAATTTTCCTCATTTTCCTGAGCACATCTTCCCAAGGAGTAAGAGGGGAACATCCCAGAGGAAGTTTGCTTCCCAGACCTAATATGGAAAGATGTCAGGTTGCTACAAACCATACATCTTGTTTCGGAATGTGCTTCTCTGAGGTGTCGAGAACCTGTCTCCATGACAGTCTTGCTCATCCCCATCCTCACACTAATGCCATGTCCCTGGTCAGCGATGAGTTCCAAACAAAGAACAGCCTCTTTTCCTGTTTTCTGTACAAAAGCTTGGGGGTTTAAGTGAAAGCACTAAAGTCATACCGTTCAAGGATCATCTTCAAGGTAGGGGATGCTAAAGCCAATGTGTGGGTGGTTATGATTATTTCATCCAACTCCCTCATCTCCTTGAGAGGCCAATAGCAAAGAAAGATCATAAAATGCAAGCATGATACCTTCCTGCTTATTTCACCTCTGAGCACTAGGCATACAACCTTGTGGAAATTACAACCCCACTTAGCCAGCCTCATACATTCCCACTCCTGGCATGCAGGGCCAGATGCTCCCCGTCAGAAGGGAGAGCAGGGGGATCAGGAAGCAGCAAATGGCAGGTGTGTGACCACGTGACAAAGTGTCATGAATCATAAGCCCCGCTTAGGTGTCTGTCTCTGGCTATCCACCTGCTGTTCTCACAATGACTCCTTGAAAGGGGCGGGAAAGGGGGAGAGAACTGTGTGCACAGCGGCGCACATGCCTTCCCTGCGTGGAAGCAAAATACACCAGCACCCACACAACACCTTTTTAAGAAGGGTAAAAAGGCCATTTGACATAATCAACTCTTGCAGGTTGTCTGACATTTCCGGGATTTGTGACATCATTTAAAGGCCCCAAAATGTTTTTACTGACCTAAGGCATCATAGTAACCAAGAGAAACGCACTCAAGGACAATACCGTTTATTGGATAAACTTTGGTGATTACGGATATCTAGCCATCTCTAACAAGGATGCATTTGGCAGACCCAGTACTATTTATCTCCTCATGGTCAGAGAGCAGCGTCTTCTCAAGAGTGGCAAGGGACTCCAGGGAAGGGTCTTGGCAGCAGCAAGATTCATGTAACAAAGTGCGCATGAGCATGCATTTGGATTTCTGCCTTTTCCACTTAGTGCCATGTAACCTTGCACAGTTTGCTTAATCCTTCTGGTCCCAGTTTCTTGGCCTTTAAAATGGAAATGTTAACCAACAGGCAGAATTCCAAGATGCCCCCAACATCCACACTCCCTCTGTACACACCCTGTAAAACCTCCAGAAATGTGACTATGATGGATTTGATTCCCACAATTGGGTTATGTGATATGGCACAGCTGATTTTAAGAAAGGGAGATAAACTTGGTGAGCCTGGCTTAGTCAGGTGAGCACTTTTAAAACAGCATTTTCTCCAGCTGGTCAGAGGACGAAGTCTAAGACACACATTTTTGCGGGGCCGGGAAGAAGAAACCACAACCAGACTGTGAACTGCTTCTAAGAGCCGGAGGCAAGAAATGTGGCAGCATTGAGTACTGAAAGTAGCTCTAGCTGACAGCCAGCAAGACAATGAGCATCTCCGCCCCATAAGCCAAACAACAAACAAATTTGACAAACAACCTGAACAAGCTTCAAAGACGATGCTTCCCCAGAACCTCTAGAAAGGAACACAGCCCTGCTGTTACCTTGATTTCAGGTTTATCAGACCCTGAGCAGAAGACCCACCCATGCGGTGGCCAGACTTCTGCCCTACAGAAGTGTAAGATGATAAATGGGTGCTGTTTTAAGCCGGTAACTCTGTGATAATTTGTATATGTGGAGTGGAAGCTGACACAGGTACCAACTCCGTAAGGTTCTGCTGAGGGCAGAATGGATACAAAGCACTTAGCACAGTTTCTCGTGCACAACAATTGCTCGGGAAACATTATGACTATCGCCGCTGACGGGTCACCAGCAGGTCACTGAGAGAAAAGACAAAACTTTAGGCCTTTAAATTCTGATTTTCAATAAATTACTTAATATCTCTGAGTCTCAGTTTCCCCATTAGTAAAATGAAACAGCAGAGCTCAATAATAATACTGGTATATTCACAAATGGTAGTTCATTTAATTGCTCTGGTAGCCCAGGAAGGTAACATAACTATCATCACTTTATCTAGTTAGTTAGTTACTAAGCTCCACACCCAGTGTGGAGCACAACACAGGGCTTGAACTCACGACCCTGAGATCAACACCCAAGATGAGATCAAGAGTCAGATGGTCAACCGACTGAGCCATCCAGATGCTCCTTTTCTTGAAAAAATTTTTAAGTATATTATCACTTTAGAAATGAGGACACTGAGATTCAGAGAAGTTAAACGGCCCACCCAAGATCACACCTAACTACAGCACAGCAAGCTCTCAAACCCAGGCTTTCTGACTCTAAATCTTTGCTCCTTCCAACTACAACTCATTCCGGCAAAGAAGCCTTGCATTTCCGAAGGTGTGACTCTGCAGTAGGTTGTGGCTCCCAAAGGCAGGACTGATCACACTAAATGTGTCAGTCCTTTTTTTGTGAGCCAACATCCATCTGACCACAGGGTGACAGTCAGGGTTCTCCAGAGAAACAGAACCTATAGGAAGGACACCCTTCCTACTGGTTCTGTATATATATCTAAAGAGAGAGAGAGAGAAGGGAGTTGACTTTAAGAATCAGCCCATTTAATTATGGAGGTCCAAGTCCAAAATCTGCAGGATAGGTCAGCATGCTGGAGACCTAGGGAAGAGTTAATGCTGCAGCTTGAATCCAAATGCGGTTTGGAGCTGACTTCTTTCTTCCTCGGGGAATTTCAGTCTTGTCCTTAAGACCCTCAACTGATTGGATGAGGCCCACCCACATTATGGAAGATAATCTTCTTTACTCAAAGTCTGACAATTGAAATGTTAATCTCATCCAAAAAATACCTTCACAGTAACATCCAGACATGTTTGACCAAATATCTAGGTACCATGGGCCTAGGCAAGTTGACACATATGATTAATCATCACACGTAGGCAATACCCTGTATAATACAATTCTCCTTGACTTTTGCTTATTTACTTTCTCCACTTGTGCTGTGGAGTCCCCACATGGAAGAAGCAGAAATGAGGTTGGGGAAGAGAACTCTAGAGAGAGGGAGGTCTTGAGCTATTATATAAATGTTATATAAAGACACTGCCTGAGCACAGACTCCCAGTACTTTACGCTGGTGATCAGTTCCTAACAACCCACAAAGTAACAATTAACAAAGATCTGCCTCCTTGGAAAACTTGACATCTGCACATATATTTTCAGATCATTATCATTTTATATTCCTTTCAAAGAAGGAATAAAAGGATAGAAGGAGGCAAGGGAAATAAAGGTAGTCAAAACCATAAAGGTTAGTAAGTTGCTTTCTGCTGCATTCAGAAATACGATTATCTCTAACACTTGTTTAAATTTTTCATGTAATTCAAAATTAACCTGTCAATGAAGTCCTCCAGGCAGGAGCACCTCAGCTTCAGTGGTCCCCCTGGTGGTGGAAGAGTCACCTTACACCTTCCTGCCTCATCTCCCTGACACCCAGTCTGAAACTTGCTAGTTAAATAATTTCTTCCCTCCAGCTTCCTTGCAGCCAACATTTACTGAGCCTCTTTTGGAAGCTGGCAGAGTGTGAGAGCTGCCCGAGACATGAGAAGTGCAGAAAAAGGTTCCCAGTTTCAAAATGCTTCTAAGTGAATTTCAAAATACCAGCAACATACCTGGGATGGTTCATCTTTTTGGGACTTGTCTGGACCACAGTGTGCACATACCTATTCAAACATTCTGGATGCTTCTGAGATTCACATTTAAATCAATGGACTCTGAGTAAAGCAGACTGCATTCCCTAGTGTGGGTGGGCCTCATCTAATCAGCTGAAGGTCTGAATAGACCAAAAAGACTGACCTCCCCCAAGCAAGAAGGAGTTCCACCAGTAGATGACCTTGGACTTCACCTGTAACACTGGCTCTTCTCCTGGCCTCCCGCCTGGAGATTGTGGACTTGCCAGACTCCATAATCACATGAGTCAATTCCTTAAAATAAATCTCCCTCTCCCTCTCTTTCTCTACACACACACACACACACACACGCCACACACACACCCTACTGGTTCTGTTTCTCTAGAGAACTAATACAACCCTCAAGGTGATTCTGGAAGTATGAGATGTTGCAGGTTTAATTAGAAGGGACAGGAGGTCTTCGAAGGAGGAGAGACGGGCAGAGAGGGGAGCAGAGGGTTTTCAGGGATTAAAGATCAAAGCTCTGCCTCAGAGAAAACCGGGGATTGAAACAGGCCAAGAAAAGCAGAAAGGCATGGGGACAGGAGGAAAAGAACTGAAACCAGTAGGAATGGCTTCTAGATACTGAGCTCTGCCTCCGTACCAGGCACCTTGCTCAGGGTTTTACATTTGTTATTTTATTCAATCCATATAAAAACCCTATAAGTGGCCCAAACCCCAAATACTGACAACACGAGATTCTGGTGAGGATGGGGAGCAAGAGGAACTTTCATTCATTGCTGGGAAGAAGGCAAAATGGTACAGCTACTTAGGAAGACAGTCGGGCACTCTCTCACAAAGCTCAATATAGACTTACCACATTGTCCAGCAATCATGCTCCTAGGTATTCACCTAAATGACTTGAAAGCTGATGCACACGAAATGTGCACACGATGTTTACAGTAGCTTTATTCATAAACATCAAAAGTTGGACGCAACCAAGATGTCCTCTCGACAGGTGAATGGGTGAGCAAACTGGGACATCCTTACAACCGAATATTATTCAGATAAGAAGAAATGAGCTATCAAGCAATGAACAGACATGGAGGAACTGAAATGCGTAGTGCTAAATGAAAAGAGCCAGTCCGAAAAGTTTACACAATGTGTGATTCCAACTTATATGCCTTTCTGGAAAAGGCAAAACTGTGGAGACAGTCAAGAGATCAGTGGTTGCTGGGGGGAAGTGGCAGGGAGGGATGCATACGTGAAGCACAGGTGAATTTTAGGGGGGTGACATGGCTCTATATGATAAACTGTGATGAAGGACACATAACATGCACTTGTCAAACCCATAGAACTGTACAACATAAGCGGGGGGAGAAAGAGGTACATGAAAACTCATTGTACTTTCTGTACAATTTTTCTGTGAACCTAAAACTTTAAAAAGCCTATTAATAAAACAATGTGAACACTATTCGATGGGTATTCTTCCCATGTTATAGTTAAGTAAACTGAAGTACAGAGAGGTAAATAACCAAGATGACCCAACACAACTCAGCAATGGCAGCTCTATGAAGCACAGCCAGGAGCCACTGTGGTCACAGGCGCTTCCTACTGAGGATGCAGGGGCCAAGCCATCCACCATCCGTTCACACACAAGCCCTCTGTGTCCCCATGACGCCCGCCAACAATTCATGCATGCCCCTTCATAAGTCTTGTACTTGTCAGCCTTTCTCCACTTAATAATTCTTCCACATGCCTCACTCTCTCTCTCCATCTCTAAAGCCAGCGCAGGGCCAACAAAGGTCTGGCAAATGGCCTTAAAATGACAATTGCCCTAAAATGGTCCACCCACCCAAAGCAGCAGTACCTTGGAACTTGCTAGAAATGTATATTCATGGTCTTAACTGTCAGATATGGTGAAACTGGAACTCCAGAGGTGGGTCTTACAATCTGTGTTAACAAGCCCGTCAGGGAATTCTGACGCACACAAGCATTGGAGATCCACTCCACGAGGCAGAGGAAACTGCCACTTGCCACGTCTGAGAGTGCTTGGCGGGGGCGTGTGGATTTGGTGCTTTTGAGTCTCCATGTTTCCATGCTAGAGGAAGTTCATATCAACTGAGAGGTTTCAAAGTAGGTATGTAGGTAGGAAAGAAGGAAGGGAAGAAGGGAGGGAGGGAGGAAGGAAAGGAAAGAAAGGGAAAGAATCGCCTCCAGTCTCCTGACTGTTTCTGACCTCTGTTTACTGCTCTCCACCACACCCACCCCTGGTTTGTGGATTAGCCGACAGAAGGACCTTGAGTCACTGATAGAACATGCCATGCTTGTTGCCTCCCTTCCGGACCTCTGCTGGAATACTCCTCCCTCTCCAGCCACCTCAATTCCTCCCACTCAGGCACTCTGCCCAGCATCTCCCACCATCCTTCAGGTCCCAGCCTCCATGTCAGTGACCCCCTTCTAGACTGTAAGCACTGCCTCTCCTACCATCTGCTGGCCACACTGGGTATGGGGACACGTGCAGGGGCTACTTTGTCCTGCAGGCTTCTACAAAGCTCCCAGCACTGTGTAATGTTTGTTGAATAAATAGATGGGAAATAGCCAAGGGAGGAAGTAGTCATAGAAAAGGCAGAAAGGGGGACTTGTCATTTTTGTCCCCTCCTCGCCCCCTTTCCACTGCCACCCAGGATACAAGATCTAGAAATCCTGACACTAGGCACCAGTCCTTTGGCAAACTTCTGCCAAAGCCTAGGCCTCTTTGCTTTTGTTCATGTATCTCCAAACTCAAGTTAGGCAATATTGTGGGCTCCCCAGACATGGGCATACTCAGGGGATAGAGGCACCAGGCCTGGAGGACAGAGTACTCTGACCATGGGTCAGGTGAGGCTATTCTCACCCCTCATCTAAGAAAGCCACTCACACGATCCCTGAATTCCTTCCCCACCTGCAACTGCAGAGCTCTTCGTACACCACACATACTTATAACTTGTCTTCCACATTTTTAAATTAGAGAACCCTTTATCTAATTGTAAATCCTCAGCACAATAAATTAACAAACATTTACCAGGTGGGCACTTACAGCGTCCCCAGAAACGTGAGGACTATAAAAGAAATGACCCGGAGATCAGCATCTCAGCACTCATATTCACTTCAGCAAGAGACGGTTTCTTGCCTCGGCTTTCGCGTGATTCATCTGTCACCTAATTCTGATGTCCATCCAGGCGTTAAATGGATTTAGGCCTTTTAACCTAAAACCTTCTGCCACCTCATTTATTATACCTAGAGACCAAGTGCAGAGTAGAGCTTACTAAATATTTGTCACAGATGATGCTGACTTCAGGGTGTGTGCCCGTGGGGGTACTGGGATACTCAGAGACTGCTGGGCTTTGTAGGAAACCTGTGCCCTGGGTCCTTCTGCTGGGTGTCTTTGCCCCACACAACTCCAGCCTTTTGAGGGCTAAGAAAAGCTGAAGGAGAGACTAGCTCAGCAGCGTGGGCTTTTGAGCAAGTATTGTTTGCTGCCCTCCGTGTTAGAAAATGACGTGTTTGGAATTGAGTGCCTACGCAGGTGTAGGAGAGAATAAAGAGACGGAGGTGTGGCAGACCGTCTTGCTGCTGCACTGAACTCTCGGCCGGCCACCCTGTGTGCCTCCAGGCCCTCACGCCGGCCGCCAAGATTCTGCAGTGAGGCCTTGCCCTATTCATTATGATGTAATGATTAGATTATCAGTCATTTCAGTTCATCCATTTATAAAATGGATATTTTTCCACTTAAAAAAACCTAGGAAGCCTAGAGACATGAACCATTCTTATTTCAGAACTCAAAGGGGAGGGGCGCCTGGGTGGCACAGCGGTTGAACGTCTGCCTTCGGCTCAGGGCGTGATCCCAGCATTATGGGATCAAGCCCCACATCAGGCTCCTCGGCTCCTCGGCTATGAGCCTGCTTCTTCCTCTCCCACTCCCCCTGCTTGTGTTCCCTCTCTCGCTGGCTGTCTCTATCTCTGTTGAATAAATAAACAAAATCTTAAAAAAAAAAAAAAAAAAAAACTCAAAGGAGAAAGAATTCACATTTACTGGATAATCACTATTAGCATCTGGAGTAATGACAGACATTGTGTACATCTCACCTCCTTAACTTTCACAGTAACCCTGTGAGGTACACAACAGTATGAGGTAGGCAATTAACTCATTCAAGGGCCCACAAAGGAGAAAGGTCTAGAAATGCCCCAGCCTGTCTGAACCTCACGCCTCAGGTGAGTCAAGTAACAGACCGGTGATTGGGACCTTGAAGTATGAGTTTTTTAAATGTGTGTTTGTGTGTGTGTGTGTACATACACATATGTATATACACATATATACACATTTATTTATGTTAAATTTATTTTCTGTTTTTAACATTTATGTTTTACTTTATATGTGTAAATATAAACTCCTTTAAAAATATAAGGATGGTGGTGGATCTATATTAACAAGACATTTTAATGCACTGTTATATTACTATGAGTTACATCTTATAAAACATCTTACAAATGAGATCAGAGCACCTAGTTTTTGTAAAATTAAAAAAAAAATTAGTGTGGGTATATTTCTGTCGGGGTGGTACCTGTGTACCTAGAAAAAAGTCTAGCAAATATACACTAATGTTAGCAGTGATTACTTCTGGGACAGGCGATGGACACAATCTTTATTTTATTCTGTATACTTTCCTGTAGCTCATAAAGATGTATGCAATGACATAAATAATTGTTTCAATAAAAGCAATGAAGTTCTAAAAGTACAAGATAAAAAAGGTAAATCAGAAAGATTTCATCTTCAGTAAATTTCTGTTTCTGTTCACCTTCTCTCCAGATTTAGTATGTAACCTAATCGGTTTCAGAAAACACATCTCTTCATTTACCCATCCACTCAGTGCGGAGTTTGTTAAGCGCTTACTATAAATCAAGTACTGAAACGTCGCCCCTTGGGGATCTGCCCTTCTGAGTCTCTGGGGAATGAGAGAACTGTACCCGTCCTCAGAACCATCGACCAGGGCAGGGGGATAGACGGTAAGACCAGGCAGTAAAGAAAAGGAACTGAAAACTAGAACAAAGTAGCGTCAGCTCCAAGCAAGGAAGAACTATCTGGAGTTTGCCTTTTTATGCTGCAAGGTAGGGTGGGAACAAAAGCTGTGTGTGGTGCCCCAGTTTCCATATTCTGGAGGTGGGGGAATGACAGGGCTGGAGGAGAGACGCAGGGCAGAGAAGAGGCCACGTGAGGACAGGTGACTAAAGCAGAGGGAGGCCAGACCACGTGACTCCCTCCCTACAACTTCTCCCCACCGGCCGCCCACACTAGCTCTTGGACTCTCCCTCACGGGGTTCCCTGCGCAGCACTCTCTTCCCTGCTTCCATGCCCGTGAGTGTTAGAAATGGGGGTCACCCTTACAGGACGTGGGTGTATGGACTATTTCAGCTGGTTTTCTTAATAAAAATAAATGTATCCATGCAATCCTTACTAAAATATTTATTTCTTCAGACACTTTGAGTCAGCTTCTTTGGAACTTGTCGATTTCTTTTATAACCAAGATGAATCTCAGGGAACTTCCAACACTGACTTGTAAAGACTCAGATATGGGACACCCACAGAAGGCTAATAGTTAGGCACTCCTTCAAATGACAGCCTGTAAGAATTTGTTCAACGCATCCTAGTAAGGATGGGGAATGGCTGAAATTCTGTGAATAAAAGCTATGTAGGTCTCTATGGCCAAATTAAGGGATTTATTTTGTGTTCTAAACATTACAATTGATCTTGTATTGGAATTGCCTATTGTTCTGTAATTTTTCCTTTTTAACTGTTTTGAGCTGGTCCCACACAATCGCAAAGGATCAGGTCACTCACAATCATTCTCCCAACTTTTTTTACACTATCCACCCATAGAAAATGAGAATATTTGTATGGTATGCTGAGGTAATCTGGGGGAGATTTAGGCATAACTCCTTGGAACATGGCGTAAATAAATACCTCATTATATTTTCTTTGTTATATATATATAATCATGATAAAAAGAAGATATAAAATACTAGGGAAGAGATTAAGTACTGAACTTGAATTAAACTTCCCCCAACATTTTTTGACATATTTTAATGAGAACCTTGAGCTTATGTCCATGAAGGTAGCAAACTAACCTTCTTATATCAGATTCTAAGACTGAAATGGCTACACACAGCTCCTAATCAAGAATTTTCATATGCCTGGGTGGCTCAGTCAGTTAACTGTCTGCCTTCGAGTCCCACATTAGGCTCCCTGCTCAGTGGGGAGCCTGCTTCTCCCTCTGCCCCTCCTCTCACTCATGGGCTCTCTCTTCTCTCTCTCTCAAAAATAAATAAATAAAATCTTTAAAAAAAAGAATTTTCAATGATAACCCTTCAAATTCATGAGTTGTAAGGGAGAAACTTTGTTCACATAATTGTAATGTAAATTTTAAACCCATTTTTATCACCCTTGAAAAATTCACAACAGTGAAGACTACACTTAAAAAAATCTAACCACTCTTCTTTCTTTTCACTGGCAATATAATACTGAAATGTATTTAATGATGGGAATGGATTTTTAATCCAATGAAATTTTCACATCAAGTATTCCAAAAATAATGATAACACTCTAACTTGGAGGGCATGAATGTCATCCTTCAAGGCCAAACAGCTGCAGAACAGACAAGGTAGCCATCATCTGTGTGGTAGGCTGAATAACAAATCCCTGAACATGTCTGTGTTGTACTACCTAGAGCCTATGACTACGTTACTTCACATGACAAAGGGAGCTTGTGAATGTGATTAAAATTAAGGGTCTTCAGCTGGAAGGATGATCCTGGTTATGCATGTGAACTCAATGTAGTCCCCAGGGTCCTTACAAGGAAAAGTAGGAGGCAGGAAAGTTGGAGTCAGAGAAGACGTGACAACAGAAACCAAGGGTAGAGTCAGACAGAGATTTGAAGATGCCGTGCTGTTGGCTTTGAATATGAAGGAAGGGGTCATGAGCAAAGGAAGGCAAGGGCCTCGAGAAGCTGGAAAAGATCAAGAAACAGGTTTCCCCCAGAGCCTCCACAAGGAATACGACCCTGCCAGCATCTTGATTTTGGTCCAGTGAAAGCCATCTCCGACTTCTCACCTCTAGAACTGTAAGATAATAAATCGGTGTGATTATATTGTATGCTTCTATTTTGATGACAATCCATAAAGAGAAGGTAGATTCGTGGACACCTGGGACTGGACTGAGACAGGGAAAGAGCCCAAATGGTCAGACAGATCTTTCCGAAGTGATGGAAATGTTCTAAAACTGGATTGTAGTAATAGTTGCATAATTTTATTAATTTACAAAGCACCATTGATTTGTATACCGAAACAGGTGACTTTTATGGTATGCAACAAGTCCTTTAATAAGCTGTTAAAAAGAAAGAAAGAAATCTAAAGAAACAAAGTCCACTAAGTGACACAAAACAGGATTTAAATAAATGTAAAGATATTTTTTGCTCAAGGATGAGTATAATAAAACATTTATATTCCTTCTTAAGTAAATAAATCTGTGCTATTGTTTAAGCCACTAAGTTTGTGGCAATGTGTTACAGCAGCAATAGAAAACTAATACATATACTTAAACTAATGCTGAGCCAGGACCTGGAGCTAAGCCCACAAGGAAACTTATCCAACCTCTGCATCTCCCCTACATCCAACCACCTATGTCTTGGGCATCAGAAACACAAATTCTCCAGCAATTCCGTAGGCGGTTGTCCACACTGAGTATACTCAGCAGCTGGCTGCTAAAGAAGGTCACTGGGTGGTAGGACTCCGCTCTCACACAGCACATCAATCTAGACCCATGAGTGCTGTGTGTTGTTTATCATGCTGGCCCCACAATGAGACCACAGGGCAACCATGAGACTCTGCTCCCCTTGCACTGCCTCCCAGGAGCCCCAGATGAGGGCTCAGAAGGTCCTGTCCCTGCAGGTCCTGCCCCACCACCTTCAGGCTGGCGGTAACAATATCTTGCAGCACACACGTGGCCATTTGTGACATCTCAGTATACTGGTAACAACTATTGGGAGTCTCTGACTTCCGTGGCCATCGTTACCAAAGCTGGTACAGAGCAATACACCCTGGTTTCTCCACTTCCAGTTTCTCACAGAACTGGATCTAGACTTCCGGCAATGATCAACTGGCAGGTAACAGAGCTGGGGGTGCCATGTGCCTTTGCACCGTGACTCTCGCACCATCCACAAGTTCTCAATAGAAATAGATCAGGGCCTTATGCTTTGACTTAAGGGTACTGTTTATCTTAATAAAGGGAATGAATTTAAACTTTGCTCATGTACAGAGCCCTGAGTTAAGTGGTACAGTATTTCACTTTTATTCCAGGGATCTTTTGGTGCCTTTTTTTGGATCACTGCCTTGGTTTGACCCTTAATCTGATTCTGATAAATCTCACTTCTGACAGCATGTTGGTGGGGAAGGGGGAGTGCAAGCAGGCACACGTGAGCGTACGTGTTTCCTCTTGCAGCGGACGAACTAACAAAGACCTTCTAAAGTGTCCACGGTCAGCCCAGACCTCATGACCACCAGGGCCATGTGCACACATCTGTACTGATGCATCAGGACTCTGTTTGGACTGATTGGCGCCTGGGCTGCCAGTTGTTAAATAGTTTCAATATAACCCTTTCTGTGCCACTTGCTTGAGGATTTGGTTGTCTGACAACACTAGGGAACTAATTTTTCAAGGGCTGTGACATGAACATTAAGAAAAGAGAGGTGACCAATGAAAATTTATTATGGATTTGAATATATCTACAAGAATATATTAGATACACCAAGTCACATTCATAATTACACCCTAAAGAGGTGTTTACAAACCTTCAGACCTCTTTCTCCTTCTGAGAATCAGCAATTTCTATATTCCAATGCCAGTCTTTTGTGGTCCTTCCAAAACTTGTTTAAGTTTAATCCTCTGTAAGCTATAAAATGGCTGCTTCTTAGTGGCTCCTCTGTTTCCTTTCTCAGATGAATCACTCTCCTCACCGCACTTCTGTTTGAACACTTCCAAAGCCCTTGTGAACAATCTGTACAGGTTACCCAGAAACAACTGGGCTCAGACGTCAAGCCCTCCCTGTGGCGTGCGTGATCAGGGTGACTGACGGGCCACAGCGACGAGGACTGGCACAGCCTGCTTTCCCTCAGTGCTGGAGTGACTGTGGGCCACACCATCCTCGCTCTGTGAGTCTGAGCAAAGCAAGCAATTTCACTCTTCCTTCCAACAAGAGCTTGAATAACACCACACAAAGGATCCTTGAGCGCTCTGAACTGATTTCTGTTTTATCCTGGTCTCTTTCATTGCCCGATGGGAACAGACCAACTCACAAGAAGGACACTGAATTGACAGCAAAGGAATAAACCTCTCTTCAGCTTCTATAACTGGTGGGGGCAACACCTTCAGTCCTAAACCTGAGACTACACCATCGTCATGAGCATGCCACCAAGGTGCGCATGGAAGTTGTGTCTTCCCACAATGTCAGCTTTATTCAATCATAAAGCAAAGTTAAATCACAATGATAAAGTAGGTTCAGGATTCGAAACTCAGTGACAGTTCACCATGTGATTAAACTTGGCTTCTTACACGACACACAGAGCAGGACAGAAGACAAGCTACACAACAAACAAGCTAACGGAAGGGCGCAGGAAGTGAATGAACCAAATGTGACGTCAGTCTGTGGGCGTGCAGCTGACATGAGGCCTCCGTCTGGTCGGGTCAGCTCTCGGCACAGACTGCTTCTTCAGTTACAGCAGCGAAGGCTCTTGGTTCTGTTCCGGGATCCATTGGGCAGAACCTTCAGCGGCAGTTGTCTTTTTTAAGTGGTCGGACATCCAGGGTCAGATCTGAATAGTCTCATAATCTGCTGCCAAAATGCTCCCTCATTAAAGGGATTTCACCGGTTTTGGGTCCCTGCAGACCTCCTTCGGTTCTGGTTATCAGTTCTGGGGCATCAGCTGACATGGGTCCGGTGACATCTCCTAGCCGCGGTACCTTAACTGCTCACATCATTGCCTGACACAGGCCCGGATTGACGTGAGAGACTCCATTTTGCTCTCTACAATCATCCTGCCTTCCTAGCTTCCTAACTCTTGAAAACAAGACACCGAAGAGTGAAAAAGCTTTCAGTTTGTAGTCTTCACCATTCCCTCATGAAAGAGAGAGCATAAATGAAACACCTGCCAAATACAGTTGACCCCTGAACAGCACGGGTTTGAACTTCAGAGGGTCACTTACACAAAATTTTTTGTTTTTTTTTAAATAAGGACAGTACAGTAATGTCAATGTATCTCTTCCATGAGTTTTTTTCCTTTCTTTTTAAGACCTTACTTATTTATTTGACAGAGAGAGAGAGAGAGCACAAGCAGGGGGAGCATCAGAGGGAGAGGGAGAAGCAGGCTCCTCACTGAGCCAGGGGCCCGACATGGAGCCCAATACCAGCACCCTGGGATCATGACCTGAGCCAAAGGCAGACGCATAACTGACTGAGCCACTCAGACGTCCCATCTTCTTTATGATTTTCTTAATAACATTTTCTTTTCTCTAGCTTACTCTATTGTATGAATATAGTCTATGATACATGTAACATATAAAATATGTGTTAGTTGACTGTTCATATTATGGGTGAGACTTCTTGTCAACATTAGACTATTAATAGTTAAGTTTTGGGGGAGTCAAAAGTTATACATGGATTTTCAAATGCTCAGGGGTTGGTCCCCTTAACCCCGGGCCAACTGTGCTGTATTAACAAAAGGTGACATTAGCTTACCTCAAGGGAAGATAAAAATCCCGATCTGATGAAGGAGAACTAATGAGAACATGCGTGGACTTGGCTCGAGGGCTATTTAAAGGGGACTAAATCCATACAGATGATAAATTACAGGTATGTACCATTTTAGGAAGAAAAATCATTCAACCAATACTTTACCAAGTCTACACATGGTAGAATGTTGGCTCTATTTGTCACTATATATACATGGCAACTTTTCAAAAAAACGTAAATTTGGGTGCTGTTTCCTGTCTTTTTTAAAGTGCAGGCTTGAAACACTAGCATATACCAAGAATTCTATTTTTTTCTAGTTCCTCTGACTTAAACTGAGCAACTAGGGCTAGGCTATTGGTAATGGCTGATGAATAGTCTGAAGAGAAAAGCAGCTTACCCAGGTAATTTATCCAATCAAGTCATGGATTGAGTCCTATAGGAATGTGACCCATTATTTTACAGGCATAGCACACATGTTTTGCACTGAAAACAAATCTGTATTACAAATCAAGCATTGACACTAACTATATTACAATTTACAGGAAATGATACACAATTTTGAAGCATGATTTGAAACAAACACTTATTTTAAATAGATACAAATACTGTTTGTATTTAAAGTAAATGATAGAGTCATCCATCTTGGCGTGGAGGAATATTTTGTCACTGATATCGTTTAGAATTACTGGTACAGGTGCTAACAAAAAGCAAACTGGATTCTAGTCAGTCTTATTATTAAAATAAAATTATTATTATTATTAAATGTCTCTTTTAATTATTATTAAACTTCTCTTTTGCTTATTTCTGGGGCAGACTGTTCTCCACCCTTTGGTAGTAACCGCCTCAAATCCTTTTTTAAATGAGGCAAATATAAATGAAAGAATCCAAGCATACCTAGGAACTAAAACTACCTAAAAGATATATTTAGAAACCTCAGAATACCAGTGCCTACAGGGAATACTAAACCATCCTCATAAATCTATAACCCATTACTGAGTAATCTTCCTTCCATTTCTCCATTTTGCTTTAGGAAGATGTAGTTGGCTCACCTCCCAATCAAGACTGAACAGCCCCACTTCCTTAGAACTTAGGCACAGCCTCTCTGCCGCGGATACAAAGCTGGCTGCGCCCGAACATATTGCCCACGGAGGAGACAGCTCCAGCCCTGCCCCCAGCGGATTCCTTGAGTGCAAACTCCCACATATTAGCTTTTACCCCAAACGAAGATAATAAGAATCTCTTTTTAAACTCTTCGCCTTTATCAAGGATGGCAAATTCAAATGTATAAGGCCAGGCAAGTAATGCAAATAAGAAACAATCAGGGGCTGTTGGCACCACACAAACTTGAGACATGAAAGGATGTGCACTTCAGAAAGTTCATCGTCACGGGGCAGCTGGGTGGCTCAGTTGGTTAAGCATCAGACTATTGGTTTCAGCTGGGGCCACGATTTTGAGCTCATGGGATCAAGCCCGAGATGAGTTCCCCAGCTCAGCAGGGAGTCTGCTTCTCTTCCTCTCCCTCTGTCCCTTCCCCCCACCACCCGCCCCACCCCACCCCCAGAGCACACACTCTCTCTTTCTCTCTCTCAAATAAATAAATAAATCTTTTTAAAGAAATAGTTCTTGATCTCAGGATACAGTAGTGGTGGTGGTGGTGATAGTGTGTTGTGTTTCAGTATGTTTTCAAGGTTGGTTTTTGTTTAGTTGGATTTTGTTTTGATTTGTTTTGTTTCACTGTTTTGTTTTTTGCTTTTGTTTATTTGGAAGATTGACTTTTGTCTGTTTTATTTTATTTCTGCATTGAAAGAAGTAATTTTCTTAATGGGGTGGGGCATTCTAGGAAAATTAGAAGATATTTTTAGAAATTTCAGGAGATCCCTGCATATAAGAATACTTAAACCATTTAAACATTTATTTAGACTTATTTAAACCATTCTAAGAACATCACTGTTCTAGCATTTTCTTAATGATATTCATTAAGAGAAAAAGATTCCACAATATCCTGAAGTCGAACATTCTAATTAAGAAAAAAAATGAGACTCTGAGACAATGCTTATTTATTCTATATTTACTTGAAGTTTTTATTTCTACTTGGCCTCAAAGATATTTAGGAAAGTGTTTTATAATGTCTGTTACTGGTCGGAGATACTGTTCTATTAATTTTTAGTCTTTATAAAATGTATTTACTTTAGGATCTATTTGAGATGATTTTAATAATATTTTTATGGCTACTTAAAAAGAATATATATATACTCTGATATAGATATATATATACTCTGATATATATATTAGTGATACTGTTCAGATTATCTTTCTACATTATTTCTAATATTATTTGCTTTGTATATTTTGAAGCAATATTATTTGGTTCATAAGAGTTCATGACAGCTATATATTTTTGACAATAATTTGTTTTATTAACATAGAAGGCCCCATAATCTTATTTAATCTCATTTAATTGGCTCCTTAAATTCTATCTTATCATATTACATTATCACCTGCTTTTAATTTGTTCAATTATCTAATATCCCTACACTTATCCTTTTACATTTAAGCATTTGCTTCACTTTGTTTTAGGTCTACTGCTTTTTAATAGCATAAGGTTGGATTCTGTTTTCTGACTCAGTATGAAACTCTACTTCTTTTAATGAGGATATTTTATCCAATTTATATTTATTATTTGCAACTTAGCTGGTTGTTATTTTTATCACAGTATTCTATGCTTTCTAATGTTAATTTAGTTTTAAGTCTTTTACTATCTTGATTCTTTTTTTTCTTCTGTCCTATGTTCAGTTGGTTTTGATTTGTATGCTCGAGTTCTAGAAATTAGTTTGTTTTTTATTGCACTAAATAATCTAATACCTAATAATTCTTTTGCCTACATTTCTCTGTCAGAACCAAGAGAATTTTGTATTTTTTTCAGTCACCTCTATTTGAGATAAGAAATGAACTACATTCTTTCTTCCATTCTTTCAGGGTTTTTTTATTAATATCATATGGACTTTAAAATCTGGATTATTGTTAATTTCATAGTATATATTCCCTTTACAAAAGACTGTGGGACACTTTAATTCAGCTTTTTTTTTCCACCTCAATTCTGCTCTTGCTGCTTTCAATGTAATTGTGAATTCTGCAAAGGCATTCCAGCTGTGAGCAATCCTCTCTCGCTTCATCCAGCTGCCTTTTTATCTTATCCAGCTGCCTTTTCACTGCAGCTCTTTTTCACTTCTGGCTTTCTCTCCTGATTCATAGAGGTCAAGTCCTCTTGAACTATTTCAAGAATGTCAAGAAGCCTTATGAAATTTTCTTCCAAGTTCTGTGGGAGATGATATTAAAGGTATGCTTTTCTCTGAGTTGTCCAAGTCGTGTCTCCCTTCCTTGGCTCCACACACTTCTTTTCATGTGCTCCGTGTCATTGTTTTCTCTTCCTTGAATGAAACATCTATCTAGCCTTAGAGTTTGTCAATGGACAGTGTGATATGCCAATCTCTCAGGCTAATTCTTGATTTTGTATGGGTTTTCATCTAATGATCAATGACTTGTTATGGAGGTATCTACTTCATACCTCTTTCTCCTTGTTCTCTCATACTTGAACCAATGAAGGACACGGGACACTGGAATTCCTAACATGCACTTCCTGTATCTCCTCCTAAACTAGTACTTTATTCACATATTATATGTACTTGCACATACACACACACACACTTCATGCTCAGATAATTTTTTAGATTTTCAGGCTCTGCCTAGATATACAAAGTTGGGAAAGGAGACACCTGGGGAAAAATACATACTCTTCCAGCCTCAAAAAGGGAGACAAAAAAAGTAGAACTGATCATTTTCAAGTTATATAAGACCTAAGTTCATATAGAGAGAGGATAAAGGATGGTGGGATATGTAATATCTCTTGACATTTTTTTCAGACAGTCTGCTTTGGAAACAACTTGAGTCGTCTTTCCTAGTCCAACCCATCTGCTTTATCATTACTGTCAATCCCTCCCAGATTCTGTTACCAGGTTGTCTAGTTTGGGTTGGGGGCATAAACAGTCATATTATACTGGATATTCGGGAATATTTTGGTAAAAAATAAACCATAAGTCTCTTTAAGTATTTATTGGCTTCCCCCCAAAACATGGCCCCTGAAAGTTTATAGGGTATCCTTTCAATATCAAGATCCAAGGTTTTTCACACACACACACACACACACACACACACACACACACACACATGGACAGTTGCTACCAAGCTGTTCAAGATTCCCTTCCATCTGATTTTGATGTCAATGATGCAAAAAATCTCTGGAAATCCATCAAAGAAGCTTCTGCCAAAAAAATCTCTGGAAGTCACTCAAAGAAGTTTCTGCCATCAGGTGCTTAGATTTACTCATATATCACAGTGGCCATCCATATGTTGGGAAGTTCACAGGGTGATACCTAACTTTCAAACTCAGATCCTAAGTCCACCAGCCAAGGAAACACAAGTGCTCAAGACTGCCTGCTATATACCATCCTGTTCCCTCCTTCCACCCAGGAAATGTATGCTGGCAGATGGTCATTCCCACAGGCAAAATTATGGTCTTGTTGTATTAAAAACTCATCCCTATGCCCCCCTTGAGGATAGTAGGCTGCCACCAAACGCTGTATGCTCCAGAACATGACACCATATGGTTGCCACCATAGCCAGAGGCTTAGTAAATGTTACTAAATTGCAGATAATTCAAAGAGATGCCTCTGTTTGCTGCTGAGACCTTAGTATTGCCAAAAATCACTGCCTCCCCCTGAAAGCTCAGAGAAAGATGGCAAATTCAGTGGAGGAGATCAACTGTGTTACTTTCGCATCCAAATGCCAAAGGGAAGGGTGACTGAGGAGCCCAGCAGATCTGAAACCCCCCACCACATCAGCCATGGAGGTCCCAATAACTTTGAGGTCCAAGCAGTCTCAGGAGCAAAGCAGGAAAAAAAACAGACTTGAAAGTTCCCAGGGCAGACCTAACCTCAATACCTTCCCTGGAACCAACCTGATGTCTCACTAGCACTTCACTCAAGGGTGTGCGCTCAGTAGCCCAGGCTCAGGGACAGCATCCTCTCTGCAGCTTCTCTGGCCCTCTCTCAAGCAGCAGGCAGTAACACACCCTTGCCCAAATAGCCTCTGTCACAGACTCAATTAACTTTGTCTTCCTTTCTTCCTTTCCTTTATTTTATTTAAAAAAAAAAATTGTTATTTGGAAAGAGATGTCAATCTGAGTTTCTGTAGATTTTTAAATGCTGCTAATAAAACAGAACCCAAAGAATTACAGCCACCATTATGAGAGGTATGATTAAACTGTCTGGGCATGATTTGATTCTATTTTATAAGAGCATGAAGCAAAAAAAAAAAAAAAAAAAAGATTAAGCCATCATCTTTATCACCCCTGATGAGAAAAAGCACCTTTCCCTGAATACTGAAGACCACACCTCTCCTCACAGAAAAATTAAAATCCATTCATGGTTGTTAACAATCAATGAGCTGGCCACTACCAGAACATTTGGGGAAGAGTTGATAATTGTGCCTGAAAAAATGGTAATTTACATTAATGTGGACAATGAAGCTAAAAATGAAGATAAAACAGTGAAAAGGAAACATGGAAACCAGAAGAGAAGATCCTTCTCAGGTCATGCAGCCCACAGGAGGGCTCACGGCACACACACACACACACACACACACACACACCAGCGTGAGGAATCAGTGAGGAAGGCCACAGGACAGGTGATTTGAGTGCTGTGCAAACACTGTCCTCTTCCAGCTTTACCTATGGGCAGCCTAGTGCCTGCAGACTTCATGAGAGAGTACTTGGTGCATGGTGGTTCCTGCAGGGATGTCCAGTGTCCCTACGCACCACCATCAATTGCAGGGGTGTTGCAATTCTCTCTTCTGATGAACTTACTTGACCGAGAGCAATGGCAGAGCTAATACTTTGGAAATTTCAACAAATCCTGGGTTCTCCCAAGGGATGGTGTCCCCATTATCCATTACAAGTTAGGGAAGAGAAAGGACTAGCTGATTTGGAAGCTTTTAGTATTCTTTCCCTGGATTACTCTCACTCCACACCCCCAACCCTGGTGACCCACTGCCTGCCTCTTTCTCTCTCCCTCCCCCTCTCATTCGCTTTGTCCTCAGATGTAAATGATACCTGCACACTGGGAGTAGGTGAAATTTTATATGAAAGGAATTTGAGCACTTGAAATTTAGACACCATTTTGGTTTGGGTTGGTCACTAAGATGTTTTAATTATTCTGATTTCATTGGTAATTAATTTCTAATTCCTTAGCCACCCATGGTACACAGATTTAAGAAGACATAAAGAGAGACACTTGGGTGGCTCAGTCGGTTAGGCATCTGCCTTGGGCTCAGGTCATGATCCCATGGTCCTGGGATCAAGCCCCACCTCAGGCTTCCTGCTCAGAGAGGCGACTGCTTCTCCCTCTCCCTCTGCCTGCCACTCCCCCTGCTTGTGCTCTCTCTCTCTCTCTCTGTTAAATAAATAAAAGCTTTAAAAAAAAAAAAAGATATAAAGACTGTATGTACACTGACTCCATTAAAATTGAAACCAAGTCTGCTTTTGTAATACAGCAGAAAAAGCCTTGTACTAGAAGTCCGCAGACCCAGAGTGTACTCCTTGCTCCATCACCACACATTTATGTGTCCTGGAGGAGTCGTTTTCACTTCTTGGGCATTGCTTTTCTCAACAATGACACTTAACCTTTGCGGTCAAGGACATCTCTGAGAATTTGATGACACTACAGACCCTCTTCCCAGAGAAATGCATATGAACACAGAATTTTGCAAACAATTTCAACATTCCCTGTAAAAGCTCCCACAAAAGCCCCCTTAGGGCTTCACATGTGTAAGCAAACCACAGGTCAGGAGCCCCCAGACAGAAGCACCTTGCCAGCTGCTCCGAGCTCCAAGGTGCCACAACTTGGAAAACCTGGGAGCAGCAGATAATGCTGAAGAATTTGCTTTAGGAGAGAGAACGGAAGGAAGAAGAGAAGGAAAAGTCAAGGAAAAAAGAATGAGGAGGAAAAAGAAGTTCTCTTTCCAGTAACTTGAAAAATACTTACAAATTGAGTCTGAAAATGAACACTTAACTGAATTAAATGCAATATAATTAAATTTCATGTTATAAAGGAAAATGTGATATAACATTTTAACTCATTTAAAAGTTATACCCTCTGGAGAACAATAAAATGACTCATATTAAATAAGATAAAGAAAGGAAAATGGAAGCAAAAAAACATTTACCATAACTAAATGATGATCTCAAAAATAGGATTTAAATACTTGGAATTATATGATAATGGAATTAATCTTTACATTTTTTTAATCATCTGGTTTCTGTGACTTGATTCTTAAGTCTTCTGGGAAAATAAGCCTAGTCTACAGATGGTTTTAGTTCTATAAAAACACATCACTACCCCCATTTTTGAAAATGCAATTTTAACAACTCCATATAGGTATTCAATCTAAAAGATGTAATTACCTTTAGATGAATGTCTTGAGCCAAGCCCCAAGCAGAATATAGCCTCTTATGAATATTATGTGAACAGCGAGCCGGAGAAGCCAGAGAGCACAGTGGGCTCCCGTCATGGAGATGGGGCACCAAGCGAGTCCCTTGCCCTGTCTGGACCTCAGTTCTTTCTTCTGCAAAATAAAGGTGTTGAGCCTGATTAATTCTAGGCTTCCCTCCTGCACACTGAGTCTCTCGTTCTGATAACCCCCAAGTCACTGTCCTAAATTAACAAAAGGGCCAGAAGTGGTTTCCTTGTAAACAGATACTTATGCATCTGTGGCTCTAAACATATGAAAGGTCCAAATTGAGCAGGGTAAGTAGAGGTAAAATAGAATCTAACCTTAGGACGTTTCCCTGATTGTGCTTTTTAACTGCTGTAGATTTCCCCAACAGTAGAGAAGAAGCAAAGGGGAAAGAGGGTCTACGTTCATTCTTGAATATCATCAACTCATAACTATCACTTACTAATTTGGCCTTCACATTCTGCTAGAAGAAAGTAAGTCCAATAGTTTCCTACCTCTAAGAACATGTAACCTAAAGTGGGCAACAGCAAACCAGGCAAACATAAATATAGCTACTTTAACAGGACTGAGAGCAGAAGTTGTACACAGAGAGGGACCAGGCTCCTGAGGTGAGTGTGAAGCAATAGGGAGTGGTGGGGACTGTGGAAACCAATGCATTGTGTTCTCAAAGTAGACACAGCTGCAGCTGAAAATTGATGCACAGGCCACATCCAGTTTGAAACTCCAACTTGGAGTCTCAGGGAAGCACTTTATTGATGTTATCCAGCTGGTTAAAAGCAGAACGAGGATTCAAATGTAGTCATTTTATTGCTCAAACCAGTTCGCTCCACAACACCACACTTTCTGCTGCCCCAGGTCAGAGCAAATTGCGGATGTTGGTGTCACCCTCTCCCTTCCTTCCCACTGTGGCCCCTCACGCCATGCTGCACACAATCATCACAATCATCACATCCTTCCTCCAAAGTACCACTTTTATCGATGTCCCCCCCCTGCTCAAGAAGCAGCAGAGGCTCCGCCCTCCTCATCATGCCACTGAGACACAATCACACTGCATCACACCAGGCGAGGAAGACCCTTGCCCTCACTTAGCCTCATCATTCACAACTTAACCCCTTCACCACATTTCTCCCTTCTGGAATGTTCTCCCTATCCATTATCCAAATTCTTTTCAAACAAATCATGAATCGATATCATTCTCAGTGCCTCACTCTAAGATGAGGAACACAATGGAGACTTCCTCACAGCTCTCCCTCTCGCTCTGTTTGATCTGGGATGACGCTAGTCTTGAGGAGCATCTTCCTTTCAGAAGCCAGTAGTTCCTACATTTCCCTAAAGGGCTCAGTGGGGAATCCAAGACAGAGGTAGGTGCTCAGCTACAGAGGGCCTTTGATCACAAACAGGGAGAAGGTGCTCATGTAACACAGGACCGTGTTTCTCTGGCTCCTGGACCAAGGCTCTCTGAAGGACCGCGAGACCCACTTATTGCGCTAGAAAGAAAAAAAGCAAATAACCTGGTCGATAGATGGCGCACCCTCCTATCATCCAAATCTGGCACCTTCTTTGTGGGTGCAGAGAGAAGGGACCAGGAAGAGAACCTGGGATTGCCAAAGAGAAGGAGCATCAGGCGCCATTTTTTAAATACCACAGAAGCATGTCTGACATGCTTCATGCTTTAACATCCAGAACATCACAGAGCTGTTAACTCTCAAGGTTTATTCTCCTTTTTACTACTTATATTTTATGCTACTTAATTTCTCTAATTTTCAGGCTGGCTCAGGTGCAATAATGAAATTCTAGGTCAAGGATAATTTTTACACATGATTAACAAGCTGGAAGAACAGTGTCTTTCCAAAAAATGAATTATTCACCTGAAGTAATTAGCCAGTGGTTCCTAGTTTCTAAATATTCTCATTACAACCTATCTCCTCCTGCCAAAACAGGACTTGCTCTGGAATTTGGACCTTCATGTGGGCACTGTCCCATTTGTGGGTTTTGGAATAAGCAGAGGAGCTGCTGCCTTTCATCTGTCATGAATGAGACTCAGTCACTGGAGTGAGGCTTTCATCAGCGAGCCTTGCTGGAAACCTTTCTGTGTGAGCATGAGCCTGCCAGACATTCATATCAAAAATCCACAGGCTTTATTTAACTCTCCCTGGAAGGAGGTATAAAGGTTACAAAATAATGAGGAAGAGCTCTGTTGAGCAGGGACCCAAGAGTCACAACCTCTTTGTTAAAACTGACAAAAGAGGTGGGAGATAAACTCTATGAGGAACAGAATCGGGGCGATTTAACCTGCCGAAGGGGAAACTGGAAGGGAACAAAATCACAGGATTCATACATATGAAGAGTTATTATAATAGGGGATGCTGAGCAGCTGTTCCGGATTCCTCGGAGGGAAGGCAAGAAATGGGCTTTCATAGCAACAAAAGGGTTTGCAGGTATTTGAGTATGTTGGAAAGAACAGACATTAAGACAGAAAATCTGAGTTCTAATCCCTGCTCCTCCCTTAGCCAGCTGACTGGCCCAGGGAGCCCTGTTTTCTGGGAAGGAATGTGATCGCCATGGCCCCACGCAACACCAGAGGAGCAACAGTAGAGTAAAAAAGAATGTGAAGCACATTATTGCACTGAGAAAGTAAAGAGCTTCAGCACAAGGTCAGGACTTATTATCTCAGTTTTGGCAAACCACAGTGAGGGGTTGGTGGTCATTTTCAACATAATGCCCTGATTCACCTCCTAACCTCATGGGGTAGAACGCCTTTAGTTCTGCACACGCATTTGTTTCTCAAAAGCAAAACAGACTGTGTGTGTCTTTGTTGTGTTTATGCATGTGTATTTGTAGACACAAAGGATCCTGATAATGCCACTTTTTAAATTGTCTGGCAGAGGCCAGTTTAGGCCTAAAGTCATAGTAACACCATAAGAAATACTGAAGTGTACAAGGGGTTACCTTGGTGTATAGGTCTTATTAATAAATAGTGATGTCCAGGGGCGCCTGGGTGGCACAGCGGTTAAGCGTCTGCCTTCGGCTCAGGGCGTGATCCCGGCGTTCTGGGATCGAGCCCCACATCAGGCTCCTCCGCTATGAGCCTGCTTCTTCCTCTCCCACTCCCCCTGCTTGTGTTCCCTCTCTTGCTGGCTGTCTCTATCTCTGTCAAATAAATAAAATATTTAAAAAATAAATAAATAAATAAATAAATAAATAAATAAATAGTGATGTCCAGAACTCTCTCACAAGGGAGCTCTCCCAGTCCTTGCTAAAACCACCAAAACATAATATCCCAGCAGCTGATATTATTTTATATTTGGAAAACCCAAAAGAACCCATGGAAATCTATTATATATAAGAATAATATAGCAGATTATAAAATCGATATACCAAAATTAACAGGCTTTATATATATACAAAGAAGAACCAGTTAGAACGGGAGAGAATGTCCCATTTATGATATCAAAATACATAGGTGCAAATTTAATAAGAAATGCCAAAAATCTGTATGGGGAAAACTACAAAGCATTCCTTTACATCCCAAAAGGTGACTTGAAAAATGTAGCATGCTTTGGCATTCCTGTTATCATGAAGGCAATATATAAATTTAACACAATTACGGTATAAAATATTAGAATTTTTGTCTGGCACAAAGTAAGTGTGCTACAAAGTTTATTTGGAATAAGAATAAACAATAATAACCAGGGGGAGAAAACCTAAAAAAGAAAAACAGCATGAGGAGGACAGGGAACTAGCATATATGAAATAAAGCAGCTGGAAGTTAAAAGCATGGCATTGGCACATGACTAGAGAAGCCAACGGAACAGAATAGAAAATCCAGACCTAGGGCTAACTGCACATGGTATCGTGCATCTCAAGTCAGACAGAAAAAAGACATGCTAACAGTGGGACTGGCTGACTATGTGAAAAAGACAAAACTGGACCTATTTTTTACACTACACACCATGTTAAAATCCAAATGGATTAGAGATTTACAGGTAAAACATAAACCTATAGAAGTACCTTAAGAAAACATATGTAAACAGCTCTGGAATTAGAGAGAGGGGGCAATTTTTCTCACGATGGCTCAAATCCATAGAAAAGGTTAATAAATTTGATAACATAATAACCAAAAACTATTGTAGAGGTCAAAACACCATGAACAAAGTAAAATACCAAAAGATGAACTGGGCAAAAAAGTATTTATTGCTAAGATCACAAAACATTAGTATCTCTAAAAAAAAAAGAACTTCTAAGAACACAAGAATAAGGTCCAACAACCCTGTGAGAAAAACAGGCAAGGTGCTGCTAGTGAAAATGTCAGCATTAGAAACTGCAGGAGTTTCATGCATTCCGTGAAAGCAACTAAAACACTGGCCAAAAACTGTCACAATCAACTTTTTCTGGTACTCTAGAAATGAACCAATAGCTGGCTATAACTTTGGAGGCACTCAGTCAACAAAAAGGGCTGAATCTCAGTAAAAACAGTGAGCTCTGGGGCATTTTAATTTACTTTGGTCCCATTGCCAGTCCTCAGCTTAACAGTCGCCTTGAAAGTAATAGCCCACCCTCCCAGTACTGCTGCTGCTACTGGAGAGAGCAGAACCATTCTCATTTGCAAAGAATTGTCCTTGGTGATCTATCTGGTGCTTCCATGGAGGGCCCACTCAAAGGGTATGTTTTTTGTTTTGTTTTCTTTTTTTAAGATTTATTTATTTATTTGAGAAAGAGGGAGCACGAGCGAGGACAGGGAGAGTAGCAGAGGGAGAGGGAGAAGCAGACTCCCCAATGAGTGGGGAGCCCAATGTGGGGGCTCTATCCCAGGACCCTGAGATCATGACCTGAGGTGAAGTCAAATGCCTAACTGACTGAGCCCCCAGGTGCCCCTCAAAGGGCATGTTTTATCTCCCCTAACTGGAACACACCCAGCACTATAACCACTACCGAAGGGGCATTTGTCAAAACATTTACAATGTTGTAAAAACATGTACAATTTACAACTGGAACAAACAATAGATTAAAAAGTACAGAATAGGGGTGCCTGGCTGGCTCAGTTGGAAGAGCATGGGACTCTTAATCTTGGGGTCATGAGTTCGAGCCCCATGTTAGAAGTAGAGATTATTTAAATAAATAAAAACTTCTTTTTTTAATTTTTTTTTTTTTAAAGACCCTATTTATTCATTTAACAGAGAGAGAGACAGCCAGTGAGAGAGGGAACCGAGGCAGGGGGAGTGGGAGAAGAAGCAGCAGACTCCCAGCGGAGGAGCCCAAAGTGGGGCTCGATCCCAGGACTCCAGGATCACGCCCTGAGCTGAAGGCAGACGCTTAACGACTGAGCCACCAAGGCACCCCTAAATAAATAAAAACTTTCTAAAAATTTAAAAAAATAAAAAGCATGGAGGAAAGCCTGGGAAATATGACCCTTGGGGCATAAGGGCTTTGAAAAGTTCCAGTATATTCCTGATAATCTGGAAAGCCACACACACACAAACAGGACTGTGCACGCATTCGGGAAAGACCTGAGAAGGCCTTCCATCCTCACTTCTGGTTGATCCAGACTCTCTGCACAAGCAGGAAGTGACGACTAGAGCAGGGTTACAGACCTGGCTGAGGACTGAAGGTGCACCCCAACACACACAGAGCCCCTGTGCAAAAACTTGGAAATATTTTACTTCCAAACATTGAAGGAAATCTGCATCTACTCATTACCTGACCACGAGGCTAACAGAAGAGAAACTTCAGGGGTCACAAATGACAAAAATATAGACTTAAACTCTGGCTCAGAAAAGCCCCTAAAAAACAGCCAAAAAAAGCAAGCAGAAACAACAAACCCTGAGGAAGATGGAGAATCTTATTTCCAAAGTCACACATTACAATGCTCAACCTACCCAGTTTTCATCTAAACGTTGTGAGATATGGAAGGAAACAAAAAAATATGGTCCATACACAGGGGGGGAAAATACACTCCACAGAAACTGTCTCTGAGGTAGCCCAGACACTGAAGTTACTGGGAAAAGACTCTGAGTCAGCTATTTTAAATGTGTTCAAAGAGCTAAAGGATATCATGAGGACAGTGTCTGACCAAAAGGAAAATATCAATAAAGAGAGAAATTATTCAAAGGAAACAAAGAGAAATTCTGGAGCTGAAAAGTACAATAACTGGAACTAAAATTCTACTACTTAAAGATAGGTCAAGAACGAAGAAAAATGAAAAAAAAATCTAAGAAACCTGTTGGACACCATCAATCATACAAACAGATGCACAATGGGAGTTCCCAAAGGAGAAGAGAGAGAGAAAAGGAAAGAGAATAATTGAAGAAATGAAGGCAACAACAACAACAAATTGGCAACCCCCCCCCAAATCTCTTAGCTTCAAACAAAAAATTTTCATTAAATGCCTTGTATTACTTAAAGAGATTTACTGTCACCATTTCCCATAGTTAGGAAAAGTATGACTATGAAGAAGCCAACAAAGAATTACTGCTTTGCAAAACCACACTGGAACCTAAGCCCTTTCTTCTAGAAATAAGTATAGAATCACTGCCAAGAGCTCATTAAGCTTTCCTTTTGGCATCATCTTCTGTTCTTGCTGACAGGAAAAACTTCTGTCATGCCCCAGACGGGTTTGGAAAAATACCACCAGGATTTGGCTCTCAGAGGAAGTGTTCTCAGCTGATCACCAAAGCAGATTATCACCCAAAAAGACAGAAACCAACCATGGCTGCCATCGCTACAGGAGAGCAAACCAACTGGCTAAACAGGTCAGTCTAAGGATTTCTTTTGATCTCATGAAACCTGGGGAGGTGGGGGCAGGGGGTTTGCACCGTACTGACTTTTTCTTTGCTTTTCTGAGCTGACAGAGCTGATGAGGGATGTGGTATCACGTGGCTTTCGCCACGGTGTGTATTGATGAAGCATCTCATACTGTTGGTCATCTCATATATGTTCAAATGCCCTCTTCAATTCTTGAGAAATTGGCACAAGGAGATCTGGCATCACTTCACATGCAAAGAGCTGCTCGATTAAAGCAGCACCCTGGCGGGGGGGGGGGGGGCACGACCCTGCGGAAACCCCGACTCACACGGCAGCACGGTTGCCTCAGGTCTCCCCTTGGGATCCGCAGAAACCCTTCCCCCAGATGCAGGAAAATGGGCTCCATGCGCCTGGTCTTTTCTACTTTGAGGTTTCCTGACAGCTTCTTAGCAATCACAGATCCTTCTGTTTTGAATTCAACACTATAAAGACCCTTTCTCCAGAAATAGGGTTGAGTTCAGAAGGGCTGGAGACACACGTAAAGGTTATGTTAATCCTAAAGCTGAAAGTCTTTCCCATTTTAGAGGGCTGCTTTTCCGTTTTATTGTTACTGCTTTCCTGTTAGTTTCTCTTAAAAACATGTTTTTTCTTTTTTAAATGGTATTACCTCTAGAAAATCCTAGAATGAGGTGGGGGTGTGAGTGTATAACCAGGTTAGGTTTGAATCACACGTAACTAGTGCTTATTCTCTCTGCGCAGGGAACTCCCTGCCTCCCAGGCTATGACATGAAACAGAGACAGCCTGTTTACTTGACTTCCTGTGCGAACATCGGCAGCCGTATCTCTCCATGCGTTGGTTTCTCACTTGAAAGTGGGGAAGATTGAGAGTATTTACCTAATAATATTGAGGAATGACACATACTAAGCACTTCATAAGTATTTTTGGTTGTTGATGTTGTTATAATAACAATTATTATTAGACCGTGAGCACCTTGAATAGGAGCACTAGGTCTAATTCTCCAGGGCATGGTCCCTGGCACATAGTAGGTACTCAATAAATATTGAGTGGGTGGTTGAATGAATGAGTAAATGGAAAACTATTTAAATGAGGAAGCAGTAGTAAGAACAAGAATGCAATCCATAGCCCCACTGAGTGTAGGTGGGGAACTTCCTTGATCTTTCTGGATACATATTCATTGATGCTTATATACCCAGTGCAAAAGGAGTATGTGTAAATAGGAATAGGGGACAATGGTGAGACTCCCTGTTTGTATTTAAATGTTTATTTATTTGATAGTGGGTGGGGAAAGGCAGAGGGAGAGAGAGGATCTTAAGCAGACTCTATGCTGATCAGGGAGCCCAACACGGGGTTTGATCTCATGACCCTGAGATCATGACCTGAGCCGAAACCAAGAGTCGGACTCTTAACCGACTGAGCCACCCAGATGCCCCATGAGACTCCATGATTTATATTTGTTGATGTAGGTATTATAAGAATGTATTGATTTGTATACTTGATGCAGAAAAAAAGGGTGATGTCTGCCAGGGTGCAGAGAGACGTGGCAACTGTTGGAGAGTCTGGAGACATAACAGAGGTCCCAGGAACCCTGAAGGGAATTCTGGAAGCCACAGCTATTGAGAGGTACAGGTGCTGTAACTGAAGCTACTGCTACTGATCATGCTGCCGCCAGAGGAGCTGCCTCAGAAAGAAGTTGAAAACCACTGAGGAGCAGGGAAGAAACTGCTGAGACATCTTTCATGAGACAGCCTTGCCAAGAGCCACCGTGGGTCCTACATAGGGAGCCACACACCCAGTAATGGGCAGGGAGACTGCTGTGCTTCTGGCTCCAGGCATCTCTGCCCTGCAAACCTTGGCTTTCTGGTAGAGGGTAAGAACTGTGAGTGTTTCAGGGTCTTCTCCTAAAGAAAGGGACTGGTGAGCAGTGGGCCAGCCCGGTCACACAGAGCTTAGGTTCCTGGTGAAGGATGTGAATCCCTGTCCCCACTTTTGCACCCCATTGTAGGTGAAGGAAATCTGATTACCAATCATTATTTAATCCCTCACTTGTTTGCATTTTTTTTCTCCTTAGGAATTAAAATGATGATACTATAGATCAGGAAAATTTGTTATAAGATATATATAGAGAGAGATAGATTTGTGGGGGTTTTTTGTTTTTGTTTTTGTTTTTTTGTTTTGTTTTGTTTTTTTGCCAGAAGCTCACTCCGTAAGCATGGGCAAGTTACTGAACTTGGCCTTCTTCTAACATGGTTTTTCCCACCTATGGGGTCGGGCTCCCTTTCCATTAAATATGGATGGTGTTGATCTCTACCTGCTGACTCTCCCCTTTGTGTTGGTGTTTTATATTCATGGAAGCCCAGCAAGGAACAAAATATAGAATTCAGCGCAGAGCTTCTGTTTGTTGGGTTTTCATTCAAAATTCAACAGGTAGCTAGAACTCCCGCATAAGAAAAGGATGAGGTGACTCAGGGGAAGCAAGTAATGCCATACAGTAATATGCTTGGATGTGGGCTGCCAAGGACTCTGAGGATGATCTTTTCAAAGAAAGAGAGTCTGAAGATGTGAACAGTGTGTGCCAAGGTCATGCTTAGTGAGTTTTGCAATCCCAAAGTCAATGGCGTGTGAGCTATGCAACCACAATCAACTCCCATTTGCCTGGAACCAGACTGGTATTTTTGTGCTCCTCTTTAGGAGATGGGGACAAATGGAGATGATACAACTTCCTCTGGCTAATTTATCCAAAAAGCAGCTAAACCAACAGCATAATACCAAGGGCTTCATGTGCAAAGATGCTGCTAAGTACTGTCAGAAAGTCCAAAGGTACTAAGCAAGCTTCCCGCCGTTGGAGAGTTGAGCATATTGTTGATGAAACAGACCTACTAAAAATAAAAGATGGAATTAAAAAATCACATCAGATAGGTGTTCAGGACTGGTATCAACTAAAAGGACTGAAGGATTTATGGGCAGGAAGACCTGATGGGGTACTTGGAAGGTTTTGTAGCAAGCTGGAGTTTTGGCAAGACCTTGCAGACTGGGTTGAATCTGGGTCAGTGGAAAAGAAAAGCAGGGGTGTGTGGGAGCCAGCTCACACCGTCTCTTAGATCTGGTGGTTACATTTTTCAGGAATACTGTCAGCCAATTGTTAAATGCAGCCATTACTAAAAATTAAATTACAAAATCTTAAAATTAAATAAATTATACCTTATAAATTAATTTATATGTATATGATTTAATATTATAATAGATAATATAAAATTAATATAGAATTGAACATTATCTAAATAAACATGCAGAACTCATTGTTTCCTAATTATTTTACTGCATTTTACTGTAATCTATGCTCTTCAGGATATTTACATCTATTATATCTATATGGTGGACATGTTATATACTAATACACAGCATTAATATATACTATATACATAACATATATATAATATTATATAATGTGCTACTGCACAGCTCTTCCAAATTTCTTCCATGCTGGGAGCATTTACATAGCAGAAATCTGCAAATGCTATGAATCAGGGTTTGATCTATTGTTTTGTTGGTTGTTTAGACTTAAGAAAGTAATGGAAAAATCTTAATAATGCAGATTCAACTTTAAAATATATCATATTGGGGGGGTGCCTGGCTAGCTCAGTTGGAAGAGCAAGCGACTATAGGTCTCAGGGTTGTGAGTTTAAGCCCTGTTCTGGGTGTAGAGATTACTTAAAAATAAAATTGTAAAAAAAAAAAAAAAAAAAGAAGATCATGTTGGTAGTTGTTACATCGTGAATGGCACCAAAAACTTGAAGAAATCTTCCAACACTTGAAAAATGTTACGTGATTCAGCAAAGTCCCTCATGCTATTGATGAACAGTAACGTACTGAAACACTTATTTATGTAAAAAAATATGTCGATCGATACTCACAGCAGAACTACAGTGAGAAAGTCAGTTAATGAAACATTCACCAGCACACCACTGGAGGAAGGCCATGTCATGAAGAAGTAACAGCATGTGCAAAATGGCAGAAGCTGAAACACTTACAGCAAAGGGGATAGTGTTGTGTGGTAGGAATAATGTGAGTTATAGTCCTGGGTTCAAATCCCAGTTCTGCTATTTACTAACTAGGCAAACTTAAGGGGGCTGCATAACATTAGTGAGCCTCAGTGTTGTCACATGTAAGATAGATGATAAAGTCAACCATACCGTGCTGTTATGAGAATTAGGAAGAATACAGTTTTAAACGCCTCAGACAGTGCCTGGGGCACCTGGGTGGCTCAGTAAATTAAGCGTCTGACTTTGGCTCAGGTCATGATCTCAGGGTCCTGGGATGGAGCCTCACACTGTGCTCCCTGCTCAGCGGGGAGTCTGCTTCTCCCCCTCCTTCTGCCCCTCCCCCAATTGTGCTCTCTCTGTCACTCTCTCTCAAATAAATACAACCTTTAAAATAAAGAAATAAAATAAATGCCTCAGTAGCTGATGCATATCACACACCTAATACAGATACTAATTTATAGTAAGATATTCTAAAACCCACAGAAAACAGTTTGAGCAATGAGTTTATTTAAGGGATGGATGGAAGCATCCTGTCTTAATTTCCAGGCAAGGCATGTGGAATTTACTAAACATGGGTGGGTCCCTAAAGGTTTCCAAGCAGGACAGAAGGGTAAGTGAAACGCACCACGGGAAAATGGAGATGGCACTCGTTTGTGCTCCAAACCTTCCTTCTACACGGACATCTAGTGCGGTGCTGAACAGAAACTCAGTTACTCACAGAACAGGGCCACACAGATACTGGAAAATCCCAAATGCTTTCTGAAACAATGATTAAATCACCTTTAATATAATTTTGGTATCAGTATACCTCAGAACGCTCTAATTCTTTAGAAATTCATAATGTGTATCTAGTAGCTATAGTAATGACCAATTAAGCAAGAACACCAGACTCACCCTCCATATTTGTCCTCCCCGTCAGTCCTTCACTGAATTGACTGCCAAAACCTGTGGTTAT
Organism: Ursus arctos; assembly: GCF_023065955.2. NCBI lineage: Eukaryota > Metazoa > Chordata > Mammalia > Carnivora > Ursidae > Ursus > Ursus arctos. The sequence goes on along the minus strand of NW_026623067.1, from coordinate 53,569,200 downwards.
ACTTCCTTAGCATCTATATCTGCTATTAACCTTCCCCATTGCCTTGCCTTAGGTCCGGGGTTCACAGTCTTGGCCTCACAATGGAATCACCAAGAGAACACTAATAAAACCGGGCCAGTATCTGGGTCCTGCTTCCAAAGACTATGGTTTAGTTGGTCTGAGGTGGGATTTGAACACAGATATCCTGCAAGCTCCCAGGGACTCTACCACGCACCCATGCCTTAGTTTATGCTCTGACTGTTCCTCATCTGAATCACACTGCCTGAGACATCCTGCCTCCAGTTTTGACTTCTTCAAATCCCTTCTTCAACCTGCTTTTAGAATGATCTCTCAAAAACACTCATCATGCCACTCTTGCCTGAAAACTTTCCTGTATCTCCTCAGTTCCTACCCAAAAAAGCCCGAGCTCATTGACACCAACCTTCCTTAACAACACACACACACACACACACACACACACACACACACACACACACTCTAGTGAAAGGGTTATGACAACTCCAAGGGATAAAATTTGAAACACAGTGATCTAGCCTGGGAAAGATGTTGCAAATTCAGATGTTTAAAGACATTTTCTAAACACTTTGTTCAAATATCCAGCCCCACGTAACTGCTGTGCCATGCTGAATGTCACAGAGTTTGGGGGGGGGGGGCGGCAAACAAGTCCCAGCACAGAAGTAGCACTCAGCCCCTGGGGCCCACGGCAAAGTGTGGGGGAGACGGGGAGCAAGAATAGCTCAGCAGAGTCCAGGAGAGCCTGCTTGGTTCAACTTCTGACCCCAACACGTTATCTGATTTCCCTCCTGCTATGGATTGAATTGTGCCCCTCCCCCAACTTCATTTGTTGACGTCTTAACCCCCCAGGACCTCAGAATATAACCTCATTTTTGAGATAAGATCTTTAAAGAGATAATCCAGCTACAATGAGATCATTAGGGTGGGTGCTAACTCAATATGACTGGTATCCTTATAGAAAGGGGACATCTGAACACAGGCACACAAACAGGAGGACACTGTGTGAAGACAGACGCAGAGATCGGGATGATGGTTCAACAAGACAAAGAATGCCAGACACTGCAGCAAACCACCAGAAGTTAGGGGAGAGGCTGGGAGCAGATTCTCCCTCATATCCTTCAGAAGGAACCGATCCTGCCAACACCTTGATCTTGGACTTGTAACCCCCAGGACTTGGAGACAATAAATTTCTATTGTTCAAACCACCCAGTTTGTGGTATTTTGTGGTGGCCAACCAAGCAAAGTAATACAACTCCCAAATCAGCTTCTTGATCTACCCCTACCTATCTCTCCAGCCACATCCCTCCTCTCACCCCCAGGCTTCATAACGCAGCCATATCAATCGACTTCAAGTTCTCCAGATGTAGCAGGTTCTGTGCCTCTGGGCCTGTGCCCACACTGCTCCCTCTACCTGGAGTGCCCACTCCCAGCCCCCTTCCACCTGGAGGGTACCCAGGAGTCCTGGAAGGCTCCGCTCAACCCTCCCTTCTTCTGCTTCCCTGGTCACTAGGCTCTTCTCCCTCCCAGCCAAACTTCCACAGAATTAGCCACTCATCCTCAGATGGACCACTACTGCTATTTGGACCCAACATCCCTTCCCACGGTCTCAGCTCCGTCTCTTACTCCAGCCACTGCTGCACCTACTAGCGCCAACCCCACTTCAACCAGCTGCACACAGGTGTGATATAACTGCTCCCCTCCTCAGCCCACACCGCTTGCCCCTCACTGCCTGGCCCAGGCTTTCTCTGATACCAAGAATGGAACACCTACAGAAACCCACTAGACACACGCATGAGCCAAATGGAAGAAATACAGGGGAGGTGAACACTCTGGGGCTACCCAAGGATAAAGTTGCCCTTTTCATCCCCTGTGCAGGACGTACTGACTCACTTTTCATCAAGGTCCTTAGAAGTTCCAGTGACCTGAGTGCCAATGGCTGAGGCAGTGGCCAACTCCACAAGCATCCACTCCTTTGGTCCCTCCCTCTCTACTGCTCCCTTGAATCATTTCCAAATGAACTGCCTACACCATGTGTCTGTCTCAGGCTCCATGTTCTGAGAAAGTCAAGCTAAGACATTGTGTTTATTTTGTACTGGATTAAACCACATGAAATTGTCAGTATTTGACCATTCTTGGCCTGTAAAAATGGCAATTTCATATGGTCTAATGACTGTTTATTTGTATTTAGGTCTTTTCCAACTGAATATAAGCTTCCTGAGGTCAGGAGCAGTATTACGCATTTCTCATCCCCAACATCAACTACCAGCGGCTGATACCCAGTAGTCCCTTGACAAATGCTGGATGAGTATGTAGTGATCTTCCTGATGTACGTAAGGAAAAGATTAAGGGAAGGGTTCTTCCTTAAGTTGACCTCTACCTTACGTTTTACACCAAATTAAATCAATGTGAATGGAAAATTGAAATATAAAGAAGAAATATTTTTTTTAAAAATACTAAGAACAAATTTATAGCCTAGTGGTGGAGACAGTAACTCAAACCAAAATTCCAAGACGGAGCAGGAAGGGCTCCACTAAAAGAGGAACAGGGTGCTAGAAATGCATCTAAGTCAAGCTGGGGGTTCCTAAGGAAGAGACCTCTAACCTGAGCTCTGAAAGACAAGTAGAAATTAGCCAGGGGAAGGGCTGTGAGAAGGGTGTTCCAGGCAGAGGGAAAAGCCTGTGCAAAGGAATGGAGATGAGAAAGCGGAAAAAATGAAAGCAATGGTCTTGAAGCTCTAGTATCTTGTAGATACTAACAGATCCATGGGGATTAAAATACCTTGCTTTGGGGAAGGGATGCCAAGTCTTGTACAAACAGCAGCTGTCTCAACATCACTCATCATCAGGGAGATACAAGTCAAAACCACAAAGAGATACCATCTCACACCTGTCACAAGGGCTAAAATTAACAACACAAGAAACAACAGGTGTTGGCAAGGATGCAAAGAAAGGGGAATTTACTTGCACTGTTGGTAGGAATGCAAACTGGTGCAGCCGCTGTGGACAACAGTATGGAGGTTCCTCAAAATGTTAAAAATAGAACTACCATATGATCCAGCAATTGTACTACTAGGTATTTACCCAAAAGATTAAAAAATACAGGGGCGCCTGGGTGGCTCAGTCAGTTAAGCATCTGTCTTTTGCTCAGGTCATGATTCCAGGGTCCTGAGATTGAGCCCCACATTGAACTCCCTGCTCAGTGGGGGCACTCTTCTCCCTCTCCTTTTGCCACTCCTGCTGCTTGTGCTCTCTTGCTCTCTGTCTCTCTGTCAAATAAATAAATAATTTTTAAAAAGATTTTAAAAATACAGATTCAAAAAGATACATGCACCCCAGCGTTTATAACAGCATTATCAACAACAGCCAAACTGTGGAGAGAGCCCAAGTATCCATCTGCTGATGAATGGATAAAGAAGATGTGGCGCACACACACACACACACACACACACAATGGAATATTACTCAGCCATCGAAAAGAATGAAATCTTGCCATTTGCAAGGACAGGATGGAGCTAGAGTGTATTATGCTAAGTGAAATAAGTCAGAGAAAGACAGATATCATACGATCTCACTCATATGTAGAACTTAAAAAAGAAAACAGATGAACATATGGGAAAGGGGGGAAAGAAAAAAAAGGAGAGAGGGAAACAAGCCATAAGAGACTCTTAATGATAAAGAACAAAACGAGGATTTCCAGAGGGAGGTGGGTGGGGGATGGGCTAGATGGGTGATGGGCATTAAGGAGGGCACTTGTTGTGATGAGCCCTGGGTGTTGTATGTAAGTGATGAATCACTGAATTCCACTCCAGAAACCAATATTGCACTGTATACTATCTAAATTTAAATTTTAAAAAATATGCAGTTATTAAATAAATTTAAAATTAAAATAAAGCAAAAACAAAAACCAGCAGCTGTTTTCTTGGGGCAGGAGCTCAGAGTTAGACTTGGAATTAGCCCATGCTCTCTTGATGGGGGTGGCCTGGCATCTCTGTGTGAAGTAAATGGTTGCTGGATGCCCAGGGTTATTGTAATCTCAGTGCACACCCTGGCACCAGCTTTGACAAAGAACAGTAAAACTGGCCTGGCCCACTTGTGAAGGGGCATCCTGACTCCACAGTCGGATCCTGCACCAAATATACATTTATAAACACTCTCCATTCCTTCTCAGGTCTTGACAGAGAACTGCTTGCTTGGTAAGTCACCCCACTGTGGCCCAGGAGCTGTTCAAATCACATGACCTAGCAAGGCTGAGAAATGGGATCTCACACAGAGTGTCAGAACACGGAATAAAGCAGATTTGCTCTTTATTTTTCAGTCTAGAATTAAACTAATTAGAGACTCTGGGCACTACGTTTTATGGTCTGTGATAATCAAAATCTTCCCCTACATAAAATCCAGTATTTATATCATGATTACCCTAGTGGATTGTTCTACACAATAAAAAGATGGTTCTTTGCAATTTAAGTTGATAACTGAAGATAACTTTTAAAATTGTCCTGTTCCAAGAATCGGGCAAATTCAATCAATTTACTTTATTTTATAATAATAATAATGCAGGGTTTCACCATATATTTTTAAAATCCACTTCAAGTAATAAAGTATGCATTCTGCCATGAAATCCTTCAAAACAAGAGAAAGTGAAGTGACTAAACCCTATAACATTCTATTTATGTTTTGTTTTTTTTTTTAAAGATTTTATTTATTTATGTGACAGAGAGACAGCCAGCGAGAGAGGGAACACAGCAGGGGGAGTGGGAGAGGAAGAAGCAGGCTCCCAGCGGAGGAGCCTGATGTGGGACTCGATCCCGGATCGCCAGGATCACGCCCTGAGCCGAAGGCAGACGCTTCAACGACTGCGCTACCCAGGCGCCCCGTAAACCCTATAACATTCTAAAGACAACCAACCAGTATACACCATGTCCCGTTCAAGAACAGGAGTAATTGAATACAAGTCCCGATAAGAGATTTTATGGGAAGCTCAGCACTTGTCATTCGTAATAATGAGGAAAAGTCACTTAGCTTCAGAAACTTGGTCTGTCACTAGAGGGAAGGCATAAAAATGCCCCTTTTTAAAAACCATCTATTTCAAAACTCCTGTCTTCGGTCACTTATCTACTTTTTTCAGACATCTGATAGGATAAATTGGAAGAAACTGATCAAATAATATCATCAGTAATATGCCCAGGGAATGTCTATAGTCATATATTCCCCGAGTTACAACTGTGCGTTATTTATGACTCGTGTCAAAAATGCCTTGGGACTTTGGCTCCTCAATTCCACAGCAGTTTATTGCCCCAAAATTGTACCCGTTTTACAGCAAGATCCACAGCAATAAAGCAAGAAATCAGAAAAATCAGCATTTGATATCCACGGCTTAGCATTCTCGGCGACCTGGGCCAACTGGGAGATCACAGAAAGGGTCTCAGTGACCTTGCAGTAGCTGCAAATCACTGTGATCTGAATTATAATCATCTCCTATCCAGTAATACATTACAGACTCTGCGCACTTAGGCGTCCTCAGGATTTCTCAGTAGGAACCAAAAATATGCTGCCACACACCACATTTTTCTTATCACACAGCTTCCATCAATACATTCATGACCTCTTTAAAGCACACAATAAAGGGCACACCTATGCATTGTGCCTGCATTTATCCACAAGTGCTCAGATAGATACATAAGCCAATAAATCCTAAATAACTAAATAAAAGAACTAAAATTCTTATCCAAGGGGTTGAATGCACGGCCGCTCACATTCAATATCTGTCCTAATAGAAACTGAGTGAGAAGCCAAACAAAAGCAAGCTAGTGGAGGTCAGCTGTGAAGGTCAGGGAGATGAAGGGACCACCATGGCAGCCGGTAACAGACGGCACCGAAAGGAGACCCACTGAGACCCTTGGCATTAGCTGAGAATGAGTCCCCAGACCATCAGGGGTCCCCATATTCAAGGGAGTCTCTACAGGATAGGATTCCTCCATAAAAAGCAATAAAATACCAATAGAAACACAATGCCCTTTCAGACACATGTAAAGAACAATAAAGCCACATTGAAATGTCAATGCCCATTGCTGGGAGTCCTGCTGGGGACCTAGCCAGACCCCAGGATTCCCATCCTGCCCCCACCCCCACCCCACAAACACATACACACAGGCCTTCTTCCCAGCTTTCTCACAACCTGAATGATTCACTCACAGCAGGAACAAGTCAAGTGTGTCCCTCAGGACCACAACAAATTATTAGATGCCATGATTATAAAAATGATGGCAATCAGGTACAGAGTGCCAACTAGATACCAGACACCGTGCTAAGTGTTGTCTATATAGGAGCTCATTTCATCTGCACCTCAACCGAATGAGACACATGCTATTATGATCCCACTCTTACAGATGAGAACCTTAAGTTTAATGAATTAAACACTTCAGTGAGTGTCCATTCTGTTCACCTTCATGTTCTCACCTCTTTGAAACCCCCCATCTTTGCCCCACCATCCAGTGAGGTGGCTCCCCTGGAAACACAGTAGTACCACCTGATTCTGTCGGTTGAACCAGTCAAAACCCCAAACTGGATCTGAGAGCAAGGGAGGCTCAAAGCTGGTTGCTGAGTGTTAGCAGCAGACCAAAGAAAGGAGCCGCGAACTCCCACTGCCAAGGTCCAGGCAGCCCTGGGGCCCATGAGGGGTCTTCCAGCAAGCCCTTTTTCCTAAACTAGACTGGGTTTCCTCTGTTCCTTCCTGTGACCTCCCTGCCTCCCTGGGAGACCATAGAGCATTCTACACACCAAGGAAGACCTTCCCCCCTGCACCGGGGCACCTTCATCAGCTGGAGCCAAGCCGGAGCCTCGGAACTCCGCAGGCCCGGGCAGCACACACAGCGCTCCCGCTCCCTGCCACGACTCCCACCTGGCTACCACCCGCTGCCTTGGAACCACAGGTCCTTTCTCCTGCTACAGCAGCCAGCACAAGAAGCCCAAGGCCCCAAAACATCTGGAATTTCCTTTTCAGGCCCTGTCACCTGCCATCACTCACCCCCCACCTCTGAATTCTCTACTCTACCTGCTGGATCACATAACAGTCCTCAGCAAAATATCTGTTCTCAGCCTCCTCCAGGACCATTTCCTTTACCTCTTGCTCTGACAATAAGCTGAGGAGACCACTCCTCCTGCAGCCCTTTCAAGTGGTAGCCGTTTTCTCCCTCTCAACCCTTAAACCCCTGGACTGGAGATGGGCTAGCTGTCCTATGCTCCTCACTGCCACTGCTAGACCTTTCTTCTCCCTACGTCCTCCAACCTTGGCTTCGATCTTATGCCATCAGCCTGTTCCCACCTACTACCCCTCCTGGTTAGTTATCTACAGAACCCCAACATCATCCCTCATTCCTCTAAGATTTCATCTCACTGTCACTTTCTCTAATAGTATTCTCCTCAAAATCCTTGGTGATTTTAATATCCTCAAGGACGATCTTTTTTTTTTTTAAGATTTTATTTATTTATTTGTCAGAGAGAGAGAGAACAAGCAGGGGGAGCAGCAGGCAGAGGGAGAAGCAGGCTCTCCACTGAACAAGGAGCCTGATGCAGGACTCGATTCCAGGACCCTGGGATCATGACCTGAGCCAAAGACAGGCGCTTAACCAACTGAGCCCCCCAAGCACCCTCTCAAGGACGATCTTACCAATAGGCTGCCTTTGCACATCCTAAAGCTCTTGTCCTCCACCCTACCTCAGCCGCTCATTCCTATGGTCATACCCTGGACGTTGTCGTTTCCAATAGTGGCATCCTCTCCATGACACTGGTTTCAAGTATTTCATTCATATAGCCCACTGCTTATTTAATATTCCCACCTGTCTAATGGCCATCTCAAACTTGGCAACCCCATCCTTCCAGACATGTGGACCATTTTTTCTCATACCCCATATCCAGTCTGTGAAGAAATCCCAGTGGATCTACTTTCAAAATATTTCTGGAATCCGGGGCACCTGGGTGGCTCAGTCGGTTAAGCATCTGACTTGATTTCCGCTCAGGTCGTGATCTCAGGGTCGTGAGATCAAGCCCCACATTAGGCTCTGAGCTGAGTGTGGAGCCTGTTTAAGATTCGCTCTTTCCCTCTTCCTCTTCCCCTCACTCCTGTTCACACTTGCTCTCTCTCACACTCTCTCTCAAATATATATATGTATATATATTTTTTTCCGGAATCCATCCACATCTCACCAACTCACCATGACTGCCCATATGGACACCAATGTCACCTCTCACCCAGATTTTGGCAGCAGCCTCCCAACTGCTCTACCCTTGTCTATACAGGAGCTCTACTTCTCACCTCCAGTCTCTTCTCAACATAGTAGTACCCGAAGTAGACCATTTAAAACATACATCAGGGCAGCTCTTTCTGCCCATGGGTCCTGTCCCCGTGCTTTAATAAAACCACCATTTTGCACCAAAACAAAACAAACAAACAAAAAAGTACATCAGGTTATGGCCTTCTCTCCTCAAAAGCTCTCTGCTGGCTTTCTGTCACATTAAAAGTAAAAAGAGCTCCTCTCGGACCTCTTCCCAGCTGTACCCCTTTGTTTATTCCGCTCCAGTCTCTCTGACCTCCTTGCTATTTCTTCAAAATACCAGACCTGCTTCTTTCTCTCACCTCAAGCGAAAATATTTTCTTGCAGACGGTCTTACCTAACTCTCCTCTCTCCTTCTGTTCCTTACTCAGATTGCCTCATCGAGGCCTTCCCTAACCACCCAACTTAAAATTACAACCCCTCTTCACCCTCTCTCCCCACCCTGTCCCCTTTTTTTGATTTTTCCTCTTCATGACACTTAACTGTCCTCTTCATGCTGTGAATCTTACTTCTTTCTTCAGTGTCTGCCTCCAGCTGGTGGAGCGCCGACTTCACCAAGGCACAAGTTTTTGTGTTTCTTTTTGCTAAGTCTCCAACACGTAGGACAGTGGCACATAGTAACTAGTATTCAATAAACATTTTTGAATCAGTGAATGAATAAATGAGAATAGATGTAGGCAGATAAGGCAATTTCTCAAAGGCCATAGAGAAAGTAAATAGTGGAACCGGGACCTGAGTACGTATTTATCCAAGGCCACAGGCTCTGCACTAAGGGACCACCCAGTCTCACACAGCGTATGCTCACGCTAGCTCACAAAGAGACACAACTGCAAATGTGACATTCTCACATGACAAGTTTGTTGTGCCCTTGTTTTAAAGATTAAGGATAAACAGGAGACTGCTTGGCATTGTTTAAATCAGGGCAAACTTTGTAAAAGGCCAGATAATAAATATCTCAGGTCTTCAGGCTACTTGGTCTCTCTCTCAACTACTCATCTCTGCTATTGTAACACAAAAGCAGACTCAGACAATATACAGACGAAGAGGCATAGCTGTGCTCCAATAAAACTCTATTTACAAAAGAAGAAGGAGGAGGAGGAGGAGGAGGAGGAGGAGGAGGAGGAGGAGGAGGAGGAGAAGGAGAAAACAGATAACAGACTAGATTTGACCCATGGGCCATAACTTGCTAACCGTGGTTCAAATCTGTAAAAATGTAATTAGGCTGAATGGTAGCCGTTTCCAAGTGTTCCAAGTCCTAGGCAATTACAGGAAGCAGTGGGATACAGTGAAAAGTGCATCGACTTTGACTGAAGCCAGTTCTGGGTTCAAATCCCAGCCCTGCCACGTGCTAGCTGTGCCATGGACAACTACCCAACCCCTTTGGAATTCACAGTGCTCATCTGTCAAAAGGGACAAATAACCTTTATCTGGCAGGGTTGTGATGAGAAATAAATGAAATGACATGCGTACAACAGCCACTACGCTGTACACCATAGGTGCTCAGTAGTGACCGTTGGGATTTGCAGGTGGCTCCTCTAAGCCCACTAGACTGCACAACTCCTGGGGCCCAGGCATCGCTCTGTTTTCATGTTGAGCTCCCCTTAGCACCTAATTCTGGCCTGAGGGTGTCAGTATTGAGCATTCGTTCAGTGGAGGACAATGAAAGGACACATCACTTTACCTAATGCCTGGCAAACTTTTGAACCGAAGGAGTATCAGAGACTTTAAGAGTTTTAGAAGAGCTTAAACCCATGGGGATTAAGGACATGGTAGCTGTGGCATTATGATGATAACAGTATCAGGGGAGTATTAAACCCACATAGTTTCATCCCTGTTTTAGCTGGTCATCAGCTCTTCTGTTGTAGATACTGGAGACTGCCTTACACTTGACCATTCTATCCCCCATGGCCTTGCTGCACACGCTGGAAGCTGGAAAACGAGACTCATTCTCTGATCCCCTTAGATCTCGAGATCCTCCTGTTACCTGGCCTCCACCGAGCAGACACAGCACAGGAGACATGCAAATCCTCGCTGGTAGAGCACAGGGCCCATGTGTGGGGACGTGCTGCTGGCCGAGGCCAGCTGGCCCGCATGTGAGGCGGGGTTTCCTGATCTCCCAGCAGAGGCAGCAGCACCCTTGGAAGGCTAATTCTGCAGTGTTGTTCTGGGAGTTCTGGCAGCTCTGGGAGTTCTGGCAGCTCAGCCTGGAGCCTCCTCGTCTAGCCCATCCCACAACTTGTCTCCATTCTGTGTGTGTAAAGACTAAGCAGCTGGAGTACTGCCACCTGGAACAATCACTGCATCTTCATGGGGACCTAGCCAGCCCATTCAGAGCAAGCTTCTTTTATAGTGTAGAAGGCACTTGAGATAGGACCCCACACTGGTTCCTATTAAATGGGAAAACGAGGAGACAGGTTTGTCCTTCCCAACAAGTGGGTACGGGAAGGAGGACAGAGGAAGGAGAGGCAGATGGTGAGGCACATGCATTCTAAGCACCTCTCTCTGGGGCAACGTGCGGAGGGAGAGGAGTCGTGGACAGCCCTGCCAAAGCAGAGGAACCTTCACGCCCCACTCCTCCTCAGGAGCTCTGTGGGGGGCAGAGCCCCGGCAGCCTGCCTTCACATCGACACTCCCTGTGGCCTATGGTTCTCAGACATTTCCACACCCCTGTGGGAGACGGTGAGATGCACCGAACAAACCGGAGAACAAGATGCAGGGCACTCTAATTTTTGCATTTAAAAACGGGCCCTTGATCGTGTATGTGTGTGCAGATCTGTCGTTGTGCCAAAAAAAAAGGTCTGATATTACGTGGCAAATTGTGAGCCATGGTTACTTCCCACAAGAAATGAGAGGGAGTCAGAGGGGAAGAAACTTAACTTTTGTGGTTATAATGTTCAGTATTCTGCGAGTTTTCAAAAGTGAACAAGGACTTCTTTTGTAATTACAAAAAAACCGTTGGCCTCTTTATGCACAGCTACGAGCCACACAGAAAGAGCCACGTGTGGAGCAGTAACGTCAGGAGTGGTTACATGTGACCTGCTCGAAAGGCTTTCCCTTCAAACTTGGCTGTTACACGGACACATGAATATTCTAAGTTTCCCTCTGTTGTTTCTGAGAAAACGTACCTTGGCGACATCAGAATGATAAAGTGGGCAGTGGTTCTCAAACTTGAGCAAACATCGGAATCAACTGCTGGGCTTGTTAAAACACCGGCTGCTGGCACACCTCCAGAGTCCCCATTTCAATGCACCTGGGGTCAAGCACATACATCTGCACTTGTAGCAGGTTCCCGGGGAGGCAGAGCGGGGGGGGGGGGGGCGCTGCTGGTGGAGGGTGGGGCCACACTCTGAGACCCTCTGCTCGAGACCCTGACTTCTCAGTGTAGTCCCAGAACCAGCAGCAGCAGCTACAGGAAAGGTGGAGGAACGCAGAGCCTCAGACTTCCTTCCAGACCTCCTGAGGCCAAAACCGCGTTCTCCCAAGAGCTGCATGTGGTTCCCATGCATGCAGCAGCTGGGGAGCCCTGCTGGAGACATCCAGAGCCCTCAGCCCCAATACTTCAAGATGCTTCCCACGCACGCGCCATCCAGGAGCTCCCCTCCACGTCCTGGCCCTGTCATGCTGAGGCAGGTCAGTGCCCTCTTGGTGGCCTTGGGCACAGGGGATAGAAGGAAGGAGATCCCATCCACGATCGGAGGGACCTCGGCCACAGCCTTTCAGGGTCCTGTAGCAGGAAAACTCTTTCTTCCCTTCGGCACACTTCTGCAGCTGTGTGGAGCTGTCTTCTCAACACAGCAGTGTTGCAGGATTACATCCTCCTGACCACACAGAAGCGGAGGGCTGGACCCCATTCTGGGTGGAGCCCCCCACCAACTCCACCCTGGGGGTCCTTCCTAGAAATGTTCAGTCTGCAAAGCTACTGTGCAAACAGAATACAAGACAGCCAAACAAGGCCTTCTGGCCATTTTAGAGACAAAGAGCAGCATGATTTCCACCACTTAATTTCATCCCAGAGCCCATATGACGAGATGACTTATTCAGGTCACGTGCCAAATGCAGTTTCATTGCCTTACGGCACTCAAGCAGGCCACACCTGTATCTCCACCACCATCTGACCAGGCCAAGCAGCCTCTGCACAGACACATTCCATCCCCACAGTCCAGCGAGACCCCCAGGAGAATAAGTGCTGCCCTCTCACCCCTGCCTGGGCTTGCCCTCAGCCCTTCCCACTGCAGGGAGAGCCCAGTACAGAGGACCCCGTGCCAGCCCGCAGGAGAGGAGCACATTGAACCAGAGTTCCTTCCCTAGAAGAGGAACCAGGACAGGAAAATGGACATTTCAAACCAACACACAAACAGGGTTTCAGCTGATTAGAAGGGCTGTTTTTCTCTATTAATCTACAAAGGTGTGTTTTTCCATAATCCTTTGAAAGTATCAACGCCAGGGCACCCAGCTGGCTCAGTCGGGGGAGCATGCGACTCTTGATCTCAGGGTTGTGGGTTCAATCCCATCCCACAAAGAAATGAGTGGTGTAGACTGGTCTTCAAAACACAGTGTCAAGAAATGGACTATATGCTGAATGCTTGAAAAGAAGTCAACTTTACAACTGGGAAAAATGAAACAAAACAATAATACCCAAGTGAATAAGCAGGTATAATCCTTTCGTAAGTTGTTCTAATTATGGTTAAAAAAAAAAAAAATCCTACCCTGTATAAACACTAATACTTGTGGGGAGTATACTGCAGGCCAGGCAGCAAGCTGGACCTCCCTGATTTTCACACCATCCTCTGCAGCAGCAGGGGCTGATTTCACTCACAACACTTCTCACATCAAATGTGTGGGCTTCTTCTACACTGACAACCAGTTCTCCCGCACTCCAGCTCCAACTGGGTGGGTGTCCCACAGTTCAGCTCAACTCTGACACAAACTATTGAAGTTAACATCAGACCCCACAAGTTTAAGGGCTCTGTCCCACAAGACAGCAGGTTGCAAGTACTGGGAACCCAGGGCACCCACTCTGTCTGACACAGCCACAAAGTTGAGGGTTCTCACACCATCTCATTTCAGGTTACAGCTAGTAACCCGGGTAGGCTGCTTTGAGCCTACATGCTTAATCATTAGTCTATACCACCTTCCAAACTGAGGGCCTAACGAGGCACCTCCTTTGAGAAAAAAATGAACACAATGATGGCAAGAATATCCAAATGCTTCTGAAAACATTGGAGGTGTCACATTGCCTTTGAGTAAAGGTAACCCATGAGTAACAGTGACGATATATCCCTATGTTGTGGCATGTTGTGGAGGTCCAGATGGCTCACATACTGTCTGGATAAATGGGGAGGCAGTCACTTCCATCACTAGAAGGGAAAGCAAAACTCTGCCTCAGCTCAAGACCAGGCCATCATGCCTGCCGGCTCCGAAACACTGCACTTGGTCATAGCCCAAAGTGTTAGCGCTGACTGCTCTGCCCTGTGTGGAGGCCCCAGTTCATCGGCCCAGACTGAAAGCACAAGGAGACTTTCTGCTTCTCAGTCTTCCTGCCTATGAGACTCATTCCTCACTGTCAGAACAACAAAATGCCTTGTGTCATGCTGGGGGAAAAAGAGCACACACACAAACAGGCAAAGTCTGAGAGGAGCTCGGCTTCACCTACAAGTGTGAGGTGAGACAAATTAAAGAACTCTGCTTATATTAGTTTCAAATGAGAAAAGGCAGTTGGTTTTTATTATAAAACCAAAAGATGATTTAACGTGTGTTGGAGAGTTGGCAACTTTACCACAGAGAGAATCATCTTTTTGTAAATGCTAACCCTCAGAACTTAAAGTCAGCCATAATTCAATGGTGGGGGTAGGAAGGGGGGGATGGGATCAATGCCATTCATGTATAAAGTGCAGAAAACACCCAAAGTCATACGCATACAAGAAAAAGAGAACGGTAGGGGAAGTGAAAATGGGAAGAAAAGCCACGTCAGTGTTTAACACTGGCCAAAGGGTGCCTGGCTGCCACAGTCAGTACAGCATGCAACTCCTGATCTCAGGGTTTTGAATTCAAGCCCCACGGTTGGTGTGGAAATTACTTAAAAATAAAATCTTAAAAGAAAATAATAAATAAATAAATAAATAAATAAATAAATAAATAAAACTGGCCTCAAAGCAAGTCATATAAAATAGCACATTAAACAGAAATGGACTCAAATGTCTTGTTGAGAAAAAAAACAAAGGAAATTGGAATTATGAACTGATTTATGAGTGGTCATATTATTAAGAAACTACTAATCACCAAACAAGATAGATATTATTCCTATTTTACAGATAGGGAACCTGAGGCTTAAAGAAGTTGAATAAGCTACAGTAGATGCTACAGATGATAAAAAGCAGAGCCTTGATCCAAATCAAGGTGGAGCTGGATCCGAAGACCATCCATTATTTCAGACTACACTGAAAATGGCTACAAATTTTTTTAAGAGTACAAATTGGGAAATGACATCCAATTTGAGAAGGGCCTGGAGTGACTGCTGTCAGTGACCTGTCCAACCTCTTTACACTTTCCTCCTTCCTGCTCAAATCTCAATTATGTTATATACTTAATCATCCAATTTTCAACTGCCAAGGGAGAGTCCTGATTGAAATAAGAGAATTCTTGATGGGTGTTCTCCCAGCCACTGTTACTGGTCTGTGAATAAGCCATGACCTTAGACACCCATTTATACTGAAGGGAGGGGGCTATATTCAATGTAGGGGAGATAATCTTCTCTTTCCTCAGGGAAAAATAAGGAAGTGTGTTGTCCTTTGGCTAACTGGCAGCCATACTGAAGCCATGAAAACCAGGTGAGCACAAAGCCAGGACCCCATGACGTTTCCCCACTGGGGGGAAACTGGCATTGCCTCTTGATGGGGGATTTGCCAAATCATACTACAAAGGTTCTGAATACATGGAGAGATGGAGATGGAGAACTAGGACCAATTTTCTATCAATCTATCACAAGCATGTGCTACTTTATCCCAATTGTGCTTTAAAAAAATTAAGTATCTACCTATAAAATAGTAAATATATGGGGGTTTTTTGTTTGTGATATGTGGATAGACAGACAGAAATCTACTCTCTACTACACAGGCACCACACAAAAGAGATTATAAGAATGGGCAGTAAGACTATGAAAAGATACTCAACAGCACTAGTTGCCACGGAAATGCAAATTCAAGCCATGATGAGACACCATTACCTACCCCCTAGCATGGAGAAAATTAAAACAAACACAGTTTTAAAACCTGACTATACCACGGATTAGTGAGGTGTGGAGTTGCTGGGACTCATACACCACTGGTAGGAATGCAAATGGGTAGAGAACCAATTGTCCGCATCAACTCGAATGAACACGGACACACCGTGTGGCCCAGCAATTCCATTCCTAGATACATCCCCAAAAGCAACACACATATGCAGGTGAAAGAACATGTTTAAGAATATTCATACAAGTCTATCCATAGAGCCAAAATCGACCCAAATGTTCGTCAACGAGAGAACGAATAAATTGTGAGGGTTTGTTTTGGGTTTTTTTCCCCACAAAATGGAATACCATACAATGACATGAAATGAAAAGGAAGGGAAAAGAACAAATCCTACTAGCAATAACATGCATAACGCTAAAAGACCTACCCTAAAACACATGAAACCAGACCCCAAAAAAGTATACACCTTACACTGCCATTGACCCTGGGTAAAACTAAGCTGTGGTCACGGAAATCAGAAGACCAATTAGTTACCTTCGACAACAGGGTGATCCGGCCGTGGCACAAGGTGCTGCTGACATATAGCTTTGATCGGGGTTGGGACTTGACCTCTGAAGACTTCAGGCTGTACACTCAAAACTTCGGTAGTTTGCTGCATGCACATTATATTTCAGTAACACTATTTACAGAAGGAGATTAAAAATTAGATTCGTTTGAAACGTTCGCTATTAAAATGCACATGCCTCTCTGGGGAGGCCTCTCATTTAACCCATCACCGAGCGCCCTCGAAGAGGGCCTGGCTGGGCACGGGCGGGAGCCAGGTGAGAGGCTGCGGAACTGGCAGCTCGGTGGGGAGTAGGGCCGGCTCACAGGGTACTCGCAGGCGGTTTAAGTGTGGGCCCTCGTTTAGAGTGAACCCAGCTCAGTGGCCTTGGCTCCCAGGCGGCTCTTTGATGCCCCGGCCCTTCCCGCCCTGCTCCCCCTGCTCTGACTGAGCACTCTGCTTTCACGTTCGTCCTGGGCCTTCCACGCACACAGCACGGCCGCAGAGCAGAGCCCACGACACCTAGTTCAGTGAGAGTTGCGGCAAAGATGTCAGAAGTGACAGCAAGTTTAAAGGGACCCACGTGAACCCAGCTGAAAGAGCTTTCCTACAGCTCTCTTCCGCTGCCTCTCTCCTCTTCAACTTCAATTTCCCCATCGGATGCCTCCTTGTCAATACATTTTTAGGATTTTCTCACCAGGGAGATCCCTGGTCCTTGGGCTTGGGCTGCCTCAGGGACACCGGGGACAAGCTGCCAGGATTGAAGGAAGAATAGAAGTAAAAAAACAGAGTTCTTTCAGGACTCAGCATTCAGGCAGATGATTAATTCAAATCATTGCCTTTCCTTAACAGCTGGGGAAATTTATCCAGACTTTGCTCAAGAATTTTAAAATGTGCAGCAGTTTGCCCCAGAGGGATCTTAAAATACATATGATTTTAACCAGCATCATGTCTGAGTATGTCTGGTGTCTGTCAACATAGGTTAATAATAAATTTGATTTACTAAATATAGCAAAGTAGGGCACTGTTATCTGCAAATATCACTCACAATAACCAAAGGAACACTGTACCTCTGAAATGAATAATACATCATATGTTAGTTAATTGAATTTAAATTAAAAAATAAAATTAAAAAATAATAATCAAAGGAACATAAAGAGAAAATGATAGGAAACTAATTTTTAAGGCAGAAAATCAAATACTGTGCCTTTTCTGGACCAATTAAGCCTGTTACAGAAGAACAACAATGATCTGCTTTTTAGCCACAAGAACCTATTCTCCTTGTAGCCATGCGTGACTAAGTCCTGGGAAACGTAAATAAAATCAGAAACCATTTGGCAAGTAGAAACTTGAGAGTTATTTTGACTTCGTGTCACATACCATGTAAGCCAACCAATGCCCCAGCTAAATCCTAACACAAATAGACAGGGGAATGCACAAATTTCTTACAGGCCAAAGTCAGAGTAACTTCCAAGAAATGCACTGATGTCTCCACTCACCTCCTGACACAATGCCATGACTACCTGCATAACAAAGGAAGGACCATGCTTGGGATGTCCTGCTACCCTCACTTATAATCCTGAGAGATCCGATGTCCCAAATAGGCAGCATGACCAACCTCTGTAGCCCCCCTAGATAACCTCAAAGATACCAAATTTGAGATTCCTTCTAACAGTTAAAGGAAAACATATATTCTCCTTCCAGCCAATGATACCTGTGTTTATCAAGGGCTATAACTGGGCCCAAGGCCAGACTGAGCAGGTTTGTTGAGTGGAGATAACCTAATACAAATGCTGGACGTGAAAAGAAAACAGAAAGACACATGAAAGCCACTGAGCAGATGTCTGAGGAGTCCAATCCTACTTTAATTTTCCTAAAATGATTAAGTCTCAAGAGCGCACAGCATTTACAGCCCTGCTGCTTGAATCTTCCTGCACTCACGCATCACTGTGCCCAGACCATCAGCTGTGATGGGAACTTGGTCATCAGTAACTGCGCGCGTTCCCCGGCTGTGAGGGAATCAGAGGGTAGAGGGGAAGACCTGTGTGTGAACACCCGCATAAAAACGGGTTGACAAGTGAGTGTGTAAGTGCTGCAGAGGAATGAACACAGTGCTGGAACTCACCTCGCCTGAGCCAATGGCCGCTCAGAGGTGGCAGGCCCCAAACCCTGGGGCCTGGAAATGCCACCTTATAAGGAAAAAGGGCCTTTGCAGATGGGACTGAGCTAAGGATCTGGACATGCAGATATCATCCTGGATGATCCTAATTGTAAGAAGGAGGCAGAGGGAGATTTGGCACAGACACGCGGAAGAGAAGGCCATGTGAGGACAGAAGAGATTGAATGATACAGCCACAAGCCTTGGAATGGCAGGAGCCACCAAAAGTAGGAAAAGTGAAGGAATAGTTCTCCCCCAGAGCCTCCAAAGGGAGTGCAGCCCTGTCAACACCTTGACTAGACTCTGGCTTCCAGACCCAGGAGAGAACACAATTCTGTTGTTTTAAGCCACAAAGGTTGTGTCAGTTTGTTCAGCAGAAACAGGAAACTAACATACCTAGAATTGAGAAAGACTTTAGAGGGGAAAAAAAAATGTGTGTGCTGAGTCATAGAGGGTGTGGAGATGCAAGGGGAGAAGTCAACAGCTCCTCGTGGCTGGTGTGTAAAACACAAAATGGCGGGGTGAGAACAGCCTCAAGCTGGATTATGGAGGGCCCTGATGTTTCTGTTAAAATTTTACCTCGACATTTATTCATGGCAAATGAGGGGGAGCTCTTGCAGGGTTTTAAGCCATTTATATTTTAAATTTACACTTTAGAAAGGTCTCTCTGTCCACACTGTGGAGACCTTCCCTCACCACCCCCACATCCAGTGTACGAGGAAATCTTATGGGCTCTATATTCCAGATGCATCCACATTCTTACTTTGCCCCCTGCAGCCACTGCTAGCATTCTGATCCAAGTCCCTGTGTTCACTTCTAGATTTTGAAATAGCCTTCTGGCTTCCCTCTCTCTCTCTCTCTCTCTCTCTCTCTCTATATATATATATATATGTATAATATATATACATGTAAAATTGAATAATCTCTGGCCCAGTAACAATAAGCTCATTCATTAAATCTATATTAAAGAGATATAGCTGGGTGCCTGGGCGGTTCAGTCAGTTAAGCGTCTGCCTTCGGCTCAGGTCATGATCTTAGGGTCCTGGGATCGAGTCCTTCATTGGGCTCCCTGCTCAGTGGGGAGTCTTCTTCTCCCTCTGGCCCTCCCTCCCACTCCTGCCCTGCTCATGCTCGCACTCTCTCTCTCGCAAAAATAAATAAAAAAAAAAAGAGATAGAGCTGTGGGAAAAGCTACACTAGGTAGATGATAGATACAGATACACCAATATTATTGATAAAGATACATACATTTGTGGGACAATTATGTAGAATAGCACAAAAAATGTCCAATAATGAAAGAATGCTTCATCACATTGTGAAATATTATTCAATCATAAAATATTTTCAATCATATATACAAAATAGTAATTAAATGGAAGTGATTAATGGCCTATTTTAACCTATCAGATTAGAATATACATTTAAATAATGATACCTAATTTGGCATAAGTGCAGAGGTATGTTAGTATTCTAAATAGGTACAGTCTGTTTCAAGGACAACTTGCAATAAGTATAAAATGTCTGGCCCAGCAATAATATGCTAGGATTTATCCTAAGAATAAAAGGAGAGATGAGTGAAAGAGTCATTTCTATGAATGCTAAAAATGTTGATTAATTTTTTTTCCCTGTAAAAAGAAAGAGTATGACCGACTTAAATTTACCACAATGTGTAGTTACTTAAATATATTATGCTATATTCTGGTACATCCATGTAATGGCTTACAATGCAGCCCTTCAAAATATGCTGAAGATTATTAAATAGTACAGAAATATTCACAATCTTATCAAGTTAAGAGAAAGTCTCAAAGTAGTACGTACAGCAATTTACATCCAGAAAATATTCAAAAGACTGGAAGGGTGTACATCAAAATGCTCCAAGTTATTTCTGATCATAGGACTAAATGTCCTTTTTAATTTATTGTTTAAGATTTTCTCCTTTACCCAATACTTCAACAATAAATATATAACACTTTGGAATCAGATTTAAAATATTTTACTCCGATGCTAATATTTAGGAAAAGTCTCACGATGATATTTTAAAAAGTAAACTACTAAACTATACACAGACTTTGATTCCAGGTTTGTGTATATGTTCACAAAGAATATATACTAGAAGAAAAGACCAAAATACTGACAATGTTTGGTTCCAAGTAGTAGGGCTTCTGTTCTGGGGAAAATGGGATAAGCAGGTCCACCCCTGTCCCTCCCCAACTGGGTGCAGTTACAAAACCTGGACATAACATGGGGTCCAGCGATTTGAGGACTCTGGAAGCGCAGAGTAGCAGGAGGACTACGGAAGAAGATTGACATTGGAAGTACCCCTGACCCTGTGGAGAGCTTACCATTTTATTTAACTCCCGTGTGCCCCTGCCTTTAGGCACTGGCGGCCCATGGAGGGAGCCACAGTGGACATCAGCAGACAGACAGCTCCAGGAGCAGCAAACAGTTCTCCTGGTAGTGACCATGCTGGCAAAGGCAGCCCGTGGCCACCTTGGAGAAGAACCTTCTACTCTATCGAAGAGCTGTATTCCCAAAAGAATAGAGCAGATCCCATTGCTTTTTTCTCCGTGTGTCCCTTTGGTGTTCGGTCCACTAGGCCCATGCAATTGTGGGAGTGCACCACAGAGCAGGGTAAATAAAGCCATAACTTTCTGGGGGTGGTACCAAAAAGACAACTCCCTGGGAAAATGGAGAACGGAAGCAATCACAGAGAGAAAGGAGCTTGGAAAATCATCCCATCAAGTTGTTGATGAGCCCTGGACTCACTGCCAAGCTGCAGGTGCTCGGACTTAATCCTAACCAGCCTAACAACGACTTTGAGAGCTGAACTAAAGAATAAACCACTACCCAAGTGTCAGGCTGATGGCACACACTGGGACAGATCTGAACAGCACTGCAAAGCTACTCACAAAAGACTGGTGAAGAACTTGCCTCCTGGGAGTGCCTGGGGACTCAACTGTTAAGCATCTACCTTCAGCCCAGGTCATGTTCCTGGAGTCCTGGGATCAAGTCCCCAAGTCTAGCTCCCTGCTCAGTGGGAAGGCGGCTTCTCCCTCTGCCCCTCCACCTGCTTGTGCTCTGTCTCTCTCTCTCTCTCAAATAAATAAATAAAATCATTTTAAAAAGAAAGAGAGAGCAAGAAATTGCAGCCTGTAATCTCTTGGACATCAGCCTTAGCAGTACTTTTCAGGATCTGTCTCCTCATGCAAGGGACCACTACAAAAAAGCTTTTCTGCAGCAAAGGAAACCATCAACAAAATGAAAAGGCAACCTACTGAAATGGAGAAGATATCTGTGACTGATATTTTTAATAAGGGAATAATATCTAAAACATATAAAGAACTCATACAACTCAATTCAAAACAAAACAAAACAAAAACCACCATGTGGTTGTTAGAGTTTTCTGATTTGGACTTTACAGGAGCTATTACAAAATTCCATCACCAAGTAAGGGTGAGCATTCTTGAAATGAACAAAAGAAAGTGTCAGCAAAGACACAGAAGACAGAAACAAGAGCCAAATGGAAAATGTCAAACAAAATTGATTGGAGGGGCTTATTAGCAGAATGGAGAAGACAGAGGAAAGAGTCAGTGCACATAAGGACATACCTGAGCAACAAAGAGCATAAAAGATGAAAAAGAATGAATCTGTAGGTTACTTCAGAGGCCTCGGGACATTATCAAAAGGTCTAAAAACACTCATGTCATCAGAGTCACAGAAGGAGAGGAAAACGGTGGGGTGTAAAAAACTTTTTTTGAAAAAACAATGGCTGAAAATTTTCTGATTTTGGTGAAAGACACAAACCTACCAATTCAAGAAGCCCAGCAATTCCAACAGGATAAACCCAAGGAAACCCACCCAGACACATAATCAAGCTGCAGGAAACTAAAGGCAAAGAAAACATCGTGAAAGCTGTAACAGAATAAGGATTTGAATAAGTACAGGTTTCTCCCAGAGGCCCCGGAGGCTGGAAAGAAGAGGGAAATACTTTTTAAGTCTGAAAGAAAAGAACTGTCAGGATTCTATATCCAGGATAACATCCCTCAGGACAGAAGGCATTCTCACACGAAGAGAAAGTAAGAGAATTCATGTGTGCACACTTGCTCTGAAAGAACTGCTTTAGAAAGTTCTTCAAACAGTGGGGAAACAATATCAGAAGGAAACTTGCATCTTCAGAAACAAAGGAAGAGAAACAAAATGGTAAATATCTGGTAAATATAACAGACGATTACTCTCCTCTTGAGTTCTTTAAAATATGGATGGCAGCTGAACACAAAAATTGTAACATTGTCTGATGGGGTTTTGTCAGATGTAGATGTAATAGAGAAGATCACTATTGCATAAGGGGAGAAAGGTAAAGGGACTTGCATGGTGGTGATATTAGAATAAGAACTTAATTAATGAGGGAGACATTCAAGCTCTGGATAGGAATCAGGGGCAGGGACAATGTTCTCCAAAACAGAGCAAGTCCTATGCCAAAAGCCTGTCCTCACTTTCACCTGCCAAAACCCAACTTCATCCACCCATCCTTCCTTCTTCAATCCGTGAAGACTTCATCAAGTCTCTCACCTCCTTCCATGGCATCCCCTTAGCATTTGGTTTATAACTATCTGCGAGTCTCTGTAATACCCAATAACTGGTAATATTAATAAAAATACCAGCAACCACCGATTAGGTATCTTCTGTCAGATATGACTAATTATAACCCTTTACAAATGTTATTTCTAATTCTGACCAAAACCCTGTGAGGCAGATAATATTATCCCCTACCCTTAACAAAAGAGGAAACAGTCTCATTGTGTTACTCCAATTTGTGTGCCTGTTTCGTTTACAATAATTAGACTTCTTAGGTTCTGCTAAGTTGTGTCTATCCTGAAGCATGTCTGGGCTCATAGAATCCGAGCTGGAATGACCTTAGTAATGTGCTTCTACTTTAATCCTCTGATTCTATAGCTGAAAAAGTTGGGCTGGTTTGGTTTATTCTGAAATTGAGTTGAACCCATAAATCCAAAAGAAGTACAAGCTAATAAAATGTTTGTGAACTGGTAGGTCTTGACTACGGCTCTTAAACCTCTTCCAAAATAACATGCAAGAAAAGGCTGAGAGAGTTGGAGAGAGCTTTGTGCAAACTGCAAACCACTCTTGATTCTAAGATCAGAGAAAAAGAATTTATGTTTCTGAGCATCAGTACCTTCGACCGACCTTGCAGCTGAATTCTTATTGTGATTTTTGTGCTGCAACACATTCCAAGTTCAAAGTAAGATGGATATATCTTAGCAATACATGTCAGAGAAAAATCAATTTTTATGATAAATGGTGTGATGCTTCTCTTGTCTGGGGGCTGTGTGGGCAGCCCCATTGGAGCACAGCATATCCACTTCTGAAAGGCCACAGCTCTCTGAGCACCATAACAGCCATGTTACCTTGGAATGTTTTAGGCCAAGCTGCAGGGCACACAGAAAGAAATAGTATCTAACCATTCAACTATGATTTCTACTACGGTCTGAACGTGTCCTCCCCAAAATTCATATGTTGAAATTCTACCCCCCTCAAAGATGATGGTATTAGGTGGTGGGACTTTGGCTGTGAGGGTGGAGCGCTCATGAGCGGGATTAGTGCCCTTATACAACAGGCGCCAGAGAGACCCAGCCTCTTCTACCCAGTGAAGACACAGTGAGACGGTACTGGCTAGGAGCCAGGAAAAGAGCCTGCACCTGACCATGCTGGCACCTTGATCTTGGACTTGCCAACCTCCAGAACTGTGAGAAATAAATGTCTGTTTTTATAAGCCAGCCAGTCTGTGGTGTTTTGTTATATCAGCC
Source organism: Ursus arctos (assembly GCF_023065955.2). Classification (NCBI taxonomy): domain Eukaryota; kingdom Metazoa; phylum Chordata; class Mammalia; order Carnivora; family Ursidae; genus Ursus; species Ursus arctos. The sequence continues at coordinate 53,545,103 of NW_026623067.1, read as the reverse complement.
CAAGCAGACTAAGACAATATCTGAGAGAACTTTGCATGGAGGAGGCCCAATGCCCTGGGCATTGCAGATGTGGATTTGGACTTGGAGAAATGGGACTGGAGGGGATAGGGAGCAGATGATATTCCAAGTTGAGAAGGCCAGGGCACAGGAAAGGGGACCAAGTCGTGGGGAAATGAGTTTGACTAGAGCACAGGGTGTACATTCAAAGAAGAAAAGAGAGCATGGGATGTAAAGATGGATAGAGCCTGCATTTTGAAGGGGCTCTTCCAGTGAAAGGAACAGAAACCCAATTCAAATTTGCTGAGTCAAAAAAAAGGGAATTCATTGGTTCTCATAACTGGAAAATCCAGGACTGCTGCTAGACTCAGGTATGATTGGACCCAAGCACTAAAAAGACCCTTCATTTGTCCCTGTCCCCTTCCCTCAGCCATACTCACCAATGGGTGTTGGCCATTCCCTTCACAGGCCAACTTCCTCCGGTCAAGGAAAAACCACCAGCAGCGGGTGCAAGTGCACATCCCCTCATCTGACAACTCAGGTGAGAAAGCATCTCCCTTGCTTGGAGCCATAACTCAATCTGACTGACCTTGACACTTACTAGCCTCTCCCTGTGCCAGTCGCTGGGTCCTTGTGAATGGGGAGCAGCAGGGGGCCAGGCCTGAGTTATAGGCCCACCCTACTGCCACAGAACAGGGCCTGTCCCCGGAAGAAGGGGGAGGAGCAGAGAGAAGACAAAAGTCACAGTTAACACGGTCTACCACAGGGCTGCGTCGTGGAGGGCCTCGCAAGTCAGCGTCAGAGGTTGGCACTATATTATTTAGACAACAGCGGGGACAGGGACTGCTTTTCAGGTAAGAGGATTGATCAGAAATGAGAGTTACAAAGAGGAGTCCAGTGGCAGTGCAAGGGGCAGACTGCAGTGGTCAGGCATGGGGGAGGGTCCCTCCAGCCCTGGGGGGCTCACGTCTGAGTTTGACCCCCTAGGAAGCCCGAGGGCAGGTGCTTGCCATGGTAGAAGAACAGGGAAAAGCACAGCACTGGGAGAGAGTGGTTCTTCTGCCTTTATCCTGACAACCAAATAGCGACAGGACCAGAGCACCCAGGGCCCTGCTGAAAAGACCAGGGTTCCCTGTTTTCTCTGCAAGCCTGTGACCCCATCAGACTCGCAAAGCTCATCTCAGACTGAATATTGGAGGAGAGGTGGAATGCAGAATGAACTTGCCCCGGGCCATGAGATAGGGGCTCGGCATGATAAATACATGAACCTCGTATGTGTGCGGAATAACATCCAGAAGGCTGCACACCAACTGTCAACACTGATTCACAGAGAAGGAAGAGAGCTTTTGCTTTACAATGGCAACATTTTGATGTTGCATAAAATAAGCAGGTTTCCATTTGTAATAACAGTATCCACGGGCATTGTGTCAATGTTGCGTATACATGGCAAAAATATACATCGTAAAGAAAAGGCATTGTGATTTTTTTGTACCTTGAGCTGGTGACTTGGAACACAACAGGTTCGCTCTGCGATGGAGATGAAGGGGGTACAGTGGGGGCACATGACAGACATGGTTAGTTCTCTCTGGGGCCTCAGGAAGAATCCATGGAGAAGCTGCTCGAGCTGAGACTTGAAAGGGGACCGAGTGTGGACCAGATCAACAAGAACAAGAGGAACAGACATTGGAGGCTAAGGGAATGGGGCAGAGGAGTGGAGCAGAGCAGCCTGGAAGGTCTAGAAAGGGAACTCGGAGCAGTGGGAGGGGCCAGCTCAGTCACCCCACTTGCGTACCACCACCACCCCACCACTCCCCAGCATAGGGCTTTGCTCTGAGGACAGGAGAGAGCCACTGACAGTTTCCATGCAAAGGAGAGGCATGAGCAGCTTTGAGTTTGGCAAGACCACTGTGTGCAGAGGTCAGAGGGAGGGGAGAGCTGAGAGGCTCCTGGGAGAGTGTGTTGAGGGCCTGCACCAAGGTGGCAGCCATGAGGGTGGAAATTTCTCACATCTGTGAGCAAGGTTCACATACTGACCAGGACATGGGGGTAGTAGGCATAGGAATTAGGGCTACTGCTTACCATTTTCTGGTCTGAGCTCCTGCTGGATGATGTGGTCCATGGAAAGAGGAGAGCTTTCTTAAGGTCAAGTCCAATCTTTATCATTATTCACCGGTGTTCACTTTTTCGCCCCGCCTTTTAGGTTAGTTTCATCCACTTTGCATCTGCCATTCGGTGATTCTATCGTCCTTGATATCGGAGTGGCCATTCAATGGCAGCATGTCACCCTGTCACCTGCAGCCTTCCCTGAGCTTCTCAAGAATGCCCAGCCCCTCCTCCCCAGGGCCCTCCTTTATCAGCTTGGTGAAGGGAGTGTGCTCTAGTTCTCTTAAGGAACATAGTTAGGGGTACATTCTCTGGCCTCACCAAATAAATCCCTTCTGACACTCCTGGTCCCCTGCACTCCGGAGTCCTTCCCCAGCACCCTGCTCAGCAGCTCTGCTTTGCAGCTGCTTAACTGTAGGCCGCCACTCTGTCCCTGTCTCAGAGAGTAAGCTGGCGGCCTGGCAGGACTGGCCCAGATGTCTCTGCCCGGAGGGGCTCCCCTATCCATCATTCCCCTTCCCATCCATCCTCTGTTCTCCACAGCCCCAGGTCAAACCTCCGTGCTCCATCCACACACAACCCCCAGGTCCAGCAGACACTTTAGGGCTTAGTTCCCGTAGTTCTTTCAGCTAGTGCAGTATTTCCTCTGCGCCACTGGGCTGTGCTCCACTCTGACTCTGGTTCCGGTCTTGAGCAAATCTTGATGGGGCAGCTTTTAAGGAAGACGGAACTCTCCGGTGAGGCCAGGCCTGCCTAAGTTCCTGGCCGTTTCCCACAGGCGTCTATACCATGGTCCAAGAGAGTTTGAACCAAAGAGCACGTGTCCCTTACCAAAAGGCCTTTGCTCAGCAAGTTCAAACTTAAGTACATCTGAAGCTTGCTCAGGAATGCTTGAGAATTTAGCCATTACGTAGGAGCATTCCCCCACACCTCGGACCCTCGCCTTTCCTGCCCTCCTGACCTTCACATCCCTCCTCCCTTCCCAACCCGAGAACGTTAACAGACATGCCTCTAGACATGTTCTAGTGGACCTGTCTGGAAAACGAGGGCCCGACGTTCCGCTTAGAACACGAAGCAGGGGGTGTTGGGATCCGCGGAGCCCGAGAGTATACTCAGTCATTTTAAAAGCTTGTTATTTTTGAGGCCCCAAGCTCAAGAAATGAATTCAGAAAGAAAATGAAAAAAAATAACAAGACAGATAGCAGGAGCGCGGCCTCCACTAACAAAGGCCCTTAGCCGAAACCAATTTAGACAGCTCAGCTCCACCTAGGCTCACGAACGCCGCTTTACCTCAGAGAAGCCCTTCAGCCCGCACATGCGCACACACGCACGCACGCACGCACGCACACACACGCACGCGCGCGCACAGGAGTCAGGCTGGTTTGAGAGCTATTCGGACTGAAAGAAGCAAAGGAGACTTGCTCCTTATATTTAAGTGATAATCTCTGTGGTTTTGATTTCAGTAGCTTAACATCTTCTGAAGATGTCTTAGGTCACCCTGGACCAGCAAGATGGGTTTTTAAGAGACACTTTGGGTTACTGAACCTCAGGGGAAAATAGGAAAATTCCAGGACCAGCTCCTGGTGCCTTTGTTTACACTAGCCAGTTACCCTTGAAAGGCCTCACCTCACAAACAGCCTTTATTTTTTCTTTTTTTCTTTTTTTTTTTTTAAGATTTTATTTATTTATTTGACAGAGATAGAGACAGCCAGCGAGAGAGGGAACACAAGCAGGGGGAGTGGGAGAGGAAGAAGCAGGCTCATAGCAGAGGAGCCTGATGTGGGGCTCGATCCCATAACGCCGGGATCACGCCCTGAGCCAAAGGCAGACGCTTAACCGCTGTGCCACCCAGGCGCCCCAGCTTTTACTTTTTCAAACCCAGGAATGAAGAATTTGAGGCCCTATTTGAAGTGCCCCAACCCGGAGCTCATCACCAGAGGGTGCCTGAATCCAAATCTCCTGAGAAGAAAATGGCTTGCCAGCTCCTGGGGAAGGTTCAGGGTCTTACTGTCCAGCTGGCCTCCGTCACCTGAGAAAGGGAAGAAGGTAATGAAAGACATGCTCTCTCCCCCGTCGCCTGAAGACCCCAGCCAACGTGCACCTTCTCCCTGAGACTTTCTGAAAAACCAGCCTGGTCCTCTAGAATTTCATTTCCCCCCATACATTAGCTCCCTGTCCTGACCTGGGGCACAGCTTTGCTCACTCAGTGATGACTGGTATCCATCCACCAAGCCACTTAGATGCTTTCTGTAGACAAGGAACACTTCACCTTCAGGCTGTGACAGAAATGAGGCAGAGAAAATTTTCATTCTAATATTAAGTGAGAAAAGCCGAAGTCCAGAGCTGTGTGTGTGATAAGCTACTAATTGTATAAAAATGGAAGAAAATAAACTCATTTGCTTGTATAGAAATAAAGTATCTGTGGGGGCACCAGGTGGCAAAGTCAGTTGGGCGTCTGACTCTTGGTTTCAGCTCAGGCCTGATCTCAGGGTCGTGAGATCAAGCCCCACATTGGGCTTGAGATACTCTCTCCCTCTGCCCCTCTGTACCTCCCCTGCTCAAATAAATAAATAAATAAATCTTTTTAAAAATATATCTCTGGAAAGACACACAAGAAACAAATTATACCAGCTCTGGGGAAGGAAATTGTATGCTTTTGTAGCCTTCGAATTTTGAAACATGACGGTATTTCCAATTCTAAATGAAGTAATTAAAACACACATATTTGTTTTTAAAACATTTCTATTCCCCAGAATTTCAAATTAGAGTAGGCAAGGTTGGCCCAATAGAAGTGTACTTGTGGGGGAGAGTATTCTCCAGACTGCGGCACAGGAAAGGTTCAGTATCGGGATCTTGGTTCTTTGGGAGAAGGTGGGCCCAGAGGTGGAAACAACAATGTTGGACTAGATAGTCACAGAGCTGGCGTGGAACTGAAGCTCCATAGACATCCAGGAGTATTTCTGAATCCACACAATCATAGCAGTGTCACGGGACTTTCTTATACAAAATGGGGACAAGAACAAGACTAATGAAGGGACTACTATGGGGTCAAACTGAGGCAGCACACTTGGTTGGAGAAGCCAATTAGGAAGAAGGTCAGAAGGAAGTAGGTCAACAATTCACAGAAGTCACAAAGAAGGTATAGGAGACACACAGACCAGAGATATGCTCCAAGTCCATCTCCCAAGAGCATGCCAAACCCCAATACAGAAGTGTATACTCACACTGAAACTAAGGTTATCCTGGAAGGAAACTCACTTCTGAGACTCAGGTGTTAGAGACCCATGGGGCAGCAGCACTGCCGGCTCACACAGAGCCTTTGTGTCATCAAGAAAATGGCACTCCTTCCTCAAGACACCTTCCTTATATCTGTCAGAACATTGTCAAACCTATGATGACTGCTCTTTGAAGGGGACCCCCTCGTGCTGTGTAATCAACCACATGTGAAACCACTGTGGCTACAGAGGACAGCTCTGAGTAGGGGGCAGGGGGCTGGCAGGGACATATTTGTGAATGTCAAATGGAGGCGGGATTGCCTATCTTCTATAAAACAGTGAAACACACACAAACACAGAACAAAAACCTTAATGAGTAATTCACATTTCAAAAAACTGTTTTGTGAAAAAGACTTCCCTTAAATAATAAGCTTTGTTTTTTAGGTTGAAAATGTGATTTGCTATTACTGTATTTTGCTTCTATATTTTACTGTACCCTGGGATTTAATTTGTGCCCAATTTGTCATGGTTCAAAAAATGTTAGGAACTCATGGTTGCAAGACTCTTGGAGTTGCAAGAGCAGAGGCCATCATCCACTTCCTAAGTAAGGTGGGCTTTACATAGAATGCACCCTGCAGGGGCGCCTGGGTGGCACAGTCGTTAAGCATCTGCCTATGGCCCAGGATGTGATCCCAGCGTTCTGGGTTCGAGGCCTGCATCAGGCTACTCGGCTGGTAGCCTGCTTCTTCCTCTCCCACTCCCCCTAATTGTGTTCCCTCTCTCGCTGGCTGTCTCTCTCTGTAAAATAAATAAATAAAATCTTAAAAAAAAAAAAAAGAATGCACTCTGCATGTCAGCTTCATTTAGTGATAATAGCTGATGGAATAAATTATTGTTTTAGGGATCTAATATGGATAACAACTTTCTCCTCAGCATACAGAAATGGGTCTCAAATTCTAATCTGCAGAAGAATAGCCAGAGAAGTATGTTAAAATTATATTCCCACCTCCTTTCATCCCAAATACAGCCACGATGCTGACTCCGTGGGTTCGGAGTTTTGTTAAATACCTGAGCAAGGACTCAGTTACCATATGAACTTCACTGTCTTGTGTGGACTCAGAGGAGACCTGCCAAACAGGAACAGTAACTGTGATCTATTTTGTTACCTGTGGCTTTTAAATAAATAAGCAATAGTCACATGGCTCCCTTAGGTACTTGAAGCATATAAACCAAAAATCCAGGGGAGTCAAAATTGCCTTTGATGTCTTCCTTCCTTTGGGTCCCAGATGAAGAAATTGACTTGCATTCAGGAGCTCTCTTAGAGAAATAAATATTATTAAATAGAATCCCAGCAAGCATACAGCACACAGAAAATGAGACTGACCCAGGAAGCAACAAGGTTGGGGGTCTCCCAATTCACACCAACAGAGGCGTAAGGAACACACAATTCCTCGACAGAGGAGGAAGCCCTCATGCTATTAAATTAAATACCTATATAATGTGATATTTGTTTGCATGCTGTTAAGCAAAGCCCTAAATAAGTTCAAGTTGTTCTAAAGCATCTTTTTTTCTTTTGCCCTCTCTCCTCCCCACGGTCCCAGCCCTGAAACACATGCCCATAAGGAAAGGGACAGGAAATCAACATGTATGGAGTGAAGTGTACCTACCTACCCTGTGAAATAGGTAGTGCCATTACCACTTTGCACATATGGAAACAGAAGCACAGAGATTAAACAACTTGCTGCAGCAACACAGGTAGGACAGATCAGGGCTAGGATTCCCACACTGCTCTGCCGGCTTTCAAGTCTTGGCTCACTGCACCTTGTAGCATCCATGCTGTGCACTATGCCAGGCCCAAATAATGGTAAGTAACACACGTAGCGATTGCATGGCTTGTTACCAGTTTCTTAAGGCTTGCTCCCAAATACTCTCCTTCTCTACTCCCTTTCCTCAAATCTTATCTATTTCTCATGGCTTTAAATTCTATCTATATATAGTCATCAACTTTCAAATTTATATTGTCAGCTCAGATCTCGTCTCTGAGCTTCAGCGATGTATCCACTAGGCAATATATCTGTGACTTATTGGTGTCTGGAATGGAATATGTCAAACACTGAACTGTGTATTTATAGTCCCTCCCTCTCCAGCAAAATCCTTCTCCTTCCCTGTTCTTCACCATTTCACTTACTGGCACTGCCTTCGACACGATTGCTCAAGCCAAAACAATGAGCATCGCCCTGAATTCCTTCACCCGCCCGCACAAGGTACAGTAGCAACCTGAGATGCCACTTCCAAAATGTAACTAAAAATCTTACTACCTACTATCCTCTCTCTCTCTCTCTCTCTCTCTCTATCTCTCTCTCTATATATATATATAATGCATCTGCGTACTCACATTTCTTAGCTGCAGTGTCGCGGTCGAAAGCTTTGAGAGCCACTCATTGCTGGTGAAGGAGCCTGCCTAGGTCTTTGATCTCATCTTCTCTCATCTCCCCCTCTTGGTTCCTTCAGCACCTGGAGTTCTGAACTCTTTCCCACCTTGGAGCCTGAGTATTTGCTGTTGCCTCCGCCTGGGATGCTTTTCTCCATACCTTTCCCATAGCTGCCTCAGTTCAAATGTAAATCCTCAGAGAGGCCTCCCCTGACCACACTATGTAAACTGTGTCTTATGCATACTGATTTTTCTCTAATGAATATCTATCAGTTGACTTATTTATCATCAGTTTTTCCACGAGACTAAAACCTTTGCGGGGACAACAATGATTGATGTAAATGATTCCCTGCACCCCACTTTCACCTAACTCAAAGAGCCCCACAGGAAGGGAGAGTAATTAAGGGACTACCTGTAGTGTTTCTGTAGTTTCATAGAAGTAGTAAGGTTGCATGCTGTAGTAGGTAGAATTGCGTCCCCCAAAAAGATATGTTCATTTCCTAACCCCTGGTACCTGTGGGTGTGACCTTAGTCACAAATAGGGTTGTTGCAGATAGAATTAGTTAAGGTGAGGTCTTACTGGCCTAATAATGACCTTTTATGCAATACGACTAGTGTCTTTATAAGAGGAGACTCAGGACACATAGAGGGAGGATGCCAGGTGACAAGAGACCAATGACTGGAGTGGTGGAGCAAAGGACTGCCAGCAGCCCCAGCAGCTAAAAGAAAAGCATAGGACACTGTTCCCTGAAGCCTGCAGAGAGAGCATGTGCTGCCAGCACCTCGATCCCAGACTTTCAGCCTCTGAACTCATTCTCAGAGGATGACTTCCTATTGTATTAAGCCACCTGGGTTTATGGTTGAGGAAAGTTAAAGAGAGGGTAAAAATTTCTAAAATATAATGTAGCTCTAAGTTTTGTGGATTTTATGAAGAGTAATTAGTCAGAAGTGAAGTTAGGCCCAATATAGGATTTGGATAACCTGGAGATGATTTCTAACACGGGTTTTCTTCCCCGAAGGTAAAAACTCTCACCCAAACTCTAATATCTCATCCGAACCAATGTTACTCCAACCCCTGCAGCAAAAAATAAGACATATTTAATTCTTCAAGCAATTAAATTGCTCATTAAACTTTTGCCACCTGACCTGAAAGAACAGAAAATCCTATTACAGTGATGTTAGAAGATGCTCTCATTGTTTAATAGCTGTAGTGCTTTTAAAAGTCAGGTACTGATAATGAAGTTACATCAGCCTTTCAGGACATCTCTGAACACAAACTGCATTAACTCGGAAGTCTCAGTTGGTTCATCAAGAGTAATGGAATTATTACTGCCAGAAGCCATGACTCCACGGAAATGAAAATTGTATTTTTCCAAATACTATAAATGATGATGCCTGGCAGTCCTGTACTCATTGAATCAGAAAACTTATCTTTTTATCTCCATTTTTGAGATAGGTTTTAATGTAAGCAGCATTTTGGAGGGAAAAAAACTATCCAAATTTTAATTTAAAACAGTAGTTATGGGGCGCCTGGGTGGTGCAGTCGTTAAGCGTCTGCCTTCGGCTCAGGGTGTGAACCCGGAGTCCTGGGATCGAGCCCCATGTCAGGCTCCTCTGCTGGGAGCCTGCTCTCCCACTCCACCTGCTTGTATTCCCTCTCTTGCTCGCTGTCTCTGTCAAATAAATAAATAAAATCTTAAAAAAAAAAAAAAAAAAACAGTAGTTAAATATTGGATAGGAAATTACTGATGGTCGAGTATTGGGTCATTCAGGCCCTGTTCAGACTAGCTGCTTACCCCTGGTGAACATGGGGCTACTCACTTCCTCTGAGCTTTGGAATCCTCATCCATTAAAGGGCAAGAAGGGAAGAACTCAATCATTTCCCAAATCCTTTCAAGTCTAAAATAATGTTGTGTGTGGACATTTCCTTATTTCTCTGCAGCATATTTATATCAGCTCAGGATTTCATAGTTAGGCTTTCATCTTTTTTTGAGCCAATAAAAGTCTTACTGATCTCAGTGCCCATACCAGCCAGATGTGGTGGCTGGAGGGAGACTTCTTGAGGCCGCCGCCTGTCACTGGGACCCCACAGACAATTGTGCAGTCTGTTTATGGCACAAGAATGCCCAGTCCGGGAGCTGAGGGAGACTGAACTCATCCGAGCTCCATTTGCCAAGCCAAGCACCCCGAGTTTGCATCACTAATCCACACAAAGGCACCAGAGAGGTTCACCGCAGCCCTGCTGTCACCTGCCTGGGTTTCATAGTTTCTGTGGAGAGGATGCCAGATTCCTTTCTTGTTTCAGAGAAAGCAGTTACAAAATATAATTATTATTGCTATTAATTTATGACTTTATTATCACTTATTCTTACAAACTGATAAAGAGCCTCCATGCACATGAAACCAGAGAACTCCGAAACCAAACAGACTGGCTACAGAATTTCAAAATTCTAGTCACCCTTTTATCACTATATGCTACACATGACAACAATCTAAGTTGCTAGCAGTAGCTTAGTCACAGTTAGTGTCATGATTTGTTTCATTATCACATGATCCTGACTAGGATGTGTCTCAGTTTAACCCCTATCCAAGTCTCTGATACTAGCTTGCTCTCACACCATGCAATTAGTAGGAGCTTAAAGTTAGGACAACAAAGATAAAAGCATGCACCACAGATTCAGCTCAAGTGATAATGGGAGACCTCTCCCATGCCCTCACCCCGCCCCGTCTGCCCCTGCGCCACGTGGGACGCCAGGCTGCCTGACCCTGGAGGCACAGGAGATCCACTGGCTCCAAGCTCCTGGCAGAGTGGCTTCATGGAATCTTTAAGAAAATGAGCTTTTATGATCTACCAAGAAATCAGTCTTTGCAAACACTACCTCCTTCATTGGTTGTCAGTAGCCACACTGCACTTGGCAACAGTCTAATGAGCCTGGAATGAAGCCTCCATCCTTCCAGATCTTGTCCTTCTCCTTCACTTGAAGAGGCCCTAAGATGGATTTACTGTGAAAATAATAAGAGTTTAAGCCTAAAGACACACTGCTTGCATGGATCTTTTCCAAGACTTTTAATCAATTTTTTTTTTTGTAGAGAATACACAGAATCGGCAAAAAAGTATGCAGCCAAGGAAGTAGGTTAGAAAGGCTAACAACAGACTTCCCATTTTTATATGCTTAAATTACCTTTATATTTTAACATGTAAAATACACATGGAAGATACAAAAAATGACTTAAATTGAACTTCTGGAGTTATAAAATACAGTATCTGAGATTATTTTTTTTAAAGATTTTATTTATTTATTTGACAGAGAGAGAGCATGCACACATACAAGCAGGGGGAGCGGCAGGCAGAGGGAGAGGGAGAAGCAGGCTCCCCACTGAGCAAGGAGCCTGACGCAGGGCTCGATCCTACAACCCTGGGATCATGACCTGAGCCAAAGGCAGACGCTTAATTGACTGAGCCACCCAGGTGCCCTTGAGGTAATTTTTTAAAAAGATATACTTAGGGGCACCTGGGTGGCACAGTTGAGTAAGCATCCAACTCCTGCTTTCAGTTCAGGCAGTGATCTCAGGGGGATCAAGCCCCATGTCGTGGAGTCTGCTTGAGTTTCTTTCTCCATCTCCCCCGCCCCACCCCTGCTCTCTCTCTCAAATAAATAAATCTTTTAAAAAACATATACTTAGACAAAATGAACAGATTAGACTCTACAGAAGAAAATACCAATCTCACAGATAAAGAGAACTTTCCAAAGTGAAACACACACAAACACACACACAAAGCTGAAAAAGAGATTAAGCTGTGGGACAACCTCAAGTGACAACATGCATTAACAGGAGACTACAAAGTTGGGAGGAGAAAGAAAACATGTGAAGAAAAAATAGCTGGAAATTTTCCAAATTTAACAAAAACTCAAAACATACGACCCAAGAAGCTCAAGGAACCACAACACTGAAACATAAAACAATACCAAGGCCTATCAGTCATATTGATTAAAATGAATGAAAGGAGTAAATCTTAAAAGTAGTCAGAAGAAGGGGTGACTGGCTGGCTCAGTCGGAAGAGCATGTGACTCTTTTTTTCCTTTTTTTTTTTTTTTAATTTAGAGAGGTAGTGGAGGAGGGGCGTGGACAGTGGGAGAGGGAGAGAGAGAATCTTAAGCAGGCTCCACACCCAGCAGGGAACCTAATGCAGGGCTCAACCTCACAACCCTGAGATCATGACCTGAGCCAAAATCAAGAGTCAGACACATAACCAACTGGGCCACCCAAGCGCCCCCAAAGCATGTGACTCTTGATCTTGGGGTCGAGTTCAAGCCCCACATTGGATGGAGAGATACTTAAAAATAAACAAACTTAGGGGGTGCCTGGGTGGCTCGGTCGGTTAAGCATTTGCCTTTGGCTTGAGTCATGATCTCAGGGTCCTGGGATCGAGCCCCAGATCAGGCTTCCCGCTCAGCTAGGAGTCTGCTTCTCCCTCTGCCTGCTCTGCCTGCTGCTCCCCCTGCTTGTGCACTCTGACAAATAAATAAAATCTTAAAAAAAAATGCACAAACTGGGCGTAGGAAAAGTGAGATTACTATGAAGTTCTTACACTATAAATGAAGTGGTACATTCCTTAAGATTAGAAGGTGATAAATGAAAATTCATACACCATAGGGGCGCATAGGTGGCTTAGTAGGTTAAGCATCTGCCTTTGGCACAGGTCATCATCTCCAGGTCCTGGGACTGAGCCCCACGTCGGATTCCCTGCTCAGCGGGGAGTCTGCTTCTACATCTGACCCCTGCTACTCCCCACGTCCCCCCCCCAACTCATGCTCCCTCTTGCTCGCTCTCAAATTAAAAAAAAAAAAAAAAATTTTTTTTAAAAGGAAAATTTACCCACAATAAACCCTAAAAACTTTTAAAATTTAAAACAAAGTATTATAGCCAAGAGCCAAAAAAAGAGGAGGAAATGGAATAATAAATGAATATTCAAAAGAAGGCAGATAAAGAGAAAAAGGGAGATAAAACTCAAGATGGTAGGTTTAAACACAATGACATCAATATTCACATTCAGTGCAACTGGTCTTAACACTCCCAACTAAGGCATAGGTTGGCAGACTGGATTAAAAAAAAAAAAAAAAAAAGAAAAAGAAAAAGACAAAACCAAACTGTATGCTGCCCACAAGATGGACACTTTAAATATAAAAACACCAGCAAGTCTCAAGTAAAAGGATAAGAAAAGATAATACTATGCTAATATGTGGGTTTTTTAAGTTTTTAACTGGACTGCTAGTATTAACATAAGATTTTAAAGCAAAGACTATTACCAGGAATTAAAAGGGTAACTAAATAACGATGAATGTCAGTTCAACATGAGGACATAAGAATCCTAAACATTTATGAATTACTAATAGAGTTCAAAATACAAAAAGCAAAACCAGTCAGAACTAAAATGAAAAATAGACAAATCCACAACCCACCTGGGGAGTTCAAGACCCCAACATTAAATGATAGCAACAATAGACAGAAAATCAGTAAGGATACAGAAAACTTAACCACTGCCATCAGCCAACATGACCTAATTGGCATTACAGATTATTTCACTCAACAGAGCCATAAGATACATTCTTTTCACGTGAATATGGTACACTTATGAAGATGTATCGTGAGCCATAAAGCAACTCTTAGAATATTTTTTAAAAGGAATCAAATCATACAAACTATTTACTAACCAAAATGTAATTAGGTTAGAAGTCAGCAACAAAGATCTTTGGACACTAAATATTTGCCCAAATATTTGGACACTAAATCACACACACTGAAAATTACCCATGGATCAAAGACAATGCCAAATAGAGAATTAATAAGTGTTGTGAATTGAATGAAAACAAAGACACAACATTATCAAAATTCGTCGGAATGAAGCTAACACAGTGCTTAAAATGAAATTTGTAGCATTAAAATACCAGTATCAGAAAAGAAGGCCTCAAGTCAGTGACTCCAGCTTGCATTTTAAACTAGAAAAAGAGCAAATTACACCTGAAATAAGTGGAAGAAATAATAAAGAGCAGAAATAAAAAGCAGAAAAACAACAGAGGAAATGCTGATGGAAACAAAATCTGATCTGATTCCTTTTCAATCAGTAAAACTGATTTTAAAAAGACATGTTGGGGCGCCTGGGTAGCGCAGTCGTTAAAGCGTCTGCCTTCGGCTCAGGGCGTGATTCCGGCGTACCGGGATCGAGTCCCACATCGGGCTCCTCCGCTGTGAGCCTGCTACTTCCTCTCCCACTCCCCCTGCTGTGTTCCCTCTCTCGCTGGCTGTCTCTCTGTCACATAAATAAATAAAATCTTTAAAAAAAAAATAAAAAAATAAAAAAATAAAAAGACATGTTAACATTAGGAAAGAGAGAGACTATCACTATGTATCTTACTTTCTTAAAATACAAGGGAATTTCCAACTTCCTGCCAACAGATTTCACAACAAATTCCTCTGAAGATGCACAGCGCCAAAGCTTACTCAACAACAACTCACCTGAATAACCCTAAGTCTACTTCTAATATTGATTTGTAATGTAAGAAGGAAATTCCAGGCTCAGGTTGGCTTTACTGTGAAATTCCACTTAACGCTTACGGAAGTAGTAATGACAATCTGATACCCAGTCCTGCAGAAAACGGCAGAGGAGGCAATCAACTTTCCCACTCAGCCTGTTAGGCCAGCATGGCCTTTATAAACCAAAACCAGAAAGACATGACAGACAAAACTCTGGAAGAGATTACCACCTTTCAGTCATTTAAAAAAAGCTGTAAATATGCAAATGTCTCAGAAATAGGTGAAATTACTACTCAACAGTGATGAGATTTGAAGATTTTCATTTTATTAAAAATATAGCAACACAATAGCAGCATCATTTGATAAATCTTTACTAGTACCACTTAGAAGTAGTCCTACTCACATAAATATACACCACCTAATGCAGCATCTTTATGTTTACATTTTAAACTCTTCCCTTAGTAATCCATAGCATTATGTAAAGAACACTATTGTAAGATTCAGGAGAGTAATATTTAACTATTAAACTGATCTACCTACACAACTACACAATACACCCAAGTGTCATCCTCTGTGGAAATCGGGGAGTTCTGTAGATTGGTCCCCAACGGTCTGCTGCCTGCCACACAACCTCAGATTGGTAGAACTCCATCCCTTCAACTCTAATTCCTTCAGTATGATTTTCATAAATTTGAACTTGCACATATAGTCAAGAAATTATCTATCTAGCAAATAAAAGTTAATCAAGAGTGGAGAAAACTATATTATTCCATTCCAATCCCAGGAAAATAAATCTTAGCAGTAAAATATGTGAAGTTTCCCAAAAGTCAGCAATTTTCAAAATTAAAATGTTAGCTGGATACAAAGTAAATTTAAAAATTAGGCAACAAACTAAAACCCTGCTTTTAAAAACAAGATATTAAGAAATACCACATTAAATATAAACTAATAGTTATAATAAATCAGTTGCTAGGAACTATAAAAATACTTTAAAATAGAATGGAAAGAAATCTAGTTATTACTTATTACCAACCTGAATAGAGGCCAAAAATAATAGCTCCAGCTTTTATTTTTTAAATAATGTATCAATCTTCAAGCAGAATCACCAATAGAAGATTTAAGAAAAACAAATTCATCCATAAACCCAAAATTTAGTAGGGAAGTCAATTTTACTTTAAAAGACTTTATTACATTATACTGGACTACTGCTTCCAGAAATATAATTTAGCCCTTTTAAGAGCACTAACTTTTGAAATTTGAAAAGAAACAATTTTAAATGAATACTACACTCGTTAAACAAACATGAGAATACTAAGTGTGTAAGTAATGAAAATGAAAAAAATTAGCACATAAAGAACATACTTTGTGGAAATGGCTCTACCTCATAACCCACCTAGTTAAAATCAGATATTATCTTTTAGTGAAAATATTATGACTCATTGAAATGTTAAGTTATTCAATGCATTCCTCCAGAAGGACTCATTTTAATAGCTAATTCTACTAAAAAAAAAAAAAAAGATTTAACTCAGATCATATTATAATAGGTTTTTTAAATGTTTAAAAGCCTGTTATTACATACTGTAACTCTTAAAATTAATATCCTCAGAGGTGATATGGATTAAAGGCTTTTTAAGTATTAAGATAAAGACAGCAACATATATATAGGAATGAATGAGGTCCTGGAAATAACTAATATCACAAATGAAGTTATTTTCTTCACAAAAAAGGAAGGATTCTAAACATGAGTTCTTATTTTTGAGCATTTCAAAATTTAAGCCTCTGACATTTCTGAAGATCAACACAGCATACATAGGACCTCTTGAATATAAGAATTCTGAACAGTATCACAAGCTGAATAGTGTTTACAATTATAAATTAATTAGATTAGATGGAGAATAATGAGACAATTGCAGAAGTTAAGGATTTATACTTGTTTTCACATATGAAACTAGCCAGTTTACTATGAGGGCCCATCTTAATATAAATAATTCATTATGCATTGCTGACAAGAACAAGAGCATCAACAGAATTTGTCTAAAATGATGAATAGCAACACAATTAATGAACAGAGTGTACTCTCTATATAATCAAGCTTAAAAAAGATAATTATAGAAGGGATCAAGTATAAAATGGCTGTCTTCTTGGCCTTACCTCAAGTTTTCCTGACAACATCTATCTGGGTTGAAAAAGAATAGCCTTAAAGAAAAAACAAAATGCCTTGAAAGGAAATAAATAAATGGAAACCTACCAGGCTCCTATAAGTGAACAAAGAAAAATTCTTTCTCTCCCTCTCTCTCTCACGCACACACGCGCACACACGCGCACACACACTCACACTCGCTCCAATACCTCCAGGTCCTAGAAAGCTTTGCTTCCCTAAGTCCATTTAAGAGCATTTTTTCACTTTCTCTGGATCTCTTGTATTCCTATTCAATTCATGTCCAACTTTTACAAATCAGTCTTTTAAAAGAAGTATCATTATTTTAAAGCTGAATATCACCAGCAGGAAAAATAATTAGCAGCAAGAACCAAATTGTGTTAACTGCCAACACAGAGAACATTTAAGAGTCCAGAGTACAAGAAATAACTCAAACTTTAAATGATTGTTTTATATACACCACACATTCACTCTCCATGTCGAAACAATCTCTATGCCAACTAAAATAAGATAAACATGATAAACTAAGATGCTGTTTTGAAATGCATAAACAAATACTTTCCTCTAAAATACTTAGCTTTATTAGAGAAATGGTACTAAAAATAACAAAGATTCAAACATTTGCTCTATTCTACTTACATATTATAAATAAGACAGCTGTTGATGCAAGACACACACTCCTTCACAATCTTTCCATATGCACCCAAGCATTCTTGTATCAGAATAAACTGTTTACCAGCCAACCGTATGTGGCTGAATGATTAAAATGACCATCTATACTTTACATAGTAAAGCATTTTCAAAAATTTTAATGTACACAGTGACAAAAAGGAAAAAAAAACACAGTAATTCTGAACACATGAAGAGTAATTAAGCAGCTTCATAATCAAACCAGGCTTCATTGTAATAAGGGCAATTCTTTCCATTCTCTACCAAATACCTAAGTTTCAATAGTATTAACATTAAAAGAAAACTCAAGTTGAAACCAAGTAACTGATGTGCCACTCAGTTTTTTAAATCTATAAGTAACTCTTCCCATGAGGTAAGGCAATGGAATAATTTGATTGTATTAGATTGCATTAAAATAATTATACTTGATTTTTTAATAACATGCTAATTAAAAGGTATAACTTTGGGGGGAACAAAACAATAATGAAAAGATTTCTGAAACTATGAGTTATGGCTTTGGGGGAAAATATTAGCAATGCTGTCATTTTACTACTTGCATACTTCTTGCAGAAAGTGAGCCTTAAGAGTAACGGATGACCTATATTTTAAACTCAAGTAAACATATCCTTAAAACAAATAACCTCATGTGTTCTCCTTTACATAGAATTTCTGCACATCATTTATGAGAAGATGATTAAGAGGTAATAATTAAGGCCATCCAATGGAGACAATGAAAAGTGTTGGCTTTGATTTAAGTAAAGTAAGAACATGCTTCATTTTCAATTATCACAGTATAAAACTGATGGTCCCAAAACTGCATTGTTGTTTTAAGCTCTAAAGTCATTCTTGAAAACAGGACTTCCCTCATGTTAGGGGAACTGTGTAAGAAGCTCTCCTGACATACCACTTGCACACTTCTCTATGGGAGTGAATGGAATATCCACCTACGTTCCATATGAACTAAGAACGACTAGCACGTATAAAATTCTAGAAAACAGCATACCACATTGTAGAAGGCACTAAAGCTTCAGCTTGTGCTCCCATAGCCCATTTTGAAAACCCAGTTATCTTTTTATAATGGCACCTTTGCCACCTACAGCTGACAACACACACTGCAATATTATTCATAATAAGCTTGGAAATGTCAAGAAAGTTCAAAAAGAAATGCTTACTTTGTGGGGAGACCCAATGATTCTACACACTGAATACTAATACATTACTATTAGTATTCAACACGGGTGCTCTTCCTTTTGAAAGAGAACAAGAGCATGCATTGTCAGTTGTTTGTTAATCCACTTATTTAAGCAATTTTAGTCTGTAAAACTATTTTAACAAAAAACTGTTGTCCTAAACAGTGAGCAAAAGAAAACACAATAGTGAGAATTTAACACAATCACCGTAAATCCTGTGAAGTAAATGTTAAAACTTCTTACATACTCTGTACTTACAAGGGTGTGTATATAATTGCACCGATTTCAAGCACATCATCAAATCTGTATATATTGAAATTAAAAAAAAAAAAAAAAGTAAAACAATACAAAATTCAGCAACTACCATTTTTTAAAAGAGCTTCCAATGCTTATCTCCAGTCTTTATGGATAGTACAAATTTGGATCTTTGATGTCCCATTTATTTGTAATGGTTCTTGGCAAACACTAACAAACCACATGACAAGTGTGTCAGCCACCATGGAAATGCACAGATTCTAGAAGATGAGGAGTTTGGGTAACACCTGTTATTTTCACGATGTCCATGCTTTATTTCCTTACTCCGTAACAAGATGGCCACAAAGTCACCTAACAACTAGAAAAGCTGTTAGTTTGTATCTTTATGCTCAACTGGATTTCTTCACTGTTTAACATCTTGTTGAGAGAATTAAAAGCTTTGGATTTTATTCCAGCGTGTGTTTAGAGGTGCACTTGTCAGTCCTATACTGCTTCTGTTTTGGTAGAGAGGTTCTCTTCATTTGGCTGACAATTACCATTTTGCTGTACTTTGTTTTCCTCAGTCCTTGGTGCATCCTTGTCATCTACTTCTTTGCCCACGCTTGAATCTGGTTCTTTACTGTGTTCCTTCTCCTACAATGAATATTAAGCCACACATTTAATATTTTTCTCAAGAGTTGCCTACTATTACATCCAGTTATGGCTAAAATACATGTTTCTGTAAACTTAGTAACTAAGTTCATATAAATAAGATATGCAAACATGTATCAGTATGTCCACTGTACTCCTCATAAAAGGCAGAAATTGTAAATTAAATTAGAATAAAATAGTTGAAAATAAAGTCTAAGAAGTGTTCAGTAAATATTACTGAATTGAAAAAGTGGGGCAGATATGCTGAAAGAGTTAAACAGCTCCCAAAGATGACAGGATAGATTTTTTTTTTTTTTTTTTATTAATAATGATTTTTTATTATATTATGTTAGTCACCGTACAGTACATCCCCGGTTTTCGATGTAAGGCTCGATGATTCATTAGTTGCGTATAACACCCAGTGCACCATGCAATATGTGCCCTCCTTACTACCCATCACCGGTCTATCCCATTCCCCCACCCCCCTCCCCTCTGTAGCCCTCATACAGGATAGATTTGTAATCTGGATACCAAAGAAGCAAAATTCAGAGGATGTAGAAAAAGAAATCACTATTCGTCGTAGCAAAGACTGCTCAAGAACACTCTAATTCTGCCCTCAGCTTAAAGGAGCATTACATGAGAACATACGGAACAATGCCTGACACATAGCAATGCTCAAGAGACGTTATCGATGTTACTGATGATGATGATAAACCCCTACCAATATGAGAATAAATAAAATTATAAGCTGAAAGCTCCAGAACTCATAACTGATTTCCAAATACAAATACACTTACTGGAGTAACAAAGCAATTAATGTAATTCATAAGTAGTTAAATATTTATCCCAAATAACACCCTTACTTGGTAGAATCTGGTATTCCATTAATTATTCTAATTCAACAAACCTACTGATTTCAGTATACATCACAAAACCAATGATGACAGAACTTTTGTCAAATTTGCTGAAACAAATCTTTTTCAGGAATACACACACACACACACACACACACACACACACAGAGAGGAAAATACCCTCAACCAGAAATCTTCATATAAAATCAAATACATGTTACATGTAAACAGTCTTATTGTATGCCATTCTAGGACTCCCTAAAGTAAGGAATGCATCTGTCTGAGTTTCAGTTAGCTCTTACGTCATCCCTTCAAAAGTTCAGCTTAAAGAAGTTATCAACTGAACAAATATTAAAGGATACCAAAGACATACACGATACCACAGCCCTCAAAAAGCTTTTGGTCTAAATCTAGTTCTATGTAAAAAACAATCCCAATTATTAATTATTCAAAGCCTAAACACTGAATGACTGCTACTTACTTTAAGTGAAGTATTGTTCTTCTCCAACTTTTCCTTTCCATCTCGGTCATTAGAACTCTTTCTTGTAGAGCTTGAACGTTCTCTCTCTCTCCTTTCACTAATGTGGTCCCTTTCTTTTTCTCTCTTTTTATCCTTCTTATTTCTGCTATAAGAATAGTGATAAAATGTCAGTTAACTTCTAAGACATTAAAGACCTACTATGTTATTGACAAAACAGTCTTAACTAACACTAATGCACTGTAAGTAAGCATATCAGTAATCTGGTTTGACCAAGTAACATAAACAGTCCTGTAGCCCCATCTGCTCCAACCCATACCCCAATTAATTTTTTAAAGATGCCCAAGTCTTTTTTTGCAGAGGCCACCATGTGTTCACATAAAACATCATTTGAAAGTGATTTGTTCAAAATTTATTTATCAACTGTAATGAGATGAAAATAAAACCAAATATACGGTTTTTTTTTTTTTACCCATCTTTTCAAAGCAAAAAATGAATAAGCAGAAAGGAATGAAAAGGTTAAAGAATTAGAGGCAACTCCCAGGGAGGAATGAATGACTGACTACAAGCAAACCTTGGAATTTCAAATACCCTGTGCTACTGCCCCCATCATTCACCATTACAAAAAGGTCACACCAATTCAAGATTAAAAGTTAAGAGACTACACGAACAGGTTCCATTTATAAAAACAACATACCTTTAGAATTAGAGGGAAAAAACAGTGCATTTCCAATCAGAAGCTTAACACCTTCTACTTTAAAAAGTAGCCTTATAGTGGAATCCTAAGCTTTTTTCTCTTAATAGTAATTCAAAAATAAAGAAAAAGACCAAGAAAACAAATAAAGACACTGAGCAAACAAATGAAAATTTAGTGTAACAAAGGTGGCATCTCAAATCATTGAGGAAAAGATGGTCTTTTATAAAATAAAAGGTTTGGAGACAACTGGATTATTATTTGTTAAGTGATAAAACTGGATCAACATCTCAGGTCTCATTCCACAATATACAACTAAGTCTAAATGGATGAGAGACCTAAATTTTTAAAATAAAAGTGCTAAAAGAAAACATGGGTAATTTTTTTTACTATCTGGGTGAAAAGATTTTTTAACCATAACTAAAAATTCAGGTACAATAAAAGACTGATAGATTTGCCTACATAAACCTTTGCAAGGAAAAAAAAAGACATTACCATATTCAAAAGAAAAATGACGTATTTGCAACATATGTGTATATCTTTCCACATAATTTTTAAATGTCAAGGGAACAATCACATCAAACTGAGAAAAATTCTTAGGAATAAATTTAACCAAGGAGGCAAAAAATTGCTGAAAAAGATGAAGACAAATAAATAGGAAGACATCCATGTTTATGGATTGGAAGACTTATTATATTGTTAAAATGGCAATAGTACCAAAGCCACCTAGAGATTGAATGCAACCCCTATCAAAACCCCACTGTTGTTGTTACAGAAATACAAAAACCCATCCTAAAATGCATACAGAATCTTGAAGGACATCAAATAGCCAAAACAATCTTAAAAAGAACAAAGTTAGAAGGCACAGCATTCCCAATTTCAAAACTTACTAAACAGAGGTACAGTCATCAAAACAGTACAGTTTTATATAAGGACAGAAAATAAACCAGTGGAATAATCCAGAAGACCCAGAAATAAACTCCCACATATATGGTTCAAATGATTTCTAACAAAGATGCCAAGACCCATTCAATGGGGAAAGGACAATCTTTTCAACAAATGATACTGGGAAAACTGGCTATCCACATGCAGAAGAATGAAGTTGGACCGTGATCTTATACCATATTAAAAAGTTAACTTAAAATGGATCAAAGACCTAAATGTATATGCTAAAACTATAAAATTCTTAGAAGAAAACATAGGAGAAAATCTTCATGACATTGTATTTGGCAACAATTTCTTGGATATGACACCAAAAGCACAGGCACCAAAAGGAAAAAACAGCTAAATATGACTTCATCAAAATTAAGAACTTTTTTTTTTTTTAAAGATTTTATTTATTTATTCGACAGGATAGAGACAGCCAGCGAGAGAGGGAACACAAGCAGGGGGAGTGGGAGAGGAAGAAGCAGGCTCATAGCAGAAGAGCCTGATGTGGGGCTCGATCCCAGATCGCTGGGATCACGCCCTGAGCCGAAGGCAGACACTTAACCGCTGTGCCACCCACGCGCCCCCAAAATTAAGAACTTTTATGCATCAAAGAATACTATCAAGAAAATGAGAAGACAACCCACAAAATAGGAGAGATATTTGCAAATCATGTAACTGGTACGAGATATATACAGAATTTAAAGAACTCTTGGCAACTTAACAAAATGCAAATAACCCAATTTGGAAATGGGCAAAAAACTTGAAAAGGCATGTGAAATACAAATGATATACGAATAAGATATATCAAATGATCAAATAAGCACACAAAAAGATGTTTAACATCACTATTCGTTAGAAAAACACATATCAAAACCACAACGAGATACCACTACGGACTCAGCAGAATGGCTATAATTAGAGGCAGACAATAACAAGTGTTGCTGAGCAAGGGGAGAAATTGTGGAGTCCTAGCATAGGAGGGAAGCACAGGTGGGAAGGTAGAATGACAAAGGTGCTTGGGAAAACAGTTTGGCAGTTTCTAAAAAGATAAAGAGAGGGGCACCTGGCTGGTTCAGCTGGTACAGCTGGCAACGCTTGGTCTCAGGGTTGTGAGTCTGAGTGTCACCCTGAGTATAGAGATTACTTAGAAAATTAATTAATTAATTGACTCACTGCTCAGCATACTGATTTAAAAAAAAGATAGACAGTACCATAGGACTCAGCAGTTACCACTCCTTAGGCATGTGCCCCAGAGAAATGAAAACACATGTCCACACAAAAACCTGTACATGACTGTTGAAAGCATTACTCATAACAGCTAAAAAATGGAAAAATACTAAAAGTTTACTAAGGAATGGATAAATAAAACATGGTTTTATCCATTCAGTGGAATATTATTCACACAGGTACTGATACAAACTACAACATGAACCTTGAAAACATTATTTAGTCAAAGACAACAGATACAAAACACTACGCATACTGCATGAGTCCATCTATGAGTGTCCAGAACAGGCAAATCCACAGAGACAGTAAGTTAGACTAGTGGCTCCCAGGAGTGAGGGAGAGTAACCGCTTATGGGTATGGGTTTTCAAGTGAAAAAAAATGTTCTGGAATTAAGTAGCAGTGATGGTTGACAATACTGTGAACCTAACTAAAAACCACTGAAGTACACAAAGTGAATTTTATGACATGTGAGTTATTTCTCAATTTAAAAAACAAAACCCAAGGGGCGCCTGAGTGGCTCAGTTGGTTAAGCATCTGCCTTTGGCTCAGGTCATGGTCCCGGGGTCCTGGGATGGAGCCCTGCATTGGGCTCTCTGATCAGCGGGGAGCCTGCTTCTCCCTCTCTCCCTCTCCCTGCCGCTCCCCCAGCCTGTGCTTTCTCCCTCTGCCAAATAAATAAATACAATCTTTTAAATAAATAAATAAACCCAAGGTGTAGGTGGGGCTACAGTCTCTCTCTCTCTCTCTCTCACACACACACACACACACACACACGCACTATACATAATGTATGCTATCTTTTGTGAAGGAAGAAGGAGACATTCTAATCAATGTATCTGCCTAATTTTGCAAAAAGAAACACAGGAAGGATAAAAAATTCATCACTTACAGAGGGTGGATGGGGTGCAATATAGAAGGAACAGACAAGAAGTGACTTTGTAAACACATCTTTTTGTCTAGTTTGACTTCATAACTGGGAAAGTCTTAACTTTCATGAGTGAAGTATTAAAAATATATGTGGCCCACAACTACAGTATCGTATGCCTTCCATTATTCTCACCTCAAAACAATAACCCACAAAGCAAATAAACATAAGACCTGACCTCTGCTGAGAAAAAACATGCTCCTCTTTACAGTTTGGCAAAGGTTTTTGTAAATTTCTCTTTTCTATGCCTAGAAAACCACAGAAAACCAACTGAAAAACTATGAACGATCACTAAGATGATGGAATGAAAAATAAACACGCAGAATGTAAAAACCTTCCTTTGCAGCACAAACCCAACCTCCAATGAGAGGACATAATGAAAGAAAAGACTTCATTAACAAGAGCAACAACAACAAGGAAGTATCTAGGAAGACACTTAGAGGATGCATAAAATCTGTAAGAAAGAAACACTGAAGTATTCCTAAAAAACACTATGGATGGCTTAAATAAGTAAAAAAGAGGCTGGATAGAAAGACTCACCGTCATAAAGCTTTATTAAAAATATCTATTTATCAATTTTCCCTAGTTTAATTAATAAATTAATGTAACTGTAATACAAATCATCATCAGATTTTATTTCTAGAACCTAAACAAATGACTCTTATTTTCAAATGGAAAAATAAACAGACAAAAAATCAGGAATGCTCACAAAACAGCAGAAGTGTGGGGGACAATCGGCCTTACTAAATGTTAAAAAAATACTATACCATTTGAATAACTGGGGCATTGGTAAATGAATCATCACTCAAACCAACCCAGCAGCAAAGGCCCAGAAATAGACCCAAACACAAAAAGAAATATTTAGTACCTAAAAAGGCAATATAGCAAATCAATGTTAGAAAAATTAAGTTTTTAATAAATGGTACTGATCAAAAGAAAATCATATGGAAAAACAAAATTGGACCCACATGCCATACCAGACATAAGGATGAACTCCTAATGGATCAAAGACTTCAATGCAATAAGTAAAACCATAAAATACAAGAAGAAACAATAGGGGGGCATTCTAATATAATCTTGGAATAGAAAAGACCT
Source organism: Ursus arctos (assembly GCF_023065955.2). NCBI lineage: Eukaryota > Metazoa > Chordata > Mammalia > Carnivora > Ursidae > Ursus > Ursus arctos. Next base: position 53,519,717 of record NW_026623067.1, on the reverse strand, counting down.
TTCTAACTTTGTATGACTCAAAATCCAGAAGTCATAGAAGAAAAAATTTGAAGGGTACCTGGCTGGCTCAGTCAGTAGAGCATGTGACACTCAATCTCAGGGTTTTGAGTTTGAGCTCCACGCTGGGTATAGAGTTTACTTTAAAAAAAAAAAAAAAAAAAAAAAAAAAAAAGGAAAGCGAAAACTTGGGAAATTATTTTTAAAAAAATCCTATGTAAAATCAAGTCTCATAACATTTTCTGAAAAGAAATGACAAAGTAGGAATGATACCTTGTATAAAATCACTGAAGAATAATCTCCCTAATACAGGGGCGCCTGGCTGACTCAGGAGAGCATGCTACTCTTAATCTCAGGGCCGTGAGTTCAAGCACCATGCTGGGGGTAGAGTTACCAAAAAAAAAAAAAAAAAACCCCAAAACAAAACAAAACAAAAACAAAATAACAAAACTAAAATAAATAAATAATCACGCTAATACAAAAAGAGCCCCTGGAAATAAGAAAATTCTAAAAACAAAGAGCAGACCCCACAAAAAAATGGGCAAAGTATACCAACAATTCATAGAAAAGGAAATACAAATGGCCTTCAAATATATGAAGAGAAAGTCACCTTCATCTTACGAGAAATGCAACTAAAATTACTATATACTGATACCATTTCTCATCTATCAGACAGACAAAAATCCACAACTGTAGTAACATAATACGTTATAGCTGACAGAAAACAGACACTCTCAACAGACACAGCCGGCTGAAGTGCAAATTGCTGGCTATCTTTATGGCGGGCAATAAAGAAACACCTCTCAAAATTATAAAACACACTTAACCTCTGACACAACACCACCTACCACTTCTGGAATTTCCCCACATACCTGCGAAGTTAAGTCCAAAGCTATTCATTACAGTGCTGTCTAATTTATAATAGGAAAATTAAGCAAACCTATTCTACCGCAGGCTGGTTAAATAAACCAAGGTACTACCACACAATGGAAGCCCATGCAGTTCTAAAAAAGAATGAAGCGGCACTCACGGATGAATACATAAAGATCTCCAGGCATTTGGGTGACAAAAAGCAAGGGCAGAACAGTGCGATTTTTGTGCTACCTTTTGCATAAGAAATATGAAAAGAAACTATACATTTCCATCTTGTATATCTCTACACAAATCTAGAAGGATATACAATACAAAAAAGCGAAGTCACTACTTATGGACACAGAGTAGATGACTGCATAGGTGAAGTTAAGACCTCCTGATGTATAACTTTGTATACTGTTGGGCTTTCTAAAACACACAAATGTTTGACATGTTACTCATTCAAAATATAAAGTTTAAAAATAGATCCAAAAGAAAATTTTTCTTCCCCCGCTCCATCCTTGGATTTAGCACACGCTTTCAACCTACCTCCTAGGAGATGGAGATCGAGAAGATTTCCTTTTTATAGTTTTTGATGTTCTTGGTGATCTGGAAGAACTCCTGCTCCTCCTCCTACGCCTTTCCCTGAAAGTCAAAAATATATCATTTAAAAATACAGCAATTTTTAAAAAAGGGCAATTCAAATACACAAAAGCAAAAGGGTCCTTAACGCTCTCAAGTGAGCAGTAGTCTTTAAGACCAGTTTAAACTCATGTCCTTTAACAACATGTTCTATTATCTAATGTTAGTGCAGGTCAAATTTTAAACCATAAATTTTACAGACATGAAAATATGTTCTAAGGTTTTGTAACAGAAAAGGAAGAAGACTCCTTTTCATCTGATTTATTTGAACAATATTTTCCTGAACAGAAAAAATATTAATGGGTATTTCAGATTCTCTCAAGTAGGTTCTTCTCCAGCATCTAAAACATGTTTTGCTTATCCAGATCCTTTGTCCTGCCTCTAGCTCCTTGCTGCCCCACTGTGGATTATTTTATAAAGGATTAAGTTGGCTTGCAAAATGTGAACTTTCCAAATCTAAGCACTCAGAATGTCTCTAAAAAAGCATTTACATTAATCGGTTTTACAGAAAAATTGTTTTACCCTCCAACTTCCTACCATTTTATTGCTCTATTCATTTAAAACTGAGTGCACAAGTTGCTTAGACAGAAGTAAAATAGTTAAAACCTGGGGCTTAAATATGAAATAAAAAGTAACTACTGAATTAACAGTGTTTAGTATTATTAAAAAACTATTTTGTTTAACGTATTAGCAAATGATGCATACTCAAAATTACTTCATTTATAAGCATGGTCACAACTGAGAAAAAATGAATTTCAAGATGTCCATAATTCAGGGGATGAGGTAGGAGGACATACTTAAAATGATTAATGTGTCCAACGATCTCACAAGGAGCTCTAATAATTAGTGGCCATATAGGTGAAAGAACCAAATCCCCTAGAATCCAAGTTTTCCATACCACCTCAGTAAGAATATTTGAGGCTAAAGAAGCATTTTGCTTACATTTTTCATTATAAAATAAATATCAGATAATGCTCAGATGTGGTACATACAGTATATGTTAAGGCCAAAATAGCCAAGAACTTTGAAAACACCATCAATTCCAATTCTACCTAAAGTTCTCTCCTCCATTACCCAATTTTATTTCCAAGGCACCCCAAAATTATACTTCCTTATGTGAAAATTAGGTAAAGATATTCCATTCATAGTCAATGGCATTCTGTAACAGCTCAGCGTAATATCATACTTTTTTCACAGCATGAGAATATCAATGTATCTTAGACTCTGTTTACACAAAATAGTTCCGCCCTGACCAGTTCTGTTTAACTTTGTTTGTTCAGGAAGCACTATGTACAGGTGGATATTGAGTAACTAACAGATGATGATAATGAGAGCTAAGGCTAGATAAACAGCAATCAAGAATGTCTATTAGTTGAGAAAGAGGCAGTCAGCGGTAGTATAAGGAACTGTAGTTAGACAGACTTAGGTTTAAATACTAGTTCCACACCTTACCAGCTGCATGACTAGGGTCACGTTACTTAATCTGAGTTTCAGTTTTTCCAACTGGAAGATAGAGTTAGTAACTCCGGCTTGATAGTGTTGTTACGAGGATTTAGGATGAAACCTATAAAGTACCATGCACAGTCTCTTGCACATACTCAGTGTCTATATTTTCTCCTTTCTCCTCACTAGCTTTATTGCTAGTTACTGTAAACATTGAAAGTTGCTTAAATAGGAAAATGTTCTTTAAAAATGTAGATTACAGGACAATGCTGAAAATAAGAATACCAAGTACTCTATTTTTCTGAGTCCTTAAAACGTTTCCTGTTTATGAAACAAATCAGAGCACATGAAAAACAGAAAAATGCTGAAAGATGACAAAGTGTAACTCTTCACCAAGCTCCTATGAAAGCACAAAACATGCCAAACTTCTGAACCTTTCGAAACTAATGTTACTCAGCTTCTTCCCCAGGCCCCAGAGGTTAGGTAAGAATATATGTAGGAATGAATGTAAACATCTGAACTTCTTTAAATGTCAAGCAACTTAAAATGGCCCCGGAAGAAATTAAACATTTCAAAGTCATTCAAAACGTAAATTCAACTGAATTTAAAAGGAATCAAAACACTGTTTTGTGTTATGAAGGGCAATAACTAAACGATGACATAAACACGAAGGTGTGACAGACAATAAAATCACTGTGCAGTAAAGGAACAGTTGCAAGGCTTGACTGATGTCCACAGCAATGAGGCTACATTAATTCTTCAGTTTCTGGTTCAATGTGCTGAAATACGGCAGTGATCTGTTTACTTTAAGCCCCAAGTGAACATACACTGTTGCTTTCAACTTTATGCTTCTGCGGCAGTTTCTTAAAGCAGGTACCAAGTACTGATTAGAGAATTCCCAATTAAACTTAATCTATTAAAAAGAAGAGAAAGAGCTACTGTACTTCTAACATGAAGTGCAGAGCAGACAGAAAACTTCCCCTAAGCTGTGGTATTGTCATACTATGAAACCATGATAATAATAGTCTTCTCACAGATTTACTGTGAGGATTAAATAAGGTTAGTCATGAAAAACTGTGCTGAGACAAAATCTGGCAGTTGGTAAAGCATTCAACAAATGCCTGCAATTATCGTGTATTACCTAACCAAAGACTAGTATTAAGAACAAGCTATGGAAACATAAAGTTAGAAACACAGGAAATACACATTCATCTCCAATTATCTTCTATGAAAAACCACGTTTAAAATAGCCATAAAACTTGCTAAAATAGGTGTTTTGTTTAGTACTTTTAAGATCTAGTTTAAAACAAGTTAGGAACCTCCATTTACTCAGTTATTGTATCATGTGGAGTAATAGATATAGGTTTAGATCTTGGATCAAGGAAGGTCCTATGTCCTCTTTTTGCAGCTGTTACTATGGCAACCTGCTGCCACCTGGTGGCAGTGTACTTATTAATAGTGGGAACAGTCCTAAGAAAAAAGGTAAAACCTTAACATTGACAGATCAAGGAAAACCAAAATTCACCATCATGCTCTTAACAACATACAGCAGTAAAGACAACTTAAATGAAATTTTAATAATTCTGCATATTAAAATTTACCAAGAGGTAAATTCTTCCATTTAATAAAAAAGGAAGAAAAAAAGAAAAACCTGTCCTTGCCATTTCATCCTCTAAGAAAATCAGCTGCAGCAGCAGCCACTGCCGGCACCAGGGGTTACAAAGGATAGTTAAAACTTTTCAAACAACTTTGCCCAATTATCATCTCTACCACCTCATACGTTCAATACTGTGGCAAGCACTCTACTAGAGAAATGTTTACTCTGCAATTAGAGGGCAATGTTCTGGTATTATTGTACTATTCACACTTACGTAGAATAATCTCTTTCTCCTTGGTTAAATTTTACATTTTCATTTGTCACCAGTAAACCCCTTGGTAAAAATATTAAACATTATCAAACCTGCTGGAACTTCGAGATCTTCTTGATGCATTATAACTTCTGGGTGGTGTTCTGGATTTTTTATCCTTCTTTCTTTTCTCATCTATCTCTTTGGATCTGTCCTTGTCTCGTTCCTTTTCTTTGTCCTGTTCCTTTTCCTTGTCTCGCTCCTTGTCATGTTCTTTTTCCCGCTCTCTCTCTCTGTCCTTTTCCTTGTCTTTATCCCGGTCCTTTTCCCGTTCTTTATCCCGGTCTTTATCTTTGTTTTTACCCCGTTCCTTTTCTTTTTCACGTTCCTTCTCCCTGTCTCTCTCTTTTTCCCTTTCTTTTTCTCTATCTTTTTCTTTCACTCTTTCCTTTTCCTTGGTCTTTTCTCGGGTGTCTTTTCTCTTGTCCCTTTAAAAACAAAAATAAATAAATGAATTCACAACTAAAATTATTCTACTCCCCAAAAAGGACCTCCCTTTCCTCAACAATTATCAAGCCAAAAAAATTTATAATAGCTTGTAATACATTACATAATTTCTATATAACCCAGGTGTACATGAAGCTATTAGATGAAACAGTCATCCAGTTTAATTACGTATTTTAGAAACCTCATGAATCATTCTGATCAGATTCAAATCGATGGCAATCAATATTAATCACTCTAAAACAATCAGAAAAAAGTTTAATGTCTCTCATTAAAAACCTAAAACACAATTTTTTAACAAATGAAGCCACAAGAAAAATTACCGCTAATTTCCCCAAAACTCACCGTGAACGCGAACGACTCCTTGACTTCCGTCTCTCCCTTGACTTAGAGCGTTTTTTATGTGGGCTCTTAGACCTACGTCTGTCTTTTTGTCTTGAACGTGATCTATTATGGGATCTACTCCTAAAGAAAAACAAGTTGTTAGAATGTCAAAACTTATGCTTAGAATTTCAATTTTTAAAAATTTGTCTTTCAAGTGAGAAAATTTTAAAAACCTATCCCTCAACAGTATTTATCAATATTTTAAAATTCTCTATTACATAATGCCTCAGATTATTTGCAATAAATTATTTATTGGCAACTTTACCAACCAGTTCATTCTCAGAACACAAAGACAGAAAAAGAAATTATTTTCTATGTCAGACTGAAAATGCTATTTTGAAGTGTGGCTTTCTTGTGCTAATTCTTATATGCCTGTTACTGTATGACTTCTCCCACAGAACAAGTTTTTAAACCATAAATTAAATTTAACTCTTGACTTGCATGTAATTGAACTGCTTGTGGTTATACTTTGATAAGAAATAGTGGTTTTCTGGCTCAAGAGTTTCTCTAACTGGCTGTGTGATGTCTGTCATAACTGGCTATGTGATGTCTGTCATAACATATATTAAGAATGTATAAGGAAGGGGCGCCTGGGTAGCGCAGTTGTTAGGCGGCTGCCTTCGGCTCAGGGCGTGATCCTGGCATTCTGGGATCGAGCCCCACATCAGGCTCCTCCACTGGGAGCCTGCCTCTTCCTCTCCCACTCCCCTGCTGTGTTCCCTCTCTCGCTGGCTGTCTCTCTGTCAAATAAATAAACAAAATCTTTAAAACAAACAAACAAACAAAAAGAATGTATAAGGAAGCACAGTACTAATTACACTGCTAGTGTGATAGGAAAATGAATATTACTCATGAGTTGAAGCTATAGATAACTAAATGTTGGATTTGCAAGACCTCTTGATTTCATAACTATATAAACATAGCTATTAAACTTAAAAAAAAAATTTTATTTGACAGTGTGAGCACGAGCGGGGGGGAGTGGGGAGGGGAGGGCAGAGGGAGAGGGAGAAGCAGACTCCCAGCTGAGCAGGGAGCCCGCTATGAGGCTCGATCCCAGGACCTGGGATCATGACCTGAGCCGAAGGCAGACGCTTAGCCAACTGAGCCACCCAGGTGCCCCTAATTACTGGAATTCTTTCAGGAAAAATAATGGTTACTCCAATTCTGAAATTCTCTAGGCTCCTTATTCCCACTGAAATAATGCTTATATAACGTGACTTTTATCCTCGTAACTATTAAAATACAACAAAACTGAACGCGCACAAGTAACAAAGTGACGAGACTCACCAGCTCCGGAGAGAAACAATCTGGCTCTGACACTCAGCTCTGCCACATACTAGCTGTGAGAACTCTGGCTACTCACTTATCCTCTCTAAGCCTAGTCTTCATCTACAAGGCTGGAAAATCATACCTACATCGCCTAGGGCTGTCATGAGGACTGAATCAGATGACGAATGAAAGACTACCTAGCAGTCTCGGGCACACAGTAATTGTTCAAAATTCTTAACTCTCAAGATCAGGAGTAACAAATAACATAAATGAAAACTTTAAGTTACAGCTTTATTTAGTCCAAGGAGATCAAATGAACTTCCACAAGTATGCTTTATATAATTAAAATTCATCTTGACAGTCATGTTTTCATGAGTTAACTTAAAACAAATATCTATAAAAGAAATACATACAGTTAAAATGCTTGTGGTATGCTAAGAAGCCAGAAAAATCTTGAGACAATTTTCAATTAATAATGAAATCCTGTTTTTTAAACACATTTTCCAGTTAGAATGTTTCCCAACAGCTAATTCTCAACTGAATCATTTAATGGCTTTAAAAATTATATATTTACCTTCATACCATATTTTTAATACAAGAAGATAAGACACAGTTTGTTGAAATCTCTATTACTAATAACCCAAGAGAGACAGGGTCAAGCGGTAGCTATTAAGGCAAAACTGCAAAACTTAAAAGACATTTTTAATCCATTTACAGACATCCACATAAGGGGAATGTTTTATAAGGCCTTTGCTTCTATGTACTTATTAGAAAGTCTTTACATTTCTGTTCTAGTTAACCCTGCTAAAAATATACATAGTAATTTTGTTTTCCTCAAACACTGCTTTCCAACCTTAATTAAGCAAAGAAACACCTTTTAAAAAATTAAGTATAGCCTTAGTAAGAATTAATTTCAAATAACACTGATCACTTGGCTTCCCACCTCACCCTACAGGTCCTCAGAGTTTGAAAGTCCCAAGAGTAATCACTATATTTTAATTTTGACATTAAATACTTTCATGTCCCTATATCACCAGTCACCTCCAAACAAGTGTTCTGATTAGGAATGTTAAAAGCTTCAGGTCAAGAGCAAATCTAATTCAACCAGAGAGAAAGACTTGGGTTATCATTAGGGGATCTCAGTTCAGTATAATGTGCAAAACCACATTTATAAATTAAACTGTAAATACAGGGCAACTTACCATCATGTCTCATCAAAGTTCAACTCTAAGCCCGCTGTTTCCCATTAAAATATTATAAAATGTCTTATAGTTCCCATGCTGGTCTGTCAAGGTTACTTAACTTTAAAATATAATAATTACAGTACTACCCACGTTTTCTAACACTGTCCTTTGAAAAAAACACATATAAAAATTTGAGCAAAGTCAAAATACACCTCCCCAGTCCTAGCCAAGATCACAGTGACAAGAAACCCCTTCCTGACTTCTACTATCCAAAGGGAAGAAACAGGGAAAGGACAGGGGCTGGAGGAGGGTCCAGAAGCATCTGAGAATGCTGAGAAAGTAGAAGAGGGTGGGCCTTCAAGACCAAAGGCTCCTGCAACTCACACTCCTGCTAATAAGTCTAGTGGGGCAGAGCCAGAGCTGAGAGCAAATCCCACTAGTGGATGAAGCCAAGAAATGCCTGCCATTCCCCTCCCCTACCAGGGAAGTGCCTTTCTTACCAAGATCCTTAAGTCAAATATTTTCAGTTAAGGGATTTTCCCCCCTTAAAAAGAACATTTCTTCTTTTGTATTTCTTTATGAATTCAGTAAAGGCTACATGTGTTTTTATACATGTATAAAAATAGTATAAATTTACACACTACATAAATATATGAGTGTTACACGTATGTGCGTATGCCAAAAGCAAGTGATTTCTAATGCTACACAATTATTAGACAAACGTACAGGAAAGCATTCTCATGAACTAAGAACAGTAATTAACAAATTTCATTTTTGACTGAAAAATCCTTCACCTACTAACCTCTGGAAGGGGAAAATATCCAAATATACCTAAAATGATAACAGCAAGCACCTTAAAGCAGACAGTTGAATAAATTTGCTCCAAGAGATACATTTTCACAGAAATTATCAAGGAAATCAAGTTTTGCTTTTTTCCAGCCTTAGAAAACCACTAAGGTATTAGATTTGGAGCACGGCTCTTGTAATCAACACAGAATGAGATTCAGGTCATTGGTCTCTTTCCTCCTCAGAAAAGAAGTAATTACTCTTGAGCTCGACTTTATATTTCCTTTATCTGCTTTACCTTCACCACATCCTGTCAACTTGTAGAAACACCCACAATCTAGTACCACTGCTTCTATACCACTTTCCTTCTCCAACTCTGGCTCTGCTGCTCTAACTTCTTCCTTGTACGTGCAACATCTCCCTTCACTTGGATCTGAACTTGCCTTACTGGATGACCTTGGAAGGAGACAGTAAAACCATATCCCAAAAGAGACCTTACGAATTCAAATTTATGAAAGTATACGCCAATAAACAGCTAAAAGTATAGTTTACTAGAGTCAAACAGAGAACATCATTTTTTCCTATCTCACTGCTTCAATTTCCTTGGTATCATAGAAAAATAGACTAAACTGAGCTTGCTGATGAGGTTCAACTTACAGCATACCTGTTCCCTTTTCCCCTCCTCTCAAACCGTCCTCGTTCCCTAATACCACCACACACACCGTGCACACACGCGCACATACGCTTCGCCTCTTCTCTTTAGACCTAAGGATGTATGTACATATTAACACGCAATTAGGATTCACTATACACATTCTCGTATTTCAGTAACACCTCCCCCTCCATATCTTGAAGACAGTAAATTTCCCACTTTAAACTCGATTCTTAGGGCACTTCCAAATCAAAATTCTGTTTCAAATTCACATTTTGTGCTCCACTTCACACCAAGTACAACACAACAGATTTTTTTATTATTTTCTTTTAGATTTTATTTATTTATTTGACACAGAGAGTGCGTAAGCAGGGGGAGGGAGAGAGAGAAGCAGGCTCCCCACAGAGCAGGGAGCCCACTGTAGGGCTCGATCCCAGGACCCTGAGCTGAAGGCAGACGTTTAACGTACTGAGCCACCCAGGCGCCCCCACAACAGATTTAAAAGAAAATTAAAAAGACAGAACTATGTTCCAAAGTAAGATAAACAGAACACAAACAGAGCTTAAGCATAATACAATAGCTGGAGCTAAAGCTGCAGTTACTGCTGTGTTTCAGGTCCCAAAGTGGGTGCAGGAGGCTCTTACCATTAAGAATACCAAAGATTTAAAGCACCTCACTTGGCTTCAAGAAAAAGAATGAAAAGTTTCTGCCAGTTGTATAAAGACTAGTTTATTCTTAGAAGAATCAGCAACAGAGACCTTAAGATAGAAAACCATCTACTATAACTGAAAATTGAGATAATAAAAATTATATATTAGTTAGATAAAATTTCATTCTTAACTACATTATTATAATTAAAGCAACATTTAATGATAAGCATAATTCCTGGGGAACTCTGCTGAAGTTTCTAAACTCTGTAAACAAAAACTAAGAAAATCTTAACTATTTTAAATACAAGACCAAAAAAATTTTAAATATGATAGCAGAAATTCTCACCTGTGTTTTGACTGTGACCTTTTTCGTCTAGAATGGGATTTTGAGCTAGACCTGGATTTTGAACGAGTGTGGGAACGAGATCGACCGCCTTTTCTTTCATTGCTCTTTCCAGACTCTGGGAGGAAAAAACCACTTTGCAGTGTAAGCTCAGAACAATTAAAGATCCCAGTTAATAATCAGGCACAAGTGGAATGTACCACATATAGTGCAAGGGGCCTACTCTCTGTACATCCTCCTCCTGTGCAATTATCCTTCAGAAACATCCAAGAAAGTCATTGCATAAACTCGTTGAGTGCAGCCACCCTGCAGCAGTACATATAAACCAGATGATTATAAACAGCTGTTCGTAATATTTTGTTGCTGCCATAATGTACGATTATAACACGTCTGTAATTCCTATGACAGTGATTTTAAATCTTCTCTCCATTTATTTTGCTAGCAGTGAAGCTTAAATTCTGAGTGCTAATGTAGTAAATTTGCTCAACTGTAAACCACCTACACATTTTGAGATTGGATTTTTAACTTTCAGTAAGCAACACAGAAATCTGAATAGGTGTTCCTTTACCTTGCTCAACAGTCTTTGTATTTTGCCGATCACGGGCTCTCTTTCCTTTTTTAAAATGAAAACTTAGAAGGAAAGTGAACCTGCTTGATCATAACATTTTTTATATTTATTCTGATTTTCAGCCTCACAATAACATGTATACTTTGCTTTAAGCCAATCAGCGTGAGCACTGACTTTGCTACAAAAACATAAAGAACTGATTAACTGAAGCTAATGTGCCTCAATTCAGTATCATGGGAAAACACAACATGTGTGCTAACCAGTTCTTTGACCTCTGACACTAGTAAGTCACTTACTCTTTCTCGAGTTTCAGTCTTCTTGTTTGTAAAACGAAGAGACTAAACAAGATAATTTCTAAAATTCCTTCCAGTTCTACAGTTCTATGATCTTAAACTGTGACCTATGTAACAACACTGTGGCCTTACCTGGTTCAATGGCTGCTGAGATAAAGGACTGAGCCTCTCGTACTCGCTTCATTACTTCTTCTAACTCCTTAGCTGCAGCCTGAGGTGTCATCTCAGGGGGTTTTACTATTGCATTGTTGGAGTGATTAATTCTAAATTAAAAATATTAGCATATCACAAATACACACCATATTTTACAAAACATGAAACAAATGTTTATGATACACTTATTTATAAATCTGAGGACATCTCGAAAGCACATTAAGAATGATACAGCTAAATACAGAATAATCAAAACCATGATTAATCTCATTACCACCCATCTTTATCTCTTGCTAACAGAGCCAAAAGCAAGGAAAGAAGAAAGAAAAACTGAACCCTAGCTGACTCTTTAACAACTTGAATATACCAGGACAAGTGCTTTTCCACACAACTTAGAATTATAATCAATTAAAATGCTGACACCAATATAAAAATGCATCATTTCTCATCTTGAATTCTAAGTTTTCGTTGAAATCTGTACACGCTGGGAGAATGCAGGAGAGGCTGTATATGTGCACAATTTTAATCAACCCTGGACCATGGTGAGTCAGATATAGCTTCAAATATGGGAGGCACCTGATAAAACTCCTCCCTACTAGGTAAGAAGTGGTTTCTCTAATGCACATAAATGAATCTGGTGAGTCTCACTTTACCCCCTTCACACTGAGAAGACAAGCATTCACTAATAAGAGATATTTTATCCTTTCATAGCTAAATCCTGATCAAGCTGTATAACTAAGGCAATTACCTATGAAATTCAGATAAAACTGCTGCCTCAATAATCTGCAAGAAACAGAATTTCTGGTCTTGAGTATGTAAAGTCCATAACAATTTTTCATTTTGCAAAAAAGGATATGAGAAAATATTAAAACTCAAAATGTATGATTTAAAACACTTCTGGATACTTAATATTATTTTCCTTCTGTGATTTTAGATTTACCAAAATTCTTATTACAGTATTACTCTAAGTCCATCTTGTATGTTCAATCATCCATTAGTCTACTCATAATGCAAGCCCAACGTGCTTTATTAGAGCTTATGGGAAAAGACCTAAAATCATTATATAGGGTATGTAAATATTGTTAATATCAAATTAGATCTTATAAAATAGAAAATATGTTTTCAAATACAACTTTAAAGGCTAAAATAGTAAGTAACTCATGTATTTCATTTATACTTAACACAAAGTCTTCCTTTCCACAAATTGCCAATTACTATTAAAAAGAAAAAAAAAAAAGCCTTAATTACATCAGAAATACTTTAAGTTTTTCCAAAATCATTAAAATTTCTTTGTTTAGGGTTTCTTACTTCAGTGGCCTGTCTCCAAACATAACTCCATTAAAAGCAAGGGCCCTTGGTACAGAATTTTGGTCTGCAAATTCCACAAAAGCAAACCGAGTTGGCTGAGTCTCATCACCTGCCATCCGCACAAACTTCACTTCTCCAACTTGTTTAAAAAATTCAAGTAGTTGATCAGCTGTTGTTGTCTGAAGAAACAAAGTCATGCTTTAATAAAGTATATTCTTTTTTAAAAAATTAGGTAAACATTACTTTATCAGTCACTATCACTTTGAAGGAGGGGGAAAGAGTAAGAGGTCCTATCGCCCAGTTTTTTCTTAAATTAGTTACCTGGGAATTCAAATTGCCAACATAGACTGTTCTCCTAATTTCATCAATTTTGGAAGGATCCACATTTCCCATAAGTGGTGGCTGTGGTATCTCTCCCAGTGTTGCAATGTTGGGGTCTAGTGCTGCTGCTGGTATAGCTCCCAAACTGCTAAGGGAAACACCCAACTATAAATTAAAAAAAAAAAAAAAGAAAGAAAGAAAGAACACATATTTTCTGTTAGTATCAAAGATTACTATTCTTTAACCTTAAAAAAGAAAACGATCAACTCAACAAAATGGAAGGTGACTAGGGAGTACTAACTTTAAGCCAGGTAGATGTCTGAATTATTGAGAAGGAGGTCACAGTAGTTCTGCATGTAGTTAGAAATACAACATAATTCTTAACTATCTGGGTATTTTAACTACTTTCAAACTTGAAACTAAAAATGAACAGTCAATTCTCATTATTCACAGCAGTTATGTCCTATAAAGTTGCTGTATGAATATCAATGCCAATTTCACAGATAAAGAACAAGACTTACAGAAGTTAAGTAATTTTCCCAAAGCTACTCCGGTACTAAGTGGTAAAAGCAAGGTACTACTATGCACGGACTAAAACTGAAACAGGGACAAAGTTTACCTAAGAAAAGAAACCTGAAAAACTGAACTTACATATACTTTGACGGGAACAGGACAAAACCTTTGAATGACTTTTCATAACATTACTAAATTCAGTTTTTAGTTCAAGCATTAAGGAGTATGTTTTTAATGTGAACTTAAACTAGGAAAGATAGAAGATCTCAACATTTGAAAATAGAAGACTTTACAGAATTAATGAGAAGACAATCCAAGGGGAAAAAAAACTACCACTTTCATTTCCATTTATGTGATTTAAGAAAATTTTGAGGGGCGCCTGGGTGGCACAGTGGTTAAGCGTCTGCCTTCGGCTCAGGGCTTGATCCCGGCGTTCTGGGATCGAGCCCCACATCAGGCTCCTCCACTATGAGCCTGCTTCTTCCTCTCCCACTCCCCCTGCTTGTGTTTCCTCTCTCGCTGGCTGTCTCTATCTCTGTCGAATAAATAAATAAAATCTTTAAAAAAAAAAAAAAGAAAATTTTGAGCACTGGGGCACCTGGGTGGCCCAGTCAGTTAAGCATCGGACTCTTTATTTCAGCTCAGGATTGTGAGACAGAGCTCCCCATCAGGCTCTGCGCTGGGCATGGAGCCTGCTTAACATTCTTTCTCTGCCCTTTCCAACCCCTCCCTTTTCCCCTACTCTTCCTGTCCAAAAAAGAAAGTAAAGTTTGAGCACTAATTATATGTTACAAAACTAATATTGAACAAATTCTATGTAAAAACACTTCCTAAAGATGAAAACATAAGTTGATGAAACAAGCATCACTTACACTTGCCACAGAGGCCTGTGTATGGTCTTTTTAAAATGTCAAATTATGTCTTACACGTTGCTTAAAGCTAATCAATGGCTTCTATTTACCTTTTGAATAAGATTCAAATTCCTTTCCATGGCACAAAAGCCCTATAATCAGTACACTACCTATCCCTCCAATATCTCAAAACACTACCACCAGCCCCATTTCCTAAGCATCAACTATACTGTCATTCTGTACCTCGAAGACACAAGTTTTTCCCACCTGAGGGCTTTTGCTTGGCATTCCTTCTGCCAAAAAACTCTTCCTCAGCTTCTGCCAGCCAAATCCTTCAAGCATCAGGTCACCCATCCCCTCCAAAAGACTTTCCCTGACTTTATATATGAAGCTTCACTTACTCTCTACCACATCACTGTTTTCTTCATAGTACTTACTACAATCTGTGGGATCTTAGATTTGTTGCACAGCATCACTGCTTCAAGTTATCATAAAGTTGTATGAAATGTCTTAATTCAAAAATGGGTGAGTGGTCTATGAAGCAAGGCTACCACCCTCTGAGCCTAGTTTGTCTCCATAGTTTGCTTACGTATTGACGCTCCTTTTCCCCCCCACACCTTATCTTCTTTTTTTCTTTTTTTTAAGATTTTATTTATTTATTTGATAGAGAGAGAGAGCCAGCGAGGGAGGGAACACAAGCAGGGGGAGTGGGAGAGGAAGAAGCAGGCTTCCAGCGGAGGAGCCTGATGTGGGGCTCGATCCCGGACCGCCAGGATCACGCCCTGAGCCGAAGGCAGACGCTTAACCGCTGTGCCACCCAGGCGCCCCTCACACCTTATCTTCTATGGTATAAGGTACACAGATGTTTGAAGGTCACTACATTTATTTTTTTTTTACTGTGCAAGAAAATTATTACATACCATTAAGTTAAATCACAAATATGACTCATTATTTATTAGTTTTGCATGGATTTAAAGCATTCAACAAGCCTTTCCAGGTACTCCCAGTTGTCAATCACTCTGACCTGCAAATTTTCTCCACTGGTTGCCAATCCCTCTGACCTGCAAATTTTCTCCACTGGTACACTATACATACACACACATACACACACACACACACACACACACACACACACGGAATGGGCTTTTCCAAATCATCTAATCCAACCCCTTTGCTGCTTCTCAAACTTAAAAGATCATTCAGCTACTTTTTAGAAACTTTTTCCTGTCTCTTCTTTTTACTATACCATTCTGCTATACCTATACTATTTAATTTGGTAGTCACTAATCCCATACAGCTATGTGAATTTTAATTAAAATTCAGGGACACATTTCAAGTGCTCAATAGGCACACGGTGCCAGTGGCTACCACACTCAATAGTGCAGATACAGACATTTTCAGCATAGCAGAAAGTTCTATTGAATGCAGATGCTCTGTAACAATACAATTACCCTTCTTTTGATTGATTAGTCTACTTTCTAGCCCTGGTAAGAAACCTAAGTATTTAATTACTCTTTTGGTCTTCAATGGGTTAAAGACGACCTAAGCTCCTGATATAACACTTTTGCCTTCTGACATAGAAACCATGGCCTCCCTGAAAATGAAATGTTCTAGGCAAAGGATGAGTAAGTACAAAAGCCCTAAAGCAAAAAAATGCTTGGAACGTCTAAAAAACAACAAAGCCAGTATGGCTAAAGTAGAGTACACCAGGAAAACAGGTAGGAAAAAGGTCAGAGAGGTAAGCAGGAATCAAGTCACAATGGGCCAACCTGTCCCGTTTTCTAATTAAAATTGTTCTTTATAAATTAAATTTCAAAATAATACATGTCTACAGCTGAATTTAGAGAAAACCATTTCCCCTCAAAGAAGATAGCAAAACAATACTTTCTGAAAAAAAGAGAGTGATCCAGGAATTAACATGTTAAATTATACCAGAACATAACCAAAATAAAATTTTCTAGAGAATTTCTAAAAAGCTTAACTCAAAACGATCAGATGTCAAATTAAAAGTATTTTCCTGGGATGCCTGGGTGGCTCATTCGGCTCAGGTCATGATCTCAGAATCATGAGATTGAGACCTGTCTCAGGGCTCCTCACTCAGCTTGGAGTCCACTTGGGATTCTCTCTCTTCCTCTGCCCCTCCCCCCACTTACACTCTTTCTCTCTCTAAAATAAATATTTTGAAATAAAATATTTTATTTAAATATCTTTAAAATAAAAGGAGGATAATCTGTATGGTTCAGTCAGTTAAGTGTCCAACTCTTGATTTGGGCTCAGGTCATCATCTTGGGGTTGTGAGATCAAGCCCTATGCTAGGCATCACGCTGGGTGTGGAACCTGCTTAAGATTCTCTCTCCCTCTGCCCCTCCCCCCTTCTGCCCTCCCCCATACAAACATACATACATACATGAATAAAACACTCCCCTAACCAAAAAAAAATTAAAAATAGAAAGCGTTTTCCCACCAGTGATCACAATGCAGGTCTCTAGCAGTACAATATCATGTTAAAAAAAGAGCTACAATTTTACACTTCAAAGTTTCATAGACCACTTTTATAACTTTGGTAAATTAACTACCATCAAAGGGGCGCCTGGCTGGCTTAGTCAGTAGAGCCTGAGACCTTTAATCTCCAGGTGAGCTCAAGCCCCACAGTGGGGCTAGAATTTACTTTAAAAAAAGGGGGGGGGGTGCCTGTGTGGCTCAGCTGTTTGGGCAACTGCCTTCAGCTCAGGTCATGATCCTGGAGTCCCAGGATTGAGTACTGCATCAGGTTCCCTGCTTAGCAGGGAGTCTGCTTCTCCCTCTGACCACCCCCCCCATGCTCTTTCTCTCAAATAAATAAACAAAATCTTTTAAAAAAAATTTTTTTAATTAAAAAAAGGTGGGGCAGAGGGCATGGCTGGCTCAGTTGGTAGAGCATGCAACTCTTGATCTCAGGGCTGTGAGTTCAAGCACCATACTCGGTGTTTAGAAATAAAATCTTGAAAAATACAAAGAAAAAAAGTATTCAAATTAACTACTATCATAAAGCTAATATTAGTTCTCTCCCTAATAATCCAATACCACAAAGCTAAGCTACAACTTGCAAGTAAGGTGAGGTTTATATTTTGTCTTACATTCATTTTTGAAGAAAAATGACCCTTCTTTAAAATAAATAGGACAAGAGCCCAGTAAGAGCAAAATCTTTTCTAACCCCTCTTAGAAATCACAAAGGAGGCATCAAATTCCTATTTAATTGTACGTAGTTAATGAAAAAATATTTTTACCACGTTTTTACCTTGTTACATTTTCTCAGTACCAGACAAATGTTTCTCTGAGATATCTTTTCCCATTACAAAGCTGTGGATCATTTTATTTTATTTTACTTTAGTAGATGTAATCCTCTTGAACTGGGAAATATAGTTACCTAGATTTTTCAATTCCCCATATGATCTAAAATGTTGAGTTTCAATAACTGATTCTCTAACGAATAATCTATTTTAGTTCTCAAATTTAAACGAATGCCCAACTACTTCAGAAGTAATTCCAAAAGTCAGTTTAAGTCAGTGATGACGTGGGGGGAAAAATTAAGTAGACATTAAGTAGAAAAATTAAGTAGACATTTTGAATCCTTTTCATTAAAAAAAAAAAAAGATTCAAAATAGAAATAATTTTCTAAGCTCTTTTTCAAATCATTACACAATTCAACATAAATCTCTTTCAGATGAGGGTGTGTACTACTTACTGTAGTCAAGGGATTTGGGGTCGGTATGGGAAGCAAGCCTGCACCAGGCATTAGACTTGTCATGGTTGGAGCAGGAGCCAATAAAGAGAGAGCTTTGGATTCCTCTGGAATTTTACCTGCAGAGGCAAGTTCCAAACATTATGGAAAGCAGAAACACCACACAAACTTTACACTATGATTTTACAATTACCCTTGCACTTAAAAAATAATAATAATAAATGAATCAATCTATCAGATCTGTACAAAGAAATAAATAAGAACTTAAGTCTTTCCTTTTATCCTGCTCTACTAGGAAAAATAAAAGTGAGCAAAACTTCAAAGACTAACAATCTCATTAATGGAATATTATTTTAAAAATTGAATAATGTAGACAATTATTTAACACTTTGAGCTATGGGTCACCTGTACTGGAAACTTAATGTTCATGAACCAAACGATATCAAGCATGGACGCTTTCCCAGGACGGTGTTTTCGCGGTGATCGAAAGTTGTGTTACACATGACAACCGTTCGTGTTGGCTGCATCACTAATAGCACACAGAACATCAGATACAGAAAAGAAGAACATTTTTTAAAGTTTAATCCCCAGAAATGGCAAATAACCAAATTAGTCAAAAAAAAGAAAAAGAAAAAACAAATATGTGCGAATTGAAATTTGTTCCTTAATGAGTGCCCCTATCCTGGTTACTAAAACTACCTACTGGTGATGCAAACACTTTTGATAACCTTCCAATAAATTCCATTCAATTTCAAGTAGACAGAAAAAAACAAAAGCCTACTCCATGCAATCAGCTTCAATTTAAAAGGAAGCCTACACCCATCCAGTTAAAAAGACATCTCACCAACTAGATCAGAGATGCCTAAAAGAATCCAATTCCAAAGAATATGCCTTGGGAAACTACTAAAATTTTTGAGAATCACTAACGAAAAAAAGTTCTGTCTCAGAAAACTTCTTAAAGTTCTGACTTTTATGTATACAATTTACGTATACTTATCTGAAGAGGGATGGTTAAGGCCTAAATGTCTTGCTTATAAACATCTTAATTGCCTAATAAAAATGACAGTAACACTAAAATAATCTTAGACACTGAAAAGAAAAAAAAAATCCCTACAACTAAAAAATGAAAAATTTACTCTAAAGTTCATCAATTTGCCATATTTAATTACTAAACTCTAATCAATTAACTTTGATACGAACTGCAACTTTCACACATTTTCCTTTTGTGTCCTCTCTTACTGCCCCCGTTAAAATTATTTCTTAAAAAGTTCATTACATGTATCTATTTTAAAAGTACTACTTATAGTTACGTGGTAGTTGGCTATACATTTCCATTATGGAGTCCTCAAAAAATAATTTAAAACACAGTGTACAAAGTTACACTAAATTGGAAACAGCATATGGAGTAAGTTTTCAAAAGCACCATGCTGGATTTTAGAAGTACAAATTCTACTTAAAACAACCAGATGTGGAGGGATAAATCTCTAAACAATATTATCTGGATATACCTCTAAACATGGATGGAATTCAAGACAGCTTTTAAATTTTGCTTTAAATAATGGTCACACCTTATTGATAGGAACAGAAAAATTACATTTGATTAGCTTTAACAAATGTCTACTTTTTCCTAAATTTTGCAACATCTAAGTCTACATTAATTTACTAATTTCAAAAACAGTTATTTTATTATTTCAGTGTTAATTCTGCACAAGCACAGATTTTTTAACATGCATAAATAAAAGGTAGGTAGGCCTTACTGAAGACATCAAATAACAATTTTTTTTATTTATTAGTTACTGATATTAACACATGTATCTGTATACCCACCTATATATACTAAGCTATTTAGACTGCTACCAGACCCATTTTATCTGTTATAAATAGGTATTATTTATAATGCTTATAAAACCTGAACACATCTTGACAAATCGACTGAGGTCCTGTTATGTAAATCTTATGCTTTGTCACCCTAATTTATGCACCCAAAAAACTAAGAGTTTCAATTTATTAATGCCCCCAATTTAAGATTACTTGTCAAATAAATAAGCAAAACTGCCCATAAAAGACAGTGTAGAAAGACTACACAAAATAAAAAGTATTCAACACAGGCAAAAAGATGAATACTTAACATTACACTTCCACTTTTGGCTTAAAAAATATATCAATAGGTTGTCTGACTCTCAAAGCCTCTCACAGTAGTAATAAACTATTATAAACATTAAGTCTAACTGTAAGCACATTTTTTTCTTATTCTAATTACCATTAAAGATACTTTAAAGAAAAAAGTTCCATTGCTTAACTCCCAAGATAGAATTCTATCAAATTTACCCTCCAAATACTACCAGAGTATATACAAAAACATAAAACAAACAAGCATTCAGCATTTTTCCCAAACCATACTCCTCAAAGACGACTGAGAGGAAAAACATCTCTCAGAGTATTAAAATTAAAATGCTAGTCCTAACCTCAGAATCCATTCAGAAGCTAGTAATACCTGAAAATATTTCAAAAAATTCAAGCAGAGAAATACACACACCAAGTAAGTTTTCAACCAGTTTCTCAAATATCCATTCCCCACACAGGCAAGTAAAAGTCTTTGTAAGCCAAGGAAGTAAGTTATTATCTATAGTAAATAACTCAAAAAAGTGAATGTCTCTGCTTGTCCTCTACCCCTGGATTATTCTAAGAAATTACTTTTCCTTGAGGATTCTGTATGCCTAAAATTCTAAGGGGGAAGGATGAAAATTAGAAGCTAACAGTTGGTTTTTATGAAAGATGTAGATTTTGGAGAAAAATTGAAAAAACGTTGCAACGTCAGAAAATGTTCCTAAGAATTCTATCAGTGTTTTAGTGTTTCCAGAACAAAATGTACTGTGCAGTCTATAAACACCAATTAAGACTCACGCTGAGCTTCACAACACTGTATCCTAGTTTACTATGAAAATTTATTTCACTCTAAGATTGAGCTCTGCTAATCATCTTCCAACATAATCTGCAAAGCAATGTTATGAACCCTTAATGGAATACCATTTACAAAGAACTGGAAAACCAGCTCACAAGTTAAAGTGAAAGAGATTTAACAAAACAAAAACAAAAACAAAAACAAAAAAAGGGACAAAATAAAGAAAAAGAAATGAAATTAAAGTAAAACAATAAAAAACAGAGACAGGGCGTCCATCTTCTGCGGTTCAGACTCCGATCTCATTTCCCCAATGAAGGTTTCACTTGACGGCAGGTTTAGTGGCATGGCAAACAATGCCTAACTCAGGCAAGTGTAACAGGTCTGCCTTGGCCAGTCTAGTCATCTAATAATGCACAAATATCACATAGAGAAAACATACAAAACCAAATTAATAGTCAAAATCCATCTACCAGAAAATGTGGACATAAAGTTATGACTGATGATTAGGCTTGACACCCTTGTTATGTTTGACCTTATCTTTTTCTAAGTGTTAACATTTATAAAAAAAGAAATCTGAGATGCACGCAACAACAAAAAGAGGTCATATCTGGACAAGTATAATGAAAGCATATTTTATTTTGAAATGGCATGTTTTATTAACAATAGCTAATGCTTAATACGTACGAAACTCTTACACATCAAACATTACTTATAGAGCTTAGGATCTTGTTATAAAACTGCATTACAAAAACAGCACACTGAAAGAAAATGAAAAAACTTTTCTTAAAACTGTTTCTATGTTTTTCTCATTTCTTTCACAATGCTGTTTCTATAACATCAAAGAAAGAATGCAACCAGTGAAGTAAATAGAAGAATGCTTACAGCACCCCATCTCCTCTAACAGAACTTACTCCACTGGAACTCTTTCCTTTGGTTTATTTCAAACCCACTTTGCTATCTTTTTCAGTAGAACACATGACTACTTTGCTTGCAGTGCATAATCAGTTCAACAGCTCACTGTAACATTCCTCAGATTCTATAAGGTTATTCGGTGGTATTTAGTTAAACTAATGAAAAATGTGTATCTGAATGTTTCTCTAAGACCAAATATTTTATCAGTGTTCTAAAATACTTACTTAAAACTAAACTTCAATAAAAATGTACTTAAATTTTCATGTTCAAAACCAGAGAAACTGTCTCAAAATGGCAATATTAAAAATATTCGAGAGCTATTATAATAAATGTGTATTTATTAAGCTCTATTAAGTAAAACAGACAAAAAAGAGAACCTTTACATGCCCATAACCTTGAACACTTATGACAAATCACAGTTTGGGCTTCTCAAATATATGAAAAATTCTATGGAAATATACCAAGGTTCCAACAAAGCAACAATGATAAAAATTCTTCCTTCCAATTCAGTAATGAGCTAACATAATACAAGATCCTTCACTGTTGGTGGCATAGTTTTCTGATGTGATTTAATATTCCCATTTAATAAACCTTCTGATTTCTTTTTTCCCATGCAGTTTACCTGGTGTGAAACTGGTATGAACTTGGTATGCAGAACTAAACCATTTACCAGCTCTTTTCTCACCTTGCTCTCCAATTCTGGACTCACTGTCCCCTTACAGATCAATAGATAAGGACAGATTCAGCAAATAATTAACTTTAATCCTTTTTTATTTTACCTACTCCGTTCTAACCCCCAGGCATGGGAAAAATACTTTCAAATTCATCTGAAAAAAAAATCCAGAATGTCCTATTCTGGGACTTCAAAACCAAAAGAATGGTACCTACTGTATCTAACTATAATGTTTTTGACATCCCAGAATAGGCATTCTGAAATAAGCATCAAACTTTGAAAGTGCAGCACTGTGTACCACATATCAAGTTATTTTAATATTAGCCCAGTTTTTAAAAGAGGCTTTAAAACATTACATATGAAAGCTCCTTAAGTTGTTCCAGGTAAATTTTTTACGTTGTAAAACAGTTACCACCATCCAGCAGGGAAAACATATTTTAAGGACATTTAAATTGTAATAACCTATTCTAAAACCCATGTACACACGCCACAGCGTGTACCCTAAATAAAAGTAAACTACACACCAGAACTGTCAAATTCAGAACAGCCTATTATATGTGAATGGCTCTGTAAACAGAAATAACTAAAAAAAATAAGTATTAGTAATAATTACCTCTTAAAGCAGGTTAAGTCTTAAATTTATTTAATAGCTATAAGGTTTTTGGCCTTGTTCCCTTCAACAACTATTTCCTTGATGGAAACTTTGGAAAATTACTTTCCATGATTTTTCTTCAATTACCCATGCCACCCCCCCAAGAAAAGCAAGTCATTAAAAGAAAAAAATAAATTCCAGTTGCATAGCAATCACAATGAATATGCAATAATGGTCTCAATGACAAGGTGAACTACCTTAGGAGGATACTTTAGAGATTAAATTATGAGTATTTTTCTTATAAACATAAATACCACTTAACCCCAATTTGGCAAAATGCAGTTTTTATTTATGTGAGATCATTAATATTGTATACACAGGGGCAAAGGCTCACTTATTTATACATTTAAAATAATTTCCCCTACCAATTAAATATTTTAATTTCAGAAAGCTTTGTTTACAACTTGCAAGTTGACTATAGAAAGCCAAAGCAAACAAGAAGTAATTCATGATTTTTTTTAAATGTTTGGCTATTAAATCTCAAGCATACATAAGTAATAAATTAACCATTATATTTTATAATTACATAAAAATTCTTTCCTTCTCCAAATTTCATTCTTACACACACACACACACACAGAGTGTACTACCTACCTACCAATTTCTAGGAAAGCCAAAGGTAGTAACACACAGGACACAGATTAAAATAATAGAAAAAAACACATGAGATACCAACCTTCTGCACAAGGTACAACTATCAGAGCTCTGTCAATAAAAACCGTGTTAGTTAGATGCTGGGCCACGCCAACACTTGATGGGTCACGAAACTTAACATAACATACTTTGGAAGAAAAAGCAAGAGGTGCGTTGCTGCAAGATAAAAAGAACAACAATTGGACTAATAAACATTTGGTTGGTTTTGTCATTTTCATCTGAAATTTCTTTCTTAGATCTTTATATAATCTTACATAATCAAGACAATAATTTTTATTGCTAAGGATCATTAACATAAAAAAAAGTTTTACATTTTCAAGTTTTTAAATTCCAGTTAGTTACCATGTTTGTTCCCTGTAATTAAGAGTCTGTTTCTTGGTTTTCCTCCCTCTTTCTCCCCCCCCATTTGGTCATTTGTTCTGTTTCTTAAAATTTCACGAGCGACATCATATGGTATTTGTCTTTCTCTGACTTATCGTGTGTAGTAAAATACTAAACTCCATCGATGCCATTGCAAATGGCAAGATTTCATTTTCTTATGGCTGAGTAATATTCCATTGTATTTATACACATCTTCTTTATCCAGTCAATGGACACTTGGGCTGTTTTCACATTTTGGCTATGAACTTTGGAGTGCATGTATCCCTTTGACTTAGTATTTTTGTATTCTTTGGGTAAATACCTAGTAGTGCAATTGCTGGGTGGAAGAGTAGTTCTAGTTTTAACTTCTTGAGAAACCTTCATACTGTTTTCCAGAGTGGCTGGGCCAAGCAAAACTTAAGTCTTTTCATGGTGATTTACCTGCAAAAGTTGACAGCAATCTAGGAAGGCCTATACTCTTACTTGTAAAAACTGGAAACGTAAATTGATGAGTTCTTAATAGCAGTGAAATGGGAAAAAAGCAGATTTAACTCAAAAATGTTCAACCAGTCTATCATCTATAAGCAAAATTTTATTAAAGTCCCAATCCTCATGACTTCAAATTTTGTAACCACTTTCAACCCTTCCTGATGTGACTCCCCAGGTTTTAGATCACTAAAAACTTCGCCAGAGTCTTCCATATAGATAACACAGAATTAAAAATTAAGGTCTTTCACATGTACTAGAGACTGCTTCAAGCTAGGCAGCATTGTGATTTTCCAGACTAAAGATTTTACAAACAAAATTTTACGTATTTTATATGGAAAAGAGCATACTCTTCTAAATCGTACCAGATTCAGCTTAATCTAGGTAGGCCTATATATAGTAAAAAAAAAACCACACAGAACAGATGAAAGCAGTTTTTCCAGAATA
Organism: Ursus arctos; assembly: GCF_023065955.2. NCBI lineage: Eukaryota > Metazoa > Chordata > Mammalia > Carnivora > Ursidae > Ursus > Ursus arctos. The sequence goes on along the minus strand of NW_026623067.1, from coordinate 53,494,350 downwards.
TGAATCTATTTTGTTAGACTGGAAAATATACTATATTCACTGATCATTTTTTCAATCTGTCCAAGATTATTTTCAATTAAAGTATAAAATTGTCTTTAGCAAGAAAAAAAAAATACCCAAACTAAATATATACCTAATAAAGAACACATAAACTCCTTTAAAGCACTGATTTTTCACACTAAGAAAAAAGTGAGTTCATCTGAAAAATATCATCTTTGCCTTATGCAGTAACAATAATTTAGTTTACAAATCAGTCAATAAAGTTGACCATAATCCTAGCCCTAGTAAATAGCAAAGGTGAGACTTAAAGTCTATCTAAATTCAAATCTCGTACAATCTGAATCACTCAACTAATCAAGAATTTTAAAAGCATTTTAGGGGTGCCTTGGTGGTTCAGTCGGTTAAGTGTCCAACTCTTGATTTGTGCTCAGGTCATGATCTCAGGGTTGTGAGACTGAGCCCCACGTCAGGATCCGCACTAGACATGAAGCCTGCTTGAGATTCTCTCCCTCCCTCTCCCTCTCTCTCTCAAAAAAAGAAAAAAATAATAATTTTAAAAGTATTTTAATGTACTATTTAATGAGCAATTCCAAATATTAGCCATTTTTAAAATAACAGTCTTCACATAAAGCAACAACTCCATCTTGATAATCATTAAACATAAATATTTATGCTATTACCAAAACATATTAGTATTTAGAACTTGAAACTATTTACATTATTATTACCATAACTAGTCAGGCTAATAAAAGTTGACAAAATGAAATTACCTCTTTCTCACCCAACCCAACTCAATTCACTCCTGCCTAAGGCTATCCAATTCAGGCCTCAACAGGCCCACTTCAATAATGCCTACTCCTCACCTCCCCACACAAGTATCTAAGTCAAGCACTTTATGAATTTGTCACTGAGGTAAAAACAGTCGTATCCACACTTAACTCACCTTTACATTACCAAATCTCCAATTTAGGCCTCTCTTGAGCTTTAGACTCCCAGATCCAAGTGTCTGCTGGAATATTATACCTTGATGGTCACAAGGCCCACCCCAAAAAGTTACTGAGTCTAAAATAAATTCATCATCCTTCTTCCTCACCAATCCTGGTCTCTGTCCTATATTTCATCCCTCAGTTAAAAATACTACCATATTACTCAAGTCATAAATCTGAGAGTCATTAAATGTAACCATCATTAGTACCATTCACTGAATACTTCCAAATTTCTTCTGGCTATGCGGTAAAATTCCATTTCTTTGTTCTTTGAAGTCAGGTGTGCCCAAGCAATTTGTTTTGGCCAACTAATTATGAGCAGAACTGATATTCAGGAGCTTTAAAGGGTCATTGCTTGGCTCTTTTCCTCTGCCACAGTGACCAGCAACATTTGAGAAATGGGTGGCTGTTACACTGGCTTCTTCCTAAAGTGAGTGACCACAATGAGCAGAGTTCCCTACTCCACAAGCTTAGCATAAGAAATTATCTGTTTTTACAAAACTAGTAAGATTCGGGGGTATTTCCATCCTTGACCCTTCCCTCTTCATCCAATTGGTCATTTAATCCTGTGAAGACTACATCCCAAATATTTGTCACATTAATTCTTTTATCATTCTATCAGATCTTAATTCACGCCCTCATCATTTCTCACCCAGATTATTACAATGGCTCCTAACCAATCACAGTGACTCCAATCCCAATTCCTTAAAAATGGTCTTTCACAAAAGCTGCCAGAGTGATCCTTCAAAACTGTAAATTTTGTCATGTCATTCCACTGCTTCAGTTTTCTCAAAGACACCCTTCTGCTCTTGCTTGATCATCTAAATGCTCCCCAAAATCCAAGCATTAGAAATACTTGTGGTTTCCAGAACACATTCTGAATATTTGGGCCATCTTTCTACATGTTTTTCCATTTGCCTATGATATCCTACCTCCCTTTTTGAGTGGTAATTTCACTTTTCTTCAAGACTCAAGTTTCCAAGTCTTCTGGAAAGCTACTTAAAGATAGCAAAGTGATTAAGTACCTCTCCTCTATGTGCTACCAGGACATTCTATACACTTTTAGCACAGCCTTATCAGTTTTCTTAAGTGAAACCCTCAACAGATTTTGGAAGCCTCTAGACACAATTGATTTGCCACATGACATAAGGACCTATTTTACTGGCTAACCAACAACGTATAATTTGGGTGGTTTGATCAAATCAACTTAAACAATCAGATTCTCTCTCTTGGGCTGAAAAGTCACTTAGACTCAGGGCTTGGGCCAGACGCCAAAACACTGAGTCCAAAATAAGTCTGCAAAGAAAATAGAGCAGATACAGGGAAACAAACTGAGCAGACAATAAAGCCTCTGAGAAAAGGCAGATAGTCGCCTTCAATGCTGATTATCTTTCTGGTTTCCAGTCCCAGTTCCCATGAGGCCTATTTGTACTACAGTCTTTATTTCAATTTAGGAAAATATCCATCTTCTTAATAATTTTATCTCTTCTTGAGCTAAATTGGATAGCGCTGTTTCTGTCTTTTGCAACCAGCAACCCCCTCTGAAAACACCCTGTAATTACAATGAGCTACTAAAGCCCTAGCAATTACAAGTATACTCTCTTTTAGCACTGAAATCTTCAAGAGCCTAACAAACCGCCACTGAAACTACACTCCCTAAATGGACAGATACTTTTGTGCAAGAATGGAAACGTAAATAATCACCTTTGAAAACTAAAAACACATTTTGCAATACCCCTACTTAAACCCACATCATTTCAAATTTAAAACATCTAGAGGAAAAGGAAATATGAGACTGGATGGTAAAGCAACTTCATGTTATAATAGACTACCAAGATTTGAGAAGTCCAGAACTGGTTAAGAAAAGGCTGATCTGTGCAGACCAAGCATTACCATAGGCGTGTGGACACTAGGCATAGCTATACCACTGCTCTAAAGAATTTTCTTTATCTTCATCTCCAATTACCTTTCTTAAGATACAGGATAGAGATCAACTTACATTTAACACTATTTTATTATGAACATTACAATCTAAAATACAGTACAGTGGCAAGCCTAAATACAGAAAATGAATTTCTCAACAAATGTGTATTTATTTATAAATCATTGTTTCCAAATTTTATATTTACGGCTTTCGTTCTAATACATCTAAACTTTTAAATAGATTTACTTTTTTAAGTTAAATAGAATTATCATATTTAAGTGTAATTTTGACCTAGAGTTTTAATTTTTAAAAGGGTGTTGCATATTCCAAATGCTTCTAAGGAAAGCAGCAGTAGCCAAATATAGCAAATTTTACTTCCACCTCATTTGTTGAATCAAATTTTCTTTTTTCAAATATAAAACTTTCTAGAATAGTTTTTCCAAAAAAATCAGAATTTCCGACTAGGAGTTTAATACAGAAATTACAGAACCAACTTTTTGAGCATCAGTTAAATTTTCTAGGCCCTATTTGGTTATTTTGTTTTTCATTAAACATGGTGATGGCACAGTACAATCTTTTTTAAAAAGTCAAGTGGTACTAATATATCCAGTCTTTTATTGTAGGATCAAAAAGGATAAAATCCAAAGCATGGACAAAGTACACAAACTTATGTATAAAAATATTAACTGACACATACTTTATAACAGGGCTTCTCAGCAGGACTCTAGTGTACTTTGGATGGCACAATTTTTCCTTATGTTAAGATCTTATGAATTACTGACACTTGCCCACCAAATGCCAGACGGCACTCCCATCAATGCAAACAATCAAAGATACATTTTCAAATGTTTTCAGCTAAAATCCACTGACTTAAAACACCAAAACAAAGGAACCAATATAGCCAATGACAGAATTTGAAAAACACACTTAGTACATAATTACAGCCTTTTAAATGTTATTACTATAAATAAGACAAATATGAAAAAATACTTATTACACATTGAATGAAAAAAGTTCACCATCAGTGTATAAATCCTTTGATTTTACTACATTAAAATAAGCACATATAAAAAGGACTGCAGGCAAATATATGGAAATGGAGAGAGGATCGTTAAGTGGTGTTTCTTTTTCTGTATTTCTCATAAAATTGCTATATTGGGTCTATTAGTTTTTTTAACTAAATAAATTAGTTGACACATTTTTCCTTGCTTATTAATACTTTTGAAGACCAGAGAAGTGAAGAAAACCAGCAAGCAAAAAAATCAACACAGGTGTTAATGTGACAAATGCTGTTAGAAATCAGGACCGGATTACCCTTCGGGGTTTAGTCACTTGAAAGGGGACACTGGGAAAATGCTACGGTGCAGATAAGCCCGATGTGGGTACTGATTTCACAGGTGTGTTCACTTTGCGGAAATTCACCAAGCTGTATTTTTACCCAAACTTTTCTGTATGTACAGTTCACCTAAAAAAAAAAGTGACTAGAAAACTACAAAAGTTTCTTACTGCCGTCAAAAGGATTTCATGACATGGTCTTCATTTGTCGTGAAACAAGTGAAAACAAAAATTCTGGGTATTTATCATCCGGCACACAAAAAAAGAGCACAATTAAGAATTTTTAACATGGGGAGCCTGGGTGGCTCAGTCATTAACCGTCTGCCTTCAGCTCAGGTCATGATCCCAGAGTCCTGGGATGGAGCCCCCATCAGGCTCCCTGTTCAGCGGGAGGCCGCCTTTTCCCTCTCCCACTCCCCCTGCTTGTGTTCCCTCCCTCACTGTCTCTCTGTCAAATAAAATCTTAAAAAAAATTTTTTTAACATATATAATGAATGTTCACACTAATTACTGATGTTTAAGAAGAAACTGAATCACAGCCTCATTCCAAGAGTTAAGTTTAAAATGTGAATTTTCATATTAGCAAATGAATTCTTAAAAGGTTAATGAGAAATTGTTTTCACACTTTTATTTTATTATTTTTTTAAGATTTTATTTATTTATGTGACACAGAGACAGCCAGTGAGAGAGGGAACACAGCAAGGGAGTGGGAGAGGAAGAAGCAGGCTCCCAGCGGAGGAGCCCGATGTGGGACTCGATTCCAGCACGCCGGGATCACGCCCTGAGCCGAAGGCAGACGCTTAACGATTGCGCTACCCACCCCCCACACACTCTTTTAAAGAAATTTATTTCCAAATTTAAAACAAATGAAATTCAACTCAGCTTCCAAACATTAATCATAAAATACATAAAGTTCCGAGACACTGCAAAACAGTTTTCTATCTTCAATGCAACTACTACTACTGCACTGTTATCCATTTCAGCTCAAATTTGCAAATACATCTTTAGTATAAAAATCAGGTTATGACAACTTCATTACAGAGCAGAAAACACGCTGTTAGTAAAGCATGGCAATATTTTTGAAAAACAGTAATAAGGGATTACACTTAAGGAAAAACTGATTAAGAATTCTGCAGGGCCCATATGTGCTCTGTTTATGTTACAATTTTGCAAAATGTATTAGTTTGTGACACACTAACTCCACCATCCTTAAATAAATAGCTTTTTATTCTCTTTGACTTTTAAAGTCCAAGTAATTAACATCTGATTTCAAAAACCAGCCCATTACTGTGTCAGATAATAACTGGTAGCATACAGCCACCCATACCCTGGTTTTAACTATGAAAGTGGTAATATGTTGGCGCTGAATATTCTGTGACATATTTCTTCTACCTATGAGACACCTTATTACCACAACCTTGAAAGCAACGTTAGTTTACAAAAGTTAATGTGCAAAATATTTTACTGCTTGATTTCAATTCTTAAGGGTATAGCACTCTTCCAAACACTTTTCAATTCTTAAAAAAAAAAAAGTTCTGAATGCCGAAATGAGGAGATAGCAGAAAGCATTTTCAAAAGTTAAATAACATATTCAAACTATAAATGCTGTGGCTGGTCAATAAATATGTATATGCATGCACTTATGAAGTATTCTTGACAAAAATGTATTATCTGAATCTTATCATGTAGAAACAATTTATAATAGCCCAGATTAAGAATCATTGTACAAAACATACTACAAGACAAAATGTGAATGTCACGATAGATTTTTAAAAAGGTGACAGGGGACTGTTCTGGATTAAAGGAGGTAACAACCAAATAAAATGGGTGGTTTCTGATTATATCCTAGACCAAAAAAGGAAAGGAAAAAACACATGATTATAATAACTGGGAAAATTTAAGTATGAACTACTTGTTATACCTTACCGATGTTAAATTTCTTAAACGTGTTAATAGTATTGTGGTAATGTAGGACATTGTACCTGTTCTAGAAGAGATACATACTTAAATGTTAAGGAATAAAGTCATGGTGTCTGCAACTACTTTGAAAAAGATGGGAAGAAAGAGTTTAAGTGCAGAGGGTGTAGACAGCTAGAGGGGGAGACAGAAAGAACTCAACTGGCAAAGAAGGAATACAGGTGAGGGAAACGTGGGTGCTATTCTTGCAACTTTTTCATATACATTAAATATTTAAAAACAAAAAGGAGAGGGAAAAAAACTTTAAGAAGTAAAATTTAAACATCCAGATACCAACTTTTACCAATATCTATGCCGTGGCAATGCGATATACTTACAGATAGAAACCGAAAGAAAAATAGGTCTACATGCATCATCATGAAATAAACCAAAAAGTCAAATACAGGTTTTTTTTTTTTTTTTGAAGGAAAGAAATCCTGCCAACTACTAGCCCTTCCTTCAAAGGATATTGACACAATGAACAAAATACTGAGATTTTAAGCTCTACCCTTTAAAAAAAAAGTGCGTGTAATAATGTGAACAACCCACATCCCTTACAAATTTTGAGTAGATAGTACTATACAAGGGAAATCTTACTTCAAAATACAGTACTTGGGAAGTGGCCGCGAGCTGGAGACTTTTAAATAGAGACAGACTTTTAAAGCATACAGCAGGGATAATCCTGCACCGACTAATACTTTTTATGAAAGGCTTAGGACAGTGTGACCTTCAAAGCGGAAATTTTAATCCGCTGCCAAAAGGGCGAATAGGCATGATCTTTAACAACATGGATGGGCTCGGTCAGATTAACCAAGAAGATGCTAAATTTGTGAACACCGCCCTGGGCAACAAATACAGCCCTAATTCCAACCTGTCACGAGCCGCAGGCTTTCTCATCAGTAACAAGGGCCTGACACTAAGGCCCTAACAAGTGGACGGTTTCCCCGGCGCGGTCTCTGCGATTTTCACATTGCAAAAACGCTAACAGGCGTTTGCCATGAGGACTATTCCGGGCCCACCTGCGGCCATCTTAAGTTCGGGAAGAAAAAGGAAAAGGGGGAGGCACTGAATACGAAGACCCGACGGAGACCACAAATCGGGGATGCACGAAAAAAACAACTTCTCTAAATTCTAAGGGCTCGGTGCAGAGGTTAACCCCCGCAGTCTAACTAACAAGGAGAGCAGGACCTCGGAGCCCCGCGCCCGGGTGCCCTAATCAAACATGGGCACCAAGGTAAGCCCGGGCGGTCACATGACGGGCACCGCGCGCCCCCGTCCGCGCTCTCCCCCACGCCTCGGTGCCCGAGGTCTCTATGGCGCCCGCGCCCCTCCCCCAGCCGAGCTCGAGCACTTACTCTGGGGGGTAAAGCCGCAGCTCCTCGATTTCTCCTAGGAAGGAAAAAAGCGTCCGCATCTGCTCGCTGGTCACCGCCGACGACAGATTGGTCACCTGAATCACCGCCGTAGGGGTAAGGCCGAAGCCTAGAGCCAAACCGAAGCCGCCACCGCTGTTCATCCCGACCCGCTGCTGCTGTCTCCGCTCACCAACGTCTACGACGCGTCAGCGACGGAGCCGGGAAAGCGAAGCACGCGCGGCCGCGAGCGCGCTCCCGCTGGCGAATTCACGGCGGCGGGCAGGTCTAGCCGCCCATTCCACAACTCCCCTGCTCCCAGGGCTGCGCGCGCCTGCCGGAAGCGTCGCCTCGGCAACCCGGCGAGTAGGCGGAGGCTGTAGCCTAGGACTCCCGGGTCTCGGAGCCGTAGCTCCAGTCAGACTTCTCCCCGTCAGGATTTTTATCGATTTTTTCCCCCGCTTCAACTGAATCAAATTTCTGTTCTCCTCAAAACGTAAGAGACCTAGCTCTTTCCGTTCTTAAATCTGCGTAGAACTGGGGAACCAAGAGGCCTGGCCTGCTGGTGCGGGGTTGGGAAGGAGGAATGGCTCTCCGGCATCACAGATTAATGCTTGACCGAACTATAGCGCGTCGTGATCACGGGTAGGCCGCTCCCCCGCCCCAACTATTGAAAACATTGGCAGGCGTCCTAATTTAAAAAAAAAAAAAAAAAAAAGGAAATTTAGAAAACAAACGTTAAGTTCTGATTGAATTAAGAAAGGAGTAAGATGAAGGCTCTGCGATCGTTGTCTATAACTTGTCATTGAATGGATCACTTCCGCAGATACTAATATTTATTGAGCCTTACGTTCCAGACACTGTTAGACAAGGGCACATAAAAGTTACAGGGGCGCCTGGGTGGCTTGGTCGGTTAGGCGGCTGCTTTTGGCTCGGTCCTGGGATCGAGCCCCGAATGGACTCCCAGCTCGGTGGGGAGCCTACTTCTCCCACTCCCGCTCCCCCTGCTTGTGCTCTGTGTGTCTGTGTGTGTGTGTGTGTGTGTGTGTGTCAAATAAATAATTGAAATCTTAAAAAAAAAAAAAAAGTTACAGACGGTCCACATAGAACTTGCAACCTAATGAGGGACAACTAAGTATGTGCTACTGGACGGCTGCTCCCAAAATGCCATCACCAGAACCCTGCTGAGGGTGGGTCCTGGAGGCCCTTTGGGTGGGTCTGCAAGGCCAAAACAATTTTCAGTGTAATGCTAAGACTTTGTTGACCTTCTTCACTTTGTTGGCATTTGCACTCATGGTGTAAAAGCAATACTAGATTAAACTGCTGCACCTTCGGAGGAATCAAGGCGGTGGTGCCAAACTGCACTCATAGTGGTATTTTGTATTCTTCACCTCCTTGCAATCACAGCATACAAAATGTAAGATTGTTTCAATAAACTAAGAATGTCCTTGACAAAGGGGTAAAAATTAATGTCATTAAATGTTCACCCTAGCATATACATCTTGTTAATGTGTGGGGAGAAATGGTAAATACTTACATTGCATGTCCAAGTAAGGTTGTCTCCAGAAAAAGCACTTGTGTGATTGAGTATTCACACAAAAATACAAATTTTGTAAAACTTGTATACACCCCCTTAAGCTACAGCTTTACAGTACTTTTCCACTAAAAAATACCAGTGATATTAACACATGTATTTTTTGACATTATATAATGAACTATGTGAACATTTGAAAGAGCTCTACAACTCAACCAACAACTATTTTCAAAATAGCCAATGCATGCTATTACAAAATCAAAGTGAGTCATCCAAGTGGTAGAGAGACTCATGGATTTTGATGTAGCCGAATACAAAAAGTTAAATGATACAGTTTCAGATCCAGTCCACATTGCAACTGCACTCTAAGAAACTACCATATGTCAAGTTCGGTGCGGTATCAAAGAAGAATATCTAGAATTATCTAGAAAGGCTATGAAAATAGTTTTCCCTTTTCCCACTCCTTATCTGTGTGAGACCAGATTTTCTTCAAATGTTTCAACCAAAATATATCACAACAGATTGAATGCACAGATATGAGAATCCAGCCGTCTTCTATTAAGCCAGACATTAAAGAGGTTTAAAAAATGTAAAACAATGCCGCTCTTTTCAAATTCTTTTTTGGAAAATATTTTATCATAAAAATACATCATTTACATTAATATATAATAGGTTATAAAATACTAAGTTTCTTGGATTTATTTCTAATGTGGTAAATATGGATAGAAATCCCATAAATCTCTCAGGATCCTCAATAATTTCTAAGAGTGTAAAGGGGTCCTAAGGGAAGTTTGAGAACTACTACCAGAGGCATAAACACAAACAAAATTGGGTGTATATAGGAGGGCAACTTAAACTTAGTCCTAATGGAAGACTTCCTAGAAGGGATGTTGTTTGTGCTGAATCTTAAAGAAACAGGAATTAGCCAGGCTGGGGGACGGTGGGGGGAAGGCATTGAAGGGCATTCCAGACAGAGTATGCAGAATATACAAATGCAGAGAGGTATGGCAGCCCAGGTGAGGTTCAGAATATTCAAAATTTATTCCTGCTAGACCAAAGGATGGCTAGAGATGCATGGAAAAGAATAAGCTTTGATGAAAGGTGCTGTTGGTTGTGGTAAGAGGTTACTTTATTATACACTTTATACACAGTTGAGAACCATTGAAGACCTTTGATCAGGAGAATGACCAGATGAGGTTCATGTTTTAGAATGATCATTGTCACTGGAACATGAAGATGCATTGAAAAGGGTGGAGACTAGGGGAGCCTGGGTTTGCTCAATCAGTTGAGCATCTGCCTGTAGCTCAGGTCATGATCCCAGGGTCCTGGGATGGAGCCCCACGTCAGGCTCCCTGCTCAGCAGGGAATCTGCTTGTCCCTCTCCTTCTGCCACTGCCCCCCACCCCGCTAGTGCTCTCGCTGTCTCTCTCAAATAAATAAATAAAAAATCTTAAAGAATAAAAAAAAAAGGAGGGGCGCCTGGGTGGCTCAGTCGTTAAGCCTCTGTCTTCGGCTCAGGGCATGATCCTGGCATTCTGGGATTGAGCCCCTCATCAGGCTCCTCTGCTGGGAGCCTGCTTCTTCCTCTCCCACTCCCCCTGCTTGTGTTCCCTCTCTCGCCGCCGGCTGTCTCTCTCTCTGTGTCAAATAAATAAAATCTAAAAAAAAAAAAAAAAAAAAGGAAAAGGGTGGAGACTAGAGGCAAAAGAACTGGATCAAAGGGTAAGTGGTGGTAATGACAGAAAGCAAGTAGTCCCAATTTTGGGAAGGACTGACCCATTTGAAAATAAAATGAATAAAGGCTACCCACTTGGAAAAATATAAATGGACATACATTCAGTTTTAGACACAATTACAGGTGTTTTTTTGGTCTTCCTGAAGCCCAACCAGGGATACCTAGACTTAACAGTCAAAAGTTTAGAATAGCAGTCCTCAGACTTCAGTATACATCAAAGTCACCTAGAGGGAATGTTAAAACAGACTGCTGGCTTCATCCCAAGTAGGTCTGGAGTGGGGCCTGAAAATTTAAGTTTCTAACAAGTTCCCAAGTGCTGCTGCTACTGGTGATCTAAGAACCCCACTTTCAGAACCCCTGGTTTAGAAGGTCATAAAAGCAGTACTTAGTACATTTACTAATCTGTTGATGGTAAGGCAGAGGGAGGAATTTGTTTCTAGCCTGGGGGATTGTGTAATAGTGCCATAATTTAGGACCAAAAATAGGAAGGAAAGGCAGCTTAATGAGGAATGAGCAAAAACATATTGAGGTCCATTATGGACAAGTTTCTGAAATAAAGTTGAGAGAAAATATCTAGAACTAAGGTACAGTATGTAATTTAAGCTTGAAAGTAGATACAGTTATGCCAGGCACATGTGTAGAGGAAGCGCAGTGGGTAACATTAAAGGGATAAAAACAACAAACAACCAAAACCAAATCAAGGCAGGAGGAAATCCAGGGGTGGGCTAGTCACAAGTTAAGGGAGGAAAAAACCCTAATAAGGAAAAAGTGAGGCGTGGGGAGGAAAGAATGCTGAAAAGTATCACATTCTGTAGAGATGACAAAATCAGGGACAAAATGTGCCCATTGGTAGATATAATGTGACTATTGAGACAAAAGCTATATGAACCAGTTTAGAGAAGCAAAGTGCACAGCATCACTTCTCTTGATTCCTCTGTGAATCTTCCAGCAAAACTTCCTAACCCTGGGCCTGTCCTAGCCCTGCCATTTTGTTCAATGCCAAACTGCTCTGCACTGGAAGCATTTTCAGATAGGCTTTAGGATTCCAGCCTTTATACCATGTTCTGTCTCCAACCTCTGTAATCGTTTTCATGGCCCCCATTTGCAGATATTTCTTCATCACTTAGGCCTCTTGGTTTCATCTGCCTACCAACACCTTCTAAAACAGTAAGATAACCAGTGACAAACGTTAGGTTCAGAGAAGGTTCCTCACAATTAGGTTCGGGACCATAACAGCAAAACAGAAACCAAAAATAAGAAAGTTAAACTCCAGTAAACAAATTAACGACAACAAAAAAGAAAGATATACATTAAAACTGTACACAATTCTTAGATCTAGAACCTGGAATTGGACTCTGGAGGGAGCAGTTTTAGGAGTCCAGCCACAGGAAGAAAATGTTTGATCTGTGAAGCTACGTAGAGAGTGTGGATCGTACTTACAAGAGGCTGTGGTGCCTTTGGTCTTGTTTTGCTTTTTGAACAAATGAGATCTGCAATGAATCTACTCTACAGAATTTTAAAGGAATTTTTGACAGAGAATAATTTAGAAGTAACATCAATTTAGGAAAGATCTTTGAGTAGTCCTGTCTTTGAAGGAGGAGTGCTGATTGTAGACTGAATACAGCAAGAAAGCACTGGGAGGAAGCTTAATGACCAGAAAGAATCAGAAGCGGAGTGAGAGCTTTGCATGCGTGAATGCACTATGTGTGTGTATATGTGTGTTCGTGTGCAGAGTGTTTTGAAATAGGACTCTTCCAGAAATGAAGCAGAAACTCTGAGTTTTTCCTGTGCTTAACCACATCACCCTCTTCTTTCAGAATCCAGAACTCTCAGTTCATTCATGATGTCTCTAGTGGGCTGATTCTGAAAACTTATCATTTGGCATAATTTTTTTTTAATTACTAAAAAGTTACTCCAGATAGCTTAAACGGAAGGGAAAGTATAGGCAATGATGGCGAGGTTATCTCATGAAGTAGAAGAAATAATTGCACAACCAAATCTTTGGAAGAAGTATGACTAGGATTTACAGCAGGCTTTGGCTACTCTAAGAAATCAGAACATATGTACGAAGACAACCAAGATATTTAATAGAATTTTGGGAAGAACTGCACATGGAAATCTTAGGAAAGGAACTGACCAGAGCAGTTCTGGGAACTTTGGCAGGAGACATTCATAGACCATCTGAAGAGTGTTGCCAAGGGGTGCCTGGTGGCTCAGTCAGTTAAGTGTCTGACTTGGTTTCAGCTCAGGTCATGATCTCAGGGTGCTGGAACCCAGCCTACCTCCAGCTCCCACTGAGCAGGGAGTCTTCTTGACTCCCCAGCCTGCTGTCACACCCACTGCGTGTGCACACACGTGCCCTGTTTCCCTCTCTCTCTATCTTAAATATTTTTTTAAAAGATTTTATTTATTTATTTGAAAGAGATAGAGACAGCCAGCGAGAGAGGGAACACAAGCAGGGGGAGTGGGAGAGGAAGAAGCAGGCTCACAGCGGAGGAGCCTGACGTGGGGCTCGATCCCATAATGCCGGGATCACGCCCTGAGCTGAAGGCAGATGCTTAACCGCTGTGCCACCCAGGCGCTGCTATCTTAAATATTTTTTAAAGAGTGTTGCCAATAAGGTAAATCAACTCCAGTGATCCCCAGTTTTTGACAATCACTGATCTGCTCTCTGTTTCTGTACATTTGGCTTTGTTGGAAATTATATATAAATGTAGTCATATGATACATAATCGTGAGTATCTAACTTCTATCACCAAGCCTAATGTTTTTGAGGTTCATGCATATTGGAGCGTATCGGTATTCCTTTTTAGTGCCAAATCACAGAGTGTTGTATGAATATTCAACATTTTGTTGATTTGCTCAACAGTTGGTGGACATTTGGGTTGTTTCCAATTTGGGACTATTATGAATAATGCTACTATGAACATTCATGTAGAAACCTCATTTCTTTTGGGTAAATATCTAGGAGTAGAATAGCTGGATCATATGTTAAGTTTGTTTAACTTTTCAAGAAACTGGCAAACTGGTTTTCAAAGAAGCTGTACCATTTTACATTCCCATCAGCAATATGAGAGTTACAAATGCTCCACATCTTTATCAACACTTAGTATTATCAACCTTTTTGATTATAGCCATTCTAGTGTGTATGTGCTGGTATCTCATCATGGTTTTAATTTTGATTGCTCTAATACACTAATAATGTTGAACAATTTACGATGAGCTAACTAGCCATTCACATATCTTCTCTGATGATACATCTATTCAAATATTCAAATCTTTCATCATTTTTTAATGAGGTCATTTGTCTCTTCAAAGAGTTGAAGGAGTTCTTTATGATTCTGGATACAAATCTATTATCAGACATGACTCGCAAATATTTCTTCTTCATCTATGACATGTGTTTTCATTTTTTAATAGTGTCTTTTTTCTCCTAAAGATTTTATTTATTTATTTCACAGAGAGCAGTGAGAAAGCACAAGCAGGGGGAGAGACAGAGGGAGAAGGAGAAGCAGGCTCCCCACTGAACAGGGAGCCCAAAGCAGAGCTCAATCTCAGGATTTTGGGATCATGACCTGAGCCAAAGGCAGAGGCATAACTGAATGAACCACCTAGGCACCCCTTAATAGTGTCTTTTAAAGAATAAAAGTTCTTTATTTTAATGAAATCCAAATTATCAATGTTTTCTTTTATTTTTTGTTTTTATTGTCACATTTAAGAAATCTTTGCCTAACCCAAGGTCACAAAGATTTTCCTCTTCTTCTTCTTCTTCTTCTTCTTCTTCTTCTTCTTCTTCTTCTTCTTCTTCCTCTTCCCCCTCTCCCTCTCCCTCTCCCTCCCCTTCCCCTTCCCCTACCCCCTTCTTCTTCTCCCCTCCCCCTCCCCCCTCCTCCTCCTCCTCCCCCTCCTTCTTCTTCTTCTTTTAAAAATAGGCTCTGCACCCAACATGGGGCTTGAACTCACGACCCCAAGATCAAAAGTCTAATGCTCTACCACTAAGCCAGCTGGCACCCCACAAAGATTTTCTCCTGTATTTTTTTTTCCTAGAAATTTTTAGTTTTATTTCTTCCATTTAGGTCTCTGATCCATCCTTAGTTAAATTTTGTGTTGTGTTAGGTAAGAGTCATTGTTCTCATCGCTGTTCCTCCTTTGCTTCTCCCCCTCCTCCTCCTCCTTCTCTTTCTTCTTCTTCATATGATATCAATTTGTTTTAGCACCATTTGATGAAAGGACTATACATTCCCCATTGCATTATCTGAGCACCTTTGTCAGAATTCAATTGACCATAAGTTTATTTCTGGACTATACATTCCGTTCTACTCATCTATATACCACACGGTCTTAATTACTATATTCATAATAAGTTTTGAAATTGAGTAATGTGAGCCATCCAAATTTCTTCTTCTTTCCTAAGAGTCTTTAACTATTCTAGGTCCTTTTCACTTCCTTCTAAACTTTAGGATCCCCTTATACATTTCTACAAAAACAAAAAACAAAACAAATATCTGGTGGGACTGTGATAAGGATTGTACAGACTCTATAGGTCAGTTTTGGAGGAATTGTCATTTTAACAATCCTGATATTTCCATTCCATGCATCTAGAATTTCTCTCCATTTAATTAGATCCTCACCACTTTCTCTCAGCAGTGTTTTGTAGTGTTTTTGTACTTCTTTTAAAATGTATTTCGAAGTATTTTATTCTTTTTGGTGTTATTGGAAATAGGATGGGTTTCTTAATTTCATTTTTGGACTGTTCTTTGCTGGTATATAGATATAAAATTATTTTTATATGTTCTTCTTGTATCTTGATACCTTGCTAAACTATTTCTTTCTTTAAAAAAAAAAAGATTTTATTTATTTATTTGACAGAGAGAGACAGCCAGCAAGAGAGGGAACACAAGCAGGGCGAGTGGGAGAGGAAGAAGCAGGCTCCTAGCGGAGGAGCCTGATGTGGGGCTTGATCTCAGAACGCTGGGGTCACTCCCTGAGCCAAAGGCAGACGCTTAACGACTGTGCCACCCAGGCGCCCCATGCTAAACTATTTCTAATAGGTTTTTTGTTGTTGTTGATTACTCTCAATTTTCTATATGCAAGATCATGTCATCTTTCAATAAGAGCAATTTTATTTTTTTTTCCTTCTAAGATGTATGCCTTTATTTTTTCTTTTCTTAATGCCCTGACTAGAGCCTCCAGTGCAATGTCGAGTAGAACTCATGAGAACAGGCATCCTTGTCTTATTCCTGATCCTTGGAAGAAGCGGTCATTTACCATTAATTATGAGGTTGACTAGGTTTTTTTAAGAGACTCTTATTAGGCAAGGAAAGTTCCATTACATTACTGGATTGTTCAGAGTTTTCATTATGAATGGCTCCTGGATTTTTTAAATGCTTGTTTCTCCATCTACTGAGATGATCATGGTATTTCTAGGATAAATTTCACTGGTCATGTTATGTAACCCTTTTTGTACGTTGCTAGATTTGACTTGCTAATATTTTATTAAGGATTTTTTTTTAATGAGGGATATGAGTTTTGGTTTTCTTTTTTCACAATGTATTTATCTGGCTGGCTGTGATGTTGCATGAATTGGGAAGTGTTCCTTCTTTCTCTGTTTTGTGAAGGAGCTCTGTAGGAATGACATGATTTCTTCTTTAATTAGAATTCACCTGTGAAGCCATCTGCCCCTGGGATCTTTTTTTTCTCTTTCTTTCTTTCTCTTTCTTTCTTTCTTTCTTTCTTTCTTTCTCTTTTCTTTCTTTCCTTCTTTTCCTTTCTTTCTCTTTTTTCTTTCTTTCTTTCTTTCTTCCTTCCTTTCTTTCTTTCTTTCTTTTTCTTTCTTTCTTTCTATTGAAGAATAGTAAACATACAATGTTACATTAGTTCAGGCTTTTCTTTATGGGAATATTTTTCATTAAGTAGCTAAATTTTTATTTCTTATAGGTCTATTTGAATTTGCTACCTCTTAAAATAGTTACATTAGTTTTTGTCTTTTTAGGAATTATCCATTTCATCTAAGTTTTATCATTTGTTTAGTTTATCAAAAGGTATTCAAATAATCCTCATTCTTTCAATTTCTGAAAGGTCAGTACTAATGTTCCCTCTTTCAATCCTGATATTGGTAATTTATACTTTCTCATTTTCCTTGTCGGTCTGGCTAAAGGTTTATCAAGTTTGTTGATCTTTTCAAAGAAGCATCTTTTTGTTTTATTGATTTTCTCTAATTTGTTTCTGGTTTTTGTTTTATAGATTTCCATTCTGATTTTATCATTTTCTCACTTCTGCCTGCTTGCAATTGATCTGCTCTTATTTTCTGGTTTCTTAAAGCAGAAGCTTACAATATTGATTTGAGACTTTTTGTTTACTAATATAACCATTCAGTGCTATATATTTTCCTCTAAGCACTGTAGGGTATACTCTTTTTAGAGTGTTCAGAAAAGCTATTCAGAACTAAATGTCTCACCAGAAGCACAATACTATAAATTTCTTTTTGTTACAGATTTATAATTTAATTATTGTGGTTGGAAAACATACCACGAATGATTTCAATTCTTTTAAATTTATTGAGACACATTTTACAGGCTAACATATGTTCTGTCCTGGAAATTGTTCTATGCGCACTTGAAAAAAAAATGTGTATTCTGTTGCAGTCATATGGAGTGTTCTGTAAGTGTCACTTAGGTCAGGTTGGTTGATAGTGCTAATATTCAAGGCTTTTATATGCTGACATAACATGCTTTGCGGTACCCTAGTAGCAGAGAAGCTATCCATGCTGCAGAAGCGTGGTAGTGGACAACCACGTACACTGTAGGAGCTGGACTCTGGGGACACCATGTATTCTCTTCAGGAGCTGCGCACATAGGCACGAGGATCAGCAAGGGAAATTAACAAGGGAAATCCTCTCCTGTTGCAGTGATTATTCATTGCTCTCTACTAAAGTAGTTTAGCATTGTGCCATCTGGCAAAGAAAAAATGTTTTAAAGGCTCAATTTAAATAATATTTAAGCAATCATTTCAATAGCATTCTTTTTCACAGAGCTGACAATATCAAGGGTGAATTTCTAGCCAAGAGACAATAAAAATGTCTCTCCTATGTTTTGTGGCCATTAATGTCCCTGCTCACTTTTTTGTTTCTATTTTTTTGTTTGTTTTCAATTCTTACTTTTTGACTTGTTCCCTAAGTGTGCCCCTCTGTGTGTATTGCCCAATAGTGAGGCACTGACTTCAAACCAGGAAGATTCCCAACCCCTGCCAATGGATTTGTGGGTTTAGGAATACATTCAAAATTCAGGAATTTATTGAGTCTTGTTCAGCTTTTACTTCTTCCCAGTCCCTCTCAGGTCTGTCCTGCACCTGCTCGCAGCCCATCAGACAGCCAGAGATGTGTGAAGAGTTTGTGTAGCCACTCTATGGCTCTCTCAGTGCCAGGATGTGTCCCCATTATATTTCTTGCTAGCCACTCCCCCAACTAGAACCCTAGCCTAAGATGGTGGGCTCCGCCTGTGCATGTCTTAGCATATGTGCCACTTTTGCTGACCACATTACTGGGTGGTACTTTCTGCTCTTTGGTACAAATCAGTTCCTCTATCTGTCAGTAAGTTGTAGCTTTCCACAGCCAGCTCCACAGCCAGCTCCATCCTGGTAGAACACCATTGCCATTGGAGCAAGGGGTAGGATGGGAATAGGAACAGCCCCAGGCAAGATCCCCACAGACTCACACTGCTCTTAAAATTCAGCGCATTAATAAGCACTTCTCATTTTGTTTGCCTTTAGTCAATTTCCCAGAACCTTGAAATGGCTGGTTCTGACAATTTTGTTTAGTTGTTTGTGGGAAAGGGCATTTGCCAAGCTCTTCACCCCGCCATGGCCGGAAGTCTCTGCCAGTACACTTTGAAAAGGACATTTATTCACCTCTGGGAATAATTTCATGATAAGTAACTGTCATTACTGTGAGGCTCCTAAGGAGGTAGCAGCCACATGACTAAGCTCTAAAAATGTCTTGCATTACAGACGAAATTTTCCATAACTTACAAATAAAGAAACTAAAGCACAGAGAGATTTACTTAAAAAACATTTGTTGAGGGGCGCTTGGGTTAAGCGTCTGCCTTCGGCTCAGGGCGTGATCCCAGAGTTCTGGGATCAAGCCCCGCATCGGGCTCCCTGCTCTGCTGGGAAGCCTGCTTCTTCCTCTCCCACACCCCCTGCTTGTGTTCCCTCTCTCGCTGGCTATCTCTATCTCTGTTGAATAAATAAATAAAATCTTAAAAAAAAAAAAAAAATTTGTTGAGCACTGACTTAATGTCACACCTATTCTAGAGGCTGAGGACACAGTAGTGAAAAAAATAGTGGGGGCTCCCTGCTCAGCAGGGAGTCTGCTTCTCTCTCTCCCTCTGCCCCTCCCCCTGTGTGCTCACTCTCTCTCTCTCTCTCAAATAAATAAAATCTTCAAAAAAAAATTAAAAAATAAAGGTAAAAAAAGTTCTTAAAGTCTCAGTATGTAATAAAGGCCACATTTATTAATAAAGATTGATTTATTCACTTATCAGAGAGCGAGAGCACGCACAAGCAAGGGGAGTGGGAGAGGGAGAAGCAGGCTCCCCACTGAGCAAGGAGCCCGATGTGGGGCTCCATCCCAGGACCCTGGGATAATGACTTGAGCCGAAGGCAGATGCTTAACAAGTGAGCCACCCAGATACCCCTAAATAAATCTTAAAAAAAAAAGAAAAGAAAGAAAAGACCACATTTTCTTTAATTTACTCTTCTGTATTTGTTGAATTAGATTTGGTTTACTGATGTCTTTTTGTTGAGATATAATTGACACATAATGTTATATTATTTTCATGTGTATAGCATAATGATTCAATATTTGTATATATTGTGAAACGATAATCACAGTAAGTTAACACCAATCACCATACATAGTAACAATTTTTTTCTTATGATGAGAACTCTTAAGACCTCTCTTAGCAACATTCAAATATGCAACACGGTATTGTTGACTATTGTCACCATGCTACACATTACATCCCCATAACCTTTTTATTTTTTTAAAGATTTTATTTATTTATTTGAAAGAAAGCAAGCACGAATGGGAGGCAGAGGGAGGGAGAGAAGCAGGCTCCCCCCAACGGAGGAGCCAGCTGCCAGGCTTGATCCCAGGACCCTGGGATCATGACCTGAGCGGAAGGCAGACGCTTAACTGACTGAGGCACCCAGGTGCCCCAAGAACAGTGATCCTTTTTTCTCTAAAAGTAACATTTATAAATTCCAATTAGAAAAACAATACATATTCAGTATTTTAAAAATGTACAGAGGGGGGCGCTTGGCTGGCTCAGTCCATAGAGCATGCAACTCTTGATCTCGGGGCTGTAAATTTAAGAGAGATTACTTAAAAATTACTTTTTTGGTTGGATGTAGAGATTACTTAAAAATTAAATCTTAAAAAAATAAATAAAAATACACAGAAACAAAAATAAAATAATTCATCTAATATCTGACCATTCAAAAAACATTGACATTTTGGTTTATATACATTTAGGTTTCTTTGTATAAAGATACACATATTTTTACAAAATGCTACTGTGCCAGTCCCCTGGATTGGGTACAGTCTTTCCTGAATCCTCTTCTTTCTTTGTTTTCACCCTTGTTTTGCTAGAGTACATCCCTAAGTAACATCCTAAAAAGATTTGTGTCACTAAAATTCTTGAGTCCTTATACATCCAAAATACATTTTGCTTAATTGGCAGATTGATTAATTACCTGGATGGGGATAAAAAAATTATTCGAAGTGATTTTTGGCATCATTGCTCATTTATCTTCTAGCATCCAGCATGCTAATGATTAGTCTGTTACCAAATACTTAAAACATCAGTGACCAGTTTTTCCTCTCTACAAACTTTTACTTATTTACTTATTTTTATTTTTTAAAGATTTTATTTATTTATTTGACAGAGATAGAGACAGCCAGCGAGAGAGGGAACTTCCATAAGCAGCGGGAGTGGGAGAGGAAGAAGCAGGCTCATAGTGGAGGAGCCTGATGTGGGGCTCGATCCCAGAACGCCGGGATCACGCCCTGAGCCAAAGGCAGACGCCTAACCGCTGTGCCACCCAGGTGCCCCTATTTATTTTTAAAGTAGGCTCCACGCTGAGCATGGAGTCCAGCACAGGGTTTGACCTCATGACCATGAGATGGAGACCTGAGCTGAGATCAAGAGTTGGAAGTTTAACCAACTGAGTCACCCAGGCACCCCTTCTCTACAAACTTTTAGAATTTACTAAGAAAGCCACTTGAGGTGGGGTTTATTTTATTTGGCTGGAAGGAAAGAAGGTTTTTTTTTTTTTTTTTTAATTTTTAAGTACACATTTAATTAACAATGTAAAAATTATATAAATATTCAGATTTTTTATTTCTTCTTGGGCTAGTATTGCTAATATGTGTGTGTGCATGTGCGTGGTGTGCGTGTGTGTGTGTGTTTTGTGGGAATTTAAACGTTGTCTCAAACTTTGCAAATTTAGTGGCATAAAGTTCTTAATATCCCTTGATGATCTTTTTAATACTTGAAAGATTCATAATGCATGTTCCCTTTCTCCTTTCTAATATACCTTTGCTTCCATAATCAATCTCAGAAGGATGTTATCAATGTTATTAGTTTATCATAATGTATTTTGTGGGGTGCCTGGTTGCCTCCGACAGTTAAGCGTCTGCCTTCGGCTCAGGTCATGATCCTGGGGTCCTGGGATCAAGCCTCATGTCGGGCTTCCTGCTCAGCGGGGAGTCTGTTTCTCCCTCTGCCTCTCTCAAATAAATGAAATCTTAAAAAAAAAAAAAATGTATTTGGTTTTGTTTGTTTGAAGTAGGCTCCATGCCCAGGTGGAGCTCAATGCTTGAACTCAGCCCTGAGATAACGCCTGAATGCTTAACCAACTGAGCCACCCAGGCACCCCTGTTTTCTATTTAATTAATGGTCCTGATGTTCTGATTTCCTTTCTCTTCCTTTGGGTTTAACTTGCAGCCATCTACAAGCAAGGAAGACAGTCCTCACCAGAAATGGAATTGGCTAGTATCATGATCTTGGATTTCCAGCTCCAGAACTGTGAGAAATAAATTTCTGTTGTTTAAAGTTTAAATACCAGTCTATGGTATTTTTGTTATAGCAGCCTGAACGGACTCAGACACTTGATGTATAAAGAACCAGATAAATGTCCTCAATTCTTAAAGGGAAAAGATAATCAATAGATGTCAACCCTGAGATGACATATGTATTGAAATTAGCAGACAAAGTTTTTACCAGCTGTTATAACTATATGCTATGAGTTAAAGGTTAGAACTCTTGAAATGAATGTAAAGATAGTACTTAGCAGAGAAACAGAAACCAAAACATAGAACTAGATAGACATTTTGGAACTGAAAATACAACGTTTGGAATAAAAAACTCAATGATTACCAGAATCAGGTAACAAAGGAAAGAGTCACTACTTGATAATAGGAAAAGAATTGATCCAGTTGCAGATGTGAGGTCTGGTGAGGGCCTGCTTCTTGTTTCATAGACCGTCTCCTCTCTACAACCTCACACGACAATCAGGGGACAAGGAAGCTTTCTCTAGCCTCTTTTATAGGAGCTTTACATCCTGAAGGCCCCATTTCGGATACCACCACCTTGGGAGTTAGGATTTCAACATATGAATTGAGGGGGGAACATCAGTATTTAACCCATCACATCAAGTAATTTTGGGTTGTATCCTAGATATTTTGAATCTTGTATTGTGAGTTGTGAGAGCTTGGATCCTATTAGAACACTGCAAAAAATGTATTTACATACATACATACATGGTTCCAATGTGAGTGCAGTTTTCAAAACCTTTGGTATGCTGCTTTAGAGCAGTCCCATGTTGCTTGTCCTTCTCAGAGGTGGGTTGGGACTGGTTTTTGTTATAATTCAGCTTTTAGATCTTTTGCTATCCTGCCAACAGGAAACAAAAAAATGAATAAGTCTTGATCTTAAGAGACTCACCATTTATTAGTTCAGTAAATTTGTTTAAAATATTTTGCTAAGAAGATATTTGTTACATTTGAAAAATCATCTACCAAATTGAATGACAGTAAGGAACGCTTGGAAAATGTTTTACCAACGATACACCAGTAAGTAGTAGTCGCTGTCTCTCTCATTATTGGATTATTAAATTGAGAACATAAAAATAAAAATGAAAACTGACTCCGTGTACTCTAGATGCTTGTGAAGGTTATATCCATCAGGCACACATGCTGATCACCGTGCCAGAGATGGAACAGGGCCACATTTTAATTCAATACATGGGTATCCAACCTGAGACTTCTTAGAATCAGGTTAGTATTTAGCTGTGTTCAAGGATCTTATGAAACACAATTAAACCAAATTCAGTACTTTTTTTTTTTTTTTTTTTTTGTAGTTCAGAAACTGCCTCAGGGATCTTTACTACAAACAATCAGGTCAGAGAGGACCTGTGATCTAGTGAAAAATCTAGGGAAAAACAACTTCAATGACATATGGCAGAACCCCCTCAGGCTTATAATTAGATAACAATAAACCAAAGGTCACCTTATGTTTCACAGAGGGTGTTTATACAAACATTCAAGAGGATCAAGCTGAATTCCAAAATGGAATATATTGATTACCTTACAGATAAACTAAAAATATAAATAATATTGAGAAGGTTAAGAAAAACCATTTAGTATGGCAAATTAGATTCTTACACATTAAATTCAAAAGCATATTTATAGAAATATTTTAATCCTTTTTAAAAGAGCTACCTTAAATATCATACTTGGTTTCCAATTATATGCACTGCCTGCTTTCATTTTTCTGTTTTCGTTTTTTTAGGTAATCTATATGTTCTTTTTTTTTTTTTTTAAGATTTTATTTATTTGTCAGAAAGAGAGAGAGAGAGAGAACACAAGCAGGGGGAGCTGCAGGCCGAGGGAGAGGGAGAAGCAGGCTCCCCACTGTGCAAGGAGCCCAATAGGGGACTGGATCCCAGGACCACCCCCCATCATGACCAGAGCCGAAGGCAGATGCTTAACTGAATGAGCCACCCAGGCATCCCTAATCATATGTTCTGAGTGTGTATTTTTGTCAAACTTTGCAATGGTTGTTTCATGTAGATGTTTAAAACTGAAGTTATTATGCTCTTTTCCTTTAAGTATTCTGATTTTCAAGGATTACATTTTTTACTATCAAAAAATAAATTTGCATTTAACATTAAAAAAAACTTGGCAACTTGCAAGTGTATAATACAGTGTAATTAACTATAATCACCACGTTGTACATTAGATCCCCACAAGTTATTCATGTGATAACTGGAAGTTTATACCCTTTCACCAACATCTCCCCATTTCCCACACCCCCTCAGCCCCTGGTAACCACCACTCTACTCTGTTTCTAGGTGTTCGGGTTTTTTAGATTCTACATGTAAATGAAGTCACACAGTATTTGTCTTTATCTGACTTATTTCACTTAGCACCATGCTCTCAAGGTCCACCCATATTGTCACAAATTGAAGTGTTTTCTTCTTTTTCATGACTGAATAACATATATATCTCACATCTTCATCCTTATCCATTAACAGACATTTAGGTTATTTCCATATCTTAGCTATTGTGAAAAATGCTGCAACAAATATGGGAATGCAAACATCTTTTCAAGATCCTAATTTCATTTCTTTTGGGTATACACCCAGCAGTGGAATTGTTAGATCATGGGGTAGTTCTATTTTTAACTTTTTGAGGAACCTCCATACTCTTTTCCACAGTGGCTGCGCCAGTTAACATTCCCCCCACAATGTACAAGGTTCCCTTTCTTCCACATCCTTGCCAGCATTAATAATCTCTTGTCTTGTTGATGACAGCCACTCTGACAGGTGTGGGGTAATATCTCATTGTGGTTTTCTGGATGATTACTGAAGTGAAGTAACTTTTTATGTACCTGTTGGCCATTTGAATTTCTTCTTTGGGAAAATGTCAGTTCAGTTCCTGGGCCCATTTTTTAATCAGATTGTGTCGTTTGTTTTTGCTTGTTTTTGCTATTGAGTTGTTTGAATTCCCTATATATTTTGGATATATGGCTTACAAATATTTTCAGATATATGATTTATAAATATTTTCTCCCACTACATAGGTTGCCTTTTCATTTTGTTGATTATTTCTTCTGCTGAGCAAAAGCTTTTTCATTTGAGGTAGTCCCACTTTTTATTTTGTTGCTTGTCCTTTAAGTGTCATATCCAAAAAATCATTTTTTATTCTGCTGATGTGGTATATCATTTTTTGATTTGCACAGGTTGAACCATTTTTACATCCCAGGGATAAATCCCATTTGATCATGGTATGGGATCCCTTCAATGTTCTGTTGAATTCAGTTTGCTAATATTTTGAGAATTTTTGCAGCTATGTTCATCAGGGATATTGGCCTGTAATTAACTATCTTGTCATGTTGTATCCTTGTCCAGTTATGGTATCAGGGTAATGATGACATTGCAAAATGAGAGTGTTGCCTTCTCTTCCATTTTTTGGAATACATTGAGAAGGATTGGTATTAGTTCTTCTTTAAATGTTTGGTAGAATTTTTCAGTGAAATCACTTGGTCTGAGCTTTACATACTGGAAGGTTTTAGATTACTGATTCAGTCTCTTTGCTAGTTATGGGTCTGTTCAGATGTTCTACTTCTTGATTCAGTCTTGGTAGGCTGTATGTTTCCAAAAATGTATCTATTTTTTTCTGTTATCATTTGCTAGTGTATGACTGTTCAGTATAGTATCTTAGGATCCTTTGTATTCCTTTGGCATCAGTTGTAATAGCTCCCCTTTCATCTCTGATTTTATTTATTGGGGTCTTCTTTTTTTCTTAGTCTAGCTAAATGTTTGTCAGTTTTCTTTACTTTTTAGGAAAAAAAAGCAGCCCATGGTTTCACTGATCTTTTTTATTTTATTTTTTTAAGATTTTATTTATTTATTTGACAGAGAATGAGCAAGAGAGCAGAGGAAGGGGGAATGGTAGAGGGAGAGGAAGAGGGAGAGGAAGAGGGAAAGGAAGAGGCAGGCTCCTCCACTGATCAGGGAGCCTGATTCGGGCTCAGTGCTGGGTTGATCCCAGGACTGTGGGATCGTGGCCTGAGCCAAAAGCAGATGCTTTAACCAACTGAACCACCCAGGTGCCCCTATTTTTTTTCTTGCTTTTCTGGTCTCTCTTTCTCTTCTTCTTCTTTTTTTTTTTTTAAGATTTTATTTATTTATTAGAGAGAGAGAGAGTGTGCAAGCAGGGGAAACAGCAGGGAGGAGGAGAAGCAGGCTCCCCGCTGAGCAGAGAGTCCTACAAGATGCGGGGCTTGATCCCACGACCCTGGAATCATGCCCTGAGCCAAAGGCAAATGCTTAACCGACTGAAGTCAGGGCCTGATCCACACCCACAACCAACCATTGGTGCCCTGGTTATTGATGTGCTCTCTCTTATCTGCAGTCTTCCCCTGGGCATGTACACTGCATTGGAGACTGGTGACAAATGTCAGGTCAGCAGCATGCAAGTGCAAAGCTAGAGAGGCTAGCAAGGAGGTGCATGGTAGTAGGTGTTAGCTGCCAGTGTCAAGGCTTGTGCCTTCACTAGCAAAGCTGCAGTGTCCTGAGCTGGTTACCACTGTGGTTCCCAGGTTCTGTAAGGCATACATGGAGTGGAGGGTCTCAGGCAGCTGGTATAGAAAGCAAATATCTGTGGGGCAAAAGCTAGTAAAATCTGCAGCGTGTCCCCAGTGAATATACTAGCTGTTAGTTTCTTCAGTGGCGAAATATGCTGAGTTTGTCTGCAGAGCAGGCAGTGAACCACCATGATTCCTGCTGTGTGGCTGCTACTGGTAACACCTGCTTTTATTCCTTGTTCCTAGCCACCTTTATAGCTCAGCTTTGCCCTTCTAGGTGGAATGAAACCAAAGTGGGACCTTCATGCAGTGCCCCAAAAGGCTGGGGAAGCTGGTTGCTCACCCCACTCTTCCTTTGCTGGTGAGAGGAACTCTTCGTAGCTAGGAAATTTCCTCTTGACACTGAGCAATGCTGACTTGGAGGATGGGATGATGTGAGAAAAATGAAGCTGTCTTCCTCTTCATCTTATGCAGTTATTCTTAGGTCTTTTGTTCCAGTGTGTTGCTAAAATTTCTTAAGTAGACTCCAGAGCTGTCATGGATAGCTGTCTAATTGTTGATCTTTGGGGAAGGATGCAGTTGGGCTCTCCTACCTCACCATTTAGGGCTAAAATACCTGCTTTAATACTTATCTACAGTTTGCTGTTGGCCAAATATTTGCTATTGTATTTGAGAATGACCCAAGATCACTTTTTTCCCTTAAAATTTAGACAGACAACATAACAATTACAAGTTTTGATAATAGCGCAAAAACATTCCATAAAGCTACCACTCCAATCTTTATATAAGGCTTCTGCAGTGGTGATCATAAGGTACATATATTTTTATAAATTGCCTTTTTTTTTTTTTAAGATTTTTTTTTTTTTTAAGATTTTTAAAAATTTATTTATTTGACACGGAGAGAGACAGCCAGCAAGAGAGGGAACACAAGCAGCGGGAGTGAGAGAGAAAGAAGCAGGCTCCCAGTGGGGGAGCCTGATGCGGGGCTCAATCCCAGAATGCCAGGATCGCGCCCCGAGCCGAAGGCAGATGCTTAATGACTGCACCACCCAGGCGCCCCTAAATTGCCTTTTCTACTTAACATTATATTTATCATAATCATTTTTCTATTTTGTTTTCCTGTATTTCTAGTTATCATTAAAAAAATTATACAGTAGACCAAGTACCTGCTTTATTTAATTAATTATTCTCATATTATTGCTTATTTGGGTTGCTATCAGTTTTTGCTTTTACATATAGTACTTCCATGGACACCAAAATAACCTTCTAAGGTTTGGTGACATTGGTAATCCCATTTTTGTCTAATGACAACAATTCAAAAAATGGTATTTTAATTTGTACCGTTTCTCTCATATTTAACAGAGTTTAATGCAAACTAGACAAAATAGGCTTATAGAAATTGTCTGTAATTAAATAATAACCAGATTATTTCTTACAGTTATAGAAAGTTTCTTTTTTCTGGATTTTCAGAGTGATGGAAAAATTTAGTGATTTTTTTTTTTGTTATTGACCAAAATTAAAAATGCCCACAGACTATCAAATACAAATAAGCAAACCTTTGATTTTTTCTAAGGTACTAATCCAGTAGAATCCTTCTTAAAAGTTTCAATAAATTGGTTTTTGCCAATATCTTTCATAATATAATAAATGCTTGATAAAAGAAATTCTTAGCTTATTAGTAGTATATACAAAGCTATAGCACCAATAATTATATTTGGAATGGAAGGTTATGTACAGCTGTGTACCATTTTCCTAACCCAGTAGTAAGAACGTATTCAAAAATACCGAGGTAGAAAAGCTGATGTTCTGTACCCTGACATCTGTGCGATTGCCTGATGTAGCGATAAAGAATACTTGAAAAACTTAACCCATTAAATCCAATTCATTTTTAAACCATGACTAGGATGACTGAAGTAGCAATGTTTTTGCCTTTGTTCCTAGAGATAACGAACGTGCTGTTGGGCTGTGAAGAAACTGAGGATGGAGAGCAGATGGGATTTTTGGCAAAGAGTAGGCAAGTCTGACTGTCGGCAGCAGGAGCTGGCTAATGCTCTAGCATACGGTGCTGATAATACCTCAATCAATTAAAGAAGTGCCATCCAGGATTTGCCAGTCGGAAGACATCTTAACTACTTTTTCTTCAAGCCATGAACAGCTTCATTATAACCTCCTATGGGGCCAAGCAGCCAATTTAGGATTCACTTTTGACAGTTGGCTGATGTCAGTTTTTCAGTGAATGTATGTTCATGCCTGGAAATATTGCTAATGTGAAATGTTGCTATTTGTATGAAACTATGTCACCATCTGAACAGCACACGCATAATTTATTCATCATCCACAAATATTTATTGAACTCAACTGCTGAGTACTTTAATATGTACATAACAAACCTTTTGTTTTCAAAGCTGATTATGCTGCAAGTCAGCATGGGTCTTCCTGTGAAATCCTGTGTTCCTCCTGGACCTCTCTTCGTGGCATTTATCATTTTCTTTTTATACCCTCTCTCTCAAGTAAAACCCAAGTGATCCTTACAATGGCCTAACTGACCCTACACAAACTTCCCATTTATGTCTGACCTCTTGACTTCTCCACTGTCTCGGTCTTTCCTTCTCTCTCTTCCTGACTCTCTTCATGTGTGGATAAAGTGTAAAAGTCCACTGTGGGAAAACAAATGGTCCTTTATATGATGTTGAGTACTTACTGCAGACCCAGTACCTCAGAGTGGACATCAGAGATGCTTCCATCAAGGAATTTCCAATAGTTTCAGAAATGAGACTAAATAATACACCTGACAATATGAGAATAAATAGTTACTCTAAGTTATAAACCATAAGTTGTAAGTTGTGTAAGTTTTAAATATCAAAGAATAGGCAAGTTCAGAGTTCAGAAAAGGTATGATGAGGACTATCTCCTTGTATCCACTTATCATCATGACTTTATTTATTGACTAGTTAATATTTTTTTATTTATCATTAAACAGAAGGCTTCTGAATCTTTCTCTTTCTCCCGTTACTTTTCCCTGAATACCAGGTAGGCATTTCCAAATGGTCCAAACAAAGCAAGTGCACATCAGGATTTATTATCCCCGATTTCAACTAGTGGCATCACCACCTGTCTTCCAACTACAGCCAGAACCTGTAAATAACCTTTAATCCCTCCTCCCTATCTGCCTCAGCCCACCCCCGCCCCGTCTGCATCCTGTTACCCTGGTGCTTCTTAAGTATGTCCTATTGTCCTATCTACAGATTCCCTTCCTGAAAATCCTTTTCCAGTACCTTGGCAGATGCCAATGTCATCCCTATTCTGGGTTTTGCAAGAACCTTTTAATGGTGTGCTAATTCTAAGCTTTTTTTCCCCTAAGCCCAGCCACTGCTACCCCACCCGTTTTACATACAACACAGTGATCTTTTTAAAGTTCAAATCATTTATGTCACTTACTATTGTCCTTAGAATAAAATCCTTTGCATGATATCAGAGGTCCTGCTCGTCACCCATCCTTTTCAGATGACATTCTGGATGTTTCCAGGTTTGATGGCAGGGAATGGGGTGTTTTCCCTATCACAAAATATAACAAGTACCACTGGGGCCAATATTTTTTTTTTTTTAAGTGAAAATCTCTGTGTATTTTCTTTTCTTTCTTTCTTTTTTTTTTAAGATTTTATTTATTTATTTGACAGAGATAGAGACAGCTGGTGAGAGGGAGAACACAAGCAGGGGGAGTGGGAGAGGAAGAAGCAGGCTCATAGCGGAGGAGCCTGATGTGGGGCTCGATCCCAGAACGCCGGGATCACGCCCTGAGCCGAAGGCAGACGCTTAACCACTGTGCCACCCAGGCGCCCCCACTGGGGCCAATATTAATCAAGAGGGTCTGATCCAAGGAAGTGGAGTGGGGTCTGGGAGAGGGTCTTTGGAAATGTTGTAGGCACAAAGCCAAGGTCAATGTTTTAGGCTCTTCGATAGGTCCAGCTCTATTGGTTAGAATCAGAGGAGTCATGGGGAGGAAAAGTAGAAAATGAATATGCTAGTTGCACTTGATTTCTCTTGCTGTGACTACAAACGTAGCAGTTTAAAACTACACATGTATATGATCCCAAAGTTCCTGTTGGTCAGCAGTCCAAGCACGGCTTGGCTGGAACCTCTGCTCGGGGTCCCACAGGTTGCACTCAATGCACCTGGGCTGCATCCTTATCTGGTGCTTGGGGGCCTCTTCCAAGCTCATTCAGGTTGTTAGCAGAATTCGGTTCCTTGCAGTTGTAGAACTGAAGCCTCAGCTCCTAGAGGTTGCCTCTCTCCATAGGCGGTTCACACAGTATGACTATCCCTTCAAGGTCAACAGGAGAACATCTTTCTTGATTCAAGTCTTTTAGACAAGGCCTGGTATCTGTCTGCCTGTCTATCGGTCTCTCAAAATATCTATTTCTGTATCTCCTCCGTTTTATTACCCCGCCCTCTCTGATACTAGCTATAAAAATATATTATGAAAGGGAATTTGTTTTTTTTTTTATACTTAAACTTTTTTTAAATAACTTGAGGGTTTATTGTCAACCATCAACTTATTTACTAGTCACTATTACTATCCCTATTCCTCAGACTGGGAAATAAGGCACAGAAATGTTAAGGAACGTTCTAAGTTCACACAAATAGTCCTAGCTATTTGGTAGATCTGGAATTCAAGACAGCTTGGGAGGGGCGAATGGGTGACCTATGTCTTACCCACAGTGACAATGAATGAAAAAGAAGGCAGGAGGAGGAGTGTCTGGAGGCAGAAGTTGACTTTCTCTGCAGAGGTGGCTATGTGGGTGTCAGGAGAGGCTATGGACAGTAATAATCTCAACCTGGGATTTCCTCTGAAATGTGACTAAAACTCACAGATGCCTGCTGTTCAAACAGCATTTACATGACAGAGACTATGAGATCACATTTAGTGTGAGGCTCTTGTGAAAATGGAGGAACTATGAAGGGCAGCCTCTGGAGTTAAAGAGGGATTGAAGGAAGGACAAAATTCAGTGCATTTTCCCAATGACTTAGATGCCAATAAAATTCCTCTGAAATGCACGAGAAAAAATAAAAGTCTGCATATACCTAAACCAGTTCTGAAAACAGGAGTAAAGAGTCAAGACTTAGCCTGTAAGACAATGATTCTCTCTCAGTGTTATCTCCAGACCATAAGTATCAAGCATACCTGGGAATGTGGCTAGAAATAGAAATTCTTGGGCACAGACCTGCTTCAATCAAAAGCCCTGTGGGTCCGGCCTGACAAGCCTTCCTGCTGACTCTAATTCGGCAGAGCTGGAGGGTCGATGCTCTAAGAGACTGAGGTAGATACACATGTTCAGTTATAAAAGTAACAGTACATAGAAGCAAATATAGAAAAATGTTAATGGAAGAATCGAGGTGATAGGTGTTTCATTATAAAACTTTCAAACTTGATGAAAAAAAATGATACACAGGAACAGAAAAACAGGCTAAGAGAACACTATAGAAAGCATGGATGCATAGGTACTTGGTATATAATAAACATCGCATTGAAGATCAATAGAAAAATGTAGACTTTTGAGCCTTGTAGAGAAAATGTGGAGTTTGATTCCAAATTCATGACATATATAATGGTGAACTAGATGGATTAAAATCTAAATATTAATAGTAAATATATCTAGCCAATAGAAGTCAATGTGGGAAAATAGTTTTTTGACTCAGATATGGAGAAGACTTAAGAACAAAGAAGCATAAATGATAGATTATGTTAAACTTATTTTTTTTAAACAAAGGATATCATAAACAAAAGTAAACAGACTGTGAACTAGGATACTGGCGATGTCTAAAAAACAACAGGAAAGTAGTATCTGGAATAGAAAAGGAACTCCTACAAATTGGTCTTGAAAACATCAGAAGAATGGGGAAAGGGAATAGGAAAATTACAGAATGGCTAACAAGTGTATGTACTAGTCAAACACACCAGTAATCAAAGGAATGGAAAATAAAAGAATCTCAGAATACATTATATTCATTAAACATGCACAAGTTATAAAGTCACAACTGTCTGCCAATATGTGCGGAATGAGATTCATGTCTAGCCAATGAAAGTGTAAACTGGTGCAGACTTCCCAGGAAGTACATTGGCAGTGCTCTGTGCAAGTCATAGTATCTGAGACCTGGCAATTGTACTCCTAGGTATGTATTCTAGAGAAATTTTCAGAAGTTCGAAAAATGACATAAATGAGGATACTCACCACTTTGGTGTTTATGAAAGCAGGGAGGTGCGGTAGAGACATCACAGGTGTTCATCACTGGAAAAATGGCTGAATCAAACATGGTTGATTCACACTATGTGTATATGCATCACATAATAAAAATCTATAGCCTGTTGCATTTATTAAATAAAAAATACCAACACTATTCTTATTTTCTTAAGATTTTATGTATGTACGTATAGTATGTATGTATTTATTTAACAGAGACAGAGAGAGAGCACAAGCAGGCAGAGAGGTAGGCAGAGGGAGAAGCAGGCTCGCCGGCCGAGCAAGACCAATGCGGGGCTCGATCCCAGCACCCTGGGATCATGACCTGAGCCGAAGGCAGATGTTTAACCAACTAAGCCACCCAGGCACCCTAACACTCTTCTTTTGATAATCGTTTTTCACCCTATAAATTCTAACTAGATTTTACCCTAAGAACTTAGAATTAACCAATACGTATAGTTTCTTTTAGAAAAAGTGGAATTCTCCTCTCATTTGTAGCGATCTAGTATTTTACAACCATATTCTTACTTACAATCAACACTAATCACACTACTTTTGCTCCACTACATCTGGTTTTGGTCATTATTCCTCGGATCCCAAATCTATTTTTGAGATTTCTCATTTTCTTCCAATATACTTCCTGGTTTTGGTTCAAATATATTCCTCTCTTTTGTTGAGGCTCAGTGGGAGATTAATTTTGAGAATTTGAATTTCTGAAACTGTCTTTATTTTGCCCTCTGACATGAAAAACTTTAAATATCCCTGAATCCAAAGTGGGTCATTAAAGTTCTGATTTTGTTCACTTTGCAAGTAACTGCCTTCACATTTTGGAACGTAAGATACTCTTTTTGGATCTTTTAAAAACTTAGTAGCTGATCTGAAACTTTGTGAAGACATAGCTAGTTTTCGTTTGGCCATGAATGGACCCATTTGGTCTGAAGACTTATTCTGTGCTTCAGGTCTAGGACATTTCCTTGAGGTTTTTAATTTTTCCCCCCTTCACTGTGTACCCATACCCTCCTTTCTCCCTTTGAACTCCTATTAGATCCATGTTGGAGCAGGAGACTTTTCTTTCATGTCTTGTTTCTATTTTTTTTTTTTTTTTGGCTCGTTTGCATTACATTTTATGGAATCCTCATCTAAAGAGCTCGCAGATTTGCTCTTTGGGATATCCTTCCTATTCTTCAGCACAACTACTGAATTTGTGACAAATTCTACTTTCCATTATAAAGATACTTAAATGCGGGGTGTCTGGGTGGCTCAGTCATTAAGCATCTGCTTCAGCTCAGGTCATGATTCCAGAATCCTGGGATCCAGCCCTGCATCGACCCCTGCATCGGGCTCCCTGCTCAGTGAGCCTGCTTCTTCCTCTCCCTCTGCCTGCTGCTTCCCCTGCTTGTGCTGTCAAATAAATAAATAAATAAATAAATAAATAAATAAATAAATAAAGCAAACAAACTAAAAAAGATATTTAAATGCTTCCCTAACAGTTGATCTTGCGAATTCAATATTCCCTGAGAAGATACCATTTTGAAATAACAATTTCTTTAAATAATGGTACTTCTGTTTGGTGACTCTTTCCATGGTGTTGCTTTTCTTCAAATGTTCAGTAAGTGTTGTTCTCGTCTTAATATGAACTTACATGGGAATGTTATTTGCTTACCACAAACTATTTTCCCTAATGATGGGCAAAAGGAAGGACAGGACATCGGGTAAGCCTGGTAAAATGGCTGGTACAAAACAAGTAATATCATCACTTCTAATATCATCACTCGCATACATCACCTCCTGCATAGTGCTTGGCATAAAAAAGGTAGTAATTATAACCAACCTCTTAAGATACAGTACTCACAAGTGTTACCTAGAACTCCTCCTTGATCTTTTATTCTGTCTCTACTTTTGAAGCATCCCTGAAGCCAGATTCACCTTTCACGGTAGAATTCTCTGGCCCTATGTGTCCTAGGATTTCAAAGAATTCCTTAAAATCTATGTATCCAATGCAATTTTATTTCTCCAAACTGTGGAGATTAAACAATACTTTCACCTACCGTAGTATGAAATAATCGTCTTTTCTGTCACTTCTAGGGATGTGGATAGGAGGAGCTTGAAGGACGCACCAGGGTACGATCTTGGACAGTTTACTGTGATAGCCGAGCCTGCACATGGTTCCTCCTATTCTTGGGAACTTGAACGCTCTTGAAGGATGATCCAAATGTGAAAGACATTTTAATATCCATTCTGGGATAGCATTGGTTCTCAGAGTATTAGGTTTTGCTTTTCATGAAGATGAGGCTTCTGAATCATCCATCCTAAAAGTCCATGCTCTGTGCATTTGTTTTTCTTCAATGCTTGGTGTAGTTTTCTTTAGCTTTTCTGACAAGGAAGTTCATTGGGAAGATAGTTGGGAAGAACAACACATTAAAGAAAAAAGATCCTTCTAAAGCTGTGCCTTGAAGGAACAAAATTGGTTTGATTAGATTTAAGGAACATCAGTTCAGGAAAAATGTGTGTAGACTTTAACATCTTTTCATGCAAAATAAAAATCATGGTGGAGGGTGGTATATTTTACACTACGGACTTCTTCCTTTACTGATGATATGTGAGCATCTCATATTTCATCCTATAATTAGATTAAGGGCTGATTAAGAAGCTGTATGGACCACATGAAATCCCAAGGGAGATCATAACTGTTATATGAAAAGGAAATTATCAGAATTCTTTTGTTAGGGAAAACAAAAAAATATTTTTTTCCCTAACAATCCAATACAAAGGTTTTAGGAGGAACTTAATTGTTCTTTAAAATAAAACCTGAGGAGATTCTACTGAAGTGTTTTTCCTAAAAAATTTTCTCAGTTTAGAATGCAAATTGCTTCGCAAAGAGAATGCATCGTCCTAAAAAAAAAAAAAAAAGATAGCATTGTCCTTTAAGTTTTCCAAAACTGTAAATGACTATGCTGACTATCCCCTGGGACTAAAAATTCTGCAGAGGCAAAGAAACTGCAGCTTTAGGTATAAAATGGACAATGTTTTCTGAACTCTCTATTAAGAAACAAGGGGAGAGGTAGGGGCGCCTGGGTGGCTCATAAGCATCCTCTCGATTTCTGCGCAGGTCATGATCTCAGGTTCCTGAGACTGAACCCTGGGAGAGGTTCCACATTGAGCATGGAGTCGGCCTAAGATTCTCTCTCTTAGGGCGCCTGGGTGGCTCAGTCAGTTAAGCGGCTGCCTTTAGCTCAGGTCATGATCCCAGGGACCCGGGATTGAGCCCTGTGCTGGGCTCCCTGCTCAGTGGGGAGCCTGTTTCTTCTTCTCCCTCTGCCCCTGCTCCTGTGCTCTTTCTCACTCACTCTCTCTCTCAAATAAATAAAATCTTAAAAAAAAAAGAAAAAAAAAAAGGAAGATTCTCTCTCCCCCTCTCCCCTTCTCCCACCAAATGGGTAGGGGCATCTGGCTCAGGCGATAGAGCAACAGACTCTTGATCTCAGAGTTATGAGTTCAAGCCCTACTTTGGGCATGGGGTTTACTTTAAAAAGAAAGAAAGAACAAGGGGAATCCCTAAAACTTGGAGCAGGCTGCCCATACAATCTAGATTACCTTTTAAGAGACAAGTGGTACCTTATTCCCTTGGACATCAACTATGTGTATTAATATTTTTGATGAAACATAAAAATTATTTTGATTTAAGTCTATTTCATATCTATTTACTATACATTAAACCAAAATAATAAGCTAATAAGAATTTCAACAGAAGGAATGAAAAAAAGCCTTTCAAATAGATTTGACTTCTCACCAATCTTGAACTAAGTGGAAAACATTTCCCATTCCAATGGCTTCCTTTAGAAGTAAAAAAACAGTAATTTAAGGTAAACTACACTTCCTCCATACCCAGAAATACAAGTGCCAAAAAATTTGGTGTCTATCTTTCTATGACAATTTTTCTCACCCTGAATTTCATAAAATAAATCACACAACTTTAAACTGCATAAGTTTACTACCTATTCACTGTGTTTAACTTCAAGCATTCTAAATAAGCACAAAAATTTGGAATGATTTACACATGCTGACTGATAAAGATATTACATAGCTGCTAATGGGATTTCCTTTTAAGCACAACAAATTAATACTTAAAAGGTTAGTTCTGTTTATGCCAGTGTATGTGTTTAAAGAATTTTTCAGGGGTGCCTGGCTGGCTCTGTCAGTGGAGCATGGGACTTTTGATCTTGGGGTTGTAAGTTCGAGCCCCACGTTGAGTGTAGGGATCACTTAAAAATAAAGTCTTAAATTTTTTTTTCCAGTATATACACAACTTCAAGTCCAAAGAGGTCAGAAAAATATTTACATAATAAATATGTAAGAAACTTTGGACTTTTATGGGTTTAGATGATGATTCCCCTCATGAATCAGCATAAAATTTCAGTTTGTATAAAGAATTCTGTACAGAATAAATTATTCTGAACATACAATTTTTAATGGTTTAAAATTTTAGAGTGGTCAATTTTAAACACTATCACTAAAAATGAGACAGTTTTGGTTTTGATTGTTTGCTACATAATATTTAAATAATGTCAGTTATGGGTATGGGCCTTGACTACAAATTACTCAACAATACGTAAACTAAAAATGTCTTCACTTCCTCAGAAGATTTAATTTTCCATTCAAATTTTGAAACCTTATCATTACCAACCAAAACAAAAATTCGAACAAAGAGCTCTTATTTCATTTTAATTTTCCAATATTTTAGAAGAAAATTATGGCTATTTAATTAAAGTACAAAACTTTTTTGCTATTAATTTTTTGCTATATAATCTATCACATTACTCTTCCTTGGTAACTAACTTTCTTACTCAACTATATGTGTTATAAGAACACTAAAAATTTTTTTTTAACTAATTAGTGGAGAATAAAATACTAGTGCATGTAATACTTGCTGCACTTGTAATGTATCAATATGATATGCAGACAATTAGCTTAAGGTTAGATCACTGATCAATCATTTTTTTTTGGCTAATTTCCTTTTCCAAAATTATGTTTCTGTATCTGATGTGAGATAAAGTAGTTGAAAATGTCACAATTATATCTATTTTATGTATTAAGTACTTACTAAAAGTAGAATGTGACTGAAAAACTGAAATAAACAAAAAAACGATGTGCCAAAATTAATATTTTAAAATAAACTATGAATAAAGGGAACACCGAGGCTTGTCTTAAGAAGCTGTTTGTCATTGTTTTTTTTTAGAGATTACAACACACATACAGTAAATGAATTTTATCAAAATACAGCACATTTCTTCTACTATATCCATAAAAATCAATTCCTATGTAAATAGTACTGAAAAACAACTAAAATGAGTTAAAATTTACAAAGAGTTGTTAAAGGGTTTCAATCAATATTATTAAAACTATACAGTACAATAACCAAATGATAACATCTTGAAAGAAGTGCAATATTTGAGTTCACATCTTTTGAAAATTACTGCCTATTTAACTCTGACTAGCAAGAAAGGAACGAGTCCAACTATTTTTGCAAAAATAATGTAAATTGACGTTTTTGCTAGTCCTATAAAAGTCTTAATTAAAACAAGGTTGAAGAACAAAGCATAACAGATTAAAAATTTCAAAATTATATTTCTTAGTAATTAAAAATGAATTGCAATAACTGAATATTGCTCTAACGAAAGGCTCCAGACTAGCCTTGACTAAAAACAGTTATTGGTCTTCTGTGGCACTTTTTTCTGGTCCAAATAACCATGCATTAATTCTTACCATTGCATGTTACTCAAATTTTATTGAATTACAAAGACAGAACAGAAACAAAATTATGGTTTGGATAAACAAATTAATAAACATCTATGAAATATTTGTTATACGAACAAGGAACAAAGGCAGCTGGTGGTAAAACACTATTCTAACACACTGATACACTTAGAAACCCTTTAAAGACTCTGAAGTGTCGAGTTCACATTTAATGTTACCTGTAGGAACAGCCCTTTATTTAAACACCTTTACACACTGGTAGGCCTCAAGGACCCATCCCTTTGCTCTACAACTCTCCACAGCAATTCTCTATCACTGTGCCAATTTCACAAACTTGCTTTGGTTTCCTAGCTCCATGCGTACTGTTTCCTTTTACTTTACCAAGGCAATGTGAGACCAAACAAAATCAAGAGGCTTTCCTAAATCTGCTTACACTTTGTGTTATAACAACACAATCTTAAAACTGGCCATTTTAGTTTCATTTGCTGCTTAAAATAAAAATTATAAATTAAGATTAAAATGGAATACTAATTATAAAACAGACTGCAAGGACCACCATTTGCAAAAAATCAAGAGATATCCATATCACAAAAAATGCATGGACATGCATCTACAGAGGAGTTAAAAATTTCCTGTGACTAAAAAATTAAAAACTGAATCACCAGTAACAAATGTATTGTCAATGGCTATGACAAGAAGAGATCCTGTAGAGCTCGTAAAATGCAATTATTGTCTTTTTTATTTCTTTAAAAAGACATTATATTTTTATTGCATTATTTTTAATAAAAACACATTAACAGCTGTTTTTTCCATCTTTGCTTCCAGATTTTTATAGGAATTAAGTGTTTTAATCTGGCCTTGGAAAGTGAACCCACCAGCACCACCTTCACCTACTCACTCTTCAATTCAATATGCACATAGCAAAAACCAACACTTCAAATCTCTTGCCCGCATTAAAAAAAAAAGTAGTTTCAGCAGAAAAACATTAATACGAGTTGAATAAAAATAAGGGCACAAAAGCTATGAGACAGAAAGCTCTGCCATCTGTCTCTGGGCTACAATCAAGGCTAACTAGAGCCTTGCACAGAGTTCAGTCATGTGTATGAAATCCAAAAATAAACCTACAATCTATACAAAAACAACGTATGTTTGTTTTTGTAGCCTTGATTGCTATGTTTAAAAACCTAACAAGAACTTTTATATGGTATGAATTCAACAGTCTCCCCTATATACTGTACAGTGGTTTTTTCCCTCTAACCACAAGTTCCATTATTTCATTAATGTACAAATTTGAACATAATTTTTTGAGTTCTTCTTTACATATAAAAATAGTCAAAATATTAATTTCTCCTGCA
This sequence comes from Ursus arctos, assembly GCF_023065955.2. NCBI lineage: Eukaryota > Metazoa > Chordata > Mammalia > Carnivora > Ursidae > Ursus > Ursus arctos. The sequence continues at coordinate 53,454,530 of NW_026623067.1, read as the reverse complement.
AATATCTTCCAATAAATCTTGCTGCCTTCCCTCTTTTTCTGTCCACAATTCTTACGAGGAAATCTCTCGTACAATGATGAGTTCTACTGTGTTCTGGAAAGTTTTTAGCAAGGACACTGCTTGTCCATGTTCAATATTGATAAAACTGTAGCCATTAGCCTAGAAGAAAGAAGAAAAATGTCTTTAAGAAAAACATTTCATAGTAATTTATTTGCATCTGTACATTTAAATTTCTATTGGTTGTGCACAAACCTGGCAGAAAATAAGAATCATTCTGGCAATTTAAAACATTATGTAGACTCCTGGGCCCTACCCCACATCTATGAAATTAAAATCTCTGAAGATGGGACCCAGGAACCTGTACCTTGTCTACGTTGTCAGATGATTCTTATGTAGCACCCAATGTTAGGAAGCACCTGGCTAAGACACAGTGCCAGGCATGGCGTTATGTGTATGTGCTAACATGTAGATGAGGTCACCAAGATACAAGGTTAGCAGAGGGCAAGGACTACCCTTCCTATTGCCTTGGGCCAGCAGATGAACACTACATTTCTTATAATTTAGGCTTAACATTCATTAAGTCTTACTATACACCAGACACACAGTTCTAAGTGCTTCACATGAGTGAAATTCTTTTATTCTCGTAACAAACAAAAAGATTCTTTCACCATCTTAAAGAAGTTAACATTCCTGAACTTAAACCAAACGCTACGATATATCATCAAACATGTATTCAAAAATATCCACGATTTTCCAAGGTTCTAGGAAGAAATATCTTAAACTATGAAAATTTAGAGGGTGGCCTATAAAAAATGCCACTATTTTCATCCACAAATATTTAAGGAGAAACTTCACAAAATGATTTTTTTCAAAATCTGGCATTTAATAATTACTTGATGGGAAAGATCGTATAAAATGAAAAATTAAGAAAATAATAAAAAAATATATCTTAGTTACCTGAATAATTTTATCACCTGGTTGTAACAATTTTGATGCTGGTCCTTCAGGCTGTACCCTTGTTACAAATATACCCTTTAATAACAACAAAGAAGATAAACACTTAAGGGAAAACAGTATGCATCGATGACAGAGTAACAAGGAACAATTTTTCTTTGACAATATGTAAATATTTGAATCACAGTACAAGTTTTCTCCCTGTCTTCTCTGAATATTGTTACAACCCACTGTTATTTTTGGTGCTGGTAATTCTGACTTGAGTATAGTGACTTCTCTTAAAGTACAGATGGGCAGAAAAGTAATAACCAAATTTAAAAACCACTTCACAATATGATGAACATTTAAAACGGGATTTAATTTGTTTTCCTCAAACAATTAATTTGAAGTGATTACATTTCCAAACAAAAGCTGAACGATACAAAGAAAAATCAAAAAGATGGTATCTGTCTAGATTTATAAAAGTATCTGTTAGATTTTTACTTATGTACAAGAGGCATTAAGTAGTGAATAAAAACTTATCGGTATCTCAAGTACATATAAACAAACTCACATCGTCTTCAGGTCTGAATGGATTTCCTCTGCCCCCAACACCTCCTGATATGCTAAATCCAAGTTCTGGATCCTTTTCAACTCTCACTCGAATCTGAATCAATATGAAAATAAACTATTACTAGTATCTCAGAAAAAGCTACAATACAGTATTTAACTACTGGTAAAATTATATATAAAGATTCGTCTAAAATAAATATTTGGGCAGATGAAGGGAAACTATGACATGGAATATTATGTTAATGAGTTAGTGAGTTAAAGGCACAGCTGGGATTATAAAGCATAGCTCCTAACTTCATCTACTGCTATTTTCCAAGGATAGGCAACTAATTACTATTGATCCTTTTTTTTTTTTTTTTTAGATATCATGGATTTTAATGATATAGAGCACACACAGTTATTATCAGTTTCCATTTGTAAAACATCTAAATTACACAGTATCTCTGTTTATTGGGTGTTTCATAAGATATTTAAAAATCCCTGGGTGGTTGTTGGGTATCAACTCCTCATTTCCTGAAACTGTTTATATGCTTGCAGACATTGGGACTGATGATCAACTGATAGTATTTTTTATAGCCACTTTATAAAAAGAGATCAAGAACTAAACTTGTTACAAAGTACTCCCTTTCCCCAGAGACAAAATCAAACGAATAAAGCACACATTCTCTGCCTAAGTTTCTAACAGTATTATTTTACCAATAAACTATCAAAATATATAAATGTATGATTAGTCACTTTTTAAGTACTTTGTAAGACTTAATTCTCGAAGTAGTTTGGAGACTATAGCCAAATTTCAAACTCTCAGTAACAAATAATAGTAAACCATAATTTGCCAGTCAAGTTTCATGGTCTACTAATCATATTCCTGAAGAAGGTCTAATTACTGGAGTATCATCAATGGTTTTGTATAAACAACCACCTTAGGAAAAAAAAAAATCACACCCAAAACACTGCTATGTCAATTAATCAGAACACAGGGGATCACAAAGTCAAGATAAACCATTAAGTTTGACACCCTATAAACTTAACATGAAACCAAACCTTTCAACAAATTGGTAAAAACTATGTTAAAATTCTATATGGATTTATTGCTAATAGTTAACCTATAAAGTACATTAAGAACTTAGTTTCATATTTCAAATATTCTTGATTATTCTTACCTCTTGCCTTGCCAGTTCATGGCCTTGTCTAGGAGGACAATGGGGTTGTGTATATGGAGGCTGGTGGGCCACCTTCAGCATCAAGTAATCAATTAGTTGTTCTCTAGAGGGATGCCTTGCCACAGAAGCCTGAGGAAGGGGGTGATGTATTTGACTATAATTTGCCTGAGGCCTGAGGGGCTGGCCCATCTGTCCATTAATCAAAGGCATCTAAGAAAAACACGAAGTGTCTTAAAATGACCAACAATAATGTCTCATTACAAATATTTGGATTTTGTTCTTGGAGCATTACAAAAGCACTAGAGTTTAACATTCTAAATCACACAGTATCAAGCCACTTATACTATTTTTTCTAATTTTACAGTTTTAAAAGAAAAAAAGCTATTAATTCTAAACTTGCCTGACTGCTTGTAGATAGATTCTCATTCTTTAAAGTTTTCAAATGAAAGGAAATCCTATATACATTTAAAATTATCTGCTTTTCTGTTCAATATGCATGGACTTATCTTTCTTACAGTAACCAAATGTTAAAATGATTATGTCAAAATTTAAAAATTTAAGCCCTTTTAAAAGGGTAAATTTTCCCACCTCACATACACACAGAAGAGGCATTTGTTCACGTTTTCTTCTGAACAAAAGTAGCCATTTCCGAGAGAGGATTTTTTCCTAATCTGACTGCATTTTCTACTTTTATTTTTTTCTTTCCAGAATTAACAAGTCAACACAGCTATACAGTAGAAAACTGATTTCTTCCTCATGTGTGTGTACCAGTTAGCAACTTTTAAACTCTCTAAATGTTAGTTCCATAAAATAGTAGTCACAAAAATGAAACTTTGACATTCTATTTTACTTTCTCCAAGCTACACAAAAAATCTGAGATAATTATTTTGTTGTTAAAGAATTATCCTTGTTTTAATGCTTCTCATCATTTAGACTGAATCTGAATTTTAGACTTAAAATCACCCTTGTGCAAATGCAGCTAACATCTGTTACGTTAGTATGAGGAAACTATCTGAAAAATAAGTTTACATTTGTATTATAAATATTTGCAATAAAGAGACTGCTGTAAAGAAGGGGGAAAGCTTTTTGGCTATTCAGTCATTTAAAACTTCATTGCTGATTATTGATAAAAAGGTGATCTTATTCACAAGTGAATTACAGAAAAACTTTGAGAGAGATATTGAGCTCCATTCTCCTAAAATTATCCAAAGTAGAAAAGTGTGTGAAAAGATTATGGTAATTGTTTTAGAACTGCATGCTCTTGTTACATGAAACTTGCTGAAGGAAACAAAGAAGTCTGGCCTTGGTGAAGATTTTTACTTTAAAAAAAGTTTATCTTTTTCGTGATGTTATACTTCAGAACTTGGTCAATTCTGAATTACAAAGTTTCCAACAGGTGTTTTCTTTTCTTTTTCTTTCTCTCTTTTTTTTTTTTTTTTTTTCCAACAGGTGCTTCCTAACAGGGCACAAAGATACTATCACTCTATGACAAATCTTACCTTGGTTGGAGAAAAAGTGAATGAGGTACTCTATTATCCCTATATCTTAAAACAAAAACAAAAACAAAAACAACTGTGGTTGTTTACTACTTGAACATTGTAGATTTGAAGCAATTTATCCGCCAGGAGCCTTTAAATGGTTGTGTTGTCACTTTACTACTTATGCACAACTCTGTGGGCTACACTCGCTTTCTCCAAGCTTGTATCATTTATTCCTATGTGCGTGCAGATTCCGTACTGTTCTCCTGGGGAAAATTTTCCAAACAATAATTACTTCTGACCTATGCTAAGACTGCCTGATAACCTAGATTCTTGGTTGTGCCTGTTTACATCAATGTTAACCATGAAATATATTAAGCTATCATTAGCAGATGGCTCAGGAGAATAAAAGTATGAAACAACCCAGTAACCTAAACTACAAAATGGATATTAAAAAGAAAAAGAGGGGCGCCTGGGTGGCACAGCGGTTAAGTGTCTGCCTTCGGCTCAGGGCGTGATCCCGGCGTTATGGGATCGAGCACCGCATCAGGCTCCTCTGCTATGAGCCTGCTTCTTCCTCTCCCACTCCCCCTGCTTGTGTTCCCTCTCTCGCTGGCTGTCTCTATCTCTGTCAAATAAATAAATAAAATCTTTAAAAAATAAAAAAGAAAAAAAAGAAAAAGAAAAAGAAACTGAAAAACATAGCTTAATTAAAAGAAAAACAAAAAAAGGGTAAAATAAATAGTTATGTATGAACTTATGTTACATGGCTGGGTTCCTACTCTCAAAAACAACATAGAAGTTTTCACAGAATACCTAAGTATGCTTCAAAAAATGTATCAGGTTATACTAGGTATATGGAATTAATTAGGAGAAAGAACGGCTGAGAGAGAATATTAAAGAAAAGAATTATGTATCTGGTATTGGTGACAGAAAAGTAAGCTCTCTAAGGGATGCTTCAGTTACAAAAGTATTAAGAATACGATCATCATCTAGTCTACCACATACAAAAGTCTTTCAAGGGGATTTCTAATCACATTTAAAGTATTTTTAAATGCCTTTAATAACAGTAAAACATCCTCAAATGAAGAATTTAAGACAAGTTCATCTTTAATTCTCCAAAAGGTTTACTATCAGGATGCCAAAAAGCCTCTTATTTAAACAATAAAATAAGCAGATGACAGTAGAGAAATCCAAATATAACGATAAAATCATTTTCCACTGTGGTAAAAAATCATGGACTAAACTAAGTAGTAATAAAGACCGATAGAAATAACAGAACAAAAATCTATTTCATATTTCCCAATTAGTTTTTTTAAAAATCTTACTAATCAAGGAGGAAAAGTCCTCAAAAAATTACTTTCAGTGTTAAAGCATATATGTTATTTCCAGTTCAAAAGCTGTAAAACAAATGCAAAGAGATGTCTTCATTTATTTCCTGAACACCTACTTTCATCAAGCTGTCTGGAGGAACATCTTTGTGACTAAGTGTAGCTGACGAGTAGTTCGGCTGTCCTGAAATGAATATATCATCTTGACAAGGATCTCCTGGACAGGATGTCTGGGGATGCTTCAAATGAGGGGAAAATAAAAAGTAAACAAATAATGCTCTTTCAGATGTGAAACCAAAATGAAGATGACACTTCAAAGGAGATTAGGAAAAAATATTACTAGGTAGTGGAAAGATGAAGAACCAAGTCAACCATTATGATCATAGCTGCCATCAATATTAGTACCTTTATGATGGACGTGAACTAAACTTGCTGTGGTAATCATTTCACTATATATATATAAAATTATTATGATGTACACTTTGGACTAACACCATGTGATATGCCAATTATATCTCAATAAAACAGATAAAATATTAGTACCTTTAATATACACTGTTTAGCTATTTCTTTGTAATGCTTTTAGTTTTATTTCTAGTAATACCTAGCTTTTAACACTGTGAACAATTTAGCTATTAACGAAAGTTAAAAGTCCCAAATTTTAAGAGCAACTAAAATTTACTCCTGTTGAGTACTACAAAAAGGGTTTTTGTTTGTTTTTTTGTTTTGGGGTTGGTTTTTTTTTTTTTTTGTAAAAGAAAAATAACTGCTATTCTTTTAACAGCACAGTGCCACCCAGGATTTTATTATTAATGATGGGCAGTACCAACAAAAACACAGTCTTATAAAATTCACTTTTGCTTAATGCTATCATACTAGTATTGGAGAGCTCCGTATTTTTAAAACCAATGGTTGGTGAAACACTTTTAAAATTAACTAGAGTTCATATTTTTGTATGTCAATAATATCCTTATAGTTTACCTCATTGATAGCTTTGGAGAAAAAACAAACTCAGTAGCTCATTGTCTCTGAATATTTTTATAAAACACTAGGAAGCAAGATGCCCATACTTTTCATTTTAATTTAGTTCTAAACACACCTAGCTACATTTTTGAAAACTAAAGGAACTGTGATAAATAGCACTATTGTTACTTTCAAAACAATATGTAGCTAGCAACACAGATATGTATACTACATCATCATTCTGAAAAATAATCTGAAATCTACTTCATTATGATATGCCACAGGATACACATAAGCCTAAGGGCTTGTTTTTTAATCTTAGAAACTTTATCTGCAACAGAGATAACATGTGCAGTTAGTTATTGGTTCAAAGCATCGATTAGCAATTTTAGATTTGGTTTGATCTAATTTTGTGTATTTATGCAATGAATATTTTGCCTTCCTTCCCCATTTTTGAGATGTGCTTTCGGAATGCATAGTAATCAACTTAGGTCATAGCCTGAAGTTTAAATTCAAGTCTGAATATATAACTGTTTATTTAGTCTTTAAAAGAACAAGGATATTATGAATGAAAAAGCAAAATGCAACAACCTCAAAGGCTCTAAGTTTAAGAATAATAAGCAAAAACTATTACTGTATAAGAATTTGGAAAGAACAATTGTCCTAGATGACCATAAAGATTACCCTTGAGTTAATACAAGCCCCTGCTCTTCACTCTATGGTTTTAGTTGGAATGAGTACCAGAAATGCAGGGCTTAATTAGTTATCACTCTTCTCTCCCCATTTCAAAGTGATAAATTACAAAACAATTGCAATGACTCTAACATAGAAAAACAGAGGGCAGAGCAAGAAAGGTGAGGTCCAGCCACAGCAAAGTGAATCCAGGAGACCACTCTTGTCCTAGAACACAACAATGCAAAAGCCAGCAGGTATTAAAAAGGGGGTGGTGATGAGGACCCTCAGGAAAAAGCAAGGATCCAGAAGTAAGAATCAATATGGAAATAAAACTATGGGGAGGAGACAAAATAATGCTATAAGAGGAGAAAAATCTTTTCAGAATGGAAGGAAAGGGGGAGAAATAAATATTTATTTAGAGGCCAGGCTACCACCTTAAGTTGTTACGAAGAGAAAAATCTTAAAATAGAGCCATACCAGAGTTGTTCTGTTCTTTCTCCTTCTCTGCCATTCTTATCATCTACCCTTAACTTTCATTAAAAGAATAAACCTTCCTTCTTCATCATTAATGACTATGCTGAAACATGTGTAATAAAGAATTCGGGTTTTTGCCTTTTCCATGGTACTTACTACAATTTCTCCAGCCTTACATTTCATCATATTCAGTGAATTGTGATTAAACTTACTTCCAGGTAGTGCTTCTCATTTGCCAATTCTAAATCACTGAACTAAAAATTATTCTTCCCCGTAACACTTCTATGTACTACATATAGCACAGCCTTAAAACCATGACCTCTGGAGACTAGCTCATTTTATTAAGAGAAAACACCACAAAGCATAATAATTTTTAAAAAACCACTCAGTTATTCCAATTACTCATCCCTATTTACATAAACAAGAGTTTACTACATCCTTAGCTTATAACCAAAGAAACTTGAGAGATAAATACTAAATCAGTTTTGCAGAGAGTTTTAGGACTAAGTCATGGAAGAACTAGAATGTAATCAAGATATCTAACCCACTGTAAAAACTTATTTTCTAGAAATGTGAAAACATTAAAACGGGGGTGTTTTTTTTCTTCTGTGTACTAAAAGTACTGGTCTACTGCAGGTACTCACTCGAAAAATGTGCCCACCAGAACCTCTTCCGTCTGCAACACTCAAGGCAAGGCTGCCTTGGCTGCCATGCAGATCCCTAGAGCTGCCATAGTGAAAGTTGCTTACAGCAGTAAAATTGGAATTAAAGGACCTTGACAGCATGCTCTGAATAAAGAGGGGATAGATTTAACAGAGATTAGTGTAGCATGCAATATTCACAAGACATGTTATGTACAAAGACGTATTTATAAGTAACCCCAATACCACGCAGGAATATCATGCATCAAATTTTCAGTGCCACTGCAAGAAATTGGCACTATTTACGATATATTTACATGACAACATACACACATACACATAAAGTACATGTAAACCAACCATTCACATGTTTTAAACACTAAAGAAGAAAGTACAAACATACAGTGCTTTTATAATGCTATCATTTCCTTTACTCCTAACGTACCTTAATAGAAGTTTGTCAGAAAAGAAGAACTGATGCCATACCTAGATGTATGTGTACATACGTAGTTATATATATAACACAAGCTAATTTCTCTATAAAGATAAATTTTACCAACAACTAGTTATTTCTAAGTCAAAATGGATTTCTAAAGTCTGCTTCATTTTATAGAAATCAATTCTATATTATTAAATAAATGGAGAATTTAAACATCTATACATACATAGCACAAAATAAATCTGCAAAACACAACTGGCTCTTGGGCACTGTAATTTCTAAAAAAAAAAAATTACCTTCTGCATTTAGAAACATGTCTTATATTAGAAAAAAGTTGAACATATACACAAAGTTTTAGGCTATAACACTTAAAAGGCTCCCACTGCTCTACAGTTACCAGGAAAAAAAAGTTAAGACAATGTACATGTAAAAAAATTCTCCCAATTAAATAAATAGATACTTAAGATTACATTTTAGGAGTTAGTAGTGGCATTTGCTGCTTAAACTTGAAGAACCACTGATGGAATCCTTACAATGATGAATCCCTTATCACTAATCCCAGAGTTGCCTGAAAAATATACCTCAATAAACACAATGCCTGGTTTTCATTGTTTCTGCTTATTAATTCCCAGAGCTGTAATATGCTTTTCTTTCAAGTGGATGCTTCTTGTCATGTCCCTAAATATTGAGGTTCTTATGGTCAAACTGAGAGCAACCACATTTTGAGCATGGCTTGCTATCAAGAAATACAGAAATATCATAACGAGCATTTCTATATTATTCCTAGGGAATATGTATGCCTTCTGCAGATTATGAAGTTGATCTCTAATACCAAGAAATATTAATGTGCCATTCCAGAATGAAAGGGATCTATAAAATTACAATGTACACTTTTAGTCATTTTGTGGATTCCAAAGTAATGGCTAAAGAAAAAGGTAAACGTAATAGGTCAAGCCTATACTTTCCCAGACCATTTCACAGACAATAAGGATTTGGCAGAGGCAATTCAGAGGTTCCATAAACATTTGATTAAAATGTAAAAATAAAGAAACTATACACACAACCACACATACACAGAAACATAAACAACACACACTGATATGTTACACATAGTTTTAACATGTTCTTAACTTGAGTGGTCCAAATGACCCTTTTAAATTCTATGTACAGCCTGGAACAAAGCTTCTTCTGTCGAACATATATAAAGTTTTTGTTAACTATGTCACTGACTAAGAAGGCTGAAGCTCAGAACAGGTCCGGTTTTGAACTCAGGCCTGTGCATAGACATCTACATAAAACTGCACCCTGTCACAACACAACACATTTGTGCAGAGCTCAATTAAGGAATACATCCTGGACACTGCTGTTCATTACATGCTAATTGTTGTAGAACAGCAACTGAATGTGAAAATTATGTTATGTTAATGGTATCCTGGTCGAGTGCTTCTTACCAGAATTATTAGTTTAATTAAATAAGTCTTGAGAAGCATGAGGTGAGATCTATTTATATGTCCAGATTCCAGGTACAGTTTGTTGCAGGGAAGGGAAGGAGGGGTTACTACTAGAAGGTTTAAAAACCAAGTAAGCTGCAATAACTTACCAATTTTTGTATTAATGCTAAGCAACTAAGCTGAGCAAAGTAGCAACTTTTGATTTGGGGACTTACCTCTAGAGGTGGGGCAGGCATTGTGAAATCCCCTAAGGGTATTGTTCAAATGTCTACCAGGCCATATGAATTATGTTTGGGGGAGGAAAGGAATTACAGAGGAGCAAACAGATTTTTCCATCACCCTCCACCATTGTTAAAAAATGTTTTCAAGTTTGTAGTCTAAATCATATTGCTCTCTGTCCTCACAGGCTTTTCTTAGTTTCCCCTCTAAATTACCGGTAGGCACAACTGGGAAACTACTGTCCTGTACTCTTGAAGTAACTGAATGGCCGATTTCTAAATATAGAAAGCGGAGAGGTACAATGAACAATGGGGTGGTTGCTACTTGCCTCCTATTTAGTCAAGTCTAGGTACATCTCCAACAGAAAGGGCAGTAATAGGGGAGAAAAGCTGCCGGAGATGTCAACTACTCAGAATACAATGATAACCAAACTCCTCTCTTCATTCAAATCTGCTCTTCTTTTTCTATGTTGGCATTCCCAACAACCAGTTATTCAAGGCGCCACTCAAGCTTAATTCCTTTTTCTCAAAGACTTATGAGAGGAATATTCTAATCACAAGTAAACTATTCTAGAGTCTGTTTCGAAACTGTCTCTTGAATTCTTGCATTTGTCTCAATTCCATCAATACATTTCTCATTTATTTTCTGGACCACTCGAGACCCTCATAACTCTATCAACTTAACTACAGCCTCTTCCTCCTCAAAAACAAACACACACAAAAACAAAACCAAAAAAACCCAAAACTATAGCACTTCCTCCTTCTAGTTTCATACTATTTCCAGAAGTTTATTTATAAAACAGCTATGGCATTCCTCTACTTAAGAAATTTCCAAATTCCTTAGAAAAAGCAAACAAGTTCAAAGAGCCTCAACAAAACGTACAGTTACAGCTGAGACAAAACGGATAAGAATGAGATTGCCTAAGGCCATTAGATGCTCAGCTATTTAAAGGTGAGAGGACAGTACTGAAAAGAGCTAACACTTACAGACAGAGGTTCAATGTGCATTGATGTAATATGGTACTAATCATATTTTAGGCATTCATTTTTGAAAAATCAGACCTAAGGAAGTTTTTTAAATGACTAACTGAGGCTGTATACACTTAGCTGTTTTAAAAAAACATATATTTAATGAACAAAGATAAGAAAATTCTTGGGTAAAAACCACTGAGAGACAGGAAGCTAAATCTTAAAGAGCATGCTTTATACACTTGAGCCACAGAACTGTGACACTAATTTATCAGTTGTACACAATAATTTAAAAAATTTTTAACTCCTTTCAAAAACTGACCTTTACCCATTAAGTTATAAACTGAACATGATCTTGTTATTTTACCAATGTTTTCCAAACTTCATTAGCAGCACAGATACCTGAGTTCAGACAGGTCAGAAATGCAGTTCAGAAAAGTCAAGAGTAAATGCCATGCCAAAAGCCATCTGTGTCAGTGACAGTGTTAGTCTTATAACATTAACTGGGAAAAAAATTCTTAGATAAGATATTTACATTTATATTTCTTGTTATTCTGCTAATTATATAGTAAAACTGCTATTTTTGTACACATAAATAACCAATAATTATTAACAGAGGAGAGCAGGACGTCAGAAAATGCTAAACAGAGGTACACATGTATATGCATGTATTATTTACAGTATGTATGGCACAATCTAAAAGAGATATACACATAAACATATGGAATGAATTTCAGCTCATCAGAAAACACTGGGGAATAAGAGACAGAAAAGAAACATATCCTACCATCTCAGTTGTTTTGTCTGGCTAAGTCTAGACTTGAACTCTATTTTAAGTACCAAGAAAAAACTCCTCAAATACAAGTATATATTCAGTACTTCAGAGTATCTTGTTTTACCTTGTTTAAGAAACAAAGAATACCAAATATTTTTAAGAAAAATAAGTTCATAGAGAGGAAAATGAAAAATTCATATTTAATTACCTTTTCTAACTTTTTGGCCTCGATGTGTCGTAGTACTTGTTCTCGCCAATCATGAGGAACTTTACTTTTTCCTGAAGGGTCTAATAAAGAATGTTCAGAACCAACCCTTGCATTTGGTCTTTTTGAAGGACTAGTCCGTGAATAATTAAAATCACTAACAGACATAGTTCTCTCTGGTATTTCACTAATGGAGGGTCGAGCACTCTGAGGCCTTGATGCATTTGGACCATCGATGCTATATGTTCGTGCAGAAAGAGGTCTCTGTGATCCTGACATCATTGGAGTTCTTCCCACTGAATGTAACTCTCTGTATGATAAATAATCTCCTTCAGGAATTTGGGCCCTCCTCGTGGGACCTGATTCACCAAGATTTACAGAAGCTGTAGAGGACACACTACTTTGTCGCTGAATTGTAGCTCGAGTTGCTCCAGGAATGAGTCGGTCATTTGGTGAGATGGCCCACATTTCCCCGTGTCTTCCTGACCCAAGTCTCTGATGTAAATGGTACCCAGTATTAGCTCGAACATTGTTATGGTTAGAGAAATTCATATTGGCAGAATGTTTAGCGTAACTGTGACTTTCTGTGCTCTCTGATCTAGGAAGGCGCTGAGGAGGAAAACCAACGTGATCTATTTGGGGATTTTGTTTGGTGTGCCACAAAGGGTCCTTGACGGCAGCACTGCTACTGTACTGGATATTATATTGTGGAGGACCATATATTTGAGGCGTGGATTGTGGGCCACTTGCTGCAGGGCCTCTTATTATATTTGGCTCTTCAGGATTATGATTTGAATCAAACTTGAAAATTGCCTTTGTACCTGATATTAAATCAGAAGATGAAGAAGAACCAATAAATACTTGCAATGGTTGATCATACAAAAGTGTAGCAGACTTGCTCCTGACAATATTTTTTCCATCGACATTGGATGTTACTTTACTTGTTGCACTTGGCTGCTGTGGTCCATTATCACTAAGAATGTCATAGATTTTTAACCCTCCAGTCTCCATATTAGTTATACTATGAGATTTCACAACAGATCCAATTGGCCCACTTCTCTGAGGAGAGAGATCTTCAGTGCTTTTGGAAATACCCACATCAACGGTAGAATCAGTGACATGTGGTTCAGTCCTCCCAGGAGACTGTGGAGTTTCCTCAGAATGTCCATTTACCTTATTTACACATTCCAGATTAGGATACTTATTTCCATTTTCCAAGGGCTCAGCTTCTCCTTTAGCATTAATGCTTAAAAAGTCTGTTCCAAGCACTATATCCTGTGTCTTTGATCTTTCCACTATCTCTGGTTGAAACGTATCATTAGTTACAAGTTTATTAAGATTCATATTGATATGGTCTAATCTGTGAGATTCATCAGATGTGGCCATTGAGTCAACATCTTTCTCAATAAGAACCAATCGCTCTTCAATATTCAAATCATATTCAGGTAAGTTAAAATCTTTTTTATCACGAACCTGGAATTTTTCTTCTGTTGAATGATTTAAAATATCTCCATTTTGTAAAAGGCTGTTAAAATTTTCATCTTCTTGCCTAAAACAAAGAATTTTATCACAAACATAAAGCTCAGTTTCTTAGTAATAAGAAACATTAACAACTACTTAGTTAATGTGTAGGTACAAAAAGTTAAAAGACCTGATGGGAGTCAAAGATGAAAGTCATTTATTAGCAAGGAATAATATTAAAATATTATTGTAATAATCAAATAATATAGCTTCACATTAAATGAAAACAAATAAAGCAACTAAAATTCATAGATAATATCACCAATCACTTTGTCAGAATAAAGTTTAACAGAAGTAAACAGTGAAGAAAAATGGACTTATAATAGCACCTTTTCATGAATGTGCTACAAGAGGAAATGCTTGAAAGATGGACAGACACATGAAAGCCAGTAACTTGAATAGGTGAGCAAAGAGCACAGAATATTTTTACAAATAATTCTGAACCTTACATTATTAACCAAAGTTAGTTATATTAACTGAGTAGTTATTATTAGATTTAAATATATAAATAAGGAAATTGCAAAAAGCTAAGAATTAAACAATTACTCAAAGTTCTACAAAAAATGAAGAAAGTAGGCTATACTAAAAAAAAACCTTACAGAACTCAACAAAAAGTCAATTTTACTGTACAGTAATTTAAAAAGTAAAATAAAATAAACAATGCAGCACTGAAAAAATATGAAGATCAAAAGCAAAACTAAGTCTAATCACTCTTCTAAGTTATCTTACTGTATTTGTCAAATATTTATAAATGTGCTATCTCAAAATTACAGAAAACATTTTATTTCTGCCTGGTGGAAATAAATCTACTTATATTTCACACAAATATGAAGACATATTTGTGTCCTCCTGTATAAATATTCAAGTTATGTTTAATAAATATTCCTTAGTATTGATCTTCCCACTAGGTAACAGACTATAATCATTATTAAAAATACAACATAGGGGGGAGGTGCCTGGGTGGCTTAGATGGTTAGGAGTCTGAATTCGGCTCCGGTCATGATCTCCAGGTCCTGGGATCGAGCCCCACATCAGGCTCCCGGCTTCCTCAGCAGGGAACCTGCTTCTCCCTCTCCCCCTGCTTGTATGAGCTCTCTCTCTCTCTCTCTCAAATGAATAAAATCTTAAAAAAAAAATAAAACAAAACAAAAACAACAAAGGTGTGGCTATATCCCTTTGACAGCCTTTATTTCATTACACAAAAAACATGATTTATATAATACTAAACTACTTCTCAACAAAATATTGGTAACATTTTATTATTCAAGAAATTAATCATTATCTTAACATCTAAGAGATTATAAAAATTATTATACTACCACACTAGGTCATAGCCTCAAATTCAGAGAACAGATATAAATAATTAATCATAATTACAAGTATGTAATAGCTAAACTCATTTTGCAACATAAAATTCATCTTCCTTTTAAAACAATATGAATCAAGACAAACAAAATTTGACTTAACTGTGCCTGGAATTTAAGAACCATTTTACTCTAAAAAGTAGTCAATAATATCCCTACAATAAACTTTGGGTTCAGTAGTAACCCAAATCTTTCTAATAAGCACCTAGCTGATACATTAACATGAAGGTAAAACAACACACGTTATTTTGATAGCCAAGTAGTTTGAAAGCCCAAATAATAGTTGTTTTAACTTCAGCTAATTTTAGCCTGTAGGAATTAAGTCTTGTTTAGATAGTCTGACCTACAAATTTAAGTCTGATTCAAAGATACAGAAGTAATTAAAAATACTGAATGCCCTTTAATGGCATCCCCCAAAAATGAGAATCTAAAAAATACCCATTTCAACTTGAACTACTCCAAACAAGCTGTTTATGTTGTCATATCTAAAAATACCATAACACTGTCCAACTTTTTAATGAAGAGAATTAGAATATTTTAAATCCTTTCTTCCCCATTTATTTTTTTTAAGGTTATTTATTTTTTCAGTAATCTCTACACCCCATGTGAGGCTCAAACCCATGACTTTGAAATCAAGAGTCACATGTTCTTCCAATTGAGCCAGCCAGATGCTCCTTTTCTTCCCCACTTAAAAAACTAACATAAATGGAAATGTAGCAAAGTTAAATAAGTAGTAATAAAATGGAAAAGAAATCATATACTACCTGAACTACTTCTATAATATTAATTTGTGAAATCTCCTTTGTTTTAGTCATATATATTTATTTGCCTTATTATCTCTATTGTACAAATAAATGATTCTGTTAAGATATTCACAAACCTGATTTTGGAATTAATACCAATATGAGTTTGTTTCATTGGAGAGCAGAGTGAGGTATCTTGACTACTATCAGTATTAAGAGAAACTGAATCAGACATCCGAGATGGAGAAGAACAGTTGCTGTTATTCTGATTGCTATTGTGTGTAACTTCATCTGATAAAGAATCTGTATCCTTTGCACCATCTGAAACAAAAAATTTTAAGTTGTTGATAAAGTCACTAAGGATTTGAGTTTAATACTTTGCAGTGATGACAAATGGCATTTATTGTCCTGGTTCAATATATAAAGAATTCTATGGATTATAAAATAAACAAAGGCACTTCTGAAAATTCAGTCCTAATACACACGAAGATTAAATAATTTAAAACTTGTGATGCCATTAAGCTTTTGACAAATATAATCTATGTTAAGATTACTGAAAGTTTTAGTTTTAACTACGGACAAGATTATATTATACAATGTTTTTCTAAGGCCATCAATTAGTTTTAGTGAGTATGGCTCTTGCACTCATTCACTGTATTTTTTTTTCAGTAAGCTCTACACCCAACATGGGATCAAGAGTCACATACTCTACCAACTGGGCCAGCCAGGTGCCCCCTCATTCACAACTTTAAAAAGTCATAATAATAAAGAATAAACAATACAGTTCACATCCTAAATTTGTAAATTTATCCGGGGAAGAAATTATCTCATACAAGTGTGGAGCTGTTTTCATCTGTTTTGAAAATAAAAATGAGCAATACAGTCAATTTAAAAAAAAAAAGGCACCAAACAAATCAAGAAGTTGCACAAGGTGAGCTCTCTTTTGCTATTCTTTTTTTTTTCTTTTGTATTCTTAAACCATTTTAAAGTGCATATGAAAAATGATCACTATATGAGACGGCTTTTGTTTTTTATATAAACAGAAATAGACAATATTCATATTCCATTATAGGCAGGTACTATTAAAAAGTATTATTATTTTTTTAAAGTAATGATAAAAAGACAGTAACTTGGGGCGTCTGGCTACCTCATTCGGTGGGGCATGCAATTCTTGATCTCAAGGTCATGAGTTCAAGCCCCAAGCTGGGCAAAGAGCTTACTTAAAAACAAAATGAAAAAAGATAGTAACATAGTATCTTTACAACCCTGGAGACTGTTTTTAATGCAATTCTACCCAAATCATAGGAAGAGTATATATAGACACAGTCATAGGAGATTATATGAATTAAAGATATTTTTTCTGTTCCAAATATCTTAGGAGCACAGTTCAAGTAGTCTGGATTCTTTACAGTTGACAATAATAGCACATGGGGCTTTCTAGATTCAACTTGAAGGTATTTGGGTGCTGGAGTCTTAATTTTTAAAATACTGTTAAGCAAGATGGCAGGTAAGTTCTTTCCTAGATCATCTTCTTCTTCTTCTTCCACCTCCTTGTGACAGATAGTAACATGTAAAATATTTAGCATAGTAAACAGCAACTAGTAAGTACTCAAATATCACTATCACTATTATTATGAAACACAAACTATATAAAAGCCACCTTGATGTAAGTTTCATTAATGCCATAAAGGCAAAGACTGGATGAGATAGTATAGACACGTTCAGGCACTAGGGGGGAGTAATGAGGGAAGCATGAAAGGAAGGGATAGATATTCTTCAAGTTCCCTTTCATTTCTAAGAGTCTGAGATTCTGTTACATGAAAAAAAAAGGCTGGGTGTGAGGAAGGTTTAAAAAGATTTCCAGGACAGATAAAAGAACAACAAGTACTATTTTACATCACGTACTGTGCTAGATCTGAATACTGAATAATCTAGCACATTTGATACTCACAAATTCCTTCATTAGCCTCAATTTATGTCAAGTTAGGTAAATTCATATGCATAAAATTAAGCTCAAGGATTACCCAGCAAATAAGCAGCAGAAACGGAATCACAATGCAGGCTTATCTGCCTATAAAGCCCACGCCCTTATACATAACCTTGCATGAGAGACGAGAAAATATCTGCTAAGATTCTTATTTAAAAACAAGAAGAAGGAGTAGACCTTTTAGATAGGCTTATTTTAAAAACTTTCGAAAAAGTGTTTTAAATAAAATAATGACATTTAATGAAATTTATTTCAAAAGAATTTATAAATCTGATAAATTCAGCCCATTTCTATTCCTAGTACTTTCAACATCTAACCTTTTTTGTTATTACTAAGAGCTACCACTTTCGGCTGGTTAATAGAGCTTTCAATTAATGGTGGTCGCATCTCTGCCATTTTCATCTCTTCATCAGAAGAAAGTTCTTCAGATTCCTAATTTAAAGAAAAAAAGTATTTAAATAAATTTTGGTTTCTTTAAATGAATAGATATTAAATCATAAGAACTTCAAAGGGAAAAGATAATTCAGAACATGGATGAAAAACCTTTTTATGGTAATAGTAACTAAAACTAATATATAATTTAAGTTTTTCAAGATATGGTAATAAAATTATGGTAATTATTAACAATTATCCCATAGTCAAAGTGGCTATGGGGTAACATTCCATGGTAGGTCTTAACTCAAGTGTATTAATGATTAATATGTGGCTGGTACTACGCCAAGTGCTAGAGAAACAAAAATGAATGAAACACAATCTCTGTCTTTGAAAAACTCAGTTTAGAGAAGGTGTTCCAACCAAAAGTCTCTTCCTAATTCTCACATTTATCTCCTCCAAGATTATCAAGTTGCAAGGAGTCAGAAGGACTGAGGTGCTCTTTCATTAAAATGAGTTAATGGCAATTTTTGACCAATTTGAAGATAGAATTTTTTATTATTCTCCATGAATTTTGCTCTAATATTTGACAACGGTTCCTTGATTATCTGCTATTGAATGCTATAAGTGAAAGGGGGTAGCAAACAAAAGGACCTAGTAGTAAACAACTATTTATAGAAATATTTTAACATCGCAAATACTGTATATAAAAAACAGAGCTTTTGCAAATTATTATTCCTAATGATGAAAATAAATAAATAATATGATGAAAATAAATAAAAAGTCTTAAACATTGTTCTGTTAAAATTACTAAGACTTTCCGTTACTTGTAAGTCACATAATAAAGATATGGACTAGGGTCAGAAAACTATTTCAGTAAAAAGGCCAGATCGTAAGTATGTTACACTTTGAGAGCCTTAAGTCTCTTTTCCAACTACCCAACTCTGCCATTGTGGCACACAAATAGCCACAGACAACATGTAAACGAACGACTGTGGTTGTGTGCCAGGAAAATTGAATTTCATCTAATTTTCCACATGTCATGAAATAGTCTTCTTACTCTGATTTTTATTCAATATTTAATAATGTAAAAGCTGTTCTTAGCTTGCAAGCCATATAATGACAGGCAGGGGGCTAGATACAGGTTATAGGCCACAGTTTGCCAAACCCTGTTCACGACTGTACTACAATGGAAAGACACTTCTAATTAGTAGAACAGGAAGAGAAAGTAAAGAAGGAAGGAACAGAAGCGAGGGGTGAGGTAAGACAGAAATGACATTCTGCACAAATTAAAGCATGGAAATAAGAGAAGGTATGCAGAGCATACCAACTCCATGTAGCTAGAGCTCAGATAACTAGCAGGAGACAGAAAAATTAGACTGGATTGAAGAGGGAAAGGTTATGCTCTTAAGTATGGACTCAGGTATGTGCTGGTCACTATTGGAAGTTGTCAAGCCAGGAACTCACATCAGATTATCTTTCAAAATGGTAACTCTGATATTAAGAATGTACAGGAAGAGAAAGAGACCAGCATAAAGGGATCTGGCTATCCTACAGTTCTAAAGAAAAAAACGTTTAACCTTAGGCAATGGCAGTGATGGCTGATGAAGAGAACATGACAGGAATTTTGGAATGAATAGGACCTAATGACAGAATGAATGCAAAGAATGAGAGAACGGGAGAAGGAAGGGCAAATGGTCTCTCCTAATTTTGATACGTGCAGTACTTTCAACTGCTGAACAGACTTCTTCCTATACTACACCTGGCATCTGGGAGCTACAGCCTCCTACATTTCCTCTCACCTTTCTGTTTCCTGTGCTCAAGTCAATTAATGTACCTGAAGTTAGCTCTTATTTTATCCTTCCTCACTCTTTCTCTTTGGATTGCATTTTCTTCAATGTTATGTTTAATGTAGATAATTCTTCAATTTATAATCTAGCTTGCATTTCTCTTCCAAGCTAAAGATACACATTTCCAGTGACCTACTGAATACGTCTAATGGATGGTCCTGTTAAGTGTTCAACTACCAGATATTCAAAAACAAACTAGTCCTTCAAAGCCTGCTTTGAAACCCAAGTTCAGTTAATGGCATCATCATCCTATTCAACCAAAGTTATGTGACTATTCCCTCTTCTCCACTTCTTATAGTCAGGGATATTTACATAGTAAATCTCTTACATTCTTAAAATTAAGTTCCAGTCCACATTTTCTAGTATTATTATTCTAAAAGCCCTCAAACTTGGGAAGATTCAGTAGTTGTTGCCAGATAACCTTAATACATAGCTCTATCACAAGTACTGCTCTGCTAAAAGGCCTTCAGTGGCTCCTCAAAGACTACAGAACACTAAATCCAAACTCTTCAGCATGGCTTTCCAGAGCCTCATCATCAGGAGTCAAACTATTCTACTAATTTTGTTTCTTTCTACCACCCCTGATAAACTCAGATAGATGGAACATGCTTTTTTCTACATTTCTCAAGCACACTCTTTTGCTATCATTATTCCTTCCATATTTTATTCAGTTCTCCTATTTCTGCTGGATGAAATACTCCAAGTACAAGTTAAACAGCCCCTTGATCCTAAAGCATCTCGGTTGTTCCTAGCCAGAAAATATCTCTTTTCTAAATTTATGTAGCACTTAGTATTTTTATTACTTAGTACTTTTCTTATATACTAAGCACCTTCTAACCTTGATTATATCTATATACCCATGTATCTATTCTGCCACCATAGCTCCAAACACAGTGCCTTACACATAGAAATCATACAAAATAAAGTATTAAGTTCACTAGGACAAACCTAATAACCTTTTCACAGATTATGTTATATTAGGCCCAATGTATTTAATAAGTGTATTGAATGATGTGATCCATTTAAAGTACATTCACAAGCCACGAGGTTTCTTTCTTGCAGTGAATACCAGCTTAAAGGATAATCTTGAAGACAGATGTGCTTTGAATATATTTAAATTTTTCAGGAATAAAGATGCTACTATGAACCCACAATATCACCTTTTCTATATACCAGTGCTCTCTAAAAGAACTTTCTATAATGATAAAAATGCTCTGTCTGTGCAGTTCAACATGGTGGCTGGACGTAGCTACTGATCATTTGTAATGTTGACTAGTAAAACTAAGAAGCAGAGTTCTTACCTTTATTTACTTAATTTAAATAGCCACTTATAACTAGTGGATACATAGTGGAAAATGTAGCTATAAATCAAAAACACTTCAGAATTTAATTTTGTAAAGTTAGAGCTTTACCATTTTACATTATCTCCAGCAGTATATGAGGGGAAGCAAAAAAAAAAAAAAAAAAAAAAGTGCAGCTACTTCTGGAAAACTGGCATTTTCTCAAACAGGTAAACAGTTACTATATGATTCAAAGTTCTACCCCTAGGTATATATCCAAGAAAAAAAAGAAAATATTTACTGACACAAAAACTTGTATCCAAGTATTCACAGTGGCCTTATGCACTATAGTCAAAATGTGGAAATAACCAAAATGTCCATCATTAATGATACAATGGAGTATTAATGGTCAAATCTATAGAGGCAGATAATCAGTAGATAAGATGGTAGGGCTCAGGGGGATGGAGTGGTTGTGGGGAGATGGCTATGAAGTACTGCCTTTCTTTTGGGGGTAACAAACATTTGAAAAGTAACTGCAGTGAAGGTTGAACAACTTTTAGTAGACTAGTAGCCACTGAATTCAAGCCCCACATCAGGCGTGGAGTCTACTTAAAACAAAATAAAAACAAAACTGGAGGTATCAAAATCACAGATTTCAAGATATACTACAAAGGTGTAGTAATCAAAACAGTGTAGTACTGGCACAAAAACAGAAACACTGATCAATGGAACAGAATAGAGCCCATAAATAAATCCATGATCATATGGTCAATTAATCCTTGACAAAGCAGGAAAGAATAACCAAAGGGAAAAAGAATGTCTCTTCAACAAATGGTGTTTGGAAAACTGGACAGCAACATGCAAAACAATGGAAGTGGACCACTTTCTTACACCATACACAAAAATAAACTCAAAATGGATTAAGGACTTAATTGTGAGACCTGAAACTATAAAAATCCTAGAAGAGAGCACAGGCAGTAATTTCTCTGTCAATGGTCATAGGAACATTTTTCTTTCTTTTTTTTCTTTCTCTTTTTTCAAGATTTTATTTTTATGTCATCTCTACACCTAATGTGGGGCTCAAACTCACAAACCTGAGATCAAAAGTCGCATGCTCTACTGACTGAGCCAGCCAGGTGGCCCAGAACATTTTTCTAGACATGTCTCCAGAGGCAAGGGAAACAAAAGCAAAAATAAACCATGGGGACTACATCAAAATAAAAAAACTTCCCCACAGCAAAGGAACCAATCAATAAAACTAAAAGCAACTTACTGAATGGGAGAAGATACTTGCAAATGACACATCTGATAAAGGGTTAGTATCCAAAATATATAAAAAACTTAAAAAACTCAACACCAAAAAACAAATAATCTAATTTAAAAATGGGCAGAAAACATGAGCAGACATTTCTCCAAGAAGACAAAGAGAGGGCCAACAGACACATGAATAGGTTCTCAACATCACTCATTATCAAGGTAATGTAAATCAAAATCACAATGATGTATCACCTCAGAACTGTCAGAATCGCTAAAATCAAAAACAAGAAACAACAAGTGTTGGTGAAGATGTGGAGAAAAGGAACCATCTTGCACTGCTGGTGGGAATGCAAACTGGTACAGCCGCTGTGGAAAATGGTGTGGAGGTTCCTCAAAAAAATTAAAAATAGAATTACCATATGATCCAGTAATTCTACTATTGGGTATTTACCCAAAGAATATGAAAACACTATTTTGAAAAGATATATGCACCCTGATGTTTATGGCAGCATCGATTACAACAGTCAAAATATGGAAGCAACCCAAGTGTCCATCGATAGATGAATGAATAAAGGTGTGTGTGTGTGTGTGTGTGTGTGTGTGTGTGTGTAGCTATCTATCTTGCCATAGACAGACAGATATACTGGAATATTACTCAGCCATCAAAAAGAATGAAATCTTGCCATCTGCAACAACAAGGATGGCTCTAGGAAGTATAATGCTAAGTGAAGTCAGAAAAAGACAAATACCACATGATTTCACTCATATGTGGAATTCAAGAAACAAAACAAATGAACAAAGAAAAAAAGAGACAAACTAAGAATCAGACTCTCAACTACAGAGAACAAACTGATGGTTACCAGAGGTGGGGGATGGGTGAATAGGTGATGGGATTAAGAGTGCTCTTGATGAGTACTCAATTAAGTACAGAATTGCTGAATCACTATATAGTACACCTGAAACTAATATAACCCTGTATGCTAACTATACTGAAATTAAGAAAAGAAAAAAGTCTCAGACATTCAAGGAAAAAAAAAAAACTTCACAACCAACGATAAATGCTTAAATAAGTGAAATAATTTAAATATACCTATGGTAACCTTTTTATTGTTAAACAGTTGAGATGATGTATTTTAAAGAATTAGAATAGAACCACCACAATCTAATTTACATAGTAAACATTTGAGTGCAATACTGGTATAAAATTTTAAGTTCAAAGTGATAAATAAGTGATAATAAAGTAAATACCATGAAATTTCTCAAATGAGCATATTTTCTGCTTTTGGTATCAGTTTTCTATCTTTAGTTATTAGCAACAATGAAATACTAAATTCTTCAAAGTTGTTACAAGTGTGCCAGAGAATAATCACAAAGCAGTACCTCAAAAACATCATCGTGATTAACAATATGCTTCAAATTCTCCGAGGCTTTCATATTTGTAGTCATGGGTAGACTCCCAGGACTAATCTCAGCTTCAGATTCACTGGTCTTCTGTAAAGAGTTTCCTATCATATACTTTTCTCTTTCATCAGCTTTGATTCTTACTGGAGTGGTACTTTCTGAAGTCTATGTAAAAGAAAAAACAACTCATATTCCTTAAAGCTCTATATCTATTTTTGTACTATAGTTCAGATTAGAATTTAAAAGTAGGGGAGCCTGGTTGGTTCAGTAGGAAGAGTGTGTGACTCCTGATCATGGGTTCAAGCCCCACAAAGGGTGTAGAGATTACTAAATATATATATTTAGTATATTTATATTTAGTATATATATATTTAGGCCATATATGCTCATTTGAAGAGTAGGTGGCCCCCAAAGGTTCACGAACCACATTAAACTTTATAATTTAGCTGAGGCTACATTTCACCTTTTAAGCTGCAAAGCTGGTGTTCATGAGTGAATCACTTAGCTCAGCACGCTCAAACTCAGGATGGTTAGAGTGTTTTCTGCTGATTGTGGAATGTATAGTAATTCTAGTGACATGAGAAAACTTCAGTTTCTGTAATATAGTATGGGGGGTAAAGTCCATTGAAGGAACACAAACTTTAAGGATCTGTGTAGGTTTCTGAAACATCCCAAGGAAATAGTCTGCATAGCAATTACATTTAAAATTAGAATTGGGTAGAGTGGATCAAAATGTTATCATGGGGAAAAAAGTATTTCTGTAACAATGAATTTTCTGACATTCCTTATCTTATTCTTGGTTCAGGCAAGATTTTTTAAAACCTATATTGACGCTATCCTGCCCACATGGAACGTCTGTACCATACTGAAGTGTAATAACAGCAATTAGAGAGTTTGCTATTATTCCAGCTTTTACTTCAGGTGGCTGAAAACACCACCCTAAATTTGAGAGGACATTATCGTGTATACAAAAAGGACCATTGTATCAATTATTATCTTAAAGTTTTAAAAAGCTTGAAATACGTTTTAGTCAATTATTTTGAGTTTTCTAACCTTCACACCCACATCATTATTTACAACTTGCTGATCTTCATGTGGTTTCAGATCTTTTCCAGAATCTTCACAAGTCTCTTCATCTTTTAATCTATGTACAATGGTTTGAACAGTTTTGACCATATTCTTAAGCTCATCTGGGTATGGTGTTGGATATCTCTTTAAATTTCCCTCCTAGAGAAATAAAATAAGTAAAATTTGAAATATGGATAAATATTTCTAACACCAACCTCAACATTTAATCTATAATCCATCTTAATCGTGTTGATTATCTGGCTCCTGGGGGTAACTTTAAACACAGATGACAGGCTATTGAAAG
The DNA here is from genome assembly GCF_023065955.2 of Ursus arctos. Lineage (NCBI taxonomy): Eukaryota > Metazoa > Chordata > Mammalia > Carnivora > Ursidae > Ursus > Ursus arctos. Next base: position 53,429,098 of record NW_026623067.1, on the reverse strand, counting down.
CATTTTAAACACAATAAAAGTATGGTTTTATCAATAGTGAAAGACTTCACAGTTACATATTTAACTAATGCTTGGAATGCTTTTTTTAGCAGATTTATATGTATTCCATTTTAAGATTTATGGTGTGGATATTGCCAACACTATCACTTGGCTTTGAAACAGTTACATTTTCCAGCTATTTACCCAGACACATATAAAATTCCTATATTTATATGTTGTCTTTTATGGCAGGAACCAAATACTTTCAAAGTCAGTCTAATTGTCATTTTCTGGGATTCAGCTAGTTTATATAAGGGAAAAATAATTACATCCACAAGTAATTTGGAAATGAATTATTTACTACTTCTGTCACTGCAACACAGATTCTCAATCCCATAAAGAAAAACATGTTCATAACAGAGTTCTTGATCCTAGAATCTAAATAATAAATCATTAAAGAAAGGGAAGAGGGAAAACAATCATGTATTTTTCTCTTGTCTTTATATTATGAAATTTGGCTTATAATAACACAGTTTTATACTGTTCTCAAATTCTTTCACATGACATTTGTGTAGGATCAATAAAACTTTAAATGCCTTGAGGGCAAGGAATGAAACCAGTAATCCTCTGTATCTCCCAAAACAGCACAGTAAGGTAAATAGCACCAAATAAATATCAGCAGACCTGTTTCAAACTTGAAGGAAGAACAGGACTCACCCTGGGAGGTGCCTCCCTTTCATCTTTGTCTTCATCACAGTCAAATGCCACTTGAGCCCGCTGTTTCCTCTGTTCCTCCCACAGTGAAGGATTAAAACTTTCATTATCTGATATGAACATAACTAGAGAAAAACAAACAAAAAACAAAAAAAATCTACTATATTTTACTGTAATTATGAAAAACATTACTTGCTCATAATTTTCTTGAGTTATAAACATTAAGATATGTCAAGAGTGGTCAATGCCAGCAGCATTAAATGTTACATTAACAACTAGGCTGTGATTCTAATATTTCTTTCTTTCTTTTTTTTTTTTTAAAGACTTTATTTATCCATTTGAGAGAGAGAGGGATACCACGAGTAGGGGCAGTGGCAGGCAGAGGAAGAGGGAGAAGCAGGCCCCACAAGTGGGGAGTGACGCGGGGCTTGATTCCAGGACCCTGGGGTCATGACCTGAGCCAAAGGCAGACACCCAACCAGCTGAGCCATCCAGGTACCTCCTAATATTTCTTTACAATATTAATCATATATCTTTTCATCCCTAAAGCTAAATTGCCTTCTTACCAGGAGGGTTCCCGAAAAGAATCTAACAATTACAACTCTAAGTAGATACGTGATTTTGTGCAGTTCCCCACAAAAAGCAGCACGGCAACAGTGCTACCTTTGGCAGCACATATATAACATGGTGATATATAAATTATTTCATCCAAGTTTTTGCATTCAGAATAATCTCCCCAATTCCAATATTGTTCATTACATATGCGGGATGAGGAGACAAAGACAAAGCGAGTTCTTTTGGTTAAAAAAGATTACCCTGATGCCGTGTAATTACATTTTTGCATTATACATTATACTTTACATACAGCTTTACTAAGTAAATAAAGCGCTTGCAAGATACTTTCTATATCAAAATGTAAGGAAAACTGAAAATCTAATATAAATGCAACACTACATATCTGCTATGCATTATAATATTGAAGGTAAAGATTCAACAACTGTTACATGTTTTCGCTTATTAGGCAGGTAAAAAAAATCTAAGCCTTAAAAATTAATCCATTTTGACTATTATGTATCACCCTACAGAAGGTTGTGCAATACGAGATAAAATCATAACCGTTTTCTGCCCACTAAACGAAAATGACTACACCTGCTCAAAACAAAAGGGAGTAAAAGCACTCAAAATTAGTTAATGGAAAAAATGAAATCCCTGGAACCCCTATGTGGTCAATTTGAATATTTATGCAAAAGTAGCATAATTATCATTAACTTTTGGTCCTTATTGTGGGCTTCTTACCCTTCTTTAATATCATATACAAACAAAGAATGCCACAAAACCAAACACACAAGGAGAACTGAGTTTCTGTCTTCTGCTTTTTCTTGTCTTCAATACGTGGCTCAAGAATTTTTTTAAAAATAACTTTGTGGCGTTAATAGTTAATGAATTAGAAAGTTTCTTTTTGTTTGTGGAAGGTGGTTCAAATTCCTAGGAATTCCTATCGACTTTTGTGGTATACTAGGAAAGGCAAGCAGAGCCAAGCAGTTTGCAACAAACCCTATTTCCAGGATTCAGAAAATTCCCCTCCCATTTTAACCAGTAATTTCAATCACCAGCCTAGCTGAGAAATCTCTTAAGTGTTTTTACATCATGCCAAAGCAATCTTACACCAGAATTTTTTCAGAACCCCAAGGAAAGTAACTTTTACCATGCCTCTCATTCTTGTCAACTTCTGATCGGCTACACTTTCTACCCTTTAAGTATGAATCTCGCATCTTTTGAGATTCACGGCATCAAGTAATACTACTACTTTCTCTGCATTTTAGATGCCACTAGACCTGATCACCCTGGGATATTCATTGCAGACTCTAGTATTTGCCTAACAGCCTTTCTCTCCACCTAAAACCTGCCAATCTAGAATGGTAACAATGTGTGATTACCCCACAATACTACAATTTCACAGTTCTCAATTTCAATGTCCATTTGTACTTCACCAACGTGATTCATAACTGTGGTCACACTCAAGAAGTAAGTTTCTGTAAATTTTCCTCCTCCCTGACCACTACACTCATCCTTTCATATCATCCACTTCCTTATTATTGCTGGTACACTCTGAGTTCCTTACTATCCTTCTTATTCTTCCTGTAAAACCACTCTAGGTTTTACTTTCTTTTCTATTTGGCTTAGGTTTAATGATATATTATTTTAACCACTCTCACATTTCTTGCCCCTTTTCCTCAGGTTATACCTATCCAAAAAAACCCATAATGTGCTACTTCAATCACCTACCTTCTCTGCTCTGGAACTGCTCACTTCTCTCAGAGAAAAGTGACATCACCTTGTTGTTTAGAACCATTACAAATTTATGGTATTCCCTCATCTTTGCTCCATCTTCAGTGCTGCCCAGGAATCCTTCTATTTATCTCTAGTTGATTTCCCACTACAAATCACTGTCTTCAAAGGCCCTTCCCCTGGCCTCTAGAGGAAATTTTCTCTTTGACTTCAATGAGTAAAGAAATGCAATCAAAAGATTCAGACTGATAACTCCCTGACCTCTGCAACAACCAGTTTTCCCCAGCTACAATTATTATATGGATGCATATTTCCCATTCAACACCGATTCCTCTAAGTAGGCCCAAAATACCATCCTTCTCTTTCAAACTTATCCATCATTATCTCCCTTTAGAAAGCGAGCTGCTGCTGCTTTTTTTTTTTTTTTTTTTTTAAGAGTTTAGGTAATCTCTATACCCAATGTGGGCCTCAAACTCACAACCCTGAGATCAAGAGTGACATGCTCTACTGACTGAGCCAGCCAGGCACCACAGAACATGAGCGTCTTGAAGCAAGGATTTTTATCTTTAAATAGTTAGATCTAACCCACTGCTTGGCACATAGGTGCTCGATAAAAATGGAATGAATTAAATGTGAACCAAGTATCTATTCCCCTAAAACTGTATAAAACTCCAAGCCAAGAACATTGTATTTTCTGACTTGTTTATTTCTTTGAGGCACTATGATAAAGGAAAAAGCTTTTCTTGCATTTGAAAAAAAATTCACCCACCTGGCCATGTCAATGTAGTTTCTGATTCAGTATTTTAAGTGCAGTATGTTACAGTGCCTTCCTTGTAATAATACCTATAGTGAAATACCTTGAGAAATGTGTAAACTCTAAGAGGACTCAGAATATTATTTTTTTAAGTTTTATTTAAGTAATCTCTACAGCCAAGGTGGGGCTCAAACTCACAACCCTGAGATCAAGAGTCACATGCTCTTCCGACTGAGCCAGCCAGGCGCCCCAAGGACTCAGCATATTGTAACTGTATCTCAGACTTTTCCTTTTAAGACTCTTCTACTCTAAAATATGTTTCTCATACCAAACATTCAAAGGGGTAAGATTTTATTTTGCTACTTCTACTCTTTATATACAAATACATTTCTTACCTGAACTATGACCTTTTAGAAACAAACAGGGAATAAATTAAAACGAAAGAAATGATAGGAGGCCAGGTAAATTTGAATCATGAAAAGAGAAGACAGTAAGAGAGATCAAGGCATGAGTATACACATGATTAGAACAGTTCTGAGCAGGAGTCACCATTCTGTAAATGGTTAGATAATAAATATGTTAAGTTTTGTGAACCAAGAGACAAAATCAAGGATACTACAGTAGGTACTTACGAGAGAAATCACATTTCCAAAGATTACCAACAAATTTAAAATATACTAGTAATTGAGTACCACTTTTTGTTATATTATAAGGCAAATGAGAAGACTGAAGTTCTTACTGTTGGAGTAAAATTTTGCTTAACTGGCATTGACTATCATCACACTGATGTAAATATTCACCTGTAAAAACTATTCTTAGCTTGTGGGCCACACAAAAAACAGGTAGCAGGTCAGATACAGCCCATGGGCCATAGTGTGTCAATCACTCTTATTGGAACAAAAAGTGTCATGACACGGGGCGCCTGGGTGGCACAGCGGTTAAGCGTCTGCCTTTGGCTCAGGGCGTGATCCCAGCGATCTGGGATCGAGCCCCACATCAGGCTCTTCTGCTATGAGCCTGCTTCTTCCTCTCCCACTCCCCCTGCTTGTGTTCCCTCTCTCGCTGGCTGTCTCTATCTCTGTCGAATAAATAAATAAAATCTTTAAAAAAAAAAAAAAAAGTGTCATGACACAATATATTTATCTGATTGTTTCCTGGAAGGGCCTTCAGTGGCACCTCACAATTATGTATTTAACAGTTTAGTTCAGGGGCACCTGGGTGGCTCAGTCAGTTAAGCATCAGCCTTAGGCTCAGGTCATGATCCCTTGAGTACAGGGATTGAGCCCCGCACTGGGCTCTCTGCTCAGCTCCTCCCTCTGCCCTTCACCCTGCTCATGCTCACTCTCTCTCTCAATTAAATAAATAAAATCTTAAAAAAAAAAACCACAACAGATTAGTCCATTACTCAAATAAAAAATACACTATATGCCTTTGCCTAGTTTTATTCATTGCTGGAATCATGTTTGGTTATTTTAGTGTTAGTTAAAATGAAAGGAAAATAACATTCTGAAGTCTCTATGTGGCAGTAACAAAAGCAGTAGACAAAGCACTAATAACACATTAATATAATAAAAATACCAAAGATTAAATATGTCTTTTGGAGACTGGTTCCATCACAAAGGAAAAAGTAATTATGTTTGAGAATCTTCCTTCAGTATGATAACTGTATTGGATTTCTAATAATTACCAGTTTTTATTATTTTTCTGAAATAAAAGGAGCAAAATGAGAATAAGAACGAATTTTCCCAATTTCCTTTTTCTACCCTTTAGGACAGGGACAAAAAGCTATTAAATCTGGCTCACTTACCATTTCTGTATAGCTTACAACCTAAGAATGGTTTTAAAATTTTTAAATGTTGGGGCAAAACACCCAAAACATAAACAATTTCATGACACATGAAAATTACATGAAATCTAAATTTCTCTGCTCATAAAATTTTAATAGAACACACCTATGCTCATTTGTTAACACACTGTCTATGACTGTTTTTGCACGAAACAGGCAGCATCAAGTAGCCGCAACAGGAAAGTATGGTCTACGAAGACTATAATATTTATTAAATGGTTCTTTACTTACCTAATTTGCTAACCCATGCAACAGGACATTAAAGTCTCTTCTCTGCACTAAGAATTTATTCTCTTTCCTCACAAATATTTTAAGTATTAGCATTCTATCTTCCCACATAAAAGAACAAGTATTTGAATATATTATGTAGCTGACTGTAATACTATTAGAAATCATCTTCAGAGATTAAGTAGAAAATTGAGACGTAAGTCCCAGTGACTATGGCAAACAAAGAAAAAAAACACCTACTGACGTATCCAAATATTCACTATAATTCCCCAAAATGCACAAATAAGGGCATAAGCCAGAGTTGGTATATCTATTTTGAACTTCTTCATTTCTTTTTTTTTCCTTTGTAACCTCTATGCCCAATGAGGGGCTTGAATTCATGACCCTGAGATCGAGAGTCACATGCTCTACCAAATGAGCTAGCCAGGTGCCCCTGAACTTCTTACCTTCTAATGCACATATAGAGTACCTGCATAAAACAATACTTCAACACTACCTAAAATTAAGTATTCTACATTTTGTTATGAATACATTTCCAAACTATATTATTAAATATGGAAACTGGGGATCGATTTAAATATATGAAAGAGGGATTGTGCTTACAAACCTATTTTCTAAGCATTAACTATAGAGCCCCAATGAAGAAAGCTAATCACATCTGACTTCTCACAAGTCTTAACTTTTTTTTTTTTTTTTTTAAGATTTTATTTATTTGACAGAGAGACAGCCAGCGAGAGAGGGAACACAGGCAGGGGGAGTGGGAGAGGAAGAAACAGGCTCCCAACGGAGTAGCCTGATGTGGGGCTCGATCCCAAAACACTGGGATCACGCCCTGAGCCCAAGGCAGACGCTTAATGACTGTGCCACCCAGGCGCCCCTTAACTTTTAATTCAATTCAAAAGCTAAATAGTTTTGCTTCACCCAAATAAATCTCATTAAATAATTCCCATGAAATGATAACTTATCAAGCAGAGGAAGTCTTTTATTCCTTCTTGCAAAGAATAAGAAATAATTAGCACAGATAAATGAGTTCTCTATTTATCACCAACAATGGAACAGAAGTTAAATGATTTTAGTTTTTAATCTATTTAAGTATTTCAAAACTGTTTGCTAAACCTGCCAAAACAATGTAAGAATAATAACACCCAATTTGATTCTGTCATTGTACTAAGCACTTTACATCAAGTGCTTCTCATCTGCACAAAAACCCTGCAAAACGGATACTATTATCATTATTCCAAGATAAGGAAACGGAAGCTCAAGAATTTATTTAACTGGCTTGTGGTATATTTTATAAATTAAAATTAATGGTTAATTTAGATTTTTTTCTGCAGTGTTTTTATGTATTTAGAGTTAATTTATAAATAACTTTGGGCCATAAAGATTTTCACTGGTTTCAGAAAAATATACACATAAAAATTATATTTTTAGGTGCACCATAAAATATACATTACACACAGACACATAACATGTATAAAAACAATTTGCTCCTTAGTCTAAAAGGCTTTTATACCAAAACTGTTGAAAAACATGCGTGTACAATAGTACAGCATATTTATTCCCCTTTATAGGCAAAACATAAGAATTTAGAAATAACTTTTTAATCAGAATTCTACAAATTATCCTTATCTGGTATGCAGATCCAAGGGTAGTATTTAGTCTACAACAAAAGAAGTGAACAAAATATTTCCTGGTTCAATACTCGTAATTACATAACACTTGACATGCATTCCTAACATTTAGCTAAAGAATAGAGAGATCTATAATAGATAAAGTTGACTGCTTAATTTCAAGGAATCACTTAAGGAAGCACATGGTCTACATGTACCTCTAACTTCAACTATCTATAACCCTGAGATACTTATTTTCTCATTTTCAGAAATTTATTGACCAATTCTCCAAATTCCCTTCAAGCTAGTAAAAGTCTATGAGACTTAAAATTCACTTCACACCTATGCTGTGATTTGTTAGTATTTAAATTTTTAAAAGAAAAGAAATTCTTGAGTTCCTACCATCCTCAGTCCTTGGCTGCTGAGGGAACATGTAGTTAGTAAGCACCATTTTCTGGGTCTCTGAATCAGTCTCTTTTTGAAGAGGTATCAGGGGTTTGGACTAGGGAAAGAAAATAAATGTTTACTTTTCAATAATCCTAAAGCAAATACATACCCAGCAATTCTTCTGAATAAGTACTCACCATTTTTTCTAAAAGTACCAATGTGTAGATTACAAAAGCAAGCTTATATATACACAAAAAACGTTTAAGCATTGATTTGAAACCTTATAAGAATCTTAACAAAAAATTTAGTTTTTAGTATACAAAACTCATACTGTATTGCAATTACCACTGATTATCAATACAATTTAAAAACATCTCATATACCAAGTATACCCATAATCCAATAATTACTTATCACAGTGATTTAATAAAGCTATAAAACAAGCCTTTCCATTTTACATTACTGTGCCCCCTTTATGTTCTTTTCCCTTTGGGAAGAGGCTTTTATAGAAACGGTTTAGAAAGCTTAGTCTAGTTATCTACAGGTTAATTTTAGCTGAAAAGAGAGTATTTAAAACAAGTATTAAGTTGTAACCTGCTTCTCTCTTCTGTCTCTTGTCTCCATTAACGGTACCACAAATTACTCAGTGGTGAAACTGTAAACCTTTATAAATTATAAAGGTTATTTAGACCTCATTTTTTCTTAAGTCTTCTTTCCTAACTGGTTATAAACTGTTTTCAATTTATTCTTAATATAACTAATAACTTTTGCCAGCCTATTAACCTAAAATCCTACCAATCCAAGCCTTGGGTCAACTCCAAACAGGAGGGGGAACTACCCAATTTCTCCTTCACCTGCCACCCTATCAATTAAATCTTTAGACTTTTGTGAAAACTCTGCAGCTAGCTAAATCCATCCTATAATCTTACTCCTATTCAAACATTTCCTCCATGCCCCTCAATTTTTCTGTGGTAAACAAACTGCCCTACATCTCGAACATCTTCACTGGAAACTTTCCTTGACCTCCTCAGATGACAGAAATGGTAGATCTATTCCTTCCCCAAAGATAGTGCTCCCCTTAAGTCTTCTCAAATACAGGGGTGCTTATTCTCCCACAGCTCATAAACCCTGGGTTAGGGGGTAGATTTAGAGCTTACAAATGCTATGAGATCATCACACTTATCTCTTCAAGTATAAATACCTGTTCTTTTGAGGGATATTCAACTTTGCCTCTACCATTCTGAACTCTGCCTCTGCCATTCTATCTTTCCTAATATCCACTGACCTCCCATCTATTCTTGATTCTTTTATGACAAACTTTCCATAGTCATGGATAATTCAATAGATATAAAATGTAAATGACATGGTCATTCTCTTAACCCACGGATGTCTTAGCAGATGAGAAGTACATGAGAAAGGGGAAAGCAGTCTACTTAGATGAACGTAACAAAATTATTTGGAGGCTTTTAAAAACAAATCACCCCTGGGTGCCTGGGTGACTCAGTTAAACGTCCACCTTTGGCTCAGATCATGATCCCAGGGTCCTGGGATTGAGCTCTGTGTTGGGCTCCCTGCTCAGTGGGGAGCCTCCTTCTTCCTCTCCTTCTGCCGCTGCCCCTGCTTGTGCTCTCTCTCTCTCAAGGAAATAAAATCTTTAAAACAAACAACAAATCACCCCTGAAATGGTTCTAAAACCAACTGTGGCAATAACTGCACAATTCTATAAATATATTAAAAAGCATTCAATTGTACACTTTAAAATGGGTGAATTGTATGGTAAGTAAATTATATTTTAACAAAGATGTTATAAGAAAACTAATCATCTGCTATTTATGGAGTACAAAGACAGAAAAAGAAACTCAGAACTATTTACCAAGCCTCCCCATTCCCTAAAACATCTAATTCTAGTGATCTCTATTCCTATTTCTTTTTTTAAATTTATTATTATTTTTTTTAGTAATCTCTACACCCAACATGGAGCATGAACTCATGACCCTGAGATCAAAAGTCGCATGTTCTTCGGACTGAGCCAGCCAGGCACCACTCTATTCCTATTTCACTTCAGATATTCATTCTACTCCCTTTCCATAATTCCCACAATATATCCAATAAATATTCATCCTCTGAAATCTAAAATCACTCATTCAACAAATATTTGCTTATATTTGCCCTTTATATGCTGAAGTACCATGACAGGCACCAGGTATACAATGGTTACTGATTTGGGAGAGCTTACAATACATGAGAGGAAAGATAGGGATAACAAAATGAGACATTACAACATGATTTAAGTACAGGATGGAGAGGGTACAGGGAGTTAACAGAACACATAGGAAGTGTTCACTTATCACAAACTTGAGTGATTAGGAAAGCATTCCTGAGAGAATAACTTCCTACATGATGAATAGGCTTTAGCCAGGTAAGAAGGGGGAGAGAGAATGTTCCAAGAGAGAACTCATCTGGGGATATGAAAATGAAGGTGTAAGGGATAGAGATGAAGACAGAGGATGAGCAAGATCTTGAAGGATACAATATGGAGAAAGGAGAAGTCATGAAAAGGTTTTAAATAGATTAGTGCTGGAACCAGATAAAAGGACATTTGTAGTGTGGTTCAGAATGAAATAAGGGTGATATGAGATTGGAAGTGGTGCCAACACTGGAGGCAGAGACCTGTTAGGAATCTCAATAGTCCAAGTCAACACTGTCCAGCATAAAGACAAAAGTGAGACTAAAATGAGAACCATAGATAGTTTATAAATTTTTGGCAGGTGCATGTATTTAAAAAGCAAAAATAAGTTAAATTTTGATAATGCATTAAATTTAACATATCCTATATATTTAAAATATAATTTTGATGTGTGATCAATAAAAATTGCAATGTGACATTTTACTTCCTTTGTTTATACTGCATATACAAAATCCAGTGTGTATTTTACACTGAGAGCACATCTCAATTTGGACTACACACATGACAGTAGTGCCTACTGTAATGGACAGTGCAGGTCTAAGTAAAAGATGATACACTCTATGATGAACAGTAGTTAAGAATTATACACCCAAGTCTTTGTCTCTAGCAAGTACTTTTTACTGATCCAGGGAACCCAGGAAAAGAAAAAGATTTGGAGCACAGGATGGAATGTTCACTTTTGAGCTATCTGATTTTGAGACATCTAGGTGGCAATGTTAAGTAGACAATGATTGTGCAGTTCAGGAAAGAGAACTGAGCTGAGGATAACTGTTAGGAATAACGGGCATACAGGGAGTAATTGCATCTTTCCTAGAGGAAAGTATAGGAAAAGAAACTAAAGAAGAACCTACAGTACTACATGGGCCACCAACATATAAAAGACTGGCAGAAGAAAAATTCCTGAAAGGAAACTGAGGAGTGGCCAATCACAAGGACAACCAGTAGAGAATGCTAAGACAGACACCATGCAGTGCTCTCTCTCCAGTGTTCGACACTTGCTAGTCAATTTCACCAAGACTGACACTCCCTTGAACTTCCAACTTTATCACCATCATTCTTTCCCATCTTTGCTTCTCTCTTTGTACCTCACTGGATCTCATTATAACCAATTTCCTGCCAATTACCAAGACCTCCTTGCTGCATTGTCTTTCTTTTACACCTTGATGGCAAAGCTGCAACCCACAATCATACCAATCCTGCGCTTTGTCTGTATCACACAATTGAGCAAATTAGTTTAACTACGAGTTTGTGATAACCAACTTCAACAGGAATCTCAATGTTGCCTGAAAACCCTTCCATGTTTCCTAAATTATATTCTGAAGATACTATTTTCTAAAAGATTTTAAAAAACCCAAAAAACAAAAATAGGATTTAACAACTGGTTGGAAACTGCTACATTCCAAGAATTTCAACATAAACATTTTTAGCTCTCCCTCTCACAAACATCAGACCAAGCTGCCTTCAAAAGGATAAGAATTCCTGCCACAGTTTTATTTTTTTAAAGATTTTATTTATTTGTCAGAGAGAGAGAGACAGAAAGAGAGAGTGTGCACAAGCAGTGGGAGCAGCAGGTAGAGGGAGAAGCAGGCTCCCCGATGAGCAAGGAGCCCGACGTGGGGCTCGATTCCAGGACCCCAGGATCATGACCTGAGCCGAAGGCAGATGTTTAACCAACTGAGCCACCCAGGCGTCCCTCTACCACAGTTTAAAATTCTATCAGTCACACACCAGTTATCCAACTCCCTTCTCATATTCTTAATCTCATTCTCCACACAGCCTCCTTGCAACAACCTATAAAAATGTTCTCTAATACTAAAGGATTCCTTCTTACACTGTCCCAGCTACCAGTTTATTTTCCACTACTCCTTTTCTTTCTCATCCAACCTTCTTAAAAGCTTAATCAACAACTCTATGGTTCCATTCTCTCATTTATTCATTTCTTAAATTGCATCAATTGGGTTTTTGATGTACTCCTCTAAAACTACATTAGCTATCGTCGAAATAAGTTGGCAAGTTTTAACTTGCCAAAATATAATGCATATTTTCCAGATTTCATTTGAATTCACCCCCTCCAACAGCATTACAACTTCTTCCTTTAAGCCAGTTGCCTCATCCTTAACTTGAATCTACTGTCATATAGTTTTTCTTCTCCCTCTATGGCCACTCTTTCTAAGCCTATCAATCTACCTGCCTCTTAAATGTTAGTAATAAATACATAAATAAATACATGTATGTATGTATGTTAGTATTCCGCAGGATTCATCCATCCCTAACAATTAAATAATAAATTCATAGAATCCCTTTTGAGAAAATAATAAAAGCTATGAAACCACCCCCTAAAAAAAGTGATTAAGATGATGGGCTGAGCTCCTATATCTCTTCTTGGACAGAAATCTTCAAAAAAATTTTTCTTAATTAAAAAAACAAATGGAATAAGTCTATAATGGTCCTGGAGAAAAGGAAATTGTGCCTTCAGGGGCAGTTCTGAGAAATCCCAGGAGGTTCGAAATTAAAAGAATAGAGAAACCAAGAGCACAGAAACCACAATATAGAACAATGTCGGGTCAGGGTCAGGGGGAGCGGGGATCATGGCTACTAGAATTATTCTCTAGGTACCTAACCAGATATATCAAAGGTAATTCAAACTTAACATGCCTAACTGGAACTTAATATCTTCCCATAAACCTATTTCTTTCTGTTGCAGTTTCTCATCTTGATTACTGTACCAATATCCAGCGAGTCACTCCAGCCACATCTCTGAGGCTCATCTTTGCTTTTACTTCCTTTCTCATCACACATATGCATTCTTCATATACTCTACTGATGCGGCCTTTTAAATTATGCCTTAAATACACCCTCTATTCCCTGGCCCAGTTACTATATCTTACTTCAAGCCAACATTTTCTTTTGCCTTGAATATGGCAATGCCCTCCAACCAGTCTCTCCTGCCTTCACACCTGGCACCATCACCCCTGCTAAATCCATCTTTCACAATGCAGCCTAAAAGCTTTCCAAAATAACAATTTGATCCTACTACTTCCTTGTTCATGTTATACAGATTCACCATCAACTACAGTAGGGTTGACATGTATCACGGGATCACTTCTTCCTCTTAAACTGATGGCATATATAAATAACTGATTTGACTATGATGACCAAACGCCCAACTTGCCTGGGACATTCGCATTTTACACATGCTGATCTGACATAATTATCATAAAGCCCCTTTCACTATCAAAAGTGTCCTAGTACGGACAATAAATTACAGTCACCCTAATCACAGCAATTTTCCACTGAGCCTGAATAAGACTTATGAATTTTTTTTTTAAGATTTTATTTATTTGACAGAGACAGAGATAGCCAGTGAGAGAGGGAACACAAGCAGGGGGAGTGGGAGAGGAAGAAGCAGCCTCCCAGCGGAGGAGCCTGATGTGGGGCTCAATCCCAGAATGCTGGGATCACGCCCTGAGCCAAAGGCAGATGCTTAAGGACTGAGCCACCCAGGCGCCCCAAGACTTCTGAATTCTTAAAACAATCTTTCAGAAGCCACTCATAATTTATCAGAGTTAACATGCAAGTTAAAAAAAATTTCTATTCACCTTTCTTGAAATATAAAGCAAGTTCCTCTGCATGGCATACAAGATTCTCCATGACCTGGTACCTGTCTACCTCTCTGGCCTCATTTCCTACTCTTCCACTCAAAGGTTATATTCTAGTCACAATGAACCACTTGTACAGTTACTGAGTACATGAAACTTCTTCACCAAAGAGTGCTTGGGTTTCGGGGCGCCTGGGTGGCTCAGTCGTTAGGCGTCTGCCTTCGGCTTAGGCCGTGATCCCGGCATTCTCCTTTTGGGGTGACTCTCTTCCCTACGCTCCGTCTTTGATCTTCTTTTCTTCTCTACCCTCTCTCCCTAGTAATTTTATGCAGGTCCATGGTGCTAAATGGAACATTTGTATGAAGCTGACTCTCAAATTTGATCTCCAGCCAATACCTGACATTCCTACATTCCTTTTCACCATCTCCATTATTATCACAAAAGCTGAAGCCCAACAACACCTCCTTCTAAACTACTCCAACAGCGTCCCTACTGAACTTTCTCCTTCCAAAACAGAATATTCCACTCATAACCTTAGCACCCAACTATGGTCCATTCCTCACACAAGTGTCAAAACGATCTTTTAAAAATGTACAATACCTCTTGCCATTCCCTGGCAGGAAATACTTCAGTAGATTTCTATCTAATTCAGAGTAAAATCCCAACTGGTTAGTATGGCCTACAAGATCCTATGTCACCTAGTTCCAGTTTTCCTCTCTGATCTAATCTTACTCAATTCTCTTCCTTGCTCACTGTATTCCAAACATCAGGGCTTTTATCTATTTCTCAGTTACACCAAGCTCATTCTAATATTGGGAAATTTACTCTTAATATTTAAATGTACCTCCTCTCCCAACTCACTGCCCTAGTCTATGCATGGCTCACTCCTAATTTCATGTAAGCATCTGATCTACTGGTTCCCTTCCTTAGAGAAAGATACTTCCTAAATCACCATATTTAAAATAAGATGTTTACTCTTGCCCTGCTACTCTTCTAATGCCTATCAAGTTGGTTTTCTTTGTAGCTCTGGCATATTATTACATAATTACTTGTTTCTCTCTAACTCCCTTGAAAATGTAAGTTCAATGAGAACATAAGAAGATGCTGTTTGTTTCACCAATATATCTCAAGCTCCCAGAGCAGTTCATGACCTATTGTAAGCCTTCAATAAATGTTTATCAATCAAAGAAAAGTCCAAGGAATAACTCATAGTTCCTTAGAAACATTTCTTTAAGGTGTGCAAAAGTGTTTGATTAGAAGCATAATTTAAATTGATTATTAAATGTCTATAGATATATGCCACAGAGGATCACTATAACAACTTTAAGAAGTTAGAGAATATTGAGTCTGATTTCTTAATATATATTTTACAGATTCAGGAGAAATTAGACAAGTTCAATAGGATTCATTGTTTTGAATCTACACAAGCTGCACAAAAATATCTGTATCTAAATATTTTCCAAGACTTTTCTTATATATATTTTAAAATGTATACCAGAACAGAACTGCTCTTAAATGAGCCCATGTAAATTATTATGCATAATCATATAACACAATTGGAATTCCAGTAATTTACAAAATCAGAATGCCTACCTGATTATCTGAGAGCCACATAGCAGTCAACTGTTGTAGCTTTGTAAAGCTAAAGGGCAAATTCTTTAATCTGTGGAGAAAATACAAACAAAATTAAAATAACAAATGTTAAAATGTAAAGAGCAAAACCTAATGGGCTTCTAAACCACAATGTACTACTGAATATGAAAATAGGAGAAAAATGTTTAATTTAGGAGAGAACCCAATATAGTTCTTTGACATAAGATATAAGACAAAATACTATTCAGTTTAATAAGAATTCACTTTAAAAAAATAATTCTTCAATTGAATCAATTCAGCTAGCAGAAAAATGGATAATCTAATAACCCCCCAAAGAATTATCTGCTAGGAAAAAATGTTAACCATCCCTACTTTAATGCAAAGACAAGAACACATTAAGCAATATCTCATAACATTGCTTTGGATATTTTATTTGTATTCAGAAAGAACTACAGGAAGCCTTAGTGATAGTTTGTTATAAAAACTGCACTGTTCTGTATTCTGTGGTGCGCCAGCACTTCCATATTCCAAAGACTATTTAAACATTATAATGAATAAAAAACAAAGTAATATTAACAACTCATCAGAATGCCAAATTAGAACAGCACCTATTTAAAAAGAATGTTTACTCAAACCTTCTATCTTATTATGCCTATCCACTCTGCTATGCCATCTTCCAAGGCAATCTGCTAGAACCTAGGGCTCTAGCTTTGGGGTACAAAGTATGTCCAGAAATGAGGACTGAATTTTAAAAAAAGGCAGTGGTTATTCTTAAATAAAATGGAACAGTCCAAATACCCTAATTAGTCAGAAAACTGGGCTTACATTAAAGCTCTACTTTACGAGCTAAATGAGTCACCTTAAATTTGAGTTTCAATTTTCTCCTCATAAAATGACAATACCTATTATACTATTTCGTAGTGTTGTTTTAAAAACTTTGTAAATGCTCTACAAACATTCTTTTATCATTATTAGTATTTTTACCTCAAGAAAAATTATGGACAGTCTGTTCTTAATTTAAACATTATTCCAATTTAGTAACTCTAGTGTTCTATTTGCTCTGGACCCTGACTGTGTTGCCCAAGCTATGCGAATGGGTGCCTAATCACATCTCTGCTTAGAAAAATACAGGGAGTAGATTAGATGAAAAGCTGCTTCATTCAGCAGCAATATTAAGGTGAAGATAACGACTTTAGGAATAAAAAAGGTGATTATAAGGAAAGGACAGCTATATAGCTCAAGCTGTAAGTTATATAGCTGAAGTTGACACAAAATAAACTATGACAAATAACCACAGTATAAAAAACACAGGTAAAATCAGGTCATTCTTTCAAATGAAAATTCTATTTAAAACCCAAAAATATATATGAAAATAACATGCCATTTTTCTATTAAATAATGAAACTTGAATTTCATCCATCAACGTCTTTTATAAACCAACATTATTACAAACCTATTGTCACTTAAGTTGATGACTTTTAATTTTTGCATATCACCCATTTCCTCTGGAAGTGTCTCAAGTTTATTGGAATGGAGAAATAGCACAGTTATATTTTTCCAGCTTCCAATCTGAAAAAGAAACATAAAACTGGAGATCAAAATTCTGGCCTATTGCTTAACAGACAGAAGTAAAATATTATTTCCAAGTTATGAAAACAGTCTCCTCACTTATAAAATGAAATATATTTTCTCCTTTCAATTATTAATTTTCATGTATAAAGAAAAGTATTTAGGTATCTCTGTAAATCAGTATAGCTAATTATTATTTAAAAATAGATAACAGAGTTACATAATTATTTCTAAAGAAAACAGATAAAACCATACTGGATGGCTATAATAAATAACATGAAAAAAATTCAAAGCAAATTTAAAATACAATACCTCTGGGGGTAACTGTTGTAAATAATTATGATCTGCAGCAAAGGTTCTTATATTAGTAAGCTGCCCAATAGACGAAGGCAAAGCTTCAACTTCATTGAAGCTACAGTCCAGTTCTTCTATTGATACTAGCCTAATTAAAACAGAAAACACATTATTTTAAAAAAGTTTCCTATATAGAACCAAAATTGAAGAATGTGTAAACATTTGAACTTGACTTTAACAAATCTAGAAAAACTCTATTTCCACTAAGCTTAACTTAACAATAAAAATAAGACTACCTTTATAAAAAAACCTACCCAACCTATAACTAATTACTTATTTAAATGTTTATGGAATCTCCTTTAGATGCTGTTTATGCACTTATCTGAAAATATATATGGTTGAATGAAATATATACATACTGTATTTAAACATAAACATATAAAGCTGAATGAAAGTAAAGTCTTCTATCGATGCAGAAAAATCTTACCCTCCTATAGAGTCTGGAAGATACATTAATTGATTTTCATCTATTTTAAGAGTTGTTACATTCTTCAATGAACCTATTTGAGGGAAGAAATAATATACAATTTTCCAGCTTGAACTAGAATTCAACCAACAGTCAATGTGAACGCATATTACATTTGACATGAATCATACAGAACTTTCTTAATCAACCTATCTAAAAGAGAAATCAACCTAACCTCATAACTCTGTACTCCCTTACCCTATATTTTCAATTTTTACCAATATATCACTTTTTAACCTTAGTGTATATTTATCTATTTTACTCCTGTTAAAATGTAAGCTTCATTAAAGTAGGGACTTCTGTCTGCTTTGTTCACAGATGTAGCCAAGCTCCTTAAAACAATGCCATGGCACAAGTGAGCACAAACAAAAAGGAATGGTAGGTGTATAAAATTCATAGGTATATGGCAAACTATTCTGTGTATTCTAAATACTAAAATAATAAAAAAACGGAGTTTAATTTAAAACTAAAAGTGTTTATGAATAAATTATAGAACTTGCAAAATGTAACCAACAGGTATGTAACTCAATAAATATATAAAAATATTTTTTGGTTTTTATGTTCAAACATCATGAAGATGGCAAGATTTATGTTTTTGTTCTTGACTCAAAACAATTCAATTTCCTTGAAGCATCATCAGACTAAGAGCAACTACACAAATATAGAATCTAAGGGGATTTGCTAAACTGGTTTGTTTTCTCATCTGTGAGTCTAAAATGGAGAATGAAAAAAGTTACTAGATAAGGGCTATGAATAGGAGTTAAAGTTTGGATAAATTAACCTCTTTTTAAAGAGTTTAAATTTTATTATAGTGATAAAAATGACATTTCCTTAAAGAAAAATATAGTAATGTCAACCAATAAGTAAAATGTGTAACTTATAACATGAGGAAAAAATTCAAGTAAGATTTGTGACTGGAAGTACAATAAAACTAGCTCATAACATATAAAATTTGATTTATGAAAGCTTTGAGTGAAATAATGGCAAAAATGTAATTTCTGAGATTTTACATCAGTAAAAACTGATTACATGAGTTAGAAAGCAATACAAACCAATAGTCTCAGGCAGTTGTTGAAGTGAATTGCTTGATAACAAGAGATCTTGAAGGTTTTCACATGCTGAAATTCCTTCTTCAATCATTTCAATATTATTTTTGGAAACATCCAAATATGCGAGCTGTTTCAAACTACCAATAAACTGTAAGTAAAAAAAGGAAATCTAAGGACTATATTAAGTGAATTTATGGCTAGTTTAGGTAATAAACTCAATACCAAGTTATAATTCATAATGAAATGTTTATGTGAGAAAAAAGATTCAATTTTTTATTAAATGCCATAAGAAATGTATTCAGTAATAAAGCCAGGAGCTCCTGCTAAGAGCCTACTAGGGCGACAATGGACATATACTTTTCTTTGGGAACTCAGCTATCACCACTGGCTAGGGCAATAGGACATACAGGGACTCTTAGGTTCTCTGGGTATGGGAATAAATAAATGTCACTCGATAAGACAGAAACTACACAGAAAATATCCCACTTTAACAATTCTCTGGACAAAATGAATTAGGATATAAACTCAATTGCAACCATTGGGAAGGACACATTCCAGGTCCAGGAAATTAAAAAGAGTCTATTTTACAAAGTTTACTATGGTAATTTTCTGATTTTACTCAAGAATGTATTGATAGTAAAAAAAAAAAAAAAGGCTATTTGCTTCTATTAACAATTAAATAATCATCCTTTAAAAAAAAGGAATCTGAAAATGTACAATTCATAAAACTGCAAAGAACAGATTGCAATAAGAGAAGCCATTTAAAATTTGATATACATACCCCTGGAATAAAAGTCAGTCTATTACCATCCATCCAAAATTCTTTCAATCCACTTAGTTGCTCAAGTACTTCAGGCTGTTTGGATAAGAAGGGGGTGGAGGGATTCAATAATTTACCTGAATTTTTTTGTCAAAAGAAGCTCTAGGGAACTTATAATGGTAACTTCTGGTTTAAAACACTTAATAAATAACTGGGGGGGGGGGTGGCATGGAGTGGAGCCAAGACTCTAGACTTTTCACTGTATTATAGTTACCACAGTGGTACTACTAAAAGAGAACTCAAAGGTAAGCATTCCAGAAGAGTAGATTGCATAAAACTCATTTAAGCTTCTGATTACACAACAGGCTCAAGTATTTATAAAACTAATAAAGAAATAAAAATAAGTCCCATAGCTTTCAAGAGTACAATAAAAAGATACTCTCAATCATTATCTGTAAAAAGATTCAGCCTTTTCCTCATGACCCAGCAATGGCACTACTAGGTTATCTACCCCAAAGATACAAATGTAGTGATTCTAAGGGGCACCTGTGTCCCAATGTTTATAGCAGCAGTGTCCACAATAGCCAAACTATGGAAAGAGCCCAGATGCCCATCAACAGATGAATGGATAAAGAAGATGTGGTATATAGATATACAATGGAATACTACTCAGCCATCAAATAAATGAAATCTTGCAATTTGCAATGCCACGGATGGAACTAGTGGGTATTATGCTAAGTGAAATAAGTCATCAGAGAAAGACAATTATCATATGATCTCACTCATATGTGGAATTTAAGAAACAAAAGAGAGGATCATAGGGGAAGGGACGGAAAAATAAAACAAGATGAAATCAGAGAGTGAGACAAACCCTAAGAGACTCTTAATCATAGAAAGCTAAGGATTGCTGGAGGGGAGGGAGGTGGGGGATGGGGTAACTGGGTGATGTACATTTAAGGAGGGAATGTGATGTAATGAGCACTAGGTATTATATGAGACTGATGTATCACTGAACTCTACCTCTGAAACTAATAACGCACTGCATGTTAATTAAATAAATTTAAATTATAAATAAACAAATAAAATGGGGGGAATAGAATCAATTAAGAATTAAGAAAACTAGGGGCGCCTGGGTGGCACAGTCATTAAGCGGCTGCCTTCGGCTCAGGGCGTGATCCCAGCATTCTGGGATCGAGCTCCACATCAGGCTCCTCCGCTGGGAAGCCTGCTTCTTCCTCTCCCACTCCCCCTGCCTGTGTTCCCTCTCTCGCTGGCTGTCTCTCTCTCTCTGTCAAATGAATAAATAAAATTTAAAAAAAAATTAAGAAAACTAATTCATCATTAATTACTTATCAATTAACTATTCTCTATGACACTATATATCATTATACATTTGTCCAAACCCACAGAATGTACAACACCAGAAGTAAAACCTAATGTAAACTATGGATCTCAGGTAATTATGATGTGTTAATGTAGGTTCATCAAGTGTAATAAATGTACCACTCTGGTGGGGGGTGTTGATAATGGGGGAAGTTACACTCGTGTGGGAAGGGTGTATATGGGAAATCTCTGTACCTACCCTTCAGCTAAAATTTGCAGTGAACCTAAAACTGCTCTAAAAAATAAAGTCTACTTTAAAATAAAAAGATTTGGCCTTTTATGAAAAGGACAAAGATATTCCCTGATGACTAGGAGGGAGAAAAATAAAGAAAAAACAACTTAACTGTCCAATAATAAGGGAAAGGTAAATAAACCAAGGTATAATCACATGATATGTACATTCTGTTATTTTAGACTCTTAGCAATTATATAATGAAATATTATTTTTAATATGCTGTTGATAACCAAAAAATTAATCAGAGGGTTGCAGTGGACCCTGGTATTGAGATAAAATTTGATCTTGGGCATTTGCCCTTGCAGGCTCTACTGAATGCATCCTTCAAAGGTATTTCTGTCACCACACAACCTCCGTGCAGTCACTGACACTATGACGGCATAGAGTATCATCATATCTAACCAACATAATAACACAATATATAAAAGTCACATCATTCAGATTTACTGCTAATGTATAAATATAGGTAAGAATTCTAGGTGTATCTTGGACTAAAAGAAATATTTTTTTGTGCTTTACCTGTTAATCATTCTAAGGGTGAGGTTTTAAAAAATGTATAATGCTGCAGACCGAAATGGTACAAAAATTAATGATTCTGAATGTTATTGATTCATAGAATAATTAAGATTTTTCAAATAGTTAATATGGATGTAGATTAATACTTTTAAAAACCTTAAGAGTACAACAGCTTAACAAGTTAGAAAGCACAGTGCATGTATTTTTTCACAAGGGGTTAAAAACTTCCACAACACACAATAAAACCCATCATAAAACATCTTCAATTAAAATATAATACAGAATATGCAAGTGTATTTTAGAAAAAAAAAAAAATAAGCCAAAACCACCATGCTCTTCCACTGACTTGAGCTGTAAGTTTACTCTATTTGATGAGCAAATGTTTAACACCCACAGGGCAATCATGAAGCTGAGAATACTGAGAAATTCTTGTTCTTATCATTTGACAGCAGACACAAGAAAAGATGCTCAACATCACTCATCATCAGGGCAATGCAAATCAAAACCACAATGAGATATCACCTCACAACTGTCAAAATGGCTAAAATCAACAACACAAGAAACATCTGGTGTTAACGAGGATGTGGAGAAAAAGGAACCCTCCTGCACTGTTGGTAGGAATGCAAACTGGTGCAGTCACTGTGGAAAACAGTACAGAGGTTCCTTAAAAAATTAAAAATATGATCCAGGAATTCCACTCCTAAGTATTTATCCAAAGAATATGAAAACACTAATTCGAAAAGATATGCACCCTGTTTATGGCAGCAATATTTACAATGGGCAAAATATGGAAGCAGCCCAGGGTCCACTAATAAATGAATGGATAAAGAAGATGTGGTATGGGCACCTACCTGGGTGGCTCAGTTGGTTAAATGTCTGCCTTCGGCTCAGGTCATGATCTTAGGGTTCTGGGACTGAGCCCCCCATCTGGCTCCCTGCTCAGCAGGGGAGTCTGCTTCTCCATCTCCCATTCCCCTCCCCCTGCTTGAGCTCACTCTCTCTCTTTCTCTATAAATAAATAAAATCTTTGAAAAAAAAAAGATGTGGTGTGTGTGTGTGTGTGTAATGCAATACTACTCAGCCATAAAAAAGAATGAGCTCTTGCTATTTGCAACATGAATGGCTCTAGAGAGTATAATGCTAAGCGAATGAAGTCTGTCACAGAAAAAGAAACACCACATGATTTCACTCATATGTGGTATTCAAGAAACACAATAAATGAACAAAGAAAAAAAAGAGACAAACCAAGGATCAGATTCTCAACTACAGAGAACAAAGTGATAGTTATCAGAGGGGAGGTTGGTGGGGGATGGGTGTAATAGGTGAAGGAGATTACGAGTGCTCTAGATGAACACTGAGTACTGTGTAAGTTGTTGATCACCATATTGTATACCTGAAACTAATATAACACTGTATGTTAATTATACTAGAATTAAAAAAAAAAAAAAAAAAAGACTAGGGGCACCTGGGCGGTACAGTCAGTTAAAATGTCAGACTCTTGGTTTGGGCTCAGGAAGAGATCTCTAGCCCTGCCTCAGGCTCTGCATTCAGTGCAGAGTCTGCTTGAGATTCTCTCTTCCTCTCCCTCTTACCCCCTACCCCCTCCCACCCCATGAGCTAGCTCTTTCTCTCTCAGATAAATAAATAAATCTTTTTAAAAAAAGACTATCATTTGAAATCTACCATAATTTTAAAAACCACACTTATAAACATAACGGAACAAAATTTAATGATGATGATATTCAAGCCAATGAATTCCTCTTCAGAAAAAAATATCTAGCTTATTTTCTGAGTTCTTTTGGAGAACTCACTAAAGACAAAAATCTACTTACATATTCCTTTTCCTTTTGATTCTATATCAAAGCACACTTTGCATACAAAACAGAAACAATTCAGAGGTCTTATTACCAACTGAAAAATAACAGTTCTTTCAAGCAATGTTCTCCCTTTAGCTATTAAGTAAAATTATAGAAAAATATTTTATCATTGAATAAATTCCTGAGCAATACCTTCAAGGAGCTACTTTTGACTCAGAATTACTTTTTCTTATTCATTCTAGGCTGATGAAACTTTGTTTTTCCCTAATAATCTCTGAAATTGTCTACTTACTGTGCATAAAAATTTTAGTTACCTTTTCCATGGGTTTCTTATTTATTTTACATTTTATTCTCACTACTGTCAGATATTTCTGTCTGCTTAATATTCCCTGGTAAGAACTTTCACGTCTTTTTTCCCAAAAATATGTATATATCTTTAACCTATTTTATATTTAAAAATGCTAATAAGTAAATACATTAATTTTCACATGTGCTCAATCAAATTTAAGACCTCTGTATAGACTGGTATGAACTTACCACTTCCGTGAATTCATTACTTCCCAAATCCAGTCTTTCCAGTTGGGTCAGTCTATTCATGGTTCTATGCACAAGGGATTAATGAAGAATTGAATATACAAAAATATCAATTAAATGGAAGTTTTCAAAAGTAATAGTGTTAAACATTCTTATGTAATATCTAATTTTTCAGGTTTCACCATATTGACAAAATAAATATAATTTCTCAGAAAAATATTCTTTATTTAGTTTCTAAATAAAGTAAGTTATGAATTATTCTCTAACTTTGGCTTCTCATCAGGTCTTCATTTCTATTCATAAGTAGCCATAGTAAATTTAAACATACAGACCATAATACAAGTAACTGCTTTTCATTTTTTTCACAGAATAAATTTTCATATAATACCAATCAACTAATGAATTAGACTGTTTGGCAGCTACATAGTAATTAATACCATTTTTCAAGATTGGTTATACATTTGTAAAACTTCAAGATAGCTTAATTCTGAAAATTAATACTCAAAATTCTAAGAATAGTAAATACGACATTTCTTACCAGATTTCCAAATTAATTTCAATACAACTCAAAGTTTTATAAGAATCATAAATATGAATAAAGTTCACCTTTCACTTCCAACTTACTACCAATATTTCTCTGCAACTACAGCAACTTGAAAAATGTACAAAAACTCATTTCATGATGAAATAAACTAAATTGTGCTTTTATCTCTCCTTCAATATGGCATTTTAAAAACCTAAACTAATTAATTCAAACACATATGTGCATTCTTACATTGTTATTTTTAGAGAAACCTAGAATTTGATAGATTGAGGTACTACCAGCTACCCAGATAAAGAACTTTGTGCTGTAATTTTTTAGAATATGTCAAAATGAAAGCAAAATACAGTTACCATCATATTAGCCATATATTAATATGCTAATGACTTAAAATTAACATAATTTAAAACCAACAGGCTCCTTAAATTAAGACACGAGAACACAGACTATTTTTATCTTCTCTGGAAATTTAATAAATTAGAAAAAGTAAAATAAAACTCACTTAAAACATTTCTCTGGTTTTTCAGTGAAAAAACTAACATACATAAGAACACACATAACTGAGGGCGCCTGGGTGGCTCAGTTGTTTAAGCAACTGCTTTCGGCTCAGGTCATGATCCCAGGGTCCAGCCATCCATCAATCAATCAAGCCCGCAAATTGAGCTCCATGCTCAGCAGGGAGTCTGCTTCTCCCTCCCCCTTTGTTCCTCCCCTGCACTTGTGGACCCGCGCTCTCTCTCAAATAAATAAATAAAAAATCTTTTAAAAATAATAAATATACAAATAAAAGAACACACACAACTGTAATGCCACTACGTTACTGACCTAACATTAGAGGAAGCTAATTTTTCCCAACCCTTCCATTTTAAGTATGTCATTCTGTCAACATTCCTTTAACTTATTTCACAACACCAATTTTTCTCAAAGCTGCTTTATTTAAGTTAAACTTATTAAGGGCCTGGTCTCAGGTACTATAAAGGACTGTAATTCTGTTTCCCTTACTCATAGCTGTCTTTGTCCAGAAAATCTCCAAGTCAGTTGTAGTTTGCTTCATAAAAAGCAAAAGGTATTTCCAGTATCTTTCTGAAGAAAGATGAGATACTATCATATTAAACTATATCCATAATACTATCCCAGGTAAACAACTGAGAAAAGTAGAGCGGTGTGAGGAGTATTCTTAAAATGACAAAAGAACACTGAAAGTCCACACGGAGCAGTTAAACACTGCAAAAAAGGGTAATACAAGAGTACAAAAAAGAAGTGGTGCACTGGAAAA
Source organism: Ursus arctos (assembly GCF_023065955.2). NCBI lineage: Eukaryota > Metazoa > Chordata > Mammalia > Carnivora > Ursidae > Ursus > Ursus arctos. The sequence continues at coordinate 53,403,132 of NW_026623067.1, read as the reverse complement.
ATACAATTATGAATAACATCTTTAGAAAGTGAAGTTTTAAAACTGATCCAGGAAAAAGTGAATGACACTGTGTATGTAACAAAAAAAGAAATATAGTGTAAAATCCTCAAAATGTCTCCATCTCAACTTGCATTAGTTTATACTGGCAACTTTAGTTCTTCTAAGATACCTCAAAAGTCCAAGACAAAATTGCATGTTTTCATTTTCAAGTCTTTTCACTTAAGATCCAGCTTCCTACTTCAAGAAGACATTAAAAACAATATATCCCTCAAATTTTTTCCTGTTTACCTCTAAAATTTCTTTGTATTTGATTCCTTTTTATCATCTCTTCTTATGTCGCAGAGGAAAAAAAAACATATCTTTTGTGTGCTTGGCCCTGTGCCCTCTAGTACTTAGATGGCATTAAATTTCACTTAGCTACATATCTAAAACAGCTTTCCCACTGCTCTCATCTTTGATTATAAAAAGGTTCACTCACATAACCTGAATGCTCGTGACTTTCGTAACATTTAAAACTACTGCCTCTTAATAGTTTGTGAGGTGTCAAAAGTATTAATCACAAGTCTTTAAAAGAGAGCATAAAGAATTATATTTGAAAACACATCAAACAGAGCCCAATTTAAAGTTAAATAAGGAGATAAAATAATGAGTTAAAATTATGGTATCAGATAAGCCATATTAATTATACGCTGAGCTGTATCAGTAAACAATTTACATCTTATTCAAATCTCTTAGAAAGCAGTCAGTTTGAACTAAGGAGTCATCAATGCCAGTACCACATCTGTAAAGTATTTAAACCTTTTTGGCTTTAATATGGATCATAATTCCCATTTTAATTTACACTCACAACCATCACTATAAACACCAACCATTTCTGCACTGAACAATTATCAGCTAATAAATAATGTCTTCTGGGAATCAAAATTAGATATGCTCTTTGTCCTCCAAGAATTACATTCATCGGGAAGGTTACAGATACATGTGTGCATGCATGTAAGTTGGTCAGGTAAAAACGGGAGTAAAATGTATTAAAAAAAATAAGACAAATGTGGTAAATTTCATAACAGATACAAATAAGATGCCACAGAAGGTGAGTAAGCAAAACTAACTCCTTGGGAACTGGAGATATCTCCCTTAAAAGGTAATAATTAACTCTTGGCAAATCAATCACAACAGAAATCAGCAAAGTTTTCTGTAAAGGATCAGAGAATAAATAATTTAGGCCTTTGTAAACAGTCTTTGTAACAATTACTTGACTTTAACACATTACAGAGCAAAAGGAGCCATAGACAATATGTAAATGAATAAATGTGTTTTCAATGAAACTTTATTTACACAAATAAACAGTGGGCCATATTTAACAAGATGGTAGTTTGCCAATGCCTACACTGTAAAAACGTAACAAGAATTCAGGAAGTTTTAATGTATTTTTTTCAATAAATGGACCCAGACTACAGTGTATTTGGAGTGTGTAGATCTGTTTTAGTTTTTATCTATTTGCTCTTGGAGGGCCATCTCTTCTTGATGTTAGCTTACCAGTAGGGGGCCCTCCACCCCACTTCTAATTTACAAGACTATAAAACTGGACAAATTCTTAGAATTACAGTTACCAGACTTCACATGAAGACCTTAGAGATCTCACTAATGAATACTATCTAAGAGCTCCAGTATATGAACTGGGACCTCTATATGGGACTAGTGGGCTTTACAGACACATTTGATATTTGTCATACAAGACCAAGTTTCAGAAAGCTATGAAATCACTATACCAACCACAGATGTGAAAGTTTTATATTCAATACCACTAATTAAAATATGACCACAAATGTCAGTCTTTTAAAAATAATTTTCACTCATATTTTAGATATTACAAAGTTAACATTTCTCTAAGGACTTAAGAATTAAAAATTCTTGGGGTACCTGGCTGGCTCAGTCAGTAGAGTCGGTGACTCTTGATCTTGGGAATTATAAGGTCGAGCCCCACAATGGGGAAAGAGATTACTTAAAAATAAAATCTTCAAAAGAATTAAAAATTCTAATTTTAGAAAGAATAGCACTTTTACTTACTTGGGCAACATTTTCAACTGGTTTTCTCTAAGTTCTAATATCTGGAGTTTAGTTAATCTGGAAAACAAAATAACAAATCAAGCATCTATGACAAAGATAATAAATTTAATTACCAAAGTGATGTCATAATCTGAAGTTTTAAAGCAACATAATTACAAAGTAAGAAAAGACTATTTCTGCTCCTCAGAACTAGTGTGTGGTGGAGGGGGGTAGTTAAACACTTCTAAACACATTTAAAGCACAAATTGGTTGTCCCTAAATATCAATCCTACAGCATTTCATGCAAACACACCTCCCCAAAATATTAGCCATTAGTAGATTAGAGAATAATTCAACTTCAGAGCCCAGCTCCAAAAGAAAAAAGAACAAGAGAGCCTAAGGGGACAAATTAAGGAGAAATCCTCTAGCCCTTCAATGATGCATATTCCAATAAAATTAAGGGAAAATGAGATTAGGTGGTCTAGAGCTGCTAACTCTAATGCCACAATGTCAATCATATTCCAATATATAAATGTATCAAATCAACATGCTGTATACCTTAAATTTACACAATGTTATGTGTCAAATATATTTCCATAAAAAAGTGGTCCAAATACCAGATACAGAAAAGGAATCTGAAAAGTACACTTTTTACATATTTATATATATATAATATATATGCATTATTACACACATACACATACATATATATGTATGTATATAATATAAGAAGAATGATAATGTGGCTCCCACAGGACAGTCACTGGGCTACAACAATGCCCAGAATTCTTTATTTCTTAATTGAAATGTAAACGACATACAACATTATTAGTTTCAGGTATCCAACATAATGTATATATGTATATACTGTGAAATGATCACTATAATCAATGTAGTTAACATCCATCACCATAGTTACCACAATTTTTTTTTATGATGAGAACTTTTAGAATCTACTTTTCTTAGCAACTCCCGAAAACACAATCCAGTATTGCTGACTATAGTCAGCATCCTATACATTACATCCTCACAATTTATAACTGGAAATATGTACTTTTTGACCACCTTTACCCGTATTGCCCACCTTCATCCCTGGCAACCACCAATCTGTTCTCTGTATCTATGACACTCGGGTTTTGTTTTGAGATTCCACATATAAGGGAGATCATACAGTATTTATCTTTATTTATAGACAAAAAGACGACTAAAATTAACATGTCATTGAAAAGCACTTACTCTACTAATTAGTTTTAAAACAATAATAATTTGATACCTATTAGTCATTCACTGATTCATCTTTTCATTTAAAAAAAAATTACTCAGAAACTATGGCAAGAATTACTCTATGTTCAGATATTTGTGGGATTGGGCCAATGGGGTGGGTCCCCAGAAACACACTTTCTTTTCTCCGGAATTTTGATTCTAATGGAGAAGACAGATAAATCAATAATTAGATCATTTTCAAATATGATAAATGCTAAGAATAAAGCATTCTGTGTCCCAAATATATAGAAATTACCCACACTTAAACTATTTTTTGCATTGTTACAAAAAAACAATTCAAGTCGTAAATTACCTTCTTCTTCTAAATACTCACTGCTTATTATTTACTTGGGAAAATAAATTCAAAGACAAATAACAAGTTCTGAAAAAACTATAAAAACCACAAGGTTTGGAAATAATTACAAAAGAAGAGCAAAAGAAGAGCCTATGAAAGTGTAATTAATAGTATAACTAAAGCAACTTGTAGTTTTGTAAACTTTATAAGCACTAACAAGAAAAGGTTTTAAGAGAAACTGTAATTTACCTGCCAAAATTAGCTGGCAAGAACTCAAGGAAAGCATCATTTAGATATAACTGGGTTAGGTTTAACAGCTGAGAAAATCCATCAGGAAGCCTATATAAAATATACCAGAATTTAAGTTAAATTAATATACAGAATTTCAGTCTCATAGAATCTCTCTAAGAATCTGTCTAACCAAGACATGTTCTTAACAGGTAACACCTTTTTACTTTAATGAGGGACCCTCAAACTTAGATTTCCTTTTTGTAATAATTTACCTGTTTCAATGTTTATAACTTCTTCTCTTTGTAAATAGGAAATCAGACAGTATTTGTCTAAAGAGGATAAAATGTGCACAAAAAGTTCAACTATGAATGAACCACAATACACAGAAATGTATTTAGGACCTAACTAACACATCAGCAGGCACTCTTGAAATTTGCTTTATCTACACCAATCCAAAGGACTAGATAAGGAATTCCAAACCTTGACAGTATTGACTTTTGGGGCTGGATAATTCTTTGTGGTGAGGAGGCTGTCTTCTGCACTGCAGCGTTTAGCAGCAACCCTGGCCTTTATCCACTAGAAGCCAGTAGCACCACCCACCACCATAGGTTTTAAAGCCCCAAATTATCTTTAGAATTTACCAAATGACCCTTGGGAGCAAAATCATTCCCATTTGAGAACCACTAGTTCAGAATTATTTTCAATTTCAACATCTGGCCCTTAAATAACCAAATAAAGACTGCATAATTTTATAATAAGCAAATGAGAAGAAATAATACAAAAAGCTGAAGGACGTTTTAAAGCCATCTGAGAACCTACATGTATTAGCTTCCCTTTATTTCCTCTGGTTTACAAAAGAAATTCTATATCTACAATTGGATGCTAGAGCAATATTTTTAGCTAAAGATAAAACATCATCAGTACATGTTTTTCCTGGATTTTAAAAAGTACAAGGTTCTCTTGCAGTGAGACCTCTCAGTCTTTGACTCATCTTGTTTCTCCCCTATGTCACATTCCTTTATCTACCACAGCAGATCAACGTTTGAAAATACTCATTAAATACTGTACTGTAATACATGAAAGCTGGTTTCAGTTTCTGACTTAGCTCTATTACGCCAGGCTCTACTGCTCATATTTGCATCACCATTCCATTTTTGCAAAACTTAACATTCTGGTGTCAGGAAAGTGTTCGTTCTATTTATAGCCATCACCATCATAAAAGAACATTTATGACCTCTAGTATATGGTGCCACCAATCACATGGTTTTTCTTTTTGTTGCTCTTACCTTCCTGATCTTTCAGTTTCTTTTAGTATTTTCGAAAGTTTTAGTGTGCTACACAGCTGATTTGTGAGTGAAGATATCCTTACATAGTGCAAGTATCACTGAGGGAGGAGACCTGGATTCTAGCCTCATTTCTGACACAAACTATCTATGAGACCTGGAGTGAAACGCTTGCTTTATCTGTTTGGATGTCTAATTTACCTTTGTAAAATATGGGCTTAGAAAAATGATTTAAAAGGTTTCATTTAAATCTAAAACTGAAATTTTGTGTAGATTCAAGGTTGATACCAATTACTCATTAAAAATACAGAAAGTGATTTTCTACTACTAATTCAAACCTGTTTTATTCACAAAATTAACTTGTAATTCAACTAAGAACTTACTTGGAAATAGGGTTTACACTGGCCTCCACAACTGTCAAAACTTTACAATTTTTTATATTTTCTGGAAACTCCTGTATTCCTATAAAGTGAACAGATAATTAATAATCAAATTAAAAGGATCTATTACAAAGGATAAAATGACAACAAAATTCATTACTGTTTACCTTGCAAATTCAAAATTTACCAACTAGGATCTAGACAAACTGACATCAGGCAAACAGAACTCTATAACAATTTCTCTCTTTTCTCTTTCATCTTTTGTTCATGTGCCTCTTTATAACTGCCAATTATTAGTTTTACCTCCCTTTTCTTCTCTTAGCTCTGAATATTAGTGTCTTCTCTATTTGATGATGTTAAGAATATAAAATACAGAACACTTAAGCAGTCTTTCTGGTTTTCTGACATAAAAAGATGCATTACTTTTTTTAATGCTGGGCTCTAGCATACATATAAAATGACAAAGCTGAGAACAAAGCTGAAGGTAGAAGTAGGAGAAAATCTACATTTGATATGCCAGCAGATATGCATGATGGCAGTTGCTGACCAATACTTCAGTAAAATACCATATAAATGCTAGAACAAGCCAGATTACAGTAAACTTTCTAAGCACTTACTCTTATTTCCTCAAATTATCTCAGCAAAAATAGAGTAACAATAATTTGTGAACTAACAATAACCCACAAATGTCAAGTAGCAATGTTATAATCCAGACTAACAGAATGCTAAAACCTTTTTAAAATATTATAAAAATTCTGTTAAGACTCCTTCCTGTACTAACACGGCATGAATATTCAGCTTAGTTGACATTAAAGGATCATTTAAACTTCTTTCAACTTCATTACTGTACCATTCTAGGTAAGCAAGTTTACCACAGTGCCAAATACCGAATCTCAGGTGACCAAAAATTAGTGATGGAAAATCGCCAACTGGCAAATACTACAGTAATAACTGTTCAGTTAAAACTCATCAGCAAATGTTAGTATCAGTGGGTAAAATAATGATGAAAAATAGGATACTAATATACTTACAATGTTTCTCCCAAAAAGATACTTATTAATTGCAAAAGGAAAAAAGCAATTATAGTAAAGAAATATCAAAGGCACCATCTTAAATTGCTTCAAAGTTAGCATCACCAGTTAGCAACATCATGTGTCACCAAATCTAAGATGCACTGGGAAGAGATGCAATACCAGTATTGTCTTATTATTGCCAAAAACATATTCTTTGCTTAATCATAAGCAAACATCAAACAAATCCAAATTTAGGGAAATTTTACTATATAGCTAGCCAGTAAACTTTGAAACTATCAAGGTCAAAAGAGACAAAGGAAGACTGAGGAACTAACTACCCAGGTAAGAGGAGACCCAAGAGTACAATTGGGGGACTGTATCAATGTCAATATCTCTCTTGTTCTAGAATATTACAAAACATTACCACTGGGGAAACTAGGTAACAACTCTGCAATTTTTGTTACAACTGTATCTGAATTTACAATTACCTCAATAAAAATTCAACTAAAGAAATCTGGGCTCAATGACTCCTAAAGGGAAGGTTTTATTACCATTGTTATTATGACAAATTCAATTTCTCTAATAGTCAAGATAACTCATTTTTTCAATTTCAGTTTTAGGAACTTTTGCTGGAATTTATAGAGTTCCTATAAATCTTCAAATTAGCAAATATAAACAATAATGGATCTCGAATGATATTAAGGAATTACTGTTAGCTGTTTTTTCTTCAAGTATGACAATAGAGTGGTTTCATCTTGAAATACTTATATATGAAAGAGGTTGTTTGTGACTTGCTTTAAAATAATCAGAAGTGAAGGGGCACCTGGGTGGCTCAGTCAGTTAAGCAGCCAACTCTTGGTTTCAGCTCAGGTGATGATCTCAGGGTTGTGAATGTGGGGCTCCACACTCAGCACAGAGTGTGCTTGAGATTCCCTCTCTCCATTTCCCTCTGCCCTTCCCCACCCCATTCACTCTCGCTCTCTTAAATAAATAAATAAATAAATAAATAAATAAATAAATCTTAACAAAAACTTTCAGGGATGGCAAAGTGGGAGGTACAGATGAAGGTATACTAGGAGGTATTCAATATAATGATATATGCTGAAGTTGGTTGATGATAGGTACACCAGATTTTACCACTGTTCAGTTACTAGAAACAGACTCAGAGACAAAAGAAAAGAACTTTAAAACAGTTAGTGTACTTAAAGGGGAAAAAATGAACAAAATGGTGAAGAGGAAAAGGTTAAACTTAAGAAATAAATGGAAACTTCACAAATAAAATATTGTATCCGAATGAAAAATACAGGACAGGATTTAAAGAAGACTGGGGTGCCTGGGTGGCTCAGTGGGTTTAGTGTCCAACTTCGGCTCAGATCATGATCTCAGGTTCCTGAGATTGAGTCCCTCATTGGGCTCTGTGCTCAGTGGGGAGTCTGCTTATCCCTCTCTGTCTTCCCCTCCCCCCTCATGCTCTTTCTCTCTCTCAAATAAAATCTTAAGAAAAAAAAAAGCTTAGCCACTGTAGGAGAAAATTTCAGTCAGCCAGAAGACATGGCAACAGAAATTAACCAATATGAAACACAGCAAAAAAGTAGAATGAAAAAATATCAACATAACTGAGAATACATGGGACAATGTCAAGCAGGCTAACATATATTTACCTATCTTTAGAAGTTTACCACCCTATTGCTAAGAAAACATGCTCTCTGGGGGGAAAAACTTTGCCTCTCTTTTTCACTAGCCGAACAGGACATGGCACAGAGTTATAAATGTCACTAGATACTTCCAAACTCTTTTCCAGAGTGGCAATACCAACTTTCACACAATACTTATTTATACATATTCTTGTCAACATTTGCTATTGTCTTTACATGCCAATATAAGGGGTTGAACTTCACCAGCAATAATATAAATGTATATTTAAATTAAAGCTAGATATTCTTGATATTTTCTAGTGATATTCAATATTTTCATGTGTTTATTGATGATTTTTATTTCTTCTTCTTTGAACTCCCTGTTTATTGTCTTCTATTAGATTATTCTTTCATTATTGATTGTAAGCATTCTTTAGAAATACTAGTATATCAAATTTTTCTCACAGTTTGTCATGTATTATTTATTTAGTTATATAGAAATTTCATTCCTTTACCACTGTACTTTTTTTAAAATTAATTTATTTATTAGAGAGAGAGAAAGAGAGAAAAGGAAGGAGAGGGAGAGAGAGAATCTTAAGAAGGCTCCATGCTCCCCACAGAGCCCGGACATGGGGCTCGATCTCGTGACAGTGAGATCCTGATCTGAGCCAAAATCAAGAGTTGGACACTTAATTAACTGAAACATCCAAGTCCCCCTACTGTACTCTTTATATCTTGAATAAGATCTCTTTCCTATCTCAAAGTCACAAAAATATTCTCCTACATTTTCCAATAATTTTGTTTTTCATATTATTATCCTTAATTAATTTGCAATTTATTTTAGTACATATTATGAAGGCGGCTTTTTTTTTCTATTTCCCATATAAAACCACTGTTCCAATGCTAACAAGATATTTTTCTTATTCCATTGATTTTTAGAGGCACCTCTGTCATATTTCAGACTCTTTCATGGTTATGTTTCCTGACAGTCTTTCCTTTTAGATCCTTCTACATATCTATTCCATAGTTTTATGCTTTCTTCCATTTAGGTTGTACTGCACGTTTTCTATAAAGTTCATTTCTAGGTATGTGTCATAGAGCGGCTGCATTAATGGACTCACTTCCTATACCACTCCCTACAATGTGATCCTTCAACTACTCCCATCAAAATATTAAGTATAATTTCCCTATCTCCCGATTCCGGGCTCAGCCATGTATTCTGCTTTGGCCACTGAAACATTAGCCAAGTTGATGAAATTGAGGGTTTAAATAAGCTCTATGACTAATTTCCACTAGTTCTCAGGGTCCTCTTATTGTTCTGTGAGAAACATGGCTGGGATGGTTTGGGCCAGCCTGATAGAGGACGAGATCTATGGCAGAGAAATTCCTGTCAGCCCAACACAGGATCCCAACATTATGATTTAGTCTTTATCTAATTTTGTTATCAAAGTTGTATTTTACACTTACAAACAGAGTTGTGTACTTTCCCCCATACTCTAATCTATAGAATAATTTTTATAAATTAGGGATAATCCCAATTCCATGAAGGTTTAGCCAAATTTGCTCTTTAAAGTAGGTCTGGTGGTTTTTCTGACTATCCAATTTAATATTGTATTCACTGGTCTTTTCAAGTTTTCTGCTTGAGTTGACTTTGCAAATTTACTTTTCATTTCATCTAAGTTTTAAAATTTAGTGGCTTTAGAGGTGCCTGGGTGGCTCAGATAGTTAAGGGTCTGCCTTCAGCTCAGGTTACGATCCCAAGGTCCTGGGATCGAGCCCTGCATCTGGCTCCCTGCTCAGCGAGGAGTCTGCTTCTCCCTCTGCCCTCCCCCTGCTCATTCTCCGTTGCTTTCTATCTCTCAAATAAATAAACACAATCTTTAAAAAAAAATAAATAAAACTTAGTGGCTTTATAGTATTCATTCTTTTTGAGTGAAAAGCCACTTTTTAATAAAATGATGGTAACAGGAATATGAGAGATGTTGCTTTTTTTTTTTTTTAAAGATTTTATTTATTTATTTGACAGAGATAGAGACAGCCAGCGAGAGAGGGAACACAAGCAGGGGAAGTGGGAGAGGAAGAAGCAGGCTCATAGTGGAGGAGTCCGATGCGGGGCTCGATCCCATAATGCCGGGATCACGCCCTGAGCCGAAGGCAGACGCCTAACCGCTGTGCCACCCAGGCGCCCCGAGAGATGTTGCTTTAAGAGGGATGCGGGACAGAAGAATTTTCTTATTAATGGTAATAAAAACTTAAAAACCCTGTTCGAAGTCACAAAATTGGAACTACTGATCTATAAAGCATCCCTTTTACCTAGAAATTTAATATTTCAATTACACATTTTAGGGTATGTACACAATGAATTACTTAATAGTTTATGTGTTTCTTCTATTACTGTTCGAAGGTTTTGTTTAGGTTGATTTGATTTTCTGATCAGTATATCGTCTTTGAACAGCAAACATTTGCTAAATTTGATTTACTACCAATAACATCCATATTTTTTACACTAATTTTATTCCTTCTTCTTATCTCTCATTCATTTACATACAAATATTTATAGTCTTCAGAAGTTAAATGTTTATCTGTCTTTTAAATAACAATTTGTCTCAAGTGGTAATTCTATAGGATACACTAAAATAACTCTAATACATTAAAACAGTACCCCTTTGCTAAACTGACTTAATACTTTAAAAAATGTGTATGGGGGTAGCAGCAGGGTTCCCAGGGCAGATTTGGTACTCAGGGGCCAGAAGTGGGAGACATGGAGGAAAAAGGGCAAAAAAGGCAGTGAGTATGGATTATTATGATAAATGTACTATGAACATCTGCTTTAAAAAAAAATCACTCTCTAAACATATATTTCATTTCTCTTATGTAAACACTAAAGAATGGAATTAGTTATATGCCTACTGATGTGGTGAATTACACGGATTAATTTTCAAATATTGAAGGAGCTCTGGATATCTGGAGTGGGTCCCACTTGGTTGTGGTGTATTCTATTTTTTTTTTTTTAAGATGTATTCATTTGACAGAGAATGAGCGCTCACACAAGCAGGGGGAGCAGCAGGCAGAGGGAAAGGAAAAAGCAGGCTCCCTACTGAGCAGAGCGCCCGATGTGGGGCTCCATCCCAGGACCCTGGGACCACGACCTAAGCCACAGGCAGACGCTTAACCATCTGAGCCACCCAGGTGCCCCATGATGCATTATTCTTACCAAGCACATCTTTTAAAATAAAACATTTAGAGGAAGAACAGGGGAAGCACATTCCACGGTTTTCACTAGCACCCCACTTCATTTCAAAAAATTTAGCTAAATATCTCATTTCTTTGGACTTTAAGTCCTTAAAGTATCATGAAATCATCTACATAAAAAATATTATCCAAGAGCTATAATACTTTTAGTACATGATAAAGTCTATGTAAGGACCAATGAGTACAGTATGTTCTACTGATCTAAACTTTTATATGGAGAAAGAATAATTTCGAGAGTTCTATATTAGATTTCTATAATTTTAATATTTAATGGAAAGTAATGCTTTTATCACCTTCCACAAATACAAACATATACTTAATATTTTAAAAAATTTAAAGTACTTTATTCTGTAGCATAACCAGTAAAAGTAACCAGTAAAAGTAACCAGTATCTGTGAAATAAGTAATTCTAAATCATCTCCAGCTTTCAGATACACAGTAATAATTTTTCCTTAAAGGAGTATATTGAAATACTTATGAGTTTTCTTTTACAAACTGCTAGCATTGTATTTACTATGACTTTAATTCTTACAGTTTTTAAATCTGTATCTCTGGTTCCCTGCTCTCCCCTTAACTCCAAATAAGAATTTTCAAATGCCCTTTAGGTATTGCTTGGGTATCTCTAACAAAACACGGCCCAAACTGAAATTACCTATACTCTGCACTATTCAGCAAATATGTACCAACTACATACAATGTAAAACACTATTATAGACTATAAATACTAAGACATGGTTCCTTTTCTTGAGAAGCTAAAATGTAGCAAAGAAAAGTATTTTCATCCTACTCATTTCTTTCCTTCCTCAGTAGTCTTTCTTCTCAGGATCATCTGTACCTTTCTCCTCTTCTTCCAGGTCTCTTAATGTTGGGTTGCCACTAGGACTCATTCTTTTGGTCTCTTTTCTTTCACACTCATGCCCTTAGTGACTGTATCTAACCTCTGGCTTTATATACCATCTATATGCTGACAACTCCCGCTTATGTATAGCTAGCAGAGTTACCTCTTGACTGAAAACTCCGGACCCCTGTGAATAAATAGGTATCTTATTTCAAATATAACATGTCCAAAAATGACCTGATTTTTTCCACTAAAAATTACAACTCCCATAGATGACCCCATTTTGGCTGTCAGCAACTCTGTCCTTCCACTTGCATAGACCAATATGACTGAGGGCATCTTTATCTCTTATCTCATGTCCCACATTCAATCCATCTTAAAATCTTGTCAATTCAACTTTCAAGTACATTTAGAGTCTGTTCCCATCTCACTGCTTCTATCACTATCACCAGAGATGACTGAAATAGCAGCCCAACTGGTACCCACAATGTTTCTACATACAGACAGTCTAAGACTTTAAAACACAAATCAGATCATGCTCTGATCAATATGCTCAAAGCTTTCCAAATGATTCCAGGTCATTTAGAGTAAATGTCAAAAAACATACTAATGCTTACTAGGCTCTATCTCTCTGACCTCTACTCCTCTCACTCTCCCATCTTGCTTACTATGTTTTAGCTTCCATGGTCTTCTGTTTCGCAACATACTATGGACACTCGCACCTTACCAACTTTACATGGGCTATTCCCTCTTTCTGGTACATTCTTAACTCAGATATCTACATGGCTAACTTCCGAAGTCTTTGTTCATGTCACTTTCTTAGTGAGGCCTACTCTCAGTGCTTGTATTAGCCAGTCTTCAAAGATGGCTCATTTTATCCTTAATATATGCAGAACCTGAATTTTACCATGAATGACTTCTTAATTCTCTAACAATTCCAAGTATCTTCCCCTTTTTCATTCTCACTTGAATCTAACAGTGTTCGTTCTTTGCAATAGACCATTTTTATAAGACTTTGTCACTCAAACTTAATAAAATGAAAACACTAGATTAGATATTACAAAATGTGGCTTTCCTCTTTGTATTACTATTGCTTAATTACAGAAGAACTCTTTCTTTACTGATGGGAAAGAGAATATACTTCCTGACATTTAGGAGCTGGCCTGGTCATGTCTAGCTACTTGGCATTCAAAGGGACATCTTGGTATTCTCTTGTTGAACTACATGATTTCAAAGAGTATCAACATCAGACCAGGCCATTCTTTGACCATGAAATATCAAAACAAAAGCAAATACGTACAGTTAACCTTTAAACAACATGGGTTTGAATGGTGCAAGTCCACTTAACCATGAATTTTTTTTACAGTACTGTAAATGTATTTTATGATTACAGTAACATTTTCTTTTGTCCAGCTTACTTTATTGTAAGAATATAATATATAAATACATACAACATACTACAACACATGTTGTATGTTATTTATATAATATATATATATGTTGGGGTAAGAGTTCTAGTCAACAGTAGGCTGTGAGTATAGTTAACTTGGTGGGGGAGGGGGAGTTAAAAGTTATACACAAACTTTCAACAGTGTAGGGGGTTGACGCTCCTAACCACCACATCATTCAAGGGTCAACTATAATCATGTCTGAACAAATATGAACATTGTCCAAAATACAAAATACCAAACAATCCCTTCTCCTAACTATTGAATGACTGCTGTTTCTTTGTCTATTACAACTTTAGACTTGTTCTAATCTACCCTCGCTACAGATAAAATTAAAATTCCCAACCATAGGGGTGCCTGGGTGGCTGAGTTGGTTGAATGTCCAACTCTTGGTTTCAGCTGAAGTTGTGATCTCATGGGACCTCATGGGCTCTGAAATAAGCAGGGAGTCTGCTTGAAGACTATTTCCCTCTACCACTCCCTTTACTCCCACTCTCTCTCTCTCTCTAAATAAATCTTAAAAAAAAAAAAAAAGACTCCCAATCATAGAACTACCCCTACTTCTTGACACCATCCAGAGCAAAACCTCATATTCTTTTTTTTTTTTTTTTTAACACTTATTTATTTATTTATTAGACAGAGAGAGACAGCCAGTGAGAGAGGGAACACGAGCAGGGGAAGTGGGACAGGAAGAAGCAAGGCTCCTAGTGGAGGAGCCTGATGTGGGGCTTGATCCTGGAACTCCAGGATCACGCCCTGAGCTGAAGGCAGACACTTAACGATTGCGCCACCCAGGCGCCCCAAAACCTCATATTCTTAAACCCTCCCCCATATCACCAAATGTTATAAGAAGTCTTTTTTTTTTTTTTTTTAAACCCTTTAGTATGGGTTTTTGTTCACTGCATCAAGTAATAAACCCGAACTGTTCAACCACAGGTGAGTTCCTGGTGATCTCTGCTGGGAGGGCATCAATACTCGTTATATTAATTACAGAACATAAGTTAATACTGGTTCCTTACTGTTTCTGCACTTGAAAGGCTATGGTAATAAACAGTACAGAATAGAACAGTGAGTTCCAGTCAAAACAGTCTAAACCAGGAATTGCAAGCTCAAATAACTATACTGGCTAAGGGGTAACAGATGTATGATTTGACCAGGTGTAACACTAGAGATAAGGCCTATGGTAAGGTATAGTGAGTGAACACCCCAGTTACAGTCTACATTACTAACATAGCTGGCAGTGACCAGTGATCACTGGTCTAAATATTTTTAAGTTCTACGTTAGTTTAACACACGGTTTTTCTTCTTTCATGATCTTGAACAAACTGATTTATTGAAAGAGCTCAACTTAACTATTAAGCACGTTAGCAATTTCAGAAATTTGAAAACACAGGAGAAAAATACAGTGACTAATTTTCCTCATAATCAATTTAACTTCTTTGAGCTTAAACTGAAGAGCCTTTTCTAGCAGTTGGTCCCTAATCATCAGATCTTCTCAGGTTCAATGAACTGCTTTCTGTTTTCACCACAAACTTTCAATTCATTCTTCCAGGGCTTTTTGACTCAATTAAAAAGAAAGGCCTTATTTAACCTCTCTAGCATTCCCCTATCAGAACTATCTGAGCTATTCTTGCTGGTTTCTCTGCCTTATAATTTCCTGGCTTTCTATTTTCTGTGCTCAGACAGATGAATTAACAACTAGGTTAGTCTTCATTTCTTTTATCTCCCTTTCCCTACCAGCTTTCCCAATCAACCACCTAGCAGAATGTTTTAATCATCATCCTCATTAGTCTTCTCAAGAAGCATAGGCATTTGAACACAAGAAATAATTATTTCTCAAACACTAGTTGCTTTTTGCAATGACTTGGGACAGCAGCATGGTGACTTTTTATTTCTTTAAAAAACTAACAATAAAGCAAAACTTTAGCCACAAAAGGAAGAGCAAATTAAACTAATTTACATTTCAGAGCAGGTGCATTTAGATATGAGTTTAAGACAAAAAGGAGAAAAAAACAAGCAAACAAAAAAAAAAAGGCAAGGGACTGATTATGACACTTAAAACATAAATAAAAAGCATAAAAGAAATAGAAGAAAAAATAGATAAGTCAATTTAATTTTTAGTGAAAATACATTGTAAGATTTCACTGACAGCAATCACTAATGTCATTCTCTTTCTGGGTTTGAGTGCTTATCTTAAATCTTCTCACCATATATAAATTATTTCCAACTCCTCAAAAACACAGGCTGATACAATCACATGAAACAGGTTTTCAATATAATCAACAAAAAAACTGCTGAAACTAGAATAAAAAAAGAGAAACACTACAGTCCAATAGGTTGTCATAATTCCAACACACTATTCTTTAAGAAGTTGCATGGAAGTCTAAGATATTAAGGATGCTGCTGCATCATAATTGCATCATCCTCAATTCACAGCAATAAATCCAGAGTTAATGTATTTTTCAGGAGATCCATGCAAGCATGTTCATTACTGAGCCAAGTATTATTTTCATACCATGAATAGTGGTAGCAGTTTGCCGGCCTTTCCCAGGTGCATACAATTGTATTAGTAATAGTCAAGATTACTTCAGATCTCTTTCCTTATACTTTTACATTTTCCATTTAAAAAAATCAAAAAAGTAGAAAACACCCTTTTGGGATGGAATATTAAACTTGATGACCTCTAATATCACAATTTCATACTTCTGTAATACTATGGAGTTGACTTAACTATTAGCATATGGAGAACTACAATGACAGTGGATTAAATTCTTTGAAATTTATCAATACTTGTCACTCTAAAAAAGCACCAAGGATTGAAACTCATTTCAAACTGCCCTTAAAGAGAAGTTTCAAACTGAAGAAATCTATTTAACCTAAATAAAATCATGAGGGGAAAAGTCACACAAATTAAAAACCAATTGACCTGACTCTTCAAAATGGCAATGTCATGAAAAACACAAAAAGATGGGCAAACTGTTCCTGATTTTAAAAGATTGAAGAGACATTACTGAATGCTATGTCATCTTTAACTGGGGGATGGAGGGAAAATAGCTAAAAAGGGCATTTTTAAGCAACAGGGAAAATGTGATGTCAAATTTCTTGAAGGTGATAATGATATTGTGGTGGTTATGTGTAAGGATTTCCTTGTTCTTGGGACATGCTTCTTCCAATACTTAAAGATAAAGTTCATGTCTGCAACTTAAAATTTTAAATAGGTTTACCAAAGAGAAATTTTATATAAGCAACAACATATCTTTTCCCTGAACATATTTAAATTCATATATATTTTTAAAAGAGAAAAAAAGCAAACATGGCAAAATGCTAAAAGTGGGTGAATCCATGAGTGTTCTGTCAATTTTTATGTAGGCTTTTTATTTGGCTATGAAATTTTTGAAATAAATTGGAAGAAAACAGGATATAAATGAATCCAATCTAAGTAGTAATTAAATTCTAAATTTATTTAAAAAACACAAATTTTTCATATCACAGGAAAAAAAAATTCTTTTAAGTAGGTTCCACACTCAACATGGGGCATGAACTCACACCCTGAGATCAAGACCTGAGACCAAGAACTGAGATCAAGGTTCGAATGACTGAGCAACCCAGGTACCTCCAAATAATGGCAAATTTTTAACCTGAAAATTACATGTTTCAACAGAAGTTTAAAAAATTACAAGTTTTAAACTAAAATTTATTGGCTATTGACAACTAACACCCAGTACAGCACTAACCACTATAACCTTCCCTGAACCTAGAATGAATTGTGAACACATTTACACCTCCTTAAAAAGGATTTAATCCTTAAAACAGAAGTATTAAATTGATGACCTTTTTACAAAATATACAATTATTTGATATTGATTGCCCACAACTAAAATAATTAGGGTTTAGTAAATGAAGGCATGCAATAAACACATATATTTATTTTATTTAGAGTAATTTTTTTTATAGAAATGGGTAAGCACAGTTGTAAATTCATTAAAAGTTAACTACTAATTGTGAAAAGAGGGTGATTATCTTAATCAGTCCTAAAGTGGTTTTCATAGTAAGTCCTAAAATGTAGAACTGATATGATAGAAAGATCACTCCTGTATATTCATATCATCAAGACAAAAAATAACTATGCAACCAAAAGCTATGGAATATGATTGCTAGCCATTTACTGGTGCTACTGCACTAACTTTTTGGGACTTGTTTATAAAACTTTTTCCAAATGTTATAAAGAATTATTTGAATATAACTTAGATTTAGTGTTTGTTGAAGTCTTATCTTTTGGCAGACCATTTAGTATTTACTCTCTTGTGATTTTTTTTTTTTTTTTGCAATTATGTAAGAAATACATGTTCATTCTAATTTTCAAGTCTCTACCTCTCTCTCTATTGGACCAAGTAAGCACTTAACATTTCAGAATATACCACACTGTCTTCAGTGTATATCAAACTAAGCCTAGATTATACGCAGCAAGAGAACACTGACCATGTCCTTTTATTTCTCATCAACTGTAATCCTAGATCATAATACAGTACTCGGCAAAAGGTGGTCTTTCAATAAATATTCAATGATGTTCAGTATATTTATAATTTGCACAACTTTTTTTTTTAACCTTTACCACTATAACGTAAATATTCCATGCCAGTATTGATGAAGCTACATTTAACTCCCCTTTGTGGCTATATATAAATAGCATAATCAACAGTGGACACTACAGTTAATAGTTTCTCATCATTACAAACAATAGGATAATGAATATATATAAATACATAAACTTAAGGATACATAAGTATATACATGCATGTATCCACAGCATTTTAATTAAAAGGTCATTTAAAAGTTTTTGCATTTATCTCCACATTGCTTTAAACTATTGTATGTATAAGTTTTATATATATGAAAGTTAATATGATAACACTTTTTAATTTTGTATTTTTGTTTGTTAACACACAATAGAAATTGTAATAAAATTACATGTTCCTAAGTACAGAAAGCCAGGGGAAAAAATCTTACCATTCTTGCTGACATCCAGTTCCCTGAGATTAATGAGATTTGCAATAGATGCTGGTAATGTTGTTAAATCATTGTCTGGCAAACTCAGTTTGTGTAGAGACTGACAGTTAAAAAGTTGCTATTGAAACAAGAGAAGAAAGGATTTTGATTATTTAAGTTTCCCTAAATATTTCATTTATTAACCTTTAAACAAATAAATATTATTAGTGTGGTTAAACTGAATGAATTATACTTACATAAATACCAGAAAAGATCTCTTATTGTTTCATGCTATTATGGATCTGAACACAATTGAACTACTTAATCATTTACATCCTCTTACTTCTGCCCCAAGCAAAATGCACTCAGTAAGAATAACTATATGTTGTATTCTTTGTTAAAGTAGTAAAAAATAAGTGGCTATTAAATATGGCAAACTTTGGAACTTGTATTTCAGGCACCCTTATTCCAAAATGAAAATTTACATAAATTAAACCCAAATATGTACAATTGACTTAGAAGGACTGAAAATATTTAATTCTGATTTGGGAGGACAAAAAAAAATAAAGGGACAAATACATTCCTATGCTAAAATCACAATAACAAAATGTATTTAAAATAAAATATATTTAACCAAAAGTGTTGGTAAATGGGTCACTTCTACATTCCATACCAAAAAACTGTATGGAGCACAGAGAATTTTTAGGGCAATGAAAATACTCTGTATGATACCAAGTCACGGATACATTTCATTATACATTTGTCCAGACTCATATAATGTACAACACCAAGCGTGAACCATACTATAAACTATGTACTTTGGGTGATGATAATTTTTCAACATAGGTTCATCAATTTCAATATAAGTACCACTCTGACAGAGATGTTGACAATGGGGAAGCTATGCATGTGTGGGGATAGTGTAGGTATATGAGAAATCTCAATTTTGCTATGAATCTGAAACTGTTTCTAAAAAGCAAAGTGTTTAGAAAACCAAACTAAAAACTGTTTATCAGGATGACTCTGAATAAGCCCTTTTTAAGAAGAGCATTCTCCCAAAAACTGAAAGAAGTGTAAGTGATTCAGTTATCTGCACTATCACAGCAAACCTCTCTCTTTTCTACTCAATCACCAGGCTGAGACCCTAATAGTGCTTATTACAGAAAGGGACTAATCTTAGACTTCCAAGTTCTCCAGAACAACCTAAGTAAATTACTTTCTAAAGAACAATATATAAGGAAACAGTAATTACAAAGCACCTTATTACAACCTAGGGAAGTAATTCATAAGTATGCAACCCACAGTCTTTAATATTTTACCCACAGCCATATACAGATTTCTTTATAAGACAACCCTGGATGGCACTGGCTTTCCAAATGCTTTTACTACTAGCCACCAAAGGAAAAGTCTTTTTCAAAGCACTGCCACCCAGTATGTATACACACAGACACAGAAACTTAACACATATATTTCATGCAGCAATGGATATATGCAACACACTGTACTTTCCGTTCTGTTTCAGTTAGGGTCGCCAGATGAAATACAGGATGCCTGATTAAATTTGGATTTCAGATAAAAAATGAATAATTTTTTAAAAATATTTTATTTATTTATATGACAGAGAGAGCACAAGCAGGGGGAGCGGGAGAGGGAGAAGCAGGCTCCCCACTGAGCAGGGGGGGAGGCTTGATCCCAGGATTCTGGGATCATGACCTGAGCTGAAGGCAGGTACTTAACCAACTGAGCCACCCAGGTGCCCCAATAATGAGTAATTTTTAGTAGAAGTATGTCCTATTTACTGCATAAAACACACTTATACTAAAAAAATATTCATTATTCATCTAAAAATTATAATTTAACTGGATGTTCTCTATTTTTATTTTCTAAATCCACCAGGGCAAATAATAGTTCATTTTTTGGAAATGCCACACATATATTTATGAGCCATGAACACATCTCCATCCAGTTTTGATAAACACTACTGTATGAGTAGTAAAACATTCTAACAAATTACAACTACTGCACAAACTGAGAGTTGCTGGAGGGGAGATGGGTGGGGATAGGCTAAATGGGTGACGGGTATTAAGGAAGGAACTTCTCATGTTGAGCACTGGATATTATACGTAAGTGATGAATCACTAAATTCTACTCCTGAAACCAGTAGTACACTAGATGTATTACATGAAACCAGTATTACACTAGATGTTAACTAACTAGAATTTAAATAAAAATTTGGGAGAAAAAAAAAAGGTACTGCAGCTTTTCCATAATAAATAAGAAAATGAACTGAGAATGAAGAAGGATTTTTAAGGAAAAAAAAAGTAGCCACTGAAAAATTTTAGCAAAGGAACTGATAATGTGAGGATATTTCATGGCAACAAAACAACTTTCCTCCTTCTAGTTTTTCTTAGATTTCAGAAATGTTACATCCTCCAAAACCTTTCCAAACCAACTGAAATGGGGCAAACAGAATACTACCTCTAAAAACCTGCTTAATAACAAAATTATTAGGTGCCAACCAAAAGGACAATTTATTCTTCTCAATTACAATAATGTAGACCAATGTCTTACGAAAACTAGAAAAAGAAAACATGAATTTCAATTTTTGTCTAGCTAAATCTATTATTGGCTGCAGAAATCGTGTAGTCTTACCAAACATATTTAATGTCCATAAAAAGTGGACATTAAATATAAAATTTTAACTTACTTGCTCACTCAAGCAATTAGCTTGAAGAAACAAAGATTAAAATTCTATTTTAAAAAATTCTGGGGGTGCCTGGTAGTGCAGCTGGTTAAGCATCTGACTCTCTTGGTTTTGGCTCAGGTCCGGATCTTAGGGTTGTGAGATCGAGCCCTCTGTAGGGCTCCACGCTCAGCACAGACAGTACCTGAGATTCTTTCACGCTCTCCCTCTGCCCCTCTTCTGCTCACACGCTCTCTCACTCTCAAATAAATAAATCTTTAAAAAAATTTTTTTGATTCTGTTGTACACCACAAGATAAAATTAAACCAAAAAAAAAAAAAAAAAAAGGAAACAATGGAAACACAAATATATTGGCAGCATTATGGCAACAGTGGGGATATCAAAATTTCTTGCATAAAAATAACCAAAGACAATTCTTTAAAGACAGTATTAACATACCTTTGGAAGCTCTTCAATCTGATTAGCATCTAAATAGAGCTCCTCCAAAGTTTTCTCAAAAGTAAAAATCTCTTTGGGAACCTGTTCCAAACTGCAATGAGAATAATCAAGAGTAGTGACAGTCTCCTCTTCCCCTCGTAGACAACGACATGGTACCAACCGCACAAACAAACTTCGTTTTGTAGTCATTTTTAGACACTGCAATATTCAAATAAAAATAAATTTAGTTAAAACATACATATTATAACCAAAAATTTTTCAAAAAAAAATAATTAAAATTCCTTTATCACAATCTATATATCAAAGATAAGTACCTCCTTCTTTATACTCATCCAATGGAATACATTTAAACATTGTTTTACTGTCAAAATTTATATAAATTTATATATACTGAATTTCAAATGAAACTCAAGTACTTCTATACTTTAAAAAATGATATTAAATACCTATTTATATGCTTCTATAAGAATCATGCTTTATGAGTCTTGCTTACTCTAAACTAGAAAAACCCTAATGCAACAAAGATATTTCTTTAATATCTGGGTAAGAGCTATTTTTTAATTAAGAATTTGGGGGCGCCTGGGTTGCTCAGTTGGTTAAGCATCTGCCTTTGCTCGCTCAGGTCATGACAGAGCCCCATGTTGGGCTCCCTACTCAGCAGGGGATCTGCTTGTCCCTCTCCTTCTGCTCCCCCTTTTCATATTCTCTTTCTCTCTCTCAAATAAATAAATTTATATATATATATATTAAAAAAAAAAGAATTTAACTATACCCAGTTTTGAGTAGGTAGTAGAATTGCAAAGATATTTTCAGGTGTCCCTTAATGAGCCATCAGAATCATCACCCCTTTAACTTTCCAAGGCTCTTCCACATCAAAATTTCAATACATGCTAAGGGTATTTTGTTTCAATTAAATATTGGTCTTTTAATTTTTCTGAAGAGCTTATAGGTCCTATATTTGTGTAAGGTTACACATTAGAGAATAAACTTGCTTCAATAAAGTACATACAGACTTCACTGTTTCAAATTAAATGGGAGAAAGGTTTAATTCTGAATTAGTGAAAATTCTCCAGGCTAATTTTAACCTATCCATAGGTTAATTCCAACTAGTCTAAGATTATATTACCAAAGAAAAGCCTACTTCAATAAATAAGAATGACTGCTAATCAGTTAACAACTCTTTGTAAAATATAAATCCTTGCCTTAATCACAAGACAAGTAGAGTAACAATACTTCTAACCAGGACCAAGACTATGTTGAAGCCAGTGAGGGAAACTGCCTCAAGCACAAAATAGAAGGAAGCACCAAAAAACTCAGTAATCAAATATTTTAATGCATTATTTTCAAAATTAAAATCACTGAAAAATAATCTGTTTATGAACAAAATGACTAATTCTTAAATAAAGACAGGATTGGTATTACCAATTTTTTTCTTTTGCCTCAGGCTTCAATATGGCTCTGCAAGGCACTGCTACCAACTTCTATTTCAAATTATATGATATTCTTAAGGTGTTTGACAACTAAGTATTTCCCTTGCAATCTTTTTAAAAATAAGACTATTCTTAGTCAATCAGCATGTGCCAGGCGCTGTGCTAAGTTTTTTAGATAAAATACATGTATATTCTCATTTCATCCTCGTATATCTAAGACATGTACTATTATCCCTATTTTTCCATAAAGAAACTGATTCTGTGCTCTTACTGCATTATACTACTTCTCAATACATAAGGATATACTTGAACTCAGGTTCTCAAAATGATCAAAATATCAATAGGCCTTTTAGGCACTTCTTTAGGGTTTACAAAATTAAAACACTGAAGTGGTTCAGAACGCACTACTCCAAAGTATGGTACCTTCACATACCGAATACTTTCAACTGAAAGAATGTGAGAAAACAGCAGAAGCAGGAGGTCATGCTGGCCTCCCCTTTTACTTCTCCACTGAAATAGGTCATAAAATCCTCATGTGAGATGTGCCTTCCTTATATCTGGGGAGGAAAAGAACACCCCAATCTCTCAAGAATGGAGAAGAATCCTAATAAATGGGCTTTACTAAACTTCCCCCAGTTTACTACACTTAACTCATACTCTGACCTATCGTATCTGTACAAGTCTACACTCTTCATCAAATCTAGCATAAATATGCTAAGTTTTAATGGTTTCTTTACATCCTTACCCCTCATAAAGGCTCCTGTGCTTCTTAAAACTTATCTGAAATAAATTTGCATGCTTTCTCCTGTTAAACTGTTTTTGTCACGTTAGTCTTCAGACCCAGCCAAAGACCCTAAAAAGGTCAAGGAAAAATCTTTCCTTCCCTACACTACGACGTCAAACATAAAAGTTTCTATATAAAATCTTTGTCTTACGGGAATATAACACATAACATGGTGATTTCAGTTAATAGTAATAATATTGTACCACATATTTGAAAATTGCTAAAAGAGGAGATCTTAAAAGTTCTCATTCCAAGAAAAACAATTTCAAACTACATACGGTGATGGATGTTAATTAGATTTATTGTTGTGGACACTTAGCAATACATACATATACTGAATCATCATTATGTTGTACTCCTGACCTAATATAATGTGTATGTCCATTGTACTTCAACAAAAACAAAAAAACTTCGTCAACAAAGAAATATCCAAAAAAGTTTACTGAATGTTAATTAGTAATCCTTATTTATATGTAAGTGTGTTTTACTTATAAGAATACACAGTTTTGTTGATCTAATAAGAATTTCATTGCTAAGGGGGAATTTAGCTTATCCGTGTGTATTTGAGATCCCCAAAATAAAAGATTCCAAAAATGAATATGAAATTTCTTGCTCAAGAGATTCTAAGATTTCAACGTCAAGAGATTCTAAGATTTCAACTGATAATGGGTTAAGAGGACACTTAAAAACATCCAATATGGTAGCCACTAGACATGTGCCCATTTTAATTAAACCACTTTTAACTTAAAATTCAATTTAGATCAAATAAAATTAAACATCTAGTTTCTCACTCTAAGCCCATTTTAAAAGCTCAACAGCACCATATGTGCTAGTGGCTACAATACTTAGTAAGAGAAGACAGAGAACATTTCTATCGGTACAAAAAGTTCTGTGGGACGGTGTTGGTTCGATGTCTGAAAATATTCTGGTTCATCAAATTATAAACATTGTATGCTTATATTTATATGACAGTACCCAAGAACTTGAAAGATACGGCCTAAAAATTCCTGAATCAAAATGGATTTGGGAGTATAATTACTAGCTGAGAATAAAGGGCATGGAATGTTTACTACCAAATATACGTAATTTAGAAGAGTGTATTTGTTTTAGATGTTATCATCTGTGCAGCACACTTGAAGCATAAGGCAATTTACAAGACAGAGTAATTGTTAATAAAGCTAAGATAACCTCCAAGGTTTTTTTTTGTAGTGATAACCATAAACACATCATGTTGCAAACAGACAGATGGTCAGAAATTGTAAAACTTCTCAGAAGAGACAATGAATTCAGAAAAGGAAATTAGATACTCTAGGAAACAGTTTACATCTTAAGTAAAAATTTCCTGTTGACAGAGGCTATGAAGAGAGCAGTTCAGATCTTTGATTAAATTCAGTGGGCCCCAAGCCAATATAAAAATGGACCCTAATTTAGCAGACTAAAACTGCTGATTGATAAGAAAGGAGGGGGAACTTGATTATTGAGGGTACAGGAGGTAAATACCGTATGAAAGAGAAATAAATGCATAATAACAACCAAAGAGATCCTCCGTTACACAATTTTATACGGAAGTAAACCAAAGGAAGCCTGGCCTGTTCTCAAAAGGAAGTGATCAACATGGGGAATGTTCATTAGAATTTTACTGTTATGATTAAGTAAGAGCCACTTTATTACCCAGACTTAACACGGGAGACATAAAAATATTGTTATAAAATGGAGAAAGAGAAGTCAACTAAGAAAAAAAAGGCATAACATTAAGCCAGACACTTTCTAAAAAAAAGAAATTAAAGCTACTTACCACTGGGTTGAATTTATCTCCCTGATGTTTCTTAATTGAGCCAACATTCTGTGGAAACCAAAATAAAGAAACAAAATTAACAATAAAAATAGATCTTTATGACTTTAAGCGATCATCTCTTTTAAATTCTTATTTGCCTCAAAATGTAAATTATAATTCTCAAAAACTCACTACTGTAAACACACAAATATGCTAACTTCTAAATACATAGCTAGCTTCTTAACCAGTCACTGGATTGTTTTTAATATATTCATAAGCTATGGTGAACCCTCATCTAGATCAAATAATACCCACCTAACATTAAAACCCCATTTATTTGAACCTACTGAGAAACAATAAAGTTCTTCCAAGCAGATAAATTCAAATCACCAATTATATTTAAATTTAGTTTTTTTAAAAAGATTTTATTTATTTATTTGAGAGAGAGCAAGTCAGAGCGAGCAGGCTGAGGGAGAAAGAGGGAGAGAGAATCTGAAGCAGACTCTGTGCTGAGCGTAAGGTCCGACTTGGGGCTCAATCTCATGACTGCAAGATCATGACCTGAGCCAAAACCAGGAGTCTGATGGTTAACCAACTGAGCCACCCAGGCCCCCTAAATTTCATAGTTTCGGATGGTTCTGTGAAGCAGACAACGGTAACGGCTGATCAGATTCTATTCTTCCCTTTATGGAAATTTTACTTTCTCTGGGGCGGTAATGGACCCAGCTAAATATCCAGAGTTGAAAGGCTCAAGGGGTTGGAGGACACAGTTGAGATCAGTGACATATTAAGTCTGCTTTGGGGATGGAATGGGGTTGGTTATGGGCAAACATTTGTTTTCCTTATCCAGGGATAGATGTAAACATGTTTACTGCTGCAACAACAATCCTATGACCATAAGTCAACAAGTGTGAGTATTAAAAAACAACTAATAAGGCTGACAAAGTAGAAAAACAAAACAAGTTGGGGATCTCTAAAAGCACTGCTGAGCAACTGGACCAATGTTAACTGCTGCCTTCTTCTGGATTTCTTGGTATGTAAGAAAACTAAATTCCCCATTTATTTAAACCATTGTGAAGTTTTCTGTACCTACAGACATATTACAAAGTGGAATTTACGTACTACATATTACAAAGTGAAACAGCCTAAACCCAAAACAGTAACATTAATAAAAAGTATACACATCATAATCTTTTTATTAAAAATTTCGGTAATATTAATAAATATTAATATTAATACTTCAAAATTTTACAATTACCCTAAATTTATTGGGTTATTTTTCTCTTTGCCAAATGGTTTCAGTACTACTGAGTTGTTTAACCTTCCCCACAAATTCTACATATAATACATGTCACAAAAAATACCTGTGCATATAGCAAACAGAGATGGTCATGAAATTATTCAACATACTCCTACATAAGTAATAATCTGGTAGAATGGAATTGCCAATAGGCTGAAACAGAACATGGCAACGGAAGAGCAGGTTGGAGAGAAGAGATATGTGAAAACTGTATTTAGAAATGGTAGTTTAAAATACCTGAAAGATGTCCTAGCAGGATCTTTGGTAGGCAGCTGAATATGGGCATTCAGAGATGTGGGGACAGATCTAAGCTGAGGATAAAAATTTGCAAGTCATCTGCTTAGAGATGTTAGTTAAAGCAATGAAATTACATGAAAGCATGAAGAGCATGAGCATAGACACAAAAGAGAATAGGTTCAATGATTAAACCCTGGGATAATACAAAAATACAAAATATAAAATTAAGAGGTCAGAAAATAAGGATAGAACCAAAAAGGACACTGAAGAGAAACAGTCAGTGAGTCAAGAAAAGAAAAT
Source organism: Ursus arctos (assembly GCF_023065955.2). Taxonomy (NCBI): domain Eukaryota; kingdom Metazoa; phylum Chordata; class Mammalia; order Carnivora; family Ursidae; genus Ursus; species Ursus arctos. The sequence goes on along the minus strand of NW_026623067.1, from coordinate 53,375,496 downwards.
GATACTGTAAAAATAAAGTGAAAATGTTTCAAGGAGGAAGAAGTTATCAACTATGTTAATAAGAATTTGGAATTACCACTATGTAGCAAAGGTCATTGACTATGACCTTGTTAACAAGGTCATTTAATGTGGAGTGGTAGAAACAAAACAAAACAATTCAAGAATACAGATAATTCAGGTAGTTCAGCTATAAAAGACATTAGAAAAATAGAGCAGTAGCAAGAGTAGAATATGAATCAGGAGTCACAACATCTGATCTGTAAACAGATAGGAATAATCGAGTTAGCAGAGTCCACTGGTAAATTTTTATGAAGAGATTTGGGCAACAATTCATAGACTGTCCTAGCAAGATGTCCCACCAATAAAAAAGCTGTATATGAGGAGGAAAACAAAAAACATACCTTGGGTGCAATGGTTTAACTAGCCAAATAAAACTCACAAAGGGTATTTCTCAAAAATACAGGTTACTGTGCCTTCTTTCTAGAGATTCTTTTTTTCCCCAAGATTTTATTTGTTTGTTTGTTTATTTACTTGAGAGAGTAAGCAAGCGAGTGAGCGTGAGAGTGGGGGGAAGAGCAGAAGGAGAGGACCAGCAGGCTCCACCCTGAGCATGGAGCCTAACTTAGGGCTTGATCTCACGATCCAGAGATCACGACCTGAGCCAAAATCCAGAGTTGGATGCTTAACCAATTGAGCCACCCAGGTGCCCCTCTGGAGATTCTTATTTTAGAGATTAGATATAAAACTCAAGATTCTCTATCTTAAAGTGCAGATGTAATTCTTTTTGTCCAACATTCTCAACAATCATCAATACATGGTCGATCTTATTCTATTTATGCTCAAACCACCACCTTTTCTCCCTCCCAATTCTCTACTATTATTTTGACAAACTCTCAGCTTGGGTATTACTGTAACAAGTGAAAAGTGAAGTCACTATAAAGGTTTTTAAAAATATAGTATGTTACAGGGCACCTGGGTGGCTCAGATGGTTAAATATCTGCGTTTGGCTCAAGGCATGACCTCCTGGTCCTGCGATGGAGCCCAGCATTGGGCTCCCAGCTCAGTCGGGAGTCTGCTTCTCCCTCTCCCTCTGCCTGCCTCTCTTTGTTTTTGTGTCTCAAATAAATAAATAAATAAATAAATAAATAAATAAATAAATAAATAAATGAAACAACTATAAAAACACAGTATATTTCCCTATCGATCTAAAAATACAGTATATTTTCCTATCAGTATGATATACCCAAGTAGATTTGAGAGAAATTTTAATGTTGAAGCAATCTTTCTATATGAGTTCAAGAGTTAAAACGTACAACAAAGGTTCCTCAGGCATGCCCACAGCTATTAGTTGACACTCAGTGGTTGTTTAAGGTCATTTTAGTTTAATCATGGCTATCACAATGTCTGTTAATCTATATTTGGTATACCTGTCCTTAGTACTGAGTTATTTAATGGACCCTATTAACCCATTACAGGTAGGTACATGAATAGTAAACAATGAAAATACTGATATGCCAAAAAAATAAGAATAGAAAGGTAAGAAATTTATACAACAAAAAAAATTATAAATGCTATGTAAGAGCATGTGATCCTGAAGGGCAAAAATCAGCAACTGAATGTATAAAATGTGCTATGCCTACAACATATACAGCAACAAACAGCTAAGTTCCACACTAAGGGCTATAAGACTAACATCAATGTCTGAACCCTACTGGCCTGATTCTAATCCAGTAGAAAGCTGAGACTTTCTCCAACATTGGCACTACTAACCCAACTTTCAAATAAAGTAGTAGACATACATATTCAAGTTACTAAAGCGTGACACATTTGCAGAAATTTCCATTTTTACATTTCTACAAATTACTTACATGATAAAATAGATTCTTATAGTTTGGAAACTGTAAACATCTCTGTGACTAACAGCAATGACAATGGTGAATGCAAGTGGCAAGAGTGGGCACCCTTGTATCGTTCCTGATCTTAAAAGAAAGGCTTTCAGCCTTTTTTTTTTTTTTTTAAGATTTTATTTATTTATTTGACACAGAGAAAGAGAGCACAAGCAGGCGGAGCAGCAGACAGAGGGAGAGGGAGAAGCAGGCTCTCTAATGAACAGGGAGCCCAATGTGGGGCTCAATCCCAGGGCCCTGGGATCAAGACCCAAGCCAAAGGCAGATGCTTAACTAAGCCACCCAGGCGCCCCAGGCTTTCAGCTTTGCACCACTGAGTAGGATGTTAGCTATGGGCTTGTCAAATATGGCTTTTATTACATTGACATATGTTCCTTCTATACCCACTTTCTTGAGAATTTTTATCATAACTGGATATTGAACTTTTGTCAAATGCTTTTTCCACATTTACCAAGATGATTATATGATTTTTATCCTTCATTTTGTTAATGCAATATATCACGCTGACTGATTTAAGGATGTTGAACCATCCTTGAATCCCTGGAATAAATCTCACTTGATCATGATACATGATTCTTTTAATGCACTACTGAATTCAGTTTGCTAATATTTTGTTCAGGAATTTTTCATCCATGTTTATCAGGAATATAGCTGTGTAATTTTCTTTTCTTGTGGCATCTTTGTCTGGTTTTGCTCTCAAGGTAGTGAAAGCCTCATAAAGTAAGTTCGCAAGACTTCCCTCCTCTTCTATTTTTTTGGAAGAGTTTAAAAAGGATAAGTATTAAGTCTTCTTTGAATATTCACCAGTGAAGCTATCTAGTCCTAGCCAGAGCAATTAGGCAAGAAAAACAAGTAAAAGGCATTCAAGCTGCAAAGGAAAAAGTAAAACTGTCACTATTTATAGATGACAATAGCATATATAGAAAACTCTAAAGGCTGTAAGACATTAATGAAGGAAATTCAAGACACAAATAAATGAAAAGCTATTCCATACTCATGAACTGAAAGAATCAATACAGTAAAATGTCTATACTACCCAAAGCAATCTAAAGATTCAATACAATCCCTATCAAAATTCCAATACCACTTTTCAAAAAAAATATGGTCAATTAATTTACAGCAAAGGAGCCAAGGATACACAAGGGGTAAAGGACAGTCCCTTCAATGAATGATAGTAGGAAAACTAAAGTCACAGGCAAAAGAACGAAACTCGACCGCTATCTTATATCATACATAAAAATTAACTCAAAATGGATTAAAGAGGGGCGCCTGGGTGGCACAGCGGTTAAGCGTCTGCCTTCCGCTCAGGGCGTGATCCCGGCGTTGCGGGATCGAGTCCCACATCAGGCTCTTCCGCTATGAGCCTGCTTCTTCCTCTCCCACTCCCCCTGCTTGTGTTCCCTCTCTCGCTGGCTGTCTCTCTCTGTCGAATAAATAAATAAAATCTTTAAAAAAAAATGGATTAAAGAGATGAACCTGGGGTGCCTGGGTGGCTCGGTCAGTTAAGGGTCCAACTCTTGATTTCAGCTCAGGTTATGATCTCAGGGCCATGAGATTGAGCCCCATTGTCATGCTCTGCACTCAGCAGAGTACGCTTGTCCCTCTCTGTCCCCCAGCTTGTGTGTGCTCTCTCTCGCAAATAAATAAAATCTTAAAAAAAAAAAAAAGGTGAACCTAAGACCTAAAACCATAAAATTCATACAAGAAAACACAGGTAGGTAAGATTCTTTACGTAGGTCTTGGCAATGATTTTTGAATCTGACACCAAAAGCAAAAGTAAGTTAAGTAGGACTACATCATACTAAATAAGCCTCTAGTACAGCAAAAGAAACCATCAATAGAAGGAAAATGTAACCTACAGAATGGGAGAAAATATATACAAGTCATAAGGGACTAATATTCAAAATACATAAAGAACATTTACAACTTAATGACAAAAAAATCCAATTAAAAAAATGGGTGGAAGATCTAAATAGACACTTTTCCAAAAAAAAAAAAAAAACCATACAGATGGCCAACAGATGAAAGGATGCTCAACATCACTAATCATCAGGGAAATGCAAATCAAAACAATGAGATATCACATCTCATATTTTAGAATGGCTATTATCAAAAAGAAGAGAAATAACAAGTATTGGTGAAGATGTGGAGAAAAGGGAACCCCTCTGCACTTTTAGTGAGAATGTAAATTGGTGCAGCCACTATGTAAAACAATATGGAGGTTCCCCTCCCCCCCCAAAAAAAATCCAGCCATATGATCCAGCAATTCCATTTGTGGGTATTTATCTGAAGAAAACAAAAACACTAACCAATAAAGATATATGTACCCCCATGTTCACTGCAGTGCACACACACATAAATATGATTCAGTCATAAAAAGAATGAGATCTTGCCATCTGCAACAACTTAGATGGATGGATATTAGGCTAAGTTAAATAAGTCAGACAGAGAATGACAAATACCATTTTATCTTTCTTATATGTGGAATCGAAAAACAAACCAAAAAGCCTCCTAGATATAGAAAACAGATTGGCGGCTGCCAGAAGCATGGGGTGGGGTAGGGGGGAGAAATGGGTAAAGGGGGTCAAAAAGTTACATACATACATACATACACACACACACACACACACACACACACACACACACAGAGTCTTTCCACCACTGCAGCAGAGGTCTCCATGTGCTACTTTCCAATCAACACCCTAGCCAAGGGAATCTGTCCTGAGTAAGAGTGCTATAACATTTGTGTATAAGTGTTAAAAGAATGCAGGCTTTGGTTCTCATGGATAAATACATGGAAGTGAAACTGCTGGGTCACAGTCTATGTTTAATTATGTAACTTTTAAAAGTTGTTTTTGGGAGTGGTTTTATCATTTAACACTTCCAGAGTTCCAGTTACATCTTTACCAACACTTGATATTCTCCAGTCTTTCTTACGTAGTAGTGCGTGCATAGAAATAGCTCACTGTACTTTTGTTTTGCATTTCCCTAATTACAAATGGCAGAGCTTCATCTGTACTTAGACCTCATTTAGATGATAAAACACTGGACTTCAAGCCTTGATACTCTAATGGGATAAAATTTCTGGAGAAGAGAGTCATCAAGGCACTTGGATGGCACAGTTGGTTGAGCAACCGACTCTTGTTTTGGCTCAGGTTGTGACCTCAGGGTTGTGGGGTCAAGCCGTGCGCTCAGTGCAGAGTCTGCCTGAGTTTCTCTCTCCCTCTCCTCCTCTTCCCAACACTGGCATGCTCTCGCTCTCTCTCTAAATATATATTAAAAAGAAAAAAAAAAGTAGAGGGGCTCCTGGGTGGCTCAGTTGGTTAAAGTGCTGCCTTCGGCTCAGGTTTGGATCTAGCCCCTCATCAGGCTCCTTGCTCAGCAGAGGAGTCTGCTTCTCTCCCTCTGCCTGCCACTCTCCCTACTTGTGAGCTCTCTCTCTAACAAATAAATAAAATCTTAAAAAAAAAAAGTGAGGAGTGATCGAATTTTGTATATGGGAGGAAAGTAAATTAGAGCAAGAGAGCACACTGTATTGGAAAACAATTCTCCCTGAACATCTCACATTTCTGCACGGTCTGAATTCTCTGAGCACTGTCATTTACAGGCAATTTAATATGTTTGTATAAAGAGACATTCCAAGATAATAACGCTTAGCAAAATTAAAACAGTCCGACATCTTCTCCCAAGAAGATGTGCTTAAATTCCAGAGTAAAGATAAGGTTTCTGTCTCTCACTTTCAGAGGAAATGACACAGACTCTCATTGCCAGTGGTGCTATGTAAAATCAGAGTCTCCCAATTTGGGGTTCCTCTTCTGCAATGCACACTACTGCCTGTGCAGTTACCATTTGATCCTTACTATGTAGCCCTGTGAAGATTAAATCTGGGGTCATTTACACAAAACATGCCCTGGATGCTGCTTTTGTAGTGAGTAATAAACTCTGTCTCTCATCTAGAGGTTGTGTGTCTTCTGACAGGTTAACATACCAGCTTGTAAGGAGGGGAAAATCTAGACCCTTCACTGTTTCTGATTTAACCAGTGTAAATTTTAAGAAACATGTTGAGGCGCCTGGGTGACTCAGTCAGTTAAGCATCCAACTGTTGATTTCAGTTCATGTCATGATCTCAGGGTGGTGAGACTAAGCCCTGTGTTGCACTGGGTGTGGAGACTACTTAAGATTCTTTCTCTCCCTCTCCCTCTATCCTTTCCTCCACCCCCTGCACTCACTCTCCCTCTCTATAAGAAAAAAAAGGAAACACAGCCACCGTGTTTTATACCACCCAAGATCAAAAGACTGAGTCTATTTCCCCATTACTTGAATTCGGGCTGATCTTGTGACTTGCTTATATGGCACTTTGTCGTGGAAATAACAGTAACTATGCCTCAAGAAGATTTAAAACCATCACCTTTAATGCTAAGTGAAATAAGTCAAGCAGAGAAAGACAATTATCATATGGTTTCACTCATTTATGGAACATAAGAAATAGGAAGATCGGTAGAAGGAAGGGAAGAATGAAGGGGGGGGGTAAACAGAAGGGGGAATGAACCATGAGACACTATGGACTCTGTGAAACAAACTGAGGGCTTCAGAGGGGAGGAGGATGGGGACTGGGATAGGCCGGTGATGGGTATTAAGGAGGGCACGTATTGCATGGTGCACTAGGTGTTACACACAAATAATGAATCAAGGAACATTGCATCAAAAAAAAAAAAACATACATACATACATAAATAAATAAATAAATAAATAAATAAATAAAACCTCCACCTTCACCTTCTTTGAATGTTGCCCAGAGAACATGATGTCATAGAACAGTGTAGGATAAAAGACCACAATGCTGATGCACAAACTCAAGAGAAATATAAATTCCTGTTATTTTAAGCCATCGATCTTCCTAACTTTAACAGCTATATTAGTTTTTCCAAAGAGGAAACTTTACGCTTTGTTCATTTTCTTAGGGTATGTTCTCTATTTCATTAGTTTCAGTTTTTTCTATGTTTTCTGCCTTTTACTTATTTTGAATTTAATTTCTTTTTTTCCTCTTAGGGAAAGATTAAATAACTGATTCTAATACTTTCTTCTTCAAGATTTACAACCGTAAATTCTCTAAGTTGTACTTCATAAATTTTGATATGTCTTTGCTAATTTAAAATGCTTTCACTTTTTCCATTTGATTTATTCTTTTACCCATGGGTTATTTAGAATCGTCTTTATTTCAATACTTGGAGACCTACTAAACCTTAATTTGTTACTATTTCTAACTGAATTCCACTGTAGTCAGAGAACATATTATGATTTCTAGCCTTTGCAATATGTGGAAGCTTTTGGACAGCCCCACAAAACATCTGAGTGTTTCATGTCCTCCTGAATGTCACATTCTGCATCTTTTGGGCATACTGTTTTATAAATTTAATTAGGTTAAATTGGTTGACGGTGTTCACATCTTCTATATCCTTACCATTTTATGCATTCTTTTCCTACTAAATACTGAAAATACTGAAATCTCCATCAGTGTAAGTCTATTTCTCCTTTTAAAATTGTCTATTTTTATCTCATGTATTTTGAAGCTCTGTTATAGAGTGAAGAATACACATTTAGGGTTCTTACACCTTCTTGATAAGTGGATCCTTATTATAAGATGTTCTTTTTCTCTATTAACAATCCTTGCCTTGAAATATATTTTGCTTGATTATCATTGTAGCCACAGGAGCTTTCTTTCAGTAAGTTTTTTTTTTTTTTTTAAAGATTTTATTTATTTATTTGACAGAGATAGAGACAGCCAGAGAGAGAGGGAACACAAGCAGGGGGAGTGGGAGAGGAAGAAGCAGGCTCATAGCAGAGGAGCCTGATGTGGGGCTCGATCCCGGAACGCCGGGATCACGCCCTGAGCCGAAGGCAGGCGCTTAACCGCTGTGCCACCCAGGCGCCCTCTTTCAGTAAGTTTTAATACAGTGTATCTTTTCCCTCTATTCCTTTTAACCAAATTTATCTTTAAAGTGACCACTTGTATGAAGCATACAGTTGGGTCTTCCTGTTTAATCCAATCTGACAATTTTTACATTTTGATGGTGGGCTTAGACCATTTATATTTAATATAATTATTGGTGTGGCTTAATTTAAATCTATTTCATTACTATTTATTTTCTATTTGTTCTTTGTTCCTCTTTTTTCTTGACTTCAAATAATGCTATTTTTCCCCATACTATCTCATTTTATGGCCTCTTTGCTGTTGTTGTTGTTGTTGTTGTTTGGTTGCTCTAGGAATACACAATATGCAGTCTTAATTCATCATAATCCACCTTCAAATATGTCACTTCACATATGATCTAAGAAATTTAAGAGTATCATTTATACTTATATTTATTCTCTCCCATATTTCAAGCTACTGTCATACATTTTACTTCCACATATTATAAATCCCACGGTATTTTTTGCTTTACATTATCAATTGTTATATAAATTTGAAAACAAGAAACAGGAGCCTGGGTGGCTCAGTCAGTTAAGCAACCAACTCTTGTTTCAGCTCAGGTCATGATCTCAGGGTCATGAGAACAAGCCCCACATTGGACTCCAGCTTGGGACTCTCAATTCCTTTCCCTCTGCCCCTCCCCCCCTGCTCTTACATGCTCTCTCTCTAAAATAAATAAATCTAAAAAAGATAATAAAAAGAATAGGGGTGCCTGGGTGGCTCAGTTGGGTAAGCATGTGCCTTCAGCTCAGGTCCTGGTCTCAGGGGCCGGGGATTGAGCCCTACATCAGGCTCTCTGCTCAGCAGGGAGTCTGCTACTTCCTCTCACTCTCCCTCTGTGATCTCTCGCTCTCTCTCAAATAAATAAAATCTTTTAAAAAAAGATAATAAAAAATAAAAACAAGAAAACAGAATTTCATATTTATTCACAAATTTACTGTTTTCTTCAGTCTGTTTCTTACTACAAATTTGCTGGTAAGCCAATTCGAGTAGTTTTTTTGTTTTGTTTTGTTTTGTTTTTAAGATACTGCCTTTCTCAGTTCTATAATGTTCATTTGGCTTATTTTCAGCTTGGCCATTCTCTCCTGAAATACCCAATCCCTCACATACTACCCTGTAAATTTCTTTAAAATCCCTCTCTCCTACTTAACTAAGTCATCTATAAGTCTGCTTTTATTAACTATTTTCTCTTAAATATGCCATCACATTTTCCTGTTTCTTTGTAGGTTTCACAATTTTTCATAGTATTCTAGACGCTGTAAGAGTAAAGTTGAGAATTAAGCACAATATTGTTTTGGTAATTTTTCTTTATTTCCCAGAAAGTCTACACTCTTCTCTCAGGATAGGTGACTGGTAATTCATATTCCCAGCAAAAATCTATATGAGCTGGGACTGGTTGCAGCTTTAATTAGATTGATTTCATCTGTGATCACTTCAACTTACAACTTTTCTACCCCCAAAGACAGCCACATTTTTGATCTTGTCATCATCTTGGGTAGAGAGAATTTGGGATGCAGTTCCAAGTATTTTTTGGTTCAGTTTGCTTTTAGATTTGAATCCAGCAGAGTCCCACAACTCAAGAACCACTGAATTTGCAGGACTACACGTTTCTCTGAGCTTTTCAAGACCTCCTCCCTCTACTGCTGCTTCATGACAAAATTCAAGGTGGATGGAATTATCAGGCTTAGTGATTTATTTTGCCTTTGGGGCTCTTGTCAGATTCCCATCCCTTCACAAAGCCCACAATGTCATTCAAAAAATTAGATGAGTTATACTCATCACTTCAGTCTTTGTCTTTATGGCAAGTCTGCTTCTCTATCCTATACTGACCAGTCACGTGTCCCCAGGCAGGGAAGCTGTCGCACTCTTGACTCACCCAGGAGAGGTTCATTATCTGTGATATTTAGTTCACTAAGGCTTTCTTGGTTTCACAGATTTTTGCTAGCCATATTTTTTTTTTAAACCAGGATCCTTTGTGTTTCCAGATTTTTCTTATTCTTACCAGGGAACCAAAGGTTTTCTGTGTCCTCCTATCACCTAACTAGAAGCAGAAATATCAGGGCATTTCCAGTGTAGATGAAACTGTTTTATTTATAGAAAAGATAGTCGCATGGAAGATATGTAGCCTGACTCCCTCCTTTGTCAAGTAAACTTGGTCAAGGTAGAGGAAAAGTCTCCGGAATTCTCCTCCGTCTCAGTTTAGGAGAAATGACATTAATTTATGGAAGAAGAGGGCCTGGTTATTTTTACAAAAATAAGTATTTCATTCTGCAATTAGAAATAAGACTACAAATGCAAACATCCCCAAAAGAATTTGTTTACTTAACTCTGAAAGGCTAAGGTTAGATTATTCTACAATCAAAGGGAGCAAGTACAGGGAGGATCAGGAAAAAAAGCAGCTCAATATGGCTCATAACCAAACTTTGGGAAGATGAAATGGTGCAGAAAAGGAATACTGGAGGTCTGTGTGTTCATTCAACTGTTTCTAACACTATAGTTGATTCTGTAATTTTCAACAATAGGCCAATAAAAGCCGTGCAAAAAAAGACATTTGGGGCAGTATATATCACAGATGTATATTCACAATGATGGTGCTTATTGTGATAGGGAAAGTAAATCTCGGCTTTATTTCAAACCTAGAAATAGCTTTCTCATACAGTCTTGAGTAGATCTCAACTCTTCCTCATAACACACAATCTTGTGTGTGGATTAACTTCCTTGTGTGTATTCCTTTATTTATTTATTTATTTATTTATTTATTTTACTTCCTAGTATTCATTTCCATGCTAGAGTAATACCCAATATCCTCAGTTTCTGCTAATGACTACTAATAACAACTTTTTCTTGATGCTTGAAATCATTAAGCATCATCTGGGAAGCCCTGCTGGGAACAGAACAAAGTGATTTTGATCATGTGCAGCAATATGCTATACCAAGTAGGTGTACTTTTCCTCCGATCTTAAAAATTACCTCTCTCGGGGGCTTGGGTGGCTCAGTTGGCTAAGCGTCTGCCTACTGGGATCCAGCCCCTCATTGGTCTCTCTGCTCAGTGGGGAGTCTGTTTCTCCGTCTCCCCACTGGCTCATGTGCACACTCTTTCTCTCAAATAAATAAATAAAATCTTAAAAAAAAAAAAAAAAAAAAAAAGAAGGACCTCTCCCTCACTATATCTCTCCAGCTACTAACCTATTTCTCTGCTCCCCTTTACAGCAAAATTCCAAACATGTTGTCTATATACACTGTCCTCAATTATTTCATCAATTGTTCTTAAACCCACTCTAATCACACTTTTGTCCCTGTCACTTCAATGGAAACTACTCTTCCTAGTTCATCAATGGCCCACATACTGTCAAATTCAATCTAAATTCACATCTCACCTGACTCGTTTCATTAGGAGCATCGTTCCCACTACTTTACACATTTTCTTTACTTAGTTTCCAAGACATCACATACTCCTAATTTTGTTATTACACCACTAGTTATGCTTCAGTCTCCTTTCCTAGTTGCTCCTCTTTAATGCCAACCACTTAAAACATTATAGTGACAGACAACACAGATTTTGGTCCTCTTCACCATGTCCTTGATGATATCTTAAGTTTCGAGTGCTGAAATCTTATCAACTCTTTAAATAATAAGTACTTGAATGATAACTGTCCTAGTCTGGGTTCTTCCAAAAGCAAAGGCTTAAGTAAGGACTTAAGTACAGGACATTCCCTGTCCAAGAAATGACCTGAGGGAGCAGGAAGAGTAAGGCAGAGATGAAGAAAAAGCCAGTATAAGGAATGGTATATTGTCAAAGTTATTCCTAAGGACAACAGGGTCTCATTCTACTTAAACTTCTTGAGAAGCACACAGGTAATCTCTCGGAATGTCTGCCTATAGGAAGAGAGATAAACTGTTCTCCATCTGCTCCTGTTTGCCACTGATTAAGGGTTGCCTCTATGGACATTAACTTTCACTGGCTACCAGCCTATGCTTGCTTTCTGTAATAGCTGGCTTCCCATAGCAGAGAAATTGCTAGGGCTTCCTTTCACTGGGAAGGACATCCTAAGGTGACTCTCTGCACTGTATGGTACTGTTTCTTGCACCTACAGTTAAAGTCAGAGGTGAGCCAAGATGATGTGATGCTGCACACCAGAACTGCCTGCTACACTGCAGACCAGACTACTATCAACCACATATCCAACTCCCCGCTGTATGTCTCCATTTAGTGGAGGAATATAAAGAAAAAAGCAGGAATCAGTCATTCAGAAAAGAGAAAGAGTAAACATGATGACTGAATCCATGAGGTAGTTCTGGTTTTGGTGGCAGTACAGTTGACTCTTCAGCAATATGGGTTCGATCTGCACATATTCAAGTGGATTTATAAGTGGATTTTTTTAAATAAATACAGTACAGTGCTATAAATGTATTTTCTCTTCCTTATGATTTTTTTTAAAGAAAGCTTTTACTTCTATTTTTTCAAGATTTTATTTATTTGAGAGAGAGAGAAAAAGAGAGCACGTGCAAGGAGGACAGGGGAAGGGAAAAGGAAGAGTAAGAGGCCGACTTCCAGCTAAGCAGGGAGCCCAATGCAGGACTCAATTCCAGGACCCTGGGATCATGACCTGAGCCGAAGGCAGACGCTTAACCGACTGAGCCACCTAGGCTCCCTTCTTGATATTCTTAATACCATTTTCTGTTCTCCAGCCTATTTCATTGTAAGGACACAATACATAATACATATATATACAAAATTTTTGTTAATCAACTACTTATGTTATCAATAATGCTTCCAGTCAAGAGTAGGCTATTAGTGGTTAAGTTCTGGGGGATTCAAGTTATACTTCACTTTTTGACTGTGCAGGGGTTAGCACCCCCAAGCCCCATGCTGTTCAAGGGTCACCTGGAGAAGAATACAAACATTAAGAGTAGACAATTTTCCAGCAAGTCTAAAGATAGAAAACACACCAGTAGGAATCAAAATGGGAATATAATACCACAGATAAAAATTATTTCTGTATTTTGGAGTAAATGTAGATCTTTATCATATATTGCAGAACAAAAAAGGTAATTTAAAAATAAATTACTAAATTCAACATATAGTGATGTTTAAAATTTTGCGTGACTTACTAGAAAAATATAAATTATGAAATGGTTTCAGGAAATAGGAAATCATGGATGAAACTTAAGGGTTTATCAATAAGTCACTACTCTAAAAGACACTAAGCACCTATACACTCACAAACTTAAAAGGAATGGAATTTGATCACAAGATTCGGGGCTCAGAGGAAATATGAAAAAGTTCTCAATTCATATTACAAATTCAATATAATCCTTATACAACACCTATCAAAGTTAGCATACTGCATCAATATGCCATTTATACTCAAGAATACTTAAAAAAATCCCAAATTATATAAAAGAAACTCAAATACAGTAAGACTATAATTCTAGGAATGCTAAGAGAATAAATCTATTAACAGCACATCATACAAACAGATGAAAAGGAGGTAAAATGGATCTTCTTGACAATGCCAAAAGGGAATCTAATAAAAGACAACATTCATTCTTGACAAAAATCCTAGTAAACTAGAAAGAGAAATTCCTCAATAAAAAACCAAACATCTACAACACGTTCATGAAAATAAAATAAATACTAGAAACATTAACATTAAAATTTAAAAGAAAGGGCACCTGGGTGGCTCAGATGGTTAAGCATGTGTCTTCAGCTCAGGTCATGATCCCAGGGTCCTGGGATTGAGACCCTCATCGGACTCCCTGCTCAGCGGGGAGTCTGCTTCTCTCTCTCCCTCTGCCTCTCCCCTGGCTTGTGCTCTCTCTCTCTCTCATCTAAATAAATAAAATCTTTAAAAGTAAAGATAAAATAAAAAATAAAATACAATAAAATTTAAAAGAATATCAACCCTATCAAGCAAGTGAAAAAGACAACCCACAGAATGAGAGAACGTATTTGTACATCACATATCTGGTAAGGGAATTGTATCCAGAATACATAAAGAACTCTTACAACAATAAAAAGACAAACAACAAAACTTAAAAACAGGCAAAGGATTTGAAGAGGCATTTCTCCAAAGATATACTAATGGTCAATAAGAACATGAAAAGATGTTCAACATTATCAGTCATTAGGGTAACACAAATCAAAACTACACTGAAATAAAATACTACTGGCACTAAGGATGTCTATAATCGAAAAGACAGGCAATAACAATTGCCAGGGAAGATGTGGAGAAAGTGGAACCCTCATACATTGCAGATGGAAATGTAAATCGGTACGGTCACTTTTGAAAAAGTTTGGCATTCCTCCAAAAAGTTAAACACAGTTACCATATGATCCATCAATTCCACTCACAGGTATATAAGAGAGAAGTGAAAACATACTCTCTCTGGAAAACTTGTAACTAAAGTTCATAGCAGTATTATCTACAGTGACCAAAAAGTGGAAACAATTCAACACCCCTCAACTAATTAATGGATAAACAAAATGTATATCCATACAATGGAATATTATTCAGCTATAAAAAGAGATTTACCTACTGATACATTATACAACATGGATGAACTTTGGAAACACTATGCTATGGTAAAGAAGCCAGACAGTCAAATCCTTTACTGGGGTGAGGTATTTTACCTTACTACAGACTTCTCATTCCACCTGCCACTTCAACGTGGTAATTACTTCTTTGGCTCTCTATGTGGTGTTTTAAATGAAGTGATCTATAAATAAAATATGTTTTTATGCAGTGTGTACACTGTCCTAGAAAACGAACCAAACCTGTTGAAACACATGACCTGATTTGAGAATCCTGGACACAAATGCCACTGCTTGAAATTTCATTAGCTGTATTTTCTGGACCCTCTAAAATCAACCTCTATAAAAATGCAAATTCTCATAGTGAAGACAAGGCCCTAACTTCCTAAGGTGAATTTCCTCCTAAGTATATTTTTTTCCTGGGTTCAAGAGAAGAAGAAACCACGAGCAAAGACCAGAAAAAAGGTTGGAATTGACCAAACAAAAACAAGAAGCCAGTCTGAATCCTCATTTTTCTGTAAAGCTAATGTGTTTGCTCTGGGGATAACTTAGCTTGGGTATGATTATAAACATTACAAACCTTCCAAAGAAAGAAAACAAGATCAGTCTTAACACCCTGTTACAGAAGATTTACCAGTAAGACTTAAAAATACCACCACTTGATAAAAGCCTTAGAATTCAGTTTAATATTTTAGGTAAAACATCTGTTATTCTATTAAGTCATCCCAAACATCCCTTAGGGCAAAAAATTCATCTTCTTTTTTTTTTTTTTCAAGTTTTTATTTATTAATCATTACACCCAACGTGGGGCTCAAACTCATGACCCGGAGAGATCAAGAGTCACATGCTCCTCCGACTGAGCCAGCACCCATCTGTTTTTTTAATCTTTTTTTAAATTGCTCATTACAACACATACCCTCCCCCATGCCCATCACCCATTTACCCCATCCCCCTACCCCCCCTCCAGCAACCCTGTTTGTTTCCTAAGATTAAGAGTCTCTTATGGTTTGTCACCCTCCCTGGTTTTGCCTTGTTTATTTTTTCCTCTCTTCCCCTATGACCCTCTGCCTTGTTTCTTAAATTCCACATATCAGTGAGATCATATGCTAATTGTCTTTCTCTGATTGACTTACTTCGCTTAGCCTAACACTTTCTAGTTCCATCCATGTCACTGCAAATGGCAAGACTCATCTATTTTTTAAGTAAAATAGCATCAGACCCATAGAAAAGAATAAAGGAGAAAATTTTAAGCTGCTTCTACTATTCAAACATTATTTTTTCTTCTTTTTAAAACCACATCATTTAGTTCTCCATTTACTGAACGCCTTATTACAAAGGTGTTGGGGGAACAAAAAGTATATGTGGTTCTCTAATCTCAAAGGGCTTAGAAATGCAACAGGGGAGGGGCACCTGGGTGGTTAAGTCAAGTCAGTTAAGCGTTTGCCTTCAGCTCAGGTCATGATCTCAGGGTCCTGAGATCGAGTCCCACATCAGGCTCCCTGCTCAGCAGGGAGCCTGCTTCTTGCTCTCCCTCTGCTGTTCCCCCGGCTTGTGGCTTACTTGTTCTCTCTCTCTCCCTGTCAAATAAATAAATAAAATCTTAAAAAAAAAAAAAAAAAGAAAGAAAGAAAAGAAAGAAGTGTAATGGTGGATACAAGACAAATGCAGTTCAGAAAGGACAATTAAAAGGGCACACCATTAAGAATCTACTAGAAAGCGAAAAATAAACATTTTATTTGAAGATGTCTGGAACTATTTCCTTTGTTGTTATTATGTTATTACGGAGAATGATGTTTTTGGGCTTTGAAGAAATTCCAAATGTTAGCAAGAAATCACTATAATAGAGAATGTACAGTTTAAAACATTATCTTGCTGAAGTGCCAACTTTTATAAACTGTCCATCTAACCAATACAGAACTAGAAACTTCTAAGTGTTGGCATTCCTAAGATTGCAAGAAATGGCTGTGTCTAGAAGTCAGAATTTAAATTAAGGTTTAGGGGGTGCCTGGGTGGCTCAGCTGGTTGAGTGTTTACCTTCTGCTCAGGTCATGATCCGGGGGTCCTGGGATGGGGCCCCACATCCGGTTCCCCACTCGGGGGCAAGTTTCTCCCTCTCCCTCTGCCCTTCCCCTCCACTCGTACTCTCTCTCCAATCTCTCACTCTTTCTCTCTCTCTCAAATACATAAAATCTTTAAAAAAAATAAAAGTTAAAAAATAAATTAAGGTTTGGGGATTAAGTCTTGATGATACAAAATAAAAAACAGGCATTATTGATAGCTACTCTGTGCCAGGTACTCTGTTAAATGCTTACACACATAATCTCATTTCTCAAAATAATTCTGTGAAGTAGGTTCTAACCCTAACCCTAATTTTATCCCCATTTCACGGAGGAGGGACCGATGTTGCTTACTTAGGTTGTATTAGGAAAGTGGTCATGAAGAGTCCCTGAAATCAGCCTGCTGGCTCATAGTCCCAGATCTTTACCTACTACACATATTCTGTGTAAAAATGTCCTGCCTACTTAAGTCCTCCTGGACGTATCTAATTTATAATGTGTAGAAATCAGCCTTCATTTTTCAAACACTACTTTTGAAAAGTACTTCTGTTAAGTAACAAATTTCCTAAAAATTTTCTGTGGAAAAGTGAAAAAATATTGTTGGAGCAATTAAAAAGTTCATGTTTTGTGCCCAGTTCACTAACATACATTGAACTCCGACATGCCTCTAAATTAGGTATTTTATGCATATTTAAATATAAACAAAGGACACAAGACAAATAAATAGGTCTTAAGATTCCAAGTATAAGGACACCTGGCTGGCTCTGTCAGTAGAGCATGACAACTCAACTCGGGGACGTGAGTTCAAGCCCCACGCTGTACATACAGATTACTTAAAAAAAAAAAAAAATATATATATATATATATATATATATATATATATATATATAAATAAAATAGCATTCCATGACATTAATGATTTACAGTGACTGTAAGGACAACATGGGTGTACAAATGGCAAGGACCAAAATAATAATAAATTATACTTTCAATGTTCCTGTTGAGAAAACTCCTACATGCATATGGATTTGGGAGTCTTTTGCAATAAAATACCATGGCCTATGGGTGGGAACCATTCTAAAATTTCAATACAAATATTCTGTCTGTGTCAAAATGGACGAGAGGAAAAAATTACGTCGCTGACAGAATAACTTCTCGGGGCACCTAGGTGGCTCAGTCAGTCAAGCATCTGATTCTTGGTTTCAGGTCAGGTCATGAGATCGAGCCTGGCGCCTGGGCTCTTTGCTCAGTGTGGAGTCAGCTTGAGATCCTCTCCCCCTCTTCTTCTCCTTACCCCTCTGTCATACCCTCCCTCTTCCCATGCACACTTTCTCTCTTTCAAATAAATAAATACATAAAAATTTTTATAAAAATAAATAAAAATGGGCCAAAGATCTTAATATTCACCTCACCAAAGAAGGCACACAGATGGCAAATAAGCACATGAAAAGGTGCTCCACATCATATGTTATTAGGGAAACGCAAATTAAAACAATGAGATACTACTGCAAACTATTAAAATGGCCAAAACCTGGAACACTGATACCATCAAATGCTACTGAGGATGTGAAACTCTTATTCAGTGCTAATGGGAACGCAAAATTGTTACAGACACTTTGGAAGACAGTTTGGTGGTTTTTTTAGAAAACCAAACGTACTCTTAAAACATGATCCAGCAATTGTGCTCCTTGATACTGGTCCAAAGCGCCTGGAAACATGACCATAGAAAAACCTGCACAAGGTTTTATTCACAACTGTCATTACTTGGAAGCAAATAAGACGTCCTCTAGTAGGTGAATAGATAAATAACCTGGTACATTCAGTAAATGGATTATACTGAGCTAAGAAGAAATGAGCTATCAAGCCATGAAGAGACGTGGAAGAACTGTAAATGCATACTGCAAAGTATAAGGAGCCATTCTGAAAAGTCAACATACATACATATATATTGTCCAACTATATGACATGCTGAAAAAAGCAAAACTATGCATCAGAACTTTCCAGGAATTGGAGAAATGGATGAAGAGGCAGAAATACAGAGGATTTTTAGGGCAGTGAAACTGCCCAGTATAATACTCTAATGAAGGACACATGTCACCATGCATTTGTTCAAAGTCACAGAATGTATGACACCAAGAATGTACCCTAAAGTAAACGATGGACTTTGGTAATAATTACATATCAGTGTAGGTTCATTAATGGTAACAAATGTACCACTCTAGTGGGGAATGCTGATAACTGCCTATGTGGAAACAAGGGGTATATGGGGGAAATCTCTGGACTTTACGCTTCATTTTGCTGTGAACCTAAAAAACTGCCCTGAAAAATTAACTCTATTTTTAAAAAGGACAACTAGTCCTGACACTTATTATGAAAAAAGGAATGGGTGTACCTTACCTGGAAGAATTACAATTTCTGTCAGTGACATTCATACTCCAACATGCAACCACTCCGTGTTAAATAATACCGCACTCTAGAGTCACCTCTTTCAATTAGCTGAAGAGTTTTTCTTTATATTTTTAAAGGCAACTCAGTCAAGTAAACTGGGACACCATCCAGATCTAAATTTAACATTTCCTGGGACTATGAGGATTTTTTAATAGCAGACATTTGAATGGTTATACTACTGGAAATCTTGAAAACCTCCTAAGCTAAAATCATCTGTATCATATTCTTTGGTGTTTTAGTGGTCTCAGCAAAGCATTTGCATTAGGCGACAGGAGCAGATCTAAACTTGCCTCCTGAGGAAACTACAAGCTTTACAATGGCAAGAACACCTTATAGAGAAGGAATGGCCTTCTCTCAAGACATAAATACTTCTCAATTTTCATAATACAAAAATAAACATACCATTTCCTCAACTGATTTCCAGTCCATCAATAAGCGAAATAGAATTGTGATATGTCATTCCTTCATCAGAAAACAAAATCCTGAAATAGTCTGCTATCCAGCTAGCAAAACTCCAAATAAGAACAATGATGGATAGAGGGGTATAAAAAATATCCAGCCACATCTATTTTACCCTTAGGTCAAGTAAGAGCACAAAAAAATATATTTTTTTGAATTATATTATCTTATCCTTGCATATAATCCATCTTCACTGAGCTTTTTGTATTTATACACTTCTCTTAAAAAAAAAATCACTATTTAAAAAAAATTGAAAAAACAAAAAAATCATTATGAAAAAGAGCCTGAGAGCTATAGAATATGAGCTATTGAGTTGTTGTCAACAATATTGTCTATTCATTACTCAACAGTTCTTACATAAGGGAATTCAGATTTTATAAATCATTTAGAATTGTTAGGAAAATCTTTTGTCTCCTCTGCAGAACTTGTGATACATTTCTTTATTTAGGGTAACGAGAACCTTGGCTCCCAGGAAGCTTAGCTAAATCTGGTCTACCACAGCAATCATGCTAAATTACTTAAAAACTATTTATTTCCTTATTCATTTCCTAGGATGTGATTTTCTATTTCTATTAACTATAGTATTTACATCCTATTAAAAGTAACTTCAAATCTTATATTTACGAAGAACTATTAAAAATAATGTCAAATTGAACACGGATTTTATTTAAGTAATTCTATCATGTAATAAAAGGATAAAAGAAAAACTTTTTTTTTTTTTTTTAAAGGCTGCCCTTTTATTTATTATCTGAAAAGATCTCCAATTAGGGGCACTTGGCTGGCTCAGCAGGTAAAGCATGCATCTGTTGATCTCATGGTTGTGAGTTCAAGCCCCACGTTGAGTATAGAGATTACTTAAAATAAAAAAAATCTAAAGAGATCACCAAACAAAAAATGCTAGAAAGCGACACAGCAAACTAACTGCTTAAGTAAAGAGACTGAAGAGAACAGTTGACCCTGGCAAAAGAATCCCTATATACCTCAGTTTCTCCATTTACCAAAATAAAGGTAGGGCTACTTACAGACTAGGAACATAATTAAGAAAGACTTAATATATTTATTTGTTCCTTGTCCTCTCCCCTGAGCCTAGGACAGTTCTTAGCACAAGGCAGGTGCTTAAATGCTGTTAAAGTATAAAGAGCTCTGACAGTGGCACCTGCGTGGTTCAGTTGTTTAAGCAACCATATCATGATCTCACCGTCCTGAGATCTAGCCCCACATCAAGCCCCATGTCACACTCAGGGGAGAGTCTGTTTCTCTCCCTCTCCCTCTGCCCGCCTGCTCCCCTCACACACAGCTGTGCATGTGTTCTCTCTAAATTAAATAAATACTTTTTTTAAAAAATGTATGTCAAATATGTAAAATTTATAATTTATATAAAATTTCATCAATCAACTACAGTAGAGCTATATAAAACAAAATAAAAGGAGCACAAAGGTTGGCACAATTTTGGTTTCTTTTAAACAAAAAGTATATCATATCATGCACATATACACAAGTTCAAGAAAAGACTAGAAATAAACACAACAAAATATTAACAGTGATTATCTCACAGAGGTGGAAATACATGTGATTTTTATTTACTATTTTAAACCTTTCCTTAAGTTAAAATGTCTATACACAGATATTCCCAATTGATTTTCAACAGATTCAAAGCCATTCGATAGAGTAAGAATGAAACCTTTTCAAGAAATAATGCTGGAACAAGTAGACATCTATAAATCAAAAAAAGAACCTTGACCTCTCACGCCTTATACAAAAATCAACTCAAAATAAATCACAGATCTAATGTAAAATGATAAAACTTTCAGAAAAATGCAAAGGAGAAAATTTTCAGGACATACAGATAAGCAAAGAGTCTTAGACTTAACAAAAGCACAACCCATAAAAGAAAGACTAATAAAGTGGATCCCATGAAATTAAAAACATTTGCTCTGCAAAAAAGACAAGGGGCACCTGGGTGGCTCAGCTGGATAAGCGTCCAACTCCTGGTTTTGTTTCAGATCATGATTCCAGGGTCGTGAGATCAGCCTGCATCAGGCTCCATGCTCAGCACAGTCAGCTTGAGGTTCTTTCCCCCTCCTCCCTCTCCCTCCCACCTTTCAAGTGTACACACATGCACTCTCTCACAAATAAAATCTTAAAAGAAAAAAAGAATGAAAAGACAAGCAATAAAGGGGACAAAATACATGCCAACCGCCCATCTGAGAAAGAATCAGTATTTAGAATATTAAGTCTCAAAAACTCAATAGTGAAAAAAAAATCCTATTAGAAAATGGGCAAAAGACATGAGCAGACATTTCACTGAAGAGAACACACAGATGGTAAACAAGCACATAGAAGATGTTCAATATCATTAGCCATGCGGGAAACACAAACTAAAAATAGGATGAGATACCACTACATACCTTTAAGAATGGCTAAAATAAAAAATAGAAAGAAAGAAATAGTAACATCACTAAAATGCTGGTGAAGATGTTGGAAAATGGATCTGTCACACACTACTGGTAAGAATGCAAACTGCTACAGCCACTCTGGAAAATACTCTTGACAGTTTCTCATATAACTAAACTACACAACACAACAATTATACTTAGACATTTATCCTAGAAAAATGAAAATTTATCATCATTCAAGAACCTGTACATAAACATTCATAGAGGTTTATTCATAATGGTCAAAAATGAAAAACAACCTTGATGCCCTTCAATGTGAAATGGTTAAACAAAATGTTAGTATGTCCATAATGTGGAATACCACTTAAATGAATGAACTGTTACTATAAGCAACAACTCTGATGAATCTCCGAAAAGCTAGGCTGAGTGCAAAAGTCAATCCCAAAAGTTACATACCGTATGACTCCATTTATACAGTTCTGAAACGACAAAAATGGAGGGGAGGGGATTATGGGAAGGAGATGGATACAGTAGTAATAAAAGGACACCACCAGGGATTCTTGTGATGATGGAACTGTTCTGTATCTTGTGGTCAATTTTAACATTCTGATTGTGACCCTGTACTGTAATTCTCCAAGAGGCCGCTCAAGAGAAAAATGCATAAAAAACACATAAGATTTCACTACAGTATTTCTTAAAACTGCATGTGAATCTGCAATTATCTCAACATAGAGGGTTTAATTCCAGAAAGAAGCCTGAAATGAAACACTTATAAACTGGGGGAGAAGAGAATGCTAGCACTTTTATTTTAAAAAGAAAAATTTAGTTAGGCTAACCAAAATATCCACTAACAATTAGAAACAATACAAAACAGTTTAAGTACTTAAGTTTTAAATTAAATAGCTAAGTACTTTGAAAGTTATAAATCCAGGGGAGCCTGGGTAGCTCAGTCAGTTAAGCATCTGCCTTCAGCTCAAGTCAGGATCTTGGGGTCCTAGAATCGAGCCCCAAGTTGGGCACCTAGCTCCCTCTCCCTCTGCCCCTCTCTACCTACCACTCATGCTCTCTCTCTCAAATAAAATCTTTTTTAAAAAGTTATAAATCCAAACTAAAACTCCTAGAAGAAAACATAGGACAAAAGCTCCAGGACATTGGAGTTGGCAGTGAGCTCTTATCTATGACAGCAAAGGCAGAAGAAAAAAAAAAAAATCAGACAAATTGGGCTTCATTAAACTTTAAAAACCTGTGTACAGCAAGCCCCTATCAACTGGGTAAAAAAAAAAAAAAAAAGCAACCCACAAAATTGGAGAATATATGTGCAAATCATGTATCTGGTAAGGGATTAATATCTAGAATACAGAGAACTCCTCAATCTCAAGAACAAAACAACCTGACTCAAAAATGAACAAAGGGCTTGAACAGACATGTCTCCAAAGATATAAAATAGGCACGTGAAAAGTGCTTATGGCCAGTAAGCTGGTGAAAAGATGTTCAATATCATTTGTCATTAGGGAGAAGCAAATTAAAACTACAATGAGAGGGGCACCTGGCTGGCTCAACTGGTAGAGCATGTGACTCTTGATCACAGGGTTGTGAATTTGAGCCCCACAACAGATGTAGTGATTACTTAAAAAAAAAAAAAAAAAAAAAAAAAAAAACCTAAAACTAAAATGAGATACCACCTCATACCCATTAAGATGGCTACTACCCAGAACAAAAACAAAACAGAAAATAAGTGTTGCCACGGATATGTTGAAATTTGACCCCTTGTGCAGTGTTGGTGGGAATGTAAAATAGTACAGCCACTGTGGAAAACAATGTAGTAGTTCCTCAAAAAAAAAAAAAAAAAAAAAAAATTATCATATGACCCAGCAATTCCATTTCTGGGTATGTAATCGAAGATTTAAAAGCGGGGTCTCAGAGAGCTACATATTTTTATGGCAGCATTATTTACAATAGCAAAAATGTGGAAGCAACCCAAGCGTCCACTGACAGATGATTAGTTAAGCAAAATGTGGTATATACAATAGAATATTCAGGCTTAAAAGGAAATTGTGACATATGCTACAACATGGATGAACATTTTTTTTTTTTTTTAGATCTTATTTGAGTGAAAGAGAGAGCAGGAGAGGGGAGAGGGTAAGAGGGAGAAGCAGACTCCCTGCTGAGTGGGGAGCCCAGTGGGAGACTCCATCTTAAGGACTCCAGGATCATGACCTGAGCCAAAGGCAGTCGCTTAACCAACTGAATCAACCAGGTACCCCAACATGGATGAACTTTGTAACATTATGGTAAGTAAAATAAGCCAGACACAAAAAGACAAACACCATACAATTCCGTTTTTATGAGGCACTTTAGTCAAAATTATTGAGACAAAAAGTATAATAGTGGTTGGCAATGGCTGGGAAGAAGAGGGGAGGAAGGGGAAGTTACTGTTTAATGCGTATGGAGTTGTAATTATGCAAAATGAAGAGTTCTAAAGAAGGACAGTGGTGATTAATGCACAAAAATATGTACTTAATATTGAGCTGTACACTTAAAAATCGTTAGAGCAGTAAACTTTGTTATATGTATTTTACCACAATTCAAAATAAAATTTTAAGTTATAAATCCAAAGGGAAAACTTAAAACCTGAGGAAGCTTCTGTGGAAACAGTGGCACTTCAGTTGGACTTGATGGATGACAATGTGTACAAAGAAGCCAAGCAGGAGTTGTAGAACAATCATTAAAAAATTTAACGATGAGAATGCGCCCACGTTCATCTATAATTGTGCATGTTTCTCAGAAATGAAACAGGTCAACATTTAAATTTTATTTTTCCAGAAACTGGAGATGAATTACCAAGAGTTTAACATTTCTTTAAAAATCAGCTTCCAAATAGTCAATACAGGTAATTTTACATTCTGCATTACCTTATTCCTACATATATGCCAGTAAAATGTAATTTGATCTTCTGAAGTAATGCAGAGTATTATAACAAAGAATTCTCAGAATATTCCCAGTTCCTCCCTCTCATTCTATATAACATTGCTGTCATTAATTTCACTTATCTGTAAACTGTCCATGATGAATAAGCTGCTGCTACCATTAGCAACAATGGTGGACACAAGGCCTTACACATTAGTCAAAACCCACAGAATGGGGGCACTTCAGTCAGTTATGCATCTGCTTTCAGCTCAGGTCATGATCCCAGGGACCTGGGATCGAGCCCCACATCGGGCTCCCTGCTCTGCAGAGCCTGCTTCTCCCTCTCCCTCTGCCCTGCTCCTGCTCTTGCTCTCTCTGTCAAATAAATAAAACTTAAAAATAATAAAAAACAGGGGCGCCTGGGTAGCGCAGTCGTTAAGCGTCTGCCTTCGGCTCAGGGCGTGATCCTGGCGTTCTGGGATCGAGTCCCACATCGGGCTCCTCGGCTGGGAGCCTGCTTCTTCCTCTCCCTCTCCCCTGCTGTGTTCCCTCTCTTGCTGGCTGTCTCTCTGTCACATAAATAAATAAAAATCTTAAAAAAATAATAATAATAATAAAAAACAAAACAACCCATAGAATGTACATCACAAGGAGTAAACCCTAATGTAAACTATGAGTTAATAATGTTAACAATACTGGTTCACCAACTGTAACAAATGTACCACTCAATTAAAGGGGAAACAGGACTGCAGTAGAGTAGATGGCAACTCCATACTTCCTTCTCAATTTTTCTGAAAATCTGAAACTACTCAAAAAGTTGTCTTGTTTTAAAAATTTGAGATTACAGAGATTAGCTCAGTCATTTGGACCTCTGCCTTCAGCTCAGGTCATGATCTGGGAGTACTGGGATCCAGCCCTGTGTTGGGCTCCCTGAGCAGTGGCTTCTCCCTCTCCCTCTGCCACTCTGCCTGTGTCCTCTCTCTCTCTCTCAAATAAATATTATCTTTAAAAACAGTGGTTTTTTTTAAATTCGAGATTACAAATTACATACTGCTTTAGGATAAATCTTTCCATAGGTCCTCTTGGCTCAAATACTGATGTCAACTTTTTTTTTTTTTAAATGAGCCGTATTTCAGTTATTTCTAAATTTTAAAAATGATCATCTATGACAAAGTGGCACCTGCCAAAGGTGGGGGGGGGTTATTAGTCCAAGGTTTCATAGTTTGCATGAATCCAGAACTTGTTTTTCTATAATAACTATTAAAAATATTTGGAAAATATTGCTGTTCTAGATTTCAGTTGTAAGTATGTTTCTGAGGGGGGAAAAAGTACAGTTCTGGGGATCTAATGCACAGCATTGTGATAGATTATTGTTAATGCAGTGTTACATACTTGAAAATTGCTAAGAAAAAAATTATGTGCTGTGATGAAGGTGTCAGCTAACACAGTGGAGGCAATCAAATCAACACACTGTACACCATAAACTTGGGGTGCCTGGGTGGCACAGCAGTTAAGCCTCTGCCTTCGGCTCAGGGCGTGATCCTAGCGTTCTGGGATCAAGCCCCACATCAGGCTCCTCCGCTATGAGCCTGCTTCTTCCTCTCTCACTCCCCCTGCTTGTGTTCCCTCTTTCGCTGCCTGTCTCTATCTCTGTCAAATAAATAAATAAAATCTTTATTAAAAAATAAAAATAAAAAAAATAAACGTACACAATGTTATATGTCAACGATATTTCAATAAAGCTGGGGAGGGGTGAAAATTAAAAGGCAAAAAATAAACATCTGGCACAAAAAACAGTGCTTTTCTACTTTTTTGAAAGATTTTATTTATTTGTCAGAGAGAGAGAGTGTGTGTGCACAAGCAGGGTGTGGCAGGCAGAGGGAGAAGCAGGCTTCCCACTGAGCAGGGAGCTCTATGTAGGACTCCATCCCAGGACCCTGGGATCATGACCTGAGCCGAAGGCAGACACTTAACGGACTGAGCCATCCAGGTATCCCAAACAGTGCTATTCTAAAGAAAATGTATACTTCAGAAAATACCTAGGAAAGTGTTGGTGTAAGAGAAAAACCAACATCTGAATTAATGGTATACTATACGTTAGCTAATTGAATTTAAATTTAAAAAGAAGAGAGAAAAACCAATACAGTCAGGAAAACTGCATTTATTTTTCAAACCTCATTTACATCACTAACAAACTAAATGACCTCTAGGATTTCACTTCCCCATCTGAGCCAATAGTTTCCTTTTCTGCTAATTAAAAAAAAAAAAAAAAAAAGGTGTTTATCTAGACTAGACTATTTTCTAAGTTAGTTACTTTCAGGGATAAAATCCACTGAATGTGAGGGAAGTATCAGCATTTGGGGAACATACCTTTCATTCACACCCAAATTATCTATTAATTATATTACAAGGAAGGATAAGGTCAAGGCCAGTAAAACATGTAAACTGACAAAAACATTTATTATGTGTATAAACTACTTAAGTAGAGAATTTATTATTATAAATCAAACAAAGGACCAAAATAACTGCCATTTAATGGTATACATAATTACTACTATCATCATACTAAGTACTAAGCAATTCAAGGAAAATGTTTCCAATTAGAACTTTTTTTTCAGAGCTAAATCAAAAAGCAGTTAAGAAACAAGAGGTTCATGAAGCCATTCAAGTATTACTTGAAAACACCTTCAAGAGGCAATTAAGGGGCAGAACTATAGTAAAAGATACCAACTTCTACTTACATCAACCCAAGGATTTTTACTTCTCTAACAAATGGCACTCAGTTTAGCAAATTATATTTTGCTCCTTCCCATTTCCACGCCCAAACAATGCTTTAGAAAGCAAATACAGTATGATTAAACGGGAGGTCCTGGGCAGCAATAAAAATTACCTACCCCATTAATGAAGATTAAATTAATCACATTGCCACCCTAACAGTGGCAGATGGTCTCAAACAATGTAAGGAAATTGAGGTAAGAATTTCGCAGTTAACAGAGAACAACTGTTACCAGAAGGGAGGTGGGTGAGGGGATGGGTGAAATAGGTGATGGGGATTAAGGAGTACACTTGTGATGAGCACAGGGTGATGTATGGAAGTGCTGAGTCCCTATATTGTACACTAAAACTAATAGTACACTGTATGTTAACTAACTGGTATTTAAAGAAAAACTTCAAAAAATTTTTGTAGTTAAAAAGATGGTTATTAATTACTTGTTGGTATGCACATTAAATAACAAAAATGTTAGAATATATAATTTAATTAATATATTTATGATTCAATTAAAAATAAAAAGTACTTTGACTAGTGCAACAAATTATATACTTAGATCTAAGCACATAACTAAAAATCTATTAGCAATTCTTTTCAAGTCTTCAGAATACAGTGGTTGATACACATGAAAAATCAATCTCCCTCCTCTATTAAATATCCAGATAAGAATACAATTAATGAAACAGCCTCATTCACAACAGCAACAGCTTTCGCCCTCCCTCTATTAATTTTGTGGAAATAAACAGAAAAAAATATACACATTTCTTCATAATTACAAGAAATATGCCTAATAGAGGGGCACTTGGGTGACTCAGTCAGTTAAGTGTCTGCCCAGGGTCCTGGGATCAAGCCCAGCATCGGGCTCCCTGCTTCTCCCTCTACCTCTGTCTACCGCTCCCCTTACTTGTGCTCTGTCAAATAAATAAAATCTTAAAAAAAAGGCATACTAGTAAGAAACATGGATATGACAAAAAAAATCATAAAAGCCACTGAAAGGCAGAAACTATTAAATAAATGGAAAACTTACCCTCCGATAAAGACATATGCTATTTTAGAGGTATCAATTACTTCTTAAGTTAATCTATGAACTCAAAGCACTCTCAGCCAACACACCACACTTGATCTTAGCCAAAAGGCCGAGAAGTGATTCTCAATCAACATACCAACAAGCATTTAGAACTTAGTAAGAATGATTCAAGTTCATCTGGAAAATTCTTTTTAAAGTAAAGTGATAGGGGTGCCTGGGTGGCTCAGTCGGCTAAGCATCTGACTCTTAATTTTGGCTCAGGTCATGATCTTAGGGTGGTTAGGTCAAGCCCCAGCCAGGCTCCATGTTCAGCTCAGTGTCTGCTGGGGTTTCTCTGTCCCTCTCCCTCTGAACTTCCCCCCTGCATGCGTGTGTCTGCATGCTCTCTCTCTCCCAAATAAATAAATCTTTGAAAACAAAAATAGGGTGATAAGCCAAAACTTTCAGGTATTAAGCATACTATAATGAAGGGAAAAAAATCAAGACTGCATAGTATTATCAAAACAAAAAAACAAAAATCTTGATATTAAGTATATTTGGGAATTTACTATTGATAAAAATAGAATTTTATAGGTGATTTACCCAACAAATGGTGATACAACTAGATAAAAATATTTTAAGAATAAATCCAGATGATTATTTCACTCCTTGAGCCAAAAACTTACATTATTATATTTATAATCTTGGCACAAATCCTTTCCAAGAATATCATTAAACCCAAAAATGCATAAAGATTGATTAATTTGACTATATCAAATTTTAAACTTCTATATAACCAAACAGCATATAAGTAACAAACCAATTAAATCCATGTGAAACACTAAAAAGGCACACAAAAATGTAATATTCCTAAAAGAATTCTTACAATGAACTTGCCAACGTCAGTTAGTAAGCAGTAGATTTAAATCTAGGCAATCTGACTCCAAAGCTTATGTTCTTACCTATCATACTTCATTATCTATCTCAGATATGCACAAGTATTTTAAGACAGCTAATATCCAATTTGTTCAAGAATGCACTTAGAAAGGTACTCTTCCATCCTAATTTGTAGAAGTATAAATTGATACAAAATCTTCAGAGGGAGTCTGCTTCTATCAATCAATTTGAATTACATACATAGCAAATGCACTTCGGGTACTTATCCAACAGAAAAAAATCATATAAAAGTGCAAACATTTATGTGCAAAGAGTCGAGAATAAACATACATTCTGTATAGAATTATATGTATAACAACCATAATGCTAATTAATACATATACATACCTCCTTATATATAATTAAAATATATCTCCCATTTCTATTTAAAAATACTTACACATACATATACAAGCACAGTGAAAAGATGGAATACACACTGAAGTGTTCAGAATAATATACAACGCACTGATAAAAGTATCCCTGGGAGATGGGATTATGGAAATTTTTCATTTGCTATATATTTCTGTATTTGAATTTTTATATCAGAGAAAAAATTAACGTAATTGTTTCAGCCCTTTGCCTACCAAAGCCTCTCACTGCTTATACTTTATCCAGCCTTTCTAGCCTACCCTAAAATAACTCAGTCTATAGATACTTAAAAGAAAGAACTGATAGAAGTAGTACTGATTTCAGTAACTAAAGTCAGGAAGAAGACTCCCAGGGTTTCTGGCGTGGGGATGGTTTTCACAAGAGCAGACAAGACACTCTGTTTATACCAAGTATCTCTGACAAATCAAAGTGCATCTACTATACACAGTCTCTGTTACTCTGCAGTTAGTCCCAGGATAATTAACAAAATCTTTTGCAGTCCCCAGAGATTAACAGGGCACCCAAAGAATCCATTTGCTGCTGCCAGGATCCTTATCTTTTCCTAGAAGACTGAAAGCAAATCTTAATTCTATTCACAAAAAGAAATGCCAGTATACTTTTTTTTTTTAAGATTGTATTTATTTATTTGACAGAGAGAGAGGGTGAGACCACAAGTAGGCAGAGCAGCAGAGGGTGAGGGAGAAGCAGGCTTCCCGCTGAGCAGGGAGCCAGATGCAGGGCTCAATCCCGGGTCCCTGGGACCATGACCTGAGCTGCCGGCAGATGCTTAACTGACTGAGCCACCTGGAAGCCACGCCAGTATACTTCTTAAATCACTTCAAAATCTCCAAGGATGGGGAAGTCAAACCAATTTTTTCTAGGCTAAGTGACAGCCCTGGCAGGGAGATTACAGGTTTCTTACACTGGTCCTAATACAAATGAAACAATTTCATCCCCACCCATCCAATCCAGATTCTAAATTTAGTCTAAGGTTTGAAATTCCAAGGACATCATTATCACAAGGATAGATACACAGGCCAAACTTTGGAATCATCCTAACAATATAACCTCAATGTGGAAAACACAGTTACATCAAAATTACTGCACTCAACTAAAACTGAGCTCCAATATTACCTCCACAAGGACGTATCCAACGTAGACAATAAGAGTACTGATTCTTTCCATCCACCTTTCACATAGTAACCTGGGATTATTAGGAATGAAATATTTCACCTAAATGTATTGTACCAAATATTACATTTTAGAACTGTATCCTCTTAACATAAGAACTAGAATGATCAGTAGGGGAAGAAAGGGATAAAGAAAGGGGGGGTAATCAGAAGGGGGAATGAAACATGAGAGACTATGGACTATGAGAAACAAACTGAGGGCTACAGAGGGGAGGGGGGTGGGGGAATGGGATAGACCGGTGATGGGTAGTAAGGAGGGCACATATTGCATGGTGCACTGGGTGTTATACACAACTAATGAATCATCGAGCCTTACATCGAAAACCGGGGATGTACTGTATGGTGACTAACATAATATAATAAAAAATCATTATTAAAAAAAAAAAAAGAACTGTATCCTCTTAGAAATACTTTGAAAATTAATTTGACTACAGGGACTTGACTTCTGTATGAAAATGTTGGAACAAATGTTTATCTAATCTCCCTCACACAAAAAAAGTATAAAAACAAAACTAGTTCTCACTATCAGAGATAAATTACAACTATGGAAAGGAAAAACATGAGAATGAACCCTGTGGTACTAAATTAGAATTAGATGTATCATGAGAAACCATTCTATATTTATTGAAATATACTTAAAAATGTGAACGTGTACATGTGTGCAAATAAAAATCTCCCATCACTTTATGCACTTAAGAAGGCCTGGGAGCAGCAATACCCCAAGTGCAACAAAGACAAGAAGTGCCCAGATCTTGGCTTCTAAGTACCATTTTCTACTAAAAATACTGGAGTGAGTTTAACGGTAACTCTAGAATACCGTATTGTTCTGGATACAAGAATTGCTCAAGGAGGAAGAACTGTATCAAAAAGAAAAAAGAGGGGCGCCTGGGTGGCTCAGTCGTTGAGCGTCTGCCTTTGGCTCAGGGCGTGATCCCGGCGTTCTGGGATCGAGCCCCACATCAGGCTCCTCTGCTGGAAGCCTGCTTCTTCCTCTCCCACTCCCCCTGCTTGTGTTCCCTCTCTCATTGGCTGTCTCTATCCCTGTCAAATGAATAAATAAAAATCTTTAAAAAAAAAAAAAAAAGAAAAAAAAAGAAAAAAGAAATTGGGGCGCCTGGGTGGCTCAGTCGTTAAGCCTCTGCCTTCGGCTCAGGGCGTGATCCCGGAGTCCTGGGATCAAGCCCCACATCAGGCTCCTCCGCTGGGAGCCTGCTTCTTCTTCTCCCACTCCCCCTGCTTGTGTTCCCTCTCTCACTGGCTGTCTCTGTGTCAAATAAATGAATAAAAAAATCTTAAAAAAAAAGAAAAAAGAAAAAAGAAATTAAGCCAACTAGAAGGGGTTCTCACTAGCCACATCTAGAACAATCTGAGTATCAAAACAAAAGATAATGGATTATAACCCAGTGAATGTAATAGTTTATGGTGATGTAAATAAATGAATAAATTAAAAACAAAGAACAAAATGTTTACATAGTTCCAAATATTTATTAATTACAAGTGAGGAAAGAATACCTTGACATAGGAGGTATCTGGTAGTTACAACCATAATTGCATAGTCAATGACTACTATCAATAATGGGACAACTGAAATCACCTACAACCTGATAAGAAGCAATGAGAAGAATGCAACATCACTTCCATGATAACCTTGCCAAAGATCTAATCATAAAAATGTAAATTTAATCATGAAAATCTAATCAAAGATCTCATCATAACAACGTCACGGAAATACAATTAAGGGATATTCTACAAAATAACTTGATCTATAATCTTCAAAAGAGTCAAGTCCTTGAAAGTAAACACAGAAACTGTTCCAGATTAAGAGACTAAAAGACATGACAACTAAATGTAATGCAAGATTGTCATGTGGATCTTTTTGCTCTAAAAGACGTGGGGGACACTGGTAAAATTTGGGTGTTGGTAATGTAGTCTTTGTTAACTTCCTAATTTTGACAGTTATGATGTCATTACGCAGTTTAATGTACCTGTTTGTAGGAAATAAACATTAAAGTATTTGCGGGTAATGGAGTATCAATCAGGTGGGCAACATAGTGCCATATATGTCAAGGACAAAAAAGTTCTTTGTACTATGCTTTCAATTTTTCTGTATATTTGTTATCATTCTAAACTTTTTAATATGAAAGAAAAATTACAAAAAATCTGTTAACAGTACCAGAGAGGAGTATATCTACAGACAACACAGAATGGAATTTGTTGAGAATCCAAAGTGAATGGGGGGAAGGGATGGGATGACAACAAAAGACAACACATCTGAGGAACCAAATATACAAAACAATCAAAGTGGAATCTCCAAAAAGAATACGTTTTCTTAGCAAGAAGGATTGGGAGAAGTGTGTCCTGGGCAGTCAGCCAGGTAATGAAACCATAGTAGAACAGCTGCACGGTTAAGGCCTCCAGCAAGCAACTCTGTACTGCGGGATTTCTAACACTTGGCCAGTATAACTGTGAAAATAGGGGAATATTATCCCCTGAGGGACAGGAAACACGTGTAAGAGGACAAGCTACCCACATACCCTAAAGGAGAAAGCCATCAGCTAACTAAATATACCAAAGCCAGAAGAACAGGGATCCATATGGGCTGGGAGAATACCATGAAATGACCAATACCATACAATCTGGACCATAATACAAAGCTTTAACCACAACAAAAAGTCTAACATTTGAGGAAAAACTAGAAGCGTGATGGATACACCAAGTACAGTAAGAGCAAATCTCCTATACTGCTAATAGAGGAAACAGAAGACAATGTAAAAGACTTATCTCAGAGATTCAAAAGGTTACAAGTAAATCAAAAATACAACTAAAAATTAAAAATTAACTCCTTTGGGATGCCTGAGTAGCTCAGTTGGTTAAGCATCTGACGCTCGATTTCAGATCCAGTCATGATCTCAGGATCGTGAGATCCTGCCCCACATCTGGCTCTGCACTGAGCGTGGAACCTGCTTAAGATTCTCTCTCCCTCTTCAGCTCTGTACCCACCCTCTGCCACTGCACACATGCTCTCCATCCCTCTCTCTCTCTCTCTCAAAAAAAGAAAAAAAAAAATCAACTCCCATGAAAAAGCAAGAGTTCCCAGAAACTCTATCCTCCCCACTAAATAAAGTAACTGAAAAGAAGTGAAGACCAAATTGGTGAGCTAAAATATCAAGCCTCAGGATTCTTTCAAGGTATAACACCAGAAGAGAGAGAGAGAGACAGACACACACACGCACACACACAAAATCAAAGGAAGTAATGAAAGCTTCATAAATTGCAAAGTGCACTCCTTGGGCCTTAGAAGTCCTCAGATACTTTGAGTCTTCCAGATCAAAACGATTTTCACAATTATACTGAAACATCATTTGCCTTTTCCTATTATATTAACAGCAACGGTGCAAAAATACAGTGGGTAAAATTGCTAGCGCCTTAGTGCAAAAGCACTGGCATCAAGCTATATGTGCACCACTGCATATTCCTAGATTTCTTTCTTTTCTTTCCCCTGAAGTTTTTACTTAAGTTCAGCTCGTTAACATACAGTGCAATATTAGTTTCAGGTGTAGAATTTGGTGATTCATCACTTACAACATCCAGGGCTCATTATAAATGCCCTCCTTAATCCCCATCACTTGTTTAACCCATCCCCTGCCCACCTCCCCTCCAGCAACCACTAGTTTGTTCTTTATAGTTAATTCCCAGATTTCTTTGTAAATGCCACTTTCACTTAATATCTTTAATAAAGCAGTAAAAAATAGTTTTAGTAAAAGTCAACTCTTTAATACATGCCTTTTTAACATTTTATGTGAAGGAATGGCAATGTTGAGGAAAAGCACTTGTATAATTACTTCAAATTATGAGCTAAATTAGCCTTTTTCTCAGGAAACACCATTTTGGCCTAAAAGAACAGATGACAAACTATGCTTGTAGACTTAGGAATTTGGCAGACAGTTTCTCAAAAAAAAAAAAAACCAAGTACATCTGCAACTTCAAGGGAAAAACACTAACAGTATTTGTTATCAATGATTAATACTCCAACTTCCAAGTGAAATTTAGAAATGTGGACAATGTTTACCTGCCACCCTGAATTTGACAGCTTCACAATATTAAAAACTTCTTTGATGAAATTAGTGGTGATATTAACAATTTTTTCTTTTATTTGCTACTACCTAGTGAAATGCATCGAATTTTGGAAAATGTACAACCCAATGAACCAGTATTTCTCAAACAACCATTACATGATGTAACGAAATCACAAACAGGTAAAACATTCAAAGTGCAAGATAAACTAATGGATTTTCAGGTAACAAGAATGAAACATTCACTGATACAGTGTCAGATTTGACACTGCAGCTATCCTTTAAGAAATTTTGGTGTGGGGACGCCTGGGTGGCTCAGTTGGTTAAACGTCTGCCTTCGGTTCAGGTCATGTGGGATCATTGGGCTCCTTGCTCACTAGCGAGTCTGCTCCTCCCTCTGCCTGCTGCTCCCCGTGCTTGTGCCCGCTCTCTATCTGACAAATAAATAAAATCTTTATTTAAAAAAATAGAAATTTTGGTGATGTATCAAGGAATATCCACAATTATCTTAAAAAAAAAAAAAGCGACGGAAATACTCCCTTTTCCAACCACATACCTGTATAATCCTGGATTTTCCTCATATACTTCAACCAAAACAACATACTACAAGACTGAATATAAAAACAGATGTGAAAATCAAGCTGTTTCTATTTAAGCAGACATAGGAGACTTGCAAAAATATTTAACAATGTAGAAAAATCTTTTTGCTAAAGAGTTGTTTTGAAAAGTTGTTGTTTCATTACATGTGTCATAACATACAATGGCTTACAGTTTTATTTAATTATTTAATTATTTATTTATTTGAGAGAGAGAGTACCCGCGAGCTTACACAAGCAGGGTGGGGGCAGAAAGAGAGAGAGCCCAACTCCGGCTCTATCCCAGGACCCTGGGATCATGACCTGAGCCAAAAGCAGACACTTAACTGACTGAGCCACCCAGGCACCCCAGATTTATAGTTTTTTAAACAAATTAATTGATATTTAAGAATTTCTAATATGGGAAATAAAATAAACATAACCCACATAAAACAAAGCTCTGTGGGGTTTTTAATAATTTTAAGAGTATAAAGGGATCCTAAGACCAAAAAATTTCGAATAGTTGCCTTAGGTCTGCATCTATTACTCGCAATTATACTACGCTATAATAAAGTGAATTCTCCTAAGGACAAATGAAATGTATAAGGCACACTGTCCCAAAGCAAGTTGTCCAAGACTACTCTATTTCCTAAATTATTCAATCTTCTTTCCATTTTCCTATTCCCTCCGGGGAACTTAAGGATGCTGCTACAGCACCTTTCTCACCCCTTCTAGCAAAGCAACAAGCCAGGAAACCACTCACTATGTACATAAAAGTAAATGGGCTCTGAATAAGGACGGCCACAGAACTGACTGCCCAGATGTTATTACACCCATTTTGATTACTTGTCTTTTTCATTATTTTCTACTTTTTCTACTACATTCTATATACCTAAAATCATAGATATTCTCCAGATTAACAGTGTTCTTTTATTAACTTAATTTTTAGACAATCTTTTCTACTGTCTTACATACTACCATTTATAAAGCTCGGCAAGGCTGTCATCCAACGGCACCTGAAACAAAAATTTCAGTGACAAGAATAAAGCGAGTAACAGAATTCCACTGTGCTTATTTCATAAAAACGGACAAAGGAAGCCGATTTCAAAATTTTTGGGACACTGAGAGAAAAGACATCTAACTTGAGGAGCAGGACAGAAAGGATAGGGACAAAATGGAGAAGAAAAATACAGAGATATAAGGTTGTGTGTTTTAAAAAACCAAAAGCATAATGAAACAAAGAGGTATAGGGGTTTGTAGAGTCTTAACAAAATAGTACATAACAACCTGATCTTACTTCACAGATATAATTCTGGGGATATTAAAAAAAAAAGTTCAGGAAACATAAATTAAAAAATCTATTAATGAGTACCAGGTTACAATACTGGCATGTGAACTAAGTGGGAATGCAAAAGGGATATTTACAATTAAGTGGGGCAAATAAATTTTTTCTATTCATGCTGTAAACAGTTTTTTTAGGGGATGAACATGGACTCATAAAGTTTAGAAAAGAGGGGACGGGCAACATATAATCAAGAAACAACAGCTGAACATGGAGAAAATAGAGGAAGTAAATGAAGCAAACTATAAAAATAGGAAGCTAAAGAAATTAGAAGATAAACCCTAATAATAGCTAGATTTCTTTTTTTACAATTAGAAAACCTAAGAGGAGGGGCGCCTGGGTGGCACAGTGGTTAAGCATCTGCCTTCGGCTCAGGGCGTGATCCCGGCGTTATGGGATCGAGCCCCACATCAGGCTCCTCTGCTATGAGCCTGCTTCTTCCTCTCCCACTCCCCCTGCTTGTGTTCCCTCTCTCGCTGGCTGTCTCTATCTCTGTTGAATAAATAAATAAAATCTTTAAAAAAAAAAAAAAAAAAAGGAAAAGAAAACCTAAGAGGAGAAAACTAAAGGTAAATCTGAAAAATGGGTGTAGTATGGATCAAGAGTTAGTGATGAGAAGCACCCAGAAAGAAACAAAAAATGTGTAGTCAATCAAAGAAAACTTGGAGGCAGAAGTGCTGAGCTCTTTCCTTACAAAATTCAGAAGTATGTACTGTAAAGCATAATTCACGTACTCATTTCCATGGCAAGAGCAAACAGCCTGCATGCAAAAACTGAATAACCTATTTTGACCAACAAAGCACAAGTACAATTTATGTTGTCAAGAAAGGAAAAGATAAAGACCTCTTTAGCATTTACAACACAGGTGTTCCCCCCCAAAAAAACAAAGCAGCTAAGAGAAAGAGAAATAGGCAAGTGAAAGAGTCAAAACAAAAAGTGCAAGCGACAAAGTGTATTTAAAAAGAATCTAGCTAAGCACTCACAAAAGAATTACTTTGCTATCCAGCATCACTAAAATTCTGCATAAATTCAAATACTTTATAAACACTGCCATAATCTATTCCTAGCCCAAACAGCTTAAAGTCTAAATTATGTTACCTATGAACAATTATTTAAAATAAATGCTGAAAGATGCACCTAATTTTCTGAAATTTTTAAGTGTTTCTTTAAAAAGGTATCATTTCCTACCAAGAGTTCAGTATCAATACCTATAAAAGAAGTGAATTTAGAGATTTACCAATGATATACACAAAATGTCTCTAACTATAGTTATCGCTTAATTAAGAAACAGCAGGGCAATAAAAATTTGGTTTCAATATTTGACCCACTGTAAGCTTTTCAGACATGAAAAGTCTTGATCTGAAACAACAGGCGGACTTCATAATATAATATTTGAATTAATTAGTTGAAGGATTAAGCTTATCACTATTGAAAACTCCTAAGTACGTTCCACAAATAGTGCATTAAATATGTATTTTGTGCAATGTAAACAAAAGCTTTGCAAGTATTCTACATTTGCCAATTTAATCTAAGAAAACCCATACAATACTAAGAAGTAGAGAAGACGAATACTAAAAAGAATGTCCAAAATGTAAAGCCATTTGAATATTTCAACTGATTTTTCCTGATTTTTTCCTTTCTTTAACCTCTTTTCAAACCCCATGGTCACATTTTAAACAACGCTTGAATATATGTATAGTTTGACAATAGTATAAAGCCTAAAATTCATTAAGTTAATTTAGTACTGAAGTAACAAAATTCTAAGTAAACCACAAGGTAAATTTTGCCTTGATGGTACAAAAGGAATCAAACGTTGTACAAAGGTGAACATTTCACATTTTTAAAGTGTGCTCTCTGCATCTAAACTTACACTACTGATGCGCAAAAAAAAAAAAACAAAAAAACAAAAAAACACCACAAAACCTTTATCTAAAAACGGATTTAAGCAGTCATTTTCAAGTGCTACAATACTTTTCACGTGTAAACTTTACTAATGCAGAGAAACATCTTCACAAAGTGATAATTCTCTATAAAAGACTTGCTCTATTAAGGCTCTGTTGCTCTGAGGCCAAGTATAAGCCATATAAGGAAACTGAAGTTCAATGCCATTTATTTTGTTCTGCTCTTTCAGATGCCCAAGAATAACCTCTTTAGATGCTTAATATTACATCCCCAAATCATAAAGCAGATCACTTACACACTTTAAATTCCTTCATAAAGCTATTTTGACTTAATAGGAATGACTTAATGGTACACAATCTTACCAACACAAATAAATAAACAAACAATGAATTTTTAAAAAAGGATCTCCAGAGACTACTGAGGGAAAAAATCAAAACAATATATAGTAACAGCTAAAAGACTCTCATTTTGAAATGTACTTAACATAACAAACAAGCTGTGAAATAATTTGATTCTGCTTTTCAAAAGCTATCTTTTCTTTGAAGTAAAGAATGCCAACTATTTTTCGTGGGCTAGCGTGAGCAAACTCAGTATTAATTCATAGTTAAGATATACCTACCAACAGGATGCCATACTTATTTAATATTTATTAAAAAGCACAGTATTATGTTGCACCTCCTCTACCACAAGAATACTGAGAAAAAAATTAAAGACACTAAAGCACCAACAAAAAAGCCGTTTGTGTTTGTTATGAACAAACTAGTTTTTCCTTTAAGGACTACCGATTGGTTCAGAAGTGTTTGTAACTCTGACTGGTGGAACGTCTCCCATGCTTCACTAATTCCTGCCACCACAGTAGGTACCTATCACTTATTAGACAGAACCGGCCAAAACATTTGCATCAACACAAAAATGTAAATAAAGTACTATTCTAAAAGGACTGATATTTATTATAATCAGTAAGACTCCCATAAAAATCATTTTAAGGGTTTTACTTCCCTTTCTCTATATATTGTCTTAACTATAGAGAAGTCCTAACAAACACATCAGACTACTTACGGGCGTACTTTTGTTTTTGTTTTTTAATTACAACTCTGTTTATCCATAATACTCTCTCCTTCTCCTTCCTAGGTCAGTCACAAGAAAAATTAAGCAGATACTTCCTTTCGATTAATTAACCAAACAAGCATCATAAGATTGTAAACGTCTGAAAGGAGCCAGTTACTGAAGTTTATTTGTTTATAAAATCCAACCAAATACGTTTCTAAGGGTTGCAACTAAAAAAAAAAAAAAAAGAAAAGAAAAAACTCTATATACAATTAAAGCAAAAGTCAAATAATCGGTAACAGTATAAACAAATGTGGCAGCCGTCTCAACAACACTAAATCCCTCGCTGCAGCGACCTTTTTTCCAAAACAGAAGTTGCCAGGTTCAGGAATTAATAAATAAAAAATACACATTGTATATGTTTTAGGAAACTAAGACTTCTGGACCTAGTGATGAACAAAGGCACTCTTTCTTCCGATTGCTTAAAACTTTTAGTCTCACCGCATTCTTACAATCTCTTCTAAAGTAACCAGAGTCCAGATGGTAGAAGGGGGGTAAAATCAGTTCTACTAATTAGCAACTGAAATACTATCCACTTCGACACTACAAAAGATTAATTTAGGGCAACTGGGGGAAAAATGAGAAACACTAAAGTACCCTCTCTTTCCCGGCCCAAGACCTCTGCAACTT
Organism: Ursus arctos; assembly: GCF_023065955.2. NCBI lineage: Eukaryota > Metazoa > Chordata > Mammalia > Carnivora > Ursidae > Ursus > Ursus arctos. Next base: position 53,334,913 of record NW_026623067.1, on the reverse strand, counting down.
CTAGACACACTTTTGGTGAAAATTACCTTTCGGTCGGGCAGTGTCTCAGGGCAGCTTTTTCAAGGCTTCGCCTGACATGATTTCCTTCCCTTCATTAGTCACTTTGGATCCAGCCGAATTTCTCTCTCCGGTGAGAGCGGATGTGGAGTGGCCTCCCGCAGTAGGACGAGTAGGTGGCTTTGGAGGGGGTTGGGAAGCGGGCTGGTTTCCTGGTCTCAAGTTATACAGGAGTTTCCCAGCCCCAACTAGGATCTCCGCCGAAAAAAAACTTTTCACTCGTGACACCGCCCGGAATTACCGTGCGAAACTCACTTCCTGCCTTGGCGCAGAAGCAGGATCCAGCTCGGTCCAGGGGAACCCGGAAAACCAGCTCCGCGCTCGCCGGGGAGGGGGAGGGCAGCGGGCGTCCGCGGAGAGCCTCGAGCTCCGGGCGCCCGGCGCGCCCCGCACACCCGACGGCGGCGGAATCCGGCCGGCGGGGACCAAGATGCCGCCGGGGCGCTGGGCTAGCCTCGGCCGCGCTAGGCCGCCAGCTCCTCCTCGCCGCCGCCCCCAGAGCCGGGCGGCGGGGTTATTGTCTCGATAGCGCTTGCCGCGCCCTTCGCCCGCGCCGCCGCCGCCGCGGCCGCCCCGGGCCGGAGCCGAGGGGCCGGGCAAGCTCGATGGCGGCCCCCTCCCCGGGCAGTCCGTCGGGCCGTCCGTTCTTCCGTCCGTCCCTCTCCGCCTTTCCTACTTGCCCTCGAACCCTCCTCTCCTCCCTCTCTCGTTTTTCCGCCGCCGTCCCTTCGCTCCGCTCCTCGTTCTTCTTCCCTGGCGGCGGTGGCTCCCCCGGGAAGCGCAGGGGGTGGGGGCAGGCGGCGGCTGGGTCTCCTCACGAGCTCGCGGGGCCGCGGCAGGGGCCGAGGCTGCGTCCCGCGCCGCCGCGCCACATTCACTCGAGCGAGAGACTGCGAGGGGAGGGGAGGAGTGGGGAGGGGAGGGAGGGAGAGGAGAGAAAGGAGGAGGAAGGGAGCTGGGGCGGAGGGGAGTTACAGCCTCACAGGCCGCGGCGGCAACAGCGCCACCGCCCCGGCGGTGAGGGGGAAGAGACTGCGCGCCGCTGCTCGGGGGCGGGGGCGGGGCGGCCTCCCGCCGGCTTCGCCCCAACCGCCAACAGCCGGGCTGGAGGCCGGCGCGAGCCAGTCACCGCGCGCGGGGGCGGCACGGGCAGACGGCGGCGGCGGCGGGGGGCGGCGGCGGACCCGGGGCCGGGGGGGGGGGGGAGGGGCCGGCGGCGGCGGGGGTTCGCGTGCAAGGCGCGGCGTTAGGCCCGCTCTGCGGCCCAGGCCGGGGGAGGCCTGCCTGCCACCCCCCAGCCGCCCGAGTTGGGGGGCGCTGACGACGCGGACCCCGACTCCTCTGCGCCCAGCCGGGGAGACTAAGAGCCCCCAAGCCTCCTACGTCCCGGCCGATTGAGTTTCTTTATAAGACAGTAATCGGTGCGAAGGGTTCAAGTCCAGCCCCAATTTTAAGGCTGCAGGTATCTCTTTCAACTGCAGCACTCCAACTTCCTCTAATGGCACGCTTGGTTTGCAGGAAACCACAGCGGCGGCTCGGTGGAGCTTCCCACGCCGGCCCTAGCTCGGAGCTTGCTCGCACAGCAAAGCAGCTGGGGCTCCTCCAAGTCTCAGCCTCACACCGGCGAGGAGACAAAGCTGGCGCTGGGAGGGGGAAAATGGCCCGCGAAATTGCCTCAAGATAGTGCCTTTGTTAGAAGCAAGCATTGGACACACTCCGAATGCGACGTAGGCTTCCAACCCCAGCGGTTTCGGTGGTGCAGTCTTGAATTGCGCTGGCCCTAATAATTCAGTCTGGCAGGGTTTGCGTTTATTGCGAAGAGAGACTCATAAGCATTCCATCAACACATATGGCATAAAACGCTTCAACCATAACATTGCACAGTTTTTGCAGTTACTGCTTTAAATATGTTAACAGACAAGACGGCCTTGTTTTACCGGAGAAGGAACGTAACAGATACGGAACAAACCATTCCCCGCCCCCAGTCTCTTGCTGTACTTAACCCTGTACAATGATGGTAATTAGTCTCTGTGTCCCCGAAGTCATTGCTTCGGTTCTTCCGTCTGTGTTCCAGAGATAATTATTTATTACCAAGTTTGAATAAAGAACTGTATGCCCAATAGATAATTTTTGGCTTGCACCCAAAGGAAGGAGTTCATAAAGTCCGTCAAAGAATTGTTTACCAAAGTGACTGTGCGCTAGTGAAAACACTTGAAATAACTCCAAAGGTGTTCAAGACATTCTATTAGTGTGACAGCATTTTAACTACTTCCAGGACTGCTGGAATTAACACAGGTAGTTCTTTAGGGTAGAGCAGAAGCTGAACGTTCCCAAATAGTACCAAAGTGTTCAGGTTTACTCTGCTGGACTGGAGGTAAGAGAGAATTTAACTACAGCTAGGAAATGAAATGACAGCCAGGTGTAATAGTAACACCAAGCTAATTAAGCCATCTTATGCGAATACGAATCTTAGCCATTGTGTAGAATCTAAAGTTGGTATATTGTTTATGCTATTTTTAATCTCACAAGAAGGATTTCCTGCTCCCCTTTCAAAAACTGGCTTGGGTCTGACCAGACTCAGTAGCATAGCCCTGAACTGAATTGGTCACTCTACTAAAGCATCCCAGGAGGCAGTTACTCCCATAGCAGCATGAGACCAGCTGGAATCTGGAATTTCAATGTTCTTTTAGTCTCAAGTTGGTTCAAGACCCCTTTAAATGTGGCATCATAGATTCAGGTAAGCCTAACCACCACCACCACCCCCTCCCAAACCTAAATAATAGGACCAGACCAGTCCCTAAGTTGGGACCTGACCTGGCCCCAGCCTCTTTTTCCATCCCTACTTAAACTCCTACTGGGGTCCAATCTGGCTGATTACCATTTAGGCTGGAAAAGTTTCTATAACCAAAACCCTCCTCCAACTCACCTAAAATTTTGCTGCTGGAGTTTAATCCCTTTGAGTCGTTTATTTCTCTAGCACAAAGCCATAATCCTGGGAAAGGTAATATTTAAGCCTTATTTAGTCATTTATACCTAGTTCATCAGATTGCTTCCCCAAAGCAGCTTTTGATGGGAGGGAATATAGAGATAGCATATGCTGACGCTGAAAAGGTAGGAGAGGGAAACGTGGTTCCATTCTTTGGGGAAATATATGAAGAGAAGTATAGACAATGAAGTGCCTCCCATTTGATTGTTAAATAAGTCCTACGTATACTGCAAGAATGAGCCCCAAAGCACTGACCTTAAGAGGTTAGAAGCCAGGATACACTTACCAATATTACCGATTTTGACAAATATTTCTTTAATGATGCCTTTGTAAAGTATCTTCAGCAGGAATTCTGTGCCTGTGCTCACACAGAAGGGTGAAATGACAGATATGTGATCAGGGTATTCAGTAATCAGAAATAATGATTCATCTTTGTTATTCATCACTGACTACTTAGTTCTAACTCACATGAGCAGCACATACAGATATAGCCAAATCTTCCATTTGTTCTCTTATTATAAGGCATTCTTGTTCTGTGCTTTACAGATTAGTTTCCTTTGAAAATCCTCCCACAGTTCAACTAAGATGGACTTAACATTTCAATTATGATTAAAAGGAGAACTAAAGCCCCACCTTCAACAAGCCTGCCTAACTGTGATTCTGTAATGATTAACTGAACTCCAGGACCACCTGAGAGAGAAAGCTAATAACTGTGTTTGATACCCTAGCTTCATCTTCCCCATTGTGATTCTCTAAATAATTCTCTGAGAAAGGCAGGGAATTCTTTCTTTGGGATTCCCCTTCCCAATGGCTGCACCCAGGAGAGGAATTACTGTCTGCTAGAGATAAGCCACCTATCTGAAGGAAAGTCTTAAAGTCTTAAGCATTCCAGGGAATGCACACAGCATCCATCAGGAAACAAACAAACAAAAAAAGTCTCAGCAAAGAGCCTATCTACTGTTTTAAAAAATGTCCCCCTGTTATTTCCCTGCACCATCCAGGCAGCTATGCAGAAGCACTGTGAAAAGAAAGTAAAGCAGAGGGCAAAGGGAAGCTCAGGGTGATCATCCTTCTTTTCTTTCTTTCTCAACACCTAGTGAAGAGTTGGTTACCTAAAACCAAAGTCTTTATCACAGTAGTATTAGGGGAAAATTAATCTGCGGGCTAGAATAGAGTTAGATTTTTTTTTAAGTCTAGAAGCATTAGATCAATTCGATCAAAATACATTATAACATGTATTTTTAATAAGGACTGACTTCCCTATTTTCACTTCATTTTACCCCTTGATAGGGAGAGGGCAGGAAGTTAGGGTAGCAAGTGTGTGGGAAAAGGACACTTGGGTTCAAAAGAGGCAATACATGCAGGAACCAAAATTAAGGATTTTATAATGCTTTGGGAATGGAATCATCCCTCCCGTAGCATGCCTTTCTGACATATTTTCAATAATATTTTTTGAAACAGAGGTAAGTCTGCCTCTTGTGAAAAGCTTTATGAAAAGCTTGCAAGTTTTTTGCCTTAGTTTATGCTCAATAATTTTTCCCCCATCCTATACATTTTGTTGCCTATCAGAATTAAGTTTCTTTCAGATGTTTTATGAATTTTTTTTAAGGTGGAGAGAAAATAAATAATGTGTGGTGATTATGTGTCCTCTGAAACAAGACAGCTTGAACTAGAAACATGGCTACTGAGTGACCTTGGGCAAGTTCCTGAACATCTATAAACATAAACTTGAGCTTCCTCATCTCTACAGTGGGAACTATAATACTAACTGCCTTATAGATTATCGGAGGATGACGTAGGACAATGCTCATAAACTGCTTAGCACAGTGTTTGGCACATAAAAGTGTTAACTATTATTAGTTCACTGGTAACATGTACCATGCTTCCATTATTTCAAAGATGGCCATATAGTGTATCATTAAAACTAGAATACTTTTGAGAGGAAAAGCACATATTAATAACAATTACACAGAGACAACAAAAGTAAAACCACGACTGTCCTGGACCAACTAAAACAGTCACTGTAATCATTTCCAACTTTACTACTTCCTTCTGATCACTTCCCCTCTCATGTCTTCTCTGGTATGAATCATAATCTATGTCAATCATATTACAACATGCACGCTTCCTTCTAAATCATAACAGTATTAATCAACAAAAAAGTTTAAATACTGCTGCTTTTTGCCTTTCAATGAAGGCTTTTACTTAAGAATACCATCTTTCTTGGGGCACCTGGGTGGCACAGCGGTTAAGCGTCTGCCTTCGGCTCAGGGCGTGATCCCAGTGTTGTGGGATGGGTTCCCGCATCGGGCTCCTCCGCTATGAGCCTGCTTCTTCCTCTCCCACTCCCCCTGCTTGTGTTCCCTCTCGCGCTGGCTGTCTCTATCTCTGTCAAATAAATAAATAAAATCTTTAAAAAAAAAATACCATCTTTCTTTGGGTAATGAAACTGCTGTTTTTCTACTTAACTGCACACTGAACTTTACATTTTTCTATAGTATTTTTTTTAATTGTTGAGTATCAAATATGAATGAAAATAGCCAATACATGAGTGTGAAGCATAATTTGAGATGTAGTGTGAGGCTAAATGCACTGTTCTAAATGGCAACTATGTAACATAAAAACTTGGTTAGCTAAGCGTCATACCATTCCTATTTCAAAGTAAATCATCTCTTTGTTGTTGATGACAACAATATCATCAGAATACTGGAGAGATCTCACTTAAATCTTGTTTCATCCGTATTTGGAAAATGAAACTTCTCAATTGGATTTTCTGAAATAATTCTGGATATACTTTAACACTCATACTTTCTTCCATTGGAAAAAAAGTGTATTTTCTGGGAATTGAGTGCAAATTTTCCTTCAAAAATGTTGACCTAAATAATAGCATATTTTAAAATGTTTCCTCTATCTTCTGTTCTCCCTAGCTCAATCCCTTTGTTTTTCTATCATCAAATTAATGTCAACCATCAGATCAGTCATGAAGTATTTTACTTTTCTTAGTTTTTAAATCTTCCAGTTTTCCTCTAAAATAGATACTAAATTTGTCTTCATTCTACCCTTAGAAACTCCCTCCAAGGGTTTGTGTTTTCTTAAAACTTTTTATTGTATATTTTTCATATTTCTTGCTAAACATCATGCCAAACTATTAATAGAAATGTTACTTTCTGGGGGCACCTGGGTGGCTCAGTTGTTCAGTGGCTGCCTTTGGCTCAGGTCGTGACCCCAGGGCCCTGGAATGGAGCCCTGCAAGCCCCACGTTGGGCTCCCTGCTCAGCAGGTGCTTCTCCTCTCCCTCTGCCTGCTGCTTCCCTTACTTGTGCTCTCTCTCTATATATCAAATAAGTAACTAAAATCTTAAAAAAAATAAAATAAAAAGAGAAATGTCACTTTTCTTTCAAAGGATTTGTGATTCTTTACATAGAAATAAATATGTAGAGAAGAAATAGTTTTCAAATATTTTATTTGATAATTTCAACGTAATTTTTCTTTTTCATTCTTGATATTTTATTTCATTTACCTGATTTCCAGCCACTTTACCTCATAGATAACTGATATTTCTAGTTTGTCCTCTGTCATAATGAAACCTTAGCTAATACATTCTTTGTCATCAATCTTGTCATCTTTCAGAAAAGTTCTGGCACTGACATTAGCATTTACTAGCTGATGACCTTGGACAAATGATTTAATCTCTGTACAATTATTCATGATCTATAAAATGTAAAGATAAGGCCTTTCTTATCTATCTCATAGGGTTATTGTGGGCAGCAAACGAGATGAGGTACATGAAAGCACACTATAAATATTACATAAATAAAAATTCTTTTTTCTATTACATCAGTAGTAATACTTTTCATTATTATCATCAATAAAATATCATATGTCCATTGATTTAGTGGCTCTATAGATTACATATTAAATGCGGGGTCTATTTTCTATAAAGTCTATAATCTAAAAGACAAGGTAGGTATAAACTCATCAAGTTTTATATAAAAATTCAAGTCACTAATTCAGCTGTCCAAAATTCAGAAGCTTTATTATTCAGACACTGGCTAGATTTTACACCATGAAATGTTGCTAGGCAAATTAGAAGTGTTAATTTTAGGGAGAATCGTTGGCCCACTTAAAGATAATAAGCTTTTAAAACTCTAGAATCTGAACATTTTTAGTAGTGTTTGAATAAGCATGAAGGGTGGGTTAAGCATTAAGAGGTGGGTTATCTGGTTTCTAGTTGAGCTGCATTTTATAGGTGAGAGAACTTAGATTTGAAACTTGCCCAAAGTCATAGTACTGGTTAGAGGAGAACCATAATTAGAACACAGTTCTCCCCCATTTCTGTATGTGTTCTTTTATACCATACTGCCACCACATAGTAATCCAAACATGAAACAACCAGAAACGGCCAAAGAAAGTTTGACAGAACTACATAAATTTATAGAACTTCTGTCGGCAAAAGCCACTATAAACAAAGTTAAAAAGACAAATGACAGTTGGAGAAAAAATGCAACATATATAAGGAACAATAGCTAATATTTATAATATATAAAAGGCTTTTATAAATCCAGAACAAAATAATAATCCAATAGAAGTATTTACAAAAGACATAAATCAACAGTTCATACACACACACATACATAATACAAAGAGCCAATAAACATTTGAAATATGTAATGGCCTTAAAAAGCAGGTAGAGATTTTAACAATGTTTATTCTTCCAATCCGTGAGCATGGAATGCTTTCCATCTTTTTGTGTTTTCTTCAATTTCTTTCATAAGTGTTCTGTAGTTTCTAGAGTATAGATCCTTTACCTCTTTGGTTAGGTTTATTCCTAGGAATCGTATGATTTTTGGTGCTATTGTAAATGGAATCAATTCCCTAATGTCTATGCTGCCCAGAGCAATCTATACTTTCAACGCCATCCCTATCAAAATACCAAACACATTTTTCAAAGAGCTGGAACGAACAATCCTCAAATTTGTATGGAACCAGAAAAGACCCTGAATCGCCAAGGAAATGTTAGAAAAAAAAAAAAAAAGAAAAGAAAAGAAAAGAAAAAGAGAAACAAAGCTGGGGCATCACGTTGCCTGATTTCAAGCTCTATTACAAAGCTGTGATCACCAAGACAGCATGGTATTGGCACAAAAACAGACACATAGATCAGTGGAACAGAATAGAGAGCCCAGATATGGACCCTTAACTCTATGGTTTACTAATCTTCGACAAAGCAGGAAAAAATATCCAATGGGAAAAAGACAGTCTCTTCAATAAATTGTGCTGGGAAAATTGGACAGCTATATGCAGAAGAATGAAACTCGACCATTCTCTCACACCATTCACAAAGATAAACTCTAAATGGATGAAAGATCTCTATATGAAACAGGAATCCATCAAAATCGTAGAGGAGAACATAGGCAGTAACCTCTTCGACATCAGCCACAGCAACTTCTTTCATGACATGTCTCCAAAGGCAAGGGAAACAAAAGCAAAAATGAACTTTTGGGACTTCAAGATAAAAAGCATCTGCACAGCAAAGGAAACAGTCAACAAAACTAAGAGGCGACCCACAGAATGGGAGAAGATATTTGCAAATGGCATTACACATAAAGGGCTGATATCCAAGATCTATAAAGAACTTCTCAAACTCAACACCCAAAAAACAAAGGATCAAGTCAAAAAATGGGCAGCACACATGAACAGACACTTTTCCAATGAAGACATACAAATGGCTAACAGACACATGAAAAAAATGTTCAATATCATTAGCCATCAGGGAAATTCAAATCAAAACCACATTGACATACAACCTTACACCAGTTAGAATGGCAAAAATTAACAAGGCAGGAAACAATAAATGTTGGAGATGATGTGGAGAAAGGGGAACCCTCTTACACTGTTGGTGGGAATGCAAGTTGGAAAACAGTATGGAGGTTCCTCAAAAGTTAAAAATAGAGATACCCTATGACCCAGCAATTGCACTACTGGGTATTTACCCTAAAGACACAGATGTAGTGAAAAGAAGGGGCACATGCACCCCAAAGTTCATAGCAGCAATGTCCACAATATCCAAACTGTGGAAGGAGCCGAGATGCCCTTCAACAGATGAATGGATAAAGAAGATGTGGTTCATATATACAATGGAAAATTACTCAGCCATCAGAAAAGATGAATAGCCATCATTTGCATCAACATGGAACTGGAGGAGATTATGCTAAGTGAAAAGAGTCAAGCAAAGAAAGATAATTATCCTATAGTTTCACTCATATGTGGAACATAAGGAATAGCATGGAGGACATTAGGAGAAGGAAGGGGAAAATCAGAGGGGGAGATGAACCATGAGAGACTATGGACTCCAGGAAACAAACTGAGGGTTTTAGAGTGGAGGGGGCGGGGGGATGGGTTAGCCTGGTGATGGGTATTAAGGAGGGCACATTTTGCAATGAGCACTGGGTGTTATATGCAAACAATGAATTGTGGAACACTACATCAAACACTAATGAAGTACTGTACGGTGACTAACATAATTAAAAAAAAAAAAGCAGGTAGAGAGCAATCTCATTTAAAAACCAAGATACTTGGAGCACCTGGCTGGCTCAGTTGCAAGAGCATGTGACTCTTGATCTAAGGCTTGTGAGTTCAAGCCCCAAATTAGGAGGGGTGGAGGTTACAAAAATAAATAAATAAACTTTGTTATAAAACAAAATAAGATAACTGAAAGTCTAGTGAGCTTTTGCTATTGTTATTATAGTTAGGGTGAGAGCTCCTTTTCAACTGTCTCAATGAGCAAAAGGAACCCTAGTGGGCTATATCAAAAGGTGATCCTATGACTTTGATAGAAAGGGAAGTGGGCCATTCTGATGACAACTAAATTGCAATTAAATTAACTTATGGGGCACCTGAGTGGCTCAGTTGGTTAAGAGGCCACTCTTGATTTCAGCTCAGCTCATGATCTGGCGTCATGAGATGGACCCTGTGTCTGCTTCTCTTCCTCTCCCTCTGCCCCTCTCCCCGCTCACATGGGCACGCTTTCTCTCTCAAATAAATAAACTAATTTAAAAAAATAACTTAACTTAAATATGGTCCCAGAAACTGGTCTTTCTGGTGCTGCTGCTCTCCATGAATGTCTATAAGGAAGCTCAACAGCACCAACTGGAAAGGGTCAGGGCTGGGTATACACTAGTGGGCCTCTGTTTGGGCATATTCCCCTAGGCCAGGCTACCAGGCTTCTACAAATGCATTTGCCACATTGTGCTCAAAGTAAGGTTATATACTTGGAAACCATGGACTGTAAGATACTAGGGTTCTTAAATAAGTCCTGACGGTGTGAGATGGTAGCAAATTGTTCTAGCAAATCAAAATTGTGTTTATGTAATGAGTTTAAGGCCCTGAGATTAATTCCCAGATTCCGTCAGGGTTACAGACTGAGGTTCTGGTAGGGCTTGGGGAATCCTGTGAAAGGATCCAAGGTGTCAGGTACTGGAGTAACCATAGGGGTGGGGAAGAGGCAGAAGAAAGTCGGCCTCTATTTGTAATGTGAACTCTCTCCACTCTTCACACCTCCTTGGACTTGTTCCCTGGCAAGTGTTCCAAAGACAAGTAATAGGGAAAAAATGGGATCAGGTAGGACAAGAAGAGAAAAAAGTAGCCTTAAAACGATTTTTAAAAATAGACCAAACCTAAAACCAGAAAGCGAAGCAAAATATTTTTAAAAGATTGAAATCAATTTGTAGAAAACACAATGGATGAAGGGAGAGAGAAAACGAGAGTCAGAAAGCACTAAAAAGAGCAAGTGGGAAAAAAAATTACATTTAAGAGACACCTGGGTGGCTCAGTCGGTTAAGAGTCTACCTTCAGCTCAGGTCATGATCCCAGGATCCTGGGATTGAGCCCCACACCTACTCATCGGGGAGCCTGCTTCTCTCTCTCCCTCTGCAGCTCCCCCCCCCCCCCCCCGCTGTGCTCTCTCTCTCTGACAAATAAATAAATAAACTCTTAAAAAAAATTACATTTAAACCCTCCTAAAACTCAAAAAATGAGATTGATTGCAACAGAGTATATATATGTAAAGGGGAAAATTAAAAAACAAAAGATGAATGACGTTGGACAAACTCAAAACAAGACAAAAAAAAGAAACCCCCCAAATTCTATAACATTAAAAAAATAACAAAACCATAGTACTTGTGAATGCGTAAAAAGAAGGAAAGAAAACTGCTAGAGGCCATTTGGTTTCTGAAGAAGTCTGATATCTCTGGGAAGCAGGGGCCCGCTGTACCAGGACCTCCTAGGCTAATGGGGCAGAGGACTCCTCTGAAGGCACCCTGGGCAGCAGAGGCTCCCAGGTGTCCTTAGCTACTACCTGTGGAAGCAAATACCTGACTTCTACAGCTGATTCGGGCAGCACTCCCTGGCCTGCACGAACTTCTCCCAAGCCCTGACTTCCCTCCTCTTCTTATCAGCATAGTAAGTTATATTGCCAGTTAATAGATAACCTGCCTGTACAAGATCACCTAGGTAGGAATTCGTAGAGCTGGAATATGAACCCAGCAACCTGAAGCCAGAGCGTCAATGCCAACCATTAAATTCTGTGCTGTCCTGTAACTACTTTAGTTGCCTGTAGCAGTAGCTTTTCCACACCCATTTATAAGCCGACATTCTCACTTTCAATCATTGGGGATTTTTTTCATAATTCACAACCTTCCGTAGAATAAAAACAAAAGCAGTTTTAATTTCATCTTGAAATACTTCCTGTTTTCTTAGTCTTCTTCCTCTGCTCATTTACAACAAAAGCTTGTCCCTTTCTTTTCTTCTAGTTTCTCTCTTTGTTATAAAAACCATGTGTATACATTGTAGAAAATAAAGGGCTTACGAAGTATACATTGCAAGAAAAAAATATTCCACCAAATACAAACAATTAAAAAGAGGACCCTGGTAATGATGTTATTCAAGTGCCCGAGCATATCCGTAGAGACTCTGTGGTTTTAAGGCCTTTTCTGCATAACATACTGCTCATTTCTGTGTAGCAGCCATGATTGTGCTAGACTGACAGCTAGAGTTACATCTTTATTGGTGGGATTGAAGAAAAAATAAGCCATTCCAATTTGGTACTGCAGTAGTTTACTTGGAAGTGTTGATTCTATGTTTCCTCTTAACCTCATCTGTAATCCTCACATCTCATTTTACCAAAAACCATTTGCACTGGAACCTTGCTGATAATTATTCTTTATGCATGCCTGATGGAGTATGACGAAACCAGAGTGCGCACGGCTTCAATACCAATATACTGGGTGGTGTCTAATATCTCAATAGTCTTCTCTTCCTTTAATGTATATATGACTCATTGATGCTTCTGAGTCACTGGCAGAGAAGGTAGTTTAAAAATCATTACCAACAGAAATTTCCATCCATAGACTCTACTTTTTACTCTCTCACACCAACTCATTTAAAGTCTTTGGTGTTTAAAGTATGTAACAGCCCTAAAGGAAGGTATTATGTGTTTCATCTGTTGCTCCAAAAGAAGCGAAAAACTAGACTATTTAACCCGCTGTGTAATCCCTGCACAGACTACAACGCTTTTCAGTGGGAAGCCAGCCTCTGCCAAGAGCAGGGAGGATTGCAGTTTCAACATTACAGGGTCAAGTTCAACGTTTGTTCCATTCACAGATTTCCCACTGACATCAATGAGAGTTTTGTGCAGTGTAGAATTTCTTCCTCAGTCAAATGATTTCAGTAATGCCTTCTATTTTGCCAGAACATATTCCACAAAGAATGTCATAAAGAAAATATACATAGTACCTCTCTCTTTTTTTATCCCTACTCTTGATTTCAATAACATGTCATCTCCCAAAAAAGCATTTTTTTATAGAACGTGATTTAGAAGGTAAACAAGCCAGTGCAGAGAATGTAAAGAGATGTTTCAATCAATCCAGGCTCATTTGTTTACAGTTTTTGAGGGTTTTTGTTTTGTTTTGTTTTTTGTTTTTTGGGGTTTTTTTTGGCCTGTGATGTAAACATCACAAATGAATTCAGTCAACAGCCTTTGACCCAATGAAATTTTATGCCCTATGATATATCATAATTGACTGATGGGGAACATGGAGTTCTTAAGCTATTAGACTAAGGTATGTGGAACTAGATAAATATCAATTCCACAAATACCCCTAGGTAAGTAAAGGCTGCTAAACAGGAAAAGTGAAGGCACTGAATTTTATGTAATGTTGGAAGGGTAGACAATCTATATTAGTAAAGAGTTTGAACACTACAATGTAATTTTATTGTTCTTAAGTAATACAGTAACATCAATAAAAATTAATAAGCTACTTCAACAAATGAATATGCATAATTTATAATCAACCCAATGTTTATGTGACTTATAATTTTCAGGGAAAGGAAAATATTAGAATAGTAAAATATTAAATTCCTTTTAAGGGAAACAAAATATTCGGTATTTTTCTTTGAATAACTATAGTAATTATCTGGTTACCACTTCTATCAGCTTCTAAAATGAGACATTAATTTACATAACAAATTAACTTTGGTGTCTAATATCATAATGGGGTTCTCTTTGACTTTTAAGATTTAAGAAGAAAATCTGCCGTTTCTTATAGACTTGAAAATCTGGTGTATGTTTTGCTTAATCTTCAGAAATATTTTAAAACAGATTGGATTCTAAACATCATTAGTATTCTACAAAAAGCTTTGGCATGACACATTCATACTTCATGTAAGGGAGATGCTCCTATTTTTCTGTCGCTCGGGAAAGTTTTTAAAAAGGCAATCTGGGGACAAAGACAGCTGATAGAAGGTAAAAACAAAATAGGCACTTTGGCCTATGTAACAACTCACTCCATGTTATGTCCAACCATTGCCCAACTTCAACATTTTTTCCTTTGTTGTTTTTTTTTTAATTTTATTTTATTTATTTTTTTTTTTTTTAATTTTATTTTTAAGTAATCTCTACACCCAGTGTGGAGCTTGAACCTACAACCCTGAGTTCAAGAGTCGCATGCTCCACTGACCGAGCCAGCCAGGCGCCTCTAGAATAAATTTCTACAGAGGTTCACTCCTCCTTCAAATTGTAACTGTGTCAGGCCTTTCAGAAAATCACAAAGTTGCAGCAACTGCTATTTATTAATGGTGCACTCACACAGTAAAAACTTCTTTAGGAATTCGTACAGACGTTAGATATCAACAGCATTTGCAGAATATCTGTTACGGATCCAGTATGAGGCTAGGCATTTCACAAGTGATAGCTCACAAAGTAATTTGAGAGATACCAAGTTAATAAGTTTGAGAGAAATCTATGATTTATATGGCAATTTCAGAATTTCAAGAAGAATCAGCTGTTCTGTGGTCCTAAGAATCAGAAGACTCCCCACTTAGGAGCTACCATTACAAACAGACCATCAATTATTTTGTGGTCTTTTGAGTTGGGGACTGTTCTTCAGATATATGGGATGGTGTGGCAGTTTTAAAATATATCTACAAATTCTTTGGGATGCCTGGGTGGCACAGTTGGTTAAGTGACCAAAGTTTGGTTTCTGCTGGGGTTGTGATCTCAGGATTGTGAGATCGAGCCCCATGTCAGGATTTCCGCTCAGCACGGAGTCTGCTTGGGACTGCCTCCCTCTCACTCTGCCCCTCCCCCTTCTCTAAAATAAATAAATAAATCTTTAAAAAAAAATAAAGTAAAAAAAAATATATCTACAAATTCTTTGATATCCCTCTCACCAAAAGTGCAATCTATGAACTCTGTCCTTGTAAATGGGCTAGTTTTGATTCAGTTTCAACCAATAAAAAACAGAGCAAATGACACTATGTGATTCCCTAGGTGAGGGCATAAAAGACAATATGCTTCTACCTTGTTCACTGAAATACTAGCTTTTGAAAACATCAGCTACCAACTCAACATTCTGTCTTCCCTGAGGCCATCATGTATGAGAAAGGTCAAATTAGCCCACATGGCAAGATCACACAGAGAGGCCCTGTGACTATAAATAGAAATTGAGATTGCTGACCCGCCAGTCTCAAGTTCTTCCAGCCTCCCTTCCCCTTCCAGCCTGCCCCTCCCCACATCTGTCACAGTTCCAGCCACAATCACATGAGAAATTACAAGGGCTGGAACTGCCTAGTCAAGCCCTCCCCACATTTCTGACCTAGAGAAAATAAGAGATATAATATTTATTGCATTTAAGCCAATAAATGTTGGAGTATTGTGTTACACAGCAACAGTATCCAGAACAGATACAATTTTTTTTTTACTTAAAAATTGCTTTTGTATTGAAACAAAAATGTTTCATGTGTTGAAAAATTTCAAATATATTCTAGAGTAGAGAGACTATACAATGAACTCTCATGTATATTACCCAGATTCAACACATTAAAACTTTTGCCACATTTGCTTCATTTGTCCCCTTTTTCTTCTTTGCTGAAATGCTTTAAACTGCATCCTAGACATTGGGTTATGTCCAGAATCATATGATACTACAGTATGACTATCTCAAAAAATAGACATTTTCTTACATAATGAAAATATCATCACACTTAACAAAATTAACAAAAATTTTCTGGCATCAACTAATATCCAGATGTAATCAAATTTTTTGATTGCTCCAAAATTATGTTTTTACAGCTCTCAGAATAAGAATTCAAACAATGTCATACAGCTTACAATTTCTTTGGACTTTTTCTTAAAATGTGTTCTGTTAAGGTATACCTTTAAAATAATTATTTTCTTTGTATCTTTTTAGTTGTATCTTTTGTGTTACTGACTTGATTAAGTTCATTTGTTTTAATTCATTCAGTTCAGTTCAAGTTAGGTTCATTTATTTCAGAATGTTTATAATTTTTATCGATGGCTTGAAAAATGTTTTTATTTTGGGGATGCCTGGGTGTCTCAGTCGTTAAGCGTCTTGACTTCAGCTCAGGGCATGATCCCAGGGTCCTGGGATCAAGCCCTGCATCAGGCTCCCTGCTCTGCTGGGAAACCTGCTTCTTCCTCTCCCACTCCCCCTGCTTGTGTTCCTTCTCTCGCTGGCTGTCTCTCTCTCTCTGTCAAATAAATAAATAAAATCCTTTAAAAAATGTTTCTATTTTATTTTTTAATATTTGCAACATTGATATACTTTACATGGCCAAATGATCTAACAAGATACATTCAGAGAAGCCAGTTCTTTTTTTTCCCCCACCACTCTATTCATTTCTTTTTTGAGATGGTCATTTTTTATTAGTTTTGGTTTAGTGCTATGTTTTTAAAAGATTTTCATTTATTTATGTTAATTTGAGAGACTGTGAAGGATGACAATTAGTCTTTAGGCTGGATTGCTACAGTAATTCTTAGGATCACAACAGCTGTAGATTTAGGAAGAATTATTATTCAGAGGCAGTGGTCTCCATACAAACAAGTCATTTTGGCTGTTCTCTCCTCACGGCTTCCCCATCAAAGACTTTTTTTTTTCTTTAAAGTAGGCGTCGTGCCCAACGTGGGGCCAAACTCACCACCAGGAGATCAAGAGTCCTCATGCTCTAATGACTGAGGCAGCCAGGGACCCTGCCGTCAAAGCCTTTTTTAAATGAAGAAGTACTTCTCTGCCTCTCTTCTTCATGGTTATTAACCACCTCTACTGAAATGTGTTTACCTAGTTGAAAGATTCTTTTTTTTTTTCTTTAAGATTTCATTTTCTTAAGTAATCTCTACACCCAACATGGGCCTCAAACTTACAAGAGATCAGGAGTTGCATGCTCCATTGACTGGGCCAACCAGGATTCTTTCTGAAGAATCCTGCAGTAAGCTACCTAGGGCTTGGGTGTATACAAGCAGTCACAAAATGAAAAATGTCTCTGCAGGGAGCCTGCTTATAACTCTGCATTGTACTGACTAAATTTTCCCAAATAAAATGTAATTTATTCATTTAAAAGAAGGAATGCTGTTTCCAGAGCTGTTGAGACAAATGTAAATTTAAAAGTGTTACAAGGCCACTCTTGAAAGAAATGTGAAAAGCAATTAAAATTTATCAATATTAACAGTACTTTTAGTATGAGAATTCTTTCTGATGTTAGAAAATAAAATTTGTAATAGGATTCCATTTTATATATAATATAAACATATACATATATATGTACATATATATACATAAACATATATATATATGTTTTCAAGAAAAAAAGCAGTGACACAATATACCAAAATAACAATGCGCTCATTTGTGAAGAATGGAATTTTAGATTATTTAATTTTAATTTTTATCTATATTTTCTTATTTTCTACAATGACAATATACTTGCATAATATTAAAGGCAAATGTGATTTTCTTTATACAGAAAAATAATAAGATAATCATTTAAAAATGACCAGATGAATGATAAATTATTGTTATAGATATAGAATTTTTGTTTGGTATCATGGAAAAGTTCTGGAAATAGATAGTGGTAATGGTTGCATACTACTGTGAATGTACTTAATTCTAGTGAATTGTATACTTAAAAATGGTTAAAGTGGTAAGTTTTATGTTATGTATATTTTACCACAATAAAAAACAAAATTAAAGGAAGTAAAAAAAGTTTCTATACATCATTCCTAGTATTAAATGAAGCTCACTAAGTACCATGATCTTGCCATCCTTCAGTTATGTTTTTTGAAAGTTTAATATATTTTTTTTTTTTAGTAATCTGTACACCCACTATGGGGCTCAAACTCCTGACCCCAAAACCAAGAGTCGCATGTTCTACCAACCGAGCCAGCCAGGTGCCCCCTAAAGTTATGCTCTTTAGACAGATGTCCAAAACATCTTGTTGCATAGAAAGAATAAATATAAACTAATATTTACTGAGGGACTGAATAAACATGTTAGACATAAGATATCATTTAATTTTTCCAAAAGTCCATGAGATAAGTACCATCATTATCTCCATTTTAAATCTGAAGAAACCAAGGCTAAGATAGTTTAAGTCACTTGTCAAAAGCCACTCAGCTAGTAAGTGGCAAAACCAGGATTTCACCAAAGGCCTGTTTGACACCAAATCACTGCTCTTAACCACATGTTATGGTAGTTTGACTATACCAGCTCTGGATTGCCATATGGGGACCAGTTACACAATATCCTTGTGGTTATAATATATTGTTTCATAACTTTTCAGATATGAGTTTGATGTCTGCCATGTTTACTTTGAAACTTGTGTTTCTACTATGTTTAAAAGTTGGTTAATTGAGTTTTCATACAAATCATTCCTATGATTATTATTCTTATTAATTTCATAGTCATGTCAAATAATGATGATGGTACATTTGCTCTATTTCAGCTAGAGACAGAGTCAACAAGAAGGTGCAATTTAGGATGAATTTTGAACACATTTTTCCAAGATGAGGTCAGCAGCTTTCTGGAAATGCTGGGGGGGGGGGGTGGAATTACATAATTATCTTTCTAAACTCAGCAACTTTAGAGTTTCCAGGGTCTGGGGAGAAGATCGGGGTTTGGGTTAGATCTGAGTTTAAGAAACGCAGTCACCTCTCACATTCTTCTAATTTAGAAGCTTGAAGTGTACTTTGTTAGTAGATGCCTACGGAGCATGCCGCTCCTAAGACCCACTCCTTACTTCTTCCTCCTACTCCAAAGTTCTCAGGAGTGAGTTCTGGTTCAGAGTTGGTAGAACTTGGACGTATTATGGTGTCCTGGCATGGCTTAGAGCTCTTGCAAGGATCCTGGAGTCAATCCATTCCCTTGGATGCTGTTACGAATTTCAATTCTGAACCAGACATGCGTGGCCACACTCCTAGATGGACTATTAATAAGATCACATTGCTTGGGCTCATTCAACTGATCCTTTAGACACTGAAGACTCAAGTTAGGGGTGCAGTAAGCTACCTAGGGCTTGGGTGTATACAAGCAGTCACAAAATGAAAAATGTCTCTGCAGGGAGCCTGCTTATAACTCTGCATTGTACTGACTAAATTTTCCCAAATAAAATGTAATTTATTCATTTAAAAGAAGGAATGCTGTTTCCAGAGCTGTTGAGACAAATGTAAATTTAAAAGTGTTACAAGGCCACTCTTGAAAGAAATGTGAAAAGCAATTAAAATTTATCAATATTAACAGTACTTTTAGTATGAGAATGAGAAAGTAAGTTTCAGGCCAAGAATTTGTCCAGTCGTGCAGAACTGAAGTCTGAGCATGCAAGTAACTCAGTTAATCAGGGTCAAAGGAGGATAATGAAATAGGCCTTTGAGGTATAGAAAGAACATCTAAAAATTGGGTAAACATGCAGAAACCAAAAAATCCAGAGGTCTTACCCTCTTGGAGTCCAAAAGAACTGACACTGAGAATATTTTCCACACTCTTAGTTGAGACTCTGAAAAGTTCTTCACATAAACTTCTGCCCACAAATGTGCCCTTAGCCATTGTACACATGACTGGCATTAGACGTTCTCACTTAAAAAGAAGGGGTGTCTACCAGGGAAAGGCATGCACAAGGAATAATGAGTGTCTCTTCAATACTCATTCAATTGTCCATGAAGAGGAGCTAGGGAATAGGGCATCCAAAACAGAAGATAACCCCCAAATCACTCATATTTCAATTTGATATATATTTGTTCGTTGTAAATTGCTTCTTTATTGTATCCTTATGTAGGTGGAAATGTCTCAACTTTAAAACTACTGACATCTTGGACCTGAATATTCTTTGTGGTGAGTACCCTGTGTATTGTAGGATGTCACCAGCACCTCTGGCTTCTATCACCAGATGTCAGTTGTGACTATCTAAAATGTCCCCTGGGAGGCAAAACAAGTCCCAAAGAAAAGCTTGTCTCTTCTGGTGGCACGCACCAGCTGGATGGTAGGGGAAGTGGCAAAGAGTAGAAGAAGAAGCTGACCCAGGACAAAGAAAAATCATTGCAGATAATCTGCAGTGTAGATAATAAACAAGTAATTTATGGAAATTAAATATTGGGCTGAGAGCATCTTATTAGAACCAAGGTTCTCAACTGGTAGACAGTGAGTGATTGAGGTTGATATAAATACAGGACATGGTTGTAATCACCTTCCGGCTGCCAGACCCCAGCCACTGATGATCAAATCAAGTATTCCTTTTATAGAACTGAATGACTTGATACACATTGTGCAGTTGAGAGCTTGCTTGTTTTTCATTCATTGACAGCTGGTCTAGCAGAAAGTCTGCCAGACGCTTGGGTCAGGCAACCAAATTCCAAAAAGCATATTGAGCCTGAGAAGCTATAGACCTGATGAATAAAGATTTTCACAAAGAAGAAGTAATCACTTCTAACTGAAACATACATTTGATAGTATTTCTGATGTATTTAGGCAAAGTATGTTTAGCCTCTTTTATGTGTTTTATATATAGTTTATGGTCAAAAATCTATTTTTATCAAAAAGTCTGAAGTGTTGATAGCAGGATGGTACATGAGCAAGTACAAAATACAGGCTAACCCTCCACATGCCCCCTTCTACTCACTAACTCCCCCAAGGAGAGTTATTGATTTCCAGACTGATTTCTAATAGTGTCGATAACTTTTGCCTGTTTTTGTATTTTATTTAAGGGGAATAATATAATGTGTGTTATTTTGTGTCCGGCTTCTCTCACTTGACATTACTTTGTGAGATTTATCCAGGTTTGTGTGTGTGTGTGTGCGCGCGTGTGTGTGTGTATAACTGTAATCGGTTCTTTTTTTATTGCCATGTATTAATCCAATGAGTTAATATCCCACAATTAATTTCTCTACTGGTGGATTGTTTTCAGTTGGAATTATTAAAAATGGTGATTCTCTGAAAAAAAAATACAGGTGCAAAGTGTACATTTTTTTGGAGAATACCTATGTTAACTGTATTTCTTCTTGTTTTTCCACTAACAAAACTGACTGGGTCCTGAACTCTGTTGTCTGCCCAGTGTGAGGCATTTAAAAAAAAGTTGAACAGATGGGCCTGTGGAATGGGAAAAGTCTACTCACTTGTATTTCTATCAGGTTCAACAACCATACTCTTTGTATGTTCATTAATAGATAGATGTCTATTTATCCACATAGAGAAAAAAATAAACTTAAGAGATGTGTTCAAGGTTGATCCTTGAAACTAGTGTGTGCAATAATTTTACTCATGAATTTAATGAAGACCCCCAGAAAAAAACATTTGCTGTATATCTAACACAGTGCCTCACACAAGAAAGGTATGTATTTGTTGAATAAATGAGTAACTATATGGATGATGGCAAGAGATGTCACATGACTAAGAGACAAAGCCAATATGGTTAGTAAGAAAAACATGTTATTTAAGAAAATATTAACAAGGTAAAACAGTCTGCCCAACGTCAGACAGCCAGAAAACGGATGAACTGAGTTCTGAACCCGGGCAGTCTAACATCAAAGCACTTAACCTCTAAATCAAGGACAATGCTCAGAAAAGTAATTCTAAGAGGGATAAATGTAAATTCCTGAATTTAAGAGGAAAAAATGATCTCACAAGGGAAGAACCATGTACTGTGAATGGGGACCCTTCCTAGAAGAGACCTGATGGCTTTAGTTGACCATAATCACAACCGAGTGACATGCTGGTTTAAAACGCAGATGCTGCCTGAGGCTACGTTAATCAAGAGAGAATATCCCATTCAAAGCAATATGATCTCTAGTCAAAATAGCTCAGCATCTTTCACTTCTCTCTCCTTGACCAATGTCTCGGATAGGACGCTGTAAAAAGATTCAGCTCGTATCCCTGTGTTCTTGTGTGGGTTTTTTAGTTTTTGTTTTTGTTTTCCCAGTGTGGAGCCCAAGACAGGCTTGAACTCACCACCCTGAGATCAAGACCAGAGCTAAGACCAAGAGTCACAAACTTAACCCACTGAAACACTTAGGTGCCCCTCTTGTGTTTTACTATCACTGGAAATATGTAGGCTTTACCCCATACAGACAACTAACAAGAACACATTAAGACACTTCAATTTAACCATTCTGGATTACTAATTTTTTGCTTCAGGTCCAATTCTTGCTCTCTGTTCCCCTTATTTGACATTTTGAATTGTCCCTTACTTCTGGTCCACACTTAGGTGGGAAGTGTCTTTGCTTGTACCTCACAGAACCAAGTCAGCAAGGTCCACTCCCACAACCAGCCTAAAACTTCTGGCCTGGGTCAAGCTCAGGTCCTACTAATTTGGAAAGGGGATTGGGTTATGTATCAGTTCACTCTAAGATGGAACATTATTTTTGGTTATGTGAGTCTTGTTAAGACATAATGATAAGCTAAGGACAATCAAGATGATGAAATATCTAGAAACCATACCACATGTATACATTTGATCTTAGCCAAAAAACTGAAAAAGAATTTGTTACAAAAGGAAAACCTGAAGAAAATGGAGGTGTTTATTATGGACAAGAAAAGGAAATGGTGTATGGTAGGTTTGATTGTGTTCTGCATTTAAACAGCTGTTATGCAGATAAAGGAATAGTTAATCTCATTTTATTAGTAGGAAATACAAATGGATGGAAGCTTTAACAGACACTTTGGATCTGAAGGGAGGAAGAACTTAACCGTAAAGAGCCTTCTATGTTAGTCATGTTGACACACCGAAGAGAATGTATGGTATTCTTTCTATTTTTCCTTTT
The DNA here is from genome assembly GCF_023065955.2 of Ursus arctos. Classification (NCBI taxonomy): domain Eukaryota; kingdom Metazoa; phylum Chordata; class Mammalia; order Carnivora; family Ursidae; genus Ursus; species Ursus arctos. The sequence continues at coordinate 53,312,276 of NW_026623067.1, read as the reverse complement.
TTTTTTTTGACATTGAAACATAAATAACATACAATGTACCATTAGTGTCAGGTGTACAATATAATGATTCAACAATTCTATACATCTCTCAGGGCTCATCAAGGTAAGTGTATCCTTGATCCCCTTCATTTCTTTCACCCCTCCCCACTTTCCCTCCCTGGCAACCACCAGTTTGTTCTCAGTATTTAAGAGTCTGGTTTTTTTGTTTGTCTTTTTTTTCTTTGTTTGCTCATTTATTTTGTTTCTGAAATTCCACATACAAGTGAAGTCATATGGTATTTGTCTTTCTCTGACTGACTTATTTCACTTAGCATTATACTGTCTAGGTCCATCCATGTTGTTGCAAAAGGCAAGATCTCAAGGAATGCACTGTCTTTTGAAACTGAAAAATTCATAGGAAAGGTTGGCTTCAGATTTGAGGGGAAAATAGAGCACAAATACATCAGAGGCTAGGATTCCACAACATTCTGAGTCACTTTAAATTATTTCCAAAGGTTGGAGAGTTTTAAGGTCAATTTCTTGGAAGATGCTGGTTTTTAAAATATTTTGAAGAATAAAATAAAGATGACTTTCAGGGAGACAATGAAAGACTGCTTGACACAATGCATTTGCAGTGGAGAGACGAAAATAATGGGTATAATGAGGGGTTTTCTGTTCGACTAGACTGGAACAAGAAGTATATGGAACGAAGAGTGAGTAGATAGGGAATTTGAGACAGCGACAGAACACATGGCGAGTCAGTCTTAATCTACCTCTTATGGTATTTATGAAACACTTTAGGTCATAGACTCCTAAAAAGTTCTTAAATGTTTACTTATATGGAAAATGAGATCGGCTTATCTGGAAAATAATTATTATATTATTTACAAAAATATATCAATATGTTTTTAAAATACCACATTATTGGATAATTTACCAAGAAGTCTATGACAATATTTATAGACCTGAGATTTCTAAATAATACATCAAATAATACATAAAGTATCAATAATACATCAAATAATATATAAGGTATACATCAAATATATATAAAAATATATAAAATATATCAATATGTTTTTTAAAATACCACATTATTGGATAATTTGCCAAGAAGTCTATGACAATATTTATAGACCTGAGATTTCCAAATAATACATCAAATAATATATAATATATAAAATAATATATAAACTATGCTATATATGTCTATATTCATAGCATATCTTTGGAAGAAGATACAATAAATTGGTACTAATTGCCTCTTGGAAGGAAACCTACAGGGCAGGGGATGGAGGTGGAAGGGAGAATTTTCATTTCACACCTGTTTGGTGCTACTTGAAATTTTATATCATACGTATGTATTGTCTAGTCAATCTTAACTGAATTATTAATTAGTCAGTATCAAAAGTTTAAAAGTTTAAAAAGTATCAAAAGTTTAAAGTTTAAAAGTTTAAAAAACTCCATATACATTTTTCCATTGATCTGACTGTGGGTTTTCATCTCCCTTCCTTTCCACATAATTTGGATCTTGTTTTAATAAGCTTCTTTTGACAAGGAACATGGCTAACTAAAATAGATATTTGATCTACCTTGCTATTTGAGGGCAAGCCCTTGAACCAGGCTTATCTTCTCCTTGTCATTTGTCATTGTGGAACCTTGATGGGAAAATCACTGAGGCAGAAATGGCTATAAGTAATTTAAATGATCACCTCTCCAAAGTGTCCAGTTTTCTCCATTCCTGTTACTCCTACCTTAACCTGGGACATCAGATGCTTTCTCCCACTTGCCTCTAGTCTCCTCAACACTCTGTTTTTAGTCCTGTCTCTCTGTCCTTTTTCTCCACTTTGCGGCCAATGATCTAATCATGTTGCTCCTGCTCAAAGCCCTTGGATGGCTCACCATTGTCCTTGGGAAGAAATTCAGATTCCTTCATATGACTTACAAGGCCTTTCAGGATGTGGCCCTTGTCTCCTCATCATCATCTCTTGCCACTCTCCCCATCTGAGCTTTCCATCTCTGGGAAGCCTTCTCTGATTTTCCGTGCCTTCTCTGACTCTTGGGACAGCAGAAGAGACTGCTATACCATCTTTGCCTAGCTAATTGCTATTCTGAGTTCTTGTAGATATCACATCTCATGGAAAGATTCTCAGCCCCCTGAATCTGGGTGAAGATTTCAGAGCACTCTATACCTCCTTTCATTGTCTGTAACTTCACTGCTCTGTACTTTACTTCACTTCCCCTGCTTCCCACACAAGACTCTCAGCTCCATGAAGACAGGGATCCTATGTAGTTACACCCCAGACATTAGCACAAGTTTTGGAATGGAGAAACGCTTAAGCTGATTATAGGTATATTCAGGAGAAAGGAACTGTTCTTATTATTTTTTTTTTTTATCATTAGAGAGGGAGAGAGAGTACAAGAGAAAGAAAGAGAGAGAGCATGAGCAGAGGGGAAGGACAGAGGGAGAGGGAGAAGCAGACTCCCTGCTGAACAGAGAGCCCAACGCGGGACTCGATCTCAGGACCCCAGGATCATGACCTGGGCTGAAGGCAGATGCTTAACCACCTGAGCCACCCAGGCACCCCAAAAAGAACTATTCTTATGTGTTGAAAAATAAGATTGTCCTGTTTGGTAGTAGAGATTTGCCTGGCAGGAACCAAGGAAAAGAGGGATCTTATCAGTTTAATTTATTAAATTGTGTTAATATAGTTTTGTTCATGGATATTGTCTTTATTGAATTCCTGGAAGGAAGCCATTAGAATATTTCCTTTGAGCTGAGAGTATGTTTATATCCAGGACACACATTAATAAGGTTGGCTCTGTGGTTAGAGAATTTTATAGTATAAGAATACCTGGACATCTAATTTATTTGATTAGGGCTTTATTAAATTTTCCTGAAAGTCACCTTGCTTGCCACCACTCTTTCTCTTATAGTTCCTACCTCTGCACAAAATATTCCAAAATAACCTCTTTTCAGTTTATAGTATTTTATCCTAATTTGAGCAAGTGCTCTTAGCTCTGGATAAAATGGTATGAAATTCAATTCTTATAAAATCATACATTATAATTCCTCAATTTTAAGATTTGAAACATTTTTCTTCCTTTTCAGGGAAAAAGCAAATATGAAATTAGATCTAGCCAACAATCTTAAGCCTCACTATCATATCAGATTGCTGTATTATAAAAGAATATGTCTTAAATACTCACATACTCACATAAATATATACATACATGGAGAAAAGAATGGAAGAAAGTACAACAAAATATTAAAGTTGGTGGGATGTGGGATTATGTTTAGTTTTGTTTTCTTTCATTTTTTCCTCCAATGTTTCTACAAGAGGGAGGACTGTATTTTTCGTCTAATTAACCAAAATTAAGAAACTTTAAAAATAGGTCTGATGTATTTAATTTATCTTTTTCTTCTCTTCCAATGCTTGAGGTCTCTGAGTTCTCAATTTACGAAGTGAATCAACATACTCTGGTCTTAACTTTGGGTGACATAGTGTCTTCATAGGAATCTAGCATTAATGACTCTGCTTCTAGTCTTTTCACGGGAATGCCATTCTTCTTTCTGGATGTAATTCCATAGAAAGCTTGTACATAGTCTTCAGATCATTATTGCTTGCGTGGCTACCAATTTTTGTCTTAATCTGCACGTGTGTTTCAGGACATTCAGAACATGAATCAGGGCCTCTGACATAACCACACATCTGATACAAATGGGATATGACAGAAATCAGTTTCCAAGAGCCTACAGGTGGTACTAGATTCTGTGACTATTTGTTTAAATTAGGTAATGGTAGAGAAAGTAGGTATTCTGTAAATGCTCTCATTTCCTTCTCAGGTTCCGGATGCCTGAGAAAACAGCAAAGCAACTCAACAACCATTTTTACCTTCCATTCTTTTTTCCTGTAGCATTTCTTAGCCAAACAAAAAGTCTCCAGACTTTATGTGTCTTTTTCCTTTTTAAAAGTTTAAACAAATATCTTGGAAAATGGCCCTTCCAGTAAAGCAAAGTTAACTTCATTTCCTGACAGTTTGCCTGAGAGCTGCTATACTGGTTCGTAGGGGCGCTGAATTCTTGGAAGCGGAAGGACAAAGGTAATACTCTGGGAGAAATAGCCTGTACAATCATCATTTGTACATCTCAGAGAGCTTGTTTAAAAGCTCATTAGGTAGAAGAAATATGGGAAGAAGCACAAGCTTTCTCAATCAATAATGTAGAACTCCCCCCCCCCCCCTTGCTCAAAAGACAGTTTTCTACCCGTTCACTACTTGGTCACTGGAACTTTTGAGCCATCTTGGGCACTTAGCCTTGAATTTAAAAGCCTCTAAATTCTGAGAGTAATAATGATAACACCACTTAGTCTTTTTGGTAGCATATTTCTATTCTTTTCTAGCTGTTCTCATTGAAAAAATCAATTGTTTTCAAGAAAAAAAAATGAACTGATTGTTTTCTCCACTACCGCACATGAAGAACAGTAGCTCTTATCCAGTCTCGTGGCTTCAGTTCCCACCTCTATGCCAGTGGCTCTCGGTTCTGCATCTCTTGCCCAGACAAACTGCCAGCTAAATTTCTCAATGTGAATGTACCATAAACACCTCAAGGCTATGTATCCAAAAGTTACCTTCTTTCCATACTTTAATTTCTTTAATTTCTCTCTCTCTCTCATCTTTAATTTCTTCTTAATGGCCCCACTATTGACCTAGTTTCCCAAGCCAGCAACCTGTCATCTCTGACCCATCCCTGTCCATCATCCCCCATATCCAAAGGCTAAGTCTAGTTGATTCTACTTGCTAAACATAAATCACTTCCCTTCATCCTCATTGCCACTCACAGTTTAGACCATTAACATTTCTTACTTCGATTACTGCAAAATTTTTCTAAATCACTTCCTTGCCTTTGGTCTCTGTCCTTGAAGATCTAATCTAGCTGGAGTGATCATTCTAAAACACAGATCTGATCATGTCACTCTGGTGCTACAAATGATGTATCGACTGTCCACTGCCCTCAGAATTAAGTCCAAATTTCTCAACCTGCCTTTATAAGATTTTCATGATCTGGTCCCTACTCATTTCTACAGTTTCAGCCCCTCCCACCTCCCCTTCCCCCAAACCTTGTCATGGCCACAGTGAGCTTCATTGTGTGTGCTCTGTTACTTCCTGGTCTTTGCATATACCACACTCACCACCTGGAACACTCTGGCTTCTCTGCATCACCTGATACTGGTTATCAGCTACACTCAGTCTCAGATCTCAGTGTAAGTGGCATGTTCCCTGGGAAGCCCTCCCAGAATCACTCCCGCCCTAGATTGAGTAAGGCGCCTTACTATATTCCTGAAACACTCCCCATTAACCTTGTGTTTTCATTTTTTGTTTACTTGCCTGTGTCCTTCTACTAGATCGGTAGCTCCCTACAGACAAACACAACGTCTTGTCTACTTTTACATCACTTCTTGTGATCTTGTAAAGAACCTAGTAAGGTTCTAGGACCAGTATGTTCTCAATAAACAGCTGTTGAACTAATGAATAAAAGTATAGAAATGACAGGTTCCCTGGCTGTTAGAACATTTACAAATAAACATGAGTTTTTCTGACTGCTTGGATTAGCAAGTAAGCCTATAGACCTGGGCCAGATTGGAGAAAATCAAGACTCTGATTTTTGGTAGAGCCTGGCCTAGATTAAACTGACTCGAGAACTAGTTGTTTCCTTAAGAGTCTGAGGCATATGACTTGTAAAAAGCCCCTAATCCCTGATTCCAACAGAAACAATTTCATCTCCAAAATGGGTTATAAACTAGGCAGAGTGAATTCGCTATTCTTTTCCTTGTTGGAGTATTCTTCTAGGGATTAGACGGTTTCGACCTTAGGTTCCAGAAAGACAGATAGACAAGAGAAGAAGATTTGTGCTACAGAACAATGGAGGGACGGACGTTTTGAGTGAATGGGTGGAATAGTTAGGATATTTTTATGGGAATACAGCAGAAACTGAGGTGAACAAGAGATAAAGCCCCTGCTGTAGAGAAGGGAAGAGTCAGACAACAAGCAAACAAATAAATCAAGAAGATAAAATCAGAAAGTGATCGATGTTATGATGTCAAAACAGGCCAGTGTGATAGAGGGTGGGGGAGGGAGGGGGCTGCTTACAATAGGGGGTCAACGAAGGCCTCTTTAAAGAAGTGACATTTGAGCTGAGATGTGAATAGTGAAAAGGAGGCAGGCATGTAAAGAAATGAAGGAAGAATAATCCTGTTGGAAGGAACAGCAAGTACAAAGAATAAATTTGCAAGTTCAAGGAAGAGAAGAAAAAGCAATGTGGCAGGGAAGGCATGCTGCTGCTGAACACAGGCGAGGGGGCGGCAGCTGATGGAGCAAGGCCTTTAGCTTGTGCTGGGGAGTTTGGTTTAATAAACAGGGTAATGGGAAGCCACTGTGGGGTTTGAAGCCAGTGACTGACTTTACCTAAATATTCTTGAATTTATAGACTGAGGAGGAAGGAGTTAAAAGTGAAAGAAAAAAGTCTTTTTTTAACCTCTCCTACTTCAACTTAAACCATGTGTGTGGCTTTTCAGCATTTCAGTACCCAGAATGATTCGTTGATACATTCAAATGCATTTATTATACATTCCATTTCCTTAATTGAAGGAGAATTTAGAAATATTCCTGCCAATCGTGTTTCTAGGTGAAGAATCAACATTCCCTGGACATTTTAATTTTTTTATTATTCCTACCCAAAGGGAGATTAGAAAGTAATTTTGTTTAAGAATTAAAACTAAAGTAATTACTAATTTTAACCTATTCTACTCCCATGTGGTTATCTCAATTAAAATCAGAATCTGTAACAGTCACATCCAACTGGAATTCAGGGTTTTAAAACCTTTCATTCTAGATCTTTAAGTGAATGGCTGAAACCTTGCAAATCTCTGCTTAATTGCAATTTACACAGCCTTTCTAGTGAAACTGAGGTTTAAATGCGAATTGAATCTGAGTTCAATTAAAAAGTTATTCGGACAGCATTCCTTGTTAGGAAATGTGATCTACATGGTGTTTGTTGATGATTATAAAGCTTGGTTTGTTGTCTATAATTCAGAAGCTTTATGTGGTTCTCTGTCAAAATAAAAATGTAATACACTGTAGTACTGAAACAATATTTTTTTTTCCTAAGGAGCTCAAAGCACTTTACTGATGTTTTCTCATTAGTCCTCACCATTTCCCCAAGGTAAGTAGATGGAAAGTATTATGCACATTCAGTAGAAGGGGGAACAAGGCCAAGAGAAGTGAATGAACATGCCCAAGGTCATATAATACGTCATGGCAGGGGAGGGATGAATCTCAGGTCTTCTAATTCCCAGGGATCTGACATTCTGTAATGCAGGGCAAGGTACCAAACCAGTTCTTGTTTAGTTTGGTACATTTGAGTCCCCATGTATACAATTACAGTGAACTAATAATACATCTGTTCTAAGCAGTATCTCTGTGTTTGCTGTTTACATTGGCAATAATTATTAACTTATTTTTGAAAAGACTTTATTTATTTATTTGAAGGAGAGAGAGAGAGTGAGTGGGGAGAGGGCAGAGGAGGACGGAGAGGGAAAGGGAGAGAATCTCAAGCAGGCTCCTCATCAAGCCCAGAACACAAGGCAGGGCTTGATCTCACGACCCTGAGATCATGTCCTGAGCCGACACCAGAAGTCTGATGCTTAAGCAACCAGGTGTCCCACTAATTATTAACTGTTATTTTCGGATGAAGACATTTGGGAGGGTGGTTGAAAACGCAGTGAGGTTAAAATATTTATCTCAAATATTGCATGTGGGTTGTCTAAGAACATATACTGGCTTTAGGAACTTTATCATTTTGCTGAAGACTAGATTTCTTACACACTATTTAAGGAATTAGAAATGTAAACACAGACACATGTACACATACTTCATTGTATCATTTTCTCATGAAATGTTTTTCTTCCATAATAGGATATTTGAAACCTGTAAGCGCCTATAAACAGTTAAAATTGCTTAAGCTTTGGTTCTTATGTTTTAGAGTGTTTACATGTCCTCTCATATTAGTATATTTTGTTGCTCTTTTGCCTTCTCTCTCTCTCCCATGTGGAATTTGTGTAAAAAAAAAAATCCAAACACACATAAGCATAGCAAATATAGTACAATAAACCTCCATATATCCATCACCCTGATTATAATTACATATAACCATAATCACATAATTATAAAGATTTTTGCAACATTTATTTGTCCCTGCTTTTACCCTTGCTGAAATTTCAAAAAGTATCTCTCAGACATCAAGTCATCTCATCCCTGCATACTTGACCTATGCATCTCTAAAAACAGGAACTTTTATTTTTTTTCAGTTTTTAAAAGATTTTATTTATTTATTTATTTATTCATTCATTCATTCATTCATTCATTTATTTTAGAGAAAGAGCAAGCGTGAGCTGGGGAAGGAGCTACTTGCTGACCACGGAGCCCAAGACAGCCAGATGTGGGCTGATCCCGCCACCAGGAGATCGTGACCTAAGCCGAAATCAAGAGTCTGTCGCACCTACTGAGCCACCCAGGTGCCCCAAATTAGGAACTCTGAAATCATAGTCATACTGCCATGATTGCATCAAAGATTTAACAATAATGCCTTTGTATGATCTAAAATCCATTCCTTAATAAAGTTTCTCAGATTATTTTTTAAAAATCTTTTCATAGGGGCGCCTGGGTGGTGTGGTCGGTTGAGCATCAGACCCTTGGTTTCGGCTCCGGTCATGATCTCAGGCTTGTGAGATCGAGCCCCGCATCGGGCTCCCTGTTCAGCGGGGAGTCTGCTTCTCCCTCTCACTCTGCCCCTCCTTCTTCTGCTTCTTTTTCTCTAAAATAAATAAAATATATCTTCTTAAAAAAAGTCTTGTGCTGAGCACTGGGTGTTATACGCCACGGATGAAGTCTTGAACACCACATCTGAAACTAATGATGTAATAGAGGTGGGGGCTAACTGAATTTAAATTTTTTTTAAGAAGTCTTTTCATAGTTGGTTTGTTCAGATCAGGATGCAAACACGCGGCACCTGGTTATTGAGCAGCGTACTCCGGAGCTTTTCTCCACCCCCTGCTCCTGACTAGTGGCAGAAACCAGGTAAGCTGCCCTGAAGAGTTTCCACATTCTGAAATTATCTGTTTGCGTCTTTTTGGCATCCTTTCACTTATTTCTCTATCTCCCATATTTGCTACCAATGGAAGGAAACTCCAGAGGCTTGATTATATTCATGTTCATTTTTTTAAAAAATTGTTGCAGCAAGAACACTTCACAGGAGACACTGCAAGCTTCCTCAAACATTGTATGAGGACACCCACGTGTCTGACTGTTCCACTCTTGGTGATGCTAAGATTATCAGAGCGTTCATGTGGTGACAGCCCAATCCCTCCCTTGTAAAGTTCCCTGTTAGCCTTTCCAATAATGGTATCAACCATTGACGATCTTTGCCTGAATCAGTTATTTCAGGGATTTCAAATAATTATTTTATAAACCTATCATCCCTTCCACATTTATTAGCTGAAATTCTTCTGTAAACAAGAATGTTTCCTCCTCAACTAAGCCTATTAGCTTAAACAGAGAATTGATGCTTAATTCTTTCCTTTGATTTGACAAGGAGTTGGTATCCCAGTTACATTCACCAGTGTCCAGTGAGGTGGGTTTCAGATAACTGCATTCATGATTTTTCTTGATACTCAAATTCATGCACTGAATGCCTACTTCTAACAGTAGCAGACAGTGGAAGAATATAATCCAGATGGAGTACTGGCTCTGTATTGTTTTTTGGAGAAAGCAATGGAACAGCACAGAGGCACTTCTCTCTGGTATAAGGTACTTCCCTAACTCAACTGAGCCTTTTCTTTTGTGTCCTCTGGCTTTCCTTCCCTCTATTATGGGTATGAATGGGATGTAGCAAGCAAAGAGGAGGAAAAAGAGGGGAAAAGGGCAGGTACAAACAGGAGGGGTAGAATTGTGATTCATGGTTCAAAGCCAAGCCTCCTGGAAAAAAGGAATACAAAGGAACCAAAAAGTACTTCTATACTACCTGCAACCTTGAAGGAAATGAACCAACTATAAGAAGTTCTTGATAACTTTAAGGTACGGGACACTGAGCTTTATCAGTCCTTTGCCTTAATAACTGGTGAGAGTAGCTAAAATGGGGAGATGCTGATGATCAAGACTTCTTGCAATGCTGACCTTTCATGTTGTACATCAGAACAAGATGAAATACCCTTATAAACCCATAAGCCAAGTTGGATTGTACTTTTGGTTTACCTATGAGCCCACAGGGTTTGTGGGCTACTACCATTAAGAGGGAACACGGCCCTGCTTATGCAACTGCCACAGGCCTAACTGGTTGGATAACTTCTTTCTAATAACAACCCTTTATTCAACAACAATATATTTTTTATTGTAGGTGTCAGAAATAATTTCGTCCTTTGCTCATATACAAAATGAAGTTGGGAGACTAGCTTTCAGCAACAAAATGGATACTAACATTTTAGTATCTTTTAACGTTAGAGATATTTACATACCATAAAATATATTTCCCAAATTAAAAGGGCTAATTGACAATATTTTCTGAATGGTTTAAAAATTCATGCTGAAAATCACCCCTCAGAATAAGAATGCTTTGTTCTTTGTTCACCTTCCTGTAAAGGATATTAATCCCTTTAAGTATAAAACTTTAGACTGCCCTGCCAAGTTACACATTCTAAAAATCAAATCTTAAAACACACCCTAACATTCCTCAAAGACAAACAACATTGGGGACAGAGGTCTTAGAATATTTGGAGACAGGTGGAAGTAATAAATGACTGACCTTTTATGGAGAGCAAGCTTTAGTGGTGTCTTTTTCTACAAACAGTTGAAAAGCATCCTGACACTCAGTTCTGCTGTCAATTTCGTGGTAGTCCTTGTAGGGAAAGTTATCCAAAGGTTAGACTGGGGAAGTTTGAATAATGAGTTCCCAGAAGTTAAATGGAAATGATTGACTTTTGGTGTCTTGAGAGTATTTCTCATTAAGTAGCATATATATTCGTAGATGGACATATGAGAGTTGGCATGGAATGTGAAGATCTTTGCTTCACACATTAACACCTGCTGGGGAGAAACCGCCATGAAAGAGGCACTAAACAACCAAATTGACAAAGTGACTTGGCTGGTTGATGTCCATCAGCCTCTGTCATTGGCCACCCCAGGGCTGGCATGATGGGCACGTGGACAGAGCCATGGGAAAAGACAGAGACTGTGTATGAGCCCAGCTGCACAGGCTACCACTTACTGAATCTGGTCTAATAGTGTCACTGTCAAATGGGCAACATGTCAGTAATAGAAAGCAATGCTGAGCCCCCATTTCAATACTGTTTCCCAAAAAGGGATACCAAATATCACCTTGGTAAGAAGTTGAAGACACTGGACCCCTTCCACTTATTTTTTTTTCTGACAGTAATTTACAAGTATTCTGGTTATATGCTAGCTTTTTCTGCCTACAGAGCCTCTGCTAGCACTACTGTCCAAGAGCTTATGGAACATTTGATCCACTAACATGGGATCCCACATAACAGCCATCAGACCAAGGACCCACTTCACAGCAAAGGAAATGTGAGAGTGGACCCGTGACCATTGGATTCCCTTGGCTTTATCACATATCATGCCAACCAGAGGCTACTGGCTTACTGAAGACATGCTTCAGTGCCAGCTCACAGCCAATAGTTTGTAAGGATGGGGCACCATCCTCAGGGTGCAGTGTTACCAGTAGAACAAGTTCACGGGACTGGGAGACAGCAAGTCAAAGCAGGAAGATCCTATTTACCATCATTCCAATAATCCACCTGGGGAATTTGTGCTGCCCATCTCCTCACATTAGGTTCTTCAGGGTTAGCGATTCTGATCCCCAAAGGGAACCACTTTCCCCCAGGGAAAACAATAAGAACCTCATTAAACCATAAGCAGACTGTCCCTAAGCATTTCAAGCTTCTTGTGTTAAGGGACCAGCTAACATGAAGACGAGTCACTATTCAGGCAGGAATAACTGACCTTGATCATGAAGAGGAGGCAGGGCCACCATTACACAACAGGGGCATGGAGGAATGTGTTGTGGCACTCAGGGGATCTACTTGGGTACCTCTTGTTACACCCTTGCCAAATAGTGGAAACAGATGAGAGACACGAGAGAAGGACATGGAGACAAGGGGCTCATTCCCCTTAGGAATGGTCATGCCATCAGCTAAGCCACCAAATCCAGCAGAGATGCTAGCTGAGAGTAATGGGATTCCAGAATGGTTAGTGGAGGAGAGATACGTTGAGTCCTAGTTGCAGGCCCGAGAACAGGCTCAGCAATAGCAGGTGTGGTTGGTTTGGCTAGCCTCCGCACCCGCCCCCCCCCCCGAGGAGAAGCCTGCTGGACATCCATGGAGTACAGAGGTTCATCCAGCAGTGTACCTCACAAACCGCCCTCAGCTGTCGGTTCTCGCAGGGATTGCCTGAGCTGCGGAGATCCGCCTTCCCCAAGGTCACGCCCTTCTGGGGTAGCCCCTGCGCAGTGAATGGTTGAGGTGAGGATACACAGCCTGGCTCATTTGGCCCAATGAGGGTCAAGTCTGAGGGGTGATCTGATCTAAGCTCCAGAGCTCCCTAAGCAATGGTCTGAGGCTTGCATTGAAGCTTGACTTCCCCTCTGCTCAGTCCTTCTTTCTCTCTCCCCTGGCAAATATCCCAAACAGTAAGCTCTGTCTGAAGGTCCCCTTCCCAGAGTACACAAACTGATTATTGGTTACAGAGAATCCTGCTCTCATGAATTTTCTAATCAGCTGATTTCTCCGGTCAGCCGTGTCTTTGTGGGGTGGACAGACTGCCCAGGCAGAGCTGGCCCCTCCCCTCTCTGCCACCTCACTACGAAGTTTCTTCCTTTCGTTACAGCACTCACCACCTCCTGTTGAATTGTCGTTTACACCACCGTGTCTGTCTGCCTTTCTGGACTGCTACTCTCAATCTGGAAACAAGGGATCTTTTCCTCACCAACCTTTGTGATCCCAGGGTCTATGCATAATCAGTGCTCAAACGATGCAGTTGAATGGAGATGAAGGGAAGAAGAAGTCTTAACTTTCAGCAAGGCTTTCTTTTCACTCCTTCTCGAAGTTCTTAGCCCTTTATGAGACAAACAAACACAAAAGATCTCCATCAGACGATCTTCTACATTTGACTCTATGTCAAGAAAAGTCATACTGATCACATTAGAATTTATTTTCCCTTTGTGTTGATTATGAATCAAGTGGTAAATGGCTACCAGCAGCAGCAGAGCAGCAACTGGTTTTCCAAGCAGGGGTAAAGTGTGACTGAGTCCTGTCGACTGCTCTCGTCAATGTCCTTGAAGTCAGAACCTCTGTGCTGGCACGTGCAGTTGCCATTCACAGAGAAGCTGCTATGCATCGGGCATAGAGCTATCCTCGGAAGTCTAACCTAATAAGGAAGACAGATGAGTAAAGAAAACTTGGATGTAGATAAGCCATGTTTTCCCAAAACACCTGTGACAGCATCAGTACCTGGACAAGAGTGAAATGTGAAGGATTCTTTGAAATGAAGTAATAAAAGACAACAAAAAGTAGAGTTTTGTTGGAGATACACACACATACTCACAAGCAAACCATCCCCACCTCCACCCCCACCCCTTTTCTTCCATGGGTAAGTAACTAAGGAATCATAAACCTTTCCAGAAGAAGACAGTAATAGAAAAGGCAGGTTATTTACTGGGAAAAGAAATTAGGTGATTAGATGACAATGAAGGGTTTGTGCAGTAAAAATTCTAGGAAGATTGTACCAAAGATGAACTCAGGGATCAATGGGGGGACACGAGAAGACTCATGTTCTCTCTTTCTCTCTACTTTGAGGGGGATGTGGATTCAGGGAGCAGGCAAAGTATGGATTCATAGTCCTTTCTTATAAAATGAGAACCTAACATTTAAACTAAGTGGATAAAGGCATAGAATAGAAGGGATACAAAATTTTGTACCAGGATACGAATTAATTACTTGCACATGGAAAAAGAACAAAGTGTCAGAAAGTTCATGCATCTTCTGGAAGACTAGCACAAGAGCTGACATCAGCAAGATAATAAATTTTACACTAAATTAATAGTTGCCCTTTGTCAACAGTAAGAATGCTACAGCACCCCCATCAGTAGGACTTACTCTGTGAAGAATAAGTGTGGATTTGTCCTAAACCAGCTCTACTCTTTTACTCTTTGGTCAGGAGTGAGAGCAGTGAACAGGTTAGGAATTAGCAGGATCTGTACTTAAGCACTCACAGAAGATCACATGATCAGGGGAGAACCCTGTCTAGGCAAGCATCATGTTCAGAGGAATACAATAAGGAAGATGCCAAAAGATAAACGGAACACAGCACTGATCGAGGCAAGATGGGAAATTTGGCCATCATCCAGGTGTCCACTGCAATGCTTCAGGAACGTCCCTATTAGGCTTTGGTCCTAAAGCCTACATGGATTGCATGGGAGCCACAGAGGCTGCTTTTCCTCTGTCCAAAGGTCCACCCTGAAAGCATGCTCTCTTGTTTAGGCTCAGCACTAAATCTTGGTTTCACCACTCCAATGGTGAAATAAGCCAAGGGGAGATAAAACTGAGGAAAATGAACCAATTAAAAGACTAACAGCATGGGTGAGTTGCACAGACATAACAATGAGCAGAAGAAGCCAGATACAAAAAGAACATACTATATGATTCCGTTTATATCAAGTTCAAGAACAGCAAAACTAACATATGGTGACAGATGTCAGAATAGTAGTTATCTCTCGGTACAGGCTGGTGGGGGTGTTAGATACTGCCTGGAAAGGGATTCAAGACCTCTTTTGGGCCTGTGAGGAACATTCTGTATCTTGATCTGGGTAGGGGCTTCCTGAGTGTATCCAATATGTAAACATTCGTTGAACTATGCATTTAAAATGTCTATGCTTTATGTATGTTACATTTCAAGATGGAGTAGAAAAAAAATTAAATTACTTACTTTTTTTTAAATCACTTATTCTTCACCCCATTTCCCTTTCCTTCCTTCCCCCCGCCCCCGCCATATTCACACCACATAGGTTATGTAGCCCAAGTACATTGGCCAGTTTACATCTGAGCTCCTCTTCCTCAGGAACCAGTGTAGGGAGGGGCCGCTTTGCACCTTCTCTAGTGGTTGGAGGGTGCCAGGGATTCACTGGGGTCCCAGA
Organism: Ursus arctos; assembly: GCF_023065955.2. Taxonomy (NCBI): domain Eukaryota; kingdom Metazoa; phylum Chordata; class Mammalia; order Carnivora; family Ursidae; genus Ursus; species Ursus arctos. The sequence goes on along the minus strand of NW_026623067.1, from coordinate 53,297,038 downwards.
CAGGGGCATTAGGTACGCGTAGAGTGCATTTCCTGAAATTTGTGAGTGAGGTGGGAAAGTCTGGAACCCTAAAGGAAAGGGACATCTACAGAGATAAGACTAGGTACTCACAGGGACTAGGTCACAAAAAGCAAGACCAGTGTCTTTTCCTGCCTGGAAGTTGCAACAACAGAAGGGGACCAAATACAGCAATGATTTTGCTGGACGCCGTGGAACTAATATCCCAGGTTCTGTGATTTCCCTGGTCTGAGAAGAGGATTAGCTCCAGAATCTGCCACAGGGAAGGATTGTTGTGTGGCCCCATTTTCGTGAAAGGAGCCAGGGCGGATCATTAGAGATACCATCCGAAGCTAGAAAAACTAAAGGAAACTCACTTTCAACAAGGGATTAACCTGAAACCTGAGGTCCAATAACATTGTATTTTAATCAAGTGTCTTCCAAAGAGGTAATAGGCACTGGAAACAAAAGCAACCTTGAATCTTTTCAGGATGTGAGACCTTGTCTACTACCTTCATGGCTTTCAGCTTGGAGAAAAAAAAAAAGAATGTGTCACTGGCATAGTGCACATAACAGAATGTCAGGATGGACTCTCTCACTGCAACCTACTGATCCATGAACATAAGCATGGCTTGTCGAAGATCACACACACATAGATGCTGTTGTAATCCAAAAGACAGAGCAGCCCTCCATGCAGTCCTTTAAGGACAACGTTAGCCATTTTAGCATGCAAAGACAACAACACTGTCAGAAACAACAGCTGCATCTGAGAATACACTCCTCATCAGAGACCAGCACCAAACTGGGCAAATAGCAGTCTGGTAATTAATTAAGTTTAGAGATTGTTTCAAGTTAGCTGCTGGTCTTATTCACCGATGCCATTTATTAGAAGCATTTTTTTTTCCCCCAGTCAGGACAAGAGTACATGTTTATAAAGGTGAAAATCTTACTCCCAGGAACAGGAACTGTGTTGGATTCCCCTTCCTGAAATACATCTTCCAGGGTGCTCCTCCCACGCTCACAACTGTTCATGGCTCTTCCTTCCAACGTAACATATATGCATCATTTTAATTGGCTTTCAAGATATCCCATTACCTGGCCTCATTATTTTTTCTTTTTCTAAGATTTATTTATTCATTTGAGAGACAGAGAGAGAGAGAGAGAGAGCAGAGGGAGGGACAAGCAGACTCCAAGCTGAGAGTGGAGCCCTACATGGGGCTCAATCTCATGACCCTGAGCTCATGAGCCGAGCTGAAATCAAGAGTCAGATGCCCAACCTACTGAACCACTCAGGCGCCCCCCACCCCCCACCTCATTCTTTATAGCAAAATTTCCAGCTATATGTGGTACTCTTTTTTCTTTGGCTGGTTTAGAAACCCTTTGCTGGTGCTGTTCCCTTTACCTGGACCACCCCCTTAACTTCCCTCCCACCTATTCAAATGTTAAGCCACTTCTAGATTCCCCTTCTACAATGTGCAACTGTTCTGGATTCTCTTAACCGTCAATGAGTTCATCCTCAATTCCCTCAGAGCTTGAAAACGAAGTCCTGATCCCTCAGACGAGTCAGTCCTCCATCTCTTCATTTTATAGGAACAATCTGCTTATTTTGTTATTGTTTGAAGTAATTTAGTCTTTTCCAGTACCTTAGAAGTCCACGTGGCACCTTCCTGATAACATCTTCATCTCTTTCGACCAAGAGGAACCCCACTGTAAATTTTTGGGTGAGAGTTTCTTGAGTATATACACCTAGAACTGGAATGGAAGTTGTAAGTTTTATGCATCTTCAACTTTACCAAGTAATTCCTAACAGTTTTATAAAGTGCTCATAACCATTTATATGCCACTAGATTTATATGCCAGAGATTACGTGCAGAAAATTTATTAGGGAGAACTCTTGGGATCAGCACCAACAGTGGATGGGAAAGGGAAGGGGTTGAGGCCGGGCTGAACAGAGGGAGAAGCTGGGCTATAATGCAATCTCAAGGAAAGCCCCAGCTCACTCACAGGGAGCTTTGAATCTGAGGTACTTCCGAGTTGACCCTCTCTGAGGCAGGGGGGCTAGGCCTTTACAATCCCATGTGGCCACACATTAGCTATAGGCTGCCACAGGGAGATGGCATCATCCTGGGCAAGACAATTGTCTTTAGTGGTTTTGTGACATGGCCATAAACCGATTTCCCATCAAGTGTTGATTGGGTCTGGGCTCTCCATTCTGTTCCATCAGTCTATTTGTCTTTCTTCTACCAATACCACACTGGCATAATCACTACTCCTCCACTGTAGCTATAGACCCATTTTGTGAGACTTTTCTTAAAATACTGAGTCTTCCTATCTAAAAAAGTGTTTATCTTTCCAGATATTGAAATCTTCTTTAATGTCCATCAACAAAGTTTATAATTATCTCCATACAGGTCTTGCATATGCAAGTATCTTGCAGATACTTTGTACTTTTTGTTGCTCTTATAAATGGTGTTTTCCAGCAGATTGTTGTTGGTGTTTATAAACACAGTAAATTTTTATTTTGATATAGTAATCTTCTGAAATTCTTACATTAATTCTAATAATTTCTCTGTAGATTCTTTTCAGCTTTCCAGCAATTACATCTATTTCGTATTATCAAATTGACAATGTTTCTGTAATAATTCATTACTATACAAAGATGTGTAAAATCAAAGTAATTATTTCCCTTCTCCGCTGCTACATTCCACGCTCTGTGTCTTCATCTTCTTGAGTTTACCAGTGTTAACAACCTTCCATGCATTTCCCTTTGTTCTTTCACTGTGTGTACAAATAAGCAGGGAATTTTATTTGCTTTTACTGGGACAAGACCATAAGGAACACATTATTCCGCAACCTTTTTTTCCTCTTGCCTAGTACCATGAACTTCCATTATTCCATCCTTTTTTCTAATATCTTTATACATTTTGCATAGATGAGCTCATATCACGTATGCTAGTTGGTTTTTTTGCTTGGTTGGTTTGAGTGCCTCACCCTTGAAAAAACAAAAACTGATTGTGGCTATTCAGCAGGCCAAATGTGAAGGCCTTGACCCTTCATGCAAAGATAGCTGAACTAGTTTCACATATACGTTATTAAGTATAAATAAAACATCTAAGGTATCTATGTATCTTTTTTAAATGACTCACACTGTGATTGACTTGTTTGACTACTGGACATGGAGTGAGACACACACTGCTGAGGGCCCAAGTCTGTTAAAGTGTAAAGTCATGAGCAGACATGCAAACCAGAGGCCATGCTCAGCAAAAGACTTGTGAGGCCTCTAAAGATAAACTAACAATCTGGCTCACGTTGTCCTTGGGTAATGTAGTGGATCAGGTGATTCCAGTCATTTCAATGGCACTCTGCTGTGCCACATGGATCATGTCTGTCCCGTGGGATTAAGTGACAACAGAAACTGTTCCGGTCAAGCTGCCAATAACTTGACTGAGATTTTAAAGCAGTAATCTAGTAGTGATTTTAAGCTAGAACCCAAGGAAGTAAACGTAACAAGAATTGGGGATTCTTGTTATGTCTTTGTGGTAGAGCATTCTACTTCAATGACAGCGTATAAAATCCCATAATGTCAAAAATCTTGAACACATGGAGCCTTCTGCAGAACGATGATGTGTTATCTGCCAACAAGATATTAAACTAACCAAATTCATCTGGTGTTTTCTGTAAATAATTCACTATTGTTGTCTAGCATCTTGTAAGTATTGACTGTGTTTGTGAAAATAGAATTCTAGGAACGACTTATCCTATTTTCTGGGATTTCACTGAAGAAAGAGCATATTGTTTCATTTATGCATTTCATGTCAGCAGTGTTTTACTATTATAATTTCCCGTTAATATTTTATTCCTAGTACCCTGAAGTCATAATATTTTCTAAACTGAGTAGTTATTTCTTTGAAAGTTAATAGTATGTGTATTTCACAGTCTTCATGATCATGATTAACAGCAAGCATTAAGTGTGTATCAGATAGGAAGCCCTACTGCATAGAGTTTGGAGGATACTAGACTATATGGCATGCAGTTTCTGCTATCCAGGAGTGGACTGTCTAGATGGAGAGATACGATGTCAAGAGATGATATAAAAGATAATCATAATACCAGCTTTTTTATGGATTACTATGTTCTGCTAATATGGTAAGTGATTTTTATAATTATCATAATCTTCACAATAACCCAACACGATAGGTAGTATGTCATTTTACAAATGAGAGTACCAAATTTAACAGAAATTTTGAATGTGACTGTGAAGATTTATTCCTTTCTTCAATAATTATCACCTCTTGAGTATCAGAATCATATTATATAAGAATTCAAGGGGTGGAGAGCTCGGTTTGGTAGCACTCGATCTGAGCTGTGTAGCTTAGTTGGGTTTTAGTTCTTGGAGAAGAAGAGGGAAAGCAAGCAAGCAAGGGGAAAGGTATTTATTTCCAGAGGTCTAAAACATGAAAGCAAATTTGGTGAGAACAGTTGGGCTCAAGTGAGTATAAGTAGGAGAGTGAGGGTGAAATTCTATCAACAAACGTTTCTAAAAGACTGGCAAAGGTGGTTTGGAGACAAGCTGCTGAATGCTTTAGGTATGAAACTAAGGAGTTTAGACTTTATTCCACAGGAGGTGGTGATTCAAAAATGATTTAACACATGTTTAAATTATTTAAGTGATAATAGTACCATATGCACATTTTTAAAAATTCAATAATACAGAAGTACAGAAAAAATAAGGTAAAAATTCTCCTCCCTCCCACCATATCATAATTTTACTTCCCAGAAACAGTCACTGTTAACAGTTTGGGTTCCACCCTCCAACATTTTAAATTCATAAAGATAGAGATCTACTTTTTAACATAAGTGGCCACCTGTTTTGTTTTTTCACTCAATAATGTATCAGGAATACCGCTGCATGTTAATACATGCTAAGAGGACTCTAAGACGGCCCCAAGCATTTCAAAGCTTGGATGCACTGAAATGAAAAAAATTTAGAGAAAATATATTTACATAACCAATGTTGCAATAAATATCTTTGTATGATCATCTTCCTTGCCCAATTATTTCTTTAGGCTAAGTTCCTAAAAGTGGAATTGCTGGATATATACACATTAAAATTTGATATATGTTTTCAAATTGTCCTCTGGAAAAATTACGTCAGTTTCTATGGTCAAAAAAAGTGTTTTGGAATGCTTTTTTCTCTGCACCTTCACCAACATCAGATCTTATCAACAAAGAATCTTTTTGAGCAAGGATGTGACATGATCATAACTGTGGTATGTCAGGTAGCTGGTTAATTCCAGATCATTGTTTTTAATGCATGATCCTCTGTCTATTTTAAGTCGTAAAGCCAACAATGGGGTAGTCAGACACCTTGGAAATGAAGACTTCTAACGTATTAGGAAGTCGACTGAACATAATAAATCTCACCTGGCAGAATACTAATCTTACTACGTTAAACCAATGGTTCTCAAACCTTGGTGTGTGCTGAAATCATCTGGGGAGTTTAAAGACTATCCATGTCTGGGTCTCATGTCCAAAATTCTCACTTAATCAGTTTGAACCTGGGCATTGAGATTTTTTTTTTTTTAAAGCCCCTTAGGGGAGTCTAACATGAGACACGATTGAAAATTCCTGCTTTAAATGTTAATTTTCAAAGTTTCTGAACTCCATGCTCACCCACCTCATAAAGATGCCTGATGTAGCTTCCTTTTTCTGAGGCTGTCTTGAAAGTATGATATGTGTTCCACATTTGGGGGAGAGCTCACTAGATTCAAACCAGGCACTATATAGTAGTAACAGTCTGAAGAAATTTATATTTCTTTTCTTGGCAAAGATCCTGGATTGTATTCCAAGGCTTAATTTCATTTCTATACTTTTAAGCCACAAAGGCGAAGAAATACAAGTATTCACGGCCTTGAGTCAGACATTCTGTTAGGACTCAGGTGAATTAAACAGAGGTCTGGTTAATCTGCAGAAAACAAACAAAATGACAAACATGGTTCTTAGAACATTCCCTGGAAGGGGAAATGTTAAGTTAGAAGCTCTGGCCTGACTGACATACAGAGAAAGCAGGGTTTATACAAGGCAATATTATTAGAACAATGAATGACTAGACTAGTGGAGAATTGTTCTTCAAGTATTTCAACTGTGTGAGTTCCAATTTTTCCCATCTTGTTACTCTATGATCTTCAAACATATTCATTGTGATTAATGGTATTGGAAGGATAATCCCAACATGTTTTCAGGGATGAATGTCCCCTCACTTTGCTGAGGAGAATGAGTAACTCACTTGCCACAGACCTCAGGATATTTTGGTACTCCATGTCAACCTATCGTTGCCAAGCAGCAGCTGACACTTGAAAGAGAGCTTATGCCCTTCGGAGATGGAAATTGATCTCTAAACATTGCTATTCTGAGTTTCACGTTTGCCTGGGTTGGTAACTTTCTAGGTATTATGAGAAGCAGTTTGCTGATCTTTGGCAACAGCGTCTCCCTGCAAACAGGATGTCCCTGCCCATGGGTGTGATGGTAAACCAGCTCTGTGGGGCAGGAGCCATGTGGGAGCGGGCTGATTTCCAGCATTTGCCAATTTTTGTGGTGTAAATACTCCCATTGTGACTGATTTTAGGTTACCAAGGTCTAATAACTAGCACTCAAAATCATGCATATGTAACAATCAGCTCTCACCATCTGGCTCTAGTATGCTGCCGATTCCACCGCACCAAGAATCAACAATCTTGGTTTTCTGGTGAGTAACTATAGATTGACAGCTAAAATACACTGCAATTATTAGACTTGAGGCCATTTTGTTATTTAAAATTCAGTGTAAATAAGCAACAAAGCCCAGCTCACACCTACATCACAAGTTTCTCAGCATGGACTTTCAAAGACTCTAAGGTCTAACAATGTGAAAGCTTAGCTATTAGCACTTTTGGGAGGTTTATTTATAAGAATTTTTATAAGAATTATAGTCTAAAGTAAAATAATTATTTGGGGCTAGAACCATGGAATGTATTGAAATTTAACAGATATTCAATCTAACAACTTATTAGCAGTAATGGTTGCCTGCGTGACCATGCCCCCTTTTTCTCATGAAGTTCAAATGCTCTTTGAGAAGAGAGTAGCTGTTCCAGATCCCATTTTGTCTGACCCAACTATAAGTTGTAATCTCTTTACCTTAGAGAAAGGATTTATCTATTTTCCTTGAGAAATGCTGCGTCCCTCAAGTGGATGCCTTCCAGAACAGAAAGAGGCACTGGTTGGCCTGGCTCCTGTTTGGAAAAAGAACCTGTCTATGGCATCTTAGGAAATGATCATTTTTTAACACATCTGTTTGTAGGAGGTAGTCATTATTTTTATTTAGCACTGATCCCTTAAAAATATGTGAAATGTGTGAATAAAACATGTCAGGTAATTACTATTTGACATAAACATGTGTATGTGCTTTTGTGCCACCATGTCATAAAAAAGGCTTATTATATCGCCATACAAAGATAATAACACCTTGCATTTGTAAAGAGGTTGAGAGTATTCAGGAGTCTGAATAAATGTTAGTTTGTATCCTCACTTGTTTCTTCAATGTGTAAATTAGCATCCTTCCTTGTAAAAACAGACACAAAAATAGTACCTACTTTGTGCAGTTATTGTGAGGATTAAACGAGATAATATAAATAAAGCCCTTACCATAGCTTGGCATTTAGTAGATGCACAATAAAAATCAAGAAATTTTATTTTTACGTGTTATCCTTTTGCCCCTTTCAGGTTCTTTAATTAATCCAATCTCATATGATCTTTTATTATAGTCATGTGAAGTATGCAAGGTAAATATCATTATAGCCCTTTTATTTTAAAATTTAGTTATTTATTTTGATAGAGAGAGAGCCTGCGAGGGGTGGGGAGAAGGGCAGAGGTAGAGGGAGAGAGAGAATCTTAAGCAGGCTCCCACGCCCATTGCAGAGCCCGATGCAGGGCTGGACCTCACCGCCCTGAGATCATGACCTGAGCTGAAACCAAGAGTCGGATGCCTAACTGACTGAGCCACCCAAGCGCCCCTATTATAGACCTTTTAAAGATAAGAAGTGAAGGCTTAGAAAAATCAAGAGTTTGATTTTCCCATTTGATTTGAATTCCTTAGATTGAATAGCTGGTAAATGGCAACCTGGGATGGGTTTTTCCTTATAATACATTATATATAATGAATCATAATACTATTTTGCTGACTCAAAACAGGGTTAAACTGATAAAGAGCAGTGAAAACACTACTCTAATGAGAAGATTTTGTTTCATTCACAAGTAATATAACTATTACTAGCTATTGATTTTGGAAATACTATTATTTCTTGAAAACAATCATAAGTTTCTTCTATGGGCTGCAACAGCAGAAACTATTTCTAAATGTTTCCCATGTGCTAAGCACTACGTGCAAGGCTTTATCCCTTTTGATCCTCATAACAACACTCTATGACAGGAATTCTATTCTTGTTACAGATAATTGTAATAACTAACACTACCACCATTTAGTCTATGCCAGACACCGTGCCCAAGCATTTGACATGTATTATCTCATTTTAGGCAGCCCAACAACTTTCTGAGATATGGAGATACCATGATTACTATTCCAGTTTGCGAATGGACATGATATACAGACAAATGTGCAGGAATTATAGAGCAGGGAACTTTTTATTGGGCATCATCTCTGTGTAATTACATAATTTAAAGGTCCTGCCAGGATTACCTTTCTAGAGCCAGTTGCATTAAAAATAATCACTGAAGTACAGATTGGAGAGAAAACAGTTGTTGGGGCAAAATTCTGCTCCAAGTATGTTTGTGCCTTCCCTGATACTACCCCTCCCCCAGAGTTGTGGGATAACAAGACGTGCTATGAAAAAACTTGAATTCTGGGGAGTCATTGTATTACTCAGGCCCTATCCCATTTGAGTAAAAATAAATTCAGTTTGGCAACTGCACACTGAAGAGTAAACTATTCTTAACACCCAGTAACACATCATAGCCTTTCCAAAGATAAAAACGGTGATGGGGTCAAAGAAGTATGTTGTTTCAGGGCGTATGTTGCTATTATTAAAACAGTCTCTCTGCAGGAAGTATATACAGACAGCACACAAAAACAGGAAAGTCACTCAGGAACCTGTTTTAAAAAACTCCTGGTCTGAACTCATGAAATTGCCCTAAAGTCACAAGGAATGGAGATCACAAATTAGAAGTCCCAAGAAGAGCACAATTTTTCTCCTACTTTATACCTTGGACAACACTGTATTTTCAATCCTGTGAAAACTGATCCAGATAGACTAAGGAATATAACTTTTTACACCAACCCCATCATTTTACAGATAAAGAAACTAAGATTACAAGATTACTAAGATCATGACGGATATCAATCTAGTGTTTTTGCCTGCCCAGAATTCATTTCCCCTTCTGGTAACAATCCATCTCATGGAATTTTCTTTGGTACTCCTCTCTGATTCGTGATCTTCCTGTTTTTAGAGGGCTGATCCCAGCCCCAAGTCCAGGAACGGGCATAAACCAGGCGTGGACAAAGGAGATCACACTAAGCATTCACCGACAGGCATGAATCGGACATGATTTAACAGAGTTTAAAGTAAATGCAAGACCACAAAGTTAATGCCCAAACTGGGGCTATATTTCAAGCACCAATGCTCTTTTCATACCATCAAGCCACATAATCTCTGTAAATTAAAAAAAAAAAAACAAGTTCTTACTAATTGAAAAAAGAGTCATAGGTTCCATTCTAGTGCTGGTAAGCTGGACTGTCTCAGCGTCAATGCCACCTCCTGTTTATATATTAGACTACGTGCAATGTATGCCCGCATTTTCTTCTATTTCCTAAACAGAGTAACAACTTCCACTGGGGTAAGGAGAGAATAATGATAACTTACTACTCTATACTCAATATTCCTCTGGCCTAAAAAAAATCATCCTATGGCACTAGGATCCCACAATCTATTTTATCCTACTAACAACTGCAGTATGATTTACACCTGAGTGGAAAGGGGACCAGGGAAGAAATGTGAGGGAGCACAGTATTCCACAATGCTTACTGTGGTTGCATTGGAGGGACAAGATCGGAACTAACTTCCTCTCATTCCATTATTTTCCCATTTAAGAAGACAATATTATATTTCAAAAATCAATAAGCTTATACTTTTCTAAAAATCTGTTCAAAGATCAGTAAGCTGTGCTTCTAATTATTCAATCTTTTTTTTTTTTTTTTCTTTTCTATTGTGGCCATTCATCTCCCCCTTAATTCTGCCAGGAGAAAAAGCTGTGAGTCAAGCTCAAGGCTGTTGGGCCTATCCTAGGCTGTAATTTTTCTAGGAGTGCCTGTGTGAAAAGTGTGGCTGGGTCAGGGCTCCCAGGAAGACAGCCAACTCCCAGGAAATCAGTGAACAAGGGAACCAAGAAGGGTTTAGGAACGACCCACGTCAATTTTAATTAACCATATCGATGTGTTCTCTTGTGACCTCAGGAAATTCGGAAATTACTTAAAATTATATTTGGATGTCACACTTGGCCTCAAATACAACATGTCTGAATTCCTTATCTCTTCCAAAACAGTTGTGTACTCCACACACCCATATCACTGAGCTCTGCCTCACTGCCTACATCTGATTCCGTCATCAAGTGCCAGGGTGTGTTCTTCACCGTTCTCGTATTGCTGTATTGTCAACTGTTGTGTCTCAGCTGCCAGGCTCCTCCTCCTCCTTTAATCCTCCATGGGGAACTTTAACATTAAAAATCCAATCCTGCCCCTCCCCCACCTCAGCTCCACCCACAACTGGGAACCTTTGGGTGGTTCCTTATTTCCCTCAAGGTAACACCCACAATTTTCTAGGATGGCATCCAAGGACTTCCAGAATCTGTCATCTCTGGCTATCATTTCAGCATCATCTGTCCCCAGCCCCTGGGCCCTCATGGCCTCACTTCAGTCACATCCAGCTACCTGAGTTACCTCTCTGTACAAATTACTACCACTCCCCTAGAAAACCTTGATCCTTCTATCTGGAGGTGATTAATTCACATCTGTTGACAAAAGAGTTTGTATTGTGTGGTTGCTTTGGTGTAAAACATGAGCTGATTCATACATAGGCTTCCAAATGCAGAGTGTGTTTCCACAGGAACACACAAGAAACTGGCAATGTTGATTGCCTCTGGAAAGGAGAAGCATGGAACAGGAGATGTAAAGGTGGTAGAAAGACTTTTCATTCTATACTCCTTTGTGCCTTCAGAATTTTTGTGCCATGTAAATATGTCAACAATTTGACTAAAGGGAAAGATACGTCTGCTCTATGAACTAGCGGTTCCACTCATTGGTATAAAAACAAGAGAAATGAAAGCATATGTTCTCTGAAAGACACGGACAAGAACATTTGTAGCAGCTTTTCTCCTAATAGGCAAAACCGGAAAACATTCCAACTGTCCATCAATAGGAAGATGGATATATACATTGATTTATATTTATTGAATGGAATACCATATAGCAATAAAAAAGAATAAACCATGATGCATTCTATTAGGGATAGAATGTTGAGCCAAAGGATTTAACGCAGAAGGGTAAATATTGGAAGATTCTATTTACTTCAAGATCAAATACAGGCAAAAGTAATCAATGGTGATAGAAGTCAGAAGAGTGATTATCTCTGGCAAGAGCAGGGTATGGAGGGCTATGAGGGTGGTGCAAGGAGGATATTGACTGGGAAGGGATACATTTGGGGATTGTTGGCAGTGTTCTATATCTTGAGGTGGGTGATGGTTAAAAAATATATATACATATGTAAAATACTCATACACACTAGATATATACATACGGAAAAAGTAATTGAGCATTACATTAAAGGTGAGTGTATTTTACTGTATGTATGTTAACAATTTTTTAAAGTTTTTAAAAAGCAAAAAAAAAAAAAAGGTTACCAATTTGAAGAAGTAGATAAAATAATTTTTAAAAATTTTACCCAAATGTAAAATGATTTCTCCCTTTACATTGATAAAACTCAAGGCAACTTCCATACTAAGAGTCAGTAAGGAAAAAACCAAGCAATAAGGAAAATACCAAAAATTTCTTTAAATTAAAGAAAAAAAAGTTTGAAGCAACTACTGATTATAAAAATAAAATCCCAATTAAAACAATTACAAAACAGACACAAAACCAGAACTTTCTGTCATAACCCTAAAGCTGGAAAGAGTGTAATGTAATGCTTGGACCAACCAGGGGCAAGGGGTTCTTTTACAAATTCATTGTACAACTTATAGAAACGTAGGTGACTAAAAGGGAACTTAGACTGACATTTTGTCAGGGGACACCACGGTAACCTGGAGACAAAGCTCACTTTGTGGAAAAGTGGCAGCTTGAAATGGAAGTGACAAGGGCAGTAATGAGTAACTAAGGTTTACCTGGAATGCGGACGCAGGGCAGTGGTGACCTTTGTAGGGAAAAGGACAGGAGAACCAGGTAGTCCAGAGAAAGAGAAAGGGGCAAGGAAGAGACAAGGCTCTTGGGCAGCGGGAATGTTGACAAGTGAATTTTAAAAGGTGTGTGAAACTTTAAAATAAGCTGTGTTCGATTCTATCGGAGGAGCTCAAGAGCAAGAGAAGGGCAGGGAGAGTCACTCAAAGTGAAAGCAACTGTGCTGCTTTTTTAAAAAGGCTCTTTTTTTCTCCCCACCCCCCCTATTTTTCAGTTCTGGAGAGACAGTAAGGTGCCAACAAGAAGAGGTGTTTGGTCAGCCCTCCACGCTCCCAAGATTTAATACTTTGAACTTCTTGTCTGTCAGGTTTTTTCAAAACACAGAGAGAGACAGCCAGCGAGAGAGGAAACACAAGCAGGGGGAGTGGAAGAGGAAGAAGCAGGCTTCGCGCTGAGCAGGGAGCCCGATGAGGGGCTCGATCCCAGGACTCCAGGACCATGACCTGAGCAAAAGGCAGATGCTTAACGACTGAGCTACCCACGTGCCCAAGGTTTTTTCCCTCTTAATAAGATCTCTCTCTCTCTCTTTTTTAAGTTAAAAAGTAACACAGTTTCATTGTAGAAAAGTTGGGAAATACAGAAGAACTTTAAGGAGAAACCAAAAATCACTCATAAGCTGATCACTGTAGCATTTCAGGATAGCACAATTTCTAATCGGTAGAGAACAGCCCAACAAGAGCAGGTCAGAGGCTCTCCTGCCCCAGGAACCTTGATGGTGTTTAGTATTGGAGATTTGTCATTTTTATTTTACTGCTGCATTTTCCCACCAGAAGGTCCATGAAAGGCGGAGATTTTGTGTTGTTCACTGCTATATCCTGGTGCCTGGCACATAATAGACCCTCCAGAAATATTTGTTGAAATAGCTTTTTTTGCACATCTACTTACAAAGATTAGTTGCTACTTTCTATTATTCCCCCTCATAATTAAAACATTCTAATTCCTTCTCATGTTCCATTTCACGACTGTTCTTATTTATCAGAACAATGTAGTCATTAAATAAGAAATGTCTGTTGAAATTAGGAAAATGTCAAATGTAAACAAAATCTTCATGATTTCTATTAACACCACATTGCATTTCTTCTGTGATGCCTTCTTGTGCATTCTCCTGAATATTTGAAAAAAACAGTTCCTGCCATTCCTTATGTTAATCTCTTGCTCACATAACTTAGCAAATAAAACTTGAAAATCAACTTAACTCTAGGGCACTGCAGCTCATTTCTCCTTAAAAACCATGATTCCTTTTTCAGTTTTAAGTTGGGCTACTAATCATTTTCCCCAAATTCAGGACTTGCCTTTGATTAGTGAAAAATGATCCAGGAAATCTCAGGATGCTTAGAAGTCCAATGAGGGAAGTAAAGAATATTGAATATTTTTGCAGTAAAAATTTTCAGGGAGGGCGGATGGAATTACTTAAGCTTGAAATATGTCCAAAATTCTGTAGTCAATATTCCAACTCTTGGAATTAAAACAAGACCCTTGGAATCTTCCATAATCAGAGATGGCCAGGGCCCTTCAACCATCCCAAACCAACCAAGGCCTCAGGGACTACAAACACAGTTATTTTTTGGGGGGAAAAATACCACATAGTTAAGGGTGTTTTATTGGCTCATATAACTGGGAAGTCTAGAGGTAGAACTAATGGGTGAGGCTGAGTCCAGGGGCCTAGATAATGTCAGGGTTCTCTCTCTGAGTACCCACGTGATCAAATCTCAGAGGACCAGGTGGTCCTGCTTGGATCATGTACCCTATCCTGGATCATTAATAGTGACCAAAGGAGAAGATATTTGAATTGGCAGGACATGGTCAATGCCTGGGCTACACACTCATCCACTGAAAGAGGGAACTGGGATCAACCTCACTCAAACCAAGTGAAGTGTTTTCTCCACAAGGTGCATTCTGTTACCACAAAGAGTGGCAAAGGGAATTGGTAACCATGTTGAAATTTATCTTAGCCCTGTGCTCCCCGCACACACATACAATCCCCCCCGTACACACATCCACTCAGCCTTTGTGTTCCAAGGAATGGCTTCCTGTAAAGAACCACCCTTCTCCACGTGATTTAGATAACACTCATGACCACCTTGTCTACCTATGACAAGGCCAGACACAGACTCTGTAAATTTCCGTTCTTTGTCTCATAAATAATTAGCTGAACTGTTTACTCCACTGACCAAGCTGGACAAATGGCTGCTAACTTAACTTGAGTAAACTTTAGTCAGGTTTCTCTCCTTCCCCCTAAATTTGGTCCCTCAGTTTGGCCTACCTTTGACCTGCCTGACCTCTGAGAAGCTTGCAAGTCTTATGGCCTATGATTAGAGCACTCCCCTATTGCAACAGCCCTCCTCCCTTCACTGCAGTAATCCTTCTGAATGAAGTCTCTCCTTACCTCACTCCAGATCTGTTTTTTGACTTGACATTGGCCAGACAAAACAATAGATGTTTACCACAAACACTCTGTTGTCCAATCTGCTGTGTCTTAAGGGGATGAAAATTAATTATGCCAACTCTTCCCATCCTCAGTTTTGAACAAATAGAAAAGTAGAAAAAGAAGCCAGAATCAGGCAGGTAAGAGTTCAAAATGTCAGCTTCATCAAGGGATAAATGGAGAAAGAAAATGTGGTAAACACATACAATGGAATATTATTCGGCCTGAAAAAGGAAGGAAACTCTGAAACACGCTACCACACGAATGAACCTTGAAGATATGCTAAGTGAAATGAGCATATCACAAAAAAGATAAATACTGTCTGATTCCACTTATCTGAGCTACCTAGAGTAATCACATTCAGAGAAACAGAAAGTAGAACAGTGGTTGCCAAGAGCTGGGAGAAAGGGGAAACGGAGTTGTTGATTAACAGATTGTATCAGTCTGAAAGACAAAAAAAAGTTGTGCAGATTCTTTGCATAACAACGTGAATATCATTAACAATACCGAATTGTATACTTAGACATAGTTTAGATGGTAAATTTTATGTTCTGTGCTTTTTACCATAATAAAAAATAATTTTTACAGAAGTCAGCTTCTTAACTAATAAAGCTGCCAGGAGACCGTGATGTAGATCTGTGGTCAAATGAGCTTACTAATACTTTGCAGAATTAAACTTCTTCCAACTTCAGACCTTCTTGCAGGACAGAACTTACTGTATAGTAAGGTTATCACAAGGTCATTCTTTAAGGACAGGCCACTCTGAAAGAAAGAAGGGCGGGGTGACACATTAACACTTCCCTCTCTCATTCTCACCAAAGGTGCTTTTTCCCAAGGCGAGAGTGAGAAAGGAGGAGAGAGGCTTGCGTTCCCCCAAGTTGTCCCCGCTGGGAAGGAGGCAGAACTTCAGAGGATAATCATTTACTCCTAACCAGTCTGTTAAAAGAAAAACACATTAGAATATAGCCTGGGAAGGAATATGAAAAATGGCAAAGTTTTTCATAGTTTTGTTACCAGGATAGCAGGATTTGGAGTGGTCTTTCTCTTTTCTCAAAACAATTTTAGTTATTTTATTGCCTTTTTAAAAACATGATTTTGCTAACATTGGAAGCACTACATTAATAATAATTTGATATACTTAATTTATTAGGGGAAAATTTTAATTTAATTTAAAGGGGGAAAATAAAAAGGGTTATTAACGTACAGTTCTCATTTTATAACTAAACTATTTTCTGGCTTTTTGACATGTAAGTTTCATTAGTACTATCAGTGAAGCTGAACAGTTTCAAAATGCTTTTAATTGATATGAATGTCAAAACAAGAGGGTGATTTTGTATTGTAAAGCATACATCTGACTTACATGTTCTCGTTTGAAAAAGACATCCCTTTGGGCACAAAAACTTCAAGGTCAGATATGAGACAATTAGATATATTTGACTGACCACATATTTTTAAAAATGTACAATTCAATTCCCTATAGGATTGGGACATCTCTGTCTTTCTAACATCTCTATGGGGAAGGTAGCAGATTTCATTTTTCTAGGTTATCAGATGAGAAAACAAGCCTATCATGTTAAATTCAATGCTCGGGATTATATATCTACAGAGTGAAATAGCTGATTTAAAACTCCCTCCTTCAATGCCTGGGTGGCTCAGTCAGTTAAGTGTCTGCCTTCAGCTCAGGTCATGATCCCACGGTCTTGGGACTGAGTCCCACACTGGGTTCACTGCTCAGAAGGGAGCCTGCTGCTCCCCCTGCTTGTGCTCTCTTTCTTTCTCTGACAAATAAATAAATGAAATTTTAAGAAAAATAAAAATCTCCCTTCTTTTCTTTCTGTGCTTTCCAAAGAGAGTATATTTAAATATATAATTCTCTCTCATTAATTTGAGATAAAAGGATTATCTTTGAAAGTTATGTGCAATCAGATTTTAAAGAGAAAAAACTTACACTAAATGCAAATTATACCTCAATTAAAAAACTTACAAAACATAAAACCAGGTTGGTGAAAAAAATTTCTCTGCAGAAACTTTAGACAAATAATTGAGTACATTGAGAATCAGCTGTGATATGACACTTCGAATAAATAGTACCGAGTGAAGCACTTTGCTTCTTTTAAAAAAAGATAGATAATGTTATGTCAAAAAAAATGTATATCCTCTATCAACCAAAAGCACATTTGGTTTGAATAATTTCTATATCCTCAGAGACATTCTCTCTCTAAGGAATCAATCCATTTAGGAAATTACTTCCTAGAACTTGTACTAAAAAATGAAGAGGACTTTATCTATCACATTTGCTTTGAGGGGAAAATGGTGTGCTTTAGATAAAACATTACAGTGACCAAAATACCTCCCATCTGTCAACTTTATATTCCTCTCATTTAGTTTCACGTCATGCACTTTGGCAGGATTCATGGGAGGAAAGCAGACAAGAACCTATTTTTACCATTGTTGAAAGCATGCCAGCTTGGCAAGGGTGTGGGACAATGGGTACTCTCATACACAGTAAGAGTATCAATTGGTTCCGCCTTTCTGGAAGGTAATTTGGCAATAGAAAGGATATCAAAATTTTAAATATGCATACCTTTTGGGCCAAAAATTCAACTTCTGGGAATTTCTCCCAGTGAATGAACTGAACAAATATGTAAAGATATACATGAAGGGCCTTCATGGAGCATTGTTTCCAATAAGGATAAGTTAGAAACCACCTCAATTTTTTATCGCTGGTAGAGTGATTAAAACATTATGATATATCTATTTAGTGGAGTACTTTGTGGTACTTTAGACCAATCATATATACTTGGTTTATTGCTAAGGAAAGGTTATAGAGGGGCACTTGGGTGGCTCAATCAGTTAAGCATCTGCCTTCGGCTCGGGTCATGATTACAGGGCCCTGGGATAAAGCCCTGCAGCAGGCTCCCTGGTCAGTGGGGACCTGCTTCTCCCTCTCCCTCTGCCTGCTGCTCCCCCTGGTTGTGCTCGCATGCTCTTGCACGCTCTCTCTCTCTCGTTCTCTCTCTCTGTGTCAAATAAATAAATAAATAAATAAATAAAATCTTAAAAAAAAAAAAGAAAGGTTATAAAATAACATGTATAGTCTGGGTTGTGAAAATTTTTCTACAGGCATAGGAAAATGCCTGGAAGGATGTACAGCAAAATAATGTTATCTCTGGGTTGTGAAGTTTCTAGTGGTTTCT
Organism: Ursus arctos; assembly: GCF_023065955.2. Lineage (NCBI taxonomy): Eukaryota > Metazoa > Chordata > Mammalia > Carnivora > Ursidae > Ursus > Ursus arctos. Next base: position 53,278,923 of record NW_026623067.1, on the reverse strand, counting down.
ACTTTTTTATTCCTTTCGTTTTTTTTAAAACTATATCATGACCCTATATCATTTTAGTCCTAAAATGCATGTGTTCTGGCTTGAAAAAAAAGTTAAAACATGCCAACTTGAACAACTGTTTCAGGACTAAGTACTTAGAATCATATATCTGCGAAGGGATTAATATCTAGAATATATAAAGAACTCCTACAGTTCAACAACAAAAACACAAACAACCCAACTAAAAAATGGGCAAAGGACTTGAGCAGACATTTCTCCAAGGTTGATATGTAAATGAACAATAAGCACATAAAAATGTTCAATACACTAATCATTAGGGTACATGCAATTCATACCCACAACGAGATACCACTTCACACAAATTGGAATGACTATTATAAAAAAACACCCAGAAAAAAACAAGTGGCAAGCATGTGGAAAAACTGGAACACTTCTTCACTGGTGGAATGTTGCTGTGGAAAACTATACAGTGGTTTCTCAAAAAATTAAACATAGAATTGCTATATAAATTTAGCAATTCTCCTTCCATATAGATACCCAAAAGAACTGAAAGCCAGGACTTGAACAGATATTTGCACACTAAAGTTCACAGTAGTATTCATCACAATAGCCAAAAGGTGGAAACGACCCAAATGTGTGCAGACAAAATGATGGGATAATCAAAATGTGATACACACACACACACACACACACACACACACACAATGGGATGTTATTCAGCCTTAAAAAGGAAAGAAATTCTAATACATGCTACAATGTGGATGAACCTTGAGGACATTATGCTAAATAATACAAGCCAAACACAAAAGGGCCAATACTGTATATTTCCACTTATGTGAGCTATATAGACTGGTTAAATGCCTAGAAAGTAAAATGTTGGTTGCCAGGGGACGGGGGAGGGTGGAATAAGGAGTTGTTGTTTAATGGGTACAATGGTGATGGTTGTACAATGATGTGAAGGTACTTAATGCCACTGAACTGTGCACTTAAAAATGCTGAAAACGGTAAAGTTTATGTTATTATTTTTACCACGATAAAAATATTTTTTCCTACCTAGAGCTGTTTCTGTCATGACTAACAAAGATCTAACTCGTCAGGAAAATATCTGTAGTCTTTGGAAGACAGAGAACTCTTATTCATCTTAATTCATTTCCCTTAGCCAGGCTTGACCTACATTGGAAGGTATAAGTGACGTTAATCCAAATTAATAGGGATTGAGTTAATCCTCTTCATTTCCCTCAATCCAATTAGGTTTATTTATATGTGACCCTTATTTCTTCAGCTTCTACCAGATACCTGAAAGACACGGGGAGACTGTGGGTAATACCAGGCAGATGTTCACTCCGGACACGTCAGCCCTTTCAGCCCACCTGAACTAGTCTGGCCTGTCAGCGATTACAGCTCTTGTACAGGTTCTCAGAAACAGTCTGGCTCTTACCAGTTTTGGATCTTCATCAGGGACTGAGCTAGTAGGGGTCACTACTGCTGCGACCCCAGCCTGTGCCACTCTGTCAGGCATTTTCCACAACCTCAGCTCCTGGCCACAAAGGAGCAAGTACTCCTCTCCGATCTGACGGTAAGTTTCTGTCCTTTTCAGAGACTGTCTCTCCAGAGGCGGGGGCAGCTTTCAACTCTGCTGATGGAAGAACCTTATTCTGGTGGGGAGGCTCTCCATTCCCAAGGCCCCTCTGAGATTCCGCTCAGTGGCCATGGTGGCCCGAAGGTGGGCAGACAGTGCTTGGCTTGGGACTGGGTGACGGTGGAGTGTTACTGGCAGGAAGGAGTTCCAGATCACTAGCCACCTGGGCTGGTATGGGGAGAGCAGGAGAGGGGGCAGCCTCTGCTCAGTCACACCTAGGCAGGTCAGCAGCTCCCTGGTTCCCCTGATGAGCCCCTATGACAGTATCCAGATCAGAAATCCACCTTATAGTATCCTCCATTCTGTGGCAATTTCCCTTCCACCACCAAGAGAAAAATAAAACAAACATAAACACTGGCCCCCCTCCTCCGTTTCACTCTCTAAAACCCCATTCTTACTTAGTTAAAATCACCTTCTCATCTAGAAAGAGAAAAGAAGGGTGTTCTCTCTGTTGTTAATATGCAGGGGGGTACACTGCACTGGCCATATTTTTAACCCACTACCCGCTGTGGGTGGAGCCCCGAAGGACCTATGCAAACAGGACTTCTGCCTGCCCTGTAGCTCCTCCTTCCTTGGGCAAATTCAAACACTGCTTTGATTCTCAGGGTCAGAGCACAGAAACTCGCAGGACTTTAGAGCTAAAAGAGACTTTGAAAAACAGCCGGTCTAGTTCCTTTACCTGCTGATGAAGTTCAAGGACATTAAGTGATCTGGCCAAGATTGTGGCTATTAGGTATAGAGATCTCCACCATTAAGTCTAGAGATAATTAAGATCTCTCACTTTTTGTTGTTTGTTTTCAATCACTGCTTTAAGTATCATGAAGGGAGAAGTGAGAAGAGAAAAAAAAAATCCTCAAATTAGTCATTCTCGGTAGTTGTTCACAACTTGGATGCAAGGTTTTTGTGGTGAAGGAAGTTGAAATCCATGACTAAAATGAATAATTTTTAAAAAGTCGATATTTGCTTAACATTCTCCCGTTCTCAGTGACATTTAAGAGCTTACAGAATTCAGCATATAGCGTACTTAGCTGCATAGATAGAATGGTTAAGAACTATGGATAATACAACAAACGGCTAGTTGAAAAATAATCTAATTTCTGAAAATAATCCAAGTCACAAAGTTAGGCGTGAATACACAGACACACACACACACACACACACACACACACACACACAAAGAGCATGTTTTCAATCTCAGCTTTAGAAGATTGAGTTCGATTTGCTTTTAGAAAAGGCCGCTATTCTCGTGACTAAGCCACTCATGATTAATTGGATTCGTCTTTCTAACCATCCTTTACAGTTTATACCAAGCCTTGCAAGTCTGATGTTCTGCTGACGGCCACAGAATGAAGTTGGTGAGATGGGGAATGTTTAAGATCTGCCCATCACAGTTGGACGGCAAGACAGACCTGGCTGCCACGGTGGATCCAGAAGCCTAGCTAGTTGGGACAGGCAGAGCTACTGATGCAGTGACCAAAGAACACAATCATTTCAATGCAGAAGTGATGGCCACAGAGCTTCCAATTAAGCAGGCTGGGCACAGCTGTAGGAAACTCAGGAGGTACTCTCCACTCAGGACTTAGTCTAAAGGGTGATGCAGGGGCACGGATTAGAAGGACAGGGAAGGGCTTAGGTCTGGGATGATTTAAGTACAGAGATCAGTGCAGAGCTGACCTTATCACAGACAGGGAGAGGGAGGAGATGGTAACATTACCATAATCGTGCAGGGCTCATCCCTGTAGACACCCTAAGTCCAGTTAAGAACATGGATACCTGACGGGTGCCTGGGTGGCTCAGTCGTTAAGCGTCTGCCTTCGGCTCAGGGAGTGATCCTGGCGTTCTGGTATCGAGCCCCACATCGGGTTCCTTCGCTGGGAGCCTGCTTCTTCCTCTCCCACTCTCCCTGCTGTGTTCCCTCTCTCGCTGGCTGTCTCTCTCTGTGTCAAATAGATAAATAAAATCTTAAAAAAGAACATGGATACCTGAGGACTAATTAGCTCCAGGCATTATCATCAGGACATTAATAGTTGGAAGAAGTCACATTTTTGGCACTTCTGCTTGCTTTTCATTTATATCACTCACACACACACACACACACACACACACACACACACACACACAGAAAGAGAGACAGAGACAGAGATTTATTGCAACGGATTGGCTTATGCGATTGTGAGGGCTAACTGGTCAGGTCCAGACTCTGCAGGGCAAGCCATCAGGAAGGACAGGCTGGAAACCCTCAGGAAGGAGTTGACACTTGAGTCAACAGGCAGCATTTCTTCTTCCTCTGGAAAGACCTCAATTCTGGACTTAGGCCTTCCTACTGATTGGTTCAGGCTCACCTAGATTATGGAAGATAATCTTCTTTCCTTAAAGTCAAATAACTGTGTTTATCACATCTACAAAATACCTGTACAGCAACACCCAGATTAGTGTTTGATTGAATGACTAGGTACTTTATAACCTAGTCAAGCTGACAAATAAAACTGACCATTACACCAGTTTGCTATCATTGAGTTTACACTACACCATCCTTCCCAGAGGGAGACAAATGCATTCCACTCATCTATCTGATTCTCATTCCTAAGATCTAAAAAACCAGAAACATACTGCCTGTCTTGAAGATTTATAAATCTGAAATCAATGGAGACTGAGCCTTCCGGTGAAGACCTCAGCGGGGCGGTCGTGGAAACTAGGTAGGGCAGAGATTAGGGAAGGTGGTACAGACTCATAAAAAGAGGATGGACTTTGGAATCAGACACACCTGGGATTGATTTACAGCTTTACTACTCTGCAAATGCTGACTTTAAGCAAATTGCTACATGAAAAAAAAATCCATTTCTTGAGGTATAATTTACATATGATATAATTTAAGTGTATATGCCAATAAGTTTTAACAAACTTACACATGTGTGTAATCACATACATGATCAAGATCTAGAAGTTCCCTGTTCTCCTGCTCAACTACCCCTACTTGCCTGCCCAAGGCAACCACTGACCTGCGTTCTGTCATGATTTATCAATTCATTCATTTTAAACTAATATTTATTGAGCACTGTGTCAGGCATAGTTCTGGGCACTGGGACATAGTAGTGAATAAAACAGATAAAAGTAGGGGCGCCTGGGTGGCACAGCGGTTAAGCGTCTGCCTTCGGCTCAGGGCGTGATCCTGGCGTTGTGGGATCGAGCCCCACATCAGGCTCCTCCGCTGTGAGCCTGCTTCTTCCTCTCCCACTCCCCCTGCTTGTGTTCCCTCTCTCACTGGCTGTCTCTATCTCTGTTGAATAAATAAATAAAATCTTTAAAAAAAAAAAAAAAACAGATAAAAGTAGCTGCCATTATGTAGAGGGAAACAGAAGCAAACAAAAATATATAAGAAAAATATAGGTAGGTCATATGGTGGTAACTTCCACAGATGAAAAGAGAAAGTAATTTGGGAGAACCAGGGTCGGGGTGGGGCACATGTTGCTTTTTCACTGGGATAGTCAGGGACCAGATCACTAGGACGGGATGATTGAACTAATTGCTGATGGAAGTGAGGGCATGAGCAATGTGGATATTAGGACAAGAATGGCCTAGGGTGAAAGAACAGCCCGTCCGACAGCCCACCGGTGAGTGTTACTGGAATGTTTGAGAAACTGCAAAGAATCCATTATATTCAGAGTGGAAGGGACAGAGATGGAAAGCAGAAAAAGGTAGAAGTAAAGAGGTCCAGCTAGAATAAGGCCCATAGTCCACTTTGACTTTTATCTTAGTGTTATTAGGAGCCATTGCAGGGTTTTGAGTAGAGGAGTTGACATATTTAAAGGTTCACTCTGGCTGCTATGTTGGAAATTGACCGCAGAGGGCCAAGTGCAGAATTAGCGTAATGTGCCTGATACATAGTAGATGCTCAATAAATTTTAGCTATTTGGAGGTTATTGATTTCTTAGCACAAATGAAGCTGTGACCTCTTTTTGCTTCTTAACTAGTTTCTGTATAGTGCAAATACAAATCCATTCGTTTACCCAACAAATATTTGTGGAACATGACTATACTGGGTGCTGGGGAATAAATGTTGAGTTAAAGGAAGATAAGATCGCTGCAAATTCATAGAAACAGAAAGTAGAATGGTACCAGGATTGGGGAGGAGAAAATGGAGTACTGTACACAGTTTCAGTTTCGTGAGATGAAAACGTCTGGAAATCTACTGAACAATGAAATTTACTGAACCATAGACTTGAGAATGGTCAAGACAGTAAATTTAATGTTCTGTTTTTTTTTTTTATCACAATTAAATTTTTTTGATAAAAAAATAAGATTTAAAGTTTTTTTAAAAAGCAAAAAATAAGAAGAGACTATTGTTAGGAGAGTTAACCAACAAATTAACAAGAGAATTATTAGGTAGGAATAAGTAGTTAACGATGAAAAAAATAGTGGGGATGTACTGTGACTGGAGGTCTCCTTTAAATTAAAAAAAATTAAGACCAGTAAAAAAGGAAAGCATGACCTTATTTATGTAAAGGTGTATTTAGGTGTCTGCTGCCTGACTAAACCTTAATCACTTACAAGCAATATCCTAAACAATACAAAATCATTTTACTTCTTCTTGGGGCACCTGGGTGGTTCAGTCAGTTGAGCCCCGACTCTAGATTTCGGCTCAGGTCGTGATCTCACAGTTGTGAGATCGAGCCCCATATCAGGCTCTGCTTGGGATTTTCTCCCTCTGCCCCCCCCCAACGCACACGTGTGCACGTTCTCTTTCTAAAATAAACAAACAAATTCTAAAAAAAAAAGTCTTACTTCTTTATCCCCTAGGAGGTGGAAGCAACTATATACTTAAAGTGCCATTTGTTTTGTCCTACCAAAAATAGGTGTTCATGTCTGTATAACTTATGTATAGGTATGTGTGTATACATATATATACACATACACACACATATACATATAATTCGCTCATACATACATATGCTTTTGTGTATATATGCATGTGTATGCATGTGTACATGCCACATTACACAGACATGTGTCTGGTTGCTTATCCAGACTCAGCACCTAGGTAATAAGATGACCATTTCCTTTGTATACTTTTCTGTATTGTTTTAATTTTTAAAGTAACAATCACATAACATTTTCCCTAAAAGAATAAAGCTATTTTAAAAATTAAAACTACAACAACTCTACAGTACAGGTCTGGTGTATGAGCTGATAAATGTGAGGTGCGTGGAACATGTCTAGAACATGTTAATCAAGTATTGGTTGTTATTATTCTTTTTTTTAAAAAAAGATTTTATTTATTTACTTGAGAGAGAGTATGCATGAGCAAGAGAGCACAAGCAGGGGGAGCAGCAGAGGGAGAGGGGAAGCAGGCTCCCACTGAGCAGGGAGCCTGACGTGGGGTTCCATCTCATGATCCTTAGGTCATGACTTGAGCCGAAGGCAGCCGCTTAACCAACTGAGCTACCCAGGCACACCTATTATTCTACTTGTTACTATGTCACCTGTTAGGCGCTGGTCTAAGTACTCTACGCGAATTCTCTCCCTTAACCCTGACAGATATGGCAGATGCTGAGATACAGACACGTTATGCCAAACACCCCACAGTTTTTAAGTAAGGAGACCATATTTTACAGACCAATGTTCTTTTTTAACTTTTTTGTTTGTTTGTTTGTTTTGCTTTTAACTCCTTTAACATAAAGGAGTTATGGCTATTTAAAATGTCTCGGTCCTGTACTCGTGTAAAAACTCTTTGCTGAGGATATTCTCAACTGATACTATAAACATATAACTGCTTTATGTGATTCAGAAGAATGACATGCACATTCTCATAAGGTTTCTGAAGTATCATTTAAAATAAATGAATCAAATAACTACATTCTGACACATATGTAATTCACGTGGAGAACTAAAATTTTTATCTCAGCTTTATAGCAAAATTATTAATAATAGCACCAGTTTGCCCTTGAATAGCAATTTATCGTTTACAAAGCACATTCACATATGTTGGCTCATCTTGAACTTCAAACCACTCAGTGAGGTGGTAGGAAAGGCCAGACATTAATATCACACACAGCTGAGGAAGCCGAATCATGGAGGTATCAGTTGGAATGTCTTTGGCCATAAGGAAGAAAACCCAATTCTAACTGGTTTAAATAACGTAGAGATATGTTGGCTCACTTACTTGGATGCCCAGAGGTGAGGTGGTCTTCAGACTTGACACAGTCTAGCTGCACTGACTGTACTTCCTTGTAATTCTCTTGGTTCTGCCCTTGGCTTCATCTTGAGCCTCACAGTTCTTGGCCTCAACACTACACAGGACAATGCCAGAGGAGAAGACCATTCCTTTCTGTCCCTTTGTCTTGAAAACTAGGAAGCCATCCTCAGAAGTCCTTAGCAAATTTTCCTCACTTATCATTGGCCTGGAGGTATTCATATGCCCATTCCTGAGCCAATTATTGGCAAGGGCCATGGGATTACCCTTAGATGAATCAAGATACTTGAGAATCGGGCTCTGTTAGGAAAAAGGAGAAAGGGGAATGGTAATGAGCACTGGTTGAGTACTCCAACCTGGGAAAGAGCAGTCAGGGGTCAAATCCAACTCTCTTAGGTTAAATCCTGCAGCCAAGAGTACCACTGAGGTCATGAGCAGGACTCAGGACCTCTCACTCTCATATTTTTCCTATAACAACCTCAACTTGATTTTCATTGGGTTAGAATGTTCCTTTTTGGCTTTAGTGGGGGACACCCAAGGGGCATCCTTAACATATTTGAATGTGACAGTTATCTGTGCCTGCATTTTGCAAGACTGAGGTTGGATGGACTGGTAAAAATTTGCTTTGAAATCCACCTTTTGACAAATCCCTCAAAAGTATTATACATTTTTTTAATTAAAAATATTCCAAGGAATAAAAAGCAATGTTTTAGAAAACCTTACCATTCTGCCGTATTTGCACTGGATTTTTAAAGAAGATTTATTTGAGAGAGAGAAAACTCGAGCCAGGGGGCAGGGGGAGGGGCAGAGGGAGAGGAAGACAGAGACTCTCAAGCAGACTCTGCGCTGAGCATGGAGACTGACTCGGGGCTCCACCCCAGGCTGCTGAGATCATGACCTGAGCTGAAACCAAGAGTTGGACGCTAAACCAACTGAGTCACCCAGGTGCCCCTGCACTGGGTTTTTAAAGAAAAAACTACTGGAGTTAGAGTTGGGGCATCCTGAGCATCTCTCCCAGATCCACTCTTCTTTTCCCCTGACCAGAGAAAATCATAGTCTGAATTTGGTGTCCATTTTCATGTGGATGTTTTTGTACTTTTAATACTATGTATAGATCTAAGGTACATAGTAGTGTTTTAAACACACACACACACACACACACACACACACACTCACACACACACTCACACACACACTACTTTATATAAATACTAACCTGAACATATCCTTCTACAATGGGACTTTTCATTCAATACTCTTTTAAGTGATACCCATATTGATCTATGTACCTTTAGTTCGCTCATCCTGATTGCAATAGAGCCTATTAATCAAATATACCCCAGGGTATTACCTACTCTTCTGTTGATGGATATTTTCTTGGTTTTCACTATTTTGCAATTCCAAACAAAGCTGTTGTGAGCATTCTAGTAGATATTTCACGGTGCACACTCAGAAGATTTTGTCTAGTACCTATCCACCTAAGTGAAATTATTGGACATGTGCGTCTTCAACCTTAATAGATCTTGTCGTATTGCCGCCAGTCTCATAGCTGTGATGCGGAATTGCATTGTTGGTTTTAGAAGAATAGCAATTTCTTTCTTCCCTTCTGTTTCCTATGCATTTGAAACTCTCCAGTTTCTTAAATTTATCCCATTTTCTAGATTGGAAATTTGTTTTCTTTCCCTCATCATGGAAAATTGCAGCATTTATTATGAGTCTCATCATTTTGATATGTCTAACTTAGGTTAGCCTGCATTTTCCTTTGAAATATATAGTATTATTTATTGGACACAGTGAAATGACAATGAGAGAAAAGAAATAAACAGACTCATCACTTTCTCTCCAAACTGTTGAGATCGTTTTCTCTTGATAGTTTTTTGTTCACTTGACTAAATATACAATGTGATCAGAATTTGTTTATCTTGTATGGAGAATGGAATAAATATATCCCTCTTTCTTCTCACTGGAGAAATCCCAAAATCAGAAGGTTTAAGAACAGCATTGATAACCAATTAGTTTAATTAGTATTTGGCAACTCTGTTTAGCAGAATCCTTGGACTTGCACCTGGAGTGCAGAGACACTACTGAATGATGCCACTTTAGCATCCTAAAGCACCACTCTATTTTTACACAGTGTCTACCTAAGAGATTCAGCTGCACGTGGATATGCTTACAGCAAGCTCCCTGAGGACTTTCCCTGTGTTTGGGGGAAGAAGTAAGGTCAGTAAATCAAAATTTACACCCTACTGTCCTAGGAAATGCGAAGGTAACCCAATAAACAAACATGAGATCATATTTCCATTTTGGTCGAGGACAAGGGGAACATTTAATCCTGAGGAGAGTGAGAGAGAGACAAGAGGAAATTAAACACACGCTGATTGAGACTATGCTGTTTTCTTTTGCAGTTTGCTTTGCAAAATCCAGATGGGAAAGGAATAAGCATTTACTTCTCTCGCTTTCCACACTTACCTTTTAAGTGTCTTAGCTTCAAAAGAAACACCCACCCTGAAACTGTATTTTCTTTATCCAAAGAATGTGGTCTAAGTGAGAATGTTGTATGAAAGGGTGGAGGAGCGGGGTGAGCTTTGTGGGCACAAAGAAGTATTCAAGATAAAAATCATGATAAAAAGGATAATTTCTGAGACTCGAGACACAAGTCTGATGGGGGAGAGTTATTTATGTTGGTTATAGGTTCCTAGAGAGTTGACCCACACCGTTTATCCCTTTGTTTATTGATTAGGCTGTTTAGAAATGTTAGAAACGGTTGTCAAGTTTGTCAAACAGCTCCTTTTATTGCTTCCTCTAGAGTCTCAAGATGACAGCTAGATTCTTCTGGCATGCACAGTAAAGGTCAACTTTGGTAATGTTCCATTAAAACAAGACTACAAAAGTTTCTATACATAAGAGATAATAAGGAAGTTTTTAGCAGTTTTCTTTTTCTTTTCTTTTTTTTTAAGATTCTATTTTAAAGTAATCCTTACATCAAATATGAGGCTCGAACTCACAATCCCGAGAATAAGAGCCCCACGTTTCACCAACTGAGCCAGTTAGGAGGCTCTAGGATTTTTCTTCTAACTTCATACCTTTTCATTATTAAAGGTTAGTAAGACCTGAAAATTTGTTGGAAACAATGAGATATTCTCTTATACTACTTTTGAAAAGCAAAACTTCCCCTACTTATCTTGAATTAAAATAATAATTTGTTAATCAAGTATATCTTAAAGCCTAACACTTTCTTCTCTTAAATATCAGGGCCCCCCTCCCCTTTGAGTCCTGCAATGGTTCGCAACCAGCACTTCCTGCTGTCAGGTTCTTGCCCCTGCATTCTAACACTGACCTCCCAGCGGTTACCTCCTGATAGGCACTTTCAAACTGCAGCCTCCATACCAACCTCTGTCATGACCGTCTCCAATAGCAGAGACCTCTGTGTTGCTAAGTGGCACTTCTGCCTCACCCTTTCCTGGCTACGAGAACCCTTCCAGCTGCTGGTTCAGTGACCTTAACCTGGGAGAGCCAGTGTGTTCAGGGGGGAGAGGAGTATATCCTGAGCACATGATCCATTTTCTGATGTAATGACTTCATTTCTATTATCCCCGAGGAATGCAGCAGGCGTACTGACATTTTGTCTACTGGCGCCACAGACAGCAGTGTGTTGCTGTGCTAACATGCCCGGCTAAATTTGGATATGGTCCTGAGAATCTTATTAGGTAGACAGAGGAACTCACTGGGTCTCTGTAGATGTTAACACACACGCACACCACCCTTGTAAAAGAAGTTGGCTTTAACTAGGGGAAAGTTAAATTAGGATTCAAAACATTTAACTAGGGCTTAATGAATGTTTTTTTCCACCTTAACCTGAACTTCAGTAGATAAAAGGTCAACCAGGTAGCAGTCTGGCTTTCTGGAACAAGGATATAATCTTACTTCAAATTGGGTTGATGAGCTATGAAAGAAGCCAAATCTTTGAGAACTCTTAAGCATTCTGCAAACATTTTAAAATGGCATTTACTTATAGGGGTGGTTTATATAATTTACCCTATTCTACTCCTTCCAAACCTCTTATTTAGTCTGCAGGCATTAGAATAGTGACCATAACTAAAATGGGATGGTGTGAGAAAAGCCCTCCGAGCCCCCACTCCCAAACTAAAGCACCTCGATCTTTGTCCACAGCCTCACTAGCTACGAATTCTGCCTCAGGCTTCTGTCATGCTCCTCCTGGGATCTGGAGACATTTGCTTAAATCTTCCATTCATCTAATTAGTCTTTTGGGAGAAAGACAGATGAAAGAAAGGGAAGGCAGGGGAGAAAGTGATGCTTCATAGGGCTGGTTAGACCAGAGGATGTAGCTTATCTACTGAAGAATTAGTGACATGAAAATCATTACACAGAAGCACTGAGCTCTGTGAATTTGGAGGTTCTATCTTCATTTAGATAAGTCACATTCAACTAGTCCTATTTCCCTCCTTTACTAAGGTAGAATTGAAAAAAGGAAATGCAAAGTTGGGTCACCTTCCCAAATGGCTCCAGAAAAACTGTCCTCATCAGGGGTCCCCCAAAAGAAGAAATATGCTGGGATATATAAGGGATTGATAGATGAAGTGTGAGAAATTTCTCTCTTGCCACCTGATCCCAGTTGGAAATTCACTGCCTAACTGTGCTGCTGACTGAACAAAACAGAGGATAATAGCCTCTGGCTGAAGACTTTATAATTGAAGCTGAGGCAGAGTGGGCCATGTGCGTGTTTAGAACAGTGATTGCATTGTGAATTACAACACAAGTCCCACTTGTCAGTCACACAAATGTTTAAGACCATAGAAAGGCATCTGATTTGGGACAGGGATGACAAAATGGATCTTTTGGTTTTCCCCACTTAGCCCTGAATACAAAGGACTGATGACTGCTTTGTTCTGGGATAAAGTCTTACATTCCTTGTAGGACCTATCCAATCACTAATAGAGAAAGAAAATTCCTGTCTGGAATCACTCCTACCACTTTTTCAAAGAAGTAAACTTTAGTTCTCATCACCCAATGGGGGAAAGAAAGCAATATAAATGATATCACACCAGATTTTTTTTTTGTTTGCTAATCATTACTTCTCCTCATTTATCTTTAGTGACTGCCTCAAAGTTAAACAATTGTAGTAAACAGTATTAAGAGACATGGCTCTAATATGATAATATTTGTCAATACTTAAAATGCTTCTACCCTTTGAACCAGGAACTACACTTTAAAGAATTTATTTAACAGATAAACTGATAGCTGTGGAAAATGATATATTTGAAAAGATAATCTTAGCAGCATTGTTTATGTCTGAAGAGTGAAAATGTCCTAAAAGCTCATCAACAGGAAGTTGATTAAATAAATTACAGTACATTTACACAACGAAATGAGGTATAAAAGTTATCTTAATTAACAGTGTGTTTTCTGGATTTATAGGATGTGCCAGTGCTTCTTGGGTATATTATACTTGTCAGGTCAAGAGGAGTCCCATGTCAGTCCTCTAAGGACTAGAGGTTTATAAACTTTTTTTTTTTTTTTTTTAATTTTTAAGTAGGCTTCATGCCCAGCATGGAGCCCAACGTGGGACTTGAACTCACAACATTGAGATCAAGACTTGAGCTGAGATGGGGTCAGATGCTTAACCAAATGAGCCACCCAGGTGCCCTGGTTTATAACCATTTGAGCACAACACAGAGAGATAGGGTTAAAGTGAGTATTTTCCTTTCTTACTTGTAAATCCTTTAATCACAGGGCCTAAGAAACTCCTGGATGTAACAGAGATGGAAGGGCACCATTTAGTTCCACTGCTGACAGGCTGAAAAGAGAAAATCAACCATTTTGTTAGAAATAAGTCTGTGGTGGCAGGCGGCATGATAATCATAAAATTTGGTGGCACAAAAGTCAAATTGTACAATGGAGTCAACCACTGTTGAGAAAAACAGTAGAAAGGCTTTTTATACATACCTTTCTTCTATAATTTTTCTCAACGTATTATAAACTTATTTGTCTTCCCCACTGCATTTAAGCAACTTGACCTCAGGACTTCTTGTCATTTTTTTGTAACCTCGGTAGCCAAGCACAATGCCTGATACATAATGGCACTTCATAGTCTCCAAAATGAATGAAAAAACAGCAGTTTGAAAGCAAATTGTTTAAGATTGTCCTTAAATTTTTCTGATTAATGCTAGGGATCCTTTTCTCAGAAAAATACACATATCCACATACACAAAAATTCCAATATAATTTCTGGGCAATCGTGGACATCTGCTTTCTCTCTTCTTAGATCTTCTAGGGAACCAGAGAATCTAGATTAAGAAATTCCTAGGTTTAGAGGACATAATCACAGAGAGAAGTGGAAGAATATTTAGAAATATTTCCTATTCCCCAATTTTTCTTTTACAAAAAGCATGTTTCTTTCCTCTAAACTTCATAGAGAAACTCTTTCAGTCCCTAAGGAAAAGGGCCTCTTCATGTGGAAGGTGTAAAAAAAATTATCTATGTAGTTTTAGATTCACCTATAGATATTGTGTAGTTATTGTAGTAAAATGCAGCCTTATAGCAAAAAAATAATTTTAAAGGCATTTTGTTTTAAAGATTTACTTAGAGAGAGTGTGTGAGCAGGGGGAGGAGCAGGAGAGGGAGAGAATCCTCAAGCAGACTACCTGTTGAGTGTGGAGCCTGATGTGGGGCTCGATCCCAGGACCCTGAGGTCATGACCTGAACCGAAATCAAGAGTTGGACGCTTAACTGACTGAGTCACTGAAGTGCCCCAAGAAGGTATGTTTATTTAACAAACATTTAGGGACTATTCACTATGAGTCAAGGACTGTGGAGGACAGGGGCTAGAAACAGTGACTCAAATCCAAATATGGTGGAGTGCACGCATAATGAACTGGGTACTTGAGTTAGATTTTTGCCTGTGTGTGTGCGATGAAGGTAATGATGGGTAGAATAAGCAGAGAGCAACTATAAATTCTGTAAAGGAAGAAAATGTGACTGCAAGAACCTTTGGTTTTATTATGGTCATATACAACTTTAACCTTCCATCCTGTTACCAGATTACCCATAAGGAGTCTGATAATAACCTCCGGAGAAGCACTGACTGATTATGGATGAGGAGGAAGGCAACACTTGAACTGTAAATGCTTAAACTCTATCTCTGTGGTATGAGCAGCTGCAACCATCTACATGCCATTTCTAAGACCAAGCATGTAAACATTTCTTTCACCTGAGTGATGTCCTTCTAACGATCATAAGTTTGTTGCATCTTAAACTTTGGGGAGACTTCAAAGCTGATCCGGTATGAATGTCTACTCAAGGGAGGACTGTCCTCCGTAACACTCCTTTGTTTGAATCCTCATTAACAGCAGCAGAATGTATTTGCAGTCACCAATAATTATTAGAAACCACTTCCTGGGGCGCCTGGGTAGCGCAGTCGTTAAGGCGTCTGCCTTCGGCTCAGGGCGTGATCCCGGCGTACCGGGATAGAGTCCCACATCGGGCTCCTCTGCTGTGAGCCTGCTTCTTCCTCTCCCACTCCCCCTGCTGTGTTCCCTCTCTCGCTGGCTGTCTCTCTGTCACATAAATAAATAAAATCTTTAAAAAAAAAATGTAAATGTTGCAAAATTTCATTAAAAAAAAAAAAGAAAGAAAGCACTTCCTCGTACTGAGCTTTAAAACCTCCTTATTTTTTCCAACCATTTCTCTAAGCTTTGGCTTCTGGAGCAATGCAGAATAATCCCATTCTCTCTCCCAGAGCCTTAGGTATTTGAACACAGCTATCATTTGTATTTCTGAATTCATCTCAGGCTGCACTTCCCTTTCTTCAATGTATTCCTCTTGAGAAATATTTTCACAGTTATCACCTTCCTGTTCCTATTCTCTCACACACTGTGATACTTGGCCAAAGTCGGCTGAAAATGTGACACCTAGAACAGAACACGATATTCTAGCTGTGACTGATCTTAGCACATCTGAGTCAAGAGGAATTCTTTTGATCTGGACATGACCTTCCATCAACACACTCTTACAGGCTTTCATTCTTACCTCCTGTTCCCCTTCTAGGTGTGCTGTACTGTGGGCAAATAAACTTGGAATTTGGTCAAACAAAACTGTCGTGTCTTTTTTTCCTGAGTACCCAGGATCTAAGTATCGAGTTAAATTTCCGTTCCATTCACCTTGGCGATGGAATGTGTCCAATTTCTTCTTAAATTTGCCTCAGCACTGAAATAATTTCAAATCTTAATATCATATTTAACCACTGCCGATCTGTTATCTGTAAATCTGATAATACCTTTTATGGAATTTCCTGTGTCTTCATTCAAAGGACTGGAAATTTCCTGCAGTTTCTCAGGTTTCTTCAATAGCTAGGAATCCACCTGGCTGATTATCCATCTGAGCCACAAAGATTTCAAAAGAGGTGTCCAGTATCTTGTTGGATTCAGTGAATCTGGTACCTTTAAACCAATCTAAGCCGAACAGTTTCCCCAACAACAAACGCTACGGACATTTTATCATTGCAGTAAAATTTTAGGTGAGCCTCCAAGTTCTATGAAATAAGCAGCCAGAATGGGTGTAGAAACAAGAAAGCCTGTGTCATAGTCACCATTTCCCTTTTCTTGTACATACACAGTGGACCAGATGCACTGGATCTATATTTTATTAGGAAAGGCAACTCTGAGGTAAATTCAGCCAAATAAAAACTCAAGAATCACTCACTGGAGAGGGATATGTGAGGGGTTCTGTTCACTACCCCAATTTTCAAGATCTTTTTCAGACAAAGTCTTAAGTCTTATGGTGGGTGTGTCAGGAAAGGCTACCTTGATCTAGTATTTAGATCTTACAACGTTTACCCTTTGCCTTTGATACAGCTGGTTCTTAGGTGGATCTATTTCCCACGTGAATTTCTCCATTAATAACAAATGAAAAAGTAAACTTTGGACATTGACTGTTTTTCAAAGAAAATGAAAGCATGTATGTTTTATTTTTCTTTTTGCTTTTATTTTCACCAAACATTCATCAGAGAAGGCATATTCAATTTTGAGGGGCTATCCAATTTCAGAAGGGAGACACATAACTGTAATAATGTGTTGAGAGAAGAAAGAAGCCTTGGTCACTGCATCTATGCAGATGAAACAGGGTTTCTCTCTGAACACTTTTAGGGGCTCAGTTAACCATGCCTAAACCCAATTTGGGGGATTAGTATTTCAATTCAATTCCCTCAGAGCATGAGAAATTCTTCTTGTGCATGACAGCAAAGGAAAAAATGAAAAATGGTCATAAACAAGTCAGATGATCCATTGAGGAGGCAGGATTGCTCTACACATTGATTCATACACAAAGCCTAAAGGCAAAATGAGAAAGTAGAAAGTTAAGTCATTCCCTACTAGTTAAGGAAGGTACACGTACAAAATCATATCAATTAAAAGTTTTTTAAAAAATATTTTGTCCATTTTGCCTTGTTACACAATACAGTTTCTCAATTCTACAGAGCTACAGATTATTTACCTTTCATCCTATTAACTTTAGAAAAGCAAGATTTTCACGTAAATAGCTCAGGTGATAGCTCCTCAAGATAATTTTTAGTTATTCATCTAGGTAACATGCAGCATTCCTTCTAAAGGGAAAAAAGTCTCTATTAGGTGGTATAACATCATGCCTTTTCTTTCTCTTTTCTGTGGTAACCCCAAACAAACCTAAATCTCCTGGATCAATAGTCAAGAAAGACTTTATTATACGTTGTTCAATTCACAAATCTCAAATGCAAGTTGGCCAACAAAAATTTTTATAGTTTATCCACGATTCAGAATGCCTTATCAACACTGTAAGCTCTGATCTGAAGAAAAAGAAAAGAAAAATAGATGAATGGCTACATTCAAAAAGGCTTTAAAAAATAAGTCCTTAGTTTTGAATTATGCTAAAGAATAAGTACTTGAATTTATTGCTATGCTTTGGAAGATTTTAACTATCAGATGTGGACCTTAAATAAAAAGAACATCATAGCGCTTTTGTTTTCTTATGGATTTCAGTTTTAACACTGAAGTATGAAAGAAACGTGAGCTCATTGTCATGGATAATAATGCAACTTTATTGTGTGCAGCCTTTTTCACACCAAGTATTAGTTTTTCCATGTGAAATAAGTTAAGATTTAAAATGATAAAGTTACTGTTAAGGAGACACATAGAAAGGCAATAGAAAAAGCTGAAGAGAGTTTTTGTCTGAAACTGGAAAACAGAACAGTCTGGGGGAAAAAACAAAAGATATGAGAAAAGTACCACAGGCTAGAAAAACTACTTGGGGGGGAGAGAAGGGCCAGGCAATTGTCTCAGAGGGAGGGCAGGATTTCTTGTGCATGTTTAATGCATGTGCTTGGCAATAATAATCTTAGAATTTTCTTCTGTGTTGTTAGAGGTCTTAATTTTTCCCACTGTCTATAATTAATTTTATTATGCAGCATAATAAATATATGTATATATGTTTTTATTTAGCACAAAGTCCATTTGTCTCATTTTGTACCTCATCAGCAAAGTCATACCTCAGATACACAGTGGAAAACAACTGGAAGATCTATCAGAGTACATTCAAAGTTTGGATTTTTTAATCAAAAAAAATTTTTTTTATTATCCTATTTTGGTTTCCTTATTGAGTAGACTCCTAGGGAAAAGTAAGTACTGGGAGTTTACTGGTCTGCTGTAGAAGTAGAATTTAGACTCATAAAAAAGAAAGTTAAAGAGAGATCCAAAGGTTCACTTAAAATAAAAATCACCAGACAAGATAGGCTACGAAGAGCCTCCTCCCTGTGGCTGAGTTTAAGAACACATAACACTCTGGAGCAGCTGTCCTCAAACACCTCTGTCCAGAACCTACGCCTGTTCTGGAGTTTCTCAACTCTTTCTGCCCCACGTCAACTTTAGCTCTCTTCACTACACTGCCATTTGTGACATGTTTATCTGCCACTGCGGATGAGATGGCAGTAAAGGAGGCAAAGTCCCAACCACTTATCAGAACATGAGAAGAGAAACGTATCCTTGGACTTGCTTTAGTGCTCTAACTGGCAAGTATGCCAAAGGACTGACAATCTTATATGCTGAGGTGGAAAAGAACCTATAATACTAGATCGAAAATCCTCTAACACAAGACACAAAAACAATATACATTAGGCCAGTTCAGTTAAAACTCATACTTTTTTTGGTATTCTCTGACAGGACTTTAGAAAAGATAAACCCCAATGGAGGAACATAACTTAAGTGTGGCAGAAAGGTGGCAATCATAAGGCCTGAAATATAAAGATAAATGCATTACTGGGGCATATTCTCCTGGCCCTGAGGTATGTGGGCAAAAAGGTCACACTTTACCATGAGACAGAGGGTCAAAGGTGATGTAGGGCTCTAAGAAAATATTTGCCAGAGGAATGTGATGATTCATTTATCAGTCCAGAAATCCCAAGTACAAAACTTTAAGATATAAGAAGGATCAAATTATATAATGTATATGATTCAATTTAAAAATTCTTAGCCCTCTTACATTATATTATCTAGATTACAATAGTAAAAAATCAAATTACATTCATATGAAACTTTTATAAAAAGAAATCAAATCCATTTTTATGAAATTTTATAGTACAATTATTTTCTAATGGGTGTTTTCTTAGGTCTTGGTATTTATAATTCCATTTACATCTGCAAAATTTTTCAAAGCGATAAACAAAAGGCAGTCAATAGAAATCTAAACTTTCCTTTGCAAAACTCCCTTCAGTTTCCAGGCCAGTAACACATGGCGATGTCAACTTCTCCTCCAGACATGGACTGCTACCAAAGATCCCCAGTTTAAGGAGCATGCAGGCCTCTACTCATTAGGAACGCTTTCTGGTTTGGCTCACGTTTCAAGAAATTCTGGAGCATGTCCATGCCGTCCAGAGATCCCCCAGGTTTCAGGATTAGGTTTCTGTATTTCATTCCAACCTAATAAAATAAAACATCATGCCTAATAATTCATTGTTAAAGCAATTTTCCAAATCCCTAGATGCAAGAGAGAAAGGGGTAAGGGTGAAAAAAAAAAGGACTTTACTGTGTCTGGAGGTTCTCTTTTGCCTAGACTACAGGTCTGTAGTACTTATTTGTTTTGTAGCTATGAGATCTGAGGCTTACAAACTCTGGTCTTCTACACACCTCTTTATTACTGTCTTGTCTCCTTAAGAGTCTCAACAGTGAGCAAACAGACGAACAAAAAATAGCCAAATGGAATGTATAACAGATTCTTCTTGGTTATCCCATCTTCAAAGCTATTTCAAAAGGGTTAGCAAAGCCAGTGTTCAGGAAGGCCGCAAACATGGGGTCTGTGTACCTGTAAACAGTGGCACCACTATGGCCAAACATTTTTCTGAGGGGCTTATAGAAAACGCCTCATCTTTATGAATGGCAGTAGGACAATAGCACATGTCCCATGGTGTAGGGTAAGATATTTCTGTGGGCCTAGAGCTGGGAATAAAGATCTTTTTAAAGTTTTCTTTGGGGATGAGGTCTGGAATTTTAAAACACATTGCAGTTACCCTGCCTTTATTTACATAATGTATGAGAAAATAGAGTGAAAGAAAACGGCTGTAATTCAGAATCAGTGCTATTCAATATTTTCACTTCCTTTTCATCATTCTTTTTGGGGAAGCAAAGCAAGACAATTCAGTGAAGCCTAATTCTAAATACACATATAAAATAAGTACTTCATATATTCATTATATCATTTGATCAATATGGCTAATAGCCTTTTTTTGGAGAAAGAGAGAGAGCAAGTAGGGGAGGAGAGGGAGAGAGAATCCTCAAGCAGACTCCCTGCTTTTTTAAGAAATTAAAACAAGTAACAACAACAACAACAACAACAAAACCTGGTAAAATTAATTTTAATAAAATATTTTAACTGGTATATCTACATTATTTCAACATATATCAATATAAAAATTACGGAGATTTACTTTTTGTTGTAGGTCATCAAAATCTATGTGGTTTTTACTTTTACACCCAATTCTTCAGTTGCACCAGCCACATTTCAGGTGTCTGACAGCCACGGGTAGCTGCCCCAGTGGACAGGTGCAAGGCCGGGAACACACAAGGATCCTTAGAAGGGCCTGTTGGACAATATTCTAGTCTGACATTGAAAAGGCATGCAGTAATCTTGTTGCCTTATTTATAAGCTCTGGATAAATTTTCTTAAAAAGGGTAGTGCCTGTAATCACTGATATTTGAATTCCTGAAACCCTGGTAATGAAGGCTTAGAGCTAGATTTAATGTTCTTTAGGGGAAAAAAATGATGTGCCGTTTCTTACTTGGTCTGCAGCAATCCAAGACTGTTACAACAGCAATCGAGAGCCTAAAAAGGGAGTGATGGCTATTTCTACCAAAGACTTTATTATTCTAAGAAGTAGCAGCTCAGGGCTCTGGAGCCCAAACAATCTCCTTCCTTCCCTTCCCTTTCTTTCATTGCCCAATGTGCTTACATTTGCCTATAATGTTGAATCAGCAGGGGGATTGGGCAGGCTGGGGAAGAAAGCCTGTAGCAATATAGGAAGAACTTAGAAAATGTGAATTAAATTCATCTGCAGAATTACAAAAATACTTTAACCCTTTTTAATGGAAAAAATATAAGTATATACTAATAGCGGAGACAGCAGTATGATGAGCCCCAGGTACTCTTCATCCAAACTCCATAATTAATATTTACCTGCAGAAATTCTTAATGCTTAAGATCTGAGATTCTTTTCCTTATTAAAAGACATATTTCATTCCACAAATATTATAGGAACGTCAATGAAAATCTAGATTAAGGTAAAGAATAAATCTCCCACAATACCGGTATCTCACAAAACAGTCTCATTTGCACAGAGAACTGTGGTTTTAGGTAGCAAAGGAAAGCAGGCCCTTGAGGAGCTGCCCGGCACTGTGAAGACGCAGCTCAGGGCTCCTCCAAACAGTAAAGTCACCGTGGAGCCTGGAGCCGGGCGTTGTTCCGTCTCCCGCACAGTATGCGGCTCAGCACAGCTCCAGTCCTGCCCCGCTTACGGCTCCAAACAAGTTGATTCAATTTCCTGAATTACAGAGCAATGGTCTTTTAATAGTTTTATTTCCTTTGCAATGAAGTTTGGAGAACAGTTTAAGAGTCATTTTGGTAATAGAATCTTGCTTTTCTTCAAAAAAAAAAAAAAAAAAGGAAAAAAAAAAAAAAAAGAAAGAAAGGAAAAGAAAAGTTAAGTGAATTTTTGTGTTTTCCGAAGGTACTGGCTCTCTGGGTGTGAGAACACCGTCTCGGAGACTTATGCCACAGGTGGAAGGAGTCTTTGCCCAGAGTTATTCTATTTTGTTTACATAATAAAGAAACTTGAACTGAGAGCAAAGCAGAAAGAGAAGTTCTAAGACAACCATGGAGATTTTTCATGCTGAAAAAATCCTTCAGTACGATCTGCATTGCACATAGTAAGAGCTTCTATTAACTATTCCATGAAGGTGAGTAACATTAGTCACCTGTGTGGTTTTCAATCATGGAAGATGAGAGTGTATCTATTGGCGACTGTCCAAGTCCTCTCTAACAGGGGTGTTTTCTAAAGAAGGGTCAGGAGTTTGGGAGTCAGGGCCAAACCTGAATCTTGGCTTCACCCTAGGCTCTGTGGCCATGGGCCTTGGTTTCCTTACCTGTCAAGTAGGACTATGCCTCCCTCACTTAGCTGATGGGGAATGAGAAATGATTTCAGTACACTGCCTCCTCCCTAATGAACACACGGCAGCCAGGGGCTCTCAGTAATCCTCAGGGATCACTTCTGCCCCTCTCACACTGGCCCTACGTTCAGTGTCTCAAGTATAGAGCAGGGATACAGATGCACTCCTGGTTTGGCATCACCATAATATTAGTTCTGTCTCCTAATAAAGCTAAAAAAAGCACAAGACTTTGTCTCCATTATTAATAAGAAAGAGACTCCCCAATTCAGTAGGAATATTAAGTAGGAGAGACCAGGCACTCATTTTATCTAAGAATATGTACCCTTTATTTGAGGTAATATTTATTTATTTACTTACTTATTTATTTTTAAAGATTTGTTCAGCAAATTATTTTAGAGAGAGAGTGTGTGTGCAAACTGGGGGGAGGGACAGAGGGAGAAGGAGAGAAGCAGACTCCGAAATGATCATGGAGTCCCACCCAGGGCTCGATCCCATGACCACAAGATCATGACATGAGCTGTAATCAAGAGTTGGATGCTCAACCGACTGAGTCACCCAGGCACCCCCTGGGGTAATATTTTAAGAACAATATGACTTGAAGGAAGGATGCCATCATCTGTCAGTAATGAGAATGTATAAATGGCCAACAGCCTGGGTCTCCTGCTATCTCGGGCATCCGTGAGGCAGCACATGCAGACTTCCACTGCCTTCCAACCCTCCCTCCTTCCTGTTGTGACTGACTCTGGGGAGGAGAGCCAGAGCTGTCTCTTTCCTACTCTGAGTAACAGGCATCAGGGCAGAGTGTCCACCTGAGCACAGGTGATGACGAGCAGGCATCCCACAGGCTCACTGGGTGAATTTAAGAGTGGACTTTGAACGTTTCCCTCCACAGCCCATCTGTGAACTCCTTCCCAACAGCACACCCTTTGTTTTCTATGAGGGTGGGGAGATCGTGGGTGGAAAAAGAATACCTTGGACAACAACAAAGAAAAAGGAAGAGAGTCAAAGACTGGTGCTGGTAGTCAGGGAGATGGGAACAAGAACAGTGGGTAGGAATCTTTGCTCCATTCGAACAGGCCTTCTGGAAACCTTAAGCAAAGTTTCAATTTGTGAGGGTAGACAGAAGTTTTTTTCATGGGGAGGGAGATCAGGAAAAAAATAAAAAGGCAGCCAGTGTGTACTGGGGGAAGGGGAGGTGGATGGGGAGAACGACCAAAATTAAATGTAATAGTTCTGAAGCAGAGGACACACAAAAATGAACAAAACAGCTCCTATTACAAGGGTCTTATGATCTAGGAGGTGAGATAAAGGAATAGACACTTAACCAAGCAGATTATTAGGGTTCAAAGAGAAATACAGAGAAGGGCTGTAAGAACACAAAGGAAGAAAAAGTGCTTCCAGTTGGTTGGGATTCGAGACTTAGAAGGTCTGGCCTTGTAAATATGTAAGAAGTTAGTTGGAAATCAATTCCATTTCCTTCCTTTATCCTCAAATCAGGCAAAATCTAAGTCTATTGGAAAAGGCTGAAGTGTAAGAAAAATCAGCTTGGGGGTGGTACATCCGGAGAGCTGAAGCAGAAGTTAATCCATTTGGAAGGACTTGCAGGAGAGGAAATTTCATATTCTCCCTTAGCAACACATTACAGCAGGAACTGGGCCTAGAATTCTGATTGAGGGGCACTGGAACACTTAGCTTTATATTGCACATTCTCTGTCAGGTAATTCTCTTGCATGTTAACCCCAAATTCATCATGTTTCTGTGTCTGTTATTATATGTAAAGATCCAGTTACATTACAGATTAAAATACAGCGATACTAGATTTTTTTTTCCCTCTTCATTGACGGAAAAACAAAGGTTAGCAATTTCTCTAAATGCAAAAGAGGTGGAAGATAATTCTAGCTTAATAATATAATTGTCTTTGAATCCACAATGTCTCTTACCTCTTAGGAAATTTTCCCACAATGAAGTTGCCTTATAAAAAGAAATGGCCCTAGTTAAAATGCCCCCATTTTTTTTAACCCTATGATTAGCTGCTGTATTTTGAAACTACATTTGGTGACCTTAAAGATATCTTCAAAGAGCCCCTAGAGCTTGCCGGAAAGAATTATTCCCAAGCAGCTCCCTTCCACAGTTATTTAAAAGAAGAGCTGGAGAAGGAAAAGATTTGTCTGATAATGAGACTTCTCCATATTCTACTAGAAACAAAGACTTTAGAATATATTTAACAAACTAAACAGTTAAGATGGTCTATCTATTTACAATGAAGATGAGAGAAAATCACAAATAAAACCAGAGGTAGCAAACTTCTGGCTATTATAGATAAGTGGCCAATTCTAATACTTTGATAGAAATCTTCAAAACAGAATGAAACCATTGTACCATAAAATATGCTATTGCTACATTTGGTATTCAGAAGACTATAGGTTTGGGGTGCTTGGCTGGCTCAGTTGGGAGAGCATCTTACTCTTGAGCTTGGGGTTGTGAGTTCGAGCCTCACGTTGGGTATATAGATTACTTAAAAAAAAAAAAAGCTTTATATTTGACCCTTCCTATTATTGTTTTCCCAGTGAGTAGGGCACTTTCTACAGTTAGGCTTGCTAAGATCTGGAATGTTTCTCAGAGCAGACCTTGAGCTTTGCAGGATGGTAAGAGGTTACAGAGAGAAGGCCTGGAGATGTTCGTTTGTTTATATCAATGGCCAGGACCAATAATGTCAAAGGCATGTGATCTTTTAGTCTACAGCCTCTCTAGAGTCTGAGGACTGAGAATAGCAGGCTCTGATTCCTCAAAGGGCCACAGCACTATCTTCTCAAAATGATTCAAACACTTCCTAGGTGAAACTAACATGCCATTATGTGTCAACCATACCTCAATAAAAAAAAAAAAAAAAGATGTCAACCTTATATAGCTACAGTGGTACCAATATGTACTCAATTGTGATGCTTATTAAGAAACCTAAGACAGTCTAATTCTCCTTCCTTTCAAGGTGTCCTTTTATTTGTTTTCTTGCTTTTGTTGTGGTTTATTACTGAAAAGTTTCTAGAGTCTATTATTTATCCTTATTACAGAATTTTTATAATGGCTTTGGGAAAGTCTTTTTGATTCACTATGCTGGGCAATAATAACTGGTCCCTTTCTATTAAAAACTATGTAATTCTAGAAAATATAGCAGAATTCAGTGATGAGGAAAAAGATATAAAACATATTAGGGAGGGTGAGGGCCTTGAGACAACATAGTCTGTGTGAGATCTTGTGATTGCTCTGATACTCAGGACTTCAGATCAAATTCAGTATTTCCTTATACTGTAAAAAATCTTTGGGGGCACCTGGCTGGCTCAGTTGGAGGAGCATGCAACTCTTGATCTTGGGGTTGTCAGTTCAAGACCCATGTTGGGTGTAGAGATTACTAAAAATTAATAAATAGATAAGTAAACTTAAAAAAAAGTCCTTCTCTTCATCACAACAAACCTGTAATAATGACAGATGTTTTTTGTAGAATGGGATTACCGTCTCAAAGTATTAACTTTTATTTATTTATTTAATTTTTAAAGACTTTATTTATTTATTTGACAGAGAGAGAGAGACAGCCAGCGAGAGAGGGAACCCAAGCAGGTGGCGTGGGAGAGGAAGAAGCAGGCTTCGCACTGAGCAGGGAGCCCGATGAAGGGCTCGATCCCAGGACCCCGGGATCTTGCCCTGAGCCGAAGGCAGACACTTAATGACTGAGCCACCCAGGTGCCCCCAAAGTATTAACTTTTAATAAGTGGATATTTGAATTTTGTAAATCAGGTATTACTTTAAAGCAAACATTTGCAAAACAAACGAACAAACAAACAAACAAACAAAAAAAAAACCCAGAGCAAACAAAACCAAACAGTGCACTTGTAGGAGGGAACAAAATGGCTATTTAAAAAGCCATTTTAGTATCTGCTACTGCAGGGAAGAGTGTGAGGGTTGGATGCAAAGGGATTTCCCCTTGGTCACTGTAGCCAGATTCACTACTGTTGTGACAGCAGGGGAGCAAGAAATGATATGATATCCCAGAGTATTCGAGAGGAAAGAAAACGGGAGGGATTAAAGCTAGCTTCATGGCATAAAATGAATAATATACAGCAATGTCAAATCCAGAATTACAGTAAAACTGAAAACTGTTTTTAACACCACAAGGCAACAATTCCAAGTTGTTTGGGAATTTTGCTTTCTCCAAGTTCAACCCAGGTCCCTGGTCTTAAATTAAAAGTAGTCTGGCTGTCTGCCAAGCTGTGAAGCTTGAGAATAAGAGGAAGTACATAGAAGCATAGTGGCAGGGATTGAGGCTGCTGGACTTGCAAGTTCCTTGGGGTCCACTGGGATCAGAACTTTGGTTGTCATGTTGACAGATGGGAGAGAAGCGGTCACGGTGGAGGGTGCTGGAGATGTGGCTGTGTGAGTGGAAGCACAGAGGAGGTGAGTGAGGAAGCTTACTTGAAAAAGGTACTGTTAGCACTTATGCCAGGAAGCCTCACCAACTAGTAAGAGCCAGTAACAGGTCATAATTGTACCTTTGTATAACTAGACCTAGTGTCTCTTTAATCATTGTTTTCTGATTTCGGCAATAATAATGTGCTCTACATAAAAATAAGGAAAAGTGCCACAGAAAGCACAGAAAAATATTTAATAATCACTCATCAAGTTATCACCCGATGCTAAGAATGAACATTTGATGTACTCTTTTTCTAAACATATATTTTAAAATAAAAATTTACATTCTATGGTACAAAACATTTTATTTTTTTAGTTTATTTATTTTTAAAGATTTTATTTATTTATTTGACAGAAAAAGAAAGAGTGTACAAGCAGGGGGAGTGGAGAGGGAGAACCAGGCTCCCCGCTGAGGAGGGAGCCTGATGCAGGGCTGTATCCCAAGACCCTGAGATCATGACCTGAGCTAAAGGCAGACACTTTAACCAACTGAGCGACCCAGGCGCCTCCAAAATATTTTATAACCTGTTTTTTTTCTTTCCGCTTTGTGTAACAGTTAATATTAAAAATTCCAGATATAAGAAAAAGCTTGTTGAAGCCCCTTCCTCAAGCTCAAGTCCATTCTGCTCTTCAAAAAATGGAAAGGCCACTTTTGGTTTGAATGATTTGGAAGATTTCATAAGTGAGTGGCCATTTTAGTAGGGTCTTTAAGAATGGTTAAATTTTGGGGGCACCTGGGTGGCTCAGCTGTTAAGCGTCTGCCTTCAGCTCAGGTCATGATCCTGCAGTCTTGGGATAGAGCCTCACGTCAGGCTCCCTGCTCAGCGGGAAGCCCGCTTCTCCTTCTCCACTCCCTCTGCTTGTGTTCCCTCTCTCGCTGTCTCTCTGTCAAATAAATTAATTAAAAAAAAAAAAGAACGGTAAAATTTTTAAGAGGCATAGACAAGAAGGCACACATCTTAGGTGGAAGAACGAGAATGAACAAATTTGCGAAGGTGCAACGACCTACAGGAACACACAAATTTGGCTCACACACAGAATTCTGGGAAGTAAGGAAGGGATTTGATGGCTATGCTAAGGACTGTGAACAAGGAGAGGACTAACAAGAATCAGGAATTAAATAAAAAGAAAACCCAGTAGTTAAGAGCCTTAGGAAGTTGGCCATCGGGTCATCAGCGGTAACTCTGGAGAGAGAGTAACTTTCCAGTTCAGTTGGTAGAGGCAAAAGCCAGATAAAAAAGGTTCGCCAAGACTGTTTCTTACAGTGAGAAATTAGGTAAAAAGAACAACTGAGTAGTAGCAATAGGGTTGTCAGAGTCAGTAGCAATAGCCCCAGTTTTTTCCCAAGACAGCAAACCAGTAAGGCTTGGTATGAGAGACATCTCTGACACAGAAGGAAAGAAGATAAGTACTGAAGTATACAAGGAGAAAAAAAGATGAAGTACTCAGTCTTGATGACTTTACTTTTCTTAGTGGAGAGCAGAGAGGTAGTGAGAGACTCAGGGGAACGCGATAAGGGAGGTGGACAGGACAGCAGAGTAACACTGGGTGTCCAGACAGTTCGGATAGCATGACTTTGTAGTGGGGCAACATGGATTCACTACAATCTTCTCCAGAAAACTCTGAATCCCAAGGGTACCATCTCTAAGTGAGATGGTGGAGGAATCCAGGGCTGGGCACTTGGCACAAGGTCATGCAGAAGTCAAGATATTTATGAGAACAGTCAGTGGTTGACCATTGTAACAGGCTGGCCAGGGAATGGAAGGAGGTGTATAGTAACCTAAGAGCCTGGGTAGGGTGGGATGGAAGATGGTATGATTGGAAAGGCTAGTGTATAGAATGTAGGTGTCCTGGAGGTGTTTTTTTTGGGGGGCGGGGGGTGGGAGGGGATGGTGGTGTAAATTACGGCAATGTATTTCACCATATATGTTTGAGGCACTACGCAATCCAGAAACAAAGTTTGGGAGAACAAATTAGTCGGTTAAAATAAGCACAGAGAGCCTGATTTTGAAAATTTGTTCTTCTAACTTCTGAATCAAACAGAATAAAAAGCATACTGGAAAATGTATCAGCCCTAGAAATAATCTGACAGCTGAGTCTTCAACAAGAGTGGAGACTGGGGGACTGTAACTCAGGAAGGTTTGGCTGGTAGCCACCTGGCAGTCAATTCACTGTACACAGAAAGGAATGGCTCAGGTTAATGAAGCAGCTTAAATTACTTAGAGGCATTTGGGTTGCAAACTACATCGTAGGTGGGGTATGCCAGCTACAGAGAAAGGATACCTCCCACAGAAAATGTATAAAGAAACTGTGTAGAGAATATCAGAACATATGCAGACTATTTCTATCAGGAAGGAGTTTACCTTTCCTTCCCAACCTCCTATAAAACTAAAACATTGTACCGCACATGTCAAAACTAGCTGCTATAAATGCTCAAATGCATAAACAAAGCTTTGAATTTTAATTATGCAATATATTGGAATGTTAATAAGCACGAAAATGCAGGTTTTTTTTTTTAAACTTATAGAATTAGAGTTAATCACCTGTGCACTGCAACTTAATGATGTATGATATGAAAAGATGCAAGACTTAAAAGTTAAAAGCTGTTACCAAATCTCTTATTCTAAAATCTAGGTGCAATTAATATTTTACACTATGAAATAAAGGGGAGGGAGCAACTGCAAAATTAACAAAAGGAGAAAAGAAAATACAGTACCTCTGGATTCATTATCCCTTCTTTTTTAAAACAGCTGTAAAACATGTCCATGGAAAATACTTCACTCCAAAGATATCCATAATATTGGCCATCATATCCCCCTGCCAAATGTCCAAAAGTGGCCGGCATATTTGTGCCTTTAAAGAAAGATACATTTCAATCAACGTGATGGCCAATGTTAATCAGGTTATCAACTGACTAAGGTTTCCTTATGCGGAGCCCCGACACTGGGGAGAAGAGACAAGCAGGATCTTACCTGTACTCCCTGGCTTTACCTGTGTCCTTGGCCAAGATGTTTACAAACTTCTCTGCTACGATGACTCAACCTCGGAGATGGTTTCGGCCCTAAGCTCTGGAATGCCTAACAATAGTTTCAGAGGCTTTGTCCACACCCACCAGAGAGCTCAGTGTTCCAGAACTGCTCAGTCCTTTCTTATCCCTTAGACATGTGTCTTACAGATACTCTGATCGTAAGCCTACTCTTTGTCACAACTCTTTCTATCTAAAATGTGTCAGAACGGCACTTATTTTAGGTTCATAATTACTGAGAAAGAACTCTTTATTTAAAAAGCTAAAAAGGTTTTACCAACTCTGTCTACCTCGAGGGCTACTTTTAAAAAGGGGGTTTTGTCCAAGTGGCCTCAGGCACAAAGCTGGTATATGCTCCACTATAAACAGATCACAAAAGGAAGTGAGGAGCCTGGACTGACTCAGTTCACTCTTCTGACCTTTAGTATCACTATGAATGCGATGGATTCATTTAAATAACGACTTCGCCGGTGAAAAAAGTCTCGTTACCAAACTATGTATACGTGAACAACTACATGTTGGCTTCAAATATATAACTATAAACGTGAACACACACGTGTGTGCACCTCCTCACCCACCCCCATGAGTGCCATAAATACTGAGTTACAAAGTGCTAAACTGCCTTAACCGATCTCAGAACCAAAAACAGAAGCAAGGTAGAAGTTTGTGCTTCTCTCTAAAACTGCCCCTTCTGCCAATTTCTCAGTGAAATCTCTGGGAAGTCGCGGTGCATACACGGAGGGAGGAGTCAGGTGGGTGCTGCCAAACGTGAATGGCTTTCTCTGCTCTGGGGTGGAGGCCAATTGCTCATGCCTGATTACACTAAAATGCTGCAGAGCTGGAGCCACCTTTCCTTTAAGCACTTTTGGACAGGGTAACTCCTACGGACAGAGTAAGCTTATCTGAAAGTCACGGCCTGATTATAGGAATCAGAAACAAATTACGTGAGGTAAGCTGCCTGACGAACTCTGCCTTCCCTGGCAGTGTTGGTAGGAGTATACCCTGCGCCCCAAGGAGAAAGTGAATCCACATCTTGGTATTTACCTACCCGGAGTAGCTGCAACGCCTAAGACCTCTGTGCAGTATTTGGCATATTCACTTGCAGCGTCTAGCGATGCGTTCGTATGGAGAGACTGATCGACTTTGCTCAGAACAATCTGGCGTAAGGTCAGAAGACCTAATAACATAAGAATGTTTGGGCATGTTTTGGAGAAGAGAGAACTACGTGTTCTAATATCACAAGATCAAAGATTTCGAAAACTGATGCCTGTAGTACACAGTACAGAATGGGAGCAAGGTATCTCCTTTAAGATTTAGAAGGGGTGGACTTTTTTTCTTGGACGCGATCCCAGTATATTTAGCAGTCTTCCCTCCCCAGGTTAGCACTCTGAGGGTACTATCATTATTAAAGGGGAAATAAGTTCTATAGAAGAAGAGGCCAGCAATTCTCTATTAAGCAATTCTAATGTATTTTCCTTTTCTAAAATTACAAGTCATACCTGTGTTGACCAGTCTGGAAGCAACAAGTTTTTCAAGCAGATCATCCATAATAGGGCTTCCATCTTTATAATGTTTTGACAGTCTTCGGAGGGAATCCATGTCCCATACCCAATTCTCAAGCATTTGTGATGGCACCTCTACAAAATCCGTTTCCACATTTGTTCCACTAAATCGTGCAAAATCAGTCTAGAAAGCAAACACATAGGTCTTTTTTTAAAGCACTGAATGAAAATGTGATGAATCATAATTAAGACTCTCTAAACTTGGGTACCTGGCTGGATCAGTTGGTACAGCATGCGATTCTTGATCTTGGGGTCGTGAGCCCCACAGTAGGTATAGAGATTACTTAAATATTTAAAAAAAAAAAAAGACCCTCCAAAACTTAAGTCAGAATCAGAGTCAACTGCCTCTTTGAATAAAGGGTTAGGATAACTTCAAATTTAAATGGAAACAAAACACAATAGCCAAGCAGCCTGAAAAATAACCACCAAGTACTCTATGTTAAATTAATATTTCATTCTTTTGAATCATAGACAAACTTGGAACAATCATCAGGAAACAGAACTGAAAACAAAAATCAGTCTGAGTTAAAACTAGCCTTATGCTTTAGAAGTAAAAATATTTAAAAATTTTTTCCATTAGAAATGAATAGATTTTTTTTTAAAGATTTTAATTATTTATTTAAGAGAGAGAGAGAGACAGCCAGCGAGAGAGGGAACACAAGCAGGGGGAGTGGGAGAGGAAGAAGCAGGCTCCCAGCGGAGAAGCCCGATGTGGGGCTCGATCCCAGAACGCCAGGATCACGCCCTGAGCCGAAGGCAGGCACTTAACGACTGCGCCACCCAGGTGCCCCAAAAATGAATAGATTTAAGACAATTTCTCCCAACTTCTCTTTTGTTTGCTTCCT
Source organism: Ursus arctos (assembly GCF_023065955.2). Taxonomy (NCBI): domain Eukaryota; kingdom Metazoa; phylum Chordata; class Mammalia; order Carnivora; family Ursidae; genus Ursus; species Ursus arctos. Next base: position 53,246,502 of record NW_026623067.1, on the reverse strand, counting down.
TTTACTTATTCAATACATGCTTTTCCGGGGGCACATGTCACTCTATTTAACTACTCAAGTTTTAATCAAAATCAAAGAGTTAAATGACACCACTGCAGACAGATATCGTTTGCATGTATGTTATGCTTTGTGTTCTAAACTTTAAATAAGTGATTCTAAGAAAACCGTGCTGTAGAAAGCCTCGTCGTACCTCTCAGGATAGAAGAGGGTACCTTAACACAAGCCACTTCAGTGGGAGTTAGAGCTGCGGATCGGCTGGCAAGTGGGGTGAGTGAAACGCGGCTATCGTTTCCTGGACAAAGGATACACTCAGGAGTTAAGGTATCCCTTGTTAAAATAAAGGACTTATTCTGAGGGTGTGGGCTAAGAGTTCAAAAAGTTTTTTTTTAAAAAAGTGAAGTTCAGTAAATTGTCGAATCAGATGTCAGAAAAGCTCTTGCTCAGAAAAGAGGGGAATTCACTAGAATAGGCTGATATTTTCGAACCCGCACACCATCCACAGAACCCCACCGGCAGAGGAGATTCCGCATTAAACCAACTGGGTCATCTGCAGAATGGGGGGTATCGCTGTGCTGTCCTTCCCTGAACCTCTGTCCTGTTTCCCTCTTCAGATGTGTGACGACACCCCGACCCCTCCCTGACTTCTCTGTCCCTGCGGCTCTGCAGAGACGGGAAAGGAAGAAGGGCTTAAGCACCGGAGGATGCCGCAGCTGGGACGCCGCATCAGCAGCAAAGAATGATTCTGCTTTTGGCCCAGGGCAGAAGCACAGATGTCAGAGCCATTGCACATTCTGCCTTCCTCTCTTTATGCAAAAAAATGTTTTGCTTGACTTCCTATTATAATTGCGCTGATTCTAGATATGAAGAGCTGCAAATACTGAAGGGCCAAAGGGGATGAAATTCATGAGGCGCTGGAATGAGGCCACCTGTGTTTGAGGACATCCCAATAAAAAATTCTTACAGGAAAGAAGCAAGGGTTCCAGAAAACTGAATATTTTGCCTCTTTCTGGCATATAATCTTCTAAAATAACAAACATCCTACACTTAGATAAAACAATCTGATACAATAATCATAATGGCCGACATCTATTGAGACTTTACCACATAAGGCATTATGGATTATCCGATTCAAATTCCAAAATGACTGTATGAAGTACATACTGTAACCTCTGTTTTGAGGTAACGAAATTGAAACATAATGAGATTAACAGGAGAGCTAGGATTTGAAACCAGGTGGTCTGACTCCAGAACCCACGGTTTTAACCACAATTGCTCTAGTGCCTCTCTATCTTATAAGAAAAATGAAAAACATAAAAGGTTACATTATGATGTTACAAAGTGGCTAGATCTTCCTGGACGTTATCTAAAGTAGAAAAGTCTTATATCAAACTTGCCTTCATAAGAAGAGCAAAACTGAGGTCTCAGCTGTGCTTTCTTAGCAATCCTACTTCCTCTCTATACTGGAAGATGTTTCAAGGACCAAACCTGAGGCTGGGTGTAAAGGTCAGCCTTTGTGACCACCTGTCCTGCACTTGGGATTCTGTCATACTGACTGCACGATTTTCTAAAGATTACAGTTTTTAAATAAGTAGTAACAGAGCAAATAAAGACAAATAAATCACACCATCAGCGACCACTACACAATTATTTTAAGAAAAATACACATTTTGTATATTCTGCTTGTGTGAATATTTTGCCGTCAACATTTGCAAATGAGGGTGCAAATCAACCCCAAATAACAAAATGTATGTGTGTGTTTGAAGGCGGTGGTGGTGGTATTTCAGAACCTAGAAAAACATGAACAAATGAATAACTCATGAGCTAAAATTGAATAAAATAAAAATTAACGCAGTTATGTCATTCAGAGTAGAGAAGAGAAGGCTTATTCTGTCCAAAGCCATCGGGTGGTGGGGGAGAGAGCACAGCAAATGAATGAACAGATCAACAATGTCTTCTAAAGAACAAAAGGAAATGTTTGCAAGGAGTAAAAGCTAAAAATAACCCTACCGCTTACTAATTTCCCGAAAGTCAGTCACGCTGTTTCTCTGTGTGCCCTTTGAGCAGTATTATTTAAATATTTTTCAAATGAGGAGAACAAAGAACCTACGAAATTCAAAAGCTCAATTTCCAGCAAACGACTAAATTCTAAAAAGAAAGGAATCCACAGTGAGCCACTGTATTAAGTCTACAAAGAAACCCTGAACAAGTCTTAGGATCTAGTAGCCTGTTGGGGGTCTGACACTCAAAACAGCACTACTGCTGAATGATTACTCACTGTTGACCAGCCAGCAAACACCACTCCCTAGTTTTAAACTGTAGGTTCCAAAGAACCCTAAAAAGTCCTTTATATAATATAGTTTTCAGTAAGAACAATTTGAAGGTGATGAATATATAGCAGATTATAGGCTACAGTAATTACTGATGTTAATTTACTTCCCAGATAAAGCAGAGCATTGTGAAATAAACAAAAATAATCTGATTAACAAATCACTTTGCAGGTGACACTTCAAAATGTTTTAGAGCGTTATTGCTGCAAGAAAGGTTTTGACAATAAAAGCCTAGAAAACAAAGTAAACTTAGATTTCTGTTTGGTTATAATTTCTTGAGAGGAAGAAAGTTGTCTAAAATGATGAGATTTTTCATTATTACCTTTTTAAACAGAAAATAGGATGCCTAAAATATACACTGTTACAGATTTTCACAACAGATCATTTGATGTTACAGGGATTAACTTCTCAATTCAGACAACACAACAGGAGCTGGAGCAAAATTATATAAACTAAAGCTCAAAAGTCATGTGAGCTTTTGGTGTATTTAAAGACCAAAGTCTTAATAGATTATTGTTCTAATTAAGTGACCAAATGCTTTCAGCGGTTGCAACGGAAGTTTTATATTCATGATACCAAATCCCAACTCAAAGAAAAAGAAGTTGCTGATATCAGTAAGTGTACTGTGTTTAGAAGAAACGGCCCCAGGAGAATGGACTCTGGCTGTCTGAGGTGATCCCCTATTGATTTCCTAGCGTCATTCCATATCCTGACCTGTCTGATTTACCCCCAAATCCAGGGATGCTGCAGATGTTTATGTAACAAAGCATTAAAAAAAGAGAAGTGCCACTGTCTCCCAGACTTTGCCACAAATAGGGGGTTAAAGTTCATACTTTTAACTTCACATACCCCTACCCATCAATGGAAGTAATAATAGTAATAAAGAGACCCTGAATAACACTTTGCTAACTTGCTTATTAATCTTCACAGCAGCCCTATAGTTCAGCAGATCAGTATCACCACCATGATTTAAAAGACAATCTGCAGAGGTCTTAAATACTACTTTTTTTTTTTAAGAGAGAGCTCGCTCGCTTGCACGTGCAAGTTGGGGCGGGGGTGGTGGTGATGGTAGGGTAGTGGGGAAGGGCAGAGGGAAAGGGAGACAGAATCTTAAGCAGGCCCCACACCCAGCATGGAGCCTGAGGCTCTGAGATCATGACGCAAGCTAACATTAAGCATTAGTTTTGTGTACACATGTGTGTATATACAAGGAAATAAACACACAAATAAATAAAATAACAAAAAAGAGATTCTGAAAATAATCACTTCTAACACTGATGATGGAACCTCTCACTGTGCAGGGCCGGGGGTAGGGAGCAGAGGCAAGGCTGCTGCTAAGTGTTTACTGTACTTGAGGACTAAAGCTGAAAGGTCACCTCACCCAGAGGGAAATGCGGAACTAGATAAACTCATTCATTCCGCATATGCTTACGTGTGGTTGATTTAGAGGGAATGTCATTTAGGAGGCGAAGGAGAAAAGAGTCCATCCGACTTGGGACACATACTTGGGAGAGCAAATTCTGACCACGTGACACAGTGCTGTTTCCAGGGCGTGGACTGAGAGCACGAAAGTGGTTACAGGCAACAGAGTGGTGAAGAGCATGACCACCAGACTGTGGGCGAACAACCCAACCCTCTTGAGTCTCAGTTTTCTCTACTTGGAAATGGGGGGAATAATAGTTTAATAAGAGAAGTAGGTTGGTAAATCTACTTCAGGAAATACTGTGAGGGTAAAATTAATAAATGAAGGTAAGGCACTGATTACAGTGTCTGGCATGTGGTCAGTGCTCACTAAATCTTGGCTGCTATTAGCCTCCTTAGTCTGCCCAGTTTGCCTAACCAGGTATGGTCTTGGCTGGTCTGATCCTGCTTGTTCTTGGCTTCCTCCAAGGACCTATTTTTCGGTGTTAATACTGAAGATTAAACAAACCCACATTCTTTTCAACTCATTTCCCACCATTCACAATACTCGAAACTGCTCATGCTGCTCTAGCTTCAGGAATCAAATTTCCAAATAGGCAATAAACATTAAAACAACAGAAAAACAAACACAAACCTGCTGGCTTTTTTTTTTTTTTAAATAGATTTATTTATTTAAGAGAGCAAGAGAGTGTACATGAGTGGGAGGGGCAGAGGGAGGGGGAGAGAGAGAACCCCAAGCGGACTCCACAATGAGCACAGAGCCTGAGGTAGGGCTCCTTGTCACGACCCTGAGATCACGACCTGAGCTGAAACCAAGAGTTGGAGCCTTAAGCACTATGCTACCCAGGCACCCCTAAATCAGACGGTTTCTAATCACCTTCCACAGATCTTTACCCAAAAATCTACTGAGGGTAGGCATTTGTGAATTTCTTAAACAGGAGGTGACAGTACTTTGCCTCATGGCAACTTTTTTCCTCCTCTTAAATTATGACTCGTGTGCTATGTATTGATCCCCAAAGGGTTGAATTATGTATAAATATAGTTAGAAGAATACTTCAAATATGTATGGCACTTAATGCTTTCCCAAGTACCTTTCACATATTATTAAATCTTGCAGGCACCCAGGGAAGTAGGTATGAGCACTGTTGTCCTCATTTATGAATTAGAAAAATGAGATGGCTCAAGAAGTGTAATAACTTGCTAAAAGTCAAACAGGCCCACAAGCATATGGAGGATTTTTAATAAAGTGTTGTTTTTATTTTGTTTAAGATTTACTTATAAGAGAGTGAGCATGTATAAGCTGGGGGAGGGGCAGAGGGAGAGAATCCCAGGCAGACTCCCTGTTGAGCGTGGAGCTCTACATAGGGACCTGATCCCACGACCCAGAGATCAGGACCTGAGACGAAACCAAGAGTCAAGATGCTCAACCGACTGAGCCACCCAGGTGCCCCTAAGGCAGTTCTTATCCTAACACTAGGGTGCCTTCCTGACCCCTGTACCTCAGGGTTTATTTACAAGACAAGAAGCTCTCTATTAGCCTTTTGACCAAATTAACACATTATTTGGAATTACATAATTTGAAGTTTTTCTGCCCTTTCATCCTTTTCACTTTTAATTAGTAAGGCTTTATTGTGATTCTGTGCTGCTTTAAGACTTATTTATTTTATTTTATTTTTTTGAGAGCGAGAGAGAGAGTGCACATACACGCAGGAGCGGGACAGAGAATCTCAAGCAGACTCCACTGTGAATGAAGCCCGATGCGGGTCTCGATCTCACAACCACGAGATCGTGATCTGAGCTGAAACCAAGAGTTGGATGCTTAACCAACTGCAACACCCAGGCACGCCCTGTGTTGCTTTAAAATAATGATCTCTAACAGTGTACAACTCACTACTAATGTGCACACCAACACACATGTCATTATGGAAGCTGTTAAGAAGCATTACTCTTCTTTTCTAGCTAAGTTCAAAAGGCCAGTGATTACTGAGAGCTCAAACCACAGTAACGTCAAGAAACAAAACAGATACTACCTCTTGATTGCTATCTTCAAAATTATATGCCCCATAGTATCAACACAAGAAAATATGAGTGAAACTCATCTCCTGAATGATGAAATAGTAGACGTATTGACTAGTGCACCTACTGTTTGAAAACTGGGTGTTCCTGCAGTCCCATTTAAATATTACTATGACAAGCTCCAACGAGCTCTTCTGGTCACCACACTTGCACAATGCCAAAGTGGGGAACCCAAACACTGAGCTGCCATATCTTAAAATCAATCTAATGGATGTGTATGGCAAAATTTTTTTTTTAACTAGAGAAAGAGAGAGAGGAAGGGAGGGACAGAGGGGGAGAGAGAGAAACTTAAGCAGGCTCCTCACCCAGTGCGAACCTTGATGTGGGGCTTGATCAAACAATGCGTAGATTATCACCTGAGCTGAAATCAAGAGTCAGACACTTAACTGACTAGCCACGCAGGTGCCCCTGTATGGCAAATTTTTAATTCACATATTTCTCAAAGAAGTCAAAAGTATTACTAAACACAGAAGCTATTAAGCTCCTTATTCACTACCACCCAGTTTAGGTCAATACAAAAGGTTCTGAAATTATTATAAGCTGCAGAAAAGTGGTTCTTTGCCTATTACTTCTGAGACAAAAGTACTGATTATTGGTTCCATATACAATTAACTTAAAAGTTCTTTTTAAAATTTTTTAATTGAGCTGTAGTGGACATATAATATTATATTAGTTTCAGGTGTACAACATAGTAATTTAATGTTTATATCTTTAAAAGTTCTTAAAACATTACAGTACATTTGAAAGAATTAATAGACAAAAAGAGATTTTTCAAAGATAATCTCAGGAGGAAATGACCAATCAAGGTATTGTACCACATACTATTTAACTATATGACACATTTTGTGTTCATGAAGGAAGTTAGGCAAACTCTAAGAATTAAATATAGCCCACTGTTTCAAGACAGAGATATCATATACAAACGCTATCATCACCATATATACTGTCATCAGTATATCAGTATATATACTGATTCATGTATATATTTTCATATGGTTTATATATTTCAGTCATGAGTCAAAGAGCTCTAAAATGACATAATACCAGGAACATTATTTTCCAGCACTAAAAGTGGCTATCTCAAAGGATCAAAAATAACATAAAAGATCATGAGAATAACGGAATGGTAGAGAAATGCATTATGAGCACATGGTAAGCATATGATACTTGGGTTCTAAGAGGACTGTGTCTGAAAACGAGCACACACATCAAGAGCACTGAAAACCCTATCCAAGAACCACTATTATTTTAATAAATGTGATCAAGATACCAAGTTACTTTCTTGTGAAATCATTAGCTGATAATCAATACACAAATAAGGAGGAAACTGCTATAACCAGGAGTTCTTAACTTGGAACTCAATATGGTCTGGGCTTCAAGGAATCTGTGAGCCCTTTGAAATCCCATCTAAAAATCTGATTGTATGAGTTGTATGTACATTTTCCTAGAAGGGGTATCCACAGTTTAAATCAGATTTTCACAGAATCCTCATATCCAAAAAAGATGCACTATTCTAAAAATAGGCTATAGTTTATGTATGTACAAATATATAACTGGATCTTGGATAATCTAAGTAATATTACAAAAGTCTGAAATTTGAAAAGGTATTTGACTTTTCTAAATTACTCATAAAAATATTTTAGAAAAATGGAAATCAGATTTATTCTAATTAAAGGAAACAGCCATAGAATGGACACTGATTGAAAATAAATATTTCAGGAACCCTATAGCTGTGAAAGTACTTTAAAACTATGTAAGAAAGAAAATTTAGGTTATTCTGGAAGATTTCTTTTCCTTGGATTAAACACAGGATAGAAATGGCTATATCAGTGTATGAGGACTTATTTGAACAGATTCATATCTTATTTCCCCATTTTTAAAAAATAAACATGGAAACACCAGAATGCAAAGATAAAATGTTTGAAAGAACTTAACGGTTTCTTAACAATAGTGACTATAGCACTTTGGAACTGAGTGGGTACATTTTTGGTCATTATGATGATTAGTGGCTATTCTGAGGGCCAGGGATGCTAGATGTCCAGGACTGAACTGCACATGTCAGGACAAAAAAAAAAATTGTCCCATATGCTGCACGCCATTCATATGTCCCACTGCATATTCACATAAGTGAAAAATCTATAATTAAGCGAGCCCGGAAACTAACTCCACTGAACATATTTCTGTGAAGTATTTTGTACCCACTTTTAATTTCCAGGACTCTTAACTATTGGGATTACCTGTGTCAATCAAAGCAAGACTGCTTTTTTGTTTGTAAGTTTCCCAAGAAACATTCACCATTTTGGAAAATCATGTCACCACTGGTGCTATAGACCAATAAGGAATGTCTCTGTTCCCCCAAATCGTATACTGAAACCTAATCCCCAGTGTGAGGATAGGAGATGAGCGTTTGGGAGGTAATGAGGTCATGAAGGCAGAGGCTCCATGAATGGGATTAGCGTCCTTACAAGAGAGGTCCCAAGGAGCCCCCCCACCCTTCCACTATGTAATGACAGAGGGAGAAGGCACAAGACACCAAATCTGCCAGCACCTCGATGTGGACTTTTAGCCTCCAGAACTGACTTTGAGAGTTAAATTTCTGTTGCTTCTAAGCCACCCAGGCTATGATATTCTGCTACACCAACCTGAACCAAGACAGTTGGCAACACCAGTCTAGGGCTTGAGTTGACAACACAAACCACATTTATCAGTCTGTAGTTTTTGCTGCTGGATTCAGGGTTATTCATAATGAAGACTTCATTATGTCTTACTACAGACCCATGTCCAGACATCACTATTTGGAAAACATAAAAATGTATTTATGTTCAGTGAGGACATTGTATCAATGAAAAAAATTGTATGGAGAAAGGCTGTTCGGGAAAAATGAGTAAAATCCAAATAAAGTGCTGAGTTTAGTTAGGAGTAATGTAGCAATACTGGCTTCTTGGCTGTGACAAATCTATTACAGTAATACTAGATGTTAACAGAAGATGAAACAGTATAAGGGGTACCTGGGCAATTTTTGTACTATCTGCAACTTTTCTGTAAATTGAAAACTATTTTAATAAAAAGCTTCTTATTAAAAAGTTTGCCCTTAGAGATGCATACAGATTTCACATTTGGAAAACTGTTCCTCCATTTCTATTAATATCAGTTTTCTAAACTGTTAGGCTGAACTACGAACTCGATGTTTTCTTATGTCAGATAACATTAAATATTAACAAGTTCACATGGTTTATCCTCTAATACTGTGGGCTTAGATTATTGAACTGTATTATGAAGTTGAGAAAAAATGTACTTTTCATTTTCAGAAATGGGGAAATCAGTTGCAATCCACTGCGCGCACACACACACACCCTTTTTTGCAAATTCTCCACATGGTTATACTACATCATCTATGATTTTAATTTGAGGCTAGTAATGGAGGTGTTTCAACATATTTATTATTAAAAAAGGAGAAGAGTCTGAGACAGTTGAAAACCACTCAACTAAACAAAGCATTAATAAGTGGAAGAGAGAGATTACAGCACAGTTTATCTGTGAAACTTACACTAAATTCCTATGGAGAAGAAAAGAATAAAAAGGAAAAAACAGAGTATCTGTAACCCTTAACAGATAATCTTCTTTTTCCATAGAGTGGTATTCAACGAAGATCCTTCATCAGTGGATTAACCTCTGAGTGAGAAATACGCTATGTAAGAGGACACAATAAGAAAAATTCTGTTTTTATAGAAGGCCTATGAGATTCTTTTTTTTTTTTTTTTAAAAGACTTTTATTTATTTGACAGAGTGAAAGTGAGCACAAGCAGGGTAAGCAGAGAGGGAGAAGGAGAAGCAGGCTCCCCACTGAGCAAGGAGCCCCATGCAGGACTAGACCCCAGTACCCTGGGGTCATGACCTGAGCTGAAGGCAGATCCTTAACGGACTGAGCCACCCAGGCGCCTGGCCTAAGACATTCTTGAGCGTGTTCAGCTTCCGAAAAAACATGTTAAGGGGAGGAACTTAACAGCAGTAGAAAAAAAAAAAAAAGCCAGAAAAACAACTGGTAGGTTTACAATAAAAAAATCACTCACCTGTGCACAAATCTGATGCATGACATGACCAAATTCATGGAAGTAAGTCCGCACTTCATCGTGCCTCAGAAGAGAAGGACGGCCTGCTGTTGGCTGCGAGAAGTTCACCACAAGGGCAGCCACGGACATCATGCGGCTTCCATCAGGGAGGAGGCAGCCAGGCTGGAGACCAAAGCAGGCTGCGTGGTTGTACTTTCCTTCCCTGGGAACCAGAAGCATCACTGGTGAGATATGAACACTCTTCTGTAGCTAGAACACTGCTGTGACCTCTCTCAGTCATGAAGTCTGATTTGATACCAGAGGACACTTTGAAACATGCAATCCACCCTTGAGAAAGGAGGTCAACATTTTATTAAAATGGACAAACTAAAACTGAGCAAACAAAAACCCCACTATCACTTCACATGAGTTTTATTTCCAAGGTTTCTTTTGTTGAAAAACCTTAACGTAAGAATCAAGAATATACACCACACCTAGTGTAGAGCCCAATGTTTACTTTAACGGGCTCTTGCTTTTCTTCCTCAAAGATGGTGTCACTAAACACTAAATTGTGTTAAAGCAAACTTGAGATAAAAGATATAGTTTGATTTACTAAGCAGATTTTTCTTAAAATTACAATTGATTAAAAAAACCAAATGCCAGACAATAAGGTTGTTCCTTTTATTCAAGAAAGGAAGAATTGGTATTCACAATTAAATGTGCTCATTTTATAAACTAGTCAGGCCTTTTTGAAACAGAACGCTTTTAGTTAGCTTGGGAAAAAGCATAAATTACACTATAAAGTTCTCTGTTCTTGGACAATGGGGTATCAGTGATGGTCTCTCCAAAAGCTATGTGCAATTGGACTTTATTCTAGAAGTAGGTTTCTGTCTTCTTTTTTTTTGCTCAGAAGACTAACAGTACATTCAGGTTTGGGATAGAACTTTTAGTTTGATTTGTTTTGATTGATATATAAATTTTTTAATATTATCTTTTCTTGGTGACTCCTTATTAATCTGTTTTGCCTGCTGATGCTATTCAAGTTAAAAAAAAAAACCAAACAAACAATGAGCTTTTTCCAGCTTCCCATTATGAGGTATAAAGCTGGAAAGGGCATTGCTCCTATCCATACAACAACAATATGCTACACAATCTCCAAATCACAACTTTTCTTGAATTCATCACGAACTGGAAGGCAATCAACTAACTTACAGTTCAAGACAGATGCCTCCAAGGAGAGAGGAAGCGAGGAAGCAAGCACTTTTTTACCTGTGGCAAATACTGCAGAAACCAGTAAGAAGAGTCTTTTAACCAATTGTTAAAGGCCATGGTGGACCAGCAAAAACAGGGAGCCACTGGGAGCTATAGAAAAGGTCGTTCTGCATCCGTTTGCATGGTCTTCTCCCTGAACCTCTCTGGGGGCACACAGAAAGACGGTGGCAGGGTGAGAGGGAGCAGCTGCCTGGACAGAGGAATCAAGCACTGCTTTGCTTCCAGGAGGAAGGTCAACAGACTGTTGCCCTAAACGCACTGGGGAAAACCCACTGCCGGGGCAAAGAGAACAGAAAAAAATCCTCTCTGTCTGAAGGAAGGACAGGAACACAGTGTGTGCCCAAATCTACAAATGAGACCTACTGAAGAGGCTGAGACAGCACTGAGCAGGGACATGGGAAGGAAAGGCAGACAGAAGAGGGGATAGAACCCATGAGCAGATACACCAGAAGCTATACACTGAATGTGATAACATTTTTAGCCAGCCCAGATTCTGGTGGTTCAATGGGCTAACTGGTGCTTTCTAGAATAATTTCATGTAGTTAGCTGTAAATGTGTAAACAGATCTATAAACCCTATTTTTAACGGGGGAAAACTAAAGTAATCTGGACCTGTTTAACCTATTTTATACCTCTTAGTACATTATAAAAGGCCAAAAGCGTATTTTTTCCCCCGAAAGCATATTCTTCACTTGAGAGTAGTATGGGTGCTACTGTGTTAGACAGACAAGGGTTGAGATATTTGGAGACCTTTTAAAGTCCAAGAATAGCTTAAAATCAAAGATTTTCTATCAATTTAAAAATCAGTGGCATTGAGGGGTTTTTAATCTTTCCTTTAAAAAAAACTTGATTTAATTTTAAAGAATTCTTTATTCTGACGTTTTGCCTTTTCACATTTTGTCTACAAAATGATGGTGATTTTTAAAAATGTCCCTATCGCTCTTCCCCTAAGTGGCCTGAGATGATTTCTGTAAATGGTTCGCTATTCACCTGACCCAGAAAATCCTACAAAATCTTGCAAATCAAGAGGTTCAAATCTTCATGTTCACTTTATAACACACGTGAAACTGCGTAGGCCATCAAGGGTATGCATATCCAAAAGTCACCAAGTATCTGAAGGGTGCTAATTTGCAAAAGAAATGGGCGCCATTCCGTCGCTACAATGGTGGAGTTGGTAATTGCCCAGGCCAAACAGTGGGGCTGGACACAGGGTTGGTGGCCCAAGAAGAGTGCTGAATTTTTACTGCACATGCTTAAAAATGCAGGGAGTAAAACGCTGTATCTTGAGGGTTTATATGTAGATTCTCTGGTGAACAAAGCCCCCCAGATGCGGCATGGAGCTTACAGGGCTCATGGTCAGATTAATCCATGTCTGAGTTCTCCCTGCCACACTGAGATGATCCTTACTGAACGAGCAGACTTTTCCTAAACCAGAACAGGAGGCTGCACAGAAGAAAAATATATCCCAGAAGAAACTGAAGAAACAAAAACTTAACGTCCCAGGAGTAAATGCTGCATAAAATAAGTGCAAATTAAGAAAATAATAAATAAAAAATAAAAATGTCCCTATCGAGCATCTTATGTTGGAACCATCAGGGTATTTTTGGTTTTGTTTGAGAATCTCAGTATTCTAAACAGTCTAGATGGTCTCTCCAAAAGCTATGTGCAATTGGACTTTATTCTAGAAGTAGGTTTCTGTCTTCCAGTTAATGTTCTGTACATAATTAACCGACCGTTTTATCCTTACAACCCTACAAAGCAGGTAAAAATAAAAATTGAAATGTGATTTAAAAAAGAAAGTAACTGGTTTTTCTTAAACCTGTTCCAAGTATCCTTTCTTGAGTCACTGAGAAAAAACGTTACTCCATCTCACTTTTAGGAAGTGACAGGAAAGTGACAGGAAGTGAATATTAAGTAGGTCACTACTTTCACAAGAGATCAGCTTCTGATTCCCATACCAGTGCTGCTAGCAAAGGCTAGATCTCAGAGTACAAAAGAAACCAATTATATGTTGGCAGGGAGACACAGGCTGGAGTGGTAAGAACGGCTATCTTTGACCCTGGAAGTAGAATCTGGGGACAGTTCTAGAAGACTCCAGGGTTGAAGGATTTCCCCTGAAGGAATTTTTGGCTTAAAATTGTATGCTAACACTCTTATTAAAAATAGATCCATCTACATTTGACAAGGGCTCATTTTTTGATCATTTTGAAAGTGAAAGTAAGTCCATAAAACACTGGGATAAGGCACCATTGTCCACTGTCTGGATGACACAGTTATCCAGGCTGCTTCCCAGCATCTACCCAAAGTCACCCAAAGTCTGTGGGTTAAAAACGTGTTTGTGCTACTAAAGTAGGGGGTTACTGTAATTTCCTTTGGCCTAGTTAGTAAAAATGAATTGGTAATTTTTGGCTTTGTTTTAGAAAGCAGCCTAGAGAGGAAGTGATCCAAATCTTTTCACGTCTGATGAAGCGCTACAGAGTCCATGGTTACCACATGTTTCAGAGACAATAATGTTTTCAATTCTTACCAATGACTGACTACCTAGCTTGGGTGATATGCATATATAGCCTAATGCACGAAACAATCCTATAAAGGGAATACCAGTCCCATACTGCAGAGGAGGAAACAGAGTCTCAAAGAGATTAAGTCACTTAAGAATCCCAACTCAATCTGAATGACTACAAAGATTTTGTTATTCCTACTGTATTTTGCTGCCTCTCAGCCGGACTCAGGGAAGTGGCCACAGACTGATGAGTACTGGCAGACAGACTACCTGAATAATAAATATTTTGGGGGCCAATTTTAAATTAAGTGTAGTGAACAAACTAGATGATGATAATGACGATGATGGCTGCAGACATTTATTAAGCAATAGCTATATGCAGGGTAGTCTTCTAGTTAATGTTCTGTACATAATTAACCAACTGTTTTATCCTTACAACCCTACAAAGCAGGTAGAATTAATATTCCTGTTTCGTCCAACCTATAATACTGCTAAAGAAACTGAGGCACTAAGTTGCCTAGTAAGTGATGGAGCCAGACACTCTGTCTTCAGAGCCCACATCTTTACTTCCATCACTAAGAACCATACATGAGAACTCTGGAAGAGAAGAGTCTTAATCTGAGTAGGAATCCAATCCCTAGGCTCCCTTCCAACAATGTGGTTCTCAGTACCTTGGATAGAGGTCCAAGTAGAACTGTCCCAAAACTTCCCCTGTGGCTTTATCCTTCACAGTGTAAAGTGTCACACTTTTATTCCATACATGAGCATCTGCCACTTGCTCAAACGTAAGCCCCAACAACTCCTGGTAGATGTTCAGCAAGCCTTCAGTGACCACTTCAATTGGGAAGTATTCCTTGAGGATCTCTTGGTCTATGGAGTACTTGAGTTCTTCTGTCTGCGTCATGTAGTAATGTAGATCCCAGGCATTGATTTTCCCATCATAGTCAAAACCTTTCTCGTCACATTCCTTTTTCTTCAAATTCAAAATAAACTCTCGCTCTGCCTCACCCAATGGCTTTAATTTCTGGCTTAAATCATCTGTGAGGGAAGTGGGAAAAGTCAGTGATTTATTGCTTTTGGAAGCAAGCACATTCATCCATATACCAGTGTTTTAGCATGGTGCTTCCTCCTTTGTAGTACTGGATGTAGATAACTGGGAGGAAGGAAGGCCGGAAGGAAGGAGGGAGGGAAGGAAAGCAGGCTCTATTATGACAGCACTGCTGTTCTCTTCCCAGTAATTTATTTCAGGGCTCCTTGCCCTCCCATTTTTTCAGCACCAGCCAAACCAAGCCACAACTTCCTCACACCATCAACAAAGCTCAAGTTTATCTCAGAGAACTCTGACTCCAGAATGTTATAATTCAGGAAACAAAACAATAGTGAAACCATCTCATGTACATGATTATTCTTCAATGAGATTAGGCTCCTCAAAAAGCCAGGGAAAATAAACCAGATGCAACCTGTGATCATTATTACTAAAAATTGCTCAATGCCTTTAACAGCCACAGGTTTTGTTTATCACTAATCCCTTCCTGTAAAGAATGTCCATTTGGATACAGCAATTCCACTTTTTGGATGGATACCACAATTTATATATTGTGGTTAATTCTGACTATTTCACTTTCTCCCTAATTTATTTTAATTTAAAACTGGCATATTCCCATCTGAGTTATCCTCTTGTTGCCTGTATTCACCTATTCTCTTACAGGCCCAATCAGAATTAGATCACTTTGTAGCTTCCACAAGTTTCCTTCTTTCTCCTTAGAGGGCGTCTCAGGCTGTTGCCTTCACCTCACACTCTGGGGTTGCCTCCCAAACTGCCATGTCCCGTACAGAGCCAAACGCATGTTTATCTTACAGTTGTGACAAATCGCGAAGGACAAATATATAAGACCATATGCATGTAGATAAATACAGTGAAACAAAGAAAAAGAAAAATGGAAATATACAAATGACTATAAAAAGACCCCACCTAGAAAGGCTGTTACATGGCTTGTACTCTTTGCAGTGTTCATTTCAAGGACAAAGTCAGCATGCGTGCTATAGCCGAGGAGGCTGGCTACTTTGGCCCGCAGTGGGAGTAGCTGCTGCAGAATTACGGTGTTTTCCTAGCAATAAACAACAACAAAAACAAAGATTAATCATTAATTGGATCCAAAGCATTAAAAGGAAGTTATTACATGTATTTTTAGGTTGGTAAAACTGTCATTTATTTTTAAACCATCTCAAACTCCTAATAAATGACTCCACTTCAGTGTTACAGACATTTTTTAAAATTCATGATCCAATTTTACTTCTGAAATCATTGACTTTTTAAGCCTCAGGAGATTGCTATGAAGTCTTAATAGAATTGTTGGTATTATAAACTTAGACTGAAAATGTATTCCTAAGGACTACAGTGATTCCATTTCATTTCACTGACAAGACTAGGACAAATATTGATACAGTGATTCCATTCCATTTCATTGACAAGACTAGAACAAATATTGATACTTTTTTGGTAGTTATAAATACATATAAACACAAGTTTGCCACTTTAACTCCACACCCATTAGTATGGCTATTATAAAAACAATAGAAAACAGTGTTAATGAGGATGTGAAGAATTTGGAAACTGTGTATACTGCTGACGCGAATGTAAAAAGTGTAGCTGCTGTGGAAAACAGTATTGCAATTCCTCAAAAAATTAAACACATAATTACCATAATCCAGCAATACAATCTATATAATCCAGCAATTCCACTTGTGGTTATGTGTCCCAAAAAGTGGAAGCAGGAACTCAAAGAGATATTTGTACACCTGTGTTCACTACACCATTATGTGAATAATAGCCAAGTGGTGGAAGCAACCCAAATGTCCATCAATGGATGAATGGATAAAGAAAATGTGGTCTATATGTATAATGGAATATTATTCAGTCTTAAAAGGGAAAGAAATTTTGACACATGCTAATACATGGGAAAAACTTGAAGATATTATGCTAAGTAAAATAAGCCAGTCATAAAAGAATAAATATTACATGATTCCAATTTACATGAGGTTCCTCGATGAACCTCATTCATAGAGCCAGAAAGTAGAACAGTGGAAGCCAGGCATGGGGGAGATGGGGGGTTGGGAGTTAGCATTTAATGGGTACAGAGTTTCAGCTGGGGAAGAAGAAAAAGTCTGAAGACACATGGTGGTGATGGTTGCACAGCAGTGTGAATGTACTTAATGCCACAGAACTATCTACACTTAGGAATGTTTCAGAGATTTGTCTCAAATCATTACAAACTTTTTTTTTTTTTTTTTTTTGGTCTGTATTAAGAACACAAATAATGATATTGCTTTATTTTTTTAACAATAAAAGGAAAAGTGATCTGGAGAATAATAAATGTTGAGGTCAAAGAAAAATTATCCCCAATGATTAAATCATATTTATGGACATGTTTCTAAGGAAGATCACACACAGAGGTCAGTCTACCTAGGTTCATAATTAGGGTCCACCATTTCCTAGACCTCTCTGTAGACTGCCAATTTTCCTGAAACCTACCTCCCACCCCCCTGCCCCCCAATTCTTTCTTTTAGTAAAAGAATTTTCTGAGTTTTTATTGGACATGTGATACCCTGACTTCCTTCCCCAGCCTTCCTTAAAACTAGTTGTGGCCACATGATCTACAACAGGACAAGGGACTATCAAAGAGGTGATGAGTAAAATTCCTGGGTCATCACTTTACAGGTGTTTATCTTGCCAGCTGTGAGCTGCGTATGACAACAACGACTTTAAAAGCCATAATACCAAGGATAGCAGAGACTCTCCTCCAGCTCTGGATCAGTCACCTCAGGACTGTTAGTTGCAAGAGAAACCAACCTTTCTTTAAAAATTGTGGTAAAACATATATAACATAAAAAAATGCCATTTTAACCATTTAAAAAACTAATTTAGACCTTTATTAACAGGTGTTTGCCATTTGACTTTTTGAAAAAAATCAAGTTGTAAACTTTTATCACAAATTAAAAATGAGGTTCTTAAAAATCTCAACTCGGCCAGATATGAAATGATTTAAAAACATTTAATGGTGTATTGAGAAAAACCAGCCTTAAAAAAAAAAAAACCATAAAAAACACCAAACCAAACCAAACCCGTTTATCCTTACCAAAAAGGGACATCATTTTTTTAAAAAGACTTTATTTATTTATTTATTTGAGAGAGAGAGAGAGAGAGAGAGAAGGAGCATGGGGAGAGGCAGAGGGAGAGAGAGAAGGAGACTCCCCGCTGAGCAGGGAGCCAGCCAGGGCTGGATCCGGGCACTCCAGGATCATGGCCTGAGCTGAAGGCTGATGCTTAACCGACTGAGCCACCCAGGTGACCCAAAAAGGGACATTTTTAGGTAAAAACAATAGAAACCCTAGGCTGCGTAGATAATGCAGATTAGAAATTCTGGTTATTTGCTCAATGGGCAAAAGGCAAGCACTTAAGGTCTTCAGCTCCAATCTTTTGCTCATTTCTTATGGCTGGAATTTCTCATTTACCTCTTCTTGTTGGATGACTAAACTGGATGATGCCAACAATGGTAAGCCCACATTTACTTAGCCCTGCCCTCTCAAGCTTGCAAGCCAACCAATTCTCAGCTGTAGACTGGCTGCTTCTGCCTCTGTGAAACCTCGTGATTTGGGGTTTTCTGGGCATCTGCGTGGGTCACTAAAATTAAATCGGCAGGGACCCTGAGGTGGCTGCTGACATTGGGTCTCATCTTAATTTTCCTTACTTTCTTCAAAGTAGTCCTCTCCAGGCAGTCTCTGCCGAGGAGGATCCCTGTGGAATCGTGGTCTATACCCCCATACACACTGTCTCACTGGTCTGCCTTGCTCTTTTGCACCCTGCTTGTCAGAGCCCTCCAGCACTTCTCCCTGAGCAGGAGGGTTGGAAGAGTGGTCGCCACCCACGGAGAGGTGCAGTCAGGTACAAACTGTGGCCTGTGGGGGGGCCGGCACAGTCGGGCCTGGCCTTCAGGAGCACTGTCCCAGCCCTCCTTCTTTCCTAACCCTCAGTATCCTGATACCTCTACGGTAACTGGGGAGGATCCCTGCAACGGAGAGCATCTGTAATGGTGACCATCTGCTGCGTATTTACCGCCTTGCGCTGGGGCTCCAACAGGGCCTCTGCACTCTTTCCTACTCCAACATCAAATTCCAGCCCCCCTCTCTCTTACACTGTGCAGGTACCTCCCGGGGTTATTCTCTATGGCAGTCTGGTATACAAATACATCTTCCTTGGTCTCATCCCTGTTGATGGAACCACATCAATTTCTTACACTGAACCACTTTACTGTTCCCAGAACCTCTGTTGTGATGAGCTTGCCGTCGCTAGTGGGTGCGTGGAGGTGAGGGTGCTGGGCTACTGCCCGGGATACCAAGCCTGGTGTCCGAGGAGCAGAGGGTCAGCGGGAGCTGGGTCACGTCCCCTCACTTGCTGCTCGGGATGACAGTGATGGGGATGGGGCCAGCTGTGGCAGCTGCGCCCCTCCTGCCGCTCCCTCCTACCCCCCCGCCGTGTGATGGTAAGTAGGCCATGGGTCTGGGGCTGCTCAGGGCTCTCTGGGGTCCACTCTCCTTCCCACTCCTGCCAGAACTCCCATTTTAGCCATTTTTAAGTGTATAATTCAGTGGCAACAATTGGTTCAGTTCACACTGTTGTGCAACCACTACCACTATCTGTTTCCAAAACTTTTCCAAAACCCCAAACGGAAACTTGGTAACCATTAAAGAGTAATTCCCCAGTGGCCCCAGCCTCTGCCAACCACTAATCCTTTCTGAAGAGAAACAGCTTTTATATTATTTGAGTCACTGCGCTTTGGGTTGGCGTTTGTGTAGCTGCTTCACCTGTACCCTTGCGTCCACAGAGGCTGATATTAGGAACAGGGTACTGCTATAAGAAAAATGAAAAATGTACAGGAAGCGAAGGTGAAGACAAAGACACTGCCGGCTGGGAAGCTGGCGATCCTCATTATACCACGGGTAACATTTGTTACAACGACTTAATGTCATAACTTGGAAGGCAGAACAATTACCTACTGAGTCTTAGCTCTAGGGGAACTGCTGGGGAAAACTAATGCTGGTGCACCTTTGTTGCTATTTGTGACTTTTAGAAAGATTACATGAGAGAGATGAACTCAACCGAGAATGTTCAGTTTGCAAAGACGGAAGGAAAAGACTTCTACTAACAGGTTCTGTCTGTGGCTTACAATCTAGGACTTCAGATGGCTGGCAAAGCCAAATGCTCTGTACTCTTAATTTCAGGAGAAAAGACTGTCCCTCAGAGTTACTGAATTGTAAAGATTAGTTTGAGAATGTTACCTTCCTCCTCAAGCCTACTGTTTCAGAAGTCCCCAAAGCAGACTCCATTAAATTGAGGAAAAGCAAGATGGACAGGATACAGGAGCCAATATAAAAAGATCTGATAGGTTTAAGAACTATTGACTAAAAATATTATTGGGGTAGAATTATTTTAACATGAATCTGACTGGAAGGAAACAGACAAGAAACCTACTAAGTTTCTGAGGGAATTATATTACCAAAGGCATCATGAGCTTGACCTACAAAAGCTTGCGGTTATTTGATCCCTAAAGCAATCCTCAGGCTTCAGACCAGCATCAGCAGGAATCTTTACTAGTAGCCGCCCAGAATATGGTCGCAGAGGGTAACAGACAAGAAAGAATTCTTGGCAGGCCCAACCAGGGATCATGTAGTACAATTGGTAAACAAATTCATGCTAGGAAAAAAACCCCAAATCACTTTAATGAGCAATCCAAGGAACTTCATCAGTACAAGGAATGCTCACAATTCCTGCCAAACAGTTTTTGAAAATTGGTATGGGCCTGTTGTATGTTTCCCATTCTTTCCTTTTCCATATAGGAGTTTTTACCATGGCTATTGTGTTCCTATTCTAGCAGTGGATGTGTGTCCTGGGGATGAACAGACCAGACAACAAGCCCTCTCTTTTGGGTTGCTAGATCATGAAGAAGCTACAAGTTGAGAGGACTCCAGACATCCTGGTCTTTGAGCTCAAGGCAGTAACTGGTTATGATCCGGCATATGGTGAAAGGGTTCTCTGTGTGGAAAAAAAGGTGCTCACAGTTATCTGGAGAGGCAGACTGTGGTGGAGCTGTCTCACTGACTCTGAGAATGCGTTTCTAATTCTTCCTTTTTACCTTTTGGTAATAGAATCCCCTCAGCTGGATAAATGGCTGTCAGCTGAAGACTACGTTTCCCAGGTTCCCCTGCAGCTAGCTATGACTAGATGATGGACTAGGAGGTGAATGGAGTTGATGTCATTTACAGGTCTTCTTAAAGGTGCTGTCTCTGTCCTTTATTTTTCCTCTTCCAGACAGGCTGGGAAATGGTGACAGCTGGAATGGCCTTGGAAGTCACTTGTTAAGGACAGAGAGGTGCTCCACCAGCCCTGGACTGCTGACTTGGTAAAAGAATACAACTTTTAGTTTATTTAACCCATTCTATTTTATTAGCACAGCTTAGGCTGTGGCCACACCAAGGCTACCAATGAGCAAGGGAAAAACTAAAAGCCTTCAGGAATCAGGAGGCATAATACTCGCACAAATAGGAATATTGGTCTCTGAGCTGACTTCAACATTGGTAAACAAAGAAAACCCCTTTCTTAAAATCTTCCACAAAAACAAAAGAAAGACAAACATTCAGAGTACCTCTTTGCATCTTGTATTAAAAGCCATTTCCATCTTCCTTCTAGTTTCAGGGATACAGCATTTCTTCATGACAGGAAAATAGTGTGGATATTTTAAGGTAATTTTATACTTGTCATCATCTGTCTTTTCTAAACTGTCAATGAAATCATCAGGAAGAGCACCTGCAAAAAATCATTTTCTCATACATCAATTTTTCCACTCATTATTAGTTTATTGAGCATTGGCATGGTACCTTTAAGAAGCTCTAGGAATTCTGTGGAGTAATTGAAATTCAAGTAAAATAATGACAATCTTTATAATATTTTGATGTTACTGGAATGGGGGTGGTGATTAGAGGACAGGTGGCTTAGGAGATGGTAATTCAAAAAATGAATAGGCTTCAGTGCACTTGTGCAGATGGTGTTTTGATGGAGAACAGGCAAAACTAAGCCAAGAAAGATCCAGAACAGATTAAGAAGAGACTAGTTTAATGTAGGGGATATTACAAGGGAAAAAATTTCAAGGCACTGAAGGCTGTTAAACACCAGCACAAGTTACCAAGAAATATTATGAAATCTCCTTTGGAGCATCTCTAGAAATAATATATACTCTTAGTATCATAAAATCTAGGCACGGTTCAGTTGTCTATTCTGTAGAAGGGGTGATGGGTTCTGTAGAAGGTACTGGATCATTTTTTAAAGGTTTCCTTCACCTTTGATTTGGCAAACTATAAGGTAACATTATTTCCCTAAATTATATTATTTAAACAGAAAAAACTCCCAGAATTTTACCGAGTTCAGCCTTGGAAAATACAAGGAAGGTATCGTCCTCATTGAGGTTTTTGTTGAAGTCAATACATAGCTCACTCATTCTTTTCTTCATTGCTTTGATTTCCTGAACAGAAGACAAAACACAGAACATTAACAATAAAATGAAACTTTCATTTTAAATGCCATCAGTCAAGTAAGTTTCACTTTTATACGAAGATTGGCTTGTATGTCCAACCCTCTGGAAGTATGTTTTTTAAAAGATATGTTTCATAAAACAGTTTCCAGCAGTCTTCTGTGCTGTGTCCATGAGTATCTGTATGCAACATGTACAAAAAGGCAATCCCAGTGATGTGTTAGAAATAAGTCGTAAACTCGTAACAACTGAATAAATTTAGGAGGTATGGTCAAAGCAGACTCAGGCACATAATATATACACACAATAAATAGTTGCTGGGTGAATGATTCCAGTAGCCTGTTAATAATTAACATCTTTTAATCTTGTCCAATTCAAAGTTTTAATGTAGCAATCAGTATTTGGTGCTGAAGTAAAAGGAGAGACAACTAATTCTATGGTTGCTTTGGAAAAAAGGTCATGTCTTAGTTTTAAAGACCTTTGTAAACTAAGGTGATATGGACCTTAACAATTGTATAAAAACTATTAGGTGGGAAATCAAAGGAAGAAAAAAGGAAACCACAAGAAAAAACACGAAATATTTTTATTAATTTGTCCCATCTTCTAAAAATACTAGATAATGAAATTTACATCAACCTTAATGGTTCTCAAAGCATGGCCCTGACCAGAAGCCTCAACATCACCTAGGAACTTGTTCAAAATTCATGTTCTTGAGACCTATACCAAACCAACTAAAACATAAACTCTCAGAGGTGGGACCCTGTACTCGGAGCTTTAACAGCTTTGCTGTAAACCGTCACTTGGTTTGGAACGTCTTTCACACTTGTTTCCTGTTCTACTGTGGAGAAGAATGACCTGGTAATTCTGATGTGCACTAAAGCTGAGTCGGCTGAATGAACACATACTGTGTAGTACTGTTCTTGGACACTCCAGTTGTCACCCCAAGCTCCGTTCCACCTTTCCCCCATTCTACATTAGCCATGTAGTTTGGGTGGGACCTGACCCTATCCGAAGTTCCAGGGTAACTCTACACCAGCTACATAATCCCACCCCGGCTGTAGTATGGACTGGTTCAGGTAAGCCAGGCCTGGCATTCTCCTGCCTAAGGGGAATTCAGGATTATGCATATGATCCAATCTGGGCCATTAAGACACGAGGGGAGATTTGAGGGAGGCTTCTCTAGGTCCTTCTGGATGGTGGATCTTCTAGTTACACAAGCAAATAAATCTCTTCTATTGTTTAAACTGCGTTAACAGGGTTTTGTCAGTTGTAAGTATATTTCAACTAATACAATGCCCCAAACAGAAATGATGAATGACCTGGAAGACAAAAGGTAAGGTAAGTGAGATCAGTCACACATTTCTCCTCTAACTAAGGTGAAGAGGATACAAGCTGTTTGAAGGGCATTTAGGTGACAGAAAGGTACGTGTATCTCAGTGGTACCTTCAGTTATATCTACTATGCTGACATCACTTGGTTTGGATGTCTTTCACACTTGTTTTCTGTTCTACTGTTTATAAGAATGATCTGGAAACAGATCATGGATTATATGTCCTGTCCAAGAAGAATGATTTAATTCTGTAGCTTAGCTGGTTTACTTCTGAAACTGGATGATGGGATCAGCATTAGACAAAAGAAAAAGTTTGAGAAGCACTTTTCAGTAGCTAATCTGTCTGTCTTTAAAGGGCATATGCAGCACCGGAGGTTGACAAGGTCATGGAGGGCAGAGCTGTAAGTGTTTAACTTGGTACAGTCCTTGCACAGCACCTCTCCTTCGATGACAGGGCTTTTCTGTGCATTGCTGAAGAAGGCGGAGGAGTAGGAGACCTAAATTTCATTTTTTTTTTTTTTCAAACCATTCTGAACACCTACGAACTCAACTGGAGAACGAAGAAAATAGCAACTCTGTGAACAGAAAAGTAACCACTTTCTGGAAGGCAGGATGTGTGGAGAAGTGAATCCAAGGTGATATAGGGGAAGACAGACTGCAGGGGGATGGAAGCCTCCATCATCCGGTTACCGGCAAGTGATAGAGCCTGGAACTTTTAGAAGTCTACTCCAGTGAGGGACGTCACTCTGGTGGCTAAGCGGGGGTAGGACATGTGGTCTCAGGACCCTCGGGGTCACAGAAAGACTGAGGGTGACTGAAGGCGGGAGAGCTCCCACGTATCTGAGTGGGGAAGTCAGCTGCAAAGAGAGAGTCGAGGAGTGGGCTCTCAGTTTGGGGTGGCCATAACCGTGATCCGAGGCACAATCGAGCCACTGCTCTTTGCACTGAGGCCCAACAAGTAGCAGATTGGGGAACTCCCCTTCCTCCCCAGGGAGGAGTGCAGGGGTAAGCCACAGGAATCTCCTGGGTTTGGAGATTCCAAACAGGGCCGTGTACCAGAGATAGAAACGTGAAGTCACAGGCTGGGCAAGCACAGAGTGCGGACAGAGACCAGGGAGACAGGAGTAACTGACTGCTTTTCTCTGAGGGCGCACTGAGGAGTAGAGCCCCGAGCTCTTAGCTCCTCCGGGGCCAGAGATTGGGAGGCCACCGTTTTCATTCTCATCCTTCAGAGCTGTGCGGAAAGCCTTTAGTGAACAAAAGCTACTGAGAGCAAACCGAAGAAGATGACTTAGCCTGGCCCCTAGCAAGCGCAGTGCAACTCCACCTGGGGCAAAGACACTTGAGCATCACTGCAACGGGCCCTTCCCACAGAAGATCAGCAAGAACATCCAGCCAAGACCAAGTTTCACTGATCAATGAGACCTGTGAAACTCCAGTGCTAGGGGAATAGAGCACAGAGAATTCATGGCTTTTTCCCATGATTCTTTTGTCTTTCAAAGTTAATTTTTAAAATTTTCTTTATTTTTTTCTTTTTCTTTTTGAATTATTCTTATTTCCTTTTTCAACCAACTTATCTTACCAATTCCTTTTTTAAAATCTTTTTTTATTTTTACAGTAATAGTCTAACCCTTCATTGTATTTAGTCTTATTTTTTGTATATATATAAGTTTATATATAAGTTTCAGTATTTTGTTCTCTTGTTTATCTGTTCTTCTCTCGACAAAATGACAAAATGGAAAAATTCACCTCAAAAAAAAAGAACAAGAAGCAGTACCAACTGTCAGGGACCTAATCAATATGGACATTAGTAAGATGTTGGAACTAGAGCTCAAATGACGATTATAAAGATACTAGCTGGGCTTGAAAAAAGCACAGAAGACACTAGAAAATCCC
Organism: Ursus arctos; assembly: GCF_023065955.2. Classification (NCBI taxonomy): domain Eukaryota; kingdom Metazoa; phylum Chordata; class Mammalia; order Carnivora; family Ursidae; genus Ursus; species Ursus arctos. Next base: position 53,221,046 of record NW_026623067.1, on the reverse strand, counting down.
TTTTTGGAGAAATAAAATCTAACGAAGTCGAAATCAAAAAGGCTATTAATGAGGTGCAATAAAAAATGCAGGCTCTTTAACCGCTAGGATAAATGAGGCAGAAGAGAGAATTAGTGACATAGAAGACCAAATGATGGAGAAAAAAGTTGAGAAAAAGGGAGATAAACAACTACTGGATCACAAGGAGAGAATTCGAGAGATAAGTTATACCATAAAGTGAAAGAATATTAGAATAATTGGGATCCCAGAAGAAGAAAGAGAGAGAGAGAGAGAGGCAGAGGCATATTGGAGGAAATTATGCAGAGAACTTCCCCAATTTGGGGAAGGAAACAGGCATCAAATTCCAGGAGGCACAGAGAACCCCTCAAAATCAATAAAAATAGGTCAACACCCCAACCATCTAATAGTAAAACTTACAAATCTCAGAGACAAAGAGAAAATCCCGAATGCAGCTTGGGACAAGAGGTCTGTAACCTACAACGGTTGGCAGCAGACCTATCCACAGAGACCTGGCAAGCCAGAAAGGACTGGCATGATATATTCAGGGTACTAAATGAGAAAAATATGCAGCCAAGAATACTTTATCCAGCTAGGCTGTCATTGAAAATAGAAGGAGAGATAAAAAGCTTCCAGGACAAACAGAAACTAAAAGAATTTGCAATCACCAAATCAGTCCTACAAAAAATATTGAAAAGGGTCCTCTAAGCAAAGAGAGAGCCCAAAAGTAACTTAGACCAGAAAGGAACTGAGACAATATACAGTAACAGTCACCTTAGAGGCAATACAATGACACTAAATTCATATCTTTCAATAGTTACCCTGAATGTAATTGGGCTAAATGCCCCAATCAAAAGACACAGAGTATCAGATTGGATAAAAAAGCAAGACCCATTGATATGCTGTCCGCAAGAGACTCATTTTAGACCCAAAGACACCTCTAGATTTAAAGTGAGGGGATGGAAAACCATTTATCATGCTAATGGACATCAAAAGAAAGCTGGGGTGGCAATCCTTATAACAGACAAATTAGATTTTAAGCCAAAGACTGTACTAAGAGATGAGGAAGGACACTATATCATATGTAAAGGGTCTATCCAACAAGAAGATCTAACAATTGTAAGTATTTATGCCCCTATCATGGGAGCAAACAATTATATAAGCCAATTAATAACAAAGACAAAGAAACACATTGACAATAATACAATAATAGTAGGGGACTTTAACACCCCCCTCACTGAAATGGACAGATCATCTAAGCAAAAGATCAACAAGGATATGAGGACTTTCAGTGACATACTGGACTGATGGACTTCACAAATATATTCAGAATATTCCATCCCAAAGCTACAGAATACACATTCTTCTCAAGTGCACATGGAACATTCTCCAGAGTAGATCACATCCTGGGTCACAAATCAGGTTTCAACCAGTACGAAAAGATTGGGATCATTCCCTGCATATTTTCAGGCCACAATGCTTTGAAACTGGAACTCAATCACAAGAAGAAAATTGGAAAGAACTCAAATACATGGAGGCTAAAGAGCATCCTACTAAAGAATGAATGGGTCAACCAGAAAATTAAAAAAGAATTAAATTCATGGAAACAAATGAAAATAAAAACACAACTGTTCAAAACCTTTGGGATGCACCAAAGGCAGTCCTAAGAGGGAAGTACATAGCAATACAAGCCTTTTTCAAGAAACAAGAAAGGTCTCAAATACACAGCCTAACCCTCACCTAAAGGAGTTGGAAAAAAAACAGCAAATAAAGCCTAAACCCAGCAGGAGAAGAGAAATAATAAAGATCAGAGCAGAAATCAATGAAATAGAAACCAAAAGAACAGGAGAATAGATCAATGAAACTAGGAGTTAAGATTGATAAACCCCTGGCCAGACTTATCAAAAAGAAAAGAGAAAGGAACCAAATAAATAAAATCATGAATGAAAGAGGAGAGATCACAATCAATACCAAAGAAATACAAACAATTATAAGAACATATTACGAGCAACTATATGCCAACAAATTAGACAATATGGAAGAAATGGATACGTCATTCTTAGAGACGTATACACTAACAAAACTGAAACAGGAAGAAATAGAAAACCTGAACAGACCCATAACCAGCAAGGAAATTGAAGCAGTAATCAAAAATCTTCCAAAAAACAAGAGTCCAGGGCCAGATGGCTTCCCAGGGGAATTCTAACATTTAAAGAAGAATTAATACCTATTCTTCTGAAACTGTTCCAAAAAATAGAAACAGAAGGAAAACTTCCAAATTCATTTTATGAGGTCAGCATTACCTTGATCCTAAAACCAGATAAAGGACCCACCAAAAAGGACACTTACAGACCATTATCTCTGATAAACATGGATGCCAAAAATTTCACCAAAATACGATCCAACAGTACATTAAAAGGATTATTCACCACGACCAAGTGGGGATTCATTCCTGGGCTGCAAGGTTGGTTCAAATTCCTCAAATCAATCAAAGTGATACACTACATTAATTAAAAAAAAGGACAAGAACCATATGATACTTGCAATAGATGCAGAAAAAGCATTTGACAAAGTACATCCTTTCTTGATTAAAACTGTTCACAGTGGAGGGATAGAGAGTACAAACCACAATATCATAAAAGCCATCTATGAAAAACCCACAGTGAATATCATTCTCAATGGGGAACAATGGAGAACTTTTCCCTAAGGTCAGGAACAAGGCAGGGATATCCACTCTCACCATTGCTGTTCAACATAGTACTATAAGTCCTAGCCTCAGCAATCAGACAACAAAAAAATAAAAGGCATCTGAATCAGCAAAGAAGTCAAACTCTCACTCTTCGCAGATGACATGATACTCTATGTGCAAAACCCAAAAGACTCCACCCCGAAATTGCTAGAACTCATATAAGAATTCAGCAAAGTGGCCAGATATAAAATCAATGCACAGAAATCAGTTGCATTTCTATACACTAACAATGAAACAGAAGAAAGAGAAATTAAGTTGATCCCATTTACAACTGCAGCCAAAACCGTAAGATACCTAAGAATAAACCTAACCAAAGAGGCAAAGGATCTGTACTCAGAAAACTATAGAACACTCATGAATGAAATTGAGGAAGACATAAAGAAATGGAAAAATGTTCCATACTCACAGGTTAGAAGAACAAATATTTTTCAAATGTCTATGCTACCTAGAGCAAGGTACATATTCAAGGCAATCCCTATCAAAATGCCATCAACCTTTTTCACAGAGCTGGAACAAATAATCCTAAAATTTGTATGGAATCAGAAAAGACCCCAGTAGTCAAAGGAATGTTGAAAAAGAACACAAAAGTTGTTGGCATCACAGTTTCGGACTTCAAGATCTATTACAAAGCTGTAGTCATCGAGACAGTATGGTATTGGCACAAAAACAGACATACAGATCAATGGAACAGAATAGGGAACTCGGACATGGACCCTCAACTCTATGGTCAACTAATCTTCAACAAAGCAGGAAAGAATATCCAATGGAAAAAAGACAGTCTCTTCAACAAATGGTGTTGGGAAAATTGGACAGCCACCTGCAGAAGAATGAAACTGGACCATTTCCTTACACCATACACAAAAATAGACTCAAATTGGATGGAAGGCCTAAATGTGAGACAGGAATCCATCAAAATCCTTGAGGAGAACACAGGCAGCAACCTTCGACCTCAGCTGCAGCAACTTCTTCCTGGACACATCGCCAAAGGCAAGGGAAGCAAGGGCAGAAATGAACTACTGGGACTTCAACAAGATAAAAAGCTTTTGCACAGCAAAGGAAACAGTCAACAAAACCAAAAGACAACCGACAGAATGGGAGAAGATATTTGCAAATGACATATCAGATAAAGGGCTACTACCCAAAATCTATAAAGAACTTATCAAACTCAATACCCAAGGAAACAAATAATCCAATCAAGCAACGGGCAGAAGACATGAACAGACGTTTCTGCAAAGACGACATACAAATGGCCAACAGACAGATGAAAAAGTGCTCAACATCACTTGGCATCAGGGAAATACAAATCAAAACCACAATGAGATATCAGCTCACACCAGTCAGAATGGCTAAAATTAACAAATCAGGAAATGACAGATGTTGGCAAGGATGTGGAGAAAGGGGAACCCTCCTCCACTGTTGATGGGAATGCAAGCTGGTGTAGCCACTCTGGAAAACAGTATGGAAGTTCCTCAAAAAGTTGAAGATAGAGCTACCCTATGACCCAAAAATTGCACTACTGGGTGTTTACCCCAAAGATACAAATGTAGTGATCTGAAGCAGCACATGCACCCCAATGTTTATAGCAGCAATATCCACAATAGCTAAACTATGGAAAGAGCCCAGATGTCCATCAACAGATGAATGGATACAGAAGGTGTGGTATATATATACAATGGAATATTATGAAGCCATCAAAAAACGAAATCTTACCATTTGAAATGACATGGATGGATTAGAGGGTAGTATTACACTAAGGAAAATAAGTCAATCAGAGAAAGACAATTATCAAATGATCTCACTGTATGTGGAATGTGAGAAACAAGGCAGAGAATCATAGGGGAAGAGAGGAAAAAATGAAACAAGATGAAACCAAAGAGGGAGACACACCATAAGAGACTCTTAATCTCAGGAAACAAACTGAGGGTTGCTAGAGTGGAGGGGGGTGGGAGGAATGGGGTGGCTGGGTGATGGACACTGGGGAGGGTAAGTGTTATGGCGAGCTTTGTGTATTGTGTAAGACTGATGAATCACAGACCTGTACCCCTGAAACAAATAATACATTATATGTTAATAATAATAAAAAAATAAATAAAGGGCATATGCGTTTGACCCTTGAGCAACAGGAATTTGAACTGTCTGGGGCAACTGATATACAAATTTTTTTCAAAAAATAAAGTTCAGTACTATAAATGTGTTTTTTCTTCCTTATAATTTTCTCAGCAACATTTTCTTTTTTTCTGGCTTACTGTATAAGAAGATAGTATATAAACCATATAATATACAAAACACATGTTAATTGACTATGTTATGGGTAAAGCTTCTGGCCAATAGCAGGCTGTTAGTAGTTAAGTTTTTGGGGAGTCAGAAGTTACAAGGATTTTTGACTGTGCAGGGGGGGGTTGCCACCTCAACCCCCAGGTTGTTCAAGGGTCAACTGTTTTAATCATAGGGTATTCCATTCCAAAGTCCTTATATTAAAACTCTCCACCATAAAAATTTTATTACCAGTGACCAAGGGAGTGAGAGTGCAAATCAACTATTAAGACCTGGAACCAGCCATAAGAAAATGTAAAATAGAGCAGGGAAAATAAGCCCCCCACACATGAAACAAATATAATTCGCAGAGGATTAAAAAAAAAAGATTATCAGCTGTCAGTCACCATGAGATTAAGAGTTGTAGAATTTAAAACCACTGACTACCAAATACATTGTAAGTGAATTTGTATTATGTATTATTTTCCATATTACAAATGTGTTGTTTCCCAACCTGTTTTTTGTTGTATTTTATTCTTTTTTTTTTTTTTTTTTTTTTGTCCCCAATAAGAAAAAGAAACATATACTCACATTTTGTACTTGTTCTGGAAGATGTAGCCCATTCCTTTTCCCCATTTTAATGGACTTTTCCAAGTATCTTCTGGCTTCAGGTTTTATCTTACTCAGATCACATGTTTCCTGAAATGAAAGAGTTGACAACCATTTCTGTTACAATAGTACGTGGGTAAATTATAAACCATGAGACCAAAGCAAATTTATTTATCATCTCGGTTGGGCTATGAAGCACATAGGTGATTACGAGGCAGGTTCTTTTGAAGACCTAATTTCTTTTATGCTTTAGTGAGCTTTGCTCATTTAAAGGAGAAAAATTAAATAAAGAAAAAGCTAACCAGAATTGCCTTGCCTTGCATCAGAATCAAGAGTGCCTGTACTACTTGAAAGTGTGATAATAGAGATATTTGCATAATCTCATTCTGAGCATTCTCTATGACCATGGTCTTTTTCAAAAAACATATTCCTTATCACAAATCATCTGGATTTAATTTTCCATCATTTGCTAACCTGGTTCCACTTGAGAGGCAGGAATAGAAATAATGGGCAAATTCTACACAAATGGAGAGTGGGACGCTTTTGCCAACATACCAAACAAGGACAGCTGGATAAAACCCCAGCCAAAGGCTTCCAACACTTCAAAAATGCCTTACTGTCATTTGGCAAGAGAGATCAAGAGACTATAGCAAACAGCATATGAACAAGTATCTGGGGAAAACGAGTCAACACTGCACAAAAAGGAGGAAAGCTGGACAGAACATTTGAACCCATATGCAGCAACACAAACAACATCACTCACAAGAATGGAGGGCCCTGGAGGAAAATGGAAAATTCCCCTGGCAATAGCAAGGTAATAAAAACACCAGATGTTTCTTCAAAACAGGTGGCAGAATATATATGGCACATCTGGATGGCTGGTCAGTTCATGGCCCCTGGGAGGAAATGCACTCCAGACAGACTCAGCAGGTGTAATGGATTCAGTCTGGGTGAGAGCCAGTGAGGGACATCTGTCTCTAGAGCCTTAGAGACCTACCATTGGGTGTACTCTCTCTCCATCAAGACCTGGGCTGCCCACCTCTGAGGTTTATATTTTCCCAACTAAATACATCTTTGAAAGAACAATGTTTAGCTTTAGAGCCTGCATTTTAGATTGCTGGTGTAAGGCGTTTGCTGCAAATAATTCTGTAATTTATCACTCTGTTGTAGCAGGCAAATAGCTGTATTTTATAAGATTTTTAAAAAGCTTTTAGGGGCGGCTGGGTGGCTCAGTCGTTAAACGTCTGCCTTTGGCTTGGGGCGTGATCCTGGTGTTCTGGGATTGAGCCCCACATCGGGCTCCTCCACTGGGAGCCTGCTTCTTCCTCTCCCACTCCCCCTGCTTGTGTTCCCTCTCTCGCTGGCTATCTCTCTGTCAAATAAATAAATAAAATCTTTAAAAAGAAAATAAAAAGGTTTTATTTATTTATTTGGGGGGAGGGGGAGGGAGGGGGAGAGAGAGAGAGAGAGAGAACATGCATGAGTAGGGGGGAGAAGCAGAGGGAGAGGGAGAAGCAGACTCGCCACTGAGCAGGGAACTCTGCACGGGGGCTCAATCCCAGGACCCTGAGATCATGACCTGAGCCGAAGGCAGATGCTTGACCTACTGAGCCACCCAGGCTCCCCCCAAATAGCTGTATTTTAACTGAGGGTACTGCTTAATACGATGATCTGTATCTAACTTTGCCTATCAATACAAAATTGTATGTCCTAGTACTAAAGCACACATTACTCACAGTTTCCTCTGCGTTTAATTCTCAATGGAGGCAGAGAATGGTTAGACTCCTTTTTCCATAATAACCTTTTATATCCTTGGAGAACTTCTGAGCATGCTGGCATGACCGGAGTTGGAACCCTCCCTAACTGGTATTGGCACACACTGGGATCCCAGCAGCAGTGCTTGCAATGGGAAGAAACCCATAATGGCCAGGGAGATAACAGGGCTGTGGGCTGGCTCCCTTAGGGATGGCTAACAGTTCAAGTCACAGTGTTCACGTGCACGTGATTAACCTGGGTTGATCAAGGCTGGTTTTAACAACACCAGGAAGTATGTCCTGAGGCGTGGGGCATAGCAAGAGGAGATTCTAGAAGGTATAATACTGGATGTTGTAAGGTTGGGGAGCATCTAGGCAGGAGCTATGTGTAGCAGGGACAGAGGGAAAAAAATCCCCCATGAGAAGGGCCTGGAAAGAGCTGGGGTAAATTGTAAAGGATCCAAATAAGCAGGCGGAGATCCCAAGCAGAGGGCCTTCCCAGCAGGGCAGTGAGCCAAGGGAGAAGCTGGGCACACTGCTGGACAGCAGTGTCCCAGGTACTTGGGTTCCTGGGTTCACCTGGTCACAGCGGTTCTGAGCTTAGAACAGAGGCTCATTACAAGTCTCAGCAGCTGGATCAGGAAGGGCTGGCATAAAAGGAGCGGCTGTACTTGCTGTATATTGGAGGACCCGGGCTGCTACTTCAGAAAGCACAGCAGCATACTCAGCAAGCACAGTAAACTCAAACTCATGGTCTTGATGAGGTAAAAACTACTGACTCCCCAAAAAGGTAAGACAAGCATAGACAGGTAGAAGGATGTTCTGAGAAAAATCTGCCCCGAATTAGGTCTAATTAAAATATGACTACCTGTAGTGAAATATTTGACCTACCACAGAAATGATACTTAACGAAATTCTGACTCAGTTGTAACCAGGCACCATCTGCCAGTCAGACTCTGAGGTCTCAGAAATTTCTGGAGGGCTCTCGTAGGAGTAAAGCACTTCTAAAATGTGCTTCTAGAGCACATTCCTGTCCCAGAGCTGATCATATGAATATTCTCCCTTATAATCTCCAGGCAAGATCAGAATTACTGCTTAAGGATTTTCTAAGAGGGAATCAGCCAATACTTCCAGACTGCTCTGCTGTTGTTGCACCTTCCTTCCTGAATAAGAATTTAATCCACTTGAGTCGGAACCAGGTCTCAGACCTCTCTGAGTGAAGTTTCTCCTCTTTAGGGGTGGGGGAAGGCCTAAAGTGCTCTTCAGTAATTTTCAAATTTATATAATCTGACAGTAGAGGCTCTTACTTTATTTAATCTCTGTGGTGACAAGATTTAGTTTTTTCCTAACCTCCTCCTGTAACAAAGCGGTTTCACATAAAAGTGTGAGCACATTTGTGCACACACACTTAACACATGTGCTTGTAGACTCATTTCACAGACAAGAAAACTGAGGTTAAATGATCTTCCTAAGATCACTCAGCTATTTATTAGTAAAAATGGACAGAAATAAATTCTGCAAAATTCTTACTTTGGCACTTTCCCCAATATATTATACCACTACATTACAACACCTTAATTTATTATCATTCAAAATTTCATTATACATAAGTGAAAATGTTCTTAATTTCTCTCCAATCCTCCCCACCTTCTATCCCATAACTGTGTCCTTTTCTTTGCAAGACCCTATTTCCAGTTTCTAAAATATGTAAATAAAAAATAATTTCAGTGGGACTTTCTATATTGTGTATACAAAGTAGAAATTATGATGTTGTTAAAAGAACCCTGAAAATTAAGATAGTATATTTCTTTGAAAATCATTTAGCAAAATGGATTCATAAGCTGTGAGTATGCTAAAGCAATAGAAGATAACAGAGTAGAATACAGATCCTACTGCAAAAGCTAAGACCGAGGTGTAACTTAATTAAATGTGTTCTATTTGCAGGTCCATTCCTTTCTTTCCTGTTCTTTTCAATGTTATGTTTTCTGTTAGGTTTCCATCTGACTATTGGGAAGAGGGCATTCTTAGGTAGCCGCCTGTGTTCCCAGAGAGGGGGCCCACACAAAGGCCTGCTTGCTGGCCTAGTCAGCATATATTCAACATACAACCACAAGAGCCCCTGCTTTGGTGTGAGCAAGAGGCACAGTGGGGACACTGGGAGTGGGGAACCATACTGCATGAAGATACATTTTAACCAGGGCCCGTTCAGTTCCATTCAGCATGCCTTCACTGAGCTCCTACTTAGGCCAGGTACTGGAGAAACAAAGATGAATATACTTGAGGTGCTTTAAGTAATATGAAGGAATACATTAGCAAATATGTCAAATACAAATATGCAAATACATTAGCAGATATGTCAATATCAGGTAGTGAGTAAAAAAGAGAGTTAAGTACTTGGGAAGCACAAGAGTGGTGTCTGGCTAATGGGGAAACTAAGGCAAGGCGGTTGATGCTTTATATCAGGTTTCTAGGCTTTTAAAGTCTCCCAAAGTTACATGTTTCAGTAGTAGTGATTATGACCAATAACTAGACTTCCATGCTTCAAAATCAAGAAGGGATGGTGTGGGTTAGGAGAATTACCATTACCATGCTGAATTTTGGACTTAGTTTTTTCCTTCCTTCCCCCTTCCCTCCTTCCTTCCTTCTTTCTTCTTCCTTTTTTTTTTCTTTGCCATGATCTTAAGGCGTTGGTTTGTTGTATTTTAATTTGGCATGAGGCCTCTATGGCTGGTAGAGTAGGAGCCCATATAATGCTTAAAAGCATCTACTTAACCCCATGACCTATTCTTCTACACTGTAACATTAAAACTTTAAGTCACTAATTGGCTAAGATGAATTGGCCTGACCAAAGCCCAGGGCTCTGAAAAAAATATAAACTATATTATAACAGACACCTGTATTTCTTGATTCGGCTGGCATAACTGAGACTCTGACTTCACTAAAGGATCCCTCTTCTGTGCTGATTAGTTACCAGTCTACTGGAATAAAATATTATATGCCTCGATGTTTTTAACATGGAAACACTGCACATTTTTCTCACCAATATGGCTTGAAAGAGGGTCTATGAAACCTCTGCTGGCTTCTTAGCCAACAACTAAGAAACCTTTGTTAGGACTGGGAAACACCAAGACCCGTGGCCCTGACTGCTGGCTTTTGATACCTGGACAAGTTTTTAGCTAGGAATGAGGAAATGCTTGTTTTAATTTCTTATTCTTTTTCTTTTCTTCTGGTAGAATTAAGGCTAAATTTAACACGTTAAATTTGCATGTAATATTTGTAATCTATAAATGAATAAAATTACATACATAAGTTATGACAAATTAAGCCACACTTTAATTTATGAAATGGATACTCCATTTACCTGTGCAACAGATAACCGTTCTGACTTCTATGCTAAACTTTTTTTTCCAGTTTTACCACTTACATATACACTGTTTAGTTTTGTTTCTTTTTGGGCTTGCTAAAATGATATCCCATTGTATGTAGTGTTCTGCAAATATTTCTTTCATTGTTACTAAGATTCAGCCATGCTGTTGCATGTTGCTGTACTTACTTACTGCTGTAAAATATTCCAATGTAAATATACTAAAATTCGCTGATGCATTTTCCTGCTGATGGAAATCTGAGTTGTTTCAGCGTTTTGCTATTCTAATGTTGCTATGAACATTTGTTCAATTTTGTGTACAAACACAAAAGTATTTCTAGGTAAACAGTGAGGTGGGGGACAGCGAGGATATGCTGAGTTATGGAGAATTTGAGATCCAACTTCATGATACTAAATTTTTCTCCAGATTAGTTACTCCTCTAAATTTTTGAATCAATTTACACCTTTACCAGCAGTGCATAAACATTCCCACTGATTCACACTCATGGATACTGACCATTGTTAGACTTCTTTATTTTTGCCAGTCTAATGAGTAAAAATGGAATCTTATTGTGACCTTCATTTGCACTTCCCTTATTACTAATGAGGCTGAACATCTTTTCATGTTAAACTGCCATTTGTCTTTCTTCTGAAATATTTTTCATGTCATTTGCACATTTTTCTTTTGGGATGTTTGCTTTTTTTATTGATTGTAGTAGTTCTTTATATATTCTAGGTACTAAAGCTTTGCTAGTTTTATGTTTTAGAAATTTCTTAATTTAGTATTTAAGTATTTCAGTAGTTTGAGTATTAGTGTTTTTTTAAGATTTTATTATTTATTTGAGAGAGAGACTACACATGCACGTGCACGAGGAGGGGGAGGCGCAGAGGGGGAGGGAGAAGCAGGCTCCCAGCTGGGCAGGGAGCCTGATGCGGGACTCAATCCCAGGACCCTGGGATCACAACCTGAGCTGAAGGCAGACGCTTAACCAAGTGAGCCACCCAGGCACCCCAGTATTAGTGTCTTTTCACTTTATTGATAGAAGTTCTTTATTATTATTTTTTAAGATTTATGTATTTATTTTAGAGAGAGAAAGAAAGAGGGCACAAGCAGGGGGGAGGGGCAGAGCAAGAGGGAGAGAGTCCTCAGGCAGACTCCCTGATGAGCAGGGAGCCTAATGCATGGCTCAATCTCAGGACCCTGAGATCATGACCTGAGCCAAAACCAAGAGTCAGACGCTTATCCAAATGAGCCACCCAGGTGCCCCAAAAGTTCTTTAAGTTAGTCATGTTTATCAGTCATTTTACAGTCAGCACTTTGGTGTCTTGTTTAACAAATATCCCTGCTCAGGTGTCATAAAGATATATTTCTATATAAATTTATAGAAGATGTTTCTCGGTTTGGTTGTGAGGAGATCCAATTTTTCCTTTTTCTAGATGGATAAGCCATGTCTTAGCACCAGTTACTGAAGCCCTATCTTTTAGATCTGTCACCAACTGTTCCTCTCTTTGGTTTGATGAACAATCACTAAACATTTACCTCTGTGGCTCCTAGGAAGTTACCATTTGTGAGCTTCAGTATCTTCATTTATCAAAAGGGATGCCTCACAAGATTGGTATAAAAGTTAAATTAGATAACTACAATGCTGTGCCAATGTAAACACCTAACCACACATTAAGCAGAAGGTAGGAAGACTAGGGTATGCTAGTTAGTCTCAGGCTCTATTACATTTTCATCCATCTATAGTCAACACATGACTTATTTTGGAGGTTGTGAAACATGATTGCAAATTAGTTGATACTTCCTAGACTGAGATGTAGTGTCCCTTGAATTTGGGCAGACTGCAAGGACTAGTCAATCAATACAGTATGGCCGAAGCGATGCTATGTGACTTCTGAGATGGTCAGAAAATGCAATGCAGCCTCTGTGTAGTGTGTTGAGACACCCTTGTTGGAGTCCTGAGTCTCCATGAAACATGTCCTACTACCCGGATGCTGCCATGATATGAGAAAGCCCAAATTAGTCCACATAAGGAGACAACATGGAGCTGTCCAGACATGACATGAAGAGAGAGGTATCTGGTTGGCTTCTACATGCTTCAGCTCTAGCCACCACTGCCTTCAATCCATGCAAGACCCCAAGCCAGAATTACCCAAATGCTTCCTTTCTCAATTCCTAATCCACAGAAACCATGACAGAAAATAAAATGACTGCTGCTATTTTCAGTCAGTAAGTTCTGAATAGGTTATATATATCAGTAGACAACTGGAAGCCTTACTGAGCACAGATTTTGCATAAAGAACTGTGAAAAGTAATTTCTTATTGCTATTCATCAATCCTAAGTGAAGAATAACATGAGAGCTAAAATAACATTTTATATCGAATTAAGAATATTATAGATTGTTGTCTATATTGGTGGTATCTTGACACCTGAGTATTATTCAGAGCACCTTCATTTTATTTTATTTTTTTATTTTATTTTTTTTAAAGATTTTATTTATTTATTTGACAGAGATAGAGACAGCCAGCGAGAGAGGGAACACAAGCAGGGGGAGTGGGAGAGGAAGAAGCAGGCTCACAGCGGAGGAGCCTGATGTGGGACTCGATCCCAGAACGCCGGGATCACGCCCTGAGCTGAAGGCAGACGCTTAACCGCTGTGCCACCCAGGCGCCCCCAGAGCACCTTCATTTTAGTTGATCACGCCTGAAACTGCTGACTTCATATAAATTTAAGATCCTATTACCCAGCTTAATGAAGGCTTTACATGTTATATCATGGTTGCCATATTTTACTTACAACATAACAGAATAACAAACAGAATACTTAGATATATCTAACTTTTTCTTTTTTTTAATTTATTTTTTGAGAGAGAGAGACACACACACACAGCAAGTAGGAGGGGCAAAGGGAGAGGGAGAGAATCTTAAGCAGTTTCGACGCCCACCGTGGAGCCCGACTCAAGGCTCAATCTCACAACCCTGAGCCAAAATTAAGAGTTGGTTGCTTAACCCACTGAGCCACCCAGGTGACCCTAACTTTGCTTTTAGTTATGAATCAGCTGAGATTTGACACTTGTTAAAGTGCCAAATGTTACCAGAAAGCTCATACTGATAGTTTCAGATTTTAAAAAATACTGCCTAAATACTGAGTAATATATAGAATTGTTGAATCACTATATCGTATACCTGAAACTAATGTAACACTGTATGTTAACTATACCACAATAAAAAAAAATAAAAATAAAATAAAAACTGCTTAAATAAATACAACTATTTGTGAAGGAAAGTGTTTAAAGGTAACTAAATTCACTATATAAGCTCCAGGGCATTAAAAAAACTACAAGTTATTTTTTATTATTCTGATCTAGCCTTAACAGACATTATAAAAGCTTTTAAAAATGGTGACACAACAGTCAACATGTATAGTAATAATTACTCTTTTGGAAAAAAGGAAAAATTATGGAAACAATTCTGAAACTACTGCAAATTATCACAATAAAACCCTGAAGTGAACCAGCCCAAGCAAATGAATATATATGATGAATCCACTGGTACAGTGGTATAGTACACTAGTATACTAGACACGCAGCAGTTAGTTCCCAAATTTAACAGGATCAGATCACAACATATACAAAATTTAAAAGTGTAACAAAGAAATCTAAAGTGACAAACCTCCTATACTGTGATACTATTCATAAAAATCAGAGAAAAACATTAGATAGGACATATAACATTAAATTGCAATACCTTCTTGAGGCTAGAAAGTCCCAAATAAAAACTTAGAAGTCAGAATGAAAACAGAGTTGATCAAAGGAAATTAGAAATTCTGGGAAAAAGTTCTAAAATACATATATAATATAGGGCTAGCAAAGAAATTAGATTTTTGGGCGATGAAATAAAAAGTAGGAGACTGCAGGGACGCCTGGGTGGCTCATCGGTTAAGTGTCTGCCTTCAGCGCAGGTCATGATCCCAGGGACCTGGGATTGAGTCCTGCATTGGGCTCCTTGCTCAGCAGGGAGCCTGCTTCTCCCTCTGCCTGCTGCTCCCCCCGCGTGTGTTCCCTCTCTTTCTCTCTGACAAATAAACAAAATAAATAAAATCTTTTTTTAAAAAAAAAAAGGAGACTGTAAGGGCCATGACTTGAATCACATAGAATAACAACTGGGGTCAAAGAACAAAATAAAATAATGTAACTAATAATGAACAGTCATAAAGTTATTATAATTTATGTTATTTTTATAGTTCTGAAGATGAACAGTTATAAACCACAGAGATGAGTACAAAATACAGGAGGAAAAGTGCCTGTTTCACATGAGGGGATAGACAGCATGTATATTTTACATGTCTAAATAAAGTCTTGGGGCACCTGGGTGGCTCAGTCGGTTAAGCTTCTGCCTTCAGCTTGGGTCATGATCCTGGGATCCTGGGATCGAGCCCCGAGTAGGGCTCCCTACTCAGCGGAGAGCCTGCTTCTCCCTCTCCCTCTGCCTGCTGCTCTGCCTACTTGTGCTCTATCTTTCTGTCAAATAAATAAATAAATAAATAAATAAATAAATAATATTTAAAAAGAAAGAAAGTCTTGATTACATATTCTTTAGTAAGTTACAAAAAAAATCTGAAATAAAACTGCTTTTTTATTTCAACTCTTGTCATAATTTGCTAAAAAGAACAAAATTTTTGAGATTTTGCAAAAAGACACGCAAAATTAAACAAAAATGTCTAGGAATGTAAAACAGTGGTTGTTTTCCAAATAAACTGCTGAGTATCATGAAAATAAAAATTCAAAACAAAGACATAATGAAACTCTAGGAAGCAAATCAACATTGGTAATGAAAAGATCAAAAACAGTCAAGGCAGAACCACCTGAAACATTTATTATCCATCATTTCTGTGAGTCCTGAAAACGTAAGGATGACAGACAAGAATGACTGGCGTGCACATTATTATTCAACATAGTACTAGAAGTCCTTGCAACAGCAATCAGACAACAAAAAGGGATAAAATGTATCCAAATCGGCAAAGAAGAAGTCAAACTGTCTGTCTTCGCAGATGACATGATACTCTATATGGAAAACCCAAAAGAATCCACCCCCAAACTACTAGAAGTTATAGAGCAATTCAGTAATGTGGCGGGATACAAAATCAATGCTCAGAAATCAGTTGCATTTCTATACACAAACAATGAGACTGAAGAAAGAGAAATTAGGGAATCCATCCCATTTACAATAGCACCAAAAATCATACGTTATCTTGGAATTAACTTAACCAGAGACGTAAAGGACCTATATTCTAGAAACTACAAATCACTATTGAAAGACATTGAAGAAGACACAAAAAGATGGAAAAATATTCCATGCTCATGGATCAGAAGAATTAACATAGTTAAAATGTCCATGCTACCCAGAGCAATCTACACTTTCAATGCTATCCCAATCAAAATACCAATGACATTTTTCAAAGAACTGGAACAAACAGCCCTTAAATTTGTGTGGAACGAGAAAAGGCCCCGAATCGCCAAGGAAGTGTTGAAAAGGAAAACCAAAGCTGGGGGCATCACAATGCCAGATTTCAAGTTGTACTACAAAGCTGTGACCACAAAGACAGCATGGTACTGGCACAAAAACAGACACAGACCAATGGAACAGAATAGAGAACCCAGAAATGGACCCTCGGCTCTTTGGGCAACTAATCTTTGATAAAGCAGGAAAAAACATCCAGTGGAAAAAAGACAGTCTCTTCAATAAATGGTGCTGGGAAAATTGGACAGCTACATGCAAAAGAATGAAACTTAACCAGTCTCTCACACCATACACAAAGATAAACTCCAAATGGATGAAAGACCTCGATGTGAGACAGGAATCCATCAAAATCCTAGAGGAGAACATAGGCAGCAACCTCTACAACATCGGCCACAGCAACCTTTTTCAGGACACATCTTCAAAGGCAAGAGAAACAAAAGATAAAATGAACTTGTGGGACTTCATCAAGATAAAAAGCTTCTGCACAGCCAAGGAAACAGTCAAAAAAACTAAGAGGCAGCCCACAGAATGGGAGAATATATTTGCAAATGACACTACAGATAAAAGACTGGTATCCAAGATCTACAAAGAACTTCTCAAACTCAATATGCGAGAAACAAATAAACAAATCATAAAATGGGCAGAAGATATGAAAAGACACTTTTCCAAAGAAGACATACAAATGGCTAACAGACACATGAAAAATGTTCAAAATCATTAGCCATCAGGGAAATTCAAATCAAAAAACTACACTGAGATACCACCTTACACCAGTTAGAATGGCAAAAGTTGACAAGGAAGGAAACAACAAATGTTGGAGAGGATGTGGAGAAAGGGGATCCCTCCTACATTGTTGGTGGGAATGCAAGTTGGTACAGCCACTCTGGAAAACAGTGTGGAGGTCCCTTAAAAAGTTAAAAATTGAGCTACCCTATGACCCAGCCATTGCACTACTGGGCATTTACCTGAAAGATACAGACATAGTGAAGAGAAGGGCCATATGCACCCCATTGTTCATAGCAGCATTGTCCACAATAGCTAAATCGTGGAAGGAGCCGAGATGCCCTTCAACAGATGAATGGATTAAGAAGATGTGGTCCATATATACAATGGAATATTACTCAGCTTTCAGAAAGAACGAGTTCTCAACATTTGCTGCAACATGGACGGCACTGGAGGAGATAATGCTAAGTGAAATAAGTCAAGCAGAGGAAGACAATTATCATGTGGTTTCTCTCATCTATGGAACATAAGAACTAGGAAGATCGGTAGGGGAAGAAAGGTTTAGGGGGAGTAATCAGAAGGGGGAATGAAGCATGAGAGACTATGGACTCTGAAAAACAAACTGAGGGCTTCAGAGGGGAGGGGGGTGGGGGAATGGGATAGACCGGTGATGGGTAGTAAGGAGGGCACGTATTGCATGGTGCACTGGGTGTTATACGCAACTAATGCATCATCGAACTTTACATCAGAAACCAGGGATGTACTGTATGGTGACTAACATAATATAATAAAAAAATATTATTATAAAAAAAAAAGAATGACTGGCATGCAGTATCAACAGTTACATCATCAATATCATGGCCAACACCACATAATATTTGTAGATAAACAACTCACAATACCATTTGCTTGTAGTTGACCTGTCTAATACAAACCCTGCAATGGTCTGAAAATTCAAAGAGGCTTTTACATTGAACCATTACCTTTACAATGGTTAAAAACCCTTAGATTTATAGATATACACTTTTTTACACTTGGTCTTCAGTGTTAAGTGAATGTAACTGGCAACTCAACATAAATCTATGTGGTGTAACAATACACAACACTAAAAAAACCCTCCAAAATTAACACGATGCTATGCCCATTATTATAATAATTAGAAACAAAATCTAGACATTTTCAAATACTTTTTATTGTTGATCAAAGATTTTTACTTTTTTATTATAGATTTCATTTTCCTTTTTAAGGGGTTTATAATGTTAGGGTGCCTGGGTGGCTCAGTCGGGTAAGCATTTGCCTCTTGATTTTGGCTCAGGTCATGATCTCCTGATCGTGAGATCAAGCCCCCTGAAGGGCTCTGCACTCTGCAGGGAGTCTGCTTGAGATTCTCTCTCCCTCTCTGCCCCCCCCCATCTCTTTTACATGCACAGGCAAGCTCTCTTTCTCTCAAATAAATAAATAAACCTTTAAAGGGATTTATAATATAATTTACCTGTAAATGTACAATTCTCAGAAATATATCTTCTCTCATGCTCATCTCAATATCAAAACGAGAAAGTCTTTTGTCTGCTTCTGTACTTGCTGCCCGTACTTCTTTGTCAGAGGAGACGTGCTGGGGAAAGTCTAGCATGGTTCGCTCCACTGTCAATAGAGGAAAAAACCATAAGGACTCATCAAATCAGTACTAAGAAA
Source organism: Ursus arctos (assembly GCF_023065955.2). NCBI lineage: Eukaryota > Metazoa > Chordata > Mammalia > Carnivora > Ursidae > Ursus > Ursus arctos. The sequence goes on along the minus strand of NW_026623067.1, from coordinate 53,202,384 downwards.
AATACCTCCTAACTAGATGAATGATTATCCCAATTAAAATTTTTCATTTTATACTTTCTGTAAAGGTACCTAAGGCTATCAAGAAACAGCATCTAATTCAGGACTTGGCTGTGGCAGTGGCATTATTAGGAACAATAAAGGTGTATGCTGAGCACTTATCAAAGTATGTTTATGGTGTAATTTATTAACTGGGAACGCAGAAGGATAAAGACATAGTTCTCACAGTGATGCATTTTGTAGTTTGGGACGTGGGAGTACAGAACAGTACATGAAAAGATAAGGAACAACACAGGACAGAGCACCTTACTTGTCAATGAATGGGATAGTAACTCAAGACAGCGATACTAAGAACTGGAGCACTTTGTCATGCCTTATGGGGAAGGCTGGACCTTCGGATGTGCAGGGCAAGAGGAAGACCTCAGGAGAGGATTAGAGAAGTAGAGACTACTAGTGTGGGGACTGGCAGAGACAGAGAATGTTTTAGAAAAACGCAGACCAATTTAGTGGGGGAGGGGTTGCTTAGAATAGAAATTCTTAACCTTTACTAGAGATTCCTTAGAGAATCTAATCAAAAACCCTCCCCCCAATGCAAACATTACATACAAGCATAAAAAAGTTCCATACAGTTACAGAAGATTCCCAGAAATCTCAGTGGACACATCCAGTAAGCAGCTTAATCCTGGGGCTATTCCTGTTACATGATGGTGGTAATGTAGTCTGCTCTAATTTTCAAATATTAAAATCGTCTCTTGGGTTTTTCATATATTTGTATTTTGACTTTAATTGGGCAAAAATCTGATGTCAGTGAAATAACCCATACTGCAGGAAAAAAATTAGTATGGCTTATAGGGATGGTTGTGGCTATGCTGTGGCAGTGAATACATTTTTATTATTTTTTTTACTTTGAAGGTATTCCGAAGAGGTAAAACTTCCACATGTGATATACGTTAGAGAGTAGAACATACCAAGCAATTGTCCAGTTAAACAAGCTACCTCACTTATGTCAGTCTTCTTAAAACATTGCTACAGATAAAGGTATAAAAAATTGCCTCACATATCTGAATAAATTCATAATGTGTGGTTTAAAAAAATCAAGTTAAATAATTATTCTTTATGGATTTCATTTAAAATACACACTTTTATGTCCCTTGACTAAAGAAAGAATGGAACAGAATTAAAATTTCATACACACAGCACTTGTTTGATAGAGTTAACCATATAGTTACAATTTGTTTACTTTTTAAAATTAGCTCAAGAAGATACTAAGAAAAAATCAAAATTGCTCCAGAACTAAAATGAACAGAACAAAATGCAGGAGCCTAAAATTGGAAACATAATCTTAAACAAACAAGAATACTAAAAACCATTTCCTTCCTTACTTTGCCACAAAGACCTGAACCAGACTTATGCTCTCACTGCCAAACTGCAAACAGTACCTGACACTAGACAAATGAGGTTTTAACAGCTCTTGCAGGAGGCAGACGGAGCTCTGAGAACATACACTGATAAGAGCAAGTTAGTCTTTAAAAAGCTACTCTGAAACTCAAAAATTTTTATGATTAACTCACAAAGCTAAACTTACGGGACAGCAAGAATATCAGAGAACTGAAAGTATATTTAAAGGATGTATTACTGGGGAAGAAGCAGAAGATTTTGTTTTTTCCCCACTGATTTCTATATTTGTGAACTGCATAAGTCACCAGGTGGGCACACCATCTTGGCCATATGTGATGGAAGAACAGAGGCTCTGAACGGAGGACAAACCGCATACAGGGAGGGAGATACACATGAAGCTGCCTTCCGGGAAAACTCTGCTGAATGGGGACCAATTCCATCCCTCTGAGTTTCACTAATGAGACCAACCAGGTCTTTTTTATTCAGGAGTTCAAGACTTTTAGCCAGATTTAGTGGCCCTTCATCAGAATGAAGCAGTGGTGGTAAGAGGCAGAAAATGAAACAGAAGAGGTAAGAGAGTCCTTAGTATGGAGGGACACGGTGTAGGGAACACTTGGTGTTGAAGGGCTGATGAGGGTAAAGAGATGACCACGTCACTAAGGCTGTGCAGGATTCTGGACAACCTTCCAAATTGCAGAATACATACACACGTTTATGATACACAATTCTACAGATAACCTATGGAAGCTTGGGTACACGGCCAAGGTTGCTTAGCCATAACTACACCCCAGAGTACACCTGACCCTTAGAGGCAACTGGTGTGAATCTTCATTCCTTTTAACTCAAAGGGCCTAATACTTATATTACAAACATAATAAATTTCACATGTAGGAAATATGAAAAGTAGAGAAAAGCAGAAAAAGTAAATTTCTAAAAATGAACTGTAAACCCAGTACTCAAGAAACTAGCTATTATTAAAATTTGTGTATTTTCTTCTGGTTTTCTTCTCCGTGCTTTTAAAAAAAATGTTATTAAATACTGTTCCTCAACATGATTGTATCATGTTTCTATTGGTTGGTACCCAGGGGCTGTTTCCAAACTTTTGCTGTGACAGAGTACATGTTTAAACATGAATTTATACACAGTTTTTCCTGTATCTGATTATTTCCTTAGATTAAATGCCTAGATGTGGAATTGTAGGGCTAGGATATGAACTTCTTAAGAGTTTTGATATATTATGTCAAAAAACTCTCCAGAAAGCAGTTGTAACGAGAAGGTGCATTTTGTAACACTATTGCCAACATAATAAAAAATTTTAATCTTGTTTAATTGAATTCTAGGCAATTAATGATTATGGAAAAATCAATGTCTTGTAAAATTGGAAAATGGACTGCCAAAACAGAATGCATAAAATGGTTTATGATGCCTACAAAATGAAATATCAAGGATTTTCTGTATCCTACTCACCTATGTACTTCACTTCTACATCTGCCAGCGCCTGCAAACAGTTCTCGTAAGTTACTTCCTCAATGTCAAGCATTCCAATAGCATCATACACCTGTTTGGTCTGCACAATGAGCTCCTCAGTTCTTGTTTTAATTTGCTCTGGTGAAAGATCCCATCTTAAAACATTTCTGCCAGCCACAGTATAGGAAGACATTGCCTGATGAGGAGACATCACTTCTCTTCCTAAAGTCATTCTGAATAAAATCCGGGAACCACCAACTCTAAAAAGAATCAGAAAACGAATAAAAATTAAGCATTTGTTGGTCCAAAGTCAATACACAAATGTGTATTATCTAATCACATTAAAAAGAACTTTTTAATAAAATTGAACAAATCTCTTTCAGGTGAACACATCAGCACAAAACTAAATGCCTTTGTATTTTTTTTTCCTCCTTGAATGTAGGTCTAATGGAATTAGTACCTACCAAACACTGAACTGATTATGTAATTAAATCATGTTGAGAAATAAAGTTAGGTGTCAAAGACATAATACTGTCCTTTATACATTAAACCAGTAATCTTTCTTTCTTAAATGTTTTTCCTGTGCTGGGACGCCTTGCTATCTAAGTTGGTAGACCATGTGACTCTTGATCTTGGGGTTCTAAGTTTAGGCCCCATGTTGGGTGTGGAGATTACTTACAAAAATAAAATCTTTAAAAAAATAAAAATTAAAAAGAAATAAATGTATTAAATGTTTTTCTGTGCTAATATCCACCTACAATGTAACAGACTCAAAAAATATTTTGGGATTCAGCAAGAAAACATTTTCAAAATGGTCTTTTTTTAATGAACACCAATGTAAAAATTTTTTTTTACAAAAATTTCATGTAAATCAACTATGGCAATTTGAACTTAAGACTTGGGAAATAAACTCTGGTACTCCTATGACATTATTCTAAAAGATAAAAGAAAAAAGAGATTAAATGTATGATACCAAGCCTGCACCTCCTTAAAACTCTCAAACTAATAATTGATGCCATATGTGTGTATATATGTAATATATACCATGTAATATAATTTTAGAGCTTATAAATAAAAATATTATAATAGCTAACATTTCTTGTATGTTTAGGCACCGTACTAAAGGCTTTCCATTTATTCATTCAGTCTTCACAACAAAACTATGAGGCAGATACTGTGCTTATTCTCATTTTACCAAAGAGGAAGCTAAAGCACAGGGAAGTTAAGTAACTTGGCCAAGGTCACACAGCTGGTTATATGATGGGAGCTAGCATTGAAAACCAGATAGTAGAGATCCAAAACCCGCACCTTTTTTTTTTTTTTAATTTAAAGATTTTATTTATTTATTTGACAGAGAGACAGCCAGGGAGAGAGGGAACACAAGCAGGGGGATGTGGGAGAGGAAGAAGCAGGCTCCCAACAGAGCAGGGAGCCCGATGTGGGGCTCGATCCAAGGACCCTGGGATCACGCCCTGAGCCAAAGGCAGACGCTTAACGACTGAACCACCCAGCTGCCCCCCAAACCCGCACTCTTAACTACTGTGCTAAACTTCATTCTTATTATCTTCTAAGCCTCCAAAACAACCTTATGTAGCAGGCAGCACATAATTCCCTTTTAACAGATGATGCAGCTGAGACTCAGAGAGGCTAAGTGACTTATTTAAGGTCATTCACTTAACAGATACTTATGAACATATACTGTCTGGTCATTGTGACACACATCAAAGAGAAACAGGCAAACTGACGAGGACCCTGCTATTATAGTGGAGAGACCAACTGATAAACGATCTATTATACTACATTGAGATGTGCGCTATGACAGGGATAAGCAGAGGGAACTCTGAAAGACCACAGAAGGAACTTTTCTAGGAAGATTTTCCAGAGAGAACAAGGAGCAAGCCAAGATCTGGACAATGTCCAGAAATTATCCAAATGCCAAAAGCTGTAAGGAGAGAGGTCTGATAAGGTCAGTAGGGACTAGAGAATGAAGAGCCTTGGGAATCACTGAAGAATTCAACCTTATTCTGACGGCAGTGAGAGAGCCATCGAAGGGTTTTAATCAGGTAAGAGATGAAGTAAGATACACATTCTAGAGAAATCGCCCAAATTATAGTGAGTTGAAAGGTTTGGAAAAGAGAGATCATACTAGAGGAAAGCTATTACTGTAACTGGGGCATAATACTATGGTATCCTGAACTAGGAAATAGGGGGAACTGGAGGGACCTAGAAGATATTCAGAAAGTAGAATTAATATGACTTGGTACTTGGTTTAGGGTTGGGGGGGTGAGAGAGCTAAGGATGTTGTCCAGGATTCTATCCTATAACCAGATGGATGGATGGTGGTGGTTCCATCACCAAAATAGCAAATTTGGAAGGAGGTGGCTCTTTGTGGGGAAAAGGAGAAATTCAATTTTGGACATGCCAAGTCTGAAGTGACTGCAGCACAGCTAAGTAGATTTTGTTAATATTAGATGGTAATTGGAGTTACAGGACTAGTTGAACTGGCCCAAGGGAGTTTGCAGAGTAAGACTGGAACTGAGCCTTAACTCAAATTTAGTCACTGAGGTAGAAGGAAAACCAAGCCAGAATGGATTTAGGAAGTTGTGAAAAGTAAGCACAGGAAAACGGAGGGAGTGCGTAAGGGCCAAATGTACAAATCTCAAGAAAAATGGAAGAGTCTGTTAAATTTAGCAGCAGGAATGTCCCTGATGGCTCTGGCAAGAGCAGTGTCAGTGGGATGGTCGTGGTGGAAGTCAGAATCCTATGATTGAGGGGGAGGAAGAAGGTAAAGAACTGGAGAGTGCATCTAAGCAATTTTCTAGAGCTGAATGCAATTTAGATGAAAAGAGTGACTCCAGTCTCAGTAAAATAAATAAAACAGGTAAAGTGGGAGTACTTAGGTTATAGTAAAAAAGTATGGGTCTGAATTTAAGAATTCAAAGGTTAAGCAGTATGACAAGATCCAGGACATTTTCCCATAAGTGGACGGTTGATATAAATGAGGTGAAAGAGTGCAAATGACTGACAATCTAGTACCGGACAAACTGTCTATGTGAGGGGTGTCTGGGTGGCTCAGTCGGTTAAGTGTCTGCCTTTAGCTCAGGTCCTGATTCCAGGGTCCTGGAATTGAGCCCCACATTGGGCTCCCTGCTCAGTGGGGAGTCTGCTTCTCCCTCTCCCTGCTGCTCCCCCTGCTTGTGCACTCTCTCTTTCTCTGTCAAATAAATAAGTAAAATCTTTTTTAAAAAGTCATCTATGTGGACACTGGAGTCACCAGCTTGATAGCTGAACCTGGGAGTAGAAAGGAAGACTGAACCAGAAACCAGTCCTCAAAGACTGGAGAAGACTAACCAGGTAGTTGGTGTAGGACATCATGAGCAGGGCACAGAATGATAAAATCAGACTGTGAGCCTCAGAGGTGTTTTTATACAATGGTAAAGAAGTGCTGGTCTGGGAGCACAACTGGGGCAAGGCAGGAGCTGGGGAACAAAGAAGATGGGGTCTTTCCTCCTTAGTTTGTGGTACATGGGGTGTGGAAGGAAGAGGGATGCATAGAAAATATTTTCCCCAGGGTTGAAAGGATTCCAGTTAAGGTTAATAGAAGAAAAGACAAGCCAGAGAGCATAAAAACATACAGTTTGTTTATTATGGGACAGGAGTTCCAGGAGTAACGAGGGAGAAGTCTACCTTCTGTGGAATAGATAGCTAGCGTGTGTTGGTTGTCCAGACATTCACTGCTGCCCTCTAACTAAGTATATAGACATTTTTCTTCCTGGTACCCATACACCACCAACGCCCCTGCCCCAGTCCATGATCTGTGAAGGTGGCTGTCTCCACCCTCAGAACTCCTGTTCCCAATGTGTGTCATTGAGCAAGCTTATGTCCTTGACAGCAGCTGGCATCCACCTTATGACAAAGAGTAGAACCTGACTTATGAAACAAACACTGTGAACAGAAGAACGAAGGAAGGAAAGCAAATATTTACTGATATTCCTGACCCCTACCATCAATTAATTCTGAAACCTGACCTAGAGCTATTTTTTAGTTATGTTTTAGCCAGTTTGAAGACAGTTTTATGTTATTTACTTCATAGAGGATGGTAACTGATAAAGGAATGAAAACTGATAAAGGAATGAGCACACACACACACACACACCAAACAGGAAGGTCACAAGAGATGATGGATGACTAGAGGGTCTTAAATACTCGATGGTAGCTGAGAATAATAGGGATGCAAAGTTCAGTATGTGGGGTTGGCTGAAAATGTCCAAAATAATTATTTCCATAATCCCTCAGAAACACAGAACTGAGGCCTCAAGGAGGAGTCAGCCATGACCATGAATGCCTGGCTTAAGGAAGTTCTAGTACAAGTGAAGAGGCTGGGCATGGGATTGCTGATGTAACGACCAGCAAGTGGACTGATGACTGAAACACAGCACTTTTGCAGCTCGACCCCCTGTTCTTTTCTCGACTCTTGCAAGTACAAACCAATTATTACAGACAAATTTTCATTATTGTTAAACACCTTTAAGAGAAAATTACCTCAAACTTTAATGATATGATGAACCTCCACTAGTTTTCCTTTATTTCCTAATATTTATCTAAAGGTTGAGTGTTTGATCACAGCATATGTGATTGTAACTCAGTGAAACTGGTAAGGATATCAGCACCTCCACCCTGGCTGAAAAGATATACCCATGATCAGGGTGTCTGGGTGGCTCAGTCGGTTACATGGCTGCCTTTGGCTCGGGTCATGATCCCGGGGTCCTGGGATCAAGCCCCACGTTGGGCTCCCTGCTCAGTGGAGAGCCTGCTTCTCCCTCTCCCTCTGCCGCTCCCCCTGCTTGTTCTCCCCCCCCGTCAAATAAATAAACAAAATTTATTAAAAAAAAAAAGATATACCCATAATCACCTTCGCACTTTCTGTTGCAATTAATGAAAGACTACTCCTTCCTTGAAGTGATACTATTCCCCGAATACGGAAGGGATAAAAACAAAGGAACAGAAGTTAGAAACCATAATTTTATGGGTCAAAAGAACACATTATATATTTTTTTACCTTTTACTTTTTCTCACCTTCTGGGTTTCTGTTTTAATTTCTTTCAAGATTTATAATTCTTGTTACCAAAGAAAAGGAGACAAAAGGATTCCCTCCTACTTCTAACTAAAACATTTTGATCTATTGAGAATTTTTTTCTGTATTGTCTCTGCTTTTCCTCTTCCATCATCATTTTACTGAATATCCCTATTCCCCTTTGTTATGATTTCAAGCTCATTCAACGCTTCAGATGCTGGTACATTGATCTTTTCTTCCCCTTCAGTGCCTCTGCAGACCTGGAGAACTGCACCTGTGTGGGGAAACCAGTGCACCTGCAATCGCTCTAGCAAATGTGATTGTACCCTTGAGAATCTGGTGAGGATTTTTCTAGTAACTTTTTGCGGCTGTGAAGTACCAAAGTTGAAAGCAGGCAACACAGCATGATTCTGTCTTCTCTACAGGAGTTATTACATGCAATTATTTGAAAATGAGACTCTAGATTAAAGCTGGGAATTCTACTGTGTAATTAAACACGAGTTTTTCTTTCTATAAAATTCCAGGCTCTATTATTTCTCTACCATCCATACCTTCTTCAGTGTCTCTTCTCTCTGTAAAGCACTTTTCAACACAAAACTCTGAAACTTCTAACTAAGAAACAATACAGAATACTACAATGGAATTGACAAGAAGGTGCCTTTATTAGGGCGGCTCTCTCCTGTGTCCAAAAAACAAATAAGGTTTGGCAAAAAAAACTCAAAAACAAAAACAAAAAAACCACCCAAAAAACCCCACAAAACAAAAACAAAAACAAACAAAACAAGTGGCACAGATTTTGAAAGAGATCACCTGGTTGCAGAATTTCATTTGGAAAAACGAGCATGCTACAATTATTCTGAGTTACTGTCTTAAAACTTTTGCAAAACATTTTATGGAATGTACTTTCAGAAATGCTCTGACTTATTGGATTCATATTCTTTTGAAGCATAGTTTAAAGGCCTCCATTTCCTGCCATCAGGGCTTCTTTGACCATTCCTGTTCATCCAAATCTGAGCCTTTTACTTATGCTATTCATTTTAGGTATTTAAATTACTATCCTCCGCCTGTTCAATTGGCTTCACTCATACTCTAAATTAGACTAGGGCTTTCCCAGGCACAATAAGCACTGTACATATCTTTTGTCAAAAACCCCAACCCTAACACACTGCACACTGCTGAGCACATTGTGCACTTGAAATGAGATGGGACTGATGTGGCTAAAACACTGCAGCAACACTATCTTCCTTCAACGTCACAAATAAATATCCATGCAGGGAAATGTGTTTTATTAGAGCCAGGACTAGACTGAAGATCATTCTGCAAAATGTCCTAACTTCTATTCCTCCAAATTTACATTTTATCTCTGTCCTCACCCTTTCTCTAAAGTGGTGGCATAGCATTTCCTGAAACTTGCCCCAATTCTTTAAAACACCTGGCAAATGGTCCTCACATTGACTTTAGAACTAATGTTTATCAAAAGCGGCCACTGAGGACTGCAATGCTCCCAGACTGGGATTATGTTTTCGATCTCAGCTCCAACTTCCCCTTCTCCAGAAGCCTTTTGTGACTACCTTCAGCTGTTTTAGGAATTATTCCTCTATTAACTGATAGTACTCTACATGTCCAATGACCAAAGCACTTATCATACTGAAGAGTAATCATTTATTGACTCGGTTGTGTGTCCAACAGACCTTGAGCAGAGACTGGGTTTTAGTGATACATGAAGACCCTGAACCTAACATTGTTTGTGGTACATGTATATTTTAATGGTGACAAGCTGACCCAAAAAAATTCCACTTAAGGTTATTCAATACTTTTCTTCTATTATCTACATGCCCAATACACAAGCAGTTCCATTTGAGAGTATTTAGCCTCTGTGGAGCATTATATATAAAGCTCTGATCTGCAATTAGAGAAGATGGTGCAGACTGGAAAACACAGCACATACTGGACTCAAGCATCCTGAATGTTGCTAATAATTTTTCTTCTGAATCAACTGCTGCTTTGGAGGAACAGATCAGGATTAGTACTCAATCATCACTGAGCCCTCCAGTGTGGGTATATAGAGCTCTCTAACAAAGGTAAGCATCTGGTATTTGAGTTACTAGTGGTTTAGGCAACAGCTTTTTCATTTAAGGACTTTTTATTTTTTTATTTTTATTTTTTTTAAAGACTATTTATTTTGAGACAGAGCAAGAGCAAGAGAGAGAGAGAGAGACAGAGAGGAGAGAGAGTGTGCATGAGTGGCGGAAGGGACAGAGGGAGAAACAGGCTCCTGGCTGAGCAGGGACCCAGGGCCCTGAGATCATGACCTGAGCTGAAGGCAGATGCTTAATCGACAGAGCCACCCAGGTGCCCCCATTTAAGGACCTTTTAATTTGACTTAGGATAGAACTGCTCCACGAACGGAATGTTATAGAATTACATGGCTTAGAATAAGTCACCTTTTCCCAGTAAACAGAGAGTTAGATTCTTAGCCAAAATCATTACTTTTGATGTTCTTTAGCAGAACTGATGTCTAGAAAAATCCTTCTAGCTTGACTACTGAGTTAACAGGAATGCAATTAAGTATGATAATCTCTTGAACCTCTACCCATTTCCATGTTTTTTCTCTTAGTTTTAAAGAAAGATGTGTCTTCCAACTTACAGTCTTCAATTTCTATGTCCTGCAAATTTCCCACTTACTCTCTCTATTTCTTGTCTTATCACTAATTCGTCTACATTATGTCACTAAAAGTTCCCTGGGAAAGCTCACTTTTACTCTTTCTTAGTCCTTCTTCCACTTTTCTGACCGTTTCTTCTCAGTCTCCTTTGTTGGCTCCTCTTCCTGTACCCACTGAAAAAAGTTCGTGTCTCCCCTCCCATGATTCCATCCAGATGCCTAGCTAGAGCTCCAGACCTGAAGACATCTCAAATGCAACATGTCCAAAATTTGATCTTTCTCACAAATTCCCACTCCCAGTTTACTAATCATCTAGGCTCTGAAGCTAGAAGCTTGCCACATACATGACTGATAAGTACCAACATCACCCCCACTATTTATTAAAAGACTGCTAATATGCTGGCTTAAGAGTTTACATGACTCTCATTTAATTCTCCCAAGAAGCCAAGAGGCACATATTAATAATCTGCTTGTATGGGGCACGGAGAGTAAAGCATCAACGTCACAAAGCAAGTGTGGAGCTGGGATTTAAACCTAGATCTGCATACAAAGCCCATATTCTTAACTATCATGCTATACTCATGTTGCAACTGCATCCTAGAGAAGGAAAATAGCAGATTTCTCACTAGTCGCACCTCCATGATTGTCCACCCTACTCATAATGGGGAGAGAATCAGGAAAGTCAAGCATGCATACTGATGTTGCTTGCCTCATCTGCTATCTATGCTACTCCCTGAAAGATTGCTGCAAAAGCTGTGGAGGAGTGCCCAACTTCAGCTTTCACCCAGCTCTGAAAAACAGGCCAGGTAGGCATGGGCGGCTTAGAGTCACCCATTTCCAAAGACTAAACCACCTCAAAGTGGGACAACCTGATGGCTACCCTTTGCAACTGGGTCTCATTCTTTTCCAGAGCCCTTCGAGTAAATGTTCATAGGTAAGCAGTAAACTACCTGAAAAAGTGTACTCATCGGAAGCTACACACACATTCTTAATGTACTCAGGCAAAAAATCTACATTTCACGTAGATAAGGTTCAGCTGAGGCATTCCAAGAAAACTTTTACGCAACAAAGGCTAGTTCTTTATTCCCTGATGATTTCTCAGATAAGATACAGTGAGCTATTACCATCATCTGTGAATATGCCTACACTCCAGATTATATTATCAAGAAAAGGTTCATCATAAAGGGATTTCCCATGAAGTGAATTAGTTGTTTCAATCATGCCTTTAATTAATACTTACTGAGGTTACAAAGGTGAATAAGACACAGTTATTGCCCTGCAGGGAGCTTACAGAGTTGTGAGGAAGAGACAAAGAGAATACAAGGCAGTGAATTTTATATGAATAAAGTGATGGGGAATTTAAAGGACAGAGCAAGCAACTCTGCCATGGGCAAGTTCTTCTGTACTTCTCTGTCCGCAGACAGACAGACAGACACACACACACACCCTCAGACCTTGGTTCTCCCCTTTCTTTTATATACTTTATATAAATATTTTCTTCTTCTTCTTAGCTGTTGCTAACTAGCTAACAGGATTGACCTAGAGTATTACACTTCCATTTTATTTCAATTAGCATTTGTGGAAGGTCTTCCAAGTGTATTCCAGGAAACGTTACTAACATTGACTACTTCTAACTTCTAAATTCCTTACGTTCAATGTTTCAGGGTTTACTCTGAATGTTGGGATACTTACTCTATACAATCTATTAAAAAATTTAAAAAATCAATGATACATCTAAAGACTGCTTTGGTCTTTTCTTTTTAATCTATAAGGAAAACAGCGTAAATTTATAAGTTAAGTCCTTATAAAGTGCCTGATACTCAGTAGACATTTGTTGAATGAATTAAAATTGATATGAAGATTGAATACCACCCATAGATTGGCTGGTGAAACACGAGGAAGGCTGACTGCTCTGTTTCTCCAAGGTCAGGGGAAGAATGAAGACATTTTCCTTCTAATTCTACTAGAATATAAGCCCTTTAAGAACACACTCCATGTCTTAGTCACCTTTGTGTTTCTTAGCAAATAGGGAAGAACGTCTTAGAGCAAAGTATACATGTTGTAACTGCTGAATCAATGAGATAGAAAAGCAATAAAAAAATCTAAATTTGTCCTAGAATGACTATTAAGTTCAGCCCAAGACACCAAGTAAATAACGTAATAAAGCAATCAAGAGAAGGTGCCAACACAATGAAGTTGTTGAAGAAAAGCAATTAAGGGATATACCATAAAGATACTTTGAGTCATGGACAGATTATCTACAGAATATGCCAGTATTCTTGGAAAGTGAAGTACACAATAAGACTGCTCTTGCTTCCACCTGCTGGTATGGGAAAGTAATTTCTTAGATTATACAGAAAATGTTTAGCAGCTCTAGGAAAACCTTTAAAAAAACACTGAACTTTCAAACTGCTCTTGCAAAGATAACACAGTTCGCTTCCCATAAAGAGCCCATTCACAAAAATGTATACCATGATCTCAGCCACAAATACTTTGAGTACAGAGCAGAACTACCTTAAACATAGAGACAATCCAGTGGCCTTTATTTTGAGTAGCCTCCTATGTCTGATAAAGCCAAAAGCAGTATCTATTTTCTTTCATTGTACAGTCCCTTTTTTGTATTCACGCAAGTGGTGTTTAACTTTGATGACTAATGGTCACAGAGATTCACAAATGTGAAAAATACATAGAAATGAGTGTATATAAAACTGGTGAAATGTGAATAAGATTGGTGGATTGCATCAATTCCTTATTGTAACTGGGGAAAACTGTATCAAGTGGATATGGAACCATTCTGTGTTATTTCTCATAACTGCATGTAAATCTGTATCTCAAAATTTAAAGTTTTTTTTTAAAAAAAGATTTTATTTATTTATTTGAGAGAGATGGCAACAGAGATAGCAAGAGAGAGCACAAGCGGGGAAGAGAAGGAGAAGCAGGCTTCCCACTGATCAGGGAGCCTGACACGGTGCTCGATCCCAGATCATGACCTGAGCTGAAGGCAGATGCTTAACTGACTGGGCCACCCAGCCACCCCTCAAAATTTAAAGTTTTTAAAAAAGGTGGCTGAGCGCTGTATATACCACTTGCAGCTCCTTTAAGGGGAGGGGGTCAAAGTATGACTGGTTCTTCCAAAGTATAAAATCCATGACTCCATACTGACATACATGAATGAAAAAGAAAGAAGGAAAGAAGAAAGGAAAGGAAGGAAGGAGAGAAGGAAGGAGGGAAGGAACCAAGAAAGGAAAAAAAAAAAAAAAAAAAAACCAAGCTCCTGTACAGGTAAATTCCAAATATCTAATACTCAAGAAGGTGAAGATTAATTTCTCTCCTGCCCTGGGTATGGGCTGTACTTAGTGTCTTGTTCCCAAAGAGGACAGGCATGGAGAAGTGGGGGAAAAGTAACTTTATAGTAGAGAAACCTGGCAAACACTACCTCAGCGAACTGACCAAGACTAACATCTTCAGTGATGTCACATAGACATCGTGTACCCCTAAACATGACATGATAAAAAGGGCACAATACCTCTGCCATCTTCTTCCCCAAAACCTATAACCTTAGTCTAAGTGTGAGATAAACACAAGTTGAGGGATATTCCATAAAATGCCTGTTGGTACTACTCAGAACTCTCAAGGCCATTAAAAACAAAGACTGGATGATTGACTCTCACAGCCCAGAGGAGCATAAGGGAACATGCTGATTAAATATAAGGGGATCTCCTGAAAGGGATTTTGAAAGAGGAAAAGGGAGGACATTAGGGAAAAATAAGTGAAATCTGAATAGAGGGTAGAATTTAATTAAGAGTAATGTACACGTATTGGTTCCTTAGTCGTACTAAAGAATCAGTATTGGTTCTGTAGTAATGTAAGATGTTTTAACATTAGGGGAAACTGGGTAAGGGATTTATGGGAACTCTCTGCACTATCTTGGCAGCTTCCCTATAAACCTGGAACTGTTTAAAAAAACACAAGTTTATTTTTAATTATCAACAAAAATTTGATGACTAAAATGACCGGTGCAGCTATAAAGGTCCAATCTTGGTTTTACGTAATGAAAATATACTATTTATTTTGGAGCCAGTGCCACATACAACTTCAGTTGTGTACAACTTCCTATTATCAGTAAGGCTTAAAAGTAGAACTAATTATATTATACAAAGTCTCCCGTAGGAATGAACGATGATCCTGTGAACTCTTTCTTAAAATATTAGGGATCTGGGGTGCCTGGGTGGTGCAGTCAGTTAACTGACCACTCCTGGTTTCAAAGGACTCCTGGTTTCGGCTCAGGTCATGATCTCAGGGCCATGAGACAGAGCCTGGAGTCGGGCTCCATGCTGGGCTTGGAGCTTGCTTAAGATTCTCTCTCTCTCCCTCTGCCCCTCCCCGTCCCCTACTGCTCCTTGTGCTGTCTCTCTCTAAAATAAATACATAAATAACACTTTTTTAAAAAAAGTTAGTGTTCCACTTAAAAAACAAAAAAGGAAATTTTCTTTAGATTTTGGAATGTAATGGAAGTAAGTTCTTGTTCCCAAATTTCACTGTAAATAAATGAGAAGGGCCTCTTCAAAGTCATCTTTTCCAAGAGATAGGAATGAAAATTAAAAATGTTAAAAAGAGGGGCGCCTGGGTGGCACAGCAGTTAAGCATCTGCCTTCGGCTCAGGGCGTGATCCTGGTGTTATGGGATCGAGCTCCACATCAGGCTCCTCTGCTATGAGCCTGCTTCTTCTTCTCCCACTCCCCCTGCTTGTGTTCCCTCTCTCGCTGGCTGTCTCTATCCTGTCGAATAAATAAATAAAATCTTTAAAAAAAAATGTTAAAAAGAAACTGCTTAAGGTCATACAAAGAACTGTGTGACACTAGAAATACTTGTACTATTTCTACTTTTGGCAAATAGAACTTATAGAGAAGGCTGATTACAAAGTTAGAAGGAAGGAAATAGAAAAATAGAAAAATAAGAAGAAGATAGTAGTCTAAATGATTTTCTGCTAATGTTGTATATAGCACAAGTGGTTTAATATTTACAGGTTTTAAAGAAATGTACTGTAAATGAACATGAAAAGACTGCTCTTCCTAAATCCTTCAACTGGCTTAAATAAAGCCACTCGAGAATCATAGCATCTGAAATCAAGTGTTGCCTCACAAACGAAATCAAGACTTCCTTAATAATTCATTAGTAAATGGCCTACCCACACTCATGGAAAACCACAATTCAAAAAAGACATTCCACTTTTATTTTTCTCTAGGAGGATGAATAAATTGCTTCTGGCACATTTAATAGGTGTTTGGGGTATACTTTTCAGAATTGAAATCCTTACTAAATTACTCAGGAGAGAGACTTCTCTCCTTGGTACATCAGTTAATACTTAGGCTCTCTTTTTTGGGTCATCTCACATGGATATTTTATTGAATGAATGATGATGGCTAAATCCTCATGCTAGGCTTAGCTAACAACTAGTCTGCTTTTCTTTTTAAAGGCTGGTTCAGCCACAAATAGGTGTTTATTGTTATTACATGTGATGACGATATGTAGATTATGTATCTATTATTATCTATCAATTATCATAGATTATGTATCTTTGAAAAGTAATTGATCTCTTAGAGCTATATACTGAACTACTATGATTAAAGTAATATAATAATGGGAATATGTTTCAAAATAATTGGGGGAGGAAGTACATGAAAACAGACTGGCCATGAGCAGACAATTTTGAAGCTTGGTGAGGGAGGTGCATCTACTAACTTTTGGCTTTGGTTTATGATTGAAAAATTTACATAATAAAAAATTTTTTTTAAAATGAATGACTTTTCATGTGCCTTGCTCTAGTTATTTTTTTTTTTAAAGATTTTATTTATTTATTTGACACAGAGAGAGACAGCCAGTGAGAGTGGGAACACAAGCAGGGGGAGTGGGAGAGGAAGAAGAAGGCTCATAGCGGAAGAGCCTGATGTGGGGCTCAATCCCATAACGCCGGGATCACGCCCTGAGCCGAAGGCAGACGCTTAACTGCTGTGCCACCCAGGCGCCCCTCTAGTTATTATTCTAAATTCAGACATGGTCCGAAAAACAGATGAACTCAACATTAACATGAACTCCATAAATGAACTCACATTGGCAAGCATATTAAAAGGGACACTAGGGGCACCTGGCTGGCTCTGCCAGTACAGAATGCAACTCTTGATCTCAGGATTTTAAGTTCAAGCCCCAGGTTGGGTGTAGAGATTATTTAAAAATAAAATCTTAAAAATAAATAAATAAAAAGAAAAGGGATACTAAATGGAGCAAACCTCAAAGGAAAACAAGAGCACAAGAATAAATATATTTAACCAGTGAATGAAGATTCATAAATTCACAGTTGGAAGGGGCCTTAGAAACCAGCCAGTTCAAATCCTTTAATTTAGGATGAAGGCCAGTGAAGTCCTGGGTAGCCTACTATAGGCTTATGCTTCAGCATTTTACTTTCTCGCAGATATAATGAATGTTACATTGTAAATGGACTGTTAAGAGAAGCTTCAAGGGATATGGCTTTCTAAAACAGGTGGCCAGCAACTTTGAGTATCGCTGTCAGATGGCGGGCATGCTACTTCATTTAGTTACAAGTAAGCCTCTAGCTGTTTCTTGGCCACTGTCAACCACCAATACCAGCACCATCAATAATAATAACAATGACAAACATTTATATAGCAGGTATGATTCTAAGTGCTTTTCATATACTAACTCATTTAATCCTTCCAACAATACTGTGACACAGATCACCTCTTTTTTTAGAGATGGTGAAATTAAGGCACAGAGAGGTTAAATCACTTACTTAAGGTCACACCGCTAGAAATGGCCAGTAACCCACGCAATCCTCCTCCAGAGGCCATGCAGTTCAATACTACAGTCTATCACCAAGCACTTGGTCATTTCTGTCATTCTCTTGAGGTTGCCCACAGCTCATCAGTGCCCGCTACTTTTCTTTAGTCTGTCCTGTCCTTATTGAGAGAGGCACAGACATAATCAGAAAGCATGGCCTGTGTGGTTCTATGTTGACTAATGCTATGTCCCAATTCTCCTGCTGGTGTGCCTTAGCAGCCCCTAGAAGCCAACTGTCTGTACTTTCGTGGGGAATAAAAAAGTCAAGAGACTATATGAGAAAGAAAAATAATGATGACACCTTGTATTTCTATCAGACATGTACATCCTTAGCAAATTTTACCATGATAAAAATGATTTCAAATTCTATGACTGCCTACCTACCAAAAGGCTACTCTTTATTTTTTATTTATTTATTTTTTTAAAAGATTTTACTTATTTATTTGACAGAGATAGAGACAGCCAGCGAGAGAGGGAACACAAGCAGGGGGAGTGGGAGAGGAAGAAGCAGGCTCACAGCAGAGGAGCCTGATGTGGGGCTCGATCCCATAATGCCAGGATCACGCCCTGAGCTGAAGGCAGACGCTTAACCACTGTGCCACCCAGGTGCCCCAAAAGGCTACTCTTTAAAGCAGAGAAGAGTTACCTCACGAGGCAAAGATAAAGGGTAGTTTTAAAAAAATTTCATAACAAACATGAAAGATGAGTAATTACCAACCTTAGCTCCTTTAGATTTCGAAGTCACATTGAAAGCAAAGGAAAGCACCTACTTGAATATAACACAAGGTCATTTAACCTACTTGTGAAGTGCGTATTATGTCCATGCACTATGCGAAGGGTTTTCTCTGCGTTACCTCATTTAATCCTCACTCTATAAATGAAGAAACCAACACAGACAAACATTCAAGTATTAACTCCAGGCTCACATAGCTAAGTAAGTGGCACATGTGGGATGTGAACCAGGCACTCTTATTCCAGAATCTGAAAGCTTAACTATTTACTAAGCTGCCTCTTCCAACCTAAAAATGTTATATATTTTTGTATAAGCCAAGCTGCTGATTACTGGTAGAATAATAGAATTTCAGAACTGGAAGTCATCTGGAATGATTCTACTTTCTAGTGGAGCCCCAGGAAGATTTGGTAAAGCGAGAATGGAAGGAGAAGGGGCATCCATGACTGTGTTTCTGTTGCACATAGGCATGAGTGAGAGCTAGAGGATTCAGAAGGAGAAGCAGATTAGACTGTTTCTTTCTTTTTCTTTTATAGGGGGAGGGTGGGAGGATTGGAGAGAAAAGGAACTTTACATGCATTCGATTTTGGAAATAGGCAGTTTGTAACACCAGTAAGCTATCCAAGAGAAGGTATGTAATAGGAACTTGGAGCTCAGAGAAGAAAGTGAACTCGGAGCTATTTGGTAAAGATAAAAGATGAATAAGGCTTCAAGGAACTTACTGGCTAGTATGGCAGAGAAACACATTAGAATTTAGCATACACTGGGGTGCCTGACTGACTCAGTTGGTGGAGCGTGTGACTTTTGATCTTGGGGTCATGAGTTCAAGCCCCACATTGGGTGCAGAGATTACTTTAAAACAAAATCTTCCAAAAAAAAAAAAAAGGAATTTAGTAAATACTTATTGATCACTTACGTGTACCAGACAACACGGTACTGCAAATGCAACTACAGTGTTACATCAAGATGTTACAGTTGCATAGAGGACCAATACTCAACCCAGACTGGGGAGTCAGAGAAAGTTTCCTGGAGAAGGGATACGAATAGGAATTACCTAGGAAAGATGGAATAGGATGTGTGAAGAAGCCTAAAAGCAAGCCTGGAATAATGGAAAGACTAACAGAGGCCTATTTTTAATCACTGGAGAGTGTATTCTAGGAATCACAGCCAATTTAGAAGTTAGAAATGGAAATGAGAGAGAAATGAAGCTGGAGAGGTTGACAGGCAAGACTCTGTTTTTTGTTCTTTAATGTCATGCTAGACTAGAGCCTGAACTTCATTCTGGAGGCAATTGGATGCCCTCAGTGAGAGGGTAAGATTTATCGTTTAGCCAGGAAGGTTTCTTTCTTTATCCACAGATAGCTGGGGAGGGGGGCGAGGCCAATTTTAGGAGGTAAAGGAGACTAGTTGGGAGCCTTCACTACTACAGATGGACAATAACTAAAAGTGGGAATAGAAGCGGGAGAGAAAACAATGCATTCAAGAAATATTCAAAAGGTAAGACTGGCAGGACTTTGTGAGACAGGATGCTGTGGGCGGATGGTAGTGTTTCTGATGAAACAGAGCAAACTTACCACTGCAGATAGAACCCGCAAGAGCAAGACCAGGCTGGGGAAACAGTACTAGGTAGATTTCAGACAGGTTGCTTTATCAGTGCCTGGAAGATACAGCAGGGCGTGGCAGTGTGGTAATTCAGCAACTGGGTATATGAACCTGATGACTAGGACACGGCTCTTGGCAAGAGACAAACACAGAGATGTCTTCAGATGTCGTATTCTCAGAACAGACTGGGATATCTCGGCGAGCACACAGATAAGAACAGTGGAGTTAGTGTGAAAAAGTAGGGAGGGGAAAAGACTGCAAACTAACTGGATTGGAGGAAGGTTTCAGACAGGATGGTGTGTGTAGAGGAGACTTCAGCATGTATGGTATGCTCAAGGAGACAGAAAAAGAGCTTTACAGTAGACATTGAGGAGAGAAACTTGAGAAAAACTAGCATTTGAGGGCTATGTGTCAAGAAAAAGCAGCTTGAAAAAATTTGAGGAATGCTCATAGTAAAAAAATTAGGAATTCACATCTCTGGAAGTCAAGAATGTGTGGCCAACAGTGTAAATGTTACATAAAGACTAAGGCAAGTCAGGACTGGAAAGTATACACTGGATTTGACAACTAACACCCAAGACTCAGTGTGTCATCTGGTAAGTGACTCTTTTCCCTCTTATTCTTTGGCAGCTACATGAATCGAATTCATATTGAATCTGGAAACAACAAAACATTCTGAGTTTTTTCCTATGTGCTGCTCTTATGTTATCCTTCTCTTATATAGGTGTGATTTAAATACAAGACTTTATATTTAATATCATTAAGAATCTCTTTATCAGGGGCGCCTGGGTGGCACAGCGGTTAAGCGTCTGCCTTCGGCTCAGGGCGTGATCCCGGCGTGATGGGATCGAGCCCCACATCAGGCTCCTCCGCTATGAGCCTGCTTCTTCCTCTCCCACTCCCTCTGCTTGTGTTCCCTCTCTCGCTGGCTGTCTCTCTCTCTGTCAAATAAATAAATAAAATCTTAAAAAAAAAAAAAAGAATCTCTTTATTAGAATGGTACTCTAGTGAGATGCGATCCTCTGGAACTTTAATTTTTCACCTTTACTTAGAGTCACCTGAAAACTTTATCAGTGGGTCATCTGTATCTTCACTGATAAAGCATTTGTGACTTTCAATAACCACATATAGTCAGTTTTTATTATCCAAATCCTTAGGTCTACTTTTTTCTACCTTGAATGGAAGAAAAGAAATTGTAAGTCACTATGTAGCCAGGTGGTATCGAGTATTGTGGGAAACTTTTTCATGTACATTAATTCCTGTAATCCTTACAAAAATTACAACAGGTAGTTAATATTATCTCTAACATAGGGTTGAAGAAACAGAGGTTTTGTGCTTATGCAAGCATGTAAAACCAGGTTTCCTTTCAAAGCCATGGAGATTGCACATTCCCTTTCTTTTCCTTCTCTCCTTCCTTCCTTCCTGGTGTAATCTTCATATACGGAGATTCGTTTTTTTCCAGTTTTGTTGAGACTAACTCATACGTAATATTATATAAATTTCAGGTGTAGCACATTGTCTTTCTTGGAGTCATTTCATTATTTTTAGCATGTTTGCCTTGGTCATCTAACTTACTCAATGTGGCTATTTCTAAATTCTGATAAACAGTCTGAGGGTAAGAAAACACCCTCTTCTGATCTTCACATGTTCAAATACTACAAATACTACTGCCTTCAAGGATCAATTATGACCTTGTCCCTCCCTTTTATCTTGGAACTAGTCTCTCCCTCCCCTTGAACTCCCTTATCAATTTCTCTATTACTCTCTCTGGTACTTATCACCTTCTACCGTGTATTCTAATTATTTCTGTATGAGCCTTATCATATACATAGTATCACATACATGTATATGTCTTACCACCATTCCTAGGCTGTGTTGCCTTAGTCTTTTAGGAAAGATCAAAATAAGGGGTGCCTGGGTGGCTCAGCGGGTCAAATGTCCGACTCTTGATTTTGGTTCAGCTCATGATCTCAGGGTTGTGAGATCGAGCCCTACATCCAGTTCAGCACTTGGCATGGAGCCTGCTTAAGAGTCTCCCTCTTCCTCTGCCCCTCCCCACCTCTGTCTTGCTCTCCCTCTCTCTAAAAAAAAAAAAAAAAAAAAAAAGGTCAAAATAAGATATAGCCTTTATAAAGTCTACTTCTGTACTTACTGTATAAGTATTCTTGAGATTACCATTCATTGTATTTAATTTCTTTCATACAATGCATCCACATGATAAATTTATCTCACAAACACTACCAGGAAAAACTGTGTTCCTGATACTTCTTAACAATATATTTTCCCTTTGCCCTTATTGGCAGAAAGCTTACAGTAAAACTCTGGACCTCATTAAATCAACTAGGCTAACCCTAATGTTCCTTTTGATTTTTTTGTCTAATATTCTTTTCCTTTCATTTTGTTAATCTTAATGTGTACTTTTAGGTAAGCAATCACAAATTAATTTTGGTGAAGAGGAGACCACAAAAAAATTTCAACAAGCAAATAACACCAACTTAGGTGCCTTGCTTTATACATCTATTATTCTCGTGCTATTTATCAGTCCATGACATATAGTAATTGTACTCAGTTGATCTATCTGGCATGAGTGAATATAGATGTGGAAGTTACATATGGGTTTCAATCAGCCACATTCTGCTACCCACCATTCCTGTAATTTTGCAATTTTTCAATGTCATTAGAAACATTTTTGATGACCTGTTATACACCTTTACAAATGAGTAGGCTTAGGTCCTTTTTGCCATGCCAAGAAAGTTTTTCATGTTTTTACTTCTTCTTAGCTACCTCTGTGCAGTTACGGAAATACAGTACTTGTAGCAAGGCTCTAAATCTAACAGCAGGTGTTCCATCTTCTTTGGGTTCTCCTGGGGACTTTTTCCACTAGGTAGGTCAAAATGCATGTCATTACCTTCTTGGTCTGACCAATAAGTACTTCTGCTGTGCGTATCCAGACTAAGATTATGTTTTGCTCAGTGCCATGTTTTGCCAGACCCAAGTAATTCCCAAGTCATACAAGTCCAGAGAGTCTGGCTTTTAAGCCCTCACCTGACCCCAGGCTCACTCATGAGAGGTCTGCCTTCTGTTCTTTCTCAGCTTGGTTGCTTCTGACTCAGTATTTCATAGGCTGGCACCTTCTTCAATTTCTTCAGTATCCAAGTTGACATATTTAGAATGAGTCTTGCTCCCAGAATATTCATTATATTAGACTATTACTCTTCAGACCCATCAACTGGGTCACTGTGTGATCCCCCCAGCGATGAAAAGGAATATGACGCAACATCATGTTTTCTAATATACGGCTTCTCTTCTGCCTCATACTCACCTAGTATATAATAAAAATCCCTCTGTATTTGTTGGTTAAGTTAGCCTCCTATTGCGTATTACTCCACTATGTAATTTTATATTACTCAACTAGAGCTAAATTAATACTTAGACATAATACTTTCCCCTGGCATCTGTATTTTTGGATAAAATACTTTGCAATGAGTTATTTATTTCATATAGGGTTTGAAAAAGTTACTTTTTACTGCATTTTGCCTGTCATTGTCAATATCAAAATGCCAAATCTGGGGGCCTATACTTCTTAGGTCTCACCAGGGAACACTGAATTTTCAGTCATTATCACTGATAACGACTTTTCATCCATCCATCCATCCATCCATCCATCCAGTCATTCAATAAATACTTACTAAGCATCTACCACGTGAATAACACCAGGCTAAGTGCTGGAAATACAGACATAAACAACAACAACAACAAAATAGGCTCCTGATCTCAGAAAACGTGTCAACTAGTGAGAAAGGCAAACACTACTACTACTAATGTGTGTGCTATGGAAGTGCTTACAGCATTCAAAGGGACCAAATTTAGTAGGAGGCAGGTAAGTTCATTCTGAGGAAGTGCAAAGTAAGCTGATATTAATAGCACCTATTACAATTCAACTATTTTTTTTAAAGATTTTATGTATTTATTTGACAGAGAGAGAGACAGCCAGTGAGAGAGGGAATACAATCAGGGGGAGTGGGAGAGGAAGAAGCAGGCTCCCAGCGGAAGAGCCCGATGCAGGGCTCTATCCCAGGACCCTGAGATCACGCCCTGAGCAGAAGGCAGACACTTAACGACTGAGCCACCCAGGCGCCCCTCAACTATTTTTTTTTAAAGATTTATTTTATTTTAGAGAGGCAGTGAGGGGGAGAGGGGGGGAGAGAGAGAGAGAGAGAGAGAGAGAGAGAGAGAACTCCTGTGCGTGCGTGAATAGGGGAAGCAGGAAAGGGATAGAATCTTTAAGCAGACTCCCCAATGAGCACGGAGCCTAACTCGGGGCTCAATCTCACATGAGATCATGACCTGAGCTGAAACCAAGAGTTGGATGCTTAACCAACTCAGCCACCCAGGTGCCCCACAATCCACCACCTTAGAGATTTGTTTCATTACTCTCTGATTCCTTGAATAGAGTGAGGGCATGGACCTAAGCAAGCAGGGATAGTTTCTTTTTGCTTTTTTATTAAGTTTTAAATTTTAATTCTACTATAGCTAATATACAGTGTTACACTCGTTTCAGGTGTATAATATGGTGATTCCACATTTCTATATATTACTCAGTGCTCATCAAGATAAGCACACTCTTAATTCCCTTCACCTATTTCACCCACCCCCCTACCCACCTCCCCTCTGGTAACCATCATGTGTTATTTCAAGAGCCAATTTTTTGGATTGGCTTTTCCCCCCATTGTTCCTTTGCTTCTTAAATTCCACATACGAGTGAAATCATATGGTATTTGTCTTTCTCTGACTGACTTATTTCACTTGGCATTATACTCTCTAGCTCCAAGGGATAGTTTCTTTCTTATTCACAGCTGTATTCTCAGTTTAGTTCAGTATCTAGCATAGATAAAATATAAGTATTTTCTAAAAATATTTTATTTATTTATTTATTTATTTATTTATTTATTTATTTATTTAGTGCGTGCAAGCACAGAGAGGAGCAGAGGGAGAAGGAAAGAGAGAATCCTAAACAGACTTTGCCTTCGTGTGTAGAGCTCTATTCCACGACCCTGAGGTCATAACCTGAGCTGAAACTAAGAGTCGAACACTTAACAAACTGAGCTTCCAAGGCGCCCCTATAAGTATGTATTTTGAGTGTAAATCAAATGAAATATATCTGTACATATATAAATATTGCTCAAACGCAGTATGAAAAAAATAAACAACCCAATAGGAAAATAGCCAAAAGACACCACAGCCATAAAATACAAATGGTAAATAAACATGAAAATACACTCAAACCAATCAGTAAACATGGCAATGTGAACAAAATCCCAGAGATACCATTTTACAACGACTGGATTGGCAAAAGAATGACAACATCAAGAGCTGCTGAGGATGGAGGATCATGATTACTCATGAACACTACACAGGGATGGGAAGTAAATCAGTATTACCATCTGGGAAAAACTGGTTATCATCTGATAAAGTAGAGAACGTACAGATTGTACAACCTAGCAATTTTTCTCTTAGGGCTATACCCTTGCACATATGTATCAGGAGAAATTATAAGAATATTCATAGAATATTGTTTATAATAGCAAATAACTGGGATCAACCTAAATACTCATTGACAAGAAAATAGATAATAAATTTTGAAATGGTCACCCAGTGAAAGGTCTTACAGCAATAAAAATGAACCACACCCACGTAAATCGAGTTTCATCATGTGAAACTAAACCATATGTTGTTACGAGAAACATATATATGTGTTATGACGTTATAAACAAAAACGACAGGAAAATAAACGTAAATACAGGACAGTGGTTATCTTTGGAATAAGAAGAAGAGATATGGTCAGAGAGGGGCACACAAAAGACTTCAAAGGTACTAGAAATATCCTTTCAGATATATAGATACTCTTTTTTCATTCTTTTAACTATAGATATCTAACTTTTGTGTATAATATTTTATAATAACTTTTCAGATGAATGACAAGTATTAGACAGGTTGTAGAGAGGCAGGGAAAGAGAAGAATGTTCCAAACAAGGGATCAGCATGTATTAATTTAAGACGAGGAGATGAGGGGGGCGCCTGGGTGGCTCAGTCGCTAAGCGTCTGCCTTTGGCTCAGGTCATGATCCTCGTGTTCTGGGATCGAGCCCCGCATCGGGCTCCCTGCTCAGCGCAAAGCCTGCTTCTCCCTCTCCCACTCCCCCTACTTGTGTTCCCTCTCTCACTGCCTCTCTGTCAAATAAATAAATAAATAAAATCTTAAAAAAAAAAAAAAAAGATGAGGAGATGAGGACATGAACTCTCAGGCTGCAACACTGAGCTCACTGAGTGAGAGGGAAAGCTGGGACAGCTCAGAAGTGGTCAGACTACACAGGGATTTACAAACCAATCAAAGAGTTTTGATTTTCTCCTAAGGTTAATGGTGAACTAAAGATTTTTTATTTTATTTTTCAAAGATTTATTTATTTGAGAGAGAGAGAGAGAAAGGGAGGGAAGGAAGTGAGGGAGGGGGAGAGGGAGAGAGAGAATCTCAAGCAGTCTCCCCGCTGAGCACAGAGGCTGATGCAGGGCTTGCTTGACCTTACAATGCTGAGATCATGACTGAGCTACCAAGAAGCCCCTGAACTAAAGAAGTTTAAATTAGAGTGTAACATGTCACATTTGGATTGCATAAAGGTCTCTGTTTTCATAAGGAAAGTATATTAGTAGGAAGCAAAAATTGAGGCTGTGATTCATGATGAGGATTTGGATTATAGCGGTGGTACTGCAAATAGAGAAAAGAGAAAGCCGTTATACCTCGTAAATGATGAAAAAGATAGGGACAGAGAAAAAGGCCAGGGACAGCTCCTAGACTTTTGATGTCAGTAAATGGTAACATTCATTGAGACAGAGAACAATGGCAAAAGAACAGATTTATAAGATTTGTAAATCTGGTTTAGGATAAAGTGATACTGAGATTAAATAATAACATAACAGGTGCTCAATAAATATTTGTAAAATGAAAAACTGGACTGAATATAAGACTTCTAAAAGGAATTGCATAATTGGGAGCTGGAATCTAGTATCATTCATCTATTTCTCTTTCAAATAAATAACTTGTGATTCTCTATATTGCACCTTGACATAGAAGGATTCCTCTGAGAAATGAAATCTGGAAGTTGTACATATGTATAAAACACAGTGTTAGAATGATAAAAATCAAACAATGTGGCCCTTGTCATATGAATGTTATGGCACTGTAGAAAGCAGGCGATACCTGAAAGCTGTGATTATTTCAGTCACTATGACCATTGTTAGGATGTGGGCAGGAAAACCCAAAAGCTGCTAGAACTGATAAATGAATTCAGCAAAGTCAAAGGATACAAAATCAACATAAAGAAATCCGTTATATTTCTATACACCAATAATGAAGCAGAACGAGAAATTAAGAAAACAATCCCATTTACAATTATACCGAAAACAGTAAGGTACCTAGGAGTAAACCCAACCAAAGCGGTGAAAGACCTGTACTCTGAAGAGTATAAAACACTGGTGAAAGAAACTGAAGATGACAGAAAGAAATGGAAGGACATTCCATGCTCATGGATTGGAAGAACAAATATTGTTAAAATGTCTATACTATCCAAAGCCACCCACACAGTTAATGTAATACCTATCAAAATACCAATAGTATTTTTCACAGAGCTAGAACAAACAGTCCTATAATTTGTATGGAACTACAAAAGACCCCGAGTAGCCAAAGCAACCTTGAAAAAGAAAAGCAAAGCCGGAGGCATCATAATTCCAGACTTCAAGTTATATTACAAAGCTGCAGTAATCAAAACAGTATGGTACTGCCACAAAAATGGACACATAGATAAAAAAAAAATAGAACAGAAAACCCAGAAATGAGCAGTTCAGGGCACCTGGGCTGGCACCGTTGGTGGAGCATGCGACTCTTGATCTCAGGGTTGTAAATTCAAGCTCCACGTTGGTTGTTGAGATTATACTTAAAAATAAAATCTTAAAAAAAAAAAAAAAAAAGGAAAGAAAGAAAACCTAGAAAAGAATCCATTACCATATGGTTGATTAATCTTTGACAAAGTAGGAAAGAATATCCAATGAGAAAAAGAATGTCTCTTCAACAAATAGTGTTGGGAAAACTGGACAGCAACATGCAAAAGAATGAAACCAGACCACTTTCCAACACCATACACAAAAATTAATTCAAAATGTATTAAAGACCCAAATGTGAGACCTGAAGCCATAAAAACTGTAGAAGTGAACACAGGCAGTAACTTCTTTGACATGTCCATAGTAACTTCTTTCTAGATAAGTCTCCAGAGGCAAAGGAAACAAAAGCAAAAACTAAACCATTGGGACATATCAAAATAAAAAGCTTCTGTATAGTCAAGCAAACAATCAATAAAACTAAAAGGCAACCTTCAGAACGGAAGAAGATACTTGAAAATGACCTATCCAATAAAGGGTTAGTATCCAAAATATATAAACAACTTATAAAACTCAACACCCGAAAAACAAGTAATCCAACTTAAAAATGGGCAAAGGACATGAATAGACATTTTTCCAAAAAAGACATACAGATGGCCAGTAGACACATGAAAGATGCTCAACATTATTTCTCATCAGGGGAATACAAATCAAAACTATAATGAGATATCACCTCACACCTGTCAGAATGGCTAAAATCAACAACACAAGAAACAACAGGTGTTGGCGAGGATGTGAAGAAAGGGAAACTCTTTGCCTTGTTACTGGGAATGCAAACTGGTGTAGCCACTCTGGAAAACAGTATGGAGGTTCCTCAAAAAGTTAAAATGAGAACTACCCTACGTTCCAGCAATTGCACTATTAGGTATTTACCCAAAGAATACAAAAACACTAATTCAAAGGGATACATGCACCCCGATGTTTATAGCAGCATTATCTACAACAGCTAAATTATGGAAACTGCCTAAGTGTCCACTGATTGAAAAGGGATAAAGGAGCTGTGCTGTGTGTGTGTGTGTGTGTGTGTACACACACACACGAAGACTTTCTTCATTCAGTGGTCGAATCTCAAAGTGACATATCCTTTCATTTGCTTAGATCTTCTTTTATTTCTTCCAGTAGTGTTTTGCAGTTTTCTCTGCTGATGTCTTACACATTTTTTTATTTATTACTCTTTAAAGTTTTAAATTCTATTTTTACTGATAAAATGAAAAATTTTCCTTTCCCAATTGTACCTTGCTAAGATAAAGCTATAAATGAATTTTTTATGTTGATCTGATATCCAGGAACCTTGCTAAATTCATTTATTCTAATATTTTATCCTTTAAATTTTCTACACACACAATTATGTCATTGTGAAAAATGGCAGTCCTATTTCTTCCTTTCCAATTTTTACATATTTTTTTTTTCCCTTAAACTATTGCACTGGCTGAAACCTCAAGGACAGGATTGAATAGGGATAGCAAAAATGGTCATCTTTGTCTCATTCCTGATGTCAGGAAGGCTTTTTAAAAATAATTTTACTAGGGGCGCCTGGGTGGCACAGCGGTTAAGCGTCTGCCTTCGGCTCAGGGCGTGATCCCGGCGTTGTGGGATCGAGCCCCACGTCAGGCTCTTCCGCTGTGAGCCTGCTTCTTCCTCTCCCACTCTCCCTGCTTGTGTTCCCTCTCTCGCTGGCTGTCTCTATCTCTGTCGAATAAATAAATAAAATCTTTAAAAAAAAAAAATAAATAAAAATAAAAATAAAAATAATTTTACTAAAGTAAAGTAAAAATTAAAAAAATAAAAATAACTGTACTACTATGTATGAAGTTTTATGTCAGTTTTAAAAAATATACTTT
This sequence comes from Ursus arctos, assembly GCF_023065955.2. Taxonomy (NCBI): domain Eukaryota; kingdom Metazoa; phylum Chordata; class Mammalia; order Carnivora; family Ursidae; genus Ursus; species Ursus arctos. The sequence continues at coordinate 53,172,770 of NW_026623067.1, read as the reverse complement.
ATGAAGTTAAAGAAGTTCTTCTATTCTTGGTTTGCCAAAATTGTTTTTTAAAAATCGTGAATGGGTATTAAATTTTATCAAATTCTTTTTTGAATCTAGCAAAATAATCACATGATTTTTCTCCTTTATTCCATTAATTGGTTAATTTCATTGATTGAGTTTCTAATTTTTTCAAACTTATGAAAACCCACTGGTTTTCCTTTGTAGTGTTCTCCTGAATTTTTGGAATGAGGGTTTGGTGGTCTCATAAAACTAGGTGGGAAGTGTCAGCTATTTTCCTGTTCTTTGGAAATGTTTATGTATGATTGCCATTATTCCTTTGGTATTTGGGAGAATTTACTGCTGAAGCCATGTGGGTCTAGACTTTCCTTTGTGGAAAAGCCTTTCAATACAAAGACAGTTTCTTTAATAAATATAGGATTTTCTATTTCTTCATGTGTCCATTTTAATGTTACATTTTTCTTTTCTTTTTTTTTTTTTTAAAAGATTTGATTTTATTTATTCGACAGAGATGGAGACAGCCAGCGAGAGAGGGAAACAAGCAGGGGGAGTGGGAGAGGAAGAAGCAGGCTCATAGCGGAGGAGCCTGATGTGGGGCTCGATCCCAGAATGCCGGGATCACGCCCTGAGCCGAAGGCAGAAGCTCAACCGCTGTGCCACCCAGGCGCCCCTAATGTTACATTTTTCAATGAAATTTCCCACTTATTCAAATCTTCAATGTATTGGCAAACACTCCACTGGCAAATACTCTCACCTTTGTAACATTTGCACAATCTGTAGTGATGTTCCCTCTTTTATTCCTTTTTTTGATGTTTTTTCTCTCATTTTTCTTGCTAAATAAAGTTGATTGATTTTATTATATTTTTAAGGAACAAACTTTGGCTTTGTATACAAACACACACATACACACACACACACACACACACACACACACACTGGAATGTTATTCAACCACAAAAAAAGAATAAAATCTTGCCATTTGCAATGACATGGATGGACCTGAAGAGTATTATGCTAAGTGAAATAAGTCAATCAGAGAGACAAATACCATGAGTTTCACTCATATATGGACTTTAAGAAACACCACAAACGAGCAAAGTTTAAAAAAAATGGGGGGGGGGAGAGGCAAACCAAGAAACAGACTCTTGACCATAGAAAACAAACTGATGGTTTCCAGAAGGAAGGCAGGTGGGGGGGGGGGAGCAGGAAGAAAAAATAAAAGACATGAGGCAGGAAAAGAATTTTCCTCTTGGGTCTTGACCACAAATAAGATTAGGTATCAAAGGTACCAGCTATATGTGGCTGGGAAATAAGAGGGTATCATTTTGAACGCCAAGCAGGAGGTATAGATAATCTCACAGTATGTGGAATGTAACAGGATCTTCCAAAGTACACTGTGGTCAATCAGGAACCCCTATTTTGTAAGCTGGAGTTTCCCATACTTAATGCAGTTTATGCTTATTTCTTTTTTGTTTCACTTAATAATTGGAAGCGTCACTTCATGAGAGGTAGAGGTTTCAAATGTGCAAAATGAAACATAAAAGTACAAGAAGAAAAGGCAAGTGATTTAAAAATTATAGTCTTGGGGTAGGGATGCACCTCTAGGCACGCAATCAAAAGCAAAAGTCATAAAGGAAAAGACTGACATACTTGATTATGTAACAACTTTAAACTTCTGTAGGGCAAAAAAATAGTAACAATTCACCCCAAAATTCAAAGACTAAAAAACCTGCAACGTTTATGAGGGGCTATTACAAATTAATAATCTGAGGGGTGCCTGGGTGACTCAGTTGGTTAAGCGTCTGCCTTCAGCGCAGCCCGGGGTCCTGGGCTCGAGACCCAGCTCAGGCTCCCTGCTCAGCAGGGAGTCTGCTTTTCCCTCCCCTTCTCCCTCTGCCATTCCCCTACCCCTTGTGCTCTCTCCTGCTCTCTCGAATAAATAAAATCTTTACAAAAAACCCCCCCAAAACAAATTAGTGATCTGAGTTTGAAAACCTCCTCAATACAACTAGGTAATTCACAAACATGAAAATAATAGCTAATATTTATTGAGTTTTTCTGTGCCGAGGTAGTAGACTAACTCCTAACATACCTCCATCTCACCCTACATGTATTTATGATTTCCTATAATTTGAATTTGCTGCTCCTCCCATCAAGATACAACGTATATCTACCCATTTCTTGAACCTGGACTGGCCTTGTGAGTTGCTTTGGCCAGGGGAATGTGGCAGAGTAGATGGTGCTCCCGTTTGAGCCTAAGGTTCAGTACACACTTCCACTCTCATGTAACCCTGCCATTGCCATGGGAACAGGTCGCACTAAGTCTCCTGGAGAATGCAAGAGAATGTGAAAGAAAGCCAAGTGGCCCCAGTTTTTGCCATCCTGATTCCCAAAGATATGAGGTAGCCAAGCCAGGATCAGCAGAGCTGCCTACACAACCCATGACTGGTTGTATGTGCAGAATGAGCCCAGTCAAGACCAGAAAAACTGTCCAACAAACATTTGTCAGCAAACATAAACATCTGTCATTTTACTCTTTGGAGATTCGGTTTGTTACATGGCATCATCGTGCCAATAGTAATGGACAGAGTCGGGCAATGTTCAAAGTACTCCCTATTTACTCTCCATCTTAAAAAGATGATGTGAGGTAAGAGCAAATATATATTGGTCTTCGTTCCTGGTTCCTGGCAGTAAGCTCCTAAAACCCTTTTTATTACCTAAGCGATATGAGCACTGGATCATCTTTTGCTGTAACGTTTGGTTTCTGACCCTGGTTCCTGGCACAGGGCTCCTGAAAGCCTTGCAATTTCCTGGGTGATAGGAGTGTCCTTTGCTCTGATAAGTGACTCTGCATAGGCTCCCTGGATAAGGGCTGCTTTCTAGAAGGTCCGAGCCATGATTAGAAACTTGGAATTTTCAGCCCTGCCTCTTCCCCCATTCTCTTAAGAAGGGAGAAGGCTGAAAAGGGAGTTAATGAAAGATCATGCCTACCTCACAAAACCTCCATAAAAATCCCTATGGTAGGGTGTTTGAAGAGCTTCAGTCTGGTGAACAAACCAGGAGGGTGATGTACCCCAACTTCACAGGGACAGAAGCTACCGTGCTCAGGATCCTCCCAGGCCTCACTGTTCATCTCTCTCATCTGGCTGTTCATCTATATCCTTATAATATCCTTTAATAAACTGGTAAACATGTTTCCTGAGTTCTGTGAGCCTCTCTAGCAAATTCATCTAACCCAAGAGGGGGTCATGGGAAGCTCAGATTTATAGCCAATTGGTCAGAAGCACAGGTAACACCATGGACTTGGACCTGGCATGTGGAGTGTGGGGAGCAGTCTTCTGTGACCAGCCCTTAACCGGCGGGATCTGACGGTATCTCCAGGTAGGTAGTGTCAGAATTGAGTTAAAATGTCGGACACCCAGCTGGTGACTCAGAGAATGGCTTGCTGTGGGGGAAAACCTCCACACACATTTGGTGACTGTTTACTGTCAGAAGTGAAGAGTTGTGTGAGTAGTAAAGGGACTCCCAGAAGGGAGAACTGTTTTTCTAATACAGGTGAGTACAATTTTTCCCTCTCTTGTCTCATATCCTACTCTCCTGTGTGAAAGGTATCCCATTCTAGTCACAATGGCCTCTTCAATTTCTCAAACACACCAGGCGCAGTATCAACTTCTCACTGAGCCCTCTCCTGTCAACTCTATAATTTCATTTTCACCAATACTGAATATCCCTCTTTCCTGCTTTACTTTTTGTCCCCTGGCACATGTCCCCATTTAACACACTCTATATTTTCCTTAGTTGTCTCTCCCACTAGAACGTAAGCTCCATGAACACGAAGATTTTTGGCTGCTTTGTTCATTGCTGTACCACTAAAAGTAGAATGTTTGGCACGTAACAACCACTCAAAAAATTTTTGGTGAGTGAAAAATTCAGCCAATTAATTTCAATTTACTGATGAAGAAAAAGACACAGAGAAATTAAATAACTCTGCCTGAGATCACAGTGCTAGTCAGCGGCAGGGACAGGTCCAGAGTATTAGAGCCTAGTCTAGTCTGGTCTAGAGTAGTATACTTACTACCTGCCTTTCTAATGCAGAACTTGGCATATACATATGTACCCAACAAGCATCAATTTCCTTGGTTCTTCATACTTTAATCTTGGCGCTTCTCCTCACAGAAGTTCTCTGCTTTATCTTAACCAAAGAGGTGATAATACTTAAATCTGAGTAAGTACCAGGATGTTTCTATCCAAAACCAGGGGTAAAGAACAACAACAAAAATCCTCCTTTACAACTTTTTAAAATCCATTTTTACAGATAATCTCAGTCCAGGCTTTGACACTTATAACTTAAAATCTTTCTTTCACTGGTATTTTTTTCTAGCACCGTTATCCTAAAATTCTGGGGTTTCTACCTACTGATTTGGGGGGACAACTGCAATTTTATTTCATTCCCGTTAAGATACATAAATATTGTTAAATTTATGAATAACTATAATTGAATTTGTCTGACTTTCTAAGACTTCCTGTGTGAATAAATACGTCAGAAGCGAACAACTTTTTTGGTCTTCAGATCACAAGTCCTGAATTTTCATTAAAGAGTTAAACTCACCAAATAAACTCTCAGAAAAATGCAAGTAAATGCAAATAAGAAAACTTTCCGCTTAAAAACTGATACAGTTTAAAATTATTAAGATGCTCAGTGTTGGAAATGGTGTAGGAAACTAGCACTTACACCCTACACTGGTAAGAGTGTAATTTGGGTGGAAGTTTTTGGAGAAAACTAGGATAGTAATTACCAAAGCCCTGGAAGATGTACATGCCCTTTGATGTACAAATTCCATTGCTAAGAACTTACACTAATGAAATAATTAAGGATTTGGCAAAAGACTTAAGAGTAAGAACGTATATCTAAGCACTATTACTCATAGCAGAAAGTGGAAATAGTTATGTCCAAAAGTGGGATTAATTATCATACATTTCCAAATGGACTACATTGTAACTGTTTATATTATGGAAGGATGTTTATAGTACATAAAACTTATAAAAACATGGTATAATCCCATATTTGTTTTAAAAAAGTGTCTATTTGTAGAAAAGATTTGGGGAGCTATTACCAATTGGTTCTTCTGGATGGGTGGATTGTTTCTTTTGCGTGTGAATATTTTCTAAATTTCCTACAGTGAGCGTGCATTGCTGTCATAATTTTTAAAACCACAGTTCTTTTTTTAATTGAATGAGGAAACTAGGGCCATTATAGCTATAATTTGGACTAAATACTGTTGAGTCATCTTTCTCGTTTGTTTTTTTGACAATGCCATCCATCCCTCACTCTACAGTATACATCAGATTTTGCTTGGCTCAGATTCTGTGCAATCTGGTTGAGAAAGGAGGGGAAATTTGCCTGGTTTAATTGCTTTGGCAACAAAAGTTGAAAGAAATCTTAAGTATCATTTAGTCCAGTCCTTTTCATTTTACAAAATAAGGAACTTGAGAGAGATCCAAGATATTGAGTGACTTCCTTAAGGTCATACGATTATCTAAACAGCAACTACAACCAGTTTTCAGATTCTCTGTCTCCTTATTCCCAAGAAATTGGCCTAGGATCCCATCAATCCTCCTGGCTGTCAGACTGGCTTTGGGAAGGGGATATAGTAGCTCTGCCAACAGAAAAACACAAAAGAAATCCTAAGTCAGTAAATGAAAACCTAGTTACTCTTAAAACACTAGAACGAACTCCCAAGTGTAGGAAGAAACGGAAAAATTCATCAAGGGAACACACAGGGCCTTCCACGTTGTCTAGTATTGACTGTTTTTTGGAGGACACAGTTTGAAACAAAGATTCTGTGATTAAGTCACTCACAAGTGCCATAAGTTAATGATTACTACTGCTATATATGTTGATTAACTTCAATATTATGCTGTTAAGTAACAAAATAATTGATACCTTTAATTGGTTACCAGCTTCTAATAAGATAATTGCATGGCTTTTTATAAATTTATTTTCTTCTACGCATAAACAAAGAATCTGAATAACACATATTAGTGGTTCTCAAAATGTGTTCTGCAATCCTTGGGGTAGGAATATGGGGAGGGTCCTTGAGACCATTTCAAGTCATCTGTGAGGTTAAGAGTACTTTATGATAATAGTATGGTATTATTTACTTTTTTCACTTGGTGGACATTTGTACTGATGGTAAGAAGCAATGGTAGCTGAAATTGTAGGCTCCTTAGAACATGTCAAGGTAGTGGCACTGAACTGTCTTAGCAGTCATTGTATTCTTCACTGCCACTGACTCATGCTAAAAATGTCAATTTCACTTTCATGAAATAGTAAAAGATTTAATTTCATTAAATCTCAATCACCGAATGATATGTGTGGCAAAGCATGCATAAAGCACTTCTGCTCTACACTTGAGCACAAAGAATGTCCAGATGATCTGGTTGCCCAAATCAAAAGCACTCGTGCAACCGATTAAATTGTGCGCTGAAATACCTGCTTTTCTCATGGAACACTATTTGTACTTGAAAACATGAGTGACAGACAAGCTATGACTGATCAGACTAAAGTATTCAGCAGAAATTCTCTCAAAAATGTAACAAAATGAGCCTGTCACTTCGAGGAACTGATAGTATTTGTTACCAATAATAAAATTTCATCTTTCAAATGAAAATTAGAATTTTGAAAAACCGTATCTACCACTGTGAGCTTGCCAGCTTCCTAATACTTCAAGACATTTATGATGGGGTGGACGATGATCTAAAGGAATATGATTTGATATTGTATAATGTAATGTGTCAACATTAGGAAGATCTGTATAACATAGTGTACTGCTATTTTCCAAGTAACCAATGTTTGATATTAGAATATTACGTATGTGTAAAAGATCCATTTTAAAATCCAAGACAGACATGTGGATTCTAATGTAACAGAATAAAAAAAGTACATTGATAGTTTCATATTTCACATTGCAACTAATCTTTACAAAACTACCACTTGTGAAACTTTGATATGATTTTCAAAGCATATCCATGATTACTTTTAAAAAGCTGTTAAATACTCCTGTTTTTCTAATTACATATAAGTGAGAGGTGGGATTTTCTTCTTAAACCAAAACAAAACAGTGTAACATATCAAATGCAGAAGCAGATGTAAGAATCCAGCTATTTTCTATTAAGTCACTAATTTGTTTCACACAAGTGTAAAACAATGCCACTCCTAGGATCGTTTTTATAAAAAACAAAAACAGAAATCAAATGTTGGAGACGATTGATGGAACTCTTGTTCACTGCTGTCATGACAGGAATGTAAAATGTTACAGGTGCTGTGGGAAACATAGTGGTTCCTCAAAAAATCAAACACAGAAATACCGTACAGATCCACTAATTCTAAGTATATATGCCAAAGAACTGAAAGGAGAGACTCAAACATATATGTGCAAATCTATGATCATAGCAGTATTATTCAAAATAGCCAAAAAATGCAAACAACCCAAATGACCATGGAAAGGTGCACAAACAAAATGTGGTATATCGATACAATGGAATATTATTCAGCCTTAAAAGGAAGGAAATTCTGACCTAAGTTACAACATGGATGAACCTTAAAAACATGCTAACTCAAATAAGCCAGTCTCAAAAGAACAAATACTGTATGATTCCACTTGTATGAGGTACCTAATACAGTCAAAATCATAAAGACAGCAAGAATAGTGGTTACCAGGCATGGGAAAGAATATAATGAGGAGTTACTGTTTAATGGGTACAGAGTTTCACTCTGGGATGATGAAAAAGATCTGGAGATGGATAATGGTAATGGTTGTATAACTATGTGAGTGTTCTTAATATCACTGAGTTATGTATATCTTACAACCATAAAAAAAATAAAACTGAAGAAAAAAAAAAAAAAAGAAAGAAACCAAACCACAATTCCACTTTCTTACTGATGTGTTTGGAGTTTTGGAAAACAGTTATTTTTCATTAAAAATGTTATTTGTGCAGGTAATGAGTTTATTACTGTGTTTTTTTTTAACATAAACTAATACTTTAAAAATCCCCTAATTTTCGGGGTGCCTGGGTGGCACAGCAGTTAAGCGTCTGCCTTCGGCTCAGGGCGTGATCCCAGCGTTATGGGATTGAGCCCCACATCAGGCTCCTCTGCTAGGAGCCTGCTTCTTCCTCTCCCACTCCCCATGCTTGTGTTCCCTCTCTCACTGGCTGTCTCTATCTCTGTCGAATAAATAAATAAAATCTTAAAAAAAAATTCCCTAATTTTCATTTATGATATGGTAAATATGGATAGTTATAACCAACATAACAAAAGCTCTTAGGTCCTCAGTAATTTTTGCAAGGTAAAGGGGTCCCAAGACTAAAAAGTTTGAGAACCACTGTCTTATACAAAGTTTATTCTCTTCTCACACCTGCGTTATGTGAGTATCTTCGTTTGTTGGGATAACTGCATTCGAAGCTGTATCACTTGCAGCCTGCAGACTAAAACGACAGTGTGAAATATGGTAAAAATCATCACATTAACTCTTTTTAAGTGCTACTGTCCCCTGGATGCACCAGAATTACAGAGACTGAGCAACAGACAGCCCCACACAGATGAGTGGCCATACACAATAGAAAACTGTCAAAAAGCTTAAATGCTGAACATTTTCCAAAGTAGTTTTATAAGTATCTAGCAAGAAACACATATTTCCTTTTTTTCTGTTGGATCTTCATTAGGATTTACAGTACAAGGCTGGATTTGGGGATGGGGGTGGTAGAGGCATTGTTTCCGAAAACCACTTCATCTAGTGCATCCGTGCAAAGAATTTAATTCTCTCACCATCTTGCTACTGGTCTGTGGCAGAGGGGTGTGGCTTGGGAGCTAGGAAGCAATCCAAAACAGCAGCTGAGGCTGCCCCAAGCCGTGTCCAAGCAATAATTTCCTCCATTTTGGGCCAAGTCAATTTGCCCCAGCAAGAGGCCGGATGTTTTATGGGGAAGAGGTAAATAAAAAGGAAATTAGAAAGCATGGACGGAGATAAGCAGCAAAACCATAACGGTCTCATCGTGCATGTTTGTTAAACGATTTGTATGCTAATGATGTGCGTGAGGGGCAAATTAGAATTACTATTCCTGAGACTACAGCTGCCGGCACTTTTAGTAAGAGGTCTGCAGTTCTGGCTGGGGGGCGGAAGTCAAATGATTTTCTTATCCGAGCCATTTTTCTGCATTCATTTTGGGGCAGGCCTGTGACCAGTCTCGCGGACTGCAGCTGAGACAGTCCCAAACAAAGGGGAATGGATGCCCTCCCGAGCGAGCGGAGGAGGGAAAGGTGGCCCCAAGTGCCTGCGCCAGGTGTCCCTCAGGACAGAGCATGCGGGCCGCGGGGACAGAGCGTCCCAGGGGCGTCGGAGGGGTGCGCTCGGGAAAGGCTGAGCACAGGCACCTGGCACGGGCAGGACCACGCCCGGCCCACCGTCAAGGTTAACCCGCGCACGGGAGGTACCTGTGGAGGCCTCGCACAGCCGAAAGGCACTGGGCGATCATGGGAGGGCCGAGAGTCGGCGGCGGCGGGCGCGTTGTCCTCTGGTTTGGGGTTGAGGAGGCGGGGCACCGGGGAGCCGAGAGGCTGCCTAGCGGAGGAGGCAACAGCTGTGGCGGCGGCCAGCCCTGTCCGCGCCCTCCCACGTGCGGCAGCCCCACGCCGGCGCCAACTTCGGCCCCGCCCCCCCGACTTGCGCCCCGCCCCGCGCGCCTTGCGCCGCCCGGGGGGCGGTTCTGGCTAGACCCAGTGGCCGCGAGCAGAGCGCGCAGCCGGGTGGGCTGAGGGGCGGCGGCGGCCTGGGAGCCGGGGAAGTTTGGGCGACCGTGGGCAGTTCTGCGATCGGGAGCCAGGCTGAAGCCGGAGGACCAGGGGGCGGGCGTACCGGCCTACGGACGCCCCCGGGCCCACTGCCACTGTTTCGCGTCCTCTCGCCTGGTAAGGGGCTTCTGTCTGGGATGGGTACGTCTCCTCCCGCTCCAGTCGGGGCCTGCACCGCGCACCCGCAGCAAACCCCGTCTGGGCCAAAGCGAGGCCCAGGTACTGAAGGGAGGGAGAAGGAGGTCGATGTGCTCTGGGGAGAAGAAGGGGGAGAAGCCTGCAGGAGATTGAATATCTTCGTTTCTGCTCCTCACCCGCTCTACCCCCCCATTCTTTTTTCACCTTCTGCCCTGGGGCCTTATTTAGTACTTGCAACCCCATGGCCTAAACACTGGGCTCGCCTTTAAAAATAAGCCCAGAAATAATAAACATCCTCGCGGCGGGTACCACACCCAGGCTTTGGATTAGGGAACCTGGGGAACAGATGGATGATGCGATTTAGTGGAAATAAGCCATTAAGGCCGGCTGGCCCTGCGCCACGGTTTAGATGCGATAGTATTCCATGTGAATGAACATGACCGGGAGCTTCCAGCTTGTCCACGAGAGCACAGCTACCGCAGAGAGCGCTGGTCGGTTTGTAGTATCCATCGACTTGGGCAATGATTTTCCGACATGTCTTGATTAAATAGAAATGCCATTTTTATTAAGAATGACATTGAATTGTTGAGCACCCTTTCATTAATCTCTTTCCTCCTCAAGTAACAGTCTAAGCCTACCAAAAGTTGGTGCAGGGTAAATTATGCATACATTTTAAAAAATCTCATGAAACAGAGGAAGATGCTCATTGTAGTCAGCTTCTGAGTCAGCAGTATGAAATCTCCCTCAACTTAGTACTGAGGCCTTTTGGGGATTTCTACACCTGTATCTATTTTCCTGTCCCAATCTGTATCTGTACTATACGTAGTGTTAAGAGACAGTGAGATATTCAGTGAGAGTCTAAGCTTGTGTTCTGCATGTTTTGAGAAAAATTTTACTTTTGCAAGTTTTAACATAATCTAATACTATTGGGTATAATTGAAAATATGTAATGCATTACCATAACAATACTTTGTGTTCTCCTGACTCTTTAAAAAGAAGAATGAAGGTAATACAGGTGTTGTTTTTGCTTTTAACTTTTGATGTAATTTATAACCTTGTTATTTATAACCTTCCTGACCAAGTCTGTAACATAACTTAGATCACTGTTTTCCTTTTTCTCATCAAGGAAAACTGCTTAATCTTTTAAAATGTCATCTATCAAGCACTTAGTTTATGCAGTTATTCGTTTCTTACGGGAACAAAGTCAGATGGATGCTTATACTTCAGATGAACAAGAAAGTTTGGAAGGTAGGCTCCTGCTTTTTATGTTCATTTGTGTTATAATTGTAAACAAGGACTAAAATAGCTATAAGCCTGACTTTATGATCTGTTATAACAAAACTAAAACATTTTATTGCTCTTTCAAGAAGAGAGATTGCATTTCCATTTTCTGAGGCTTGTTTTAATTAACAACACAATACGAGGACAATTGTTCTTTTATTGAACAACTATTACGTGTCAGAACTATGCTGTTCATACTGTAGCGAATTTTTTCTCTACAGTAACTGTTAAGTTAGTATTATCCTCATTTAACATATTATGAAATGAAACCAGATAGATTAAGTGACATAACAGCAAAATGTGGCAAAGTTGAGATTTAAATCCTGGTTTTTACTCTGAAGATCTCATCTCTTCCTAACAGGAAAGCATCCTGTTTAGAATCAATATGTGAAAATACCTTAGTCATCATAAGAGCACTATGTAAAAGTGTAATAATTACATCACAATTAATCTCTGAGAACTTTCTATTTGGGGATTTGAAAATGAGAGGATTTCACTGTTGTTCTGTGTGAGCTTTAAATATGAGATTTGGTAATCCGTAAAGTTGAGCAGGACTGGATGATAGCATCACGTGTTTCCTTAAACACCATCTTTTCTGTTTCACATTTCTGCATTATAAAATTTAAATTCAGCATAACCATAACAGGGTAGAATTCTGCAGATGGGCTTGTGGAGGTTCAATGAGTGTAGCTTCCTTGTGGCCTAAAGACTTAATTATTGCAATGAGATAGTACATTTGGGAGAATTTAATAGATAATAATACAATTTGATTTTGCCATCTTGAAGCTATTTCTCCTATAAAGGGGATACATCTATTAATTTCAATAAGCACTTCCATAGTGAATATGGTTTTAAGAGGTGGGGATGAAAATTGGGCATTTGCTCTAAATCTGCTTGCAATCTGGTGAGACGCTGTCTTTCCAGGTGGCAGTGAGAGGAACAGGTGACACACAGTTGGAGAACATTGCAGTCGGTTCATTTCATATTAAGATCTTTTTGTCCTCTTTGGTGATTAGACTGTGTGAAGATAAAGGTGACTGGTTATCGAAAGAAAACATTGGTTATGGTTGCTCAGTAGCAAACAGATAAATGCAATCATTTAATAAAAGATGTGTCTTTTCTAATCAAAGGTAGTATAATACATACTTCTAAAGGCCAGAAAGAAAATTGAGAGTTTTTTTTAAAAATCAAGATGTTATGTCCTATTTTTAGGATGGTCTTCAGCCAAAAATATGTGCCTTCAGCTGTTTGTTATATATGGCAGTCAGAAATGGTGCCAATTGTTTTTGACCGACCCCTATTTTTGACTCTGCGAGTCTAATTTAATTGAGTATGAAATCATGTGGAGAAGTCTGCCCACCTTCTAGACATTTAAAAAAGCCCTAGAAGAGGAGCCTAAGTTCTAGTACCAGCCTTACCATAGTGGTAAGGTCTTATAGTCTTATCAGCTTTGAGCTTTTTCATCAGATAATGTCACCTACTCCTAATTGTTGTCATCTACGGACATCTGTTTCATGTGGCTCCTGCTCCCTGTCACTCTCTCTAGTACTACTCTGTCTGATTTTTTGGCAATTGCAAGGACCTCATAGATGTTTCTTTCAGTTCTCTCAGCACTCTGTTCCTTGACCTCCTTGTCCTCCAGTGATCTTAACTACTCAGCCGCATGGTCATACCCCACACTAGTGGTTCTCAACACAGGGTGATTTTGCAATGTCTGGAGATATTTTTGATTGTCACCACTGAGGGGCTGGTATTACTGGCATCTAGTGGGTAGAGTCCATGGATACTGCTACACATACCATAATGCACGAGATGGCCCCCAAGAACAAAGTCCAAAATGTCAGTAGTGCCAAGGGTGAGAAACTCTTCCCTGGACATTACTGTTACTGAAACTGCATTCTCTCCATAATCTCTACTATAAACATTTCACTTCCTGACCACCACTGCCTGTTTTTGCAGCTCACTCCCTCTAGAATCCCTGCCCCAACAGTTCTTTGACCCTGTGAGTACCTCCTGTTGTTGATCCCTTACCTTTCACACCCCTCTTCTTACTTTGCTTAAATTCCATGGCTCATCATTATGTTCATGCCCTTGTATATCTCTCCCTTTCTTGCAAAACCCAACCTTTTTAAAATCCAGGTCTCCAGCAACTCCGTGTTCATATCCATGTGACTATGTATAGATGGAACAAAACATACAATTTTGCCGATTGGTCCCACTTTAAATTCATGACCATGAGTCGCAAGTGGACCTTTAATGCTGTCTGGCAATCACGCTGTCACTTCCAAGTTCGTTAATACTTTTGCTCTTCTAGACCAGTACTTTAACACTTTCTGCTGTCTTCTCAAACCCTCAAACCGCCTCCCCTGTTCTCAGTTTTAGTTGATGATCTTGCTTCCTACTCCACTAAGAAAATTAAAGTACTAAGCAAACAACTTCCACAGACTCCCCTTGCCCCATCTATCCACACACCAGCATCTACACCTCCACACACTCTGCCTGCCTAGCTCTGACCGTATGCCATGGACTAAATATTTGTGTTTTCTCGAAATTCATAGTTGAAACCTAATGCCCATTGTAATGGTATTAGGAGGTGGGGACTTCATGATTGGGATTACCGCTCTAATAAGAGACCCCACAGAACTCCTTTGCTCCTACCATGTGAGGACGCAGTGGAGAGGCACTGTCTGTGAACCAGAAAGCAGGTCCTCACTAGACACTGAATTTGAATTTGCTAGTACCTTGATCTTGGACTTCCCAGCCTCCAGAACTGTGAGAAATAAATTTCTGTTGTTTATAAGCCTCCTAGTCTATGGTGTTCTGTTAGAGCAGCCCAAACAGACTAGGACACCATAGATGAACTATCCATCGTCTTTTCTAAATGAAACCTCTCTACTAGCACACTGGATCTGATTCCATCCTGTCTCACCTACTCCGAGATATCACTCTGGTTATTCTTGTTTTACATAAGCAAATTTTCACTCTGTCCTGGATTCATTCATTCATTCATTCATTTTTTTTTTTTTTTTAAGATTTTATTTATTTATTTGGTGGAGAGAGACAGCGAGAGAGGGAACACAAGCAGGGGGAGTGGGAGAGGGAAAAGCAGGCTTCCTGCTGTGCAGGAAGCCCGATGCGGGGCTCGATCCCACGACCCTGGGATCATGAACCGAGCCGAAGGCAGACGTTTAACGACTGAGCCACCCAGGAGCCCTGTCCTGGATCATTTCTATCAGAATATACTTTTCATTATTTCTCCCTTCTTAAAAAAGCAAAAACAACAGCTGCTTACTCTTTCTGTATCACCCCCCTGCTTCGGAACTACTGCCTACTTTTATTGTCTTCCCCTTTTGGTGGAAAACTCTTTGAAACAATTGTATCTACTTGCTTTTTAAAATTTCTCTCCTATTTTTTCTTAAACCCATTCCAGTTAGGCCTTAGTCTCAGTCTCTCTACCCATACTGTTCTCATCAATGTCATCAGTGATTTCTGGGTTACTTAGTTCAGTGGTCAGTTCTCAGTCTCCATCTGTCTTACTAACTGCCACTGATAAAGCTGATGATCTCCCTCATCTTCCCCCCCCTGCCCCGGGTGCCCCCCACTCCATCCTGCTGCTGCCTTATACTTGATTCGGTTGGCTTTCAGGATACCTCCTCACGCTTTCTTAGTTTTCTTCTTAGCTCATTGCTTGCTCCTTCTGTCTCCTTTACTAGTTTCTCTTCTACTCCCTGACCTGGAGTGCCCAGGGTCCAGTGCTTGATCTTCTCTTCATTATCTATACTCACTTTTTTGATAGTATCATTCAGTTTCTTGGCATTCAACCAAGACCTTCCTTCTGAACTGAGATTTTTATATCCAACTGCCTACTGAAATCTCCACTTCTATGTCTAATAGGCATCTCAAACTGAACATTTCCAAGATGAACTCCTGATCCTCCCACCCAAAATCTGTTCCCTATCTCAGTTGATGGCAACTCTGTCTTTTCAGTTGCTTAGGCCCCAAACTTGGGCATCATTCTGGACTCTTCTCTTTCTCTCAGACTCTGCATTTAATCATTCAGTAAATCCTGTTGGCTGTACCTTCAAAATATATCTAGAGTCTTACCATTTCCTCCCACCTCCAATGATGTCACCCCTGGGTAGAATTAAGTATTTCTCATCTGTTTTGCTCTAGTAGCCTCTAACTGGTCTGTCTGCTTCTGTTCTTGCAGCTTTGTTGAATATTCCCAACACAGCCACCAGTGATCTTTTAAAACAGAGTATGTCAGGGGCACCTGACTGGTTCTGTCAGTAGAGCATGTGACTCTTGATCTTGGGGTTGTAAGTTCAAGCCCCACGTTGGGTGTAGAGATTACTTAAAAATAAAATCTTTAAAAAATTTTTAAAAAGTAAGACAGAGTATGTCAGATTCTGTCATTTCTCCACTCAAAATCTTGCAGTGACTCCCCATGTTACTTAGTCATGGTTTAAAGGATTTACATAATTTGGACTTCTGTGATGTGTTGTTCACAGTCTCTTCCTCTTTCTCATTTGGCTTGAGCCAAATTAGCTTCCTAAGTCTGAATTCACTACATCTTCTTTCCTAATGGCTTCTGCTGTAGTTGTTTTTTGCTGCTTAGGTTGTTATTCCTCCAAATAATGGTAATACCCCCACCTTCTTCGAGTCTTTGTCAGATGTCTTTTCTGAATGAGGCCTATGCTGGGCACTCTTGCGTCTGCAGCCTGCTTGCCTGCTCTGCTCTCCATACTTGCATCCCTTTGCCCTGCTCTACTTTTTATTGCTTACAGTCTACCTCTCCACTCCTGCCCCAGAAGGTCAGCCCCAAGAGGTCAGGGATCTCTTCTTTTTTATTCACTGATATATCTGAAGCACGAAGAAAAGTGCCTGGCACGTGGTAGGTGCTCAATAGTATTAGTTGAACTGAATTGATGAATTGAGTCAAGTGATCCTGGACATCTCATTCAGTTGGTCTGTATCTTAATTTCTCAGTCTGTTAGGTGAAGCTGTCTGCCTCCTCTCCATCTGATAAATTCGTCAAGAGCATCAGAATCAGTGATGGCAGGTACCTAGCGTATGGTGGCTTTTGAGTACCATGCTGTATGGATGGGCTATGGTAGTATTGAATAGAACTCTTCACTTGCTCTGCTCCTCATCAGTACCAAATGCACAACTGTTGTTTGTTGTTAAAGTGGAATAATAATTATATACAGTATTTGTTTATATTTGTATGACTTATTCCTGAATATGACCTCCTGAAAGGAGGATTGAATGTAATAATCCTTGTTTCATAAATGAGAATCTTGAGATAAAAGAAAGATAAATTATTGCACCTGGGTTATTTGGTTTTTTTTTTTTTCCTTCCTACTGGATGAAAAATGGTAATGAGGTAGTCCTGAGTTCTTGTCGTACTCCCCCCCCCCCCCCACGCCTACTCTTTTTGTGTTCCTTTTGCTGGAAAACTCTTTGAAAGAGGTGTCTATACTTGCCTTTTCTAATTCCTCTCCTATTCTTTTTTGAACCCATTCCAGTTGGGCCTTTGCCTCAATCTCTCCGCCCACACTATCATCATCAAGGCTGAACAGTTTGGCAACTGGGTTTACCTGTCAAGCAATTCTGTTTACTTATATAGGAAATCTAAAATAGTCAAACTCATAGAATCAGGGAGTAGAGTGATGGTTGCCAATGGCTGGGGAAGGAGAAAATAGGGAGGTGATGGTCAAAGGGTACATGGTTTCAGTTATGCAAGATAATCAAGTTCTAGGGACTTACTAGTCTGCCCAGTGCCTATCACTAACTGTGTTCTGTACTTTAAGTTTGATAAGAAGGTAAATCTTAGGTTAAGTGTTCTTACTACACACAATAATAAAGGTGGTGAGAGGAAACTTTGGGAGGTAATGAGTATGTCTCTGGCCTCGATGGTGGTGATGGTTTCATGGGTATATACTTATCCCCAAACTCATGGAGTTACAGACATTAAATATAAACTGCTTTTTATGTGTCAATCATACTTCAGTAAAGTGGTTTGAAAAAACACACACCAACTAATTGTGTTTAAAACAAAACAGCCACCTCCTTTAATGATATTTAATTGTGTCTACTATGTACCAGATGTATGTTTTAAGATTAGTGGCAGCAGAGATAAAGGAGCTGGACTCAATTGCAACAGGATAGAGCATCAAAATCCCTCAGTTACCACATGGACTTTTCACCTGTCAGTGTTTAGCAGTAAAGTTACATACTCTGGGTTTTGGTTAAGGACCTGATTGTGTACTGTCCCTCTTTCCCATGGCTGTGCATTAGTGTTTTGGAGGGGAGAAGTGCTTTTCTCTACAGATTTTATTGTTGTTATTTCCTCTGTAATTAAACTATTACTTCCATTGTAAACAAAGACGTAGATTAAATTTATTGAACACCTATTATTTGCCAGATCTGTTTAAGTCTGAGATGAGTCAGATACAGTCCTTATCTTCAGAGACAGTCTAATGTGAGAGACAGACAGTTAAATGCATGTAATAGAGTATGATAAGTTCAGTAATAGAATCAGGTACCAGCTACATGACAGAGTAAAGGAAATGACCACTCTGATCGGGGAGGGTTCCCACTTAAATGATCTAAACAAACAAGGGGTCCAAACCAGGGCAATTACAGGAAAGAAAGATATCCTGTCATTTCTGGGTAACTCATTTGCCCGTAGTAGTGAAGTGCACATTCTTTAAGAATGTTATGTAAGGTGCCTTGTCATCTAACAACAGACTTGCTTTCTAGCATAATCTCCCACCACGTCTTTCCACACTATCCGTACCCTGGCCATATCAGTTATCTTGTCATATACCAAATGCAGATGACACACCTATCACTATTTAACATGCCGTATATTTTTGTGTTTGTCTGCTTCCTTCTCTTAAATGTAAGCTTCATCACATGGATAGCGATTTTTGTCTTCAGGTTAACTGCTGTATTTCTACCACCTTAGGACAGCACCTTGCACATAGTAGGTGCTTGGGGTAAATTTGCAGGCATGAATGAATTTTTTTAAAGTCCACCTATTTTCACATAAGTAAATATGCCAGGATTAATATTTAATGCCCCCTATGAGCCAGAATTTGTTTCTGTTCCTATTTTTGGTCAGGTTGAGAATTCTGTTTCTCACATTGAAAAAAGAAGATTTTTTTGTTTGTTTTATTCAAGGCATTAGAACATTGGTGGTTAATCAGATATTGGCAGAGAGGAGTCAGTTGTTAATGACTTGCTTCAATAAGAATATGATGTAATGGATATATTGAGAAATTATATTCTAGGTAACATTTTTCCTTAAGGAATAAGAGATCAAGTTGTCTTCCCTCAGCAGCTGGTCTATAAACAGAAATCTCTATGTAGCTGAACCATTTAGTTTTTCCTTATGTTCTGTGATCATAAATACTGAATTACCACAGATTGCACAGAGTGCAGATTTCTACCAGAAAAAAAGGTCGTTTCTTTTTTTAGGTTGCTAATTTTTTTTTTTCACTATTCAAATTTATTTCAAGTTGCAATTCAGTGCTTGGAGACAGTTTTTAAAATCAGCCCAGAAGATACCCATCTAGCAGTTTCACAGCCTTTGACAGAAATGTTCACCAATTCCTTCTGTAAGGTAAGCTGTCACTGTTTTCTCATTAGTATCTGATTTAAGGATGACCATGATAATTATGTTGAGTTGTTAACATTTGAGGGGCTAGACCTTTATGTAACTAACTTCTTTCTGGGTGTAAGGTGGATGGTCCACGTGGAGATGACTGGGGACCTAAAATACCACTTTTAACATGCTTTAGATTTTCATATTAGTAGCTATTTTCATCCTGTCACCTTCTTTTATATTTAATGATATGTCTTAGTTGCTTTTTAAGTCCTTTATAGTATCTGAGCATTTTTAGATTTCTGACATGGAATACAAGTTAAAAACAAAATTTTCCTGTTTATGAAACAACTACATAGAAATAGATTCATCAGGAATTGAATCATCATTTTGAAGCAGATTTCATCAAATTTGGCCATTGATAGGGCTCTTTAAAACTGGGGAAGGTTAAGGGTCATTGTGCACAGGTAATGCCGAAAGCCAAGTTTTCTGATATCCCTACTCTCAAGAACTGTTTGTAATGGTCTCTGGTTTCTGGCCTTTTCAGAGAACACGGACCATAAAATTGCCTGAAAAAAAATTTTTTTAAAGACAGTTTTATTTATTGATTGATTTTTCGAGAGACAGCATAAGCAGAGAGCAGCGAGGGGTGAAAGGAGAGGGAGAGAGAGAATCTTAAGCAGGCTCCATCCATGCCTAGTGTGGAGCCCAATGGAGGGCTCAGTCTCACAACTCTGAGATCATGACCTGAGCCGAAATCAAGAGTCTGACATTTAACTGACTGAGCCACCCAGGCGTCCCTTAAACTGTCTGAAAAATTTTAAGGTTACTGACTTTAGGGCCCCAGAGTGACCTCCCATGTGGTTTTTCATTACATTTTGGTGCCTCATGAACTCCTTCTGTTATTCTAGTTCTGTATTCAAGCTTCAGTACAGAATGAGGAACTCAGGCGAGAGGCTGAAGCATGTATTCTTCAGCTTGGCAGGGACGTTGCTGGGACTACCACACTGTTTTAGAACTTGTTGGGAGAGGTTCTGAGAGCTGCAACGAAGATGGCAATTTGGCAGTATACTGTTCTATCTTTCTATACTTGGAGAAAAGAATAATGTGGTTATCAGACAGATCAATTCTAATCATATGACAAAGATGTAAGGAGATAGTGACATGTCTTTGTGCTCCCCATCAGAAAATTCCCCTTTGCTTTGCTTTGGCTGCTGTGGTTCTTTGATTGTCGGGGCTTCTGGCCTCCTTAGGGAACCCCATCTCAGTTGGCTGGATATGCCCATGGTTGAAGCTGACTTTATTTAACTCCTAGATGCCCAAGAGGCCTGTGCTTGAGAAAACATTTGGATTTCTTCCTTAGCTCCTGTCACTGTTGACCTCATACTGAAGAGATCAGAACTCTTTTTTTTTTTTTTTTTACCTCCCGGAAGGCTCAAATTGACTTTTGCACTCTGTTTAAATAGGGCTCTGTTTTCTTTCTCTCTTATTATATTTAATTGTGATTATATTTAATTGTAAATTTTTTTTTACTTACTATTTTAAAAATATAATTTCTTGGAACTTGGTTCCATTGTGTATCTGCATAGTGTTTTTGGTGCTATCAATCCTTTGTTATTCCTATTTAACAGCAGCAACTTCATCACACGTGTGTTTGTTAGCATAGTACCTCAGAGGGAGTCTAAAACTTGCCTGAAGCAGCATCAAGATTGTTATAATTAATGAAATTATTTGTCTCTATTCAGCCATAAAAAAGAATGAAATCTTGCCATTTGCAACAACGTGGATGGAACTAGAGGATATTATACTAAACGAAATAAGTCGGTCAGAGAAAGACAGATACCATATGATTTTACTCATATGTGGAATTTAAGAAGCACACAAACAAGCAAAGGGTAAAAAAAGAGAGACAAACCAAGAAACAGATTCTTCACTATAGAGAACAAACTGAGGGTTCCCAGAGAGGTGGGGGGTGGGGGGATGGGTAAAATAGGTGATGGGGACTAAGGAGGGCACTTGTGGTGAATACCACGTAATGTATGGAATTATTGAATCACTATATTGTACACCTGAAGCTAAAATAATACTGTATGTTAACTAACTGGAATGAAAATAAAAACGTTAGAAACAAAGAAATTACTCGTCTTACCAAGTGTCCTTGGTTGTTATGTTGGTTTCTTTAGTTTTAGGATACTGCTCTTGTGTTTTTTCCCCCAGTTAAGTTTATATACTAAATGGATTCATTCCTTTTATATATGTGTCCCCACATTATGAGCTGCTCAAATGTATTCAATGAATATGAGAATTAGTTTTCAAAGATATAAAACTGTGGCAATTTTATTAAAATAATTCAGAAGGATTTAGAAGACAGAATGGATTAGAGTCCATCTATCAATATGCCATTTTTTTGTGACTCAAAAAAGCCACTTTTCCCCCATGCTTTAACTGCCCAGCCTTGTTAGAAGATGTGAAATAGAAGAAATCCTGACAGCAAATACTGCAGGGCAGTCATGTGTCCTTGAACTACACTTAACATCCTAGGAGACCATAGTCAATTTTACGTAGTGGCCTCTAGTTACAAGGATTTCCATTTCAATTCTGTACATTTTTATCCCATTTTATTCCAATACTTTATGTTTAGAAAAACTGATTAGTAGAGAAAGATTACAAAAAATAAGAAGAACTCATATACTTGATGAATGATTTTATACTTGAGAAAATTTGTGTGTAGAGAAGTATATTTCCAACATTAGCGTTATCAAGTTTCTTGAAACTATAGTCAAGACAAAGAACATGGTGAATATATTCTAAATGTAGTACATAAGTATATTAGCTACAAATTATGTTTTCTTGAGAACTGTAGATTTACTCATGAACTTCAGAGTCAAGTGTAAAAGCAGCACACTTTAAAAAAGATCTTTCAAAATGGAAAAAAATGCATTGTGTTCCCAGTGCCACTCAAGATATGTCTGCGTGTGCCTTGGTTTGAACCTTATGAATGCAAAGGAGGTTTGAGGATGATAGTAGCTACTGAAAACAGGAAATTCACAACGTTTTTTTATTTTATGATGAAATTAATATATGTCCATTGTTTAAAAAAAATTGGTCAACATGGAAAGATATAAAGAAGAGACAGAAAGTTGTAACTCCAAATATTACAGTTAACATTTTGTGTTAGACCTTTCCTGTCTTTGTTTTTTAACCTGTGTGCATGTATATCTGTGTGTGAATGTATTTAAATAATAGGATCATATTATTAGTGCTTCTTTTTGTAAACTGTGATTTTGACTTACTAGGATATCTCTTTAGACATTAAACATTATGTTTCAAGATTTTCACTAATATAAACAATCTCTTGAATGTATTTTTATTCCTATTCTTTGTATACTAGTTATCTATTTATTTATTTTACTAGAATTTAATAGAATTTATTAGGAATTTTAGAAAAACAAAGCTTCACAACTATAGCTAATACATAATTTGGATAACAAAATATCCTGTTTTTATTTTTTAATATAATGAATTTATTTTCAGCAGCATGTTCATTTAAAACAGTGAAGCATTTCCATTCACAGAAAATGTATTTGTCAATAAAATATGTAATAAACTTATAGCATAAATGTAAACTAGTCAACTTATTTCCATTACCCATATTATAGTTTGCCTTTATTTAATGGCTATAGTGTTTTAAGTATACTGATTATTTATATTTGTTGTGCATGAAGTAGAATTTTTTGATCTCAGAAAAGCAAGTTAAAAAATATGATTCACAGTAACCCATTATTTTCTCGAGAAATTCTACATATTCATTTTTCTAATAAAAGTATGTATTAGAGGACTTTTCCCCTATTTCTTTCTAACACTTTTATTTGCAAGTTAAATTTCATCACATGCAATTATGGATGGAGTTACTGTAATACAGGTTATTCATTATTATTTATAGTTCTGGGGGATGACTCTTTTTTATGTAGGTAAATGGAAATACATTGATTTTTATTTAATTTCAGAATGACATTCTGCCTCTCTCAAACTCAGTGCCTGAAGATGTGGGCAAAGCTGACCAATTAAAAGATGAAGGTGAGGATTTCATAGAGAACTTATTTATTTAGTAAAGTTTTCTGAAACTCTGGAGAAAATGACTCTGTCAGTTGATAAGAATCTGGTTTACACTGCCAGGACTGGATTGTCATAAGACCACATGGTATTTGTGAAACAGAAATACATGTGATAGGGAAGAAGCCTGGAAACATAGAATGGCTTGTGAGCAATATAGTTATGCCTTGTTTCAAGAGAAGCAGATCTGTCATGAATAAAACTTGGAAAACAAATAACTTAAGGGGTGGTTACTTATAACTGAATTTGCTATGGGTACTCTAGGATCCCAAATTCTTTTTTATGTTTAAAGAGATGAAAATAACTTTCAGTATTATTTTAACTCTTGTACATAGTTAGTGTTTTTGAGTTCTTTGAAATTTGTTAACGCATGTACATGGCACTTGACTTACTTATTAGCTAGTACATTTAATTACTACATTACTACATCTTCTAATAGTGGCTCTTGAAGCCTTCTTGGTTCTAATAAATAAGTCACTGTTGAGGATCTGTGTTCAATTTTTCTATCATGTCACTTATGTTAAGCTATAGAGGAAAGTCAGGTTAGGCATACAAGATTTGTACTAAGAAGCTGGAGGGCAGTTTTGATATTGGCAGTGAATGAGAGCCAAGAATATGCCACATTCTGAAGCTATATAAAATTGGTCCAGAACCATTTTTCTGGACTTTTTTTTACATTGAAGAATGTAGTTCAGTTATTAAAAAAACAAACAAACCAGTTGGTGTCTAAAATGGTAGCTATGGAAGAAAGTATGCTTTTCCTATTCCTTGGGCCTTACCCTCTCTATTAAATTTATAAATACATACTTTTATCACTGTTTTTAATGGCCACATAGTGTTTCATGGTACTGTAAGATCATGATTTACTTACCTAGATAGATAATTTTGTAATCCTAAATCCTAACATTGTCTTAATATCTTTGCCTGCATTTTTACTATTATTGTCATAGAATTACATTATAAAGTTCTGTATTTCCAACAAATACACTGCTTTTGATTTTCAATCTCTTATTTCCTCTAAGAAATGGTACTACTACAGTGACTTAAAATTTTAGAATGATGCCTTTCATAAATTACATGCAAAAGTAAGTAACAAGGATGGGCTCCTGGGTGGCTCAGTCAGTGAAGCCTTTGGCTCAGGTCATGATCCTGGGGTCCTGAGATTAAGCCGCACGTTGGGTTCCCTGCTTAGTGGGGAGTCTGCTTGTCCCTCTCCTGCTGCAGGCCCCCCTATCCCCTCTTGTGCTTTTCTCTCAAATAAATAAATAAAATCTAAAAAAAATAATAATAAAGCAACAACCAGATCCTCGTTGTCATTTGAGTCACGACTGCTCCCCGAAGAATTTGAATTTAAGCTATCCAGATAGAAGTGCATTTTCTATACATTTAGTTTCTAATTGAAACAATTTAACCTGATTTTTTTTTTCTTGCTCAGTTCTGTAGTGTGTGAAATCACTGAGGATAATATTGAATGAATGGCAAATTGAAATTTTATTATTGTCCCTCATGTTTACTCCTTCTATAGGAGATTGCATTCCCCACACAGTTTGCTATGATATAGTGAATGTTGGTAAGATGAGGATTAGGAGGATATGCAGAGTCGTTCACTGTCCCAGCATGGGTAACTGAACTCCTCTTGCTTTCACCTTTAACCAAAAGCTTTTATTCTTTGTTTTTCCTAAGACATGTCACATCTAAGACATGTTATACACAAAGTTAAAGCAATTGTTATTTATCTTATTTTATTTTGTTTTAGAGAGAGTACGTGCGTTGGGGGGGGGAAGGGCAGAGGGAAAGGGAGAGAGAGAATCTCAAGCAGACTCCACACCCAGTGCAGAGCCCCACAGGGCTATTGGAGATTGTCAAGCATAAGGTTATTTCAGGCCGTGTGTTACACTTATCTGTGTTAATCAAGGCTTCTAGCCAGCTAGTACCTTCCTGAAAGGTTGTTGTCAAATATTTTTGTGTGTTTTGTTTCTGAAGAGCTGCAGTAAGATCAGACAAACCCAAGATGGTTTCATTTCTGTCATTCCCTGACACATCACAGAAGTATAGGTGTATCTTACAGGTTGTCTTGATGGTTAAAGGAGACAGTTTTATAGGGGAATACCATGTAAGCATAAAGTGCTATACAATGCTCGGTTATATTTATCCTTATGACTTTCTTCATCTGTGTCCTGAATGTTTGTAGGTTAGCTATTTTGTGACTTCAGGCTTATTAATATATATAAATGTATATATACATATAGTATGTAGACATTTGATGTGGTTTACAGGAAAAGACATACAATAGATTTTAATATTAATAATAATGAGGATAATGCCTCCCTCTTAGCGAACGATCTGTCACAGCTGCTAACTCAGGAAGGAAAAGGGTGAGCCCTGGTGCTGCTGGGGCCAGCTGCTCTGTCCCCGGGAATTTCAAGGGGGCTAGACAGTCGGAAGCACAGCTCCTGGCTGGGTTTGCCAACACTGTCGCCAACAAATTCGGATAAACTCTTGCAGGAGTATCCAATAACTCAAGAGAGGAGGGTTTCGAAAAGAGAAAGGAGAAATTTATTTCAGGTACTGGCAACTGGGGGAGGTGGCAACGCAAGCCTTAACAACCCAGCCCTCTGCCCGCAAAGCGGACACCTAGAGTTTTCCAGGGAGAGGTTTAAGGAAGTACGTGCCAGAGAGCAGGCAGCAGGCCGGGAGTGCATGATCACGGCTGCGGATCGGTATGTTGTCAGCACGTGATCATGGGCAGGGAAGGGGACCTGTGGTGTGTGGTCTTCTAGGCATTCCCTTCCTATCAGCACTTTTCTGGCCTGGCAGTTGGAATGTTCTGGTCATTGCACAACACCTTCGTTGTTGCCTCAAGAAAGTGTGGTAAGAAATAAGCACAATGGATACTAGTTAGAGCATGAGTTAAGTGGTCGTGTCTATTTCTGGCTTTAACTTTTGGGGTCTGTAATGGAGCCAGAGGACTCCCTAAGAACCCAAGATGAAAAGGCCCAAGAGCAAAAAGAAAATCCACATAACCCAGAAAATTCCTTTTGCACAGAAGAAACAAACCTATTTAAGTACGTAGGCTCATGGAGTTAATATTATCGTGCTCTGTCCTAAGAACTCTGTAATCCTCTTAGCTTCCTTAGAGGTTTTATAGTTGTTACTTTTTGGGGATGGGTATCTAAATTAATTAAAAAAATTTTTTTTTTAAAAACAGTTTTATTGAGGGCCTTGGTGGTGTAGTTGGTTGAGCATTTGACTCTTTGTTTCAGCTCAGGTGATGATTTTTGGGGTCTTGGGATCAAACCCTGCCTTGGGCTCCACGCTCAGGGGGGAGGTCTGCTTGAGATTCTCTCTCCCTCTGTCCTTGTCCCTCCTCCCACTCGCTCTTTCTCTATCTAAAATAAATAAATCTAAAAAAAAAAAAAAAAAGAAACTGCTTTATTGAGCTATAATTTGCATACCATGCAATTTACTCCTTTGAAGTGTACAAATTCATTGGTTTTGTAGTATATTCATGGAGTTGTGCAGCCATTACCACAATTATAGAACATTTTTATCACCTCAAAAAGAAACCACATAGCTATTAGTGGTCACTGTTTTTCTTTTTTTTTTTTTTTTTTTTAAGAGGGAATGCATATGCGCCTGTGCAAGTGTGGATGGGGGCAGAAGGAGAGGGAGAGAGAGAATCCTAAGCAGTCTCCATACTGAGTGCAGAGCCCCATGTGGGGCTCGATCCTGCACCCTGAGATCATGACCTGAGTGGAGATCAAGAGTCGGATGTCTAGCCGACTGAGCCACCCAAGTGCCTCTAGTGGTCGCTCTTTATATTCATTTCTGATTCTTAATTTGTAGTAACTTTTTGCATGATTTTATTTATTTATTTATTTATTTATTTATTTATTTATTTATTTAAGATGGGGAGAAAGGTGGGGAGGGGCAGAGAGAGAATTTTAGGCGTGGAGCCTAATGCAGGGGCTCCATCTCAGTCTCAATCTCACAACCTGAGAGCATGACCTGAGCCAAAATCAAGAGTCATACTTAACAGACTGAGCCTCCCAGATGCCCCACTTTTGCATGATTTTAGATGCTTTTGTCTCCCTGCATTTCCTTTAATTTTCCTGTTTCTGTTCCTTTTGAAGTTATACCCTCCTCCTCCCATTAAGTAGCTAATGATCTATTAAAAGACCAACCTAACAGGAGAGCTTCTGGTTTAGAGAAATTTGGAAGGAATAATATAGGCTTTGTGATGTAAATCTTTCCTCTTAAACAGTGTTTTAAAATTTAGATTTTGAACAGTGTTTATTAATCAGTGAGCAGGACACTTTTTTCCATTTCATGGAATACAGAAGATAGCCACAGGAAATCCCTTATTTTACTGGCTAGTAGTTAGCCTAGCTAAATTATTGCCAGATTTATCTGTAGATGCCCTTCTTGAAAATTAGTACCCTGTGGGCTAGCCTTGGTATCGGAAATTCTGTCTTTCTACAAATTAATGTCCACCTATCCCCTTTTAAAACCTATCTCTGGAAGGAGTAGCACGTAAAAATATTATCTGCCAATAACATATTAACATGATCATTTTACCAGTTTGCCCATACAGCAGAGTTCTGCGGGACTGGCTATTCAGCAGGTGTATGTTTTGACAGGGAAGGACTGGAAGAGGGAGTCCAGATTGAGATGATGATTGAGAAGGGTGTTGCATCTGGAATGGGGTGGGCAGCTCTGAAAAGAAAGGAGAGAGATGAAGATAAGGAAGGTGAGAAGAGATTAGATTTTGCCGCGAGATATCCATAATTGTTGCATTTACTCACTTAATGAAGCCTGGATTTTATAAGGTATGCAAACAATTTTTTAAGACTTTGCATCATTAAAATCATTCAAACACACTGATGGCTAAGGAGTATCAACTGTATAGTACAATATAACAATTTTCTCTAGTGCCACTGAAAAATCATGTTGATGGGGCTCCTGGTTGGCTCAGTTGGTAGAACATGCAACTCTTGATCTTGGGATTGTGAGTTTTCAAGTCTCACTTTGTGGGTAGAGTTTACTTAAAAAATAAAAAAAAAGAAAAATCATCTTGCTGACCTTCATCTTATTGTAGTTTCTGTGATTCACATTTACCCTTTGGACTTTATAGTTTTTTGTGTGTATTGTACTTACTGTACATATTGATTATTTCAGGCAATAACCACATGAAAGAAGAAAATTATTCTGCTGCTGTGGATTGTTACACACAGGCAATAGAACTAGATCCAAATAATGCGGTTTATTATTGCAACAGGTAAGCTAGCACTATTGTGGCAGGTTTGCAGTTCTTAAACTGTAATTTGCATTAATAGTTCTGAAGGAGAACTGTAAAATTCATTTTGAACATTTTAAAAGTTCAGAAAAGTATAAAGAAGGAAAAAATAAAACCTCATTAAATTATCACTCAGAGCTCATCACTGTTACTCACTCGCCTTTTGGCATATTTTGTTTAACGTGAGTTTAATCATTTCAGAGTCATTGCAATTCAGTTGGCATGTCATAAACATATCCTTACTTTGTTGAAACTCTTTCTAAACATTATTTAAATGGATACAGATTAGTCTATTATTACCTCCTCATTTTTTTATATTTCCAGTACCTATCATGATGGGGGGCAAAAAGCACTCGTTATTTTTTAGTAAATGGATACATGTACCTTAATTTATTTTATTATTATTTTTTAATATACCTTAATTTATATACCTGCTGACCTACTGGCCAACTTTGAGGGTGTTCATTTCTTTTCAATATGATGAAACTGCAGTGAAAAGCTTTGTTTCTCAAATTATTTTCTGAAATTTAGATTTTCTGGACTTTGAATTTGTCCTTGGAGTTGCTTTCATTTGGTTTAACAGTGTAAACAGTTAAAATTTTGTTGATGTTAGTTGCAAAATTATTCAAACTTCTTAGAAAAATTTTGGAAATTGATTCCTTCCCTAAGAGTGTATGAGTGTATCTGTTTTTGCCATATGCTTTTTAGCACTAAGTACCTGATTTATCATTTATTATTGCTAATTTAGTATTATTTTATTTTAATAGTAGTTGTTCTAATTTATATTTAATTACTGGTAAGGTTGGACTTTTTTCAGATGCTGGGCATTTGTGGGTTTTTTTAAATTCTCTCTTTGTCCCTGTGGCAAGCTTTAGTCTGTTTGACCTCATAGTTCTTTTTTCCCTTTTCTGCCCTTTTAAACAGAGGGTCTGACCCTTATAGGTTACATTTTCCAGGCTCCTTTATCACCTGGGTTTTGTCTGGGTTCAGCCACAGGAGGTGCTGGCAGGAGATTGGAGGACAGAGGAGGAGAGAAGTTGGGGTATTTCTCCCCCCCACTTTTTTTTTACAATAGGGTGTTTATCCAGCAGGGGCCGCTTCTCATCCTTGTCTCCAGCCCCCACCCAAGACACCTGCTATGGTCCCGGCTTTTGCCAGGTGATGTTGGGTTTTGGACCCTGCACTTCGTCCTCTGTCTTAGGGATGGTAATGGCTTCCTGTTGTTCCTCATCTCTGGATTGCTGCACAACAATGCCTATTGGCATCTTAGCTCTTCTCTTAACTATGTAATGAATTCCCTGAACTGAATTAATCTGTTTTAAATATTAAAGTTCCAATAGTACTTCTGCAGTGATGGAAATGTTCTGTATCTGCCTTGTTCAATACGGTAGCCACTAGCCAGAGTGGCTATTGACCACTTGAAATGTGGCTAGTGCAATTGAGAAAGCAAATTTTTAGTGTTTAATCAATTGAAGATCAATTTAAATTAATTTGAATTGCAATAGCCACATGTAGCTTGTGGCTACTAACTTGTACGGCATAGCTGTATATCAAAGGTATAATCCATTTGTCCTAATTGCACAGCTTACTGTTTGCCTTTTAATGTTTTTCGTACGTAAAAGTTTTAAGTACTGATGTAGACAAGTTTGTTTTTCCTTTCTTTTCAATTTTATTCTGATGTTTCAATCTTAAAGCTCTCCCCATTTGCATACTTGACAAATAACTTTTCTTATTTCTCTTTCACATTTAAATTTTATCATCGCAAGTGTGTTTTGGTGAATGGTATCTATATTAACCAACCTGGAACTTTTTATGACAGAAATGTATAAAAATTACCTTTTATTATATAGTAAGTTCTTAGATTTGGGTGAGATCTTTAAGTTACTTTGGTATAATCTCTCATTGAGTTATCCTTATTCCCTTTAGGGGATTCATACCCTTGTGAGGTAGCCCCTTCTCCCTCGCCTTTTCTTTTGTGGTCCTCTTTGTTAGAAAAGTCTTCCTTGTGGTTGACACTGACTTTGTTTGCCTGAAACCCTTGCAGCTAATCTCAGTTGGCAGTTTCTATTTTTATTCTTTTTTTTTTTTTTTAAAGATTTTATTTATTTATTTGACAGAGATAGAGACAGCCAGCGAGAGAGGGAACACAAGCAGGGGGAGTGGGAGAGGAAGAAGCAGGCTCATAGCAGAGGAGCCTGATGTGGAGCTCGATCCCATAACGCTGGGATCACGCCCTGAGCCGAAGGCAGGCGCTTAACCGCTGTGCCACCCAGGCGCCCCTCTATTTTTATTCTTAAGGGCAATTACAGAATAATTGTGATCCTCCTTTTTCATAATAGTACCTTACATTTTGAAGTTTGTTACCCTGTTCACTTGACTTCTTTTCTCCACATTATATGTTCACAGCTTCTTCAGTTTTACCTCAGATAATACATTTTTATGTTCTGGATTTTTGCTCTAAATTTGTTCCAGTTTACCTGTATGTGTAGTTCCCAGGAATTTACACAGTATTTCTGGAATTGGTCTGACCACATCAGTCTTGTACAGTTCTCATTTAACCTACTTCTAGATAATACAATTATACATTAACATTTTGTAGTATTATTTATTAAATTCATATTTTGCTTTTGGGGCTTATTTAAGTATCTCTGTTTCACACATTCTCTTTATTTTGTCAATCAATCATATTTTCATTTGACAGTTTCTTGCCAAGCACCTGCTGTGCACCAGTGCTGTCACTGGAGGTATAGTTGGTTTTCTGTACTCAAATGCAGGATCTTCTATTTTATGCCTATAGAATTTTATCTTGTTACAGTCTCTTATGTGTATGACCCTTCATCTTTTTGGATAATTTGTGAAGTAACGTATTTGCTTTTGCTCCTGGTTTCATGTCATCCACAGACTTAAGAATGCCATATATTACATTACGTCAGTTATGAAGTCAACTAAGAGAGCAATCATAGGGAAGTGGTTAAGAGCAGGGCTTTTGACCCAGACTCTGTGAATTCTAATTTCTGGCTCTGGCACTTACTAGGTATGTGACCTTGAGCAAATTACCTCATATATCTATGCCTTGTAGAGATTAAATAGTTAATACATATAAGCGCTAGGAAGCGGTCTAGTAAAGAGTGTTGTACACAACACTATTATTATTGTATAATAATACTGTACAATTGTATGTTGCAATTATATATTATATGTTATATTATTAACTAAATATTATTTATTATATCATTAATTCTGTGTTATATTTAATATTATCATTATGCAGTCTGGGTTTTTTTGCTTTTGATCAGAATATGAAGAGGGATCCCAATTTATTGGGGTCCAAATATGTTGTCAGTTGTCTTTCTCTGATTTACCAGTCTGGTAGTGTGTCTGTTAAAATAAGAAAGGAAATGATGTTAATCAGACAGGAGTTGTTCTGAATTAATCTAGGGTCATTTATCTTCTTTTTTTGGGGGATCCTCTTACATTTTTATGAAAAATTTCGAACTTGAAGTTCACAGTAAATACTCTTACATTCATCCACACCAAGATTTTGCCTTTAATATTTTAGTATATCTGCTACGTCACATGTTTATTCATCTATTTGTACTCCTCTGTTCATTAGTCTATCTTATTTTTGATGCATTTCAAGGTAAATTACAGCCATCAGTACACTGTCCCCCTGAATACTTTAACATGCCTGTCATTAATAGACTTCAATATTTTGCATTTTTTTCTTTTGAGGTAAAATGTACAGATTATGACGTACACAAATCTTACCTGTACTTTGCCTGAGTTTTGGCGAATACATCACACTTGTGTAACTCAAACCCCCTATCAAGCTACTGAAAATTCTACATGCGACTTCGGAGTCAGTTGCCTACAGACACCGGAGGCAACCACAGTTTTGTTTTGTTTTATTTCCCTACTATAGATTAGATTTGTTTCTTTGAGAGTTCCACATAAAAGGAATCCTACCATATATACTTTTTTGTATGAGACTGTTTTTGCTCAGGTTAATGGTTTTGCGATTTACCATGTTGTTGCTTGTCTCAGTGGTTCTTATTTTTAATTGCTCAGCCATACTCCTGTTTGCGTGTACCACAGGTCGCTGCGCCGTTTTCCTACTTATGGTCACCTGGGCTGCTTTTAGTTTCTTGTTTGTTTTGTATTTTGTCCAGAATTTATAGTTGTTATTTGTGGAAGAGTTGGATCCACAAGGAAGTTAATTGTGCATCCTAGAAATTTACATTTCCTTTACCAAAAGTCCCTTATTAATGTGTCTTAATAATCTAGCTCAGAAAAATTAAAAATCCACATCATTTGTGGAAAACGAATTCTGCAAGCATTGTGTTTTATTCTCTGTAATCAGATGAATATATATGTTTTAATTTAGCAAATGAAATGCTTGGAACAAAAATATTTAATAGTTTCACTAAATGATACAGGTGTTATCAGAAAATTGCTTGTTTATAGACCATGGTAAGCCATACACTTTTAACTATGAATATGGTAAATTGGAGCCTAAATAAATCATTTATTTCAAATGAGATTAGGGTTCATGAATAGTCTTATGCTTACTAGTACTGGATTAAAAGAGATTCTTGGCAATACCTGTGCTTGCTTTTCATTTAGCTATCATTAAGTTGAAATCAATAATCATGTTTATCTTTTTTCATTTAAATAGTATCTTTTTTCCCTGAGGAGTTCAGTAATAGACCAAGCAATTTAGTGTTAAATAATTAGAAAACCTTATTTGTATATTTAATACAAATATTGAAAAAAGGTTAAAAAAAATTTTTTAGACCCTAGTAGTTGTAAATATCTCACAAGCCTATTATAATCTCACCAACTACCCCTTGCATTTTTCTTAGCCAGCTGGCTGCCAAAAATTGGAAGCCCAAAATAGTAGATCTAAATCTCCCTTTTGATATTCATTTTCACAGTTTTATACCTAATCAAAATATTGTTCTTATATTAAACTTGCTAGCATGAAGTATAGTTTTCTTTTTATAGAAGTGACTTTCTTATATGTTAGAAAATAATCCGTTGGTACATTTCTTAACCGTTAGCCTTTCTTTTTTAGTATTTATCTTCTGTTTTAGCCGTTTAGGATCCTAAGGATGCTTTAGGCTCAGCTTAGGTACCAAGAAAATCTGAGTCCTTCCTTGAAAACCTATGATTTATTTTTGCTTTTTTTCTTTACTCCTAGCACTCAGTGACCATGATATATAACATTTATGTCAGTTTATCATATGTTGTGCCTCATTTTATTTGCATACTTGTTTTATTTCTTCAGGTGAAGGCAGAGACTGGATCTTGTATCTTTTTGTATCCCTTATAGTACCTAGCACTGTTGCTCACAGGACTTCAGCCAATTTTTGTTGGATGCGTGGAGGACTATAGAAGAGCTATAAGAAATTACCAGTGATGTTGAAGCAATGACACTCACTTTAACACTTGTATACATAAAACAACAAATGATTGAATGTAGGTTTAAAACATTTCCAAGTACTTTATAATATGAAATGGTATTTTATATTAAACTAGCTAGCTTTCTGTGCCTTTTATCCCTAAACAGTATTCTTATTTCTTTTGTACAACCTCATTGCTGAGTACGTTACTTTACCCACAACTGTCTCATGTTTTCGGGATGGAGGGATGGTTGAACGACTGAGACAATATATGGAATTAAAGGTATACAGGAGAGAGACAGAGTATGATGGAGAGAATTTGTCCAGAAGCCTCTCAGGTGATGGGCAATTGGAAATGTAGCTAGATTTGATGGACAGTAGAACTTAGATGGAGGATAGAGGAAGGCATTTAGGTTGGACAGCATAGTTTAAAAGGCACAATTAGGAATGCTAGTGACTGCATGAGGTCTGAGAAAGATTGGAACGCAGACTGCACTGTTTTTCACTTTGTTTTCCTCCATCTCCATACCAGCATGTAGTCGTTAGGCTCACTTGGATTTGAACTTGGTTCACTGAACTTGGATTCGAATCTCAGGTCAGCCATGTACTAGCTCCGTGATCTTGGGCAGCCGCTTAACCTTTTTGAGCTTCAGTTTCCTCACTTGTAAGATAGAGATAATACTAACCATGTGGTAGGTAATTGTGAGGAGTGATATTATATATATATATATACCTAGCATAGTTCTAGGCTTTCAATATTTGTTTCTTTCAAAAACTGTAATTCCTAGTTGTAGAAATAGGTTTTTGCTGTAACTTATTTATGCATGACCTACGGTTTGGGAGATGTAAGTTACCTGTGATTTTTCTTTCTGCCTTGTTTTCTATAAAAATAGAACACAAGTGATATTCATGCTCTTGCTCTAACAGGGTAAAGAAGGTGAGGGTGTCCGAAAACATGGTGACTCTGACTATACTGTTCTGTTGGAATTTCATTAGTTATGCCCTGATAACCAGACAGCAGGGGCAGAGAGAGCAGGCCACATTGATATTCAGTTCAGACACTGTAATGTTTGGCTTCATCTCACAGAAGATTTGAATATAGCCCAAATTCTCTTCCCTTTCCTGGCCTTAGAGGCCCTCTTTTGAAAGAGCCTACCTTGCAGTTTGTGAACTAAAGCTAAAGCTTTCGGGCACCTGGGTGGCTCAGTTGGTTAAGCATCTGCCTTCGCCTCAGGTCATGATCCCAGGGTCCTGGGATCGAGCCCCGCATTGGGCTCCTTGCTCAGTGGGGATCCTACTTCTCCCTCTGCCCCCCCCCACTCGTGTTCTCTCTCTCTCTCAAATAAATAATCTGTTTTTTAAAAAAGAAAAAAGTGGCTAATAAAAACAGCCAAATTTTTTTTAAATGCCTAGATTATAAAAGATCTTATGCATCATGCTGAAGAGTTTAAATATGATCATATAGGTATTTGGATCTAACAAGAAGAAAGCAAAAATTAGATGATTAATTTCACATTTTAGAAAGACCCTTTTGTCCGAAGACTGGAGTGGGGAGTACAAGTAGACACTGGAAGCCAAATGAAGTTACCAAAGTGCTAGTTTAGCAAAATTTAAGAACCTGGACTAAGGGAGTAGTGATGGAAATAGAGGAGGGAACAAATGAGCTCTTGGGAGGTATACAGAAAAGGTAAACTGAGCAGAAGACACCCTGATTTCTCACCTCAGATACTGATAACAAGACAGGGACTAAGGCAGGGAGAATCAGACCCAGAAAGAAGAGTGGGCAGAAGGGAAGAGGATGACTGTGTTTCAATCTTGATAGCTTTAGCTTTTTTTTCTTTTCTTTTAAGATGCTTAACCGACTGGGCCACCCAGGTGTCCCGTCATTTTCCTTTTTAAAATTTCATTATTTTCATTATCCTTCCTGCTCCATTCTTCTTTCTACTCTATACACATGGAATGTGAAATTTGCTGACTTCTTAAGAGTACCGTGTTGAGACATCTCTCCATGCTTTTATGTGCTCTGCCTAGAATGTTTCCTACCTTATTTAACTGGTCAACTGCCAGCCATCTTTCAATACACTTCTAGGTGTTGCTTTTGGAAAGATTTTCTTAATTTTTTCTCTTCCCAACCTCCTGTCCATGCTCTTGCACCCTTCCCCACCATGTCTTATGGAGTGGTGCTGACCAGGATGGTAGCTCCTAGACACATGTGGCTGGTCAAATGTAAGTTAAACTTAAAATAAAAAACTCAGTTCCTCAGTTGCACTAGCATATTTCAAGCACTCTTCAGCCACATGTGGGCCCGGGGCTACTGTATTGGATAGCACAGATGAAGAACTTACTTATCACAGAAGGCTCTATTAGGCAGCTCTGCACAGGGTTAACTATACTTTTCTCATGTTGCCTCTTCCTTTGGTACTTTGTTGATACTTCTTTTGATTCCATTGTTGCACTTAACATACTATTATTTATTTACATGTGTTTTTCTCTGTTAGTGAAAGATTGGAGGGCAGAGACATATCCTCTTCATCTCTGTGTATTTGGTTTGGATTTTATGGTTTAGCATATTATAGTTTCAACAAAAGTTTGAGTTGAATTGATACAGTGAATTTTAGAAGGGAGAATTGCCTCTCCTTGAGAGACTTCTAATAGTGAAGCAGTTATATGTCAGCATGTTTGACATTTCTTCCTTTGTCCCTAGAATACCTTCTATGGCTCTGTCTTTGATCCAGAAGCCAGTCAGTGTTTGTGTATTGCATTGCGAGATGTTACTTTCATCTCTTAATCTAGAAGATATTACTGGTTTTTTATTTATTTATTTTTATGACATAGACATTTTTGGAGTTTAGACCAGTGATTTTATACCATGTGCCATAATCTGGATTTGTGTGATTGCTTCCTCATGATTAATTTTAGGTTAAAGTGTGGCATGAAGCTCACATAAATAGTTATGTGTACCATTTATTACCTTACAATAAGAGGCACATAATTTCAAACTGTTCATTAGTGGTGATTCCAAGTGTGATATCTTAGGGTGGTGACCGTCATCTTTATTACTCCTTCTGTAATTAAAAATTATCTGTAGGGTGAGATCATGTGACTATCCCATTCCCCAGCAATCTTTTACTCAATGTTTTACCATTCATTCATGATCTTTCCTTGAATCATAATAACACTGATGGTTACAAAATGGTGATTTTCTGATTTTATCATGTCTTTTACATGTACTTTTTCACATATTTCTGTAAAGAAGAGCTTTCTTTCCACTCTCCTCTTTTCCACGTTACTCCTCCTTCCTCCTACCCCAACTTTTTTGAGTATTATTATGGACTCATGAATTTTTAAAGTCATTATTCAGTGTGTTATAATAAATTGCCATAATTATTATTTTTGGCACTTAAAATTTATCCCATATTTGGCTAGTGGGAGCCCCTTTAAAACTTGCTATGTGTCCTTTTATATAATTTTATTTGTTTTGAACATTTTCTTGCTTCCTGAGACAACAAGGTATTCCACATTTGCCTTGTACATTCCTTGCCCTAGATCTAACTCCACTATTTTTACAAATAGCCCCTATTCCAGTTAGTGGAGAATAGTATTTAGAAACCAGGATCTGGTCACAAAACATGATCATTGCTACTGAAGTGTTATTGCTTCTTCAGTGACCAGAGGTAGGAAATATAATTTTTGAAAAATCATCAGTTTATACAGATAACCTTCAATTTGCATTCCATTGTCACAGAAGTCTCCCCCACCTTTCCCCATTTTATGTGGATTTCTTTTCTTCCAGAGTGAAAATCCTGCTTTCCAACACCACCAGTATATTTACTCGTTAGGTCTACCCTTCAATATTCTTCAATTGATAGTACAATATGAATACTATACCACTGGCAAACCTAACTAAATTTCACAATTTCTTTTCTCCTAGAATCTCTCTCTTTAAAGATACATACTCAGAATACTACTTGAAAGTTACTGGATTTCTTTTTGATCTACAGTTAGCATCGTTTGTTTCTGTTTTACTCAGTTTGAAGATTTGCTTTTTCATCCTTTTGAAGTCTTATTCCCATTTTTATCCCGTCTACCCCATGCCCACCCTTCCTCTATGAGAGTGAGACTTTTCATGTATGTTTCATTTCTGAGTCATGTAAATGTTTTCCATAAAATTAAACAAACAGGATGGTCAGTTATGTAATAATGACTCTGTTTATCCTCAACAATGGTTTTTGCTTCGTGTCTGATATTTGTGTTCCTACATAAGCATTTTTGCTTGGTTTTCAGTTGGCCTGATTGTCTTTTTCTATCCCTTTCTTTAACCTGTGTGTGATTATGTTTTAGGTGATATATATACAATTTGAGAAACTGATTTTCATGTAGGTTACTTTGTAGTTGCTTTTATGTTTGAATTGTTTTTCTGCTATGATATTATTTGGCTACCTCTCCCTTCCCTGCTCTTTTTCTTTCTTTTTTCTTTCTTTCTTTTTTTTTTTTTTTTTGCCTTCTATGGTATTGATTGACTTACTTTTACTTCATTTTTTTCTTTCTAATTATTTGGAAGTGATACGTTCTATATCTCTTCTTTTAGTGTTCATTTTTAATGGCCATCCTTCTCATGCTGGTTCGTGTGTGTTGAATGTTCAGTCAAATAAACCCATACCTCTTTTTCATATGAACTACCAAATCAGGTTTGTTGAATTCTGAACTTCTACCCTTAATTTTTTTTTCACTGAAAGAAAGGAGACTCTGTGTTTATTTTTTTAAAAAATTTTATAATCTTAATTTGAAAAGAGAGTCTCAGTCATGCTATATGAAGAAAAAATTGACAGAAACTGGACTGACCACCACCTTTCCTTTATAGCCTGCCGGTCCCCCCCCCTCCCCAGGAACCTAAGCACTGTTGAGGCCAGGAATATTATTTTGATTACTGCTCTCTCCATTATGCCTAGAAAAGTGTCTGTGCATTAGCTAGACCCCAATAGATATATTAGTTGAATGAATATGTAGAAATATGTAGTCTGGAGAAGAGTGAATGGGGCAGTAGTGGGAGTGGGATGGAGGGCAGGAGACATGGTGGAATGTTTAATTTGAAGAGCTTGCATGTAGGACAGTCATTCTGCTTGTTTAATATGGCCCTCAGGGTTGAAGTGAGCATGACAGCAGGGAAACAGAGGGCTATCTACTATCAGGATTTTGTGGAGGAATAGGAAGAGCTTAATTATACCATCAGGCCCTGGAATCAAGTTATTCCAGGAGAGTTCTGTTAGAGGTAACTGGAAGGGATTCAGTAGTCCTTAGTTGCTCTGAGGTTCTGTGCTAAGTGGATGGAATGCATTGCCATCCTTCATTTGCAGCCAGATTTAGGTACACAGGTAGGTTAAATTTTCATCTTGGAGTTGCCCGATGATGATCTTAACCGTACTAGGAAAGTGATCATTTAACAGTATAACATTGGGTAGCCATCAGTCTGCATGCTTCCCTAGTAATCCCACATGTCTGGTGCTTTCAGTTTTCTGTTTGGGCAAATTAGAAAAGCAATAAGTAGGTAGATCAGTTGTATGATTCACTTGTCTTTTCTCTAGCAAAGCAAACAGTGAAAGGCAGCCTGCATATTTTCTCTGAATTTTACTTCTGAATTATCTTTTTGTTGGATTATAGAATTATCTTAGTTTGATTTAGATATTTACTGGCAGTGATATACAAATTGGGACATGTAGTTTTATTGGTACCTGACAATCTAAATTAGCACCTTGAGGGTTGCTTATAATAAAAATCTCTTCTCTTTCTTTTAGGGCTGCTGCTCAGAGTAAATTAGGTCACTACACAGATGCAATAAAGGATTGTGAGAAAGCAATAGCAATTGATTCAAAATACAGCAAGGCCTATGGGAGAATGGGGTAAGTTCTGGCAAAATGTTCAAAGTAGTACCAAGGAGTATCAGATTTGCTGTTCTTAAAAGTTTGGTGCTCAATTTCCTGCTTAAATATTGCAAGGAAGATCAATATACCATTGAGAGAGGAAATGACTGCAACTTCTTTGACTTGGGATAGAGGTGACCAGTTGTATGATGAATGGTTGGTTTTGGAGAAAATCATACAACTGTATTGAGTAGATTCACTTCATGTTCAAGGCCACAAATCTCAAATGAGCACCTAGTATTTTGGCAGACAATCCTACCATACTTCCTTCAACATTCACCTTACCACGGTCTTCCCACCCTTGCACTTAATTGAGAAAATAAATGCATTTAAAGAAAAGTATTCTTCCTGCTTCTGAATCAACCAGTCCACCTGCATTTGTATCCTTCCAGACTGCCTTTTGTTCCTATTCAAATGGAAGGGTTCTTTTCTAAGACTTGCCTCACTTATGCCTTATATCTCATCCCTTTGTACCTTCTCCAGGACTTTATGCTTGGAATCCTCTCTTTTATCTTCTGCAACACCAGATTTCCTACCTTTAACAGTGACAGTGACTCCATGCGGAAAGGTCACAGGAAATCACCCATTGGAACTGTCCTTTTCCCAGCGAGGCCATTTCCCAGCTCTTCTTTCTCTGAATCGCTCCCGTGGCTGCCTGTGTTTGCTGTCTCATCTCCCTCATGTTTCATTTGCTCTCCGCTCACTCTGATAGGGCCTTCCACCTCTGTCACTTTTTTTTTTTAAAGATTTTATTTATTTATTCGACAGAGATAGAGACAGCCAGCGAGAGAGGGAACACAAGCAGGGGGAGTGGGAGAGGAAGAAGCAGGCTCATAGCGGAGGAGCCTGATGTGGGGCTCGATCCCATAACGCTGGGATCACGCCCTGAGCCGAAGGCAGACGCTTAACCGCTGTGCCACCCAGGCGCCCCCATCTCTGTTACTTTGACGGCCCTGCTCACGGTCCCCAGTTGTCTGTATTTTGCCAAGGCCAGTGTTCACATCTGTGTTCTTATCCTGCCGCGTGTTTTAGTATTTGGCATGATTAACTTTTTTCTTTTAAAGTTTATTTATTTAAGTAATTTCTGTACCCAATGTGGGGCCTGAACTCACGACCCTGAGATCAAGAGTCACATGCTTTTCCAGCTGAGTCACCCAGGTGCCATTTCATGTTTTTGAAATACTTCGTTCTCTCCACTTCTGTGACATCGCACTTCCTGGTTCTCCTTCTGCTTCACCGGATGCTCTTTCCCAGTTTCCCTTGCTGGTTCTTCCTTCTCTACCACCTCTATATAATGGTGGACTTCAGGGCGCTCTCCTCTGCTGCTGCCATTTTTCTGTTCTCTCTTCTTAGTCCATCCAGTCCCATGCTTTTAAATTCCATCTACAGTCAGTACTCATTATTCATGGATTCAGTACTTAGGAATTTGCCTACATGCTGAAATTTTTTGTAACCCCCAAATCAGTACTCACTGTGCTTTTGCGGTCATTCACAGAAGGGTGAAAGATTTGAGTCACCTCTCATGCCTGTTCTCAGCAGACGTCTGGTAAGATGATGCTCTTTTTGTTTTAGCTCTCATGC
Source organism: Ursus arctos (assembly GCF_023065955.2). Lineage (NCBI taxonomy): Eukaryota > Metazoa > Chordata > Mammalia > Carnivora > Ursidae > Ursus > Ursus arctos. The sequence continues at coordinate 53,131,579 of NW_026623067.1, read as the reverse complement.
TATAAATGAACATCGTTTTCACAGTCTTTCTAGAGCTTTTTTTTTTTTTTTTTGCATTTTTGTGCCTTTTGTGGTTGATTTCCCTATTTACCATGGCCCCCAAATGTAGGCTGAAGTGTTGTCTAGTGTTCCTAATTACAAGAAGGCTGCAGCGTGCCTTACAAAGAAAATATGTAATTTTTGATCAGAAATGAGTTAGTGCTGTTGGCTGTTGGTTCAGTGCTAATGAATCATTAATATATATTAAATAAGGTTTCTTTAAAAAGGAACACACATAAAATAAGATTATGTTTTGATCTGTTGGTGAAAATGTTGTGACCAAAAGCTCACAGGAGCCCAACCCTCTGTTTCCTCTAGGAGCAGTTGTTCATTATTTGCTAATTTATTGTTTGTGGTGACTTGATAGAATATAACTACTGTTGTTAATGAGTCTCAACTGTATATGATGATGCAGCTCTTAGGTTGTACGTCTGAACTCCATACTCATACATTCAACTACTTTTCATCTCCACTTAGTTGTTTGATAGGCATTTAAAGCCTAACATGCCCCCCAAAGAACTTTTGTTCCCTTCTTAAATCTTTCCCATCTCAGTAAATGGTACCATCATTCACCTACCAGTGCCAAAAGGTCAAAAGCCTAGGAGTTATCCTTCACTCATGCCTGACACAACTAACCTATCAGCAAGTCCTGTCAATTCTGGTTTCCATATATATCTTGAACTCAAGCATTCAATGCTATCTTGTTTCTAACCCTAGTCTAAATTACTATCTCTTACCTAGGCTTCTGCAGTAGCTTCATAACTGGCCCCAGCTGCCATTCTACCCATACCCATGTTGATCATCTGCAGAAAAGCGAGAGTAAACGTTCTTTCTTTTCTTCTATTTTTTTTTTTTTAAGAGATGGGGCGAGAGAGAGGGAGAGATGGAGAGAGAGAGAGAGAGTGAGAGAGAGAGGAGAAGGGGGAAGGGGCAGAGGGAGAGAGAATCTTAAGCTCCATGCCCAGCACAGAACCCAACATGGGGCTCAATCTCACAACCCTGAGATTTTGACCTGAACCGAAATCAAGAATCAAGACGCTTAGCCACCAGCCACCCAGTTGCCCCCAGAGTGAATGTTCTAAAGCATAAATCAGATCTGTCACTCCATTGCATCCAGAATAAAATCCAGACTCCAAACCATGGTCTTACATGATCTGGCATCTATTCCCTGACATCATCTTTCCACACTTATATTCTGTGCTCTCTCCTCATCAGCTTTTGTCCCATTCCTTAAGTATACCAAACACATTGTTCTCAGGGCCATTGTGTTTACCGTGTCTTCTGTTTTGAATGCTCCTCCTTTGATTTTCATGTGACTGCTTTCTACTCATCACTCAGGTCTTTTCATTGTGGCTGTTTTTGAGCAGCTCCCCCACTCTTTAATATTATGATTTTATTTGTATGTTTATAACTTATCTTTCCAGGTAGGATGGAATTTTCTTAAACTCAAGGACTTTCTTTCTTATTGTGAACTACAAAATAGTATCTGGTATGCAGTAGGGTTTCAATAGATATTTATTGACTGTTGATTCATTGAGGACTCTGAAGAAATATCTTTCATTGTTGACTAGAAGAAAATGAATTCGATTCTGAGAATTTTTCTGTGGTTAGACACTGTATTCTGTCTTGATCAGAAGTCTGGGAGGTAAGTCATCCAAGAAAGAAGTGGAGTAATTTGTTAAAAACAAACCTATACTATAAACCTCAATACATATATACCATTATTATATACTTCTGAAGTAATTTTCTGATAAATTCTAACTAGGTAGAGGAAAACAAAATTGAATAACAAACTCTTTGATCTGTGCCTGGGATAAAAATGTGTTGAGTTGTAAAGATGCTAATTTTATCTACTTCACAGCTAACATGTTTTCTTCACAGGTAGTCCACTGATACCCCATAGCCCATTTTTATTTTTTATTTTTTAATGGCAAATTGATATTTATTGTGACTCAATATCTCTGTTAGGAAGAAGGAAGAAAGTGGGACATTAGGAAGCACCCATCTAGTTCAGAGTCCTTAAAATGGTTTTAGCATCATGGAATTATAATGGCCACAGGTTGTTAGCTCAAATCTCTATGGAGCTTTATCATTCATAAGGCAATTACTTCATGTATTAGGCTTAAAATTGGAAGGGTAGGTAAGTTTTATTTCTAAGCATTAAATTCATGACTTATAGGACAGCAAGCATAATGGAGAGAGTCCAGACTTACAGAATCTTGGAATTAGAAGGAATTTTAGTGACATTCCTCTGAATCATAGTACAGTGAATAAAGTAAGCGTAGTCTGGATTCGAATTGGATACCGAGACTAGATGTTTGACTGTTGGTGATGTCCTGATGTTCTTTAATCATATATCTTATACTCTTATATTTTATTCTTTTCAGACTGGCCCTGACTGCCATAAATAAATTTGAAGAAGCAGTTACAAGCTATCAAAAGGCATTAGATCTTGACCCTGAAAATGATTCTTATAAGTCAAATCTGAAAATAGCAGAACAGAAGTTAAGAGAGGTATCCAGTCCTGTAAGTTATTCATGACAGATGAGGGAGATATTTTCTGTCATTCTCAATTTATTATAATCAAATTATAGTGGTGGGAATAATTCTCAATAATTCTCATCTCAAATAATAATATCATTGTTTTACAGACAGGAACTGGATTGAGCTTTGACATGGCTAGCTTAATAAATAATCCAGCCTTCATAAGTATGGTGAGTATATTTCCTTTTCTCTTCTCCTGGCTTTGTTTTCCATAGAGCTTTATGGTTCCCAAACTTTTAGAAACAAATAAGGGAGCTTTTGTGGTGGTGGTGGTAGAGTGGGGATACAATCCTCTGGCTCAGGTTTTTAACCTGCCTATGTACCTCTTTGTGAGAAAGCCATGAGGAGACTTTAGGAAGCCCATGGAGTCCCTGAAATTGTATTAAAAAATTTGTATACATGTACACATATGCATTTTTCTAGGGAGAGAACCATATTTTTCATCCAATTGGCAAAAGGGTCTGCATATCATTCCATGAAAGCGGCCCTAGGAGGATCTCTAATAATTCAAGTCTGAGTAGTTTGACTGTCTTGGTACCCTAAGCTCTCCTTTCATGGTCTGCTTCCTTTCTATCCTAAGAGTTTATTTGAACTTTTAGTATAATCTTCAGATGTATGTATTTCATCCTTCAAAACAACAAAATGACTCATGGATCTTTTTGAAAACACACATGCTCTGGTCCAGTTTGTGGACACTCTGTTTTAGTGGGTTAGGATGTTACCTGGGCATACAAAGCTCGTTGAGTGATTATTTCTAGTTGGGAACCATTCCTTCTACCACATGCCATACCCTTGGAAGGCGGCAGTACCACTTGTATTCTTTCTCGGTTCTTACAAAAAAATGTGTCATGCATCCACGGAATCCTTGAATTGAAATGCACAGATGGCTCACTCTCAGTGAGATAAAGAAGTCTTTTAACAATTAGTAGGTTTGTAGCAATTGGCAGTTTACAATTGGTAGTAGAAATCTTTGTGGACAGTGATTAATTTTTGAATGACTCACTCTAAATGAGGTGTTGGGAAAGCCACCACTTGCTTTTATTATCACAGAAATAATTATTTGACTGATTTGCAGATAATTTGGTAACTCTTCTCAAGTCTCAAGATTGAGCCCATCACATTTAAGTTGGTCTTCTTATCTACATGCCAGCAATTACATGTCTCTTTGTAGGTTTTGTGACATTTTTAGCATTGTTACCCATTTCTAGGCCTGAGGTTATGCTATTGTAGTAGGATGTGAACATGGACTTTAGTTTCAGATTGGTCTTAGCCCTCAAGATGCTATGTACCAACATGAAGTGTTGCAAAAGGTGGCAGTTAAAAACATACTGTGTGACTTGTAAGAAGGGTCAGGTTGATAGTAAGAGGATTTTGGAGAAAGCTATTGGAGTTACAGAGCCTTTTTCCACGTGTGAGGGAATGAAGGGGGCCTGCCCTCCCCTCCAGCCCACAGAGAAAGGGCTTTTCTGGCCCACTCAGAGCGCCTTCTAGATGGCCCTCCATTTGGAAGACAGTAGGCTGGTGTCTGACCTGCCAGCTAAAGAAGGCTGTGTGGTTTAGCAAGTAACTGTACTGATGCCGGTGGAGTGGAGGTGTGTTTTCTGTGGACCAGGGTGAGCACACTTGCTCATAAGATAGTCCAGTGCCTTCTGCCCAGAACAGCCTCCTGGAAGGTGACAGGACCCTAACAGAGTCTCCAAAGGGGGACTGCAAGGAACTTGGGACTGAAGGGAAAGTCATAGTGTCCATCCAGAGAGTAAATTACCCTTCTCAGAGGATAGATGAGAAATGCCCAGAGGGGAGGGGGTGGGAGTTTCTGAAGGACCTTAGAAGGGACCCAAGAGAGATCCTGAGTAGTTGTAAACAATCTGCACATCCAAAGAGCACCGATGCAGAACCACTGAGATAGTACCAGACATCAAATAACTTTCCTGCACCCCTGTCTGCCTTCCCAGAGGGCCAGGACTCCTGCCTAGTCAGCTGGGGGAAGAGGCATAGAAGCACCATGGTAAAAAAGAGCAGGCACTTGTGCCTCTCTCTTCCGGTGCAACTGGCCCATGTGAAGTAGGCCCAGGCTGGGGAGGGGAAACGCTTTGCCTGTAAATGAAGTTTTACGTATTTGGTTATTACAGAGAGCAAGATGTGCAGAAACCAGAGGGTTTCTAACTTAAAGCGACTTGGGGTGGGGGGGCGCCTGGGTGACTAAGTTGGTTGGGCAGCCGCCTTTGGCTCAGGTCGTGATCCCAGGGTCCTGGGAGCGAGCCCTGAGTTGGGCTCCCTGCTCAGCGGGGAGCCTGCTTCTCCCTCTCCCTCTGCCCCTCCACTCATCTTCTCACTTTCTCAAATAAATAAATTAAAAAAAAAAAAAAAGCAACTAGAGGACTGCTTACTTAAAAGTGACCAGAAAAGCCCTAGGATCTGCTCTGTATTTCTTCTAGATCCTAGAACCTAGAAGAGGATGAACAGCTTTTGCAGAATCAGATTAAAAGGATTGTGAAACAAAAGGCTTTATATTTATAGCTCATAAATCCTGCTTTTTCTGTGTCACGTCCATAGATAGTACTTGTGTGTTGGTGCAGAGGCACCAGTCCTAACCGAGACTCAAGGAAAGTTACTCAATTGTCCGCAAGTAAGTCAGACAGTTTTTTATGGCAATGAAAGCAAGTGATGGCTTTTTCCAACACCTCATTGAGGGTAATTTTGATTATTATGGTCTATAAAGATTTAGACTAAATTTTACATGAACATTTGAGGCAAAAAAAAAATGATAATGCTTTCAGTATAGAAAGTTTTACAAGTGACCTGAGCCGGAGACAGACGCTTAACCGACTGAGCCACCCAGTTATCCCATTTGCAAAGTATTTTCAATGCCATTTTTCCTAGTACTTCCTCTTTTTTGACATTCATTCACTTTGTTTAAAAGTAGGGGCGCCTGGGTGGCTCAGTTGGTTAAGCGTCCAACTCTTGGTTTTGGCTCAGGTCATGATCTCAGGGTCATGAGATAGAGCCCTGCGTCAGGCACCGAGCCTGCTTGGGATGCCCCCTCCCCCTCCCCCATTTCATGCACACGTGCTCTCTCTCAAAAAAAGCACACAAGAACTCTAAAGAATGTTAGAACAAACATGGTTTAGCTTTCATTTTTTTTTTTAATCGTTGTTAAAGACCCTTAAATATAAACTGCCTTTAATGGGAGATGCCATTTTTCAATTCCAGGCAGCAAGTTTAATGCAGAATCCTCAAGTTCAGCAGCTGTAAGTATATTTTCCCCTCCCACCTGCCAGGCTCCTAATTTGAGCACATCAGCTCCAAAATGATAAGTGGTAAATGGTAGATGAATGCCAGCCAATTAGAATTTAGAGCCATTCACATTTGGCCTGACTTCCTACACGGCGTGGGTATATTTAACTGACTTCTCCTTAGCCAGTATCCTACTTGTTAAGAATATATTCCCATCTCAGTGATGTATCTCTTGCCTATTCTAGAATGTCAGGAATGATGACAAATGCTATTGGGGGACCTGCTGCTGGAGTTGGGGGACTAACTGACCTGTCTAGCCTCATCCAAGCGTAAGTGTTACTTAAGATAGAAATAGTAAAAAAGTTTGTTTTATAGCTTGTCTCTAAAGTGAAGGGACCAGGGCTTTCTTTTAAAATTTTTTTCTTTGACTATTAGTATCAGTGGCCTCATTGGTTACTGAGTCTAAAAACGTTCATAACATGGAATTTTCAGACTGAAGGGCGGGAATTTAGAAGATCTGTACCCATGAAAAAGTTTTTTGGCAGATTTGAATAGCTACTCAAGGATGTAGCTGAAAGTCAAATATCTGCTTAAAGTAATTTAGGTATACTCGTATATTTAAAAATCATATATTCCATACATTAATGTCCTGACAATTTAGGAAACTATTTTATTTGAACTTTTTCAGTGCATGTCATCACCAAAAGAATTCCCTGATCTTCTCAGTACTTGAGCATACTACCTTCACTTTACCCAAGTTGCTTAAGATACTCTGCTTTTTGAATTGATTTTTGAATCTGTGTGTCATGTTGCCACTGGAAATTTTATATGAAGACACAAGGATCATTTGCTTTTTGTGATCGCAACCATGTAACCCCACTTACAAGATTGCATTTTAACAGTGATCTTTACATGGCAAGATTATAGGGATACGTAACACTCACGGTTGAAGGTTATACACTCAGGAATATGTATTAAGTTTCTTTGCCTTTGTAAAAATCAGTTACGTAGGTGACCAGAATTGGTGTGACACCTATCATAACTGATGACAAGAAAGATTCCTTGTGTTATATTTGAGCACCTTCAATGAAAGCATGTACTATCCAGCCCTTTGCTTGTTTGTGGTAAAGCACTAGAGGGGGCAGATTTCACCCTGATTTCAGGAAGTCACTTTTTAGGGTGGTTGTTTTATTTCTTATGAAGAACACTGCACTGTAACAATGCTATATGGAGGTATTGGTAACTGGAAGATACTAAAATCAGGAATCTACGATTTGTTTGTATGGCAAAAATTCCCTTTGAGTAATACCCACATCCCCTGCAGTTCTCTTTGCATGGGTATGATGTGACTGCAAGGTCCCTAATTCACACCACTTTGCCTCTTTACTACAGGGGACAGCAGTTTGCTCAGCAGATACAGCAGCAGAATCCTGAACTTATAGAGCAACTTAGAAATCACATCCGGAGCAGATCCTTCAGCAGCAGTACTGAAGAACACTCGTGACTTGACCAGAGACCCTAGCCTAGGGCACAAACGATTACGGCTCTTAAGTATTTGCTGTAGATAGTGGCCAAAACAAAGACACCTAAAGAATCAATCTGTCTAGTCGATAGGTTTATCATAAACAGACTTGACCATAACATGACTCCTTTGTAAACAAATGATCAGTAGCCCTGTGGAGTGCCAGGATAGTACTGGACAGGGTTCCATTTTCCAGTCTTTATCATCATATTTGTATATTAGACCTAATCGCAGAGTATATTTATTGAACAGTAGGGCTGTTTGTTGGTGAGCTCTCTAGCTCCAAATTCCCTTAAGCAAACTTTTTTGAAAGATGGAGATGACCAAGAGGAAAGGTTTCTCATGCTGGTTTAGGAGAAATATCCTGACCACTGAACAGCATGTCTGGAGAGAAGAAATTTGTTGTCTAGATTTCATTTTGATAGTGCTATCAGGACTGAATATAGATACAGGGGCCAGTACTATCTTTAATGCTGCTTGTTCTGATGGGTAACAGGGAATACTAAGAGCTGGTAGAAAGCAGCATTTGGTGCAAGGGTTGTTTTGAAAAGAAAGATAGATGCTGTGAATGTACAGAGAGTGAAGGTAGGATGTTCAGGTTTTCTGCATAGTTCTTAACTAATCTTGCCTGCAGTTTGGTCTTGATAACATTAGCATGGCCAGTTACTCTAAGTACATAATAAAATACATTTAGAAATCCTTAATGGTAATGTTTAGGTCCTTTGTATAACTATGGAATTTAACTTGCACAATTTCCCCAGTGGTGACTTTACCATGGAAACTCTCAAATATATTTGCATTTAAATAAGCCAGTGGTTTGACCCTCATGTTAAGGATTTTCTAAGTGGCATTTAATTATGTGTATATAAATACTGATTTTTTAAATACTAATTATTTGATGGATTACAAAAAGCTTCTATCACTAACATTGCTTGTTCATGTAAACCTTTGCTGTAATTTGGCTTGGCATGTTGCTTTTATGCTTAATCTTAATTTGATGCAATGTAAACATAACGGGGGACTTAAAATATTTCACTTCAATCAGAATTCATAGTAGTTAATGAAGAAATGTGGCATTAAGTATTAATGGCATGGCTTTAGCTACAGTGATGGAAAGACCATTCTTACTGGAATTTCTTGTTAATTATGGAATTGGTAAAGTTGGGTAAACACATAATAATTTCACAAGTGTTGTGATAGACAACTGAAAAAGTAATATAAAATTAAGTCAGTAACACTCAAGACTGTGAGGGCCTTACTGTAACCATTCTCCTCAAAAGACCTGGTATCTATAAATTTAAAAACCAACTTTTCCTGTCTTCCCCTTATGAGATTAGAACAGTGGGTCTGTAATTTCACTGTAAGAACTCATTAAAAATGCAGTTTGAGAGCCACACTTTCAATTTTTATTTCATAGGTCCTGCAGTAAAGGCTAGGAATCACCGTTTTAAATAGCATACCAGGTGGTCTGCCAAGGACCCTAATTTAGAGCAACGGTGGGTTAGAGATTTCTCCTCAGACCAGCAAATACCCGACTGCCTGTGTTCAGGCTACAGGGAAGACCCATATAAATCTATAGTTCTGGCCAGAGAAGAGCAGGACTTAAATTTTAGGCCCTCTGAATTAAATCTCCTGTATGCCACCTAAACTAACTTAATTATTCTTAAGGTTAAATTCAGCTCCTAGTGTTCAAATGTTATATAGAATGAAGTACTAACTATTCACATGAAAGGACTGTTCAGGAAAAAAAAAGTGAAAGGTGATCCATAATTAAAAATTAGTGACTCTTGAGGCGCCTGGCTGGCTCAGTAGGTAGAGCATGGGACCCTTGATCTCAGGGTCATGAGTTCAGGCTCCACGTTGGGCGCAGAGCTTGCTTAATTCAAAACAAAACAAAACTACTCTTATCCAGTGGTAAGAGAAAGTTTCTAGCAAAACTATCTCAAGTGCATTAAAATGCTTTTAGATCAATAAAATTGGTAAGCCTCTAAGTGACTGACTAGGGAAATAGAGAAAATACAAATCAATAGTACCAGAAGTGAAAGAGGGGATATCACCACAGCCTTCCAGACTTTAAAGGGATAATCAGAAAATACAGTGACCAACTCTAGGTTCATATGTACAGATGAATTCCCTGTAAGATCAAAACTACCAAAGCTCAGTGAAGAAATAGATATCCTCCAGAAAAGCAAGCTACAGGCCCAGATGATTTCAGTGGTAAATTCTACCAAACACTTACAGGAGAAATACTGTCAATTCTACACTATCTCTTTCAGAAAATAGAAGAAAAGGAAACCGTTTCCAACTCATTTTATTTAGCTATTACTATCACTCTAATACCAAATTCAGACAAAGGCATTAGAGGAAAAAACACTTAAAAACAATGTCTTGATTTGCTAATACTCTATAGTTGGGGTAAGCCATTCTTTTTACATGAAGCTGGTATATTCCTTCCATTTCAACCTCCTAGTTCGTTTCTTGGTTGATACACCACCTATAACATTTTCAATCTAGGTATCTGTCCACTTATCTGGATTTCCATTCTATTCAAGCCATTTTTGCTCTTCAAATACCTTCATCACTTTGCAATCACTGCACTGCAAATTATTTCAAGAAGTTTTGTGCAGTTGGATTGTGCTTGCTACTGTTAAAATTATAAGGACTGCCCGAAATACTTTGCTGGCTTGCCCGGAGCGAGGGTACATTAAACTAAATCTTTATATATATTCTACTTCGGAATGATTGGCTTCTGTTAACCACATTTCATTGTAGTAGCTGCAGCTGTTATGATGCTATATAAAACTTAAAAGGTCCTTTTTATGCAAATGACATTTTCATTTAATGTACCAAATTGTTTATCTAATTTTTATAATATGGTTTAAACAGATCCTTTCTAACATTACCTAACCTTTACCGAAAGAATGGACAATGTGTATCATAAAAAGAGACTTTGTAATTAAATTATATAGCAGATTCCAAATGACCATTATATGTTACTTTTAAAATCTGGGACAATGAAACAGAAGGTTCAGTCATGAGAAGATGCTTAAAAAACAATTGAAATACACAGTGCAGTGGCTATAAAATCTTAGCATTTAATCAGTCTTATTCTGGAAGAAAGACAGACTTCAGCTTTACACTGCTTGCACTTTATTTTGCACAGATATTTCATCATTAGTGCAATCTAAGGGGCAAATCTCATTCTGAATATAGCTTTACTTTGGACCAAATAATTTGTCATGGCAATAAATAATTATGCATTTAAGAAAACCAATTTTTGTATTTGACTTAATGCACTCCAACATTTAAGCAATTATATTTACATCCTTGAATTTCAACTTACCAAAATAAGTTTTTATTTAACAGCATAAGCTTTTGGTTTCTTTACAAAACTGTATTCATGTTGCAAACTTGTTTACAATCTTAACTTTCTTACTGTTTTGTTCCTGGAAGAGGTAAATCACTGTGATTACATACAGAGACAGTTTTATAGTATTAATACATGATTTAGAGTTCAAAATCAAATAGCAGAAGCTGGAAATCCTTTAAATATGCCTTATGAAAATAAGTCGCTTATTTTTCAATGTAAAAAAAAACCCAGGACTTTTTAGCTTGGAATTAGAAAATTAGAATTTTTAGTTAAAAGTTAATAGAGTAATCAACAATCCAAGAAATTAAACCAATTCTGATCTACTGTTAGTAACTGGAATTTAGACATGTGTGTTTATATGTAACCACAAACATAGGTACATACAAATACAATAACTTTGAAAACTGAGGAGAACTCATACTGTGTTAGCAAAATAGGGTTACATGATCACTATCCTAGTTGTCTTAAGCTTTTTCTGCTGACTGAGGAGTTAGGGAAAAAAACTGCGGTTAATGGACAATTTCTAAATAAAGTATTATAAGAATCTCAAGTTTTAAGAAACAGTTGTATCTTTTAGATCAAGTCAGCAAACTATGGCCTGCAGGCCAAATCTGGCCAGTTGCCTGTTTCTGTAAACACCGCTTGCTCTTTTGCCCTATAGGCTGCTGTCCCACTACAATAGCAGAGTTGAGTATTTTCAACAGAAACCACATTCCCTGCGAAGACACATATTTAGTATCTGGCCCTTTACATAAAATGTTTGCTAACCCCCCGTTTCAGATACTTCCTAGGGACAAATTAACCTCAAATACAGAGCTTTTGGAGAACAAAGTCCAATGGTTATCTAAAAATGGAATAGGCTGAGTGCAGAAAACGTACAAATGTCCACGCAAAATATAACTCACAAGATAAAATCTGTAGATGGTTCTTTTCAAAACAAATATTTAATATTTTAACTTTGGCAGGAAATAAATTAAAATAGGTACTTATTTTTGTTGTAGACTTGATCATTTCACAAAGGTGACAAAAATACAGAGAATTCTGCGAAATTCAATGAAAAGCATAACATTGGAAATTTTCTTCAGCTCTCCACTTTAACGGCCGAAGATACCACACAGACCTGTGCGATGTCATCATATTCATATGTTCTCTTTAAGAAAGTGTCTGTTAGTCTTAAGCCGGAGACACTCTGTTGAGAGAAAGATATAAGCAAGAATTTTTGTTTAATCGTAATTACCAGAGAAAATGTGGAAGGAGTAAATGCCCATGGGTTAATAGTGCCCAAATACGGAAATGACTGAAAAGACAGCGCACCTGCAGTCCCTGTACTGAGGACAGGAGAGTAAGGGCAAGGCAGAGAGAGGAACTCGGATGTAGCTTTCCAAGCTGTCTTCCTGAAATGCCACACCAGTGGATAGAATTGGTATTGCACATTTCCAAGACCAGATCCATAGTCCTTTCACTGCTGGAGGAATCAGAAAGACAGGAATAAATCTTGTTCCTTTCACAAAGCGGTACTTGGTATTTCTTCCACTAGTGCCAATGAATTTGTTTTTGGGGTAATCCAGGAGAATAAAAAGCTATAATGTCATTTTTATTTCACTTAAGAATAGAAAGGAGATGGCATCTTCTAGGGTTTAAAGTGACTGAGACTGATCTGCCTGTCTGGATATAGTAAGCCTTCTGGTTCTATTATTGAGTCCTGGCTCCCTGGTACTGATCTGTTAACAGCTCTGCCATTTCTCGGGGAGACTTCCAGACATCTGTGTCTAATCTTGTTGCTCAGTTTTCTATTTCTGTTAAGTACTCTATAGGAAAGAAAAAGATAAACCGAGTCTTGTCGCTATTTAACCTATGTTCCTTTACCATGCAAATAACACAGAAAATGACAAGATTTCTAAGTAAATATTATTTAGGTTTGTTGATTGGTCACATGAAAAGACTGCTTCTGCTTATAAGTGATATCACCGGTTTAGCTTAAACATGTAAAAAAAAAACAACTTTCAGTGACGGTATACACATTGTTTAAAAAAATTTTTTTTTTTTTAAATTTTTGAGCCTTTAAGAAGGCTCAAAGTAAAGTATAGTCCTCTGCTCTATCACCATTTCTGGCTACTTCCAACTATTTTAGCTCTTTTTTCCCTCTTAGTTGGCTCCTTATTTTGGTCATTAATTGATTTACTACATCTCAAAAAATTTAAGCAAACAAAAAATCCCAAAGCACACCTATACACGCAGGGTCTTCACCCTGTGCATGCTGCTGTTTAGTGAACTTCCATGACACGGCAGGCAATGCATTTCCAGTGCTAGGTAAGACATGGTCCCTTCTGTTGAATAATGCACAGTCTAGTAAGGGAGAGGCTAAAAATTATAGCAATATGTGAATGTCACTAAAAGAACTATATAAAAATTTGCTATGACAGAGAAAGGAATGATTGTGCATGGGAAGGTCACTAGCTTCAGAGGGAGGAAGGTATTTTTGTAATTCTGAAGGATAAATATTTCCTATATGATAAAGTTGGAGTGGATATGGAATTTTAAAAGATTATACATTCAGACTATCTGGGATGGGATTCATCACTGCAATATTATCAAAATGCCCCAACTAATAATACATTCCAAGTAATAATACAAGTTTTACCACAAATGATAGGACTGGAATTTAATCCTCGGTTTTTCTGGCTTCAAAGCCCTCTGGGTGTTATACGCAAATAATGAGTCATGGAACATCACATCAAAAACTAAGGATATACTGTATGGTGACTAACATAACATAATAAAAAATTATTAAAAAAAAAAAAAAGCCCTGTGCTCTTTGTATCCCAACAGCTAGATTATACTATTATCAAGGCCCTATTTTCCAATCTATGATTGACTGATCCCTAGTATTAAATTCATAACCAATTTTTACTTTCTTAAATACTAGAGATACAGTTCAGGTATAAGTTTAATTCAGAAAAATCTATCTTATTACATTAAATCTATAATGTATTATTCCAGAAAAATGTTCTTGTTCATGCTTTAGTAGTCTGAAGTGTGAGGAAGTGTAAATAATGAAACAAGCAGGGACTCTGAAGTCAAATACACCTGGTTTCAAACTCTGGCCCCATCTTTTTTAGCTCTCTCAGCTTGAGTAAGTCACTTAAACTCTGAGTTGGTTTTCTCTTGCATAAAATATGAATAGCTAGTACCTACCTTATAGGGTACGATGCATCAATGAAATAAAATACAGGAAATGCCCAATAAAGTAGGACCTCAAAAAATGTAATGTATACAGCTACCAGATGAAGAACTTTACAGTATTCAACACCAACATCAGAGAAGGCTTACGTCAAGAGGAAACTTAAGACACATACTCAAAAGACTTTCTCACACCCATTCACAAACACTGCCATTACCTGCAGTTTGTTATTTTACAGGTAATATGAAAAGGTTCTTCTAGGTTTACGGTATCTGGGATTGCCTCCAAAGACAACCTAACATCTCCATAACCTGGAGCCTAAGAGAAAAAAGCAAGAGAGTTAACATACATCTATTACAAAACCATTCCACTTTAATAAAGGTACCACATTAGCACATTTACTCATAGTTGTTGTGTCTCCAAGCTGATGTTTGGAGAAAATACTTCCCATTCTATTGTTCTCCGTCCTTACTTCTTTTGCTACTATTGCCTGTGGAACACTATGGACCCTGACTGTGTTTGCTATGATTATTCCATGTTCAGTAGAGATGCAAGTGAATCTGATAGGTAAATAGTAAGGAAATTTCAATAGGTCTGCTCTTAAAGGGATGCTTTCCAAAGATCTTCTAGCTTATATGTACATAACTCTAAATAGATAAGGTTATTGCCTAAGCAGACAGAGTAAGATTGCTTGAAAAAGATCCAGGAAAACAAACAAACATGTCCATTCACAAGACACTCAAGCAGGGAGAGACCATAGAAACATCCAAGCTCGGAACATCCATGGCAAGATGATAGCAACTGGCTATATTTTAAAATAGGCTCAGTGATAATCTCCCCCCACACACACTTATTACCTGAAATAGTAAAAGAAGAGTAATTTCTAAAGAATATAACACAATAGTTAATAGCATAAAGGGAACATTCTGTAGCATACTCTCACTAGCACAAGAGAAAGGATTGTAGCCATCCCTATGTTATGAGCAGAAATTAGGCAAAATATTCAAGTAATGCTTACAAGACAGCTTTAACAGGACTCACTTACTGAATTTCAGATGACTCAGATTCTCAAAGTCTTTAAAAAAGTAGGAACTAAGTTAGTGAATATAGTAAGTTTCATCAGGACATTGCAAAAAAACTAACGTAGTAGAAGTCAGATAAACAATGAGCATGAGATACCACAGAAGGGAAAATTTGGTGAGCAGTAATTTAATTTCTATTTGATAGAGTAACAAACCATATATTAACATGGATAAATTAACATTTGAACATTTTTCATTCATCTCAATACCAAGTTTCTACCTAGAGATCAATAACATTATTAGCCTTTTATCTCTTACTCATTGGTAGTATTAATGCCTTTTATAGTGCTCATTTTTAGTGATGCACCTAGGAAAATTTAAGCTATTCCACCATCTGCCCCCCAAACACCAAAACCCCCTCCAGGGTTTTTTCTAGACTCACCATTCGCTGAAGTTGGCTGGTCTGTAATCTTCCCCTTTCACCTAGATTTGTTTTCCACACTATATCCAGTTTTCCAATTACTGTTACTCCTTTAATGATGCCTGCTTTTTCTGCAAACTCCTTCTTGGGTTTTAGGCAGTACAAATACTGGCGTGTATCCATTGGCTGCAAATAAGCTCTTGACCCAAACGTAGTTACACTGAGAGGGGTGGAGAGAGAGATGGGAAAAAATTCTCTAGAGTCTTTTAAAAGAAAAACCATGGCTGTGATTGTTCCTTTGGATAGGAACTGAATGATTTACCATCCAAATATCTTAAATAGAACAGTCCAGTGGTTTCAACACAAATGAAAAAGGACCTGAACTGTAAGGATTCATTTTTCTTTAAAATTTTCAGGTGATAGGGAAAATCTATAAGTTCTTTATAAAAGAATGCAATATATTACCTAAAATGCTGGATATGCATTAATTTCCTGAAAAAAAAGCAACAGAAATCAAAACCCCAAATATTCTGTCCCGTTTCTCTATAATTATCAAAGAAAATAGTTTGGAAGAAGAAACATACCATTGTAAATGAAGTGATCATTTTTTAAATGAACTAAAAGATCAGGAAAGACTCGAAAGTCACTGTTTTCCTCAGTGGGGATATGGAAAGCTACAAACTTGACTGAATTTAACCATCATATTAAGATAAAAAGTAAATGTTTCATTTTTGATGAATAAAATCAGGTACTTTCTCCAGCTATTACCTTCTTATCCGTATTAACGTCAAATTTATTTATTCTTCCTCTTTTAAATCACCTACAGAAAGACATATGTATTTCATTTTTGCAAAAAAACTAGATCTATTCCTATGCCCACTACTTTTAATGTTG
Organism: Ursus arctos; assembly: GCF_023065955.2. Taxonomy (NCBI): domain Eukaryota; kingdom Metazoa; phylum Chordata; class Mammalia; order Carnivora; family Ursidae; genus Ursus; species Ursus arctos. The sequence goes on along the minus strand of NW_026623067.1, from coordinate 53,115,349 downwards.
ACAGACTATTCTTAAAACTCACCCTTCATCTTCATCCTTTCTAACCTCTCCATCATTCCTTCCATGCCTCAGTTTTATCATTTGTAGGAAAGGATGAAGTTTCAGATTTACCTCACTGAATTATTATAAAAATTAAAAGACTAAGTGCTTCAAACAGTAAAACATAAAATGCAAATGGCTAGGATCTTCATATATTAATGTGGAGGGAAGAAGGAATGGGTGAACTACAGGAAATTTTTAGGGCACTGGGACTACTTTGTATAATACAAAGATTGATTACATGTCATTGCACAAACCCACAAAATGTAGGACATAAACAGTGAACCCCAAATGTAAACTATGGACTGTAATGAATAAAAGTATCAATATTGGTTCATAAACTATAAGAAATGTGCCACATTAAAACAAGATGTAAAAAATAGGGTAACTATGAGTAGAGAGAGGGGCATGTGGAAACTCTAAGCTTTCTGATCAATTTTTCTGTGAACATAAAACTTCCCTAAGAAGGCGCCTGGGTGGCTCAGTCACTTAAGCGTCTGCCTTTGGCTCAGGTCATGATCCCAGGGTCCTGGGATCGAGTGGCATAGGGTTCCCTGCTCAGTGGGGAGTCGGCTTCTCCCTCTGCCCCTCCCCCCTGTCTCTCTCATGTCTCTCTCTCTCACACTTTCTCTCAAATAAATAAAATCTTCAAAAAAAAAAAAAAAAACTTCCCTAAGAAAAATAAGTCTATTAATTAAAATATAAATTACAAAGCATCCAAGAATACCAAGTTCATATACTTAAAAACAAACACTTCATAATTCATATTTACCATTCTCCAGCTTGGCTGACTGAGTTTAATTCTGCTACAGTGTACATTATAGATGGTTCCAATGAAACTTTCTCCATAAACATGGGTGAGGTGGTGATATTCTGAATCTGGGCTTCGAGAAATACTTCATCAGTCTGAGGATATGAAAAAAATATCCACCAAAGTGTAATGGTATTTAAAATATTTACCTCAACAAAAATATCTGATCTATACGAAGAAAAAATATTAACCACAACTGTGATTAGTTCATGCCTGCAAATCAAAGTTATCATAATTAATGCAAGAAAAGAAATCTTCATCCTAACGTAATTAACAGGGACAAAGTGTTAGTTAACTGATAACTTGTCAAACAATGGATGGGGGATAACTATAATATTTTTTGTATCAACATCCAAAAATAGCTATTTTACTGGAATTTCATTCACAGATATCCTAAATCTTTTAGTAAGTCATTAAAATGTTAAAATGTCATTTAGGGTGACTATACCTATGTACCTATCATTTCAGTGGTATGTTAAAATTTTGTATCAACATCCAAAAATAGCTATTTTACTGGAATTTCATTCACAGATATCCTAAATCTTTTAGTAAGTCATTAAAATCTTAAAATGTCATTTAGTAGGGTGACTATACCTATGTACCTATCATTTCAGTGGTATGTTAATATAATTAGATCTTCATTATAATATGTTTCAATGGTCATATTATTTCAATTTAGAAAGTATAGGGACCACCAGTACAGTGAATAATCAACTATCCTATAATCTTACAGGATTTAACTTTTTAATTAAAGCAATTTGTTAGTGGTCATTAGTGATTTCTTGGTTCATTTAAAATGTATACTTAGGGCTAAAAAATGTGAATTATACTTGACAATTGTAGAGCTTTTAAATCAAACATGAGGTATTCTGTAGTCTTAAAGACCGATTTGAAAACTAATGCTATTCAGCAATATCTTAATGAATGGGTAATTTAAATATGTATTTTTATATAAAATTTTTATTTCCTAAAATTTAGGGGTTAAAATTTAGATTATTTTATACTAAACATCTTTCTTTTTATGTGATTTGGCTTTTTTTGTGTATAACTGAAGGGTAACATAGAGAACTTGGTTCATTTTTTAAATAAACCTATATAAAAAGTGACACACTAAGGATATTCAATAATTATTTTGTTCAAAAGTTTCAGAGTAATAGATATATAGAAATAAAAAAAATAAACTCTGACCCCAAGAATTTGGCACTTAATAAACTTTTTAAACATTAAATCCAGGAAAATGGAAATCATTTGTGAAAATATAATGATGAAATTATAGTGTAATGTATTATTATCTAAACTAAAACAAATTCTTTAGTTCTTGGTACACGTGCTCAAATGAAAACAGAAATACAATGACTTATCAGTCTGAAAGAATGTGCCACTTAAAGGCATTTTCCTGTTACTTTTTCTCAAAAAAACAAACAAAACAAAAACAGTAAATATATCCCATCAATCCATTGCTTTTAAAAAAATAACCACAGGCCCACATTTCAAATTTAAAAATGCAATTTTCTGCTTAAATTTAGGAAGAGCTTAGATAAAATGAAAGAAAAACAAGCAGCATAATGGAAAATTAAGTTAGTTTGAACAGTTAGTACAAAGTAATTTGACACCTGAAAAATTAAGAATTCTGTGCTACAGCAGTTGATGTTATTATGTAACTCATGTATTACAAGCAAATGCTGCTTATATTAAATAGAAATTCGAAAATATGACTTTAGCCAACTTGGGAACATTTGAAGTTCTTCTGTTTACTAATGTCAAAGGGCCAACTTTACCTGACCCAGACATAAAACTAAAACCACTGTGCATCTGAAGATAAATTTCAACTAGAGAGTTTATCTCAAAGAATTAAAGTATAGTAAAGAATCTTACAGTAATTACATTTGAAAATCCCAAGGCTATTTTAAACAAGGTTAACATGGCTGTTTTAAAAAATACTTAAAGGAAAAACACTAAAAATGAGAGCATAATTATTTCAATATGATAATTTAATTTTCAATTTAATTTTTTTCCCAGAGAGTAAGACAATCAATGTACTATAAAAAGTATAAATTAGATACATCTTTTAAAGTCACATAGGTGGGTATTCACAACTAACTTTGTTTTTCCACTATGTTTTGTAAAGAGAGATTAATTAGGCAGAGTCAAAAAGTGTTAAGTAAGAAAAGTATATAAATTTATAATAAAAAATCAAATTACCACAGAACTGAGGTCACTCTAATGGAAAAATAAAAAAGAAAAATTAGAAAAATCAGAATTAAATGTTAAAGAAAAAGAATAACTAACTTTAAAATAAAATGCACTTCTGCATTTTTTTTAATTTACTAAACAAGACAGCATTAGTAAAACAAAGAAGTAAACAGAAAGTAACAAAGGAATATGACATCATTTTTCTAAAAAGGTGAAACTGCTATGGTTAAATGAATAGAAAAGAACACTACAGGTGAATATTTAAACAGGAGCAAATATTCAAGGACACATTTGGGCAAGAAATGCCTTTCTAGTTCTGTAAATTTACCTACACTGTAATTCTTCATGGATTACTTAGGATGGTTATACACTCTCCTCCACAATCAGAGTAGATATACACTGTACTGTACAGCTTGTCCTAAATTTATCTAAAAATGGAAGCATTTTTTTCAAGGAGCATCTTCAGTGATTAGAGTTTCAGGAAATGCTGGGCTAAACCACATCAGACAACTGAGAGTTTATTCTTTTCTTGTTAATATATCTTACAGTTTGTCTTTTTTTCATATATATTTCTAAAGCTACTTATTTATCAAGGGTCATCTCTTTCATCCAACCCATTGCTAAAAATACTTTTTCACCTCTGATGTTCCCAGAGACTAAGGACACTTCATGATCTATGGGGTGGTTCTTACGTTGCAATTTTGTCACGTTTGCTCCTCCTCTGGATCTAAGTACCTCGAGAACTGTGAAGATGTCCAGTTTATATTCTCTCTAGTACCTGGCATGGAGCTCTAGTCCCAGCAGGTGACCCAATATTTGATCCTAGCTGCTAATGTCACCAATCTTCTTTCCTATTTTAGAAGACTACAACAAAGTTTCTCATAAAACTTGTTTTCCTTTCAGTGATTCACATATTACTAGAAACTATAAGAAAACATGTTTGAGACAAATGTGGGGCTAATAAAAGTCAATGTGTAAGAACTATGGCACAGAGTAAAAAACACCACCTACTGCTATCAGTGTGGTTTACAAACTCCTACAATTTACCTGAATTTTCTAGTTGGGGTCAATAGAATCTGTTTGGTCCTACAGGCTGAACAGTATTTGTTTGCCTAATAGGTAATACTGAATACCTTACAGACCCTAAAAATACTATTTGTTCACTCTTGATTTTTAAAGAAATCTCTGTTTTCAAAGATTCAGAATTTCACAAATTTTTTTAGCTGTCGTTTGTTGGCAAAGATTACACATTCTGTTTATATATAATGTTAACGTTGACTGAAAAAGGCAGCAAACTATGTTACTGTGATTATAAAAACAATATTAAACATAAGTAAAATCTGAAAGAGAACATGGATTAATGGATTATTTTTTGGCGTGGTGGAATTGTGGGACTTTCCCCCCTTCCTTTTTGGGGGAGTGTATCACGTTTATAATATTATTCATGGGATAACTAGTAATTTAAAAAACTGCAAAAATCACTCCGAATATTAGTGTCACAAAACTATTTGACAAGTATCATATGTACCACCACATTTGCAGCAGAGAAAACCTAAAATAGTTTAATATGTGCCTTCCTAGGAGCCAATTATAAGAAAAAAGGCCTACCTACAGCCCTATGTGTTTCTAATTTTCAAACATATGTATTCTAACAGAATAGTTACCTATCTTCCCTCATACTATGGATGAACTCTTTCCCAGCAAAATGATAAATTAAGACCACTTAAAATTCAGTAAGTGGAATGGCTGTACTATAATTAATCAAAAGTGTTCCAGTAAAACAAAAAAGTCAGAACACACATGTAGTATGGCAACTCCCCTACCCCCTGAAAAGAAATGTTAACTTTAAACATCTTGTAATCCCCTTGATGAGACTGTATCCTCCCATGAACTACGTATACTCTTCACATATGTACTCAATTTTCCATGTGCATTTATTTGTAATTCTGCTTGGAATGCCTTCAATGCTTTGACATTTTATGTTTCCAACATCTATTATTTCCAGACTCTGCTCCAGTTCCCCTTCTCATCTTCTCTGAAGACTACTGTATCTCAGCCCCACACTTCTTATAGCACATCTTTTTATATCATTCACTTTATAGATTCACTATATAGACTATACTAGATAGTTTTATTACTTTATGCACTTTCTCTTTTCTCCTAATAGGGCTCTACTGCAGGCCAGATTCCTTATCTTAGACATCTCTTGGTATGCTCAATTGTAGAGCAAATTATACTGAATAAAAACTCAGATGCTGATGGTAAAAATACATACCAAATCTGACATGGGACTACAAATGTCTGATCATTTGGTTTAGAGTAATAAAGATATAATTTTCATTTCAAAATACTATATTTTAATATTTTCAAATTTATCACTGTGGTATGAAAGACATGATTTTTGCAGGAGTAAGGGGCCCATTATTAGGAAATCTGCTTTTTCTGGAACTCTAGAAGCCAAGATAAAGTAGAATTTTTATTTTTACTTTATTTTTTTTTAAATAGAATTTTAAAAAAGAAATCCAAACAATAAAATCTTTCTCCTGTGGCAAAGTCTATTTTATCTCTTTTGTTCGTATAGAAGATAAACTTCCATTCTAAAAGCTACCGTATTTCTATTTTTGCCAAACTTGTTTCTCCCAACAAGTATTTCTAACCATTCATTGAACTTAATAACCAAATGCAGATGACACACTGATTTCCCCGAACAAAGAATTTAATTTGCTGAGCTCTATTTGTCAATATTTTCCAAGAATATTAAATCACTTTTGCAGGATTAGATTGACTACTTAAATTTTTATGGTATCAGAATCACGCTGTAAATATTTAACAAATTGTTAATGTTCTTAGACAGTAACAATAACCATTAAATGGAAGTTCAGGGCAATCATTTAATGAAAGGGGGTGAAAGCCTCATGAAATTAACAAGAATAAAATTCAAGATACACTGATTCTATGTAATTTAAAAACAGCAGATTAAAAAGATCTACAATGAAATTATTCTCTTTTGATTGAACTGTAGGTTCATTTTTCACAAGTAATTCACAGTCCTCTCAGCAATTTACTTCAACATGAAATGAAATGTAAAACGTCAGAATTTTAGTCAAATAAGATCTTACTGTTTAATCTGAATTCCCATTAAGTGCTGAACACTTACCTCTGCATTGTAAAATTTGGTTTTCACATCCAATGGTTTGAGAACCTAGATGAATAAAGCATATCAATCAGAGGAGATTATCATTTGACCATTTATTTTTGTTCATTTGTTTTAAATCATAGGGCTCAAATCTATCAAAGGCATTTTCCAATTTTAATTGTAAAAAAATTTAATAGGTATGCGATATTTTTGCAAAAACAACAAAAAAGCCAAAAACAATCCCAAATATATTTTTAAAAAACAACCATCATTTCTAGATTGGGTGACAGTCACATGAGTTACATGTGTGTTTACTTCATAATATTTTGCTAAACTGAATATATGTATTTTATGTATTTTTCTCTATGTATTTCACAAAAAATGTCTATTAAAATAAATGGACAAATCTTTTATTTTCTTTTAAAAGCCATGCAAAATCTTAAATGAGCGATACAGCAAAGTAATAGCAAAAAATTTTATATGGATAAAAATCTGTAAATGAGGAGTGCCTGGCTGGCTCAGTCAGAAGAGTGTGCAACTCTTAATCTTGGAGTCATGAGTTCGAGCCCCTCGTTGGGATATAGAAATTACTAAAAAAAATAAATAAATAAACTTGAAAAAAATTTTCAGGTGAAATATTACACTGACAATGATAATTTCTCTGCTTTTACTTAATTTAGCCTGACTTCAGATTTCTAGTAATATGACAAATCCAGATATCTGAAGCTATCTGCTTTATTTGGAGCCTGTTTTCACTACAGATAAATAGGAATAACTTCATAGGGGAAAAAAAGGCATCTAAAAACTATTTACATTGTCATATTCAATACCTGAAATTTGAAGAATTTTCTAAAATACATTTTTTCTCCACCCTGAGTTGTATAGCTCACTGCACACACCAAGCTGAAATGGAAAGAGATCTCTGAATCATCTTTGATTTTGTTTAATAATAAATCTAATACACCTCAATTCTACTCACAAATTTGGAAAATATTAATACCAATGGTGTAAAAGTGTAGCTAAATAAGCCTAGAGTAGGAAAAAAAGAGTTTTAGCAGATAAAAATATAATTTCATGAACAAGAAAGCTCTTGATTAGCAAAATTAAATGTACCACAGTGAAATATATTCCAAAACAAATCTCAGAATAATCAAATAGTTGAATGTACAAATCAAATTCATATAAATTAGAAGAAAAAATATAAATTCAAAAAAATTTTAGGATGGGGAAAGACTTTTTAATATAAATGGGCAATGGAAAGGAAAAGTCTTATAAATTTATAAACTGAATAAACAAAAACACGTTAAAACAAAAAAGCAGACAAAATGGGATAAAACACTTCTAACAAAATGAGAAATCTCGTAAGCAAAACACTAGTATCTTGCTCAAAATAGAAGGAAAGGATACATAGAGAGATCATAGTACCATAAATGACTAACAAAAATGTGAAAATGTTCAGCATCACAAGAAGTCAAAGAAATAAAATAATGAGATATAATTTTTCCACTTCTTAAGATTTGAAAAAATTCTTTACAGGTGTTACCTGGATTGGTGAGGGTACAGAGGAAGTGACTCACTCTACACTGCTAGTGGTTATAAGAGATTAAAAAAACAAGCCTTAAGTAAGAGTCTTAAAAATGCTTACATGCTCCTGTAGTAAACCCACTACAAGCAATCTACCACAGGAAATACTAAGGTGCTCATCACTGTGTTATTTATAATAGCAGGAGCCTAGAAATAATCTAAAGTCCAACATTAGTGTAAACAAATTAAAGTATACGGTCCTAGGATATAAGATGAAACTATCTCAAAAATAATGTTTACAAAGAATACTGACTCAAGCGGGAAAATGTTCACAGTGCACTGAAAAAGATAAAACCATGGGTAATACTATCAAACTTTTCAAAAATATTATTTAAGTTATTTATACAAATCTGTTATACAAATGCACATAAAAAAACCAGAGAATCATATACTAATATTTTAATAGTGGTTACACTCAGTGGTGACATTACAGGAAATTTAATTCCTCCTTTATAAGTTAAGTGTACATAAGCCAGGTATTAGGGATATAGAGTTGATGGAAACACAATGACTGCTCTCAAGTGCTCATAGCAGGAAGCACTATAGCAGCATAGGGGTTTTTTGAAGCCAGGTTTAGATTTGAGTTCCGTGTCATTATTTGCTACTTAATTCTACAAGAGACTTACTTTCTCTAAGAGGAGGTTTTTACACATTTAATAAACTTCAATAAACTTAACAAATTTTTAATAAAATTTAATCATTATAATAAATATAATAAAATTTTAAATAAAAATTTAAAAAATTTAATAAATTTCAATAAACTTGATTTCAACAAATACTGACCACTATTCTCTCTTAGAAGTGGGGACACAGCCGACTTCATTGAACTTGTACTCTAATGGAAATGACAGGCACTGAGTAATTAATTTTAAGTAGAAGACCAAAAAAATGACAAATCGTGAATGCTATAGAATACATTAAAAGGGGTATTTAATTTAGTCTAGGAGGTCAGGAAAGCCTCTTCGCGAAGTCATGGTGAATCTGAGATATAAAGAAGTGGAACTAAGCTAAACAAAAGAAGAGAGGCATTCCTTAAGAAGGGAAGAATTTATTTCAAGTATGGAGGAGTGCAAAAGAAAGAGACTTCCAGTACGACTCAGTATAAAGGAGGGAGGAGTGAGAAAAGATAAGAACTATAGTGACCAGTAAGCATTAGGTGTAAAGAACTTTGTAAAGTCAATACAGTCAGAATTTTCTAAGGGTAGTGGGAGGTCACTGAAGAGTTAAGTGCTTTATCCAAGACCACGTAATTAATAAATGATGGAGCTGAAATTTGAACTCTTTAAATTTTGACTCCAAAGCTTATACCAACCACAGACTATATCCTAAGAAGTGCCTACAAAAGAGATGTCACCAAAATGAACTGATTAACAGCTAATATTACATAACTTCTTTAAGTCAAGGAAGAGAGGCAAAAATGGTGACATAAGTGGAAATGAAGAAGGGGGGATAATGACATACAGAAGAACTGAAAGGACTTTGTAAATTGTATGTGGAGATGGTAAGGCAGATGAAGTCTAAAATTACTTTAGATGGCTGGTATTTTCATATTTGCCTCTCCGACAAAGAAAAATAGAAGATTCAGGGGCGCCTGGGTGGCACAGTGGTTAAGCGTCTGCCTTCGGCTCAGGGCGTGATCCCGGAGATCTGGGATCGAGCCCCACATCAGGCTCTTCTGCTATGAGCCTGCTTCTTCCTCTCCCACTCCCCCTGCTTGTGTTCCCTCTCTCGCTGGCTGCCTCTATCGCTGTCGAATAAATAAATAAAATCTTTAAAAAAAAAATAGAAGATTCATATTCAAATACATACATAGGCCAGGAATACAGAATTTCAGATTCTTTTTTTCTCATAGCTTGTCTTACTTTAGTTCTGTATTTCTGAATTCTCAGGTTAGAGTGTATATGCATAGCTAAATACAGAACTGAAAAGTTGTACAGAACTGAGAAGTTTTAATTTAAAAATAAACGCTATTAATGTCACTTCCTAGCATTTCAAAAAATAATAAATGTACTTTCAGTCAGAGTGGTACCTGGGTTTTAAACATTTGCATGCCTTTTTATTTTTTGGATAAGATCATCTATAGATGCAAACATGAAAAGAGAAATAAAGGAAAACAAATTATGATATTTTCCCCTACAAAACAAACATTTTGTTTAAAGTTTGTGGTAAGCACGTAAGCCTGCAACATTAAATTCCTTCTTAAGTAGGTTCTTACGCTTGAGGTTAAATGGACATAGAGTGAAAAATTTCAAATAAAGGCATATAAAAATAAAAGTCTTTGAGAACTAGTAAAATTAATCCTTACATGTGTGTTCCAATTTCCTTTACTTCATGGTGTATGACATCATCAATACAACAATCAGGTTTAAGTTCAGCCACTGCAGCATTGGAGGCTGAAAGATTTAAACGCTGAGAACTTGTCTGAAGATCAGCCTTGAAGAAAAGAGAGGAAAAAAAAAAATTCAAATGAGACTGGTTACCTACAGAGTGTGGCTGGGTATGAGTGAAAAGAATAGGGGCAGGCACAAGGAAACAGGGTTGATGGGGAGCAACACTTCTTTCTATAGAGCTCTGCAGCTTAGAACCATGTTAATGTTTCATACATGCACACCCAAATTAAAGAAATAAAAATCAGCCAGGAAGTAGGGGGAATGGGTAATGGAATACAAACATTACCAAATGAAAATAACCACAGTAGGAGGAAGGGATGGGAAAAGAACAAACCTAAGTAAGTCTGGCTAAAAAAGCTAGACACAAAAAGAATGGCACACGAATATTATACTCTAGCTAGTATGTTTGCTTGTTCACAGGGGTATGGATTAGCAATTCTGCAACTGTTATGTGTATACCAGGACCAAACAAAAAAATACTATGGGTAACAAGAGGGAAGTTGCTCACGTTTGGAGAAAGAAGGTGCAAATAAGGAAAGGGAGAAGGCTGCAATGAAACTTGCAGTGCTGAACTGAAATTTGAGGCATCAATAGGAATCTATGGTTTTAAAACATACATACAGATGGATATTCCAGGAACAAATATAGATACACTGAAAGATAAATTACTATTCAAAACACTATTAGATGTTATTCATAGAACCAGAGATAAACATTAAAGTCACCAACAAAGAAAGGACTGTCTTCTCTAAAACAACACTCAGTTGCTTTCTATTACATTGGAGCCAAAAAGCATTAAATGTGGCAAAGGAGGAAACTTTTCGTACTAGAAGCCACAATTCAAAATGAAGAATAACAGGCATAAATATCTATGAACCAAACAGCATAGCCTTTATGAAGCACAAAGTATAAGATATAAACAGAAGCATGCTAATAATAGGAGATTAACATGTCATTTTCAGTACAAGACAGATCAAGCTGACAAAAAGAAAAAAAGGAAGTAAAGATACAGGAGACCTAACAACACCATCAGTAAGGTAAATCTTACGGATCTACGTATTTAGCTTTACAATGGATAATAGAAAATAGACCTTCTCAAGTACACATGGAATATTCATTAAAAATTAGTATTAGGTCACAAAGAAAACACTAGCAATTTCTGTAAGTAGGAATAAAACAAGAACAAAGTTTATCACAATGCAATTAAACAAACTATAGATCATCAGCTAGAAAAAAACAAAACACCCTTTCTATCTCAAAAACCTATTAAACAACTCCTGGGTAGAAAAGTAAATACAAATAAAATTACAGAATTCTTAAAAAAGTAATCATAATGAAAATGATACATATTAGAATCTGTAGCATATATTCAAAGCAGTCAATCAGAAGAAAATTCACTTTTATCAATAGAAATAAAAGAAGAAAAATTTAAAAATTAAATCCCCAGCTGAAAAAGCTAGAAGAGAACAAAGTGAAAAATCAGAAGCATAAAAAAGGAACCTGTTAAAAGCAAAAATCAATGAGGTAGAGAATAAAAAAACATTAAATGTAAGTAATGAAAATAGCTTTTTTGGAAAAAATTAAAATATACAAATCAAAAGCTAGTTTAATGAAGAGAGGAAAAAAAAGGAAGCAAAATTATGCAAAATAAGAAATGACAAGGGAAAAATAACACCAAAAGAGAAGAAATTTTGTTTAAAAGATTTTATTTGAGAGAGAACAAAAGCGAGTGAGATCACAGAGGGAGAGGGAAAGACAGACCCCTGGCTGAGCGGAGAGAACGATGTCGGACTCAATCCCATGACCCTGGAATCGTGACCTGAGCTGAAGGCAGATACTTAACCAACTGAGCCACCCAGGCACCCAGAGAAGAAATTTTTAAGAGACTATTCTGCAGACCTGTATGCAAATACTATCTAAAGTGGATCATGTCCTAGAATAAAACAGTTTAACAAACTGTTATACACCATTAGACATAAAAAGTTTAAACTGATCTCCACAGGAAAAAAGTGCTAATGTTATTAAGAAACTTCCCCCATTAGACACACAAGCTCACACGATTTCACAGATTTCTTTTTTTTTTTTTTTAAAGATTTTATTTATTTATTTGACAGAGACAGCCAGCAAGAGAGGGAACACAAGCAGGGGGAGTGGGAGAGGAAAAAGCAGTCTCCCAGCAGAAGAGCCTGATGTGGGGCTCGATCCCAGAACGCTGGGATCATGCCCTGAGCCAAAGGCAGACGCTTAACGACTACGCCAACCAGGCACCCCAGATTTCACAGATTTCTATAAACCCTACAAAAACCAGAGAGTCTAAATGCTCCAAATACATTGTTTTGAGGCACTGAAAAGGAAGGAAAATTATCTAAATCTTTTATTTATTTTTTAAATATTTTATTTATTTATTTGAGAGAGAGCGAGAGAAATCACAGAGAGAAAGGGAGAGGGAGAAACAGACTTGCTGCTGAGTTGGGGGGGATCAGGGGCTCAATCCCAGGACCCTGACATCATGACTCCCCAGTTTCTGGTAGTTGGATCATATATGAAATTTGGAATATTGGCTCTATGAGGTCCTTTTCAATTCCAATACTTGCTGATTATTTTAAAATTCATTTTAATTGGACTTCCCTTTTGGCAATGTTCTAGTAACATCAAGTTACCATGTGAAGATAACTTTGATGACTTCTCCCCGACCTACAGTAAATTTTTACTTTATGCCTTTTCTCTTTCTGAATGAATTTCAGATTGTTTAATTGAGTTAGCATATTCTATCTCTTGATTTCTAAATGACTGCAAGAATCTTTTAACTGGTGTATTTCCTACAAACTATGCCATACAATGCTTTCATATCAGTCTTCCAACACAGTGTGAATACCTTTGCTCAAAAGTCCCCACTGACAGCCCACTGCCTTAAAAAAAAAGAAAAAAAAAGTCTAAACCTTTAGTTATAACCTGGCTTTCAAGATGCTCCACTTTATGACTACTACACATCTCTGTACCTTACCTACTTCTTCTATCAAGTGAATTCTGTGGAATTCACATTGCCTATGCCTCTGCTCCTGATTAACATGTTTCTCTTTTCCTCTAAATCCTACCATTCTTTGAAGATCCTGCTGTGTTCCTTCTCCTCCAATAAGTCTTCATGATTGATGCAATTATCTGTGATCTTTCCTCCTCTTCCAAATTTTATTATGTTAATCACAAATTATTAATAAAAACTTAAACCTTTGACTGGTATACTTTCTCACCCAAGTGATCACAACCTTTGAGGATAAGCAAAAATGATATTGTGCTTAGCATATTGTCTTATACCTTTAGGTGTTCAATTAATGCCTGCTGTTAATGACAATTAAAAAGTCCAGTATCAAAATGCATTTTAATGAAGTTTCAAAAACATAAGAATATAAATTAAAAAGTTAAAAAAAAATATCCCAAACAAGAATGCCACTTACTTTTACTAATATATCTTTCACAACTTGATTGCTATCATTATGAACGCTGATATAACTGGAAAAGGTCTCTCCCAAAAATATATTCCTGTGAAATAAAATAAATTTTTAGGCAGAAATCCACTCAAGTTTTAACACAAATATTCTATATAAGCATCACTGAGAACTTAAACTGGAGAAGAACTTACAAAAGGATAGTGATCAGGTGAAATACTGCTTCAGCATTCCTTTGTGTACTTTAGGCTGCTCATTCATTACCCCGTACAGTTCAAAATACTGATATAGTCTACAAAACATGATATATATCTTGGCCCTCAACTACTGTACAAACAGCCTATTTCTCTAGACATAAGTCACTGAAATCAGATCCAAGTTAAAAGTCTTATGATTTATTACCGAAGAGGCTAGAAAAGTCTATTTTTGACATAACTTATGCCCTGAATCTAGTAAAGACCCCAGTAATTGATCTCAGAATATTTTTTACCAATTTGTTTTATTTTTCTAAGGTATTCTAATACAAATAATGACTACTTCGTAATATTTTTTCTAAAGTTTTACAAAAATACCTGTTTATAAATATATATTACACAGAAATCTATAAATATATTTTACATAAATTTTTATATGAATATATTTCCAACCTTTCATGATACCAGGCAGTGACCACATTCTATAAATGTTTTTTAAAAACCTGAAAAATCCCATGTGGCCTTAAAGTCTCTCAGTTGCAAACAGAGCAAAACCAAGGGCTTCTACCTCATTAATAACCTAGAATAAGAGAAGAGCTAAGAATAAGAGAAGGAATAAAAGTTGACAGTTCCTAATGAGCTGACAAGTCTGATAACTTATGCTGGGAGAGGACTACGAAACTGAACAAGAAAGCTTCGTCTGAAAAACATTTAGATGAAGTCAGTTAAAAGGAAAGGAATGCACAGTCATTAAAAAATGCAGTAAGATCTAAAGAAGAAAGTTAAAATTTTATCATCCTAGAAACCACTATTCATATTTTGGTATGTATCTTTTTTTTTGCAGGGGGCTGGTGGTAGTGATTTGGAGGGGATGGCAGAGGGAGGGAGAGGGAGAGAATCCCAAGCAGGCTCTACACCTAGCGTGAGCCCAATGCAGGGCTTGATCTCACCACCCTGAAATTACAATCTGAGCCAAAAGCAAGACTTAGACACTTAACCGACGGAGTCACCCAGGAGCCCCTCCCCTTTTCTTTTTTTCTATCTTATTTTTTTAAGTTAAAAAAGAAAAACCCAGAATCACAAAGTATAATTTGGTAAAAGCCTTTTTTTTTTTTAACCACTTAAATGTACGAGTATTTTTCCATTCATTAGTTATTTTATGAAAATATAATTTGTAATGGCTTTAAGTATGGTTTATGTAAACATTTCATTCTTACCCAAAATTCTGTGGTAAAGTCAACATTTCTCCTAACATTAAAATTTCTGCACCATTTACAGTTGAAGGATCATCTCTCATGAGCTGGTTAAAGAGATCTCCTATAGAAAGAGAAGAACAGAAATTTTAACATCTATCTTCTAAATAAGTTCTACTTCCATAAAGAAACAGCTAGGAGAAATACTTAAAAAAAAAGAATCTTAACAAAAATTATATTACAAAAATCTAATTTATAATCTTCACTATAACAAAAGCATGCCAAAAATTCTAGTTTTATGGAGAATGAACACTTCAGAAACAAAGGAAGATGGAGATCATGAGATACAAATATATTATAGAGAGCTCCAATAATTTTAAATAAAGGGAATGGCGAATACACACATTGATGGAACAAGTGAGGATAAATAAAATTTTAATATCATGACTATTAATGTATCCTTACTAAAATTCAAAAGTTTCTTGTTGCCATGGGGTATCAAAAGTATCTTGACTTAGAGATTACGAGTAAGACCTACTACTTAGATAGCCACCATTTACATCATACAAAAAGACACAACAAAGAATGCAGCAAAGAGTTAGTATAAGACTGGCAAGACTATGCTTATTCCAAGGTAATACAGGCAATCCAGGTTTCAACTTTTCCCCAGGTGCAAGCAGAACAAAGCATACCAGGTAAGTCTTTTTCTTCACATGTTACTGGAATATTGGTGAATAAAGTAGGCTTAGTTAACCGCATCACTGTGAATTAGGAAAAAAAAAAGAAAGAAAATATTAGTATTGCTTTGGACTAGCATTCCAAGTTGAGTGTATGATACCCATCAATTCTATGCTAAAATCAAATATAACCTAAAGCTTCCTAAATATAAAGTACTTCCCAAAATCACACACCAATGATTTACTAAAAATGTTAATTTACAACAGAAAATCTTACATATGATTTATTTAAAGCCTAATGTATTATAAAAATTAAATGTAAATGTAGAATACCACATTAAAGAAAAACTGGAAAATAAAGGGATTTAAAGCTTAAGGTATATGAGAATAGGCTTTAAGAAAAATCCTGAGTGACTATGAACAATATCAAGAAGATATCTTCCTGAAAGGGAAAAATGTTTTGATTTACCATCTTGAATATGAGACAGTAATTTTACAAAAAGAGAATCTTTATGAGCTTTATCTCTTGGTTATAATCACTGGCCACTGGAAGTTCAGTAAGTGGACCTTTAAGTAATATTAATTCTGTATAGAAATTACAAAAGTATCACTTAATGTATGGCTTTGTAAAATTCCAACCAAAACTAAGATTTGTTCTTGGGACAAGACAGAATGCGTCTGAAGTTTAGAAACACAAGTAAAAATAAGCTAAGGAAATTGATGGGAAAAAATGAGGAGGAAACAGATTTACCATATATTAAAAGATTTGTCTATAATCAACTAATTGGCTTATTAATGCAAGACCACACAGATCTATTCGATAGTTAATAAAAGATTATTAGGATGCAGAAAAAAAATCAACATGATAAAGTGCTAGCACGACTGGTTAGCTAGCTGGGAAAAATAAAAAATTTAATTTACAAATTCAAGTATCAAATAAATTGCCTATGTATCAAATAGTTAACAGGCAAAAATTAAGCCACAGAAAACTTGAAAAAGTGAAAATTTATGAAACCTAGTCTAGTGAGACTAGGACATTCTAACTAAAAAAAAATCTTTTTCAATTATTTCTAAAGACTGACCTTTGATCACATCAAAATAAAGACAAAAATATAACATTAAAAATCATATAAACTTGTAAAAATTTTTCAGAAAATTAATCATAGAAAACTATTTCTTTATACTTTTACTAAAAATGTTCATTCAAATCAAATACAAAAACTTTAAAGACTACTGACCTAAATGGTCAATTCACAATATAAGTGGTATTCATTAGCATATGTAAACACGTACCACCTAACTCCTAACTGGCTACATCATTCATACCAAATTTAGTGCCTTTCTCATCCTGGTCTCAGACTAAATGTCATCTTTTCCAAAAGAGAAGTAACAGCTCACCTTGTCTCTCTCATAGCCCCTTGTATTTATCATGAACTGATACATGTACTTATTTACAGCTCTCTGATCCAAACTCCCTGAGGTTGAGGCTCTTACGTATTATATTCATTTTTCTGGCTTTGTTGCTTGACATAGTTTCTGGCACATAGTACATTCTATAAATCTTTGCTGAATGAAAGAATTAGCACCTCACCCAAATCATCAAGTAACTGGTATTATTTTGAAGATGTTAAGTTTCATGAACTGAGGCCATTAAACAATGTTATATCAAATTGATGGCTGTTGAGGGGTTCCTGGCTGGCTCCTGGTCTCAGAGTCGTTAAGTTCAAGCCTTACGCTGGGCACAGAACTTACTTAAATAAATTAAAACAAAATAAAATAAAATCAGATAATATAAATATAAGGCTGTTCAAACAGGCAACAAATATTAATCTTAAAATTTCTGAAGTCACTTGCATAACTGATATTTACTGAGCATCTACTGGTGCTAGACAGCATGCTAAATACTTCACAAGCATCAACACATTAAATTCTTATGACTACAAATTTGGTACCATTATATACCTTTTACACATAAGGATGACGCTTGGAGAAGGTAACTTGCAAATAAAAGACTATATAGCAGATAGGTGGCAGAATTAGATCTGAACTCAGATAAATTCACTTTGTTCAAAAATAATTCTCTATATTAATTAATTCTAAGCCTGGGGTCATAAGCCTGAAATGTCATACCTTATCAGAAACATCCTATGGGAATTCGTAAGAAGACTCCATGTCAAGCAGAGTATTAACCAGCTACAGATCTCTGATGAGGCACCGTAAGTGTTTGAGGTGGTTTTCTAACTTTCTACTTCACTCTTATTTCTAACTAGGAAAGCAGATTAAAATTAAGTACAATCTGAAGGGGATAATAAAGCGTTCTAAAAATGATGAAGAGTTTTTCCCCCCCCACAATCTAAATATCTGAGACTCTAAGCTCACTTTTTTTCCTTTTTTTTATTTGAGACAGAGATAGCCAGAGAGAAAGAGATAGTGAGAGAGAAAGAGAGAGCATGCGAACAGGAGAGCCCGAGCAGAGAGTAGAGGGAGAAGCAGGCTCCCCGCTGAGGGACTCGATCCCAGGCCCCTGGGATCATGACCGGAGCTGAAGGCAGACGCTTAACGGACTGAGCCACCCAGGCGCCCCTCTAAGCTCACTTTTAACACCAAGTGGTGTTCTCTATTCCCCATTTTTTTTCATTTCGAAGAAACCTAATCTTAATAAAAATACCTCTCAAGGGAATCCTAAAACACTCTTTTTAAAACGGACCCTTAACAATAGAGAACTAATGGTTACCAGAGCAGAGGTGGGTGGGTGGGGATGGGTTAACATGTGAAAAGGATTAAGGAGTGCACTTGTATTGAGCACTAGGTGTTGTATGGAAGTGCTGAATCACTCTTTTGTACACCTGAAACTAATATTAAATGTATGATAACTAACTGGAAATTAAATAAAAAGTTAAAAAAAAAAACCCATGAAGTGTTTTTGAGTTCACCCAAATGTGTAGGCAACTTATTTGCTTATTATATGCTCAAACTTCCATTGTGTACAAAGGTCTTATAAAGCTTAGCTTTGCTGATTCTATGATTTTCTTGGGGGTGAGATAATAGAGGGTGGGTAAAGAATAACCCTCCATTAAAAATAAAAACTTCCCAAACTGGTATTAAAAATACCTGTTTCCTTCATATTTTCAAAGAGGGAAAGATTGGGGTGGAGGGGAGGCCTGCGTTGGTAAGAAATAGTATCATCCCGTGGACGCGAAGAAAACTGCTATAAAGCACAGTTCGTCATATTGCAGATTCTTAAACATAAACTGGGAAAGTCCAGTTAGTAACGTAAAAGTATCTCATATTAAAACTCATTGTGGTATATATATATGGAATATTATGCAGCCATCAAAAAACGAAATCTTACCACTGGTAACAACGTGGACGGAACTAGAGGGTAGTATTACGCTAAGCAAAATAAGTCAATCAGAGAAAGACAGTTATCATATGATCTCACTGATATGTGGAATTTGAGAAACAAGGAAGAGGATCATAGGGGAAAAGAGGAAAAAAATGAAACAAGATGAAACCAGAGAGGGAGACACACCTTAAGAGACTCTTAATCTCAGGAAACAAACTGAGGGTTGCTGGAGTGGAGGGGGGGTGGGAGGGATGGGGTGGCTGGATGATGGACATTGGGGAGGGTATCTGCTATGGTGAGTGCTGTGTATTGTGTAAGACTGATAATCACAGACCTGTACCCCTGAAACAAATAATATATTACATGTTAATAAAAAAAAAAGAGCATTGTTTTGCAACCTACAAAAAAAAAAAACAAAACAAAAAACTCAGTGTTTCCTGTCTTATTGCAAATTAATGGACCTGAAATATTACAGATAATGTTAGTTGGAAAAGAGCAAATACCAACAAAAGCAAGGTTTAAAAAACCTGGCAGAGGAACTGTAATAAAGCATTTTTTTAAAATTTATTTACTTTATATATATAGAGAGAGAATAGGTGTATGTGGGGGGGGGCAGAAGGAGAGAAGCAGACTCCCCAGTGAGCATTGAGCTTGAAGCAGGACTTGATCCCACAACTCAGAGACCATGACCTGAGCCGAAATCAAGAGTTTAGCTTGATCAGGAGGTTAGCTGACTGAGCCACCCAAGTGCCCCAATAAAACACTGGTTATTAAATGATAATTTCATATTCAGCCTTGAATGTTAAAAAACAGGTTCTTTGTCAAAAATTAAAAAGGCAAGAAGAGTATGTGATTTTCAGCCAAGTGCCAAATCAAATATTCACTACAAACAGCAAATAGTGTCATTTGTAGTGACATTTTCATTGAAACTCAAAAAACACAGATGTTTCATTTACTTATGAAATTCAGGTTTCACCTATTATCTTATAAAAAAAAAACCTTTTATATAGTTAATGGAAGAGATAGGCCTGAGGTTACAAACTAATGGACTGTGCCAAGTTCAACTTATGTATACATTTTGCTTGGAAAGAACATAAAAAAAATTAAATTAAGGGAGAATCTTTTTCACGTTCAGAGTCCTTAACTACGTTCTACAGTCTTGCCTGTCTAGTCCCTGAATGATTTCAAGTTTGTGAACTGTGAATTCTGGGTATTTTGAGCACATTACATCAAATTGAATCATTATGCAGGAGCTCATCTTCGAAATCCTCAAAAAATCGTCTTTAAGCTATTTGATAAATTGGTAAAGGAAGTTAAATTCATATGATACCCCCCACATCTTTTTTTGGTTGAATTTAACGTTTATCTGAAGGTAGAGAGTTTGTCAGGGAAAAATAAAATTATGGTACTGTTGCCACTATCTTAGAGAGTAAATGCCATCGGTATTTTATCAAATGCTCTCACAGATTCACCTTTCTGTACACATTCTTGTGTCCCCAATTTACTTCCACATCTATGACTTAACGGTGGAAATGAGATATATTGCTGAGCCCCACAATTAGCTAGTGCTAGAATCATCAGTCCTAAGGTTCTAAATACTCTTAAAAAAAATCTTCAAAGTAGCAGTGGATTCTAAATTCTTAGGCCTTGATTGCTTCTTAACTACCCTCCAGGTAGATGAGAAATGGATCTCTCCTTCTTTTGAAATCATAGCACTATAAGCAGTAAAAGTCAATCTTGAGTTTTTCAGGTGTGAACTATCCTTTCACTGCTTCTGAAAGGGGTAGTAAGCAATCGATACAAATGAGAAAACTTTAAATCTGCCACATATGAAGACAAAGAAACTCTTTTTAATAAAGTGTGATTCTTGGCTAAAATCAAGAACTCAGGAAACAACAGATGTTGGCGAGGATGCAGAGGAAGGCGAACGCTCTTATACTGTTGGTGGGAATGCAAACTGGTGCAGCCACTCTGGAAAACAGTATGGAGGTTCCTCAAAAAGTTAAAAATAGAGTCACCTTACAATCCAGCAATAGTACTACTAGGTATTTATTCAAAGGATACACATACAGTGATTTGAAGGGGCACCTGCACCCCAATGCTTATAGCAGCAATGTCCACAACAGCCAAACTAGGGAAAGAGCCTAGATAGCCAGTGGCAGATGACTGGATACAGAAGATGTGGCATACACATAAAATGGAATATTACTCAGCCATCAAAAAGAATGGAACCTTGCCATTTGCAACAACGTGGATAGAACTAGAGGGTATTATGCTAAGCAAAACAGGCCAGTCAGAGAAAGAAAAACACCATACGATTTCACTCATATGTGGAATTTAAGAAACAAAACTGATGAACATAGGGGAAAGGAAGGAAGAATAAAGTAAGATGAAAACGAGAGGGAGGCAAACTGTAGGAGATGCTGAACTCCAGGAAACAAACTGAGGGTTGCTGGAGGGGAGGTGAATGGGGGTAAGGGGTAATTGGGTGATGGGCATTAAGGAGGGCACCTTACAAAATGAGCACTGTGTGTTACATGCAACTGATGAATCAGTAAATTACACCCCAGTAACTAATAATACAGTGTATGTTAACTAATTTGAATTTAAATAAAGAAATAATAAAAAGTATGATTCTTGGATTAAAAAACTGCTCATGACTCTGAGAAACAAACTGAGGGCTTCAGAGGGGAGGGGGGTAGGGGAATGGGATAGGCTGGTGATGGGTAGTAAGGAGCGCACGTATTGCATGGTGCGCTGGGTGTATACGCAACTAACGAATCATCGGACTTTACACCAAAAACCAGCGATGTACTGTATGGTGACTAACATAATAAAAAAATATTATTATAAGAAAAAAAAATAGGGGCGCCTGGGTGGCACAGCGGTTAAGCGTCTGCCTTCGGCTCAGGGCGTGATCCCGGCGTTCTGGGATCGAGCCCCACATCAGGCTCCTCCGCTATGAGCCTGCTTCTTCCTCTCCCAATCCCACTGCTTGGGTTCCCTCTCTCGCTGGCTGTCTCTATCTCTGTCGAATAAATAAATAAAATCTTTAAAAAAAAAAAAAAAGAAAAAAAAATAAAAAAACTAGAAAACTGCTCATAAATTTCATGACTCAACTATACCTTATATTTTAAACTATATCAGGAAAAAAATTGTACTCTGTTCAAGTGACTTTGTCTTATAATTACCTAACTTTTAACCCTTGATTAGCAACCTTCTGGTAAATAAGACCTGAAAAAAAAATTAAATCCACTGTCTATGACTGCCTAATATTAACAACTCTTATTTGCAAAGCTTGCTGGAACTACTGAATAACTTCTTGACACTTCTCCAGCAGTCTAGGTTGAAAAGATGATTAAGCAAACAAAGAGGAAGCAATTACTGAAGAAGTGACCTCAGAAAATCCCTCTAAACCTGGTGATTTTTTATTTAAAGACTTTTGGAAGCATTCATGCACATGATGATTATTTTCTAGAGAGCAGTCTCATTTGAGACTATAAAAAGGTACTGAAAGCAGTTAAAACAGTGTTTGGACAGACTGAAGCCTAATTAGAAAAAAATTATCACTTTATTTAAAAATCAGTAGTTTGCTTTTAAGCAACCTCAGCTCATGCAGAATATGAAGAATCCCTTCAAAAGGCATGAACATATATTACTGAGCTCTTACCATTATCAGGCACCATGCCACAAGGCAAATGTGTGTCTGCCTTCCAGAAAGACTACAGTCTTGCTGGGGGTTTTTTCAGGGAGTTGGTTTGACCTCTTAATGGAAGTAACTCCACGTAAGCTCTGGAAGGGCAGGGTCCATGTTTCTCTCCTTCCATAGTATGTTCTAATACCTGACTCATGGTAGGCATTTAAATTTGCTAAATAAATACATTTTTACATAAAACCTTTACTGTACAATCACTTTGGGTATTTTTATGATGTGATGTGTAAACCCAATTTATAACATTTAGCTTATGGGAAACTCAAAATAACTCCAGGAACCAGTCAACTAGCAATCAGCATTAACCATCATTAAGATTGAACTACTTGTACTTGATTAAATAAAGAATAATGATCTCTTACCAATATTTGATACTTCCCTTCAAAATAAGTTATATCCTTAAAGATATACTATGGTCTTAGGCAAATACCACATTTTATACTTTTGTTTCAAAATTCCACATCAAATATTGTCAGTTACAGATTTTTGGAAACATTGGTAGAACTGGGCTAGTTTCCCAATTTGAACTATGTTCAGGATACTTCAATAGCCTTCACAATAGAACTGGTTTTATTATTTTTTTAAATCATTACACTTTAGAAGAGTAAAGAAAAAACACTATAAAATTACATTTTGGAACTTTCCCAAAATCCAAACTATTCACTTTAATTCACTGCAATATCTAATTCAACCATTGGAAAAGTAACAGAACAAAAGCAATAGAACATTTTACTTCTAAAACTCAGTATAAATAACAATTTATCACAATTCATTTAGAAGAAGACTACTATAAGTATAACCTAGAAAGCTCTTGAGTTAATAGACATGGCTAGGAACTCAACTGATGGCCATTGACTTCTGGAAAACAATTGTACACAAATTACCACACAATTTTTTTTAACAATATTAAGAATGAATAGGCTATCTTAGTGAGGGGTCAAATAAAAAAAATTAAATCAAAAATTTAAAAACCCGTACAAAATTGACTGATCTTTTTCAGATCATACTCAGTTCATTCAGAATATGCTTCTCTTTAACTATCAGTGAAATTCATTACATACTAAAAATAACACCATATTTATGCACGAATAAATTCATTTTCCCAGTAAGAGCTAACCTTCCTTTAAGAAGACTTCCCACATATTCACAGTACATAATATCACAGAACACCCATATTTGACCTAAGTGTCTCTGAAATGTAGCATTACAAGATGGAAGTTCATTGTGCCTGATGAATTGATTGAGTTTTGCCCAAATGTCTTCCAGAGTTTGGTTGTTACAAATAGCATGCTCTATAGTCCATCTTGCTCTATAAAGTGAATGCAAATTCAGTGCCTTTAAACTATCTCGCAATTTTTTAGACAAAGGAAAAATATTTTCAGTACAATTACTGTTGGGAAGTGAAACGCTCCAAAACCTCTTCTTGTATTGTCTTCCCTTTTCTGATTGTTTATCTAGATTTCCAGAATTAGTCTGTTCATTCAGTGAGTGTGACCGGATTAAGTGCTTCCTTTTTTTAAAACTAGGTTGAAATTCCAAAAGATCTACTGTGCAATCATAACTCTGTGATTTAACATCATGTTCTGAAATGGTTAAGTACTGTTTCACATCTTCAGCTGCCTCTTCAGAAATCACAGGTGGCGATCTTTTAGGTTTGAGTGGAAGTTTGGACCCATCATGCGAACACCAAGGAATAAATGTCGAAACTGGACGTGTAGGAAAGTCTTGAACTGCTTTCTCTGCAATTTTTGGCAGTTGTGTGGGATCATTCTCATATGGTCGATAATGTAATATTACTTCTGTAGTCATTGTGCAGTAATCCAGTTACTCTTAATGAAGAAAACATTTCTTAGATGCGCTCCTCAGCGCTAGAATGTAATTTATAATTATAAGACTCTCTTTCCAAATCAGAGGGAAACAGGACCTAAAGTGGAAGTATTGCAAAGAGTAAGATATGGTAGGGATAGCCTACACACAAATAGGGAAAAAGAAAAAACAAAACCAACCCCAGTATGATATTTTACCAAGTGCTGTTGGTAAATGTGAATGTAATCCACAAAGCCAGAAATGCTTTATCTCACCAAAACAGGGCATCTGATTAGATGCCCTATAAGACCACTTCCAGCCTAAAACTGCTGGGAGTCAACAAGTCTAACTTAACAGATAAAAAGGAGGAACTATTGTCATTAATATATTAGGTAAATGATCTTAAGACTATAGCAGAAACAAAGGGTAAATTAATGATTCTTGGAATACCAGATTCATTTGAAGATAACATAAATGCAATAATACTTAAAAATTTGAGACATCTGAATTGAGGACAATGGAAATCACTGTAATTTTTAATGTCTTGAGAAAAATCATTTTGTACTTTAAAATTATAAGAATTTTACCAAATATATAGGCAGAATACATAATGATTTATTTCATTCGCAGTAGTGAACACTACTAACATGAAAATAGTTTAACTCTGATTTTAACCAGGCTAGGAACTGGGTTTGTGATGAAGTCTCCTTTGTATAAATGGGGGACTTTCACAGTATCAAGACCTTGGTACCATGGCTCCTGAATTCCACTTTGGAGGAGGAACAAGAAGGCTAGACCTTCCTTATTTTTTTTTTCCTCTTAGAACAAAGAAATCTTCAAGTTGCCCCAAATGAAGTCACTGATAATAAGTTCCATCATATAGTTAGGCTTCCTAACCAAGTCCAAAGCTGCATGAGCCATAATGCAGGCTCTTCCAAATCCTAATTACTGCAGGAAAAAAAAAAAGAGAGAGAGAGAGAGAGAGAGAGAGGTTGTATCTCTTCTCCCCCCAAACCATTAGAGAACTTTTTGAAGGGGTTCTCCCATTGCTAGAATGACCATAGATGGGGACTCCTGTCATGATGTCACAATACTCATTTGACCACTGATTCTAAGAGTCAGAAGTAATTAATTCCATAATGATTCTTTTCACGTACTGTTATGTCCACTAACAGATTTGAGAACTTAAATTCATAATGACTGTGATCCTTAACATCCATAATTATAATATGAATCTAAACACAGAGGGCATATTCTTAAAAGCATTAACGATGCTTTTTTCTGTCCTCTTCCTTACACTTTCACATTGTAAGATATGGCACTGAGAATTCTTTCATTTTTTTTGAACTTGCTCAATGTCGTACTCCAAGGATGATGAAGTTCTGAGAGCTCCTTAATATTTTACAGAGATAAGAAAAGAAAGTAAACTTATATCACCACATAAATCAATATACTTGACATCCAACAATCAGTAAAATTAAAATCTGTGAAAATTTTTTCAATAAATTATTTTATTTTTTACTTTAAGTAATCTCTACACCCAATGTGAGGCTTGAATTCACCACCCGGAGATCAAGAGTCACATGTCCACCGACTGAGCCAGGCAGGTGACCCAAAGCTTGTGAACATTCTTGGTTAACAAGGGGAACAATGGTACTGAAGAGCTTTAATAAAACAAACTATCAGTGAGTTTCAAAGCACCTATCCTTTTAGGCTGCTAAAATACTCTCCCAGGTTATCTTCTACTTCAGAAAATAAAGAATAATAGAAAAGTAAAAATACCCACTGGTAATTAGCTTCCACATCACTGGAATGTAACTGTGTTTAATAGCTTCCAATTTGCATAAAATTATACCTAGCAGCTAACAGAACTGTTCCAAATTCCCATTAAAATAGTTGAGAGAATATACTCTGAAAATGCTATTTCCTTCATTAGGAGGCAACAAGGAGTCTTGGAAAGATGGAGGAAGGCCTTGTGTTGAAATACTGCCTTCAATCGCTTACTAGGTTTGCGATTCTGAAAGAGTTTCTTAAATTTCTGATAGATATTAAATAAAATCTATTCCACATACTTGATGTAAGATTAAGAAAAAACATTGACAGTTTCTTTTCCTTTTTCTCCAGAAGAACCCGTTTTAGTCAGCTCATTTGCTCAGGCTAAGCTTACAGGTTCTGTTGCTGTATTACTTAATATTGTTTTTTAGTTCTATGATCAGAGACAACCTATTAAACTCAGCTATCAGTATTTGATATTATGTTACAGATGGAACTGGTAAGCTTCTGGAATGTTTGATGCCTACATCATAACTGGGGACAGGATAAGGGACCCTCAAAATGGTTGCCACAAGGAAGGAAGTGCAATTTAACTGAATTCAAATGTCTATTGAGCATTTTCTCAGCTCAGTCCAAGAAGTTACTGGTAACCACACAACGGAGCATCCAAGAAAGAAGAAGCGAATATGTGGAAGTAGAATACAGATGAAATAAAGCTGAAAGCATTTTAAACAAAAGGTTTTCAGAAAACAGTAAGAATTCCAGAAACACTCAGCCCTGTTGGTTTTCCCTAAATAATGCTACAATTAAATCATCAAACTTACTAAAATATTTGCTGTGTACAGAAAACTAAAGTTGACATTAATTTTCCCATATCCACAACACTTTGAAGTAAACTGAAGTTTGAACAAATCTAAATTATACGTTTTTGTACTATGTATTTCTTAACCCTTGGCACTGCTTACTGCAATACTAGACTAACTTTACAGATGAATTTGAAGCCTAGTAACTTTATCAGTGCCACATGAAGGCACAACAGACAAGGAAAATTCACTGTAGATGCCTGCTGTAAATCATCTTGGTTCACTGGGCTCTTCCCGGGTAAGGTAGGGACGTTAGCTTCCGCGTCTAAACCCAGTCTGGTAACTGCAGCAGATCACACAATGAATGATTTACCAGGTTATCTATTCCATTCTAGAGGGAGGCTGTCAAGCCTCAAAAACAAAGAGAAGAAATTGCTTCCTTCCACGCCAAAGGACAGAGCAGGAGGCTCTTAAACACCAACAGTGTTTAAGAAAAACGAGGCCTACATCCCAGGGACCAGATCTATGTGGGAAAGGCTTCGAGAATTAGGGAAGAGGAGAAAACAGACTAAAGGGAATCAGGTTCGTTAAAGTTTACCTTTCAGGGCCAGCAGGTGCTCCTGTTTCGGCGGATTCACTTCCATTTTGACCGGCACTTTCGACCCACTGCCTACGGCAGCTGAAGAGGTTCAATGCAGCCCGGAAGAAAACAGAAAAGCGGACGTTCGGGAAGATCAAATCACACCCAACAGGTTCTCTGCGCTGGTGATGCCTTAAATTCTCTTCTTACCACGTCCTTTAGGGACTCAACGGCTTCTTTTCACCAAAGTCATCTCTTGCTTCTTAGAGACCTATACATAACATACTTTTCTATTTTCAAGCCACAATCACACATCAAGACTTTAAAAACCACTCCTCGGTGACAATACGTAGCGCCCCAAATACGTACATTGCGGAGTAAAAGAAATGGACGTTGCATGCTGGGATTTGTAGTTTAAACGAAACCGCATTGCATGCAGGGAGATGTAGTCCCCCTTCGCTCCCACATCTATTCTGCAATTAGGAAGAGATCGTTACTGAAGCGGGAGTTTCACCCCGAAAATTTATTTCTTGTTTTATCCCTTCTTTTTTCCTTTAATTTTATTCCTCCCATCAGTTGCAGATAATAACCAGATAATAACAATATAAATAGCAAAGCGTTCATATATACAAGGCTGTGCAGCCAAAGAGCTAGTGACAGGCAGGAGGAGGAGCGCAGAGGTCAACCCAGTGGCGCTGAGCCTCTTACTGCGCCTGTGCGCCAGCAGCGAACGCCGAGACCTCTGGGTAGGTGGCTCTACCCCGCCCCTCAGTTGAAGGCCGTGAGGGCTGCTTCTGCGGCACCGCTCCTCGTAGGATGGCTACTCTGATTGTAAACAAGCCTGGAGCGGGACTAGACAGTGGCCGTCAGGGCAGCCGGGGGACGGCCGTGGTGAAGGTGAGGGACCTTGCGTGCTCTGTTCTCCACCATCGGCCTCCCTTCGGTTCATCCCTCAGGTCGCGGCCGCGCCTCGGCCGTCTTCTTTGGGCCTTTGCGCCCCTCGCGGCTTTAAAGCCTTGCCCTCCCCTCCGCGATTTTTACCTTTGCGGGCGTGAAGTTACTTGATCTTCTGTTCATAACAATCCTCTACATGGCCGATGGGGACATTTGGGAAAAGGAGCTTATTTATGGGCCTGTGTTCCTGACTTTGGCCGGTTTTTGCTTAGGTCCTCTCCTTTTTGTTAATTAAGCCCAACGGGCGTTAGTTTATTTTTATTGAATTGAACCGTTGTTATCGCAAGATACTATATTAAATATTTTAGCTCGTTAATATCTACTTATGAGGTATGTGATAATTACCATTCGACAGGTGAAGAAACTCAGGTTTACGTTAACACAGTGTGTCATGGATCCAGGGTTGACTGCTTTTAAAATCTGGTTTTCATTATTGCGCTACTTCTATAACCAGTCATGTAGTAATGGTTGATCTGCCCCCTCCTCTCTTGTTAGTATGATCTGTCAACGCTTTGGAGAAGTGTCCCTGCCGCAGCATGGCTGAGCATTAATGTTAGGATATACGAATTGCCCTATGCTTCAGTGCTTCAAACTCTACCATGCTTAAATGCTTCAAAATGCATTTACTAACAAATCAATTGAAATATGTGGGAGTCAAATTTCCCTTCCACTATATATATATGGAGAGATCTGCAAGGGACACCTGATGTCATGGGTTTGTAGAATAACTTTCAGGACTGTTGTAATCTGAGTTATTGGTAATTCTCATTACTGGCTACATATTTAGAATAACTGAGGACTTAAAAGAAAAAAAAAAAAACCCTACTGATAATGCTCTTTCTCCCAAGTTCTCATTAACTTGACATCAGTATATTTTTTAAACATTCCCAGAAGTGATTTTAATGTGCAACCAAGGTTGAGAACCACTATACCAGATAATATCTGAAGTTAAGATCTTGGGTAATAGGCACCTATGATTTTCCCCCTAATGTTGGTTTTATATGACAACAAATGCTACATTTATGCTCACAGGTATATGATCTGATGGCTTTTGATTCATCTGGCCTTTATATATTAAGTTACTCTGAAGGTACACAACATATCTGAGATACAGAGGAGCCCTCTCATTAGGCATGTTATATAGTTGAGATTTTATTAAATTGTGCTTTATCTAAGTAGAGAATACTCGAAGATTATTTTGTGAATTGGCTTGAGTCAGTAAGTTGTAATTAGAATGGATATTATTGCTTTTTCTACTTTTGTTACCCTAGTTGCCTTAAAATCTCAAAAAATATACGAAAGCCTCATATGACTCAAATTTGTTACAGCACAGAGTTTGATATGTTAGAGGTTCACTTTGTTTTTATCTTCACATATAAAGTGTGCCTGAGCTGTGCAGTAGGGTAGTCCTTTTTGGCAAGATCCTTATATTGTAATTTGTAAGGCGTATGATGGCATCTATTTAAAAAACAGCAACTCATTGTCATTTTCATAGATGAAAGCAGAAATTATTCATTGGAAGGTGAAAGTTGAAGTATGTAATGCTAAAAGGTAAAATAATGAACAAGTTGATAATGACAGGGTTTTTTCATTAGAAAACTCAAAGACAAAAATCTGATGTTATGAAATTATTTACATTCAGAAAAGAGTCAGAAGGGGACGCCTGGGTGGCTCAGTCAGTTAAGTGTCTGTATTTGCCTCAGGTCATGATCCCAGGGTCCTGGAATAGAGCCCTACATCTGGCTCCTTGCTCAGCAGGGAGCCTCCTTCTCCCTCTGCGTGCCGCGCCCTCTACTTGAGCGTTGTGCGGGCTGTCTCTCTGATAAATAAATAAAATCTTTTTTTTAAAAAGAGGAAAAAAAAGAATCAGGAAAGTTTCTTTTGAAGAGTGAGTCTTCTTGGTCCATTTAAAATATATCTGGTTAGGGTGCCTGGCTGGCTCCGTTGGAGGAATGTGCTACTCTTGATTTCAGGGTGGTGAGTTTGAGCCCCATGTTGGGGGTAGAGATTACTAAAAAATGAATTAAAAACTTAAAAAAATAAAATATGTCTGTTTTATTAAAATTTGATTTACATGTAATAAGTTTGAAGCTCTCTTCATCATATTTGTGAAGTTGATAAAATTAAGAGTTTTTTCTTGTTTAGGGTTTAATTCCTTGTGCTGTGAGCCACAGTTCGTGTTTATAAATACTGAAGGAAGAATTTCTTACTCTATTTACTGAATTGATAGGAAATAGTCTAGTAAGTTTATTTTTGGACCCGTGTTTGGTTTATAAATCTGTAGTATGTTATTAGTGCTTTTTAAAAAAACCTTTAGTTGCAACTTAAGTTATTTTATCTTGTGTAATTATCGGGTCAGAGGTAAAAGATATGAATGGACTGAAATTTAATTTGATTGTTTGGAGTTTATGATCATAAACAAGTTTATTATGGTGTTACGAAAATGAGAACATTATAAAAACTGTTGCATTTATTTGATATCTAATTCTGTTATATCTTTTCTGTATTTGAATGAATTTGATATTTAAGTGAGAATATTTAAATGAAGCTTGTCCTGCCTTTTTTAAAAATTAAGATACATTTAAGTGTTTGTGTATAATACAATTTATGTGTAACTTTTCCCATGTTTTCCTTCCTTGTAGGGAGCCACTATTCCAGTGTAATCAGTTTCCTGTGTATCCTGCTAGAAAGATAGTATGCCTGTGTAAAAAAAATATATATAAATGTATGCTCTCTTTCCCCAGTTCTATGCAAAAGCTAAATATTCTCTATATTTTTCACTTTGCTGTATTCATATGAAATCATTCTATGTGCGTACATAAGAAACTTCCTTTTTCTCAACAAACTGCATGGTTTTGCAGTATATGAATGTACTATAATTTATTTTGCAGTCTGTATTGCTGTCTATTTATTTTGTTTCCAATCATTTGCAAATGCAAATGGTGCTGTAAGGAATAACATAGAGATCTTGTCACACATGTGTGATATATTTGTCAGATAAATTCCTGGAAATAGAATTACAAAGCTATGTAAACTTTTGATAGGTATTGTCAAATTGCCTTTCATAAAGCCTATATCATTCGATATTTCACAGCACTCAGCAGGTATAAGAATATCTGTTTTCCCACATCTTCACCAACACAAAGGGTTACACAAAATGTTATCAACCTGTTTGACCTAATCTGAAAAAAAGTATATTGGTTTAGGTTTAAGTGCATTTCAAAGTGTTTTGAGTGACATTGAACATCTTTTCATATATTTAAAGAGCTGTTTTTATGTCTTTTCTTGTGACCTGTGTGTTAAATTTAAGCCTCTTTTGAACCATACTGGGATGCAAGCCAATTATGAATTATCAGTTTACAGTGAAAGATGTTTGTATTTCATGCACTAAGTCCAAATTAATTACAGAGTTAATATTAAATTTTTAATGCATTAAGTCTGATTTCCACTGTGGATTTTCTGTTTTTTACCTTGCATTGTTTATTTGTTGGGGGATGGTGTTTGGGCTGAACTGTTTTTAATTTTTAATTTTGTCAGACTTTATTTATATAAGAATACTAGTACTGGGTTGTTTGGAATGCCCTGTTTCTGTGGGCTTTTTGGTCTAAGAAGAAAAGACAGGCTGGAAGCCAATAATGGAATTAACGTGTTTAGGGTGTTACGATACACTTACCATGGTGCTTGATGGCCCAAGGGATAGTGTGGTCATTTCAGTTGGAATGAGCTGTGGGTAGACTGAGATATACAGTTGTTTAGAAATTTGTTTGTTTATTAATGTTTAAAAAAAGGATCCACTAAGAAAATGTCTGTTTAGCTATTTCCTCAACATTAGCATAAAAAAGAGGCAAAAAGCAGTTTGTCATGTTCTGAGAACTACAAATTGTTTGATATAGTTTGAGAACAGAGTCTGAAGAGGGTGGCAGGGAAGCAGTAGGACAGAGGCCAGATGGTAGCAGGTTGTGGATGGCCAACATAGTAGTTTGTGATATAATTGAACAGTTCAGTGTGGGTATTTAAAAAAAAATAAATTAAAAATTGCGTAACACTTTGAATATATTGGGAAATAAAGGTACCAACAGTGGTTCATTGTTAAAAATATAGTTTGTTGACTAATTATAAAACATAATCTCTTGGGCTTGGGAATCAGAATATGCCGATTCCTGTCACTTCTTTTGACTGACTACATGGCCTTGGGCAAATCATGTGCCTGTAATTGGAACTTTATAGACAAAATATTTTCTAACCCAGGGGCATATTTATTAATTGAGAACAACGAATTGAAATTTAAGTCTTAGCTGACTGCTTTCTTGACTTTACATTATGTAATATAAATGGATACTAGAAAATACTTGAATATTACTTAACAGTCTGTTCTGAACAAATTCTTGATCATTTACAAGGGGTCATTGTCACCCTAGTACATATTTCAGATAATTTTGTTCAAACTATTGATGGTCTTTTGTGGGCTAGGTAATTGCAAAGAAATTGTTTAAGAACCCAACTTTGGTAGAATTCTATAGAATCAGATATAATGAATCAAAACATAATTTTCAAAAGATAAAGATGATGTTAATTTACAACATTATCTTGGTTCTCTGACAGTTGACATTTCAAGGAGATTTTACTATGATGTAATTTTTCTGGAGTCAGATGAAATGATAAAAGGTGATTTAAAGTTTTACGATCTAGAATAATTTAACTAGATTGATTTACTATATTAGATGGGACTTTTTTTTATCTTGAAGTATGTGTGCTTTTAAAATCATTTGAAGAGCACATGTTTCCTTTCCAAATATTAGGTGCTCGAGTGTGGAGTTTGTGAAGATGTCTTTTCTTTGCAAGGAGACAAAGTTCCTCGTCTTCTGCTTTGTGGCCACACAGTCTGTCATGACTGTCTCACCCGCCTCCCTCTTCATGGAAGAGCAATCCGTTGCCCTTTTGATCGACAAGTAACAGATCTAGGTAGGAAAATATATTGTATGTATTTAAGATTTAAAATTGGTTTATTTGTATGAAAAGGAGTTTGTATAGTCATTGATTGCTGCAGGTTCTGGGTTAGATGAGAGACGGGGAAAAATGTTATCTTCAGCTCTTCGAGTTCCATTTACTGAGAGGAATTATTTTAGATTAATAAGTGTATGTTTCATACAGTGGTTTTCAGACATGAATGCTAGCTTATTTGTAGTTATGAAATCAGTTTATTGGCTCTAAGCAGGTATTTTAAAGAAGGAATAGAGCAAAAATTGTGGGTGTGTTGCACACTGTGAGGGTGAATACTGGTGTGTGAAACTTTGTTTCAACTGTAAATATACACATATTTTAAAAGATTTACTTATATATAGATGTACGTTATCCTGTGTTATAATGGAAAATGTATTTCTTACTGTAGGTTGCTATAAAAAATATTTTAAAGCACTTGTTTTAATATATATAGTAAAAGTCATTGACAAGATAGGATTTATAAAGTTAAATGATATAAAATAGTAGAACTTTCAGTGTGTTTCTACTTACAATGCTGAGGAGTTTTTGTTTTTTTAAGAGAATTTTAACAAGACAATAGTTCTACCTTAAAAAGATAACATGGAAAATTTGAATTTTGAAAATTTAGACATTATTAATGATTAAATACATGACAAATTACTATTGAGGTATGAGGTAAAATGATTAAGATTCCATTTTGTTAGATTTAGTTTTTATTTATTTATTCTAGGAGATTCAGGTGTTTGGGGATTGAAAAAAAATTTTGCTTTATTGGAGCTTTTGGAACGACTGCAGAATGGACATATTGGTCAGTATGGAGCTGCAGAAGAAGCCATTGGGATATCTGGAGAGGTATTGCTAGAACTTGATGAAATATTTTTATGAGCATGACTTTTTTCTTTTAATTTAAAATATTTGCCATTAAAAGCGCAATCTTACCTCACTTGCTCTAGCAGATAGGATTCCAGAAACAACTTTTCATTACATTACAGTTTTGTAGGCAACAATATTCCCAGCTGAACAGCAAGTAAAACTTAAACTTGA
The DNA here is from genome assembly GCF_023065955.2 of Ursus arctos. Lineage (NCBI taxonomy): Eukaryota > Metazoa > Chordata > Mammalia > Carnivora > Ursidae > Ursus > Ursus arctos. Next base: position 53,080,691 of record NW_026623067.1, on the reverse strand, counting down.
ATTCTCTGAAAATAGTATACCCGAAGTATGTTTTATGTATGAACTTATTTCCTTATTGTAATTCACTTCTACCCAAGGATAAAGTCAAAGACTAAGAAGGTTACTGAAGGGTAAGAAAAAGGTGTAAGATACATATTAAACCAGAGGGTGCAAAAGTGAATCAACAATAAATAGTATAGCACAAAGAAAGAGGAACTCCTTGAAAGAGGCCAGTTAGTGTAGAGGCCAAATGCCTTAAAAATAGCAGTAGCTCCAGAGGGATTTACTACTATTAAATATCTTCATGAAAAGTTTAAACTGTGTGTAAGTATACTCTCTTTATCCAACTGGCCAATCATCCAGTAAATATTAGAACGAAGTTCATTAACACAGGTTAAAATACATTTTTATTTTTTTAGTTTTTCAATTAAGTAGGCTCCACGCCCAATGTGGGGCTTGAACTCGCAACCCTGAAATCAAGAGTTGCATGCTCAATGGACTGAGCCAGCCAGGTGCTCCTTAAAATACATTTTTAATGCTTGAAGAATTGTCCACATAGCTCATATACTGTACTAGATGTAAGAACAGTTGTAGTAAATAACAGTTAATGATTTTGGTGTTCAACTTTAAAATCACAGGTTTAGTATAAGGAAAAATATGTCAGATTGATTTCTACTTCTCTTATTAAATCATGATTTCTTTATGTAAAGTGAATCACTGAAGTGAATTTCAAACTGGAGCACTGTTTTATTTTTTTCCTTCAAGATTTTATTTAAATTCAAGTTGGTTATCATGTAGTGTAGTATTAGTTTCAGGGGTAAATTTAGTGATTCATCACTTGGATATAACAGCCAGTGCTCATTACATCATGTGCCCTTCCTTAATGCCTGTCACCCACTAATCCATCCCCCAGCCCACCTCCCCTCCAGCAACCCTCAGTTTGTTCCCTATAGTTAAGCATCTCTTATTGGTTTGCCTCCCTCTCTGTTTTTATCTTATATTTTTCTTTCCCTTCCCCCTTGTTCATCTTTTTTGTTTCTTAGATTCCACATATGAGTGAAATCGTATTGTATTTGTCTTTCACTGACTGATTTATTTTGCTTAGCATAATACCCTCTAGTTCCATCCACGTTGTTGCAAATTTCATTCTCTTTTATGGCTGAGTAATATTCCATTGCATATACATACCACATTTTATCCATTCATCTGTCAGTGGACATTTGGGCTTTTTCAGTATTTCGGCTGTTGTAGATAGTGCTGCTATAAACACTGGGGTGCATGTGCCCCTTCAAATTACTATTTTTGTATCCTTTGGCTAAATACCTAGTAGTATAATTGCTGGGTTGTAGGGTAGCTCTATTTTTAACTTTTTGAGGAACCTTCATACTGTCCTACAGAGTGGCTGCACCGGTTTGTATTCCCACCAACAATGCAAAGGGTTCCCCTTCCTCTGCATCCTTGCTAATGTCTGTTGTTTCCGAGCTGTTAATTTTAGCCATTCTGACTGGTGTGAGGTGGTATCTCATTGTGATTTTGATTTGTAGTTCCCTAATAATGAGTGATGTTGAGCATTTTTCATGTGTCTATTGGCCATTTATATGTTGTCTTTTGAGAAATGTCTATTCATGTTTTCTGCCAGTTCTTAACTGGATTTTTTTTTTTTTTTTGAGGGTTGATAAGTTGAGTTTGATAAGTTCTTTATAGATTTTGGATACTGGCCCTTTATCTGGTATGTCATTTGCAAATATCTTCTCCCATTCCATTGGTTGCCTTTAATTTTGTTAGTTGTTTCCTTTGCTGTGCAGAAGCTTTTCGTCAGTTTTTCTTTTGTTTTCCCTTGCCTCTGGAGATGTGTCTAGCAAGAAGTTGCTGCGGCTGAGGTTCCAGAGGTTGCAGTCTATGTTCTTTTCTAGGATTTTGATGTTTTCCTATCTCACATTTAGGTCTTGAATTCATTTTGAATTTCTTTTTGTGTATACTGTAAGAAAGTGGTCCAGTTTCATTCTTCTGCATGTTGCTGTCCAGTTTTCCCAACACCATTTGTTGTGAAGAGACTGTTTTTTCCATTGGATATTCTTTACTGCTTTGTCAAAGATCAGTTGACTATAGAGTTGCCGGGAGCACTGTTTTCTAATATTTTTGTAGTTCTTTCACATGCTGTATCTTTTATCTTTCAGAAGACATTAGAATATTGTCTAATATTGACCTCGTAAATTATTTGTCAGTTCTGGAACACAGAAGACATGATTTTTTAATTTTACATGTACATGTTTCTCATAATTGCAAATAAAAAATGTTTACCTTTGGGTTCATTTTTCAGTTTAATGTGATATTTAATGACACCATGAATGTATTTTCTAATTTTTATTTCTGAAACAATTTATGCCAAATTACTCCCTTTCCAATTATGGCCTTTTAATATTCAGCATAAGTTTCAGAACATCCTTGATTATCAGATGTGTAAAATTTTTCAAGTTGGATGCTTTTTAGTAACTCATAAAAATTAGAAATAATATTTAAAAGCTTATATATAACATAGGTTTTATTTGTTTATTTTTTATTTGCTTAAGTCAGTGCTTTTTCAGCCAGGATCGTGCAGTGAACTCACCTGTGGAGTTTTAGAAAAAAATACAAAGCTCAGGCTTCTACTACAACCTATTGGAATAAGTATTTCCTAGGTTAGAATCTGGGCATCTGTGTTTTTAAAAACTTTGCAGCTGATTCTTGTGCGTACATGTGCTTCTCAAAATAGCATTTGCATTTCTCTTTTTTCTATACATCACCATGATAAGTAGTATTTAAAGCAGTTTCAGGGGAGCACCTGTCTGTCTCAGTCAGTAGAGTATGGGACTCTTGACCTCAGGGTTGTAAGTTCGAGCCCCACATTGGGTATAGACATTACTTAAAAATAAAATCTTAAAAAAAATTAAGCAGTGAGGATGTATTTATTATCAATTTTTTTAGTTTTAAAAATAGAATTCTAGCCTGTATTGTTCAGTTTCTTTTATGTAATATGAGGGGATTTCATTGAAGATATCTACACTGACTGTGAATCTATGAGAACAGTTTTATTTTTGGCCTCAAATCCATAGCATATATTGATAATCAATTTTGGAAATAGCTTCTCACTTACCTATAGAAGTGAATACTTTCATAGATGAGTCATAAATTACCTTTTTACTTAATTACCAGTATACCTTCATATATAAAGCTTGGTCAGTTAAAAAAAGATTATGGGCTTTTATTTTTTAAAATTTGTCATGTTATAATGATTGAGGTTCAGTTTGAAGACATTAATTTTTTGTTTGTCAGAGCATCATTCGTTGTGATGAAGATGAAGCTCACGTTGCATCTGTATATTGTACTGTATGTGCAACTCATTTGTGCTCAGAGTGTTCTCAAGTTACTCATTCTACAAAGACATTAGCAAAACACAGACGAGTGCCTCTAGCTGATAAACCTCATGAGAAAACCATGTGCTCCCAGCATCAGGTACATGCCATTGAGTTTGTTTGCTTGGAAGAAGGCTGTCAAACTAGCCCACTTATGTGCTGTGTCTGCAAAGAATATGGAAAACACCAAGGTCACAAGGTATGATTATAATTAGACTGGATGACTCTACCTAGTTTACCAACCTACCATTTATTTCCATTGATTTGGTTCTTTATGCCAAGTAGGGATAGAAGAAAAGTTCAGTAATGAATGAGTTGAACTTGGTAGCATGAAAAGAAACAAGAGATTTAATTTCTGAATATCATAACAAAAACTTCAGAGAGGCCTTATCATTTTCTTCACTGAAAAATAGCTTTCCAGTAGGAAACAAAATTTCTTTGTGTGCATGTTTTCATAATGCACTGGATTGTGTTGACAATATTTATGTCTGTTGATGAACTGCTGTTTATGGTGAAATTATAAAGTGAATCTCTTGGATTCTTTTTTTTTTTTTTGAGGGAGGGAGAGAGGGGGGTGATGGGGGTAGAGGGAGAAGGAGAGAAAATATCTTTTTTTTAAAAAAGGTTTATTTATTTTAGAGAATGAGAGAGAACGTGGTGGGGGAGGGGCAGAGGAAGAGGGAGAAACAAACTTCAGCAGACTCTGTGCTGAGCGTGGAGCCAGAAGCAGGGCTTGATGTGGGGCTTAACTCGGGGCTCGATCCCACGACCCTAAAATCACAACCTGAGCCAAAACTAAGAGTCAGAGGTTTAACGGACTCTGCCATCCAGGCACCCCAAGGAAGAGAGAGAATCTTAAGCAGGCTCTATGCCCAGCCTGATGGGGGGGTGGATCTCACAACCCTGAGATCACAACTTGAGCTGAAATCAAGAGTTGGACGCTTAACCAACTGAGCCACCCAGGCACCCCATCTTGGACTGTTATTAAGCAGTAAATGGACTCCCAAATTCTAAATTGTTTCTTTGGAGGAGATATAGTTTTGGGGTGAAGGTAAATTAGTATTTATTACCTGTGCTTTTTGTAAATGTGTTATAAAAGCCACTTGGCTGATGCTTTTTTATCATTGGAGTGATTTAAGTAGCATTTTATATCATTAGTCAATACTGTGAGTTCTTTTCTATAATTTTGTTGTACTTTAGCATTCAGTACTGGAACCAGAAGCTAACCAAATCCGAGCATCAATTTTAGATATGGCTCACTGCATACGGACCTTCACTGAGGAAATTTCAGATTATTCCAGAAAATTAGTTGGAATCGTTCAGCACATTGAAGGAGGAGAACAAATAGTGGAAGATGGAATTGGAATGGCCCACACAGAACACGTATGGAATTTTTTTCTTCTTTCTTTACCTTCTTACCCTTTTTACTTCTAACCTTTTCATCTTCTTGTATTTAATGAACAATTACATTGTGCTAGTATTACACTAGTCACTGAAAATAAGTTTTTAAAAAAGGCTTTGTATTCATGGAATTTATAATCCATTATAGAAGAAAGCCAGTTTCAAATGTGGTAACTATTTTGTGGGGGAAGTACAGGATGCCTTGGCAGTGCCTAAGAGGGGCATTAATTTAGCTGAGTCAGGGAAAGCTTCCCAGAATACAAGATACTAAACTGAGATTTGCTAAGAAATTTAGTCAGGGAGAAGAGTGGAGTGGGGAGTGAATTGTCCCACTGAGGGAAGCATATGTTAAATGCCTGGAAGTGAGAATTGGATACATTATTGAAACAACTCAGTTCACTACACTTGGATCTTTGAGTATTGGATGGGGCATAGCAAGAAAAAATGTTGGAGTGAAGGGCCAAATTGTGCAGGATCTTTTTAGCTATGTGAAAGAGTTTAGACTTTATCACAAGAGCAGTGATGAGCAATTGAAAATTTAGCATAGGAATAGAATAATCAGATTTGCATTTAGAAAGGTAGCTCTTCAATGTAGAAAATGAATTGGAAGTAGGAAAACCCATTAATAGGAGGTTGCTGAAATTATCTGGTTAAGAGTTGTTTATGGCCTATAATACTACAGTAGTGAGAATGGAGAGAGGTAGATGGGCTTGAGATTTTAGAGTAGTATAGAGTAGGTAGGTCTTAGTGATTGATTGGTAATATTGATTGCATAAGTAACTTGAAGGGTCAGGCATGATGCCTGAATTTCTATCTTGCCCAAGTGATTGGATGGTGATATCATGCATTAATGGGGGAAGTGGAAGAATTTTGGGAGGGATAATGGGACCAAGGTAATAAGTTTAGTTAAGATACTGAATTTATTATGTCTGTGAAATAATAAGGAAAATATCCTTCAGTGAACTGAAGAGTAAGTGGGTTTTGGGAAGTGAGTGTGTTTAACTTTTAAGAAGTTTCACTGTAAAGAGAAGGAAAGAAATAAGGGGATAGTTATAGCCTTGTTTTTAAAAATTGAATTGTGGAGGAGAAAGGAATATTTTCAGATGGGAATATACAGGAACATACAAAAATATAATGTTTTGCTTTGGTAATCAAACAAATTTAAAGCTAAGTCATTGGGGAATAATGCTAGTACTGCTTTGTCAAATATAGTAGCCATTACCCACATATGGCTATTTAAGTTTAAATTATTTAAAAATCAAAACAGAAAATTTGGTTTTTCAGTTTCACTAGCTGTATTTCAAGTATATTCAAGTACATATAGCTAGTGGCTACCATAATGGACCACACAGATACAGAACGTATCCATCATCACAGAAGGCTCTATTGGACATTTTGTGCTAGAGTGAAAATATTTTATTCAGTGAATATTTACTGAACATATATAGGAGCTAGACACTCTTTTAGCATTGTTCTAGCTAAGGAGATAACTGCTGTATAAGTCAAAAACCTCTGCCTTTACAGTTTATATTCTAATATGGGAAAAGGGTCAATACTTACGGCAAAAGTATGTTAGGTGCTTTGGAGAATAACAAGAGAAAGGGAGTGTGCACTTTTATATGGGGTGTTCGTGGATAGACTCCCTGAAAAAGGAACATTGAGCAAAGAGGTAAAGCAGATGAGAAAGGGAACTATGCTAATATTTGGGGGAAAGGCATTCCAGGCAGAGAGAAGAGCAAGTGCAAAGGTCCTGAGGTACCTGGTGCACTTAAGAAACTGTGGAGTGCTCACTAAGTAGCACGTATACGAAAATTGGAATGATACAGCAAAGATCTTTAACATGGTGCCTGTGTGAGGATGATTTGCAAATTTGTGAAGTGTTCCATATTTTTAGGGATTAAGAGGTACAGGCTTCCAGTTATAAAATAAATAAGTCACAGAAATGAAAAGTACAGCATAGGGAGGAATATAGTCAATAATATTGTAATAAGGTTGTATGGTGACAGATGGTGACTGTACTTATTGTGGTGAGCACTGAGTAATGTGTAGAATTGTCAGATCACTATGTTGTATACCTGGAACTAATATAACATTGTACGTCAACCAAACTTTGATAAAAACAAACAAAACACTGTGGAGAGGCTAAATGCAGGTAGAGTAGGATGACAGAGTGTAGCAGGATTTGAGATCAGAAAAGGTCTTATGAGGTACTTGCTCTTCTTTCTGTCAGGAATGCTCTTCTTCAAGATACTGATGTGGTTTCCACTCTTACCTTCTTCAGGTCTTTACTCAGATGTCACTTTCTCAGGGCGTCTGTCCTTGAACACCCCACATAAAGGATTTTGGTATTTACTCTGAGTGGAATGGGAAACCATTGGAGAATTTGGGGCAAAAGAATAATTGTTTCTGACTTAACGTTTTAAAAAGGATCGGTCTGGCTGCTGGGTGGGGAATACGCTGTAGAGGGCAGGAGTGATCTAGAGAGACCAATTAGAAGACTATTGTAATAATCAGGTGAGAGATGGTAATGTCATAGATCAGGTTGGTGGACGGGGAGGTGGTGAGGCTTGATCAGATTTTGGATATACTTTGAAGTCAGCAGAATTTTCTGAGGGACTAGTTATGGAATATGAAAGAGAAGTATTAAGGGTGACTCCAGTTTTTTTTTAGCTTGAACAGCATGGAGGATAGCATTACCATTTACTGAGAAGGAAGGAAACTAGGTTTGGCCGTGGGAGAGACCAGAGAGTAGGTATTCCATTTTGCTTCAGATGTCACTTAAACAGTTGGATGTCCAAAGGCTGCGGTTAAGGAGAAAGATCAAGTGTTGAGATAGCAATTTTGGAATTTTTAAGAATATAGATGATATTTAAATTTTCATTAATTCACATATAAAATCTTTGTTATGGTTAAAGTTGTTTTAAACTAATTTTAATTTCCTTAGGTACCAGGTACTGCAGAGAATGCCCGGTCATGTGTCCGAGCTTATTTTTCTGATCTACATGAAACTTTGTGTCGTCAAGAAGAAATGGCTCTAAGTGTTGTTGATGCTCATGTTCGAGAAAAACTGATTTGGCTCAGGCAGCAACAAGAAGATATGACTATTTTATTGTCCCAGGTTTCAACAGCCTGTCTCCATTGTGAAAAGACTTTGCAACAGGTAGGTAGTTTAAACATGGTTAGGACATACTTTAAGAAGGAGGGTTTATAAGGTTAAGCAGATAATTACCAGATAATTACCACTAGTGTATTTTATTGATAAATATTTTCATATTATTACTATACATTACTGCATGCATTAACGTTGTGCTCAGGACGTGTTCTCTAACCTTGAATTGCTCCACCGACCATGTCAGTGTCCTCTCCTTCATGTGCCCTTCACACCATAAAACCATGAGTTCTGGAAGCTTTTTATGTCTTGTCATTCTTCAGTCATGCCAAGCCCTTTAACTCTCCTTTGCTAAGCATGTACTGTTCTGTTTGCTTGGTGGGCTTATATCTCCCTTTTCTGATAGTGGAAATCCTTCTTCAAAGTCTAGCTCAAATGTTTGCTATTCTTTAAAACTATCTCTTCCTTGCTGTTTTCTTGGGTGCCTCTCTAGAATGTACTACCTATCTCTGCTCTAATTCATTGGTTTTTAACTTTGATGTCACAGTAATCTTTTTTTTTTTTTTAAGATTTTATTTATTTGAGAGAGAGGGTGTGTGTGTGAGCAAGAGTGAGCACAAGCAGGGTGGAAGGGCCGAGGGAGAGGGAGAAGCAGGCTCTCTGCTGAGCAGGGAGCCCGATGTGGACTTGATCCCAGGACCCTGAGATCTTGACTTGAGCTGAAGGCAGACGCTTAACAGACTGAGCCACTCAGGCTCCCTAGCCTATGTTTTTTGATGATTGAGGTGTCATAAGCAATTTGTTTTACCCAGTTTTCAAATGATATACTTTTAAAATAAATTAGATTTAAGATTATTTTGCCAAAAATGTCAGTCTTACTCATTTCTGTTTGGATCTGCTCTCAGGAGTGGGTGATGTAAGGGTCATTATTGCCCTAGGAATTCCCAGTAAGCTGTAGTGTATCTCATCTTTACTGACATATTACTAGTAAATATGTTGATTGCAAATCATTGTAGAGCTAAACTTACTACTGTTGTAGAGCTTTTTCTCTTAAATAACTGATTAGACTTATATGAATGTGGCCAGGCTATAAATACAACAGTCTTGAGCTATTGTTTAGCCCTTATCACACTGAATTGTAGTATGTATATGCCATTTATAAAGTTGTCTTTGAGCTTCAGTCCTATTCTTCTTTCCTCTGCTCTGTGATTTTTGGGACCGAAACGCTACTAACCACATATCTGCTTTACCAGCTGGCTTCTTGTTTAGGCTCTACTAACAGGAGACAGGAGAGGAAGCTGGAAAGTAGAGGTGGTTTCCTTGGGGTTCCCATTTGCTTGGGGTTCCTGTGAATTTCACTGCTCACATGAGGAGACCACTTTCCTTAGAGAGCTGAGTTTAGGCTCCATGGGGGCCTTCCTGTAAGGTTCTAAATTTTAATTATTCTAGCATGTGCCTTTTATTCTCCCAGCCCTGGTGATAGCTGTTCCCTACAGTTGCTTTCCTCATGATACCTCAGAGTTCTTTTTACCCTTTCTGTTACCTAGTTAATAACTACACCTAGTTAACAATTCTTCATATGAAATTCTTTCTGCTCACATAACTGGTATGGTTATTCTCTCCTGATTTGAACCTGAATGATATAATATGCATTGTTTATCCTTCTAGATGTTGACTGGATGCATCTTGTTCATCTTTGTGTCTGGATAGAAAGAGCTTAATAAATACTTGTTCAGCTCATGATGGGTAATCAAGCTACACAGCAAAGTCAGAAAGGGATTATGTCTACATCCCATTTGCTTGAATACTTTAAAGCATTTTTATATTTATTATTTTAAAAAGTATGCTCATAGTTACTGAAATATTTAGAGGTATTTTAGAGTTTCTGAAGCTTTTCATCAGAGTGATTGCTAATTGTTAATGATATGATATCATCTCACTGTCTTAATGCAAATGAAATTAGGGTCTTACTAGTCATTCTTCATATCAACTTTAAAAAAAACTTTTTTTAAAGTTTTATTTATTTAAGTAATCTTTATACCCATCATGGGGCTTGAACTCACAACCCTGAGATCAAGAGTCACATGCTCTTCCAACTGAGCCAGGCAAGCGTCCAAACTTTTACTTTGATTTACGGCCATAGAACCGTAACCCCAACCAATATTCTTTTTTTCTTTTTTAAGATTTTATTTCTTTATTTGAGAGAGAGTGTGTGAGAGAAGGAGCAGGGAGAGAGGGAGAAGCAGACTCCCCACCAAGCAGGGAGCCTGACTTGGGGCTTGATCCCGGGACTCCAGGATCATGACCGGAGCTGAAGACAGATGCTCAACTGACTGAGCCACCCAGACCCCCCCCCCAATATTCTTAAAAGTTCTTGCCACAGATATAATTAAACAGAGAAATAGATAGAACATCACACATTTATTACCAATTTTGAGAACAAAGCTTAATCATCCTTCCCCTCCAAAAAAATGAGGCATCATCTAAGTCCAAGGCATGATACTAAATGGTGAGGATTTGTCTATTCATTTAGCAAATATGTTTTGAGTGCCTATCATGTGCTACGTACATTCTAGATACATGGGCTATCTTGGTAAACAAAACAAACAAAAAGCTATAATCTTGTGGAATTAGCATTCTAGCAAGGAGAAGATAGACAATAAACCACAACCATATCTAAATAAGTAAATTATACAGCATGTTAAAAAGTGGTAAGAACTAAGGACAGAAAAAAAAAAAAATGAGGGTCCGGCAGACTGCATTATTAAATGGTCAGGGTAAGCATCATTAAGAGAAGATGAGATTTGAGCAAAGCCTCAAAAAGGAAGAAGGTGAAGGAATTTGTTCACGCTGTAATGTGGGGAAGAATAGTCCAGCTGAGGAAACGGATCAGAGCAAAAACCCTAAGGCAGCCTGGTGGTGTATTTGAAGAACAGCAAAAGAAGCCACTGGGTGGAACGGAGTAAGTAAAGGAAAGGGTAATAGAAGCTGAAATCTGGAAGTAATAGGGAATTATCTGTAAGGAAGGCTTTGTGGGTCGCTAGAAGGACTTCAGCTTTTATTGATTGAAATGGAGAAGCCATTGTGAAATTTTGACAAGAATGGCTTATCTTACTTAAAAAGATGACTTTGATGTGTAAAAAATAGATAGAAGGAGAGCCAAGATGGAAGGAAGGGGTTAAAGGAAAGAAGGAGTTTGGAGGCTGTTGTAGAATCCCACATGAGAGAGAAAGTGGCTTGGCTAGTAGGAGTGAGAGGTGTCCAGATTCTGGGTATCCAGTAGGATTCATTTGTATGTGGGGCCTGAGAGAGTAGAAGGCAAGAATTTCAGGGACAGCTGGAACAACATGCAAATAATAAGCAAAGTTTATTAGTTCATAATCAACTAAAGTAAATATGCAAAGTGAGCAAAAATTGTTAACACCACTGCTCTCATGGAGCTTACATATTGTTAGGAGACCTCTGTCTTATGAAGAATATATTGGTATGTATGTAGAATATCTCTGGATTAGTATTTGAGAAACTAGAAAGTGCTAGACTTTGAAGAGAGAGTCTGGACATCTAGAAGGCAAGGGAGGCTTTTCAATTTGACCTTTAGTCAATTTTTTTAAAAACAAGTACACATATATCTTAGATTTTTTTTTTAAAGTATAACGTACATACAATGTGCATAAGTGTTCAGATGGCTGAATTTTCAGACTGGACATTACTGTGTAACTAGCACCCAGATCGAGTAACAGAACATTACCAGCACCCCTAGAAACCCCTCAGACTCCCTTCTGATAACTACTGCTTTCCCCTCAGGGTAAACCACTATCCTGACTTCTAACACATATCTTATTTTTGTCTCTTTTGGTAATTAATAAAAATGGAATCATACAGTATGAAGTCTTCTTGTCATTTCTTCTTTTACTTGACATTATGTTTGTGAAATTCATATCATCAGGTGTAATCGTGGCTCGTTCTCATGGTGGTATAGTCTTGCCTTTCTGAATATGCCACAATTTACCCATTTTTCTATTGAAAGCTCTTTAATTATTTATTAATGCCCAATTATTATCCTAGTCAAATTTACATTTAAGCTAACTTTGAATACTGTAATGTTAAATGAATTTTTCTTGATTTTTGGTGATAACTCTTTTTTTCTTTCTTCCTGTAACAAGTTTACTGGAAAACTATATTCTCTTTTCTAGGATGATTGTAGAGTTGTTTTGGCAAAACAGGAAATTACAAGGTTACTGGAAACATTGCAAAAACAGCAGCAGCAGTTTACAGAGGTTGCAGATCACATTCAGTTGGATGCCAGTATCCCTGTCACTTTTACAAAGGTAACGTACAGTATTTCATTTTTAGGTATAGCTTCTGGTAAATCATAACTGTTTTACATTCCATGATAGTCAGCTTGAAGAGACAACTAAGAAATTCATAGTTTTTTTCTGAAAAAAACTTTCATCAGTGGAAAAATAGGAAGTGGTATAATGAATCTCCATGTACCTGTCACCCACTTTAACAATTAAAAACTTTATTTCATCTATCCTTTTCCCCATTCCCCTTTCTACCTGCAGTCTCTCAGGTTATTTTGGAACAAATCCCAGCATATCATTTCATCTATGAAATATTGTTGTGTGTATTTGTAAAAGGTAAGGACTATTTAAAAAAATCAAAATATTGTTATCAGCCTAAAAAATTTATTAATGAATCTCTAATATTAACCATTATCCAATTAGTTATTCAAATTTCCCAGATGGCTAAAAAATTTTTTTATTTCTGGAAACAGAATCCAATCAAATAAGGCCTGTACTTGCCATTTGGTTGATATGTTTTGGTCTCTTTTAAAATGAATTGCCCCTGGGGCGCCTGGGTGGAGCAGTCCTTAAGCGTCTGCCTTCCGCTCAGGGCGTGATCCCAGCGTTCTGGGATCGAGCCCCACATCAGGCTTCTCCGCTAGGAGCCTGCTTCTTCCTCTCCCACTCCCCCTGCTTGTGTTCCCTCTCTCGCTGGCTATCACTCTCTGTCAAATTAATAAATAAAATCTTTAAAAAAAAATAAAATAAAAAAATAAAATGAATTGCCTCTAATTTAAAAGGTTCATTTGTTTCATTTTACTTTCCCTTTTTAGGGTCTGTTTTTTTAGAACTTAATCTTACTTTATAATTCTGTGAAACAATCACATGGTCCAGAGTCAAATCTACAAATCAGGGTTCATTTAGAGAAGTTTAGCTTCTATCCCTAAACCCTCCACGCTTTTCCTCCTTTCTCCATAGAAAACCATCAAGAATTTTTTCTTAGTTTTATTCATCATTTAAAAAATATAGAGAAATACATTTATTTATATATTTGTATGTACACTCATCACATTTAGTTCTTTTCATATAAGTGTACTGCCTGGAGATTACTCCATAGCAGTATTCATTGTGCAGATATACTACATTTGTGTGTGTGTGGTAAAAAACATCAAAGTTACCATCTTAACCTTTTTTTTGAAAGAGAAGGTGAGCATTGGGGGAGGGGAGGAGCAGAGGGAGAGAGAAAATCTCATGCCGGCTCCATGCTCACCGTGGAAGGAGCCCGATGCAGGGATTGATTTCATGACCCTGAGATCATGACCTGAGCCAAAATCAAAGAGTCGGACCCTTAACTGACTAAACCACCCAGGCATCCCTGATCTTAACCATTTTAACTATATTCACATTCAGTATACCTCCAGAATTTTGCATTTTGAAAAACTGAACTTCCATACCGTATAAACAGTAAGTCCCCTTTCCCCGCCCTCCCCCACCTCCTGGTACCATTCTACTTTCTGTTTCTTTGAATTTGAGCATTCTAAATACCTTATATAAGTGGAGCCATATAGTCAGTATTTGTCTTTATATGATTGGCTGATCTCAATTAGTATATCCTCATGTGACAAACCTTTCTTCTGTTTTAAGGCTAAATAATATTGCATTGTTTGTATATACCACATTTTGTTTATACTTTCATCCATTGATGGACATTGGGCTGTTTCCACATCTTGGCTATTATGAATAGTGTAGCTGTGAACATGGGTGTACACATATCTCTCTGAGACCTTGCTTTCATCTCTTTTGGTTATATATCTGGAAGTGAGATTACTGGATATGGTAGTTCTATTTTTATTTTTTTGAGGAAATGTTGTATTGGTTTCCATAGTGGTTGTAGTATATTGTAATTCCCACCAACAGTGCACAAGGCTTGCAATTTCTTCACATTTTAATCAACGCGTTAATTTTTGTTTGTTTGTTTGCTTTAGATAGTAGCCATCCTGAGAGTTGTGAGGTGATACCTCATTGTGGTTTTGATTTGTTTCTGTGATGATTAATGAAGTTGAACCTCATTTCAGATGCTTATTTGCTAGTTTATATCTTCTTTGGAGAAATTTTGTACAAGTCCTTTGCCTCTTTTTTAATTGAGTTATTTGATATTTTTTGTTGAGCTATAGGAGTTCTTTATATATTCTGGAAGGGAATCCACTCTTAAATATATGATTTGCAAATACTTAGTCCCATTTTGTAGGCTGCTTCTTCACTTTGTTGATAGTATCCTTTGATTCACAAAAGTTTAAGATTGATATGGTCCCATTTGTCTACTTTTGCTTTTGTCAATGTGTTTTCGGTGATAACAAAAAAACAAAAAAAAAATCACTTGCCAAATCCATTGTCATGAAGATTTTGCACTATGTTTTCTTCTAACAAGAGTTTTATAGTTTTGGGTCCCATTTTGGAACTTTTTCCATATATTTAAAATCCAAATATTTGTAATTGTTATATGTTATTTGTAAATCTACTTTACTATCAATATATAAAATCTCTTTTGTCTCATTCTAGGATAGCCACCCCTGCTCTCTTTTGAGTATGATTTACACGGAATATCTTTTTCTTTTCCTTCACTTACAGCCTTCTTGTGTCCTTAGATGTGTAGTGAGTCTCTTATAGACAGCATATTGTTAGTTCTCGTTTTTTTTTATCCATTTAGTCATACTGTGTCTTTTCATTGGGGAATTAAGCCCATTTATCTTTCAAGTAATTATTAATAGGTAAGAACTTGTTACTACCATTCGGTTCATTGTTTTTTGCATATCTTATAGCTTTTTTGTCTTTCCTTTTGTCTTACTGCCTTCTGTGTCTCAGTGATTTTTTTATAGTGTCATGGTTTGATTCTGTATTCATTTCCTTTTGTGTGTATTCTGTGGATTTTTGTGTTTACCATTGGTATTACAAAGAACATCTTGTTACAACATTCTTTTGGAAAGTGATAACAATTTAACTTCTTTTGCATATAAACCCTCTATTCTTTTATAGCTCCACCCCCCCATACTTTGTTATTGATGTCACAAATTACATCTTTGTACATTGTGTACCTGTTACCACAGGCTTATAGTTTTTTTTTAATGTTCGTTATTTCAGTTTTCTAAGGAATTAGATTAATGCAACGAAATTGTAATAGTACGGGTTGCTATTTGTCCATGGAATCAGAGGAATGAATAGGAGATGAAATAATTAACAAAGGTATTATAAATAAAAGTATAAATGCTAATACTTTTTAACTCCATATCAAAATAAGAAGATTTAAATTTTTAAAAATTACAGGACAATAGAGTTCACATTGGACCAAAAATGGAAATTCGAGTTGTTACATTAGGATTAGATGGTGCTGGAAAAACTACTATTTTGTTTAAGTTAAAACAGGATGAATTCATGCAGCCTATTCCAACAATTGGTAAGTATAAGTACTGCTTTTTACTTTAATGTTAGATGTTTTAGAGACAAACCCTAGCTTACAGCTGAGTTCTTGGGGATCTTATTTTATGTCAGTATGGCATTGTGGTGGGCTCTTTACTGGCTCTAAGACACTAACATGTCTGAGAAAAAAATGCAAGGTTGAGGGCTGTGGGACTGAAATGTGGATGGTGGGATATTAAGAAGGAACAGTGTTGGTGGGACAGTTGGAAGGATTAAAGGATTGGTGAGGGTTAGGGTGAAGGAGTGGTAGTGGTAGTGGTGCAACACTGTTAGGTATTTGAGTTTCAGGATCTAAGGATCCTGGTGGGGGTTTAGAGGGCTAATAGCTGTTAAAGGTATATATTCCCCGTGTAGGTTTATTAGGAGTGGAGTTGGTTGGGCAGCAGTAGATACTGCTGTATGAAAGTAATTTGTATTATCATAATTCTAAACAGTGGGTCACCTGTGTTTGGTATGTTACTTATTATAAATATAAGTTCAGTATTAAAGTAACTTTTTTTTAAAAAAAACAGGTTTTAATGTGGAAACTGTAGAATATAAAAATCTAAAGTTCACTATTTGGGATGTAGGTGGAAAACACAAATTAAGACCATTGTGGAAACATTATTACCTCAATACCCAAGGTAAGAGTGAAAAACATTTTAATTTTTCAGAATTTTAGGATGCCAGTTTTCTGTGGAATTAACTAGTGAAGCTTATTTTATTAAAAACATTAAGGTGGAAAGACTGGGTTATGTACTTTGGTTTATGTCATGGAAAAATCATAATTATAGCTTAAAACCATACTTACCTTTTATATGTAGGCAGTTAAGAGTACATACCGCTTGCTGCTCTTAACAGTTAAAGTACATTATCACTATTCATATGAGTGTGATCACTGACAATATTGTGATGAAGGGTAGAATTGTTGGTGTATGTTTCTGCTGTTCTCTTCAATTCAGTAAAATATTTATCTCATTATAATCTCTCAGTAGCTCCAGAAGAACCTGCAGTGGTTTGCTTTTGGCCAAACTGTATTTTATCACACATTCCACCCAGCATTTATTTATATTTAGGCCCCGTTCTATGCTTTTGCCTATACCCAACATGAAACTTATGTTCATGCCACATGTTTCATATATATCATACTTTCCACCTAGCAGATAAACTAGATAATTATTTTTACATTGGGATTTTTGATACAGTGATTAATAGGAAAAAATGGGATTTTGAACATGAGGAATGGTCGAAAGTCATGATGTTTAGCTACCATAAGGTAGCTAGAAAGATTTCAAAAGAGAATTCAGTAGATACTTGTGAAGTTTCTGCTATGTATTTTGAGTACAGTATATGTGGAAAGTGCTGTGCTAGGCACCTAGAGAGAATACTTCGGAGAGATAAAGATGGTGATTTATTTAGATTATTTTTTGGCAAAGGAAGTAGTAATTAAAGAACAAGTAGCATCATAGGCCACAAAAGAAGTCTCAACAAATTTAAAAAGATCAACGCATCTTTTCTTTACTTTTTTTTTTTTTTAAAAGACTTATTTACTTAGAGAGTGTGAGTGAGGGAGGAGCAGAAGGAGAGGGAGAGGGAAAGAGAGAATCTCAAGCAGACTCCCTGCGGAGCCCCATGGGGGGCTCAACCCCATGTTCCTGAGATCATGACCTGAGCTGAAATCAAGAGTCAAGACATTTAATCAACTGAGCCACCCAGGAGCCCCTCAATGCATCTTTTCAGACCACAATGCTAAGACACTAGAAGTCGTCCACAGGAAAAAATATGGAAAGACTGCAAATACGTGGGGGTTAAATAACATGCTACTAAACAATGAATGGGTTAACCTAAAAAATCAAAGAAGAAATCAAAAAGTACATGGAAACAAATGAAAATGAAAACACAGTGGTTCAAAACCTTGGGATGCAGCAAAAGCTGTTCTAAGAGGGAACTTTATGGCAATACAGGCCTACCTCAAGAAGCAAGAAAAATCTCAAAACAATTTAACCTTACACATAAAGGAGGTAGGAAAAGAACAAAAAAACACAGCCCAAAACCAGTAGAAGGAAAGAAATAATTAGATTAGAGCAGAAATAAATGATACAGAAACTAAAAAAAAAAAAAAAAAAAAAAATAGAACAGATCAGTGAAACCAGGAGCTGGTTCTTTGGAAAAAAATCAATAAAATTGATAAACCCCTAGCCAGACCTATCAAGAAAGAAAGAGAAAGAAAACAAATAAATAAAATCACAAATGAGAGAAAAGGAATAACAACAAAAAACCACAGAAATACAATTATAAGAGAATATTATGAAAAACTATATGCCAAAAAATTGGACAACCTAGAAGAAATGGATAAATTCCTAGAAATACAAACTACTAAAACTGAAACAAGAAGAAATAGAAAATATGAACAGTCCAATTACCAGCAAAGCAATTGACTCAGTAATCAAAAAATTCCCAATAAACAGGGATGCCTGGGTGGCTCAGTCAGTTAAGTGTCTCCCTTCGACTCAGGTCATGATCTAGGGGTTCCGGGATCTAGCCTTGCATCCGGCTCCTGCTCAGTGGGTAGTCTGCTTCTCCTTCTCCATCTGCCCTTCCCCACTGCTTGTGCTCTCTCTCTTAAAAACAAAACAAAACAAAACCAAACCAAAAAACCCCAAAAAACTCCCAACAAACAAAAGTCCAGGATCAGATGGCTTCACAGGTGAATTCTACCAAATATTTAGAGAAGAGTTAATACCCATTCTTCTCAACTATTCTAAAAAATAGAAAAGGAAGGAAAACTTCCAAATTCATTCTATGAGGCCAGCATTATCCTGATATCAAAACATGATAGATACCACAAAAAAGAGAACTACAGGCCAATCTCTCTGAACAAAGATGCAAAAATCGTCAATAAAATACTAGCAAACTGAATCCAATGATATAAAAAAAATCATTCCCCATGACCAAGTAGGATTTATTCCTGGGTTGCAAATCAGTCAGCATGATACATCAATAAGAGAAAGGATAAGAATTATATGATCATTTCAATAGATGCAAAAAAAAAAAAAAGCATTTAACAAAGTATAACATCTATTTATGTTAAAAACCCTCCACAAAGTAGGTTTAGAGGGAACATACCTCAACATAATGAAGATCATCTACGAAAAACCCACACCTAACATCAGGGAAAACCTGAGAGCCTTCCCCCTAAGGTCAGGAACAAGACAAGGATGTCCACTCTCACCACTTTTATTCAACATAGTCCTGGAAGGGCTAGCCACAGCAATCAGACAAAAAAAGAAAAGGAATCCAAATTGGCAAGAAGAAGTAAAACTTTCACTATTTGCAGGTGACATGATACTATATTGTGTGTGTATGTATGTGTATATATGTGTGCATATATGTGTGTGTGTGATTATATGTATATATAAAGCCTGAAAGACTCCACCAAAAACTGTTAGAACAGATAAATGAAGTCAGTAAAGTCATAGGATACAAAGTCAATTTACAGAATTCTGTTGCATTTCTATACACCAATAATAAAGCAGCCAAAAGAGAAGTTAATAATCCCATTTACAATTGCACCCAAAATAATAAGATACCTTGGTGTAAACCTAACCAAAGAGATAAAAGACCTGTACTCTGAAATCTATAAAACACCGATGAAACAAATTTAAGGGGATACAAAAAAAATGGAAACACATTCCTTGTTCATGGATTGAAAGAACAAATATGGGGCGCCTGGGTGGCTCACATGGTTGAGTGTCTGCCTTCGGCTCAGGTCATGATCTTCAGGTCCCGGGGTCAAGGTTCACGTTGGGCTCCCAGCTCAGTGGGGAGACTGCTTCTCCCTTTCCCTCTTCCTCTCCCCCTGCTTGTGCTCTGTCTCTCTCTCAAATGAATAATAAGGTCTTAAAAAAAAAGAAACTTTAAAAAAAATGAAAGAACAAATATTGTTAAAATGTACTACCTAAAGCAGTCTACACATCTAATGCAATTCCTATCAAAATACCAACAGCATTTCTCACAGAGCTAGAACAAACAATCCTAAGAAGACCCCGAATAGGCAAAGCAATCTTGAAAAAGAAAAGCAAAGCTGGAAGCATCACAGTTCTGGACTTCCAAGTTAACTTACAAAGCTGTAGTAATCAAAACAGTATGGTACTGGCACAAAAATAAACATAAAGATCAATAGAATAGAATGGAAAACCTAGAAATAAACCCACAATTATATGGTCAGTTAATCTTTGATAAAGCAGGAAAGAATATCCAATTGGAAAACGACAGTCTCTTTAACAAATGGTGTTGGGAAAACTGGATAGCGATGTGTAAAAAAATGAAACTGGACCACTTTCTTACACGATACATGAAATAAATTCAAAATGGATTAAAGATCTAAATGTTAGACCTGCAGCCGTAAAAATCCTAGAAAAGAGCACAGGTAATAATTTCTCTAACATTAGCCTAGCAACTTTTTTCTAGATAGGTCCTTTGGGGCAAGCAAAACAAAAGGAAAAATAAACTACTGGGACTACATCAAAATAAAAAGCTTCTAGACAGCGAAGGAAACAATCAACAAAACTAAAAGGCAACCTATGGAATGGGAAAAGATAGTTGCAAATGACATATCCAATAAAGGGTTAGTATCCAAAATACATAAAGAACTTTCAGAACACAAGAGCCAAAAACCAAATAATCCGATTAAAAAATGGGCAGAAGACACGAATAGATATTTCTTCAAAGAAGACATCCAGATGGCCAATAGGCACATGAAAAGATGCTCATCATCACTTTCCGTCAGGAAAATGCAGATCAAAACTGCCAGTCAGAATAAAGTCAACAACATAAGAAATAACAGATTTTGGTGAGGATGTAGAAAAAAAGGAACCCTCTTCCAGTATTGCTGGGAATGCAAACTGTTGCAGCCACTCTGGAAAACATTATGAAGGTTTCTCAAAAAGTTAGGATTAGCACTACCCTATGATCCAGCAATTGGATTACTAGGTATTTACCCAAAGAATACAAAAACATTAATTCAGAGGGATACATGCACCCTGATGTTTATAACAGCATTATCAACAATAGCCAAGTTATGGAAACAGCTTAAGTATCCATAGATTGATGAATGGGTAAAGAAGTTGTGGTATATATCGATAATGGGATATTACTCATCCAGAAAAAGAATGAAATCTTGCCATTTGCAATAACATGGATGGAGCTAGAGAGTATAATGTTAGATGAAATAAGTCAGAGAGAGACAAAGACCATATGGCTTCACTCATGTGGAATTTAAGAAACAAATGAGCAAAGGGGGGCAAAAAAGAACACAGACACAGACTCTTAACTATAGAGAACAAACTGATGGTAACCATAGGGGAGTTAGATGGGGGGACAGGTGAAAAAGGTAATGGGGATTAAGGAGTGCACTTGTCAAGATGAGCATCAGACAATTAAAATAAAAATTTAAAGAAAAAGGAACAAGTGGCATCGTTATGCAAATCATGAGAGGTATATTCTCATTAAGAAAAATATTAATTCACATACACAGCATTTTGTGTTTGATGGAACAAGGGTTGTAAATCCTGTTATAGATGGGGAAGTGAAGAGGTGAAAAGTTAGGTGAACTACTTGAGGTCATACTATTAAGTATTGCTAGATTCTCTTACAGTAGGCAGCCTTTCTATGAAAAACATAATAGTAGACTAACCATAATAAAATAATGAGAGCATTAAAATATTTGGTCCATTTACTGAAAGTTAACAAATGACTAATTCAATTTTTTTTTGTTTTTTGTTTTGGTAGCTGTTGTATTTGTTGTTGATAGCAGTCATAGAGACAGAGTTAGTGAAGCACATAGTGAACTTGCAAAGTTGTTAACGGAAAAAGAACTCCGAGATGCTTTGCTCCTGATTTTTGCTAACAAACAGGTAACACGTTTGTATTTCAGAATACTTATTTAGTAGTTTTGTGCATTCTATCATAAGGTAACATAAGGTAATTTCAAAACTGATAATTCTATAGATACTTAAGAAGTTTGTGCTGAGTATTTTAAATACAATATTTATAGAAAGTGCTCTACTGTGTACCTTGGAGTATAGAGAAAGAAATAAGGTGATTGATGCTTACCAGAAACTCCTATATATGTTTGTAAACATGTAAGTGACTGTATATGAGATTCTAATACATAGAAAACTGGTAAGTAACTTCAATAATACTAACAACGTGTCATGGAAAATTAAGAGTAGTTCTAAAGGTGGCATCTTATAAAAGATGTGTAAAAAGTGGGATTTGAGTTGGAATTATGATAAGAGTTGAAATTATGGATAGGACTTTGAGTCAGTATGTGAAAGAAAGAACACTGTAGGAAGAGAAAATAAAAGCATGAGTGTTTTAGGAAGCATCAGCAGATCAGCAGTAGAGGATGAAGAAAATCTAGAATAACAGGTGAGGTCTAGACTAAGAAATTTAGGGTTTTATTCTATGACAAAGGAAAACCATCAAATGGTTTTTGGACTCATATCTGTGTTTTAAGACTATAATCTGGGGGTAGGATACAGAATTAATCAGGGGGAAGGGACTAGAGACAGGCAGATGCAGTAAATTACTGTAGTAATTCAAGTGAAGAGAGTTAACAAGATCCTGAATTAAAGGAATAGAAGGGTGGAAGCAGATTGAAAAGAGTTTATGAAGGTAGATTTGTTAGAATTTGGTGTCCGGATGGGGTGGGTAAAGGACAGGGAGAAGCTACCTATTCCTAGATCTTGAGCCTATGCTTCTAGGAGAATGAGAATGCTTTTCAGTGCAGTAGAGGGGCTAAGATGTCATAAAAAGGAAGGGTAGGATGAAGAATAAAGGATTTCCCTCTTAATAAAAAATCAAAGGCAAACTACTAAGAACAGATACACTTTGCTTACTTACTGAAAAAGACACGCAGATAAGGCAAAGTGAAATACCATTTTCCATTTAAATTGTTAAAGATAAAAATGTCTCATAATCTTCAGACTCACATATACTGTTGGTGTGGTTATTAAACAAACATTTTCTTGGAGGGCAATTTGGCAGTACCAGACCTATCAAAATTTTAGATGCATATACTCTTGTACCCTACAGTTCTACCTCTAGTAATGTGTTGTGCATAGAGATATCCTAAGGTTATCCTGCTGATAATGTTGCAAATGAATGTAGTAAAAAATATGTTACATATGTATATGTATGTATTTGTAATAGCACATAAACAGAACCTCAATCTAAATTTTAAGTATAGGACTGGTT
The DNA here is from genome assembly GCF_023065955.2 of Ursus arctos. NCBI lineage: Eukaryota > Metazoa > Chordata > Mammalia > Carnivora > Ursidae > Ursus > Ursus arctos. The sequence continues at coordinate 53,057,811 of NW_026623067.1, read as the reverse complement.
AAGAAAATTATGTTGCACCTGCATCCTGGAATGCAATTCAGATGTTAAAAATAATGTAGAAGGTCTTCTTGTTCAGATAATGGAAAGGTAACTATCTTTCAGATGTATTAAGTAAAAAAAAAAAAGCTAAAGTATGTTTCTGTTTGTTTATTTGCATGAATGTGCATGGAAATTATCTGGACAAATATATAAGAAGTCGTAACTGGTGGTTGCTTCTAGGAAGTAGGGGTGTTCGGGGGTATTTGGAGTGGGAGTTTAATAACTTCATTATATAAATTCTGTATCTAAGCCATTTTTCTGATACACATGTATTAACCTTTTTCTTTTAAGTTGATGCCTTATGATTCAGTATCTTTCATTCAGGTTGCATTGTCTTTATTGATTTCACTGTAAGTTTATTCTTACAGACTATATTATAAATGATCTTATTCACAACCCTACTTTACTTATACTTATTAATCACAGAATAATTACTGAAGGGTGAATCTAGGTTTTAACTTTAGGTTTCTTAGAATGGTACCAACATAATTCTTTATAAATGGTAGTTTTGATGGGATGATTATAAAAAAATTTCTGATACGTATGTTATCTTTCAGGATGTTGCTGGAGCTCTGTCAGTAGAAGAAATCACTGAACTTCTCAGTCTGCATAAATTGTGCTGTGGCCGTAGCTGGTATATTCAGGGCTGTGATGCTCGAAGTGGTATGGGACTATATGAGGGGTTAGATTGGCTCTCAAGGCAACTTGTGGCTGCTGGAGTATTGGATGTTGCTTGATTTTAAATGCAGAAGTTATTTAAAGTTTTGTGGTTAAGAGTTATTTTGCACATATAAGAAATTCTACATCTCAAAGATAGTTTATTTAGGATGTATATTTAAAAGGAATCTTGGTTGGGGAATTCAGTACAATATTGCTTTTTAAAAAATGACTGTAGTAAAATTTAAATATTTGAGCAGATTAAATTGCATTAAATAGGACTTCTTGAATATACATTTTTTTTAAAAACACACATTTGTTATTTAAGTTTTTCACATTATGTGTGATCCATATATTGGCAAAAAGGTAAGTCAGAGTAAGGGTAAGGTGAAGGTTTATTCTTTCAGTGAAAAAGGAATAGCCAACTGAATGTCTAATGGAACCTCTGTGTGAAGCAAGTGAAGCATAGCTTCTTCACTGGATTTTGGCAGTATTTAGTAGCAAAACAGCAGTGACTTAATGAAATAGAATCCAGGCTGCATCTTGGGGAAATAGGATTACTTTACTTCTTTGTTCAGTATAACAGAATACCTTTAATGCTAACAACTTTAAGCTACAGAAAATTAACATTTTATAATGTTTTACTGAAACTTTCTCTAAGCCCTTTTGTATAAAACCCAGTGAGTCAGATGAAATGTTATCTAACTAGGTATGACTGTCAAGATTAGTATTGAACTGAAGAACAATTAATAATAAAACTGTGAAAGTCAGTTATGTTGTAGTTAATCTTCACTTATGGAAGACCCATTTCTAGGGTTGAACCTGGATGTATTATTTCCTAAGTCACAGCTCTAAATTGGTCCTTCTATTTTCAACACGTTTGAAGTAGTTAGAGTTCCTTTTTAAAACAATACTGCATCCTTAGTGGGAACAATTTTTAGTAAAATGTAGTAAGTTACACATAGAACCAGGGTTGGCTTTACATAAAAGAGATCTAAGTAGGAAACTACATTTACATTAAGAGAAGTCATTTAAACAGTGGAGAATCAGTTACTTTAAATACTTTCCCAAAATAAGGACATTTATGTTGACAATAAGACATTATTAAGGCTCTTGATGGTAAGGCCTTGCAAAGTTAAGGAAGGAAAAGAAATGTTCAGAATGTTTACATCACATTTATTATGCAGTGTTGTAAAAGTTTAAAAATTTTGTGCTTTTTACTGTTTTTTCATTTTTTAAGGATACTTACTTATGGCAGTACGATTTTATATTTAAACATAGCTAGATTGGGTTTTATTTTTGTTTAAATGCTCTTCACCCTTTAGGATGATAGCTGAATAATCCTAAGTCTTATTAGTTGAATTGCTAGGAGATGTCCCTTTTAGGTGGCACTGTTTTGGTTCAGTCTCTTCAACTGTACTTGTTTGTTTAAAATAAACAGCAAAACTTTTAGAAAACAAAGCATTAAAAAGAAGTCCATCAGTGTTATGCGCAGTATGTAAATAAGTAAATATTTCATCCATTATTTTTCAAGTAAAAGTCATGCTGTTACAAGTGTAATTTGTGCATATAACACTTATGAATTATTTAATAATTGATTACAATAACTGTGAAAAATAAAAAACATGTTAACATTTGCTTGTGAGCCTGTGACGTGTTTTCTCTACTAGGTAATTGAAAAAAAAAGTCTAACACTAACATGTAAACTTGTTTTCCTTGTAAATTATTAAGTTCATTTCACCTATTTTGCTAAACTTTGTAATTCACATCTTAGCATATTACTAAACACAATGTAAAAATTGTGCTTAGACCCGATTATAATGTACATAATAGCGTTTGTGTGTGATTTCTTTTTTTAAGAAATATTTTTCTTAGGCTCTTATTACTATTTGTGGTTGTATTCTTTCAGTAATCATTAGTTAAGATTTTGCTAGTTCCCCCTGGGAAATGTCAAACTTAATAATGAGAGAGATGTTTTAAATCCAGTCTATTAGTATTTGCCTCCTAGCTCTGAACTTCTGTATTAAGCCTAAATATTGTTGTATGGTTTGTGTAAAGCAGGTTTTACAAGTGTGTAGCTCTGGTCTGTAATTCTGGAATGCTTTATCATCACCAGAAGCCATTATTTGCATTACATATAGACAGCAATAAAATGTTAAAATCATTTTAAAGAAGTCCTATCATTATTCTAAAAATTCTGTTTCATGTATCATGTATCTACTAGTGTAACTAGTAACCAATTAAGAAAGTCATATTTGTGCTGTGGTTAAGAGAAAGAAAACAAAACGGGTAGGGGTTGACTTGCATGTCAAATTTGAGTTGTAGTTTATTAAAGATTTAGAAATAACTTATTCTGTAGTTGCAGTGTAAGCCACACTTAAATGAGTATTATAGCTAGTGTTTTGATAGAACTAAAATTTTTCATTAAACAAAGTGAAACTTTTTTTTTGAATTTTAAGTAACTATTTTAGAAAATGTCTGAGAAAACTTAGGTGTAGCCTATAAACTAATATTGCTAAAAGAAAGACATCTTCTGTAGCACTGAGATACCTTTGAATTGCAAAGTAGTAATAGGGAAGACAGTTGTACTTTCCCTAAAAAAATAATGAATGAAGCGGATGAATAAGTATCAGATGGTATCCTGCTAATAATTTAAAGCATGCTTTAAAAAAAGGACATCTGGCAATGGTTGTTTTTAGGTCTACTGTTTATGTTAAATTTATGACATGAAATGGAAAAATTCATTCATCAAATAGGATTTTTCACTCAAGCAAAGAACTGTGTTTGGCAAAATGGGACATCACCACCACTTGGTGGCACTATTATTAAAAAAATTTAGGATTAAGTTTTCAGGAATGAATAAATTGCTAGTGAGATGTCTAGACACCTAAAATAGGAAGAAAAGGTAAATGTCACAGTGAAAAGTCATTTTATGTCTAAGTTCTACTTTATAAAAGGAGGACATGATACCAGTTTAAGGTAGCACAACTTGGCACATTCTTCCATGTCATAGGGTCGTGGTACAAAATGGATAAAAGAAGTAATCCTGCTTAGCAATAGAAGGAAAAGTGTAAGTTTAAATTTAAACATAAGACTGAATTCCCTCAATAGGTCTGTTGAACGTGCTCCTCCTTTAACTTCTTGTTCTCCTTTAACTTCAAGAATATCTAGGAACTAGAAGCAATGGTTCTTAATAGTTATGAAGTCAGGAGGGAAAGTGAAGAAGAAATGAAGTCAATAAAAGACTGTGAACTCATACTGTTTTTACTGCTTAAATTGCTCCATTAATAGCTCCTAAAAGTTATATTTTATACTTTCTCGATGGTATATTTAGTAAGGTAAGAAAAGATACTATAACGAGGTCAGAAAATTTGAATTTACCTACATGAGGAAAATGATGTGAAAACAGTAAATGAACCTGTATATAAATCTAAGGACTGAAGTATTAATTTATTCTCATTTTTATATTTAAACACTAGGTGTAATACTCATTTAAATGTGACTTACCTGCAACTCAGCATAAGTTATTTCTAAATCTTTAATAAACTACAACTTCCTATTTATTTCCTGAAATTTTACTTACCACTACTTACTATTTTTAACAATAATTAAAAGGCAAAACTATTTGGCATGAAACACAAACCTAAGAAAAGAAAGGAAGTGATATATTACTTTCAGATCCTGGTACCCTTTCTTAGTGGATCTAAAGAAACAAGTGGGAAGATTATGTGGCATGTTTTTAAAAAGCTAAGGATCCTATGCATACAATTCTCATTATTTAATCTGGTTTTGAGTCTCATGACAAATTACTTATAATAGGCTGTTTGCCTAAATTTAGTCCATTTCAGTTTATCACTTCCTAGGATGAGAAATGCTGCAAGAAAAATCAAAGGCAGAGTTTTAAAAAAGGACCTTTAATGAAAAATATAAAAACATAATATTGCATCCTTGAAACATGATTTGTATGTTCAGCAAGTCCTATGAACTTTCAAATGTAAAATAACCCTGTTTGATATATGTGTATTTTTATTTACACATACAATGAAACAAACCTTATTTTACTTGACAGTAATATTTATGATGCTGACATCCTCATAGGGCTTATCTGTTTTGGGATTGACTTTGACATTGGAGATCCTTTGTACAACTTCCATTCCTTTAGTCACTCGTCCAAACACTGTGTGCTTATTATCAAGCCAAGGCTGCATTGGAGGAGAAATGGAAAATCTCGGTAAACCCAGATTTCTTAAATCACACCCTCTGGGTGAACAAATTAAAGAGAATTTAAACTTATCCTTCATTTTTAAAATTTAATTAAAAAGATGTACAGTTAATTTCATTTAGCAGCTTTTAAGAGTGATTTCCATAATTATATGAAAAAATATAAAAACACGGTGTAACGTTTAAGTATATCTTTCAGACCGAAGGGAGCTGGAAGATGTTTGCTAAAGGTAAGTTTCTTTGCATGGCTTAATGAATTATGGCTAAGGCTCTAAAAGTTCTCTGCAGGAATCCTACCTGTGTAAGTCAGAGGCAGTTTGGAACTGTTTAAGCAGCATATGCTTTCATATTAGAGAGATGGGAGCTCAAATGCTGGCTCTGCTGTTTACTTGACCTCTGACAAGTTAATCATGTCTCACTGTTTATCTCCTCGTCTATTTTTTAAAACTGGGTACAGTGATACTAGAAGTATTATGAATATTACAGGAGACTTTGTGCCTGACAGTAATTATAAATATTGTTCCTTTATTGCATGGTGCTTAATTCCAAAAAATAGTGTGATAATTTGTATAATTTTGTGTAACTGCAAAGCAAGAGAGTTCAGTATTCTTATGCTGTATTTTATCAAAACTACGGTGCCATTGATTATGGGCTGCATTCTGATTTCAGAGATATAAAAAATATAGAATAAAGCTCTTAAAATTGAGAATTCATATACTCTAATTCCCTCCACTCTAAAGATAAGGAAATAGCCCTAGAAGTGAAATAATTTGTTTTCTGTTATACAACTAGTATTGGCAAAGTTGACTTAAACTAAAGTGTCCTGAGTTACAGAAGTATTGTTTTACAAAATAAAATCCAGTTTGTTAGGTAATTTTACATTTTCTCATTTAAATTGTTTTCAATCTTATATCCTGGAAGATATAAATAATGGTAGAGAATACTATAGCTCTCTTCCACTGAATTCATTCTTAGATCATAATCTGTGAATCTGTGGCTTATGGACAATGCTGTTCTACTTACCGTTGGTACTACTGTTATGAAAAACTGGGATCCATTAGTATTCGATCCAGCGTTGGCCATGCTGAGTGTATATGGTCTATCATGTCGTAATGTTGAATGAAATTCATCTTCAAATTCTCCTCCCCATATGCTTTCTCCTCCCATACCAGTTCCTGTTGGATCTCCTGTCTGAATCATGAAGCCCTTAACAGGAAGTACACAAAAAACATATTACACTTGTCCTTTTCTATATGCATGCTTTGGAATCTTATGTTTGAGTGTTTTATATTCAGTAAAATCTTAACTTTTCTTAACTGTCACTCTATAAACTGATTTTATTAAAACTTCAGTAAGTTATACTTTAGAAGATGCATTTCCATTGCTTAAATACAGCCTTATTTCACTGACTGAAACAAAACTGCAAAGATCTCCTCATTTATAGACATGTACTGTCTTTCCCAATAATCTAATAATTAAAACCAATTAATAATGTAAGGAAGTTTTAGATCTGTATAGTGTGCTAGGTTTTATAGAATTGCCACACTTTTCTCTCTTCCCTTTCTGTAAATGCTCTGGATTGCCTGGTGAGTCATTTCACTAATGCTTTCAGAACCCCCAAAATCTGATTATCCCTCCTGTCATTTCTCCTGTCATTTCTGACCTGCCAGTTACCAAGAACTGTATTACTGCCCCATCTATCTTACGGAACACACTCAACAAAATTCTGGGCCAAATTCTTTCTGTTCTTCAGGTTTTAATGGTGGTTCTTAAAGATGAAGTGGAATCATGTCTTTTCTATTATTTAAAAGCTTATCTTCTAGATTATCTAGTTACCAGGTACAAGTAACCTTAGCTTTTGGTTTTATCTAAGCATGACCTTTTACTCAGTATCTGACCCTTGGCTTCAGCTGTGGACAAAATACTGATGCAGTGTTTCTAAAAAGGTACCAAGTTGCTATTTCTGCGCTTGATTCTAGATCTGATATTCATGACCATCTTTTTTTTTTTTTTTTTGGCTTCTATAGTCCATTTTTCCTATTCTTTTTTTTTTTTTTTTTTTAAGATTTTATTTATTTGACATAGAGAAAGAGAGAAGCACGCACAAGCAGGGGGAGTGGCAGGGAGAGGGAGAAGCAGATTTCCTAAGGAGCAGGGAGCCTGATGCAGGGCTTGATCACAGGACCCTGGGATCATGATCTGAGCCAAGAGCAGATGCTTAACCGACTGAGCCACCCTGGCCCCCTTTCCTATTCCTTTCTAATAAACTGATAATTGTGAGACAGGAAGATTCCTTAGGTTTAAACCTGTGGTTATGCAAAAACACACTATTTCTGAAATCATTTAAATTTTGTATCAACTTGGGGCGCCTGGGTGGCTCAGTCAGTTAAGCATCTGACTCCTGGTTTCAGCTCAGGTCATGATCTCAGGCTTGCGGGATCAAGCCCTGAGTCAGGCTCTGCACTCAGTGGGGAGTCTGCTTGAAGATTCTCTCCTTCTGCCCCTCACCCCTGCTCATGCTCTCTCTCTCTCAAATAAATATCTTTAAAAAATGTTTTTGTATAACTTACCTTAATTATACGGTGAAATGTATGTCCATTATAATAACCATTTCTGCTATGAACACAGAAGTTTTCCACGGTCTTAGGGCACCTAGTAAGACACATGTTAAAAATATGAAATCTATTCAGGGCATCGTTAGACAGTTTTCTTTGCAGTTGTGCTTAATGGTGTTTTCAGTATCTTCTGAAAATTTCAGGATACTTTTTTTTCATAACCTCTTCTAATCTCAGAATAAGCAAGAGGTGAAAGAGCATATAAGCCATAATAAATTAATATTGTTTAGTACATTATCTTTAGCTCATGACTACTTATATTTGAGTTTGACAGTATTTAAATTTCAAAGTCATTTAGCAGATTAAAAAATACAACTACAGTACCTTAAGATCCATATGTTCACTGAACTCGTGTAGTGGGTTCAGTTCCTGGGAAAGGTAATTTTCTTATAAAAACTATGTTACGGTACACTGACACAATTCCTAAACAAGGACTTACTCTCTGAAATGCTATCTCCCAAATCTAATCAACTTTAAATGACAATCGCACAAAGTATGAGGCTTTCAAAATAATGTTAACTAATATTGTGATGATTAATAAGGTACATTATCATGTAATAGCTCTTAGAGCTGGGAATGGAAGGAAGATACAAGAGAATACTGCACGAAGTACATCAGGGGACAGGCTTAATAGCTGCATGGGTTCTGAGCACCTAAAGTGAGATGGTCCAGGTATCTAGAGCTGCCTAGGTCTTTGTTCATTACCAAGTACATATAAAACATTCATATCCAAAATAAGTAAGTACTTTTAAGTAAAGGTGTTATAAAAGGTGTCACATTTAGGATCAAGAATAGGCAGAAATTCTATTGTATTTGGCATTACATGTTCATCTTGCAAACTTTTAAACTGTCCAGAATACATTTCTGCTTTTTTTCAATTAAATGGCCTTATTTATTTATTTTTGGGGGGGGAACTTTTAAAACATACAGATAGCACTGGTACTAAAATAAGAGGTAGTGGATATCTAGCAAATGTCAGGAGGAAAAAATTATCCTCTCCTTAAGGATCTGCTTTGAGAATAATGCCAGTTCTGACAACTGAGTCACAAAATCTAGTTGGGATGTATAGTTAATAGTAATATATTTGTATATCACTTATAGTTTACATTCAGCACTTTTGTAGCTGTATGTTTCATATTCATAATAATAAACCTGTGAAGTACGTGTATAAAACTTTCCCATTTTCTAGAGGAACAGTTACCAGAAAGCTAAAGGTAGATGCTCTATCAAACACTCCAATTCCTTAAAATTTCTCCAGTTGAATTTTAAGTTGCACAGTTTCTTCAAATAAACACATTTACATTGGTGTTTAAGACAACAGAAATAGTACATACTCAACAGGAAAAAGTTTGATGTGAATGTCTCCCATACTTGTGTGGATAATGGCACTATCTGAAACTCGTTTAGGTCCTTCAGCTTGAGTGGCTGCCATGACTTCTTCTTTGGAAGGTTTCTCATTAAAAACATCTCTGTCAGAATCTGCACTTTTTGTATCTTCTGGCTCTCGTTTGGTAAACTCACAAGAAAATTAAGAGAGTGAAAGAATTAAATTTTCATCTCGTTTAAATTTATCAACAAGAAAATTTCATTTCTATTTATGGTATTTGAGAAAAAAAATTCACATCAGAATAAATCCTTATTTCAGGAATCACCTCTTATCACAGGATGTGTAATGCATTTAAATTATTTTTACACTTGTCTAATATGAAAATCCATTTAATGAAGACGTATGATTTCAAATGGGATTTAATTTCTTTTCGGGTACACATTTAACAAGATGCAGTTTTATTTGAGGTAGTGCTCTGCTTCTGCCAGCTAGTATGTCAAAACCTGTCACTTGTTGCTTACTTTTCACTATTTAGATTTCCTGGGTTTGAATTCCAGCTCTGCTACTTACTAGTTACATGATTTTGGGGAAGTAAATTCATTTCTTCCATTCATTCATAAATGGGGGTAATAATAGCTACCTCAAAGTGGTGCCTTCTGTGAAGATTAAATGAAGGGATATAAAATGCTTAGAGAACAGTGCCTAACATGTAGAAGGTACTATATACATATTAATAATTGTTATTACAAAAGCAGAACCTGGTGCTAGGTAGGCTGAGGATTCCAAGATGAATCAGTAATGCATCTTGACTTTCTTTTTTTATTGCCTGCAAAGCCCCATCTGTTCAATCTAAACGCTGAAGCTTGGGAGAAAGAATGCAATTTTGAGTGAAGTTGTAGAAATTTCAGGATACCTCAGGGTACTGGGAAAACTGAAAGAAACCTTTCAGTTGTTAAAACTTTGGAGTTCTCTAAGCCCCCCCCCCTTTTTTTTTTAATTTGACTTTCAGTAAGTAGAAAATTTTTCTCCCAAGAAAGCCCTACCTAATAATCAACTGAGTTCCAGGAAGTAAAGCCAGTGCCCCAGGCCCTGTCTTGCCTAATATCATTCCTCATCTACTTGTATAAATCCCAAATAAACAACCAAGGTAGGATGTTGTTGCCTTATTATCTTACTCTCCAGTTTTCAAAGGAATGGCATGTCTGTTGTATAATTTATTTATATGAATTTTTAAATAGTTGTCTTGATTTAGCTCATGTATTAAACTACTAAGGTTAAAATTTTGTAAAGTTTTACTTTCATGATACAGGATTTGAAAAAAAGGATAAAAAATTTATACATATGTATACCATTTTACTTTTGCTTACAAATATGTATGTCTAATAAAAGATAATTTTATCAACATGTTAGCTGTATAAAGATGCACATAGATTGACTTTTTTCTTTTTCTTCAATGATTACAAGGAACATATATGATTTAATCAACATAAAAGTAAACTCTAGGGGAAGAAAAAGAAAAAGGTGTATTAACTATACATCCCAAAAGTAACTTGTTGAAGTTTTTGATACAATGAATGGAACATTAGTATATGTTTTGAGTATATACCAAGAATTCCCTATTAACATTAACTTTTACCTTCAAAACAGTTAAATTATAGGTAAAAACAAGAAAAATTCTTTTCCTTGAATATATATTAATTTTTTAGCAAAGACATTGACTGTTATAAATAAAATTTCCATCTTAAAAGAATGAACCCATTTTAGGTTAAAAGCTTGGTTGGGATAAGCTGCTATTTCCTACATTTATGAAATGCTGGTAACCTGAATAGCATCACACCTGCTTACAATGTATCAGATGAAAGAATGAGTATACCATAATGATCCAGGCACTTTACCAAATCTTGTGAATAGTGAAGAAAACATAATGTCCTGTATTTAAGAATTTTATATTGAGGAGATGACAGGGTCAGAGATTTAAAAAAAAAAAAAAAAAAAAAGGAAATTATTCCAAAAACTGTGACACTGCACAAGCAGGCATACCAAATCAGACTTGATGTCAAGAGAAGGCTTCCAAACTGAGACCTAGTAAAAGTAGGGACTGGGGACAGGTGTGTGACTGGCAGAAGGAATAGCCTGTGCAAACACCCTGAGGTAAACAAGGACACTCAATTATTGCAAATGGGATCAAGTTCAGTAGTCCGTATAGCAAATGAACTAAAAATGAAGAAAGATAGGTAGAAGAGCCACCTAATAGATAGTTGAGGCATTAAAAGATTTTAGGGAGAAAAATAGCCAAATTCGGGACTTAGAAAGTCTCTGAATGCAGTGTGGAGAATAGATGGTAGGGCAGAGATCTCTATATTTTAGATTTTTTCTGCTTGGCTTAACAGTTAGGACACTGCTATTCTTAGATAGCTTAGTAGTTTGATTGTGAGCCCAATGTTAGTTAACATGCAAAGTACTTACAGTACTGTAGAAAAAAATAACTCCTCAGGAATATACATACACTTTTGAGGTAGCACCATTACAAGGTAGTTAAAAGGTAATAAAAAGAAATGTGGTTAGAGAAGGAAGTGTGCAAGTTCAGGGGAGATAAATTATGTTTCAGAATAAAAGATGAAAAATAATCTTTTGCAGGAGAATTTCAAAACCCCACAGCAAAGCTATTTTGGATGCAATTATTACCATAACCACGTACTTCCTAACATCTTTGACAACACAAATAGTTGTAGAAGCCAGGCTGAAAAATTTTCAAAACAGGAGGGAAAACAGTACAAAATCAAGTCCTAGTTAAAAATTCTACAATATTAATGTTTTAAGATAGTATTTGGGTTGTTTAGAAAGTCTGCTATTATTGCCAACATTCTCTTCAGTTGAAAGCACAAGCTAAGAAAATAAAACTCCAAACAAATTGGAAGAATTAAGGACTATTTCCTAGTACTTCCTCATACCATATAAAATCTGTTCTTTTTGAAAGATGTACAAACTATTGTTGGGTCAGCTTGAATATTCTGAAGAACAGGGTTTTCAGAAGCTTTCATTTCTATAGTAGTTGCAGCACGATGTTTTTTGGCTATTCCCTGGAACAAAGCCAACTGCATCACTCTAATATTTTCTTGCTTGCCTAAGATGCGCACACACCTAGAAAATACAACGTTTTATACAATAAAATTACCAGAATGAACTCCAATTATAAAAACTTTATAGTTAAAAGGTAGGAATCAACTATCCTTTATCCTTTACCTTTGCATAAAATATCTAGTGAAAGTTTTTTAAAAAGTGTTTCTCTATCCCCCTCCCTCAAAAAGAGTGATTTTAAATTGGTAGGTGACTGGAATTTTCAGGGTAAAAAAAATACAATCAGTCATATAGTTTTAACCTATCCCTATCGCTATCATTTTAATTGTTTTTTAAGCCTTCAAAGTTTCTATAGTGCCAAGAACTACAATATAAATTTGTTTACATGTGAGAATGTACAGCACTAGATTTTTTTCTCTTTAAAATATACTTTAAGTTCTTTTCATTTACATTCAGTGATCGTATCTGATTGTAGCTATTTTGTACTAAAACCAATGGACTGTTTGCACAAAAGGCTTATTGTGGTTTCATGCATTTTAACTTCTGATTTTATGTCTAGCAGGATGTAATGCTGAATTCTGTGGTTAAAATATTTGGCAACATTTAACATGAACCAGGCTAATTTAAATCAATAAGCAAAAGAGAGACTGAAACTTGTTAAAAAAAAAACAAAACAACTTGAAACTATGCATATCTTTTTTCCATTTCTTTTATAAACATGAGTGGAAACTTTTTACATAAGATTATAAACAACCAAAAGACCACAGCAAAATCCAGTCAAAACATTTGGTTAAGTTTAGACATTTGGGACCATTCCACTTGTCCTGGAACAAACAAAACTCCCATTGTTTCCCTAAAGGAGGAAATGGTCCCCCATAAATGAATGCACTTTAAAAAAACATGTTAAAGCTTACCGGTTTGTTTCTACATTTATAACTTTAATGCCTAGCATTGTTCCATACAGCACGAAGTGTCCAGTTTCATCAAAAACTATGTTAATTAATCTTACTGCATCCACCTTCTCCAATTCACGTTCTACAGCCATTCGTCGGCCAAATTCCATGTCGGGTAGCTGTTGCCTCATCTGCTGCAGTTCAGTAAACATCTAAAAAGCAAACCATTTATTAACAAAAAAGCTACATGATAAAGGGACTTAGAATTTAAATAGAAGCACAGAACACATTAAGAACCACTGAAAGTTTGTGTACTTATGTTATCTTGAGGATTCTAAATACTATAAGCATGAAATAAAAAGACATTAGTAAGTTCAATCATAAAAAATAGTATTTATGTGAACTGGTTCTTCTAATAAAAAAAAGTTAATATAACTACTGTTTTCTCTATTGAAACTCTATCTGCTGCCTTTTATAAGCCACAGACTAGTACCTTCCAACAGAAATATAATGGAAACTACATATATAAATTTTCTAGTAGCTACTTAAAGTAAAAAGACACAGGTAAAATTAGTCTTAATAATGTTTTATTCAACCCAATATTAAAAAATTGAGATGGGGCACCTGGCTGGCTCAGGTGGTAGAGGATGCGACTCTTGATCTCAGGGTTGTAAGTTCGAGCCCAATGATGGGTATAGAAATTACTTAAAGTGTTAAAAAAAGATTGAGATCTATTACGTTCTATATTTCTTATATTAGGTCTTTGAAATCCTGTATGTATTTTATACTTTCAGCCCGTCTAAATTTGAACTAGCTTCATATCAAGTGCTCAATAGCCACATGTGGCTACTGACCACTATAATGGACAATGCAACTAGACTGTAGGGTCCCTGTACAGGGATCATGGGCCTGACATGATATAACAAGCACTTAATTTTTGTTGAGTGATTGAACTCTGATTATCTCACTAACTTATAACGATTTCATGATATTTTAGAAAATGTTTTATTTTTACAGAAAGCATAACACAGATTATCATTAGGTAAATGTGACTTAGTGTAGATGAATATTTTTATAAGTGCTTTGTAGTTTTGATATTTGGTTTTCTTTTCTTTAGATATTTAAAACAATTTTCAGATAGGGTTACATCACAATTACTCTGTATTATCATACTATAAGCTTCCCCCAAAATATGATCTTTCATTCAGTTTTCCAGATATTTAGGGCATCAAGCAGTAAAATTCAAAAGTAGGTTTCCATTGGAGATGAAAAGAAGCCAGGCTTATGTTCAATCTATTTTTTTTTCATGCTTGCATTAGCTGGAAATCCTGTTTTTCTAGATATGGGAAGAACAACAATGTAAACAACTCCAAAAAAACAAAAGGAGGTATGTGTATTAGGGAACAACAAGAAGCAAAGGTCTTTTTATCTAAAAGCCTCATCATTAGCATTTCTTGTCTCCAGTCTCTGAGACTGATAATTGCTTATTCGTATGCTAGAAATAACCTAGATGCTGGACTACATTTTTGTAATGTGGGACCCTTAATTATTTTGTTACAGAGAAGATTCATTTTCTTTTTTTTGAAAAGATCTTATTTATTTATTTGAGAGAGAATGAGAGCAAGAGAGATCACAGAGGGAGAGCAAGAGGGAGAAGCAAACTCGCCGTTGAGCAGGGAGCCTGATGTGGGGCTCGATCCCAGGACCCTGAGATCATGACCTGAGCCGAAGGCAGATGCTTAACTGACTGAGCCCCCAGGCCCCGGAGAAGATTCATTTTCAACACTTAAGATTTGTAGATGGCCCTCTGCTCACGTATAAGTATAAATGTTAATCCAACTTGGTAAGTATATTGGTATCTTTTTACGTATTCTAGCCTTAATACCAGGGCCTCTGTGATACAGAACTGTGTAGCCATGCGCAGTGTATGCATATCTCATTAACTGTGAGATTCCATACATTTACTACTCACTAGCATTCTAACTAATTTACTTGGCATTTGTTTTTGTTTTGTTTTGTTTTGGTAACCTCTCTCATTCTGAATTTCAACTTCTGTCATAAGCTTTACTACTGACTTCCTCTTATCTCAGCCCTTTGACTTCAACAAATGTTGAAGACAATGATGAAGAAATACTGAATAGCTCAGAGTATTCGTGTTAAGAGATTTATATCCAGAGACTGTTTTTTAAATGTTTCTTTTCCTAAGGAATTTTCGAGGAGCTGCAAGCTGGTAGAGTCTTTAAGTTATATTTAATATTTAGTTACCATCTACCATTAAAGAAGAAAACATTACAAAGGAAGTTTTCTCTTTTTCTTAAAAGTATAGTGGAAAGCTATTTTCTTCCACCAAGAAAATGAGTCATGAGGACGATTTGACTAGCAAACAGATCTTCACATTTGTGTGGATTCATACTACTTCAGGCAGATAATCCACCCAACTTATTGCTACTTGCCACCAAACGAGAGCGTCACTAATAAGAATAATAGAATTTGAGACCTTAATGCAGGGAATCTAATATAAATTGGTCACTACCAAGACTGTAGAATTGACATTGTCATACAATAAACATTACTGCTACAAAGGTTCAACCCACAAACTTACAGGATTCAATACCATTAGCAGTTAGAGAACACTTCAGGGAACAGGTGATGAGACCCAAATTTCCACACACACACACACAAAAAGTTAACTTTGTATGGATAGAAACTCATTCTACAACTACATCCTTTAACAAATTCTTGTTAGCACTTATGTGTCAGGTATTGTACTTAGTGCTGGAGATACAAACATGAACCAAAACAGATAAGGGACCATAGATCACATAGAGTTTAATCTATGAGGGGTTGATATGTATTAATTAAAAATAAGACCATGCCAAATGCTCTAAGAGAAAATAAACAGAGTGATATTAAGTCACATAAAAAAAAAAAAAAAGTTGTCCTAGGGGCTCCTGGGTGGCTCAGTTGGTTAAGCAACCAACTCTTGGTATTTGCTCAGGTGGTAAACTCATGGGTGTTGAGATCAAGCCCCACATCAGGCTCCATGCTGAGCAGGGGCAGAGTCTGCTTGAAGATTCTCTCCCTCTGACCCCCCACTCTGGCTCACAGGTGTGCTTACTCTCTCGTGCTCTCTCTAAAATAAATAAATATTTTTTAAAAAGTTGTCCTATATTAGATGAGCAGTGAATTCCTACAGGAAGTGACCCTTTAAGATTTGAAGGATAAGTTCAACAGGTGATGGAAAGAATGGGGGAGGGGTGACTCTAGGCAGCAGGAACAGCACATGCAAAGGCCCTGTGGTGGGGGACATGTTCAAGAAACTGAAAGAAGGCCTAAATGGCGGTAAGAGGCAGGGAGAAAGGTGATTTATAGTAGCGTAGAATGGTAGGCAAAGGCCACAACGAGG
This sequence comes from Ursus arctos, assembly GCF_023065955.2. NCBI lineage: Eukaryota > Metazoa > Chordata > Mammalia > Carnivora > Ursidae > Ursus > Ursus arctos. The sequence continues at coordinate 53,041,575 of NW_026623067.1, read as the reverse complement.
CAGGCCATGAATGTGGTCTTGATCCTAAGAACAGGAAGTCACTAAAAGGTTCAAAGAATGACATGATCATATATGCGGTTTAAAAAAATTCCTCTGGGTGCAGCATGGATAACAGATTAGGAGGAAGCCAGGACATAGGCAGTAGGCCATGGGATAGTCTAGGCAAAAGATCATGAACTACGGTACTTACAGCTGTGCTGAAAGGAAATTGATAAATTTAAAGCATATTTAGAAAGTAAAATTGACAGGATTCATGATGATTCAGGTTTCTTTGGTTTGTGCAAGCAAATGGATATTGGTGCCATTCATGAAGACAGCAAAACAAAACAAAAAAATCCCCCCAAAACAGAAACAAAACAAAGGATAGCACCAGCTCCGTTTACAATAGAAAGCTGGAAAAATCAAATTGGGAGTAGTCATATGAACAGGCAGGAGTGAAATGAGTTAAGAAAAGGATAAGAAAAGTCTAGAATGAGTTTTGAGGAGCTTAAGAGGATGAACTTACAAACAAAACTAAACTAAAAACATAGCCACATAAATATAAGAATAACTGGATACCACATCATAAACCTAGGGAAGAGAGTTTTGAAGAACAGTGAAAGACAGCAGAGAGTTGAATAATATCTTCAATGTCCTACGAGAAAATAACCATCCATGTAAATATCTACATCCAGAAAAAACATCTTTTAAGAAATAGCACAAAATAGACATTCAGAAAAGGCAATAGTCATTAAATTTATATTGCACTTACACTTAGTGATTCATCAAAGACTCTCATGAGTTTTCCAGTTAAAAATCTGAAAATTCTAACTTTTCTATCAGAACCAATAGTAGCTATTTTCTTCCCATCAGGTGAAAAACATATGCTGGTTGGATAAGCCTTGCATTTGGCAAATTCATATAAATCTGTGTCAGTTTTATATTCCCAGTTCACATTTTTGGGGAACTTATATTCATGAGGAGGCCCAGTCCAGTATTCAATCATTCCAGATTTATCAGAAGACACTACTGCTTTGTAAACTGCATTCAGCCGTATCTGAGTAAGAGGTGACGTATGGAGTTTGTCAAAAATATGAAGTGGCTGGTTATCTCCTCGACCATCATAAATGAAAATTTTTCCTGTGCTCTTCTCAGAAGCAGCAACTGAAGATATGGCATCCCCTGGGCAATAGATCCACTCACACTGTCCAGGAAAATAGCTAAAATATTTAAGAATTGAGAGGGAAAAAAAAGAGATCAATACAAATAAGCATCCTTATTCACTCTAACCACCAAAAAAATGTCCTGGCCAATGATTTAGTTAGTTTTGGATTCCTTGCTCAAAGTAGCAGAGAGATAGAAAATGGAAAAGAACAACTAAGAAAAATTACTAATTTTTCTCTTTCTGACCTCACTTATGTAATGTTAATAACTTCTGAGGATTTATCAGACCACAAAGAGAATTGCATATAGCAGATCATTTACTTCTCTTGGGTAGATAAGAAAACCTAATCAGACCCGAACCTTAAAATATACCAAAGCATTGCTTTTTTGGATTTCTGTCTATGCCTCATTCTATGTATAACTTACTTTGAAAAGGTTAGCATGTAACAGTGTACTTGATAAATCCATCCTTGAAATATTTAAAATCAGAATATTTTAGTTATGACTGTGATCAAAAGAAAAACATTTTGATATCACATTCTCATTATGAGTAACTTGATCTTAAAACTATAAAGTTTGAGGGGCGCCTGGGTGGCTCAGTCGTTAAGTGTCTGCCTTCAGCTCGGGGCGTGATCCTGGCGTTATGGGATCGAGCCCCACATCAGGCTCCTCCGCTATAAGCCTGCTTCTTCCTCTCCCACTCCCTCTGCTTGTGTTCCCTCTCTTGATGGCTGTCTCTCTCTCTGTCAAATAAATAAATAAAATCTTCAAAAAAAAAAAAAGAAAAGAAAACTATAAAGTTTGAACATGCTACCTGAAGAACAAAGTGTAAAAGAACTGGGACAAATTTAATTAATACACCAAACTTACACACTCAAATGAGTGTTGTCTCCTATGCAGTCAGTTTGAGAAGTTACAGTTATTCCAGTGTTGTTGCTGATGCTCAAAACTTTTTTGGAACTTCTCAAAAACTTTAGAACTTCTATCAAAACTTAAAAAAAATACTCTTTCAATATCCTCAAAGGTGGCAAAGGTTCAAAATTGATCAAAAGATTTAATTTTTAAAAACAGCTAGTGTGGGTAAACAAAGAAGGGGAATAGGACAAATAACCAAAAGATATTTCTATTTCTAGTCAAAAATAAGTTCTGACCATAAGTAATGTGACTGATTTCCTTTAGTGGCTCATAAACTGGTTTTGAAGGAAATTCCAAAAGAAATCCTGTTATGGGGGCGGCTGGGTGGCTCAGTTGGTTAAGCGACTGCCTTAGGCTCAGGTCATGATCCCAGGGTCCTGGGATCGAGCCCCACATCGAGCCCCGCATTGAGCACTCTGCTCAGCAGGAAGCCTGCTTCTTCTTCTCCCTTAGCCCCTCCTCCAGCTTGTGCTCAATCTTTCACTCACTCTCTGTCTCTCAAATAAATAAATAAATAAATAAATCTTAAAAAAAAAAACAAAACCCTGTTATGTAATGAACTGTTGTTCCCCTCCCCCCATTCATATGTTGCAATTACCCAAGGTGACCATATCTGGAGATAATTAGGAGGTAATTAAGGTTGAATGAGGTCATAAATTTGGGGCTCTAATCCCATAGGCCTGTGGCCTAAGATGGGAAAGAGCAAGATACCATTCCTCCCTTACATCCTGTCCCCAAAGAGAGTCCTCACCACAAATTAAACCCTGCTGGAACCTTGATCTTGCACTTTTCAGCCCCCAGAACTCGAGAAAATAAAATTCTACTGTTTAAGCCGTCTAGCCTATGGTCTTTTGTAATGGCAGTCTGAGCTAAGACAAGTCCCAAAACTTTTTGACAACGCTATGACTTTCAAGTTGACATTCATTTAGGTGTATATAAATTCAGTATGGTATCTGAAAAAAGACATGCTTAAAACAAAGTATTCATCTCATTCCTCTACAGTCTAACCACATAGTTTGGGTATCAATATACTTCGAAGTTTAAAATCACCAACAAATCACCTCAATTCCAAAATGTACATAAGCCTTATAAGATACAATACATATGACTGAAATAAACACAGCAAGGAAGTTAATTCTCAACACCAGTGTTTTAGACATGATGGATCCTTGTTAATTCTTTAAGTAATGTTAAATGGATATAATGAATCCTTGTTATGATGCTGTTTAAAAACTTCTGCTGTGATTAATGACAAAACCACAGCAGAAGCCTCCAAAGAGATCATAACAAGGATTCGTATCTAATTTTCCCAAGCAAAATCCAAAGGCACATTTTTTAATGGAATGGCAATATATTCTCTTTAGAAATATCTACAAAATGGCGAAGTTTAGTTTAAAAATTATTTCACTAAGTTGAAAAAAACATGTACTTTAAAAAAGACTCACCCAAGCTTCAGCATATTGATCATGTCAAAGTTCACTACATCAAACACCTTCATTGCTTTATCATCACCCACAGAACAGAACAATGCTCCCTCGGAGCTAACTGCAATACTCTCAATAACTCCTATTTAAATAAATCAAATTAAAACACTCTAGTAAATACCAATGAAACAAATACACATGAGTCAAAGAAAAAAAAAACATTTTAAAAGAAACTTTAACCAATACAATTTAAGAGAGCTATACAAACACATAAGAACACATACAAAGTGAAATTCTTACCCAGATGACTACGAAAATGTTTAACAAATTCAATTCCCTCTTCTATTTTTTTCCAGAATTTAACATGTCCATCATGACTGGCAGTAATAATAAAGTCTGTCCTGCATATATAAAATTGCAAAAGTTAATTTGTAAAACAGATCTATGAATTACTTAGTACCCCTAAAGCAATCATTCATGAGACTTTCTGACTTTTGAAGTAGGTTTTCAAAAAAATATCTTCCTTTATGAAGACTACTATATGACATATAAAAAAAATATCTTCCTTTATGAAGACCAGTATTGCATATTTTGTAGTTCTTTTCTGGATATCATAATAGTTGCTGTGATACTAATTTTAATCCCAAAGACTAGGATCAGAATTGAGCTAGCACTTGACATAAAAAAGAAAAGAAATTTCACCAGGAATCGCTAGACCTGAAGGCCCATTAATGCTAAGATCACCCTACAGGCAGTGTTTTCACAAGGAAAATTATACTAGTTTTCAGAAGGTGATAAATCATTAAATCTCAATATATACCTTCTCTATATAGCAAAGTTCAACATAGATTTGTTTTGTATCCTATCCAAGGTGTTTATCAAAAAGATTTTATACAGATAGTCTCCCTTGTAAGGTAATATAAAAATAGAAACCATTTATTGAAACCTAGAATACACCAGGTACTTTACACATCTTACCTTGAATGCATTTCTTTTTTTTTTTTTTTTTTTAAAGATTTTATTTATTTATGTGACAGAGAGACAGCCAGCGAGAGAGGGGACACAGCCGGGGGAGTGGGAGAGGAAGAGGAAGAAGCAGGCTCACAGCGGAGGAGCCCGATGTGGGACTCGATCCCAGCACGCGGGGATCACGCCCTGAGCCGAAGGCAGATGCTTTAATGACTGCGCTACCCAGGCGCCCCTCTTTTTTTTTTTTTTTTTAGTGTTTTTTTTATTATATTATGTTAGTCACCATACAGTACATCCCTGGTTTCTGATGTAAAGTTCGATGATTCATTAGTTGTGTATAACACCCAGTGCACCATGCAATACGTGCCCTCCTTACTACCCATCACCGGTCTATCCCATTCCCCCACCCACCTCCCGTCTGAAGCCCTCAGTTTGTTTCTCAGAGTCCATAGTCTCTCATGAATGCATTTCTTATATGATATAGGAAAGAGTATGTAGGCCTTTATTTAATTCAAACTATTACAGAAACTGTGACATTAAACAGAAATCCAGAGTATCCTAAAGTTACTTCTACAAATACTCCTCAAAACTGAAGCATTTTTGCAAAACACATTTTTCAGAAAGAAATTAAAAAGATGTGATAGACTTACTTGGTGCATACCACATGGGTGATAACATCTCTATGCATGTAACTGCGTTCATACATAGAAGCACTGGGGAGATTTTCAAGATAGACTCTTTCAAACTCTAGAACTGGGGGGAAAAATAAAGAAAAACATTTTTAACTGGAACTATATACTATTTTGTATTTTCTTTAAGATTTTCTAAATTCCATTTTGCATTTTTTTCTAGATTTTCTTAAATTTCTCTCAATTCACATGTAATGAAAAAAAAGCAGTGACTGTTACATCACTTGTAACTTCTATTATTTCATAGTAGTGAATGGCACCATTATTTAGTTAGTCATGACAGGTTCTCAGGTATTATATAGAGGCTTAACGGTCCCCAGAACTTAAGAACTAAGTGATTCTGGCTTAATATGAAGGTTCCATTAAGAAAGAAAAACCTTAAAAACTTTTATGAAATTATCACTACCATCTTTCTAACCATGTAGAGTAAGTTATTGGTTCTAATTTAAATAAGTAACAAGAGGACTTATCTTTAAGGCACTAATCCTCTTTGAAGTCACTGATAACTGGGATTAGAGCAGGTAAACATGATAAAATACTAAATAGATTTTTAGGGCTGAAAAAATCCCGGAGTTCTCAACTTTTTCCAGGGACAAAATATTTGTAAGAGTGTTAATCTGAGGAAATACTGATTTCATTATAAGAGCCATGAACAATTTTACTAGAAAAAGTTGACATATACAAATCTAGTAAAATAATCCAAAGACAGCCAAACAGGACTATAAAAAGTTGCTACATTAAATATGAGATATTTTGTAGTTTTTCACAACTAATGTATAGCAGACTCCAACTTGTGCCCAATGAACTCCTTTTTCCTTCATTTTTAGTAACAGAACATCATTTTTATATGGGCATATTGACACCCAGCTATCATTAAGAGGACCTTTCTCACCTTCTTCAGAGTTAGGCGTGACCATGTGTCAATGAGAAGTGTTGTGTGACAGTGAAGAAGTCTCCTTCCAAAAGTGTTCCCTTCTTCCCTTCCTCAGTCCTACAACTTGGAACTGGGATAACAGCACTATTATTCTAATAACCATTCAGGACAAAGATGAGGGCCATATTCTAGTGATGTTAGGGCAGAAAGCTGGAAAGAGCGTAGGTCCCTTTGGAGCCTCTATATCAATCCTAGACTGTTTACTTTGGGACTCCTTTTACACACGAAAGAAGCATACTTCTGTCTTTTTTAATGTTATTGACTTTTTGGGTCTTTACGTAATAGGCAGCTAATATAATCCTATCTGATACAAATTCTTTTTGCTGTTTGTTAGTTTACTTGTTGAGCAGATATTTACTGAAAACAAAATAGGTTACGAGGCTCATAGACATGAAGAAGAACACCTAACTCCTGTCTTTGAGAAACCATCAATTTAATTAAACGTAGTATCATATAATAATTTATAATGTCTTTCTGAAAATGAATACAAAATCCAGTGTCCAAAGAACATGTTCTATTTCTAGAAATATATTATCGAACTCCTGTCTTTTTATTTTTTTTAAAGTTTTTATGTTTAAGTAATCTCTACACCCAATGTGGGGCTTGAATTTATAATCCTGAGATCAAGAGTTGCATGTTCTACCAATTGAGCCAGCCAGGTGCCCCAAACTCCCCTCTTTTTAGATACAATCTTCAGTGATATTTTTCTAATATTCCATACATGTTTTTAAATTACAATTTTTTCTTCAAACTGAATACTACTGATTGGCTTAAATACAATGAGCATGTACTTAAGGGCAAACTTTTTTTTTTTTTTTTAGGTTTTTAAAAAGATTTTATTTATTTATTTGACAGAGAGAGAGTACAAGCAGAGGGAGCAGCAGGGAAAGGGAGAAGCAGGCTCCCACTGAGCAGAGAGCCCGATGTGGGGCTCCATCCCAGGACCCTGGGGATCATGACCTGAGCCGAAGGCAGACACTTAACTGACTGAGCCACCCAGAGGCCCATAGGGCAAACATTTTCACATCCAATTATTTCTGTCTGTCTCAAATGACTTAAGTTTTATAAGATCTTTCTCTTAACATTAATATCAGCACTTTGATATTTTTTTTTATTTTTCCATTAGAAAAGACATACAAAAATATTCTAATGCAACTATAAGAGCATTAACTTTGACATATTCATTCATTCAATAAATACTAAGTGAACATTTGACTATGTGCAAAGCACTGTAGCAAGCACTGAAGCAAAGTAGGAATGGACTTTGCTTTTATAAGTTTATGGTCTTAGCAGTGGAAAGGAACATTAATCAATCACACGAATAAATATACAATTGTAAAATGCAGCAAGTGCAATGAGGAAGAAATTGCTATGGAAACATTTAACAGAAAGACCAAACAGTAAAAAAGATAACGTACTTTAAAGGTGTCAACGTACAGTGTTCAAAAAAGTGGCTTCTTCGAATTTGGATACATAAAATTTGAAGGCTACCTGTAAATTCTGCTAAATATTACCTCAGAGTTATGATCAACGTTCTTTAGAAACCCATCGCAAACTGGAGAAGTCACAGGCTTTACAGAGGAGGTGATGGTTGAAGGTGAATGCTAAAGTTGAGCAAGTTAGCCAGATGGAAAAGGGTGAGGGAAATTATTTCAGGTATACATCATAACATCCTGGTAAGCACTCAAACAAACAAAAACCATGCCCCACTCTCAAGTGTCTTAATATGGGGGAGTACAGAGTAAGGAAGACAGACAAAGTTAGGATAGAGAACCAGTGGAAATGTTTTGGTGAGGCAAGGAGAGATCATGTCATTTAGAGCCCTGTAGGCCATTTGGGGAGTTTGGACTTCGTTTAAACAATGAGAAATCACTGAAGAATGTGAAGCAGAGAGAAAGTAAGATTTAAACTTTCAGAAAAATCGTATTTTAATGGTCTTACACGTTTAAGAAAGACATTTTCTAGAACAACTTTTAAAATAAGAAAACCTCTTTCTCCACCCTTTTTATTTGATAAAACCTGGTCACTATCCACAGAAGTAGGAAAATACTTCAGGCCTTGATATCTCCTGTGTGTGGTTTAAAAACCACAGACCGCTGGTTTTAGATGAAAAATTTGTGATGCAGGAAACTCATGTAACTTTCCTAGGTCAAAAAAGTCATTACTGGAAGAGTCAGGATTATAATCCTCTATACCCACTCTTTACGATTCTAAATAGGCACCGCCCGCCCCGCCCCCTCCCCGCCCCCTCCCCGCGCGCCCCAACAAACTAACAGCATTCCTGAACTAAAAGCCTTCAAGAAAACCGGACTCTGTTTCACATCTGCTAAACGGAGATAGAAATTCCAACCTCATATGCCTGCTGTAGGGATTGAGAGCCGCCTAGCACATAGCAAGTAGTGGCATAAATTGGCTTTAGCATTTAGAACACATAACTACAACACATCCGTGATTAACATTGTTAGATATTATCAAAAAGACGCTGTACTCAGCCCAAGTCACTATTTCGGAGAGAACTTGCAAGTATAGAATGACCAGCAATCATAAGATCCTCTGTTCTGAGGGCACAAAACCCCGCAATCACACACCATCGGTTTTGGGGTATGGTTTGAAATCTCCCAGTCGGGGGACGCAGATTTCAACTCGCCCTGCGACTATCTTTGTAGCTACCTTTCCTCTTCTTGGCCAATGTTGCCTCTACAGGTAAAGGCCCAACCCAGCGTTCTTCATTTTCCTCTTCGTTCTCTTGGGCCACCGCCACTACCACTGTTAGCTCTCTTTCGCTGAGTTCTGTTTTTTCCGGTTCCTCCGGGTCCCGGCGCCTTCTCCTTCTCAGCTGTGAATCGCTACCACCTTCCGACGCCATATTGCCCGAATTGTCACAAAAGGCGCGACACACACAGCTCTGCTACCAATCTTAAAAGCGGCGCAGCTTGCCCGTCAGCGGCCAAGCGAGTTTCGGGATTGGCTGGAGTGGGGGAGGAGCAGATCCAATCAGCAAGCAGCGCGCGCAAACGTCCTAGGCCAGGAAGCCTTGAATACGCCAGGCTGAGGTGACCTGAAATCCGTGGCTCTGTGGTGGTAAGACATAGGCAAGGGAGAGCGCCTTAATGGTTGAAAATCGGCCGCTGGACCTGGCAGGTCCCAGGATGTGGAACTGCAGTCCCGATGGTGGGACCTTTACCTCATGGGAATTGTTTACCAGACGTCCAGCCAGTCTTTGCGACCGGCTCTTCTCCTCTCTAGAAACGCCCCGTGTTAAGAGAGAATGCCCGAGGGGCAGGGAATGGAGGGAACTGGTTAACTTGCGGGGCTCCCTTCAAGCTCTCCAAACGGACTTCTTGCCTGAGGGGAGGCGGCGGCGGGGGCGGAGAGAATTATATACTGTATTCTTCCAATTAAGTAAGGTAGAGAAAAAATATTATTAAAATCATAAGGAAGATACATTTTCAGTACTGTATGTGTATTTACGGACCAAAAAAAAAAAAAAAAAAAAAAATCCTTGTATAAGTGGACCTGCGCAGTTCACTACTATGTTGTTCAAGAGTCAACTGAATTAGTTTGGGGTGGACAACATAATGATTGGCTATTTTTATGTATTTCAAAATGATCACCACAGGAAGTCTAGTTAACATCTGTCACAATGCATACAGAGTTTTTTTCACTGTGATGAGAGCTTTTAAGATCTACTGTCTTAGAAACTTTCAAATACAGTATTATTAACTATAGTCACTATGCTGTATATTCCATCCACACGACTTACTGTTTTATAACTGCATGTTTGTACTTTCTGTCCCCCTTCACCCATTTTGCCCTGTCTCCACTTTTCCTCTGGTAACTACCAATCTGTTCTCTGTATCTATGAGCTTGATTCTCATTCTTTTTTTTTTTTTCCCCTCAAGATTCCACATCATATAAAAGTGGGATCATATGATAATTGTCTTACTCAGTCTGACTTATTTCATTTAGGATAATGCGCTTGAGGGCCATCCTTGTTACTGCAAATGGCAAGAGTTCATTCTTTTTTATAGCTGAATAATATTTCTGTGTGTGTGTGTGTGTGTGTGTGTGTGTATGTGTTTATACATGGCCACATTTCCTTTATCCATTCATTTGTCTATGAATGCTTAGGTTGTTTCCATATGTTGGCTATTGCAGAATAATACTACAGTGAACTTGGTGGGTGCATGTATCTTTGAATTAGTGTTTTCATTTACTTCAGATAAGTACCCAGAAGAGGAGTTGCTGGATCATATGGTGGTTCTATTTTTAATTTTTTGAAGAACCTCCAAAATATTTTCCACAGTGGCAGCGCAAATTTACATTCCCACAAATAGTGCACAAAGGTGTCCTTTTCTCCTTATCCTCATCAAATTTTTTTATTTTTTATCTTTTTGAAAATAGCATTCTAACAAAGGTATGAGGCGATATCTCATTGTGGTTTTGATTTGCATTTACCTGCTTACTATCGATGATTAGTGATGTTGAGCATCTTTGCATGTATGTTGGCCATCTTTCTTCTTTGGAAAAATGTCTATCCAGATCCTCTGCCTGTTTTTTAGTTTTTTTTTTTTTTTTTTTTTTTTTTTTTTTGCTTTTGAGTTGTATGAGTTCTAATATACTTTTGAGTATTAACCCTTTATTAGATATGATTTTCAAATATTTTCTCCCCTTCCATTTTCATTTTGTTGATGTTTACCTTTGCTGTGCAGAAACTTTTTAGTTTTCTGAATTCACCCTTGTTTATTTTTTCTTTTGTTGCCTTTGCTTTTTGTTGCCTGTCACCCCCTCCCCTGCCAAATATCCCCAAGGAGATTACTAACTATATTTCTTTCAGGAGTTTTGTGGTTTCAGGTCTTACATTAAAGTCTTTAATCCATTCTGAGTTAATATTTGTGTAAGGTGTTAGATAGTTGTCCTGTTTGAGTCTTTTGCCTGTGGCTATCCAGTTTTCCCAACACCATTTACTGAAGACAGTGTTCTTTCCCCATTGTTTATTACTAGCTCCTTTGTTGTAAATTGACCATATATGTGTGGGGTTTATTTCTGGGCTCTCTCTTCTATTCCATTGATCTTAGAATTATATGGATACTTTCTATTAGTTTATTTCATGTATATTAGTCTTTTCCCAATAATTTCTTTAATATGATATTAGATCATTTAAGTTTGTATAGCATAGTATCCCTAAATATAGCAATATTCTTCAATAAGTGGTGGGAATTGGAATGCTAACTGAGATCCTCAAAAGGTTCACTTGCTCTTTTTTCAGAAGGATACAAAATGTGGGAAAGGGATAAAGTTAAACTCTTAAATGTTTTTATTTATTTGTATTCTAATGCTACATTGAGTTGCCATTTCAGCTAGTTTGTTGAATATCTATGCACACACACAGTTTCACATTTTTTTTCACATACTCATAATATATTTTACTGATTAGTATTCTATAAAGTGGGGAAAGATCAATTTGCACTTGATTTTTAAGTTAAGGTATATTTAAAACATATGTATATAGTGCTTGACTTTTTTGCTTGGAAATATTCTAAAATTGTTAATGATTGTGGCTTTGTGAACTTAACTATATCTTTTATGTATAGCAAGAAAGATGTTCTGTGTAAACATTTTTGGATATGGCATAAATTATTTAACTAGTCTTAGTAGTTCAAATAGTAGTAATGTTAATAGTTAATAATGATATAATTATATGTTAGGTACAGTTCAAAGAGCTTTATACATATTAACTCATTTAACTGTCATAACTTTATGGGGTAAGTAATATTATTATCTTCATTTTACAGATAAGGAAATTGAGGCACAGACAGTTTAAGTGACTTGCCCAAGGTCACACAGCTTGTAAGTATTGAAGCCAGGATTTAAACCTAGACAGTCGGATTGTAGAGTTCACACAGTTTTTTGGGTAATGCTGTACTAAGCATACCCATGTAGACTAAAGCAAATATATCTATCTGTAGGATTATTCCTAGGAATATAATTTCTGGTCAGAAGACAACTGTATTTAAAATTTTGATGGATATTTCTTATTATCCTCCAAAGTGGTTTACCAACAGTACACACCTCTTGTTCAACACTCTTCTCAATGTCGTTTCTTATGAAATTTTTCATTATTGCTACTCTGGATGAAAAATTACTCTTGTTTAATTGTAACATTTTTAATATATATATATTTTTTTAAGATGTATTTATTTGTCGGGGCTCCTGGGTGGCTCAGTCATTAAGCGTCTGCCTTCGGCTCAGGTCATGATCCCAGGGTCCTGGGATCGGGCCCCACATCGGGCTCCCTGCTCAGCAGAAAGCCTGCTTCTCCCTCTCCCACTCCCCCTGCTTGTGTTCCCTCTCTTACTGTCTCTCTCCCTCTGTCAAATAAATAAATAAAATCTTAAAAAAAAGATGTATTTGTTTGAAAAAATATGTATATATATATATTTATTTGAGAAAGAGAGAGTGTGTGTGAGGCAGGGAGAGGTAGAGGGAGAGGAAGAGAGAAACTTTAGTAAATTCCACTCTCATCTTGAAGCCTGACACAGGGTCAGTCTCATGACCCTGGGATCAGGACCTGAGATAAAACCAAGAGTCAGCCGCTTAACCAACCGTGCCACCCAGGCGCCCTTAATTTGCATTTTTATGACTTATGAGTAAGTTTAAGAATGCATTTTTCTATATTGACAAGATATTTCTCATTTTTTTTTAATTCCCCATTTGTGTCTTTTGCCCATTTGTATTGAAATGTTTTTGTTGTTTAACTTTATTACAAAGTAAAATATAGATACCAAAACCCACATAAAATAAATGTAAATTTTATAAATTATTATAAGGTGAATGCCTCAGCACCATGGAGATCAAGAAATAAAATTTTGATAATCACCTCAAAAGTCTCTTATTTGGCCCATACCAATCACAGTTCTCTCTTCTGCCTTCTCTCTCCCTCCCTCCAAAAGTAATAGATAGCCTGATTTTTATGGTGATAACTTTTTTAGTTTAGGTTGTTTTTTTTTTTTTAGTGGTTGGTTGTTAGATTTGCTTTTCTTATTAATTTGGAGGCATTCGTTATCCATTGAGAAAATTAGGTCTTGGGTGCCATATATATTACAAATATTTTCTTTAAATTTTTGGGTTTTACATTTTGGTTTTGTTTTTGCTTTTTTTTTTTTTTGGTTGAGCAAGTTGGATCTCTTACTCAGTGCCGTGAGGGAAAATACACACAGTGTGGTGTCTTAGTAATGAGGTGTTAGATTACAGTTTTAACTTTTTAATGATATCTTTGTCCATGTAAAATTTTAAAAAAATTTATAGAGATTTTACTTAGTTTTGTTAGAAGTGCTTTCCCAATCCAAGCAAAAAAATTATCTCCATGTTTTCTTCATGTTCTATTTTATCATTTCTGTTTTTGGATTTTTTGAGGTATGCAGGGGTGGTGTTAAGATTGAGGTATACATCTAGGTTTATTCCCCCCCAAATACTATGCAGTTAGTTAAAAAGAATGAGTAAATTCTATAGAAGACCAAATTATACATGGGGAAAAAAGTATATGAAATATCCTCTGATTTGGATTGTTCTTATATCCCTTTAATTTGCATTGTCATTGGGGCACCTAGGTGGCTCAGTTGGTTAAGTATCCGCCTTCAGCTCAGGTAATCCCAGGGTCCTGGGATCAAGCCCCTCATCAGGCCTGAGCCTACTTCTCATGCTCTCTCTCTCATGCTCTCTCTCTCTCTATCAAATAAATAGATAAAATTTTTAAAAAATTTTCATTGCCATCTCTGTTACATATCATAGGTCCATAAATATGTGAGTCTAGAAGAGCTCTCTTTTTGTGTTCCATTGTTCAGTTTGCCTATCTATGTGCTAATTCCACACTATAAAAATCAGTATAGTTTTATAATAAGTTTAAAATCTGGTAAGGCAAATCTTCTCATCTTCGTTATGACGGTCTTGGCTGTTTTTGGCCCCTTGCCTTTCCATAAACTTAAGAATTAGCTTGTCACGTGCCACAAAAACAAGCAAAAACTTTAAGAGTTAGTAGATCAACTTGGAGGAATTAACATCTTTACAGTATTGAGTCCTTCAATCTGTGAACACGATGTATCTCCCTAAGTCTCTTTAAAACCTCTCTGTTGATAAGTCTGATTAAACAATAAAAAACTTAAGTTCCATAAGATTCAAAATATTTTGGGTGAGTGGGTTATTCTGATTTGCATTTGGTGTCGTGGGGTAGACATATTTATTATTCTTTTTTGTTCTGTCTACTTCCTTAAAATTGTCGCACCTTTGAATTTCATGCCGTTAGACTCCACCACCTACCACTCCTTGCAGTGGTCATCTGGCAAGATTATATCATGCTCCTTCATTTCTTGAAGATTTTTAGCTTCTGGTTCACTGCAACCCTCTGCAGCACTACTGTAATACTTCATGGTGATTTTAATATCAATCTATGGCCTCTCTTTTTCTTGACCTCTTTTCCTCTAGTGATAATATTCTCCATCTTATAGTAGTTATTCCTGTGGTCATACCTGAAAGACTGTCATTCTTTCAGTTTGTCTTTGTCTGCACCTGTGCTGCTACATTATAGAAGAAAACATATAACCATGTTTTAGTTTTCACTTTAAATTGATAACTAATAATTTCAAGTAGACATTTAATGCTACCCAGTTATCCTACTATTTTATCCTTTCCCATTTTCTTATGTATCTATTTTATACATTTCTTAATGTATTTCTTAAATCTTCGGTGCTTTTCCCCATTCCCATTCACAACTGATGACCTCATTTCCCTGAGAAAAGAGAAGCAGTCCAAATAGAACTTTCATAAGGTCCTATCAACACATCTACTCATGTACCTGCCTCTATGCCCCTAATATTCTGCCTACCTTCCATTGAAATGGATGAACTAAATATACTTCAATCTTAAATCAACCTCTCTACATGTATATTAAATCCCATTCTTCTTTCTCTCCTGCAGTATTTCCTTCTGTGTCATTTAAGATGCTCTATTTTCTTCTTTTTTTTACCCCAATGATTTATTTATTTATTTTAGAGAGAGACAGCGTGTGCGAGCGAGCAGAGGGAGAGACAGAGAGAATCTCACGCAGACTCCCTGCTGAGCACGGAGTCTCATGCGTGGCTTGATCTGACCACCCTGAGATCATGACCTAAGCTGAAATCAAGAGTCAGATGCTCAACCGCGTGAGCCACCCAGAAGTCTCTCTACCAGAACTACTCTTATAAAGGCCTCCAGTTCTGTGTATTTACTCCACTGAAATTATTGTGACAAATTATCCTAAGACTTAGAGGTGTAAAACAACCGTTTACTATGCTCAGCAATTCTGCATCAAGAATTCAGACAGGCTGCAGCAGGACAGCTTGTCTCTGTTCCATGTCTAGGCCCTTGTCTAAAAGATTCAAAAGTCTGAGGGCTGAATCATGAGAATGTTTGTGTGCATGTCTAATGGTTGATGCTAGCTTTTGGCTGGGAACCTCAGTTCCTTTCTATGTGGGCTTCACCGTTAGTCTCTTCATTTGTGCCAGTTTGGGGTTCCTCACAGAATGGTAGCTGCTTTGTAAGGAAGAGTGTTCTGAGACAGAAGTATTAGTGCTATTGCCTTTTATGACTTAGTCTTAGAAGTCACTTTCATGGTGACTTCTATTCATAAAGACAGTCAGAAAGTCATAGGTTCATGAGGAGGATAAATAGGCTCTGCCTCTGAATAGGGAGTGATAACCTGAAATATTGCTGTGACTATTTTGGAAAATACAGTCTTCTACCCATATTGCTAAGTAAATTGCCAATTCTGTTTTTATCTTATTTGACCTTTCTCGTATTTGATAATTTGATAATTCATCACTCCTTCCTTTAATACTTTTGTATTTTGAATTTCAGGATTTCATACTCTTAATTTTACTCTTACCTTATTGGTGCCTTTTTAGACTCTTTTGGTGGTTCTTCCTCATTCTCTCCAGGTCTGGAACTCTTCTCATTTCTGTCTGTGATCTCACCCAGTCTCACGGCTTTAAATATCTTGTAGGGTGATGACTCAAATTCTAGTTTGCAACTTCCCCTTGAACTCCATACACGTACATTCAGTTGCTTAATCAGCATCTGCACTAATAGACACCTTAAATTTAGCAAGTCTGAAATTGAATTCTTAATCATCACTCCCCCATATCTTGCTGCATCTGTTTCCTCCACTGACTTCTTCATCTCAGTAATCACCTGGCAGCTTCATCTTTCCAATTGCTTAGGCTTAAACTTTTTTAATAATAAAAATTTCTTGGATCATTGGAATAGCTTTCTAACTGGTTTTCCTGCTTCTCACCTTACTGGCTGTTGTTAACCAGAGCTGTACTGTTAAAATATAATTCAAATTATGTCATTCTCCTACTGAAAACCCTCTAATTGTTTATCATCTCAGCCTAAGTCCTTAAAATGGCCTACAAAGCCCACATGATCTCATCCCTATAATCTCTCTGACCCTATCTTGTGTTCTCTGCCTTACCTACGCCAATCACACTGGCTGCTTTACTGCTTTAGGAACATGGCTGTCATATTTCCTGTCCCAGGGTCTTTGCACTAGCAGTTCCCTGCCTGGAACCTCTTCCTCTAAATACCCCCATATCGTACTTCCTTATCTCCTTTATGTTTTTTGCTCACTTGTCAACTTCTCAATGACCTTCATGACCACATTGTTTGTAAAATTACATTACCTCTGCCCAAGCACTTACTATTTTCTTCCCTGTCTTGCTTTCCTCCATTAAATTATTATTATTATCATTTATATGGGGGTGCCTGGATGGCTCCCTTGGTTAAGCATCCCACTCTTGATTTCAGCTTGGCTCAGGGTCCTGGGATGGAGCCCCACCTGGGCTCCTTGCTCAGTGGGGCGTCTGCTTGAGGATTCTCTCTCCCTCTTCCTCTGCCCCTCCCCCTGCTAACACGTGCTCCCTCTCTCGCTCTCTCTGTGTCTCTCAAATGAATAAAGATTTTAAAAAGTTATTATTTCCACTTATAAATTATTTGATATACTATAAATATATATATATAGAGAGAGAGAGAGAGAAAAGGAGAGAGAGAGAGAGAGAGAGAGAGAGAGAAGAATGTAAGTTCCATGATAGGGAAGGATTTTTGCCCATTTTGTTCACTGTTCACATGTATAGTTCCTAGCTGAGTATCTGGCAGGTGATAGGTGTTCAACAAATATTGTTAAATGAATAAATATTTTTACTTCAGTTTTTCTTATAAGGTTAATTATTACAAGACACATGTCAGTGAATCAGCAAGATCTAGATCCAGACAGTACTACAGATATGGAAGATGTTACAAATGCTGAAGAAGAACTTATTAAAGAATGTGAAGAAATGTGGAAAGATATGGAAGAGGTAAGTACCAAGAGGTAAAAGTGATATATATGTATCAATTACTATAAGATTTAATTCCATTTCAATAATAGACTTAAGAAAAATAATTATGCTGGTTCCTAAAAGCCATTATATTATACGATAAATATTTATATAGCTTTTAGACCTGTAAGCATTTATTCAGGATTCTTTATGTCAGAGAATATAGAGCTATAGAATGAGAAAAAATTATGGCAGTCCCTGCCATAGGAGGTTATCATCTAATAGAGGCAGTAGCCATTGTATTAGAAATATTGTGGTAGAAATGCAAAGACAACTTAGGACAAGTAGTAAACCTAGATTGAAAGGGTCAAGGATAGCTTCTAAAAGCAGTAATAACTAGGAGCGCCTAGGGTGGCTCAGTTGGTTCAGTGTCTGACTCTTGCTTTTGGCTTAAGTCATGATCTCAGGGTTCTGAGATTGGGCCCTGCATCGGGCTCTGTACTGGGTGTGGAACCTGCTTAAGATTCTCTCTCTCCCTCTCCTTCAGCCTCCCCCCCCACAACCTGCTTAAGATTCTCTCTCACCCTCTCCTTCAGCCCCTTCCCCACCTTAAATAAATAAATAAATAAATAAACAAACAAATAGCAGTAATAACTGAATTCATTTCTAAAGAATAAATAAGAAGTAGCCTCTGAAATTAGGAGAGTTACACAAAGCAGAAGGAACAAAATATATAAACATTGGGAGAGATTAGAGAACTCTAGGTAGAATATTATGATTTAGTAAATTGGAAGAAGGACCTGTGGAGTGAGGCTGGAAAAGTAATTAGGAGCAAAAACGGAGGATTTTGTTGAATTTATAGTATGGGGAGCCATCGAAAGATTATGAACATGAAGTGACATGAGATGCAGTTTGCGAAAATTACTTGGTGATTTTGAAGAAAATGAAATATAGAAAACTGACACTACAGGTAGAAAGAGCATTTCAGAGGCTCTAGTACTAGCTCTGATAAGAAGTACTGTAGCGCTAAATCCTATCATTGCAAATAGTAGGATTCAAAAGATACTAAGGCTGTAGGACCTAAAGGATTTGGAACTTGAATTGTTATGAAATGGAGGAAAATTATGGATATTTTCAGGTTTCTCATTTGGGCCAACCTTGGTGAGGTTCATTTCCTAAGACAGAGAATAAAAAAGTGGAGAGAACATGTAATTATGGAGTTTGAGTGAAAATATGAATTAATTTAGAAAATGTTTGAAATTTATGTACATTTTATGAATTAGTGAGGTAGAATCACTTCTGGTAAACTACAGTATGTTGGTAAAAGTTTTTTCTACTTAAAATAACATAGTGTGTGATATAGGCCACAGCCTTTGCATCCCATTCTTTGCAGTAAAATTTTAGATTAGGGCAAGTTATTGGTTTTCTTTTTTTCCTTTTTTCTTTTTTATAAAAATTATTTTTTTTTTTTTTTTTTTTTTTTAAAGATTTTATTTATTTATTCAACAGAGATAGAGACAGCCAGCGAGAGAGGAAACACAAGCAGGGGGAGCGGGAGAGGAAGAAGCAGGCTCATGGCGGAAGAGCCTGACATGGGGCTCGATCCGACAACGCCGGGATCACGCCCTGAGCCGAAGGCAGACGCTTAACCGCTGTGCCACCCAGGCGCCCCTATAAAAATTATTTTTAATATAAGTCCTTGGTATTCTGTATAATTAGTATATTTTCAAGAAAATATATATAGTTGGTTTTTTTTGTTTGTTTTGGTATTTTTTCAGTATAGAAATTGGAATTTAAAAATAACAAATTTTGCGGGGCACCTGGGTGGTGTAGTCGGTTAAGCATCCAACTCTTGATTTTGGCTCAGGTAGTGATCTCAGGGTCCTGGAATCAAGCCCCGTGTTGGGCTACGAGCTCAGCGTGGAGTCTGCTTGGGATTTTTTCTCCTCTTTCCTGCCTCTCTCCCTGCCCCTGCTCTCTCTCAAATAAATAAATCTTAAATTTTTGTTTTTTTTTTTTGTAAAAAGCTAACTGCTGCTAGAAGTAAACACACAAGTAAAATTTAAATTACCCATATTTTCAGTCAGATGTAATCACTATTAATGGTTGTGGGTTTTTTTAATGGAATAGAAACAATGTCTCCTGAAGGCTTTATTTTCTTATGATCTTAACTATCTTGTTACCTCTTTTGTTATTTTTCTATAGTGCTTTCCTTCTTGTTCTTTTATTTCCTATTTTTCTCATTATCTAGCTTCTAATTCACCTTAGCTATTAGTTTGTATTTTCTTTTTCTTTATTTTTTATGTTCTTTTTTTTGTTCTATATAGAATCTAGTATCCCTTCTACTTTTGGTGCGTTCACCTCAGGATCTGTTTGGGGGCCTTCCTGATCCTCTTGCTTAGAAAGTGAGAAATGTAAACTCTTCTCTTACAGCAGTTATTTGTATTTAATTTTTTTAAAGGAATGTTACATTGACTGGTATAAAAGAGGGAAAGGGAATTGTCTGTTATATATAAAAGCTTATAGTGTGTGACTTGTTTTATTTACTTTTTTTGTTTTGTTTTGCTTTTTGTTTTGTTTTTATTTACTTTTTAAATCAAGTATCAGAAAAAATTATCACTTGTTGGAACTGAGACACTCACTGATTCAAATGCTCAGGTATGAATCCTTTTTTTCTTCCCAAAAATAGATAAGTTTAATTCATTTTGTTTTGGATAAGAATATTATTCATCTGTATTAAACCCACATAATAGCTTTGTTGATTCCTGTATGATTAAGCAGGATTCTGCTTAATTCTCTCCTCTTCCTGATTTAAGAGAAGTATTCTAAATACTTTTTGAATAAACTATTATAAATATTTTATTATCTTTTAACAGTTACACATGTTTAACTGTTGAGTGAAGAACTGCAATTAAGACACCTTGTTAAAAATTTGAACACATAGTGTCCTACTTTGTCTTAGGTATAGTAGCCAGTTTTTTTACTGTATGTGTGGAACCTTAACTGAGTTTACTGCATGCTTAAATAAAGGATTAGGATATCTATTTTAATAATTAAGGACCTATGGGATTGGTTTAGAAATAAACCAATGGATCAGTGCAACAGTTTAAAAATTTAAAATATGACAAAGATGATAGTTCTAGTTTGTGGGAAAAGGATGAATTAGTTAATAAATGATAGTGGTACAACTAATTATCCACTTGGGAGAAAATAAAATTGGACCTCTGTCTTTCATTTTTAATATATAAACATATATTCTGGATGGATTGCCGTAAAAATCTTACAAGAAAAGTTAGGAAACTATTTGTGCAGTCTAGGGATAGGGCAAACTTCTTGGCTAATAGTAGAAACCGAGATATTATAAAAGAAAACTGGATATATTTGACCATATGAAAAATTAAAAATGTTTTAGTGTTAATTTTAAGAACAAAGTCAAATATACAAATGACTCTAAAGAAAGTTCTCTAAAACTGGTAGTAGCATTTCAGAAGACACAAGAACCAATTGAAGGTACTCCCGAGTTCCAAATCATGCAGTTTACATTTAAAAACCAGTTCAGTTTGTTACAAGGGCAGCAGGTGAGGAAGGTGTATGCTTGTGTCTGCTGCCAGCAAGCTGTAGTTGGGGGTTCATGTGCTTCATGGCCCATTACAGAGAGAGCAGCAGACAAGTAATGTCGAAAGCAGAGCCAGCAGCCATCAGTTCATGGAGTGGGATATAATATGGAAGCTTTCTTGAAGGCTTTTGTTTTTTGTTCTACTTCTTTTCATTAAGACTGGAATCAAGCTTACGTGTAAACTATTGGTAATTTTAGCTTCCTTTTGTGCTATTTAGTGTAAAACTGTCTAATTTGAAAAAAATGTAAGTTATGAAAAATAAAGATTGAGGCACTGCTCCAAAAAAACCACAAATTTGATATCATTTGGGAATGAAAAGGAATAATGGCCTTGATTGATTGTAACAATATGAAAAAATGAAAATCTATTAGCATGACAATGATGAATAAAAATGAAAATGAGAGAGATAGTAAAAGAAGGGGAAAAAACTAATTTGTCACTTTTGGAAGAACCTATTATATTAGATTTTTAAAAATTAGTGATAGAAAATTAAGCCATCTTTTAAAAAAATTTGCATCTAAACTGAATATTGTATTTGAAACAGCATTATATAGTAAATAAACCGTCATCTGGTTTTCTTTGGAAATGTAGTTTTCATATTGTAGAAACTGAGACCTGCTGAATTAGAATCACTAGCATGGTGGTGCAGCCACTGGAAAACAGTATGGAGGTACCTCAAAAGTTTGGAAATAGAGCTACCCTATGACCCAGCAATTGCACTACTGTGTATTTACCCCAAAGATACAAATGTAGTGATCTGAAGGGGCACCTGCACCCCAATGTTTATAGCAGCAATGTCCACAATAGCCATCTATGGAAAGAACCCAGATGTCCATCGACAGATGAATGGATAAAGAAGATGTGGTATATATATGTATACAATGGAATACTCAGCCATCAAAAAAAATGAAATCTTGCCGTTTGCAGTAATGTGGATGGAATTAGAGGGTGTTATGCTTGTCTCTCTCCTTCTGTTCCTCCCGCAGCTTGTGCACGCTCTCTCGCTCTCAAATAAATAAATAAATAAATAAATAAATAAAATCTTTTAAAAAATGGTTAAAAAGACAGTAGTTGTTCTTTTAGTGTAAATATTAGAGTAATACCCATTGCATTTTTTATCTGGCTACCATTAATAATTATATAGAGGTGATAAAAAGTGTTCTGAAATTTTACTTTAAGCATACATAGACTTCAGTTTAGTAATCTAATCAGGCAACAGATTTGTCACATAGATTTGTCATTATCAAAATTACAATGATTGGAGCCACTTCATATCAGAAACATATCATCTTAAACTCTTGTGAAATAAAATTGGTTTTTATAAGTAGCCTGTGGAAGCAGTCTCATTTTATAATTGTCTCTGTGTACGTATTTAAAGAATTTTTTTTATTAAGTAATTTCTGCTTAATGTAGAGCTCGAACTCGAACCCGAAATCAAGAGTACATGCTCTACTGCCTGAGCCAGCCAGGTGACCCTCTATGTATGTATTTAAATTTATTTTTAGCAACCTAGCTAAAAGCAGTTGCTATTTTTTCAAAAGTGCATAGAGAAAAGAGAGTATCTTTAAAGTAAATTTGTCTTTTTTAAAGTAAACTCTACCCCCACTGTAGGGTTCAGACTCATGACTCCAAGATCAAGAGTTGCATGCTCTACTAACAGAGCCAACCAGACTCCCCTAAAACAAATTTGTCTAAAACTTTTGGCAAGAAATAACATCTTATGTTTTTAAAGATTTTATTTTTGAGTAATCTTTATACCTAATGTGGGGTTCGAACTCACATTCCCAAGATCAAGAGTCACATGCTCCACTGACTGTGCCAGCCAGATACAGCTATATTTTTAAAACAATATTAATTTAGGGAATAAACGAAATATACTTAGGTCCTTTTATTTAGGTCGAGTGGTAAAGTAGAATTGATCATTTTTTAAGACTTTATCACTGGTATAACAGGCAATTTATGAGCTATAATTAGTAATGGTTTAAAGCAGATTTCTGTTTGGAGTGATAATTTTTTATACTTTGGATGCCTATTATGTTAGCTATTTATGTTAGGAACTTGTGTTAAAGTATTAAGAATGTCTACACTTTCATCTATGAGTATCTATGAATAGTCTGTAAAAAATGACTTTGTTTTATATACTTGCTTTTTTTATAGCTGTCATTATTAATTATGCAAGCGAAATGTTTGACTGCTGAACTCAATCAATGGCAGAAAGAAAGTCCTGAAAGTAAGGTTCTTGTTTTTAGATTTATATTTTTGTAAACAAATTAATGGCAAATTAATTTAATGATTATAAGAATTACAAGATCCATTTAGCCTTGTTGAAATTGCCTAAGTTTTTCTTTCATTTATATATATTATTTTGTGATTATTTTATTATAGATTTGGGTGAAATTATAATAATCTTAAGTTATGGAGACCTTATTATAAGCATCATTTGACCCTTATAGACACTATGTTACCTGCTCAGTAGAAACTGTAAATTATGTCTTAATGAATGAAACTTACCTAGTAGAGGGTACTTGGGTGGCTCAGTCGGTTGAGTGTCTTCCTTCGGCTTAGGTCATGATCCCTGCCTGGGTCCTGAGATTAATCCCCACATCGGCTCCCTGCTCAGCAGGAGAGTCTGCTTCTCCCTCTCCCTTCGCCTCTTACCCCGACTTATGCTCTCTCTCTCTCACTCACTCACTGTCTCTCAAATAAATAAATAACAATCTTTAAAAAAAAGGAGAAGAAACTCACCTAGTAGAAGAGAAAAGTTATTTTAGATACTTATTTACATAAGGACCACATAGATTGTATGTTGCCTCTTGACTTGTCCAAAGAGGTCAGCTATATATTTGCCTTTTCTCAAGAAATAGAAAATGACTTAAAAATCTGTAGTTAAAATACCCAGCTAGGAGTTACTTTTCTATTATGAAAGCTTACCTTTTCTGTGCCACGTATATGTGTGTATTTGGTATTTTATATGGACTATACTTCTTTCTTTTAACATGTCCCTTCTCCTTTCTCCTGCCCATTTGCCTCCTTTCCTTTAGCTCCGCCCAGTTCCCATTTTAGTCTCCTTCGTAGGTTTATTGTTCTCTAATCCCAGTTTTTGGAATTCTTCTATTCATTCTCTTTCTAGACAATTTCAACTGCATTCTTGATTTTAACTACTTACTATATTCATCCCCACCACTGTTCTACATCTTCACTACCACATGATAGTTTTTTATATTTTAGCATTTCTGGTATATATATATGTTTAATGCAAATTAAAGTAACAGCTGTATACATATATATACTTATATACATATACATATATACAGTTGTTATTTTAATTTGCATTAAACTGTATATCCTATTGCCTCCTCAAAGTTATATTTAGCATCTCAAAGGCTGCTCATACTATGCTGTTAAAATTTGCTATTCTCTAGAGCATTGTGCTCAGCAATTTTCGCTTCCTACTCTATATGCTATTCCAGCATTGTATCTTCTGCTTTTGTTTTTATATGTTATACTGCCTTAATAACTTTTATATCAGTTTGCTAAGGCTGCCGTAACAAAGTACCATGGACTGGGGTTGCTTTAACAACAGAAATTAATTTTTCATAGTTCTGGAGGCTAGAAGTCCAAGATGAAGGTGTTCGCAAGGTTGGTTTTTTCAGCAGCCTCTCTTCTTGTCTTATAGCTTGCCATCTTCTCCCTTGTTCTTCACATAGTTACCCATCTATGTACTAATCTCTTTGTATGAAGTCGTCAGGTATAATGGAGTAGGGCCCATCCTAATGACTTCATTTTAACTTAATCACATTTTTAAAGACCCAATTCCAAATACATGCACATTCTGAGGTGCTGGGGATTAGAACTTCAAAATATGGATTTGGGTGGATAGGAGAACACAATTTTTATGAGTGCTACCAAATCTATGTATCCAAGCCAGACTTTCGGGAATGTAATACTTATGTATCTCTCTACTTTCTAGACATCTTTTCCAAAATATTCTACACATGCCTCAGATTTATGAATTGATCTCTATTCTCTGATCTATTGAATGGAATCTATTTAATCAGTCATAAATTTAAGAGTACTTCTTGATTCTTCCTTTTTCATATATTACATATAGCCAGTCATTAAATATTAAGTCCTGTTGCCACACATTTACACTAGGCCCTCATCACCAATCCACTAGTTTGTTATAATAGACATTTTACCTCTTGTTCAAGATTTTTTTTTATTAATAATAGAAATTTTCAAACTTGAAAGTTGAAGGTCCATCTTCATTTTTTTGCATGTGCATTATCTAGTTTTCCCATTACCATTTGTTGAGAAAATTGTTCTTTCCCCCACTGAGTTGTCTTGGCATCCTCGTTAAAAATAATTTGACCATATAGTGAAGATTTATATCTGGATTCTCTATTCTCTTCTGTTGGTCTATATGTCTCTATTGCCAGTAACACACTTTTTTGATTATTGTAGCCTTGTAGTAAATTTTGAAATTAGGAAATGTGAGACCACCAACTTTGTTCTTCTTTTTCAAGATTATATTGGCTATTTGGGGTCCTTTGAGATGCCATGTGAATTTTAGGGTGGATTTTTCTATTTTCTACAAAAATGTTATTGGGATTTTGATAGGAATTGCGTTGAAGCTGCTGGTCACTTTGGTAGTATTGATGTCTAATAATATTAATTCTTCTAATCCTTGAACATAAGATGTTTTTCAATTTGTTGCTATCTTTAATTTCTTTCAGCCACATTTTGTAGTTTTCAGCATACAAGTCTTTTGCTCCCTAGGTTAAATTTATTCCCAAGTATTTTATTCTTTTTGATGCTATGTATCAGGGAATTTTCAATGTTTATTTTTCTTATTATCATCATCCCTTATATACACATTTTGTACTGGTGACACCAAGCACACAGGCTGACCTGTAGGCCAAATACCCATTTTGCTTCGGGCTGCCAGTCCCACAGACTGACACACTGAAATGATTTAAAATATCTTTATATTCTTAGAAGCTGCTATATTGTATGGGTTGAAATGATTATATGAATCAATACTGAAGTGCTACTCATGACCACACTGGCCAAGAGGAACATTATTAACTTTATGTTCTTAGAACCCTTCTCATTGCATTTGTTGAAATGATTTGGTAGCCATCTGTGGGCTGTCAATAATCAGTTCTGATACAGGGCCTATGAAGCACATGTGGAAAGCTCTTTCCTGTTAGAAGACCCTCTAGAGTAGCAGATAGATTAGAAAATTTTCAGTAGCATATTATTTGAGAAATTTTAAATAGTACTTTATTAGGAAAGGTAAACTTAAAGTACAAAGGTTGAACTTTTCTAAGTATAAGGATTGAATTTTGCTATACAAAATTAATCTGAAATGTTACTTTATACTCATAAACTGGCAAAAATTTTAGAAGAGTTTATATCTTTTGCTGTTTCTTATTGCTAATAGAAATTCTTTAGAAAAGAGTCTGGCATCCTATATTAAAATTAAAAATACACATTTCCTTCTACGAAATTCCATTTCTGGGAATTTATCCCAAAGAAATGAAAGCATTAGTACATAAAAACATAAATTAAAAAATGCTTATGGCATCATTGTTTTTTGTGGCTAAAAGTTAGGTACAAAATTAATGTTCAGTTGGTACTGATATCACTCAATACACTATGGTATATTTACCCTGTGGAATAATTTGAAGTGATTTAAAATTATGAATTATACTTACACCAGATAAATAGAAGGGATTTCCATGGGGATTTTGTTGAGCAAAAATAAGAATAATGTATATGATACTCATTCTTGTAAAACCAACAATAGCAGAATGAATAACCCTTGCATGTATATGTACAGATAATGTACATGTACATATACATATACATGCATAGGATCATATAATTAGATAGAGATATATTTAAGGACACAGTATAGATTATTAAGTTTATTTTTGAGAGATTGAAAAACAAAATCAAAAGGTGCAAAAGCCAAAAATACATAGATGTCATGTTTGTCTAAAATTATATATAAGTTGGTTATATATGTAAAGATGTTAAATAAGACAATAGAGGTATCTTAAAAACCACAAAATCAGGGGGCGCCTGGGTGGCACAGCGGTTAAGCGTCTGCCTTCAGCTCAGGGCGTGATCCTGGCGTTGTGGGATCGAGCCCCACATCAGGCTCCTCCGCTATGAGCCTGCTTCTTCCTCTCCCACTCCCCCTGCTTGTGTTCCCTCTCTCGCTGGCTGTCTCTATCTCTGTCAAATAAATAAATAAAAAATCTTAAAAAAAAATAAATAAATAAAAAAATAAAAACCACAAAATCAAATTCTTTATTTTTGAGAGCTAACTAAGCATATATGTATAATTTTGGTTTGTTTTGTTTCTGCAGTAATTCCACTGAATGAAGAAGTTCTAGTAACATTAGGGAAAGAGGAGGTAAGTTACTTAATGAATCTGTAGTAACCCTAATTAACTTATAACTAGAAGTGTTTGGGATTCATGACGTAAGTAGGATGAATCCACTTTAAAGCCATATTAATTTTGATTTTATATTTTTTGAATGAAATATTTTAAATGACTTGAATTTCATTTTACCAATTTATGTATCAGAACTGTTGTTAGTATTTAGTAGTAAACTTTATTCTTATACTTAATTTTCAGTTGATTAAACTCTTTATAATAAAAGCAAAAGCATTAAACATAGTTAAATGATCATCGCATACATCTGTTTTTCTCAAAACTTAACCCACATATCAATAAAGACATTTTTTTTAACATGTAAGTCCATTAGGTCGAAGTCCATTAGGTCAATCAAACATTGTAAACAAGATTGTAATGCATGGAAAGAAATAACTATCTGTGTGTCAAGAGACAGAGATAGGGATGAAAAGATACTATCTGCCCTACAGAGTTGAAAAAAGTCTTGGGATTTGAAGGAAACTGGTACTACAATATTCAAGGTTCAAGTCTGAACCTAAAACAAAAAGCCTCCTTTAACTGCAGAACATAGACTGTTAAGCTTTCTCTCTTCTAATCAGGCAGCTAACTTTTTACCCCCACACTTGGAAACTGGAGGTATAAGATATGGAGACATTAAACTATCGAGGCTCTAGACTCAGCGATACCAGGTTGGGTGTTTAGTAGGGTTGGTGTGTAGGTCAAGAGTCAGAAAGATCAAGTTAATATTTTTATACTGTGTGGTGGAAGTACCAGCTCCTTTCCTGGCTCTTTATCCAGAGATCTTACAATCTATTATAAAATAGCCTCAGACTGGAGATAAAACAATCCTCTCTGGAAAATCTAAATGGTTTAAGAAAAAAGATGTACAAGTGTTAATATATGGGGTTCTCAGAGTGAAAAAGCAGGATTGGTATACATCAAAAAATCCCATTCATAAACAGAGTTTTTAGTATTTTTGAGTTTTAAACATAAATGGCCAGCCAATGGTCATCAGCATTTGTGAATGCCTCCAAATGGAAAGGCAGAAACCCAAAATAATTGACAAAGATGAACTTTAAGGAAATAGAGACAATTCAGGGAACAGAGAGAATTTAATAAATAATATCTTCAGAGAGATAAAAATTTTTTTGATTAAAAAAATAACAAGGGAACCTGGGTGGCTCAGTCAGTTAAGTATCTGACTCTTGATTTCGGCTCTTGTCATGATCTCATGGTCATGAGATCTAGCCCTGTGCTGGGCTCCTCACTCACTGGAGAGTCTGTCTGAGATTCTCTCTCTCTCTCCCTTTGCCCCTTGCTCTGTTTGTTTGTGTGCTCTCTCTCTCAAATCAATCAATCAATCAATCTTTGGGAAAAATATTAAAAAATAACAGAATGCCAACTTAAAAAAAGTACTATTTCATACCCCCTAGCATGGCTATAATTGAAAGACAGACAAGAACAAGTATTGGTGAAGTTATGGAGAAATTAGAACATTGATAAACTACTAGTGGGAGTGTAAAATAGTACAGCCACTTCAGAAAACAGTCTGGTAGTTCCTCAGAAGATGGAGAAGTTACTATTTGAACCAGTAGTTTCACTCCCAGCTGTATACCCAAGCGAAATGAAAATAAGTTTGTGTCCATACAAAAACTTGAACATGAATGTTCATAGCGACAGTTTTCTTAATGGTCAAAAAGGGTAAACAACTCATGTTCATCAACTGATGAATGGATAAATAAATTGTGATGTTTCTATACAGGGATGTATTATTGTCTAAAATAATGAAGTACTGATATGCCATAATATAGGTGTATCTTGAAAACGTTATGCTAAATGAAAGAAGCCAATCACAAAGGATTACACATTATGTTATTCCATTTATATAAAATATCATTAATAGGTAAATCCATAGAGACAGAAAGTAGGTAGTTGCTTCTTGATTATGGCTGAGTGATTAGAGAGGAAGTAATGAGTGACAGCTAATGGATACTACTAAAAGGTTTCCTTTTGGGTTGATGAAAATGTTCTAAAATAGATTGTGATAATGTTTGCACAACTCTACAAGTACAGTAAAAATTATTGAATTATACACTTAAAGTGGGTACTGTGTGGTATGTGAATTATATCTCAATGAAGCTGTTATTTTAAAAAGGGCCAGTCAGAATAAGAGCCTTTCTAAATGAAAACATGATACCTAAAATAATCACAAAAATGTTGGTAATTATAGTCATGGAAATCTCCTACAGAGTAAGGATGGCAAAAAAAGGGAAATTGGAATAACCGAAGGTAGTAGAACTAGAGTATCAACTCAGAAGTACAAAAATACAACCAGTAGAAGTTCCAAATTTAAAAAAATGGAAGGAAGAAATAATAAGTAATACATGAACATTTTCCTGAATGAAAGATAAAGATTCTTCTTCATGTTGAAATGAGCCACCAATATCAATATCATGAATTAAAAATGACATGACATAATCATCCACTGTAATTTTCCCTTTAGCAGCAGCCCTTAGGCTAGCAACTCTGATTTGAACTGGCTGAAATCCAAATGATCCAGTACCAGCATTGGTCTTAACATTCTGCTTTCATTTTAACTACTACAGATAAAAATAACAAAGAGATTGAATATTTAGTTTCTTTCTTTCTCAGTATTTTATATTTCCTTATACATCCAGTCAGCCAACTGTCTGAGAATTTTTTTCTATCATTTCTAAATTCCCAGACTACTGCTGTCTGTAATTACAGACATTATTGATCATGGTGCAACTGTCATCTTCTATCTTTGTTGACTGGGTAAACATCAGGCACCAGGTACATCATTCTCTGCCCCGTTATCCTTCTTTTTCCCACACAGTGCTTTAATTATGTTTTGGCGAGCCAGGGTCATTATAGCAAAATCCCACTTCTGATGCCAGCTGTTGTCAGGGTTTTCCCTAAGACCACTCTCGTTTCGTTGATGGGGACACAGGAGTCAGAGAAGCTATTGTACTCATGGTTATAGTTTATTACAGTGAGAAAACACAGATTAAAACGAGCAAGGGAAAACACACATAGGCTAAGCTTATAGTAGTCCTTTCCCAGTGGAGTTAATAAATTTGTTTAATTCTCCTTGTAGCCGAGGGCACAACATGCGCAAAGTATTGTCAAATAGGGAAGTTCACCTGAGCCTTGTTGTCTAGAGTTTTTATCAGAAGGCAGTCATTATGCATAGGGGGCCTCCTTGACTGACCTTACCTGCTCACGCTCCAGCCCTCCAGAGCAAAATTGCAAGTGTGCCAAGTGTGGCTCGAACTCACAATACCAAGATCAAAGGTTGCATGATCAAAAGACTAAGCCATCCCAGCACCCCTATATAAACACTCCTATCAGGCATAGTATTCCAAGGCCTCAGAGCTCATCCCTCAGGAGTCCACAAGGGACCTGTCCTCAAGAGAGGCCTTTCTTGGTAATGTGCAGTTTGTGCAACCTTGGCTTGCTCAGTTAACTCTTCCCTGCACACTTTTTATTCTCTTAACAGTGTCTTTGAAAGAACACAAGTTCCCAGTTTGATTAACTCTGTTTTATCAAGGTTTTTTTTTTAAGACTTGTGCTCAAATATAAGAAATATTTGCCCAACCTAAGGTCACAAAGATTTTCTTGAATGCTTAATTTAAAAATTTCAAAGTTTCACATTAATGATCCAGTTTGAATTAATGTTTTTATATAGAATGAGTTACTGATAAAGCTGTATTTTCTTTCATATGAATACTAATTGTGGGTGTTCCAGCACAAATAGTTGAAAAAAATTACTTTTTCTCTTTTGAATTTCCTTTGCATGCTTATTGAAAATTAATTGACTGACCATATATGTGTGGATCCATTTCTAGACTCCATTTGTTCTTCATTCTGTGGTTATTTCGTTTCCTTTTTTCTGTGTTTCTGTCTTTAGGTCGATACCACATTAATTAATTTACTGAACTTTTTAAGTCTTGAAATAAAATAGTATGAATTCTCTTTTTTATTCTTAATCGAAATTGTTTTATATTTTCATATAGAGTTAGCTGGTCATTCAATCCCATAAAAATCTTGCTGAACTTTGACTGAGATTACCCTGATTCTGTAGTTTAATTTGAGGAGAATTGACATCTTTAACATACTGAGTCTCAGTTCAGATCCATGAGCCCTGTATGATCTCTGTATTTACTTAGGTCTCCATTTATTTAGTGTTTTAAAGATTTATCTCATCAGTATTTTATAATTCATTATATCAAAGACTAAAAAAGAAAAAAGACATTTGATTGTCCCAATGAATTCAGAAAGAATAAGTGATAAAATTCAATATTAATTCTTGATTTTTTTAAATTTTTATTTTTTTAAGCAAACTACCCCCTATATGGGGTTTGAACTTATGACCTCAAGATCAAGATTCTCATGCTTTACTGATTGAGCAAGCCAAGCATCCCAATTCATGATTTTTTGAAAGACTTAATAAATTGTAATAAAAGTGTCCAGGTCTTAACACATTTTTGTCAAGCTCATTCCTTTGGTATTTCATATTTTTGATGCTATTAAAGTGGTATTCTTTTTTCAGTCAACAATTATTTAATCCTGATACCAAATACAATTAATATTTATATATTGATCTTCTATTAGTGAGTATGATAAACCTTTATTCTAGTGGCTTTTTTGTAGATGCTGTAGGATTTTCTACCTAGCTAGTTATGTCATCTGACATCAGGGGCACTTAAATTTATTCCTTTACATCTGGATGCCTTTTATATGTTTGTTCGTTCTTTCTTTCTTTCTTTCTTTCTTTCTCTCTCTCTCTCTCTCTCTCTCTCTCTCTTCTCTCTCTTTCTCAGAGAGAGCAAGAGAGCAAGAGCATGAGCCGGAGGGGCAGCAGGACAGGGAGAGAAAATCTCCAGCAGACTCCACACTGAGCATGGAGCCAGACTCAGGGCTCGATCTCACAACCCTGAGATTGTGACCTGAGCTGAAACCAAGAGTCAGGTACTTAACTGACTGTGCCAGCTAGGTGCCCCTAGATGACTTTCATATGTTTTTCTTGGCTTATTGTACTGTTCTAGAGCATTTATTTATTTATTTATTTTAGAGATTTCTTTATTTGAGAGAGAGGGCTCACTAGCAGAGGGAAAGGGAGAGAATCCCAAGGAGACTCCCCACGGAGAGCAGAGCCCAACACAGGGCTCAGTCTGACAACACTGTAATCATGACCTGAGCAGAAATCAAAGAGTCGGTGGCTTATCTGACTGAGCCACCCAGGTGCGCCTGGAACATTTGGTAACATATTTAATAAAAGTGGTGAGAACGGACATTTTTGCCTTGTTCCTCACCTTAGTGGATAGCGTTCGCTCTTTCATCATTAAGTATGTTAGTGGTAGGTTTTTCGTAGATGCCCTTAATTAAGTCGAGGAAATTATCTTTTATTACAATTTATGAAGTTTTTTCTAAAATCATAAATTATTATTGAATTTTGTCATTTATTCTTTCTGAATCCTTTGAGAAGATGATTATTTTCTATTTTAGTCTGTTGACGTAATAAATTACACTGAATTTTTTTTAAGCGTGGAGTTTTATATTAATTTCAGGTATACAATATAATGATTCAATGATTCTATACATTTCTCAGTGCTTATCAAGATAAGTGTACTCTTGATCCCCTTTATCTGTTTTCCCTATCCCTCCATACACCTCCTTTCTGGCAACCCAGTATGTTCTCTATTATTTAAGACTCTTTGTTTGTCTGTTTTTTTTTTCTTCTTTTGTTTCTTAAATTCTACGTATAGGTGAAATCATATCGTAGTAGTCTTTCTGTGTCTGATGTATTTCAGTTAGCATCATCCCCTCTAGATCCATCCATATTGTTGCAAATGGCAAGATGATGTTCTTTGTTATGGCTGAATAATATTCCATAGTACATATATACCATATCTTCTTTATCCATCTATTGAAGGGCACTTGGGTTACTTTCATATCTTGGCTATGGTAAATAATGCTACAGTAAACATAGGGGTGTATGTATCTTTTCAAATTAATGTTTTCATTTTCTTTAGGTAAATACCTAGTAGTGGAATTACTGGATCATATGGTAATTCTATTTTTAAATTTTTGAGGAACTGTTTCCCACAGTGGCTGCATCCATCTGCATTCTCACCAACAGTGCATAAAGATTCCTTTTTCTCTACATCCTCATCAACTCTTGTTATTTCTTGTGTTTTTGATTATAACCATTCTGATAGGTGTATAGTGATATCTCACTGTGGTTTTAATTTGCATTTCCCTGATGATTAGTTACATTGAGCATCTTCATGTGTTTGTTGGCTATCTATATGTCCTCTTTGTTTGATCTTTTTAAGATTTTATTTATTTATTTGAGAGAGAAAGTGAGCACGAGTGGGAAGGATGGGGGAGAGGAACAAGTATACACCCTGCTGAGTGAGGAGCCCGATGCAGGGCTCGATCCCAGGACCCCAGGATCCTGACCTGAGCCAAAGGCACATGCATAACTGACTGAGCCACCCAGATGCCCCTGTATGTTCTCTTTGAAAAAATGACTATTCAGGTCCTCTGCCCAGTTTTAATTGGATTATTTGTTTTTGTTGGTTTGAGTTGTGTAAGTTCTTTATATAGTTGGTTATGAACCCCTTATCAGATATATATCATTTGCAAGTATCTTCTCCCATTTAGTAAGTTTTATTGATGGTTTCCTTTTTACTTTGGTGTGGTCTCAGTAGTTTAATTTCACTTTTTTTTCTTTCTTTTTTTTTTTTTTTAAGATTTTATTTATTTTTTTGACAGAGAGAGACAGCGAGAAAGGGAACACAAGCAAGGGGAGTGTGAGAGGGAGAAGCAGGCTTCACGCCGAGCAGGGAGCCCAATGTGGGGCTCGATCCCAGGACTCTGGGATCATGACCTGAGCCGAAGGCAGACGCTTAACTGCTGAGCCACCCAGCGCCCCTTGCTTTTGTTTTCCTTGTCAGAGGAGACGTATCTAGAAAAATGTTTCTATGGCTGATGTCAGAGAAATTACTGTCTATGTTTTCTTTTAGAAATTTTATGGTATTAGGTCTTACATTAAAGTCTTTAATCCATTTTGAGTTTATTTTGTGTTTGGTGTAAGAAAGTGGCCCAATTTCATTTTTTTGCATGTAGCTGTTCATTTTTCCCATCACCATTTGTTGAAGAAATGGTCTTTTTCCCATTGTATATTCTTCCCTCCTTTGTTGTAGATTAATTGACCATAACAGCATGGATTTACTTCTGGACTCTATATTCTGTTCCGTTGATATATCTGTTTTTGTGCAGTATTGTTCTGTTCTGATTACTACAGCTTTGCAGTATATCTTGAAATCTGAAATTGTGAAACCTCCAGCTTTTGTTCTTTTTCAAGATTGCTTTGGCTATTTAGGGTCTTTTGGGGTTCCATAGAAATTTTAGGATTATTTGTCCTAGTTCTGTGAAAACTGCTGTTGGTATTTTGATAGGGATTGTGTTAAATCTGTAGATTGCTTTGGGCAGTATAGACATTTTCAACAATATTGTTTTTTCCTGTCCGTGAGCATGAAATATCTTTCCATTTGTTTGTGTCATTTTCAATTTCTTTCATCATTGTTTTAATAGTTTTTGGAGTATAGATCTTTCATGTACTTGGTTAAGTTTATTCCTAGATATTTTATTGCTTCTGGTGTAGTTGTAAATAGATTGTTTTCTTAATTTCTCTTTCTCCTGCTTCATTGTTAGTGTATAGATATACAACAGTTGCTGTATATTAATTTTATACAGTGACTATACTGAATTCATTGACTTATTAGTACATTGATTTTTTAAAAAATTTGTATTACCTGTTTAATTAACCATGTATTCCTAGGATAAACCCACTTGGCTTAATCTTTTTTATTTATTGATGGATTTAATTTACTAAAATTTTATTAAGGTTTTTGTGGCTATGTTAATGAGAGATACTAGTCTATGGTTTTCTTTTCTTGTGACATCTTGGTCAGGCTTTTGTATCAGGCCTAATAAAATAAGTTGGGTATTCTCTCTTCAAAAGAGTTTGTATAGAATCAGTATTATTTATTACTTAAATGTTTGTTAGAATTCACAGGTGAAGCCATCTGGGCCTGGAGTTTTCTTTGTGGGAAAATTTCTAGCCACAAATTCAGTTTTCTTATGGCTAGTCAGGTTTTCTCTTTTTCTCTGAATCAATGGTAGTTTGTGTCTTTTAAAGAGTTAGTCCATCTCATCTAATTTGTCAGATTTATTAAATTTGTTCTTAGCATTCCCCTATTACCATTTTAATGTTTATAGCATGTCACCTCTCTTAGTCCTAACGTTAGCAATTTTTGTTCTTTTTTTCTGTTGTAATTAGTGTGGGTAATTATGATGACCTTCTCAAAGAATCAGCTTTGGTTTTCATATATTTTCCCCCCAGTTTTCTTCTTTTCTATGTTTAAGTTCTTTTTAATCATTATTTTTTATTCAGTTTACTTTTGATTTTATTTGTTCTTTTTCTTACGGTGGAACCTATCCTTAATTTGAGAGCTTTTATTTTTCTTTTATTTTTTTAAAAATTCTATTTATTTATTTATTTGAGAGAATGATAGAGAGCATGAGCAGGGGAAGCAGTAGAGGGAGAAGCAGACTCCCTGCTGAGCAGGGAGCTAATGTGGGTCGGGAGGCTCCATCCCAGGACCCTGAGATCATGACCTGAGTGGAAGGCAGATGCTTGAAGGACTGAGGCACCCAGGTGCCCCGAGACTTTTTGTTTTTCTAATATAGGCTTTTACTGCTGTAAATTCTTATCCGAGTTCTGCTTTTGCTTCACCCCAGAAATTTTTATTTTGTTTTAATTTTCAAATAGTTCATAATAATTTTTTCTTGTAGATTACTTCTTTGACTCATGGATTTTTTAAAAGTCTGTTTTTAATATTTAAATGTTTGCAGATTTTTCCAGTTACCTTTCTATTATTTATTTTTAATTTAATTAAATTGTTAGTTCATATTTAAAGTAATATCAATGTGGTTGCTCTGAAATCTTTGTACTTGATTTTTTTTTCCTATTTGTATTACCGTTTCTCTGTTCCTGTTTTCCTCTTCTTCCAATTTCTTGACTTGAGTAATTTTAAAAATAAACCTATTTTATTTATACTATTGGTTTACTGGTTATCCCCCCCCCCTTTTTTTGTGGTTGCTGTAAGGTTTATGATATACATCTTTAAATTATCACTGATTTAGATGTGTAAAAAGCTGATGGAAACCCTTGACATCAGGAGAATGGAATACTAGCTAATACATTCTAGAAACAAAAAGATACTAGAAAAAACTCCAGATGTTGTTGTAATTTGCTATAGCCACACACTCTTCTTTGATGTTCCTCATGTATGTCACACTCTTGCCTCAGTGCCTTTGTACCTACAATTTTCTCTGCTTGGAACATTCTTTTGCTAGAAATGGTCATGTCTTATCTCATGTCTTCTTTATCTGCTGCTATACTGTTAACCTGATCAGAGAGGTCTCTCCATGTCATACTACCAAAAAGAGCCATTCTTACTCCTCATGTCTGTCTGTGTTCCTATTTGGACTTATTTTTTCTTCGTGAGACTGATCACTCACTGGAGTTATATACTTATTTGTCCCAGTTCCCCTCTTTGTTCATCTTTGAATCCCTGATTCCTTCAATAATGCCTGGTAGTCAATGATCAATATATATTTGTTAAGTGAATGATAACCATTTGTGTCTCTTTTTGTGTAGTCTCCTTAGAAAAGAGACCTAATCTACCTGATTACTGAAAACTTACTGTTTAATTGTCTTTCAGTATCAAATTAAAATGTATTGCTCAAAACTCCTTCTTATATTTTTGAATTTAACAAATGAAATATTACAAAGAACCTAGTACCTGCTGTATATTTTCCTTTCAGACTTACTAGTAAGCTTTTTTGTTCTTGATTTCAGATTATCTATACTAAACAAATATTGTAAAGTTCACTCTCATTTAGTTATAACTGTTGATAGGATTACAGACTAAGCAATTTGAATTATTTTGTTCTAGTTCCAAAAATTGAGACATGATCTTGAATTGGTACTCTCTACTATTCAGTCAAAGAATGAAAAGTTAAAGGAAGACTTGGAAAGGTATACTTATATTATAATTACCTTTAATCACTGATATATGTTGGATTGGTATTAATGTTTTATTTGGCTATGTTGGTATTGTTTTTCCACGTTTAAAGGGAGCAACAGTGGTTGGATGAACAACAACAGATACTGGAATCTCTTAATGTACTACACAATGAATTGAAACATCAGATTGTGACATTTTCTGAATCAAGGTATTTGTATTCTAGTTTTTTGAAATAGGAAAAAGTTATTTTTTAATGTTACATGAAATACATATATGAAAAGAAGGGAAATTTTATTAGAAATTGTGAGTTTAACATCTGCCAACTGTTAGTTACATGACATTTGATTAATGACTTGATGTATAGTTTCCCTACCTGTTAATTAGAGAATTATACTTTCATAAAACTAGTTATTTCATTTGAACAAAGTGTTTGATCAACTTTATGAGCTACCAGTTACATATACTTATGTATTTTGTGTATTTTATCAGTAAAATATTTCTCTTAATTTTTAAAAATATCTATTAGAATCTTTGATGAGCTGAAAACTAAAATGCATGATATAAAAGAATATAAAGAGAAACTTTTGATTACCTTGGGTGAGTTTCTGGAAGATCATTTTCCTCTGCCTGATAGAAACGTTAAAAAGAAAAAGAAAAAGGTAAGTTTTAGAGAATGCATTCATGTAGATATTTATATATGAGATTGTTTCATATAAGTTCAAATGTAAATTTTCTGATAAATTTTTGTAAGTTTATTATACATTTCAAAGATATACACAGATACATGTACAGAAATATTCCATCATATTATAATATTGATTGGAAAATTAGAAGCAACTTAGTTCAATAAAACAGGATTAAATGCATTTTTAAAATATTTACCCATATGGTGGGGAAAAAAATATACCTTTTAAAAATAATATATTGAACACTACCAGAAGAGTTACTAAAATGCTCACAATTTATTGGTAAATGGATAAAACACAGCTAACTAAGTTTTATGAGTCTGATTTGTAATAAAAAGTGTAATAGTGCCTACGTCTGGGGACTAGGATTTTAGGTGAAATTTGTTTTTTGTTTTTGTTTTTACTTTTCTATATTTTCCATGATGAGCATATGTAACTTTTAAAATCATAAGAGAGCTGTATGTTAGTGTAAATTCTTGACTATTTTACTAGTAGTTATGATGGAATAAACCTTTTCCACAAAAGCAAATAATATTTTATTTGGTGACAGAAGATTCGGAAAGACTACTTTAATTCCTTTTTTAAAAACAGTATATAGTGTAAATAAATAGAGCTTGTGGAAGTAGTATAGGCACTGAAACTGGCACCAGAATGATCCTTCTAAAAATATATATTTTAATCATTTTTCAACATAAAACTGATGACTCCCTACTGGATGAAGTCTATAAACTCCTTAGAGTAATGGATTTATATTTGGACTTTGTCTATCTCTTTAGCCTCCTGTCCAACCATTCTTTTTCATCTCTTGCATGAATCCGTTCAACCATTCCACTCTAGTCCCAGCAAGTTCGCCATGACCTGTTATTTTTTTGTGCCTTAAACGTTTTATTCCCTCTGCTTACAAAACACTTCCTATCTGATGAGGATAGCAAATTCTTACTTAAGAATCAAACATCATCTTTTGCGTGAAGTATTTTTTTTTTAGATTTATTTATTTATTTTAGAGAGAAAGAGTGAGAGAGCGTGTGGCAGTGGGAGGGGAAGAGGGAGAGAGAAACTTAAACAGTCTCTGTGCAGAGCGTGGAGCCTGACAGGGGGCTTGATCTCATGACCCTGATATCACGACCTGAGCCGAAACCAAGAGCTGGACTCTTTGGTTAAGCATCTACCTTCCCAGGGTCCTGGGATTGAGCCCCACTTTGGGCTCCCTGCTCTGCAGGGAGTCTGCTTCTTCCTCTCCCTCTGACCCTTCTCCCCGCTTGTGCCCTCTCTCTCTCTCTGTCTCAAATAAATAAATAAATACAATCTTTAAAAAAAAAAAAAAGAGTTGGACGCTTAACTGACTGCACACTCCGGGGCACCCCTATATGAAGTATTAAATGAAGTTTATGTGCCATTTTATTAGCATTTGTCACAGGATTTTGTAGTGATCATTTATGTCTATCTCTCTGTTCACCCGCCATGTACTCTGAGTTCCTTGATGTGTTGAATTCATCTTTGTAGGTCTACTATCTTGCACATGTATTATAGTATCTTCTGAGTTCATGTTTATTGAATGACTATGAGTATACTAGGAAAAGGAGAGAAAGTTCTCTTTGTTTTCTTATTATCTGTTTTTTTTCTTCTTCCCTTTCTTCATCGTAACTATCAGGAGGCTTTACATATGTTATGGATTATGTCTCCCATTCTATTCATTGCTATTTATACACCTTGTTCATTTCTAAAATTATTGACAGCCTTCTGTTAACCATTTCGTTAAGTTCAGGATACCCTACCTCTTAATGATCATAATCCTACAATAACTCAGTGACATTTTCTGATTCTAGTCTTGCCTGTTTTCAACATTTTTTTAAATCTATCAAGCTTCTCCAGTAACAGAACCAGAGGTTTTGAGGGATTCTAAAAAGGAATAATTGATCACCAGAAGCCATCATGGGTTTGTTAAGTCATATTTGATAAACTCACTTTTTTTAAATGAAGTATGTGAACTGTTGATACATGTTACAAAATGATAGATTACTTTCTCTTTTCTCTCTCTCTCTCTGTCAAACAGTAATACTGAATGTATTAGTTGACTTAATCTGCCTTAGTAAAATACTACAGATTAAATGGCTTCAAAAAAAGATTTTATTTTCTGACTGTTCTAGAGGCTAAAAGTCTAAGATCAAAAATGCCATTTGGGTTGGTTTCTCCTGAGACCTTTGTGCCTGAAGAGAGCTCTCTGGTGTCTCTTTGTCTATTTTAAAGACACCAGTCCAGGTGGATTAGGGTACCACCATTGTGGTCACATTTAACTTTAATTACCTCTTTAAGGGCTTCATCTCCAAATATAGTTACCATGGGGGCTGGGAGTTGGACATGTGAATTTTGAGAGTCACAGTTCCGTCTATAACACTGGGATTTAGCATTCAGAGATGTGTACAAAAAGAAAACACTTGAATCCCTCCACCACATCATTAACATTAGGTGAACATCGTTTGAGACATCTTCCTAAACACATACAGGTATAGAAGCATAAATGGATTGATGGACGTGCATATCAGTGTAGTTTTTTTTTTTTAATAAAGATTTTATTTATTTATTTGAGAGAGAGAGAGAGCACACAGTGGGAGAGGGAGATGGACTCCCCACCGAGCAGGGAACCCAACACTGGGTGAATCCCAGGACCGCAAGATCATCATCTGAGCCAAAGTCAGACACTTAACTGACTGAGCCACCCAAGCTCCCACAGATCAATGTAGTTTTGTATAGGCCAATATAAAATAAGTATTATATGTAATACTTAAATTGATAGAAGAAAAATGAGTGAGGTTGATTTATTTAACTCAGGTAAATATTTCTTTGCTTTAAGTGATTTTAATTCTGGAAAGATCCCCAATATAGAGAAAACAAATTATGAAAAACATTGTAAAAGATTATAATACATTTTTAAATTTCATCTTTCAACTTTAGACAGCATTCATTGACTCCCTGCTTTTGAAAGATGAGGAAATTAACGTTCTTCCTCCTATACCCTCATTATAATTTGTGTTATGTATTTTAACTTTGGCAGGTTTATAGCATTTTTATTCTGTTCTTGTACCAATATTCATGTATGTGTTTAGTCTTTGTATGGTATTGAAGTCAATGCTTATCATCTTTTACCATTTATTTTTGAGTTTTTAAGTTTAACTAGTTGTTTGATTTGATGGATTTCTTTGATAAGTATTTTGTTTAAGCAGAATTCCTGGGCATTTTGTTTCTTAGGTTCTTGAATGATGAAAATACTTTGTTTGCTTTTATAGTCAAAGGATATTTTCAGAACATTTAAAAAAAAATTTAAGATCTGGTAGGGATTGCTGTATTCTTCTGAAATAGAATGTGCTGTGGAGATCTGAAGTCAGCCTCTGGATATCTTGAAGACATGCCTGAAGAGTTCTTTATCTTTAAACTTCAGTAATTTAACAGAGATACATCACAATGATATTCATTCAATATCAGTTTTGCTTTGAAGTTGGCATTGTTTTTAGGGGCAGATTTAGGTCACATTTCATTTCATGGAATTTTTATTTTATTATGTCATATTGTTTTTATATCTTTTTTTTAAGATTTTATTTATTTATTTGACAGAGAGAGACACAGCGAGAGAGGGAACACAAGCAGGGAGAGTGGGAGAGGGAGAAGCAGGCTTCCTGCTGAGCAGGGAGCCCGATGTGGGGCTTGATCCCAGGACCCTGGGATCATGGCCTGAGCCCAAGGCAGACATTTAACAACTGAGCCACCCAGGCGCCCCTGTTTTTCATATCTTTATGTGAAACATTTTTTTTCTTGGTTTGCTCTCATATTTTTCCTCTGCTTTTTCTTTGTCTCAAACATTTATATTTTAATCTGTGCTTTGTAGCTGCTTATTTCTGTATCAATTCTTTAATTCTGTTTGCTTTCATCACTACTGAATGCTGCTTTTTTTAGCCACTCTTTCGTTTAGTAAGGTATTAGAGGTCAAGAGATTTTGAGATCCAGCTTTACTATCTTTACTCAGAAATTGCATTTATTTTTACTCTTTCTTTAGTTTATTTATACTTACATAAGAGTTTA
This sequence comes from Ursus arctos, assembly GCF_023065955.2. Lineage (NCBI taxonomy): Eukaryota > Metazoa > Chordata > Mammalia > Carnivora > Ursidae > Ursus > Ursus arctos. The sequence continues at coordinate 52,999,222 of NW_026623067.1, read as the reverse complement.
ATTTTTTAAAATTTTTATTTATTTATTTATTTATTTATTTATTTATTTATTTATTTAAGAGAAAGTGTGAAAGAGAGAGAGCACGAGTGGGGTGAAGGGCAGAGGGTGAAGCAGACTCCCCACTGAGCAGGGAGCCTGATGCGAGGTCCAGTCCCGGGAGTCCAGGATCATGACCTGAGAGGAAGGCAGACACTTAACCGACAGAGCCACTCAGGAGCCCCTACATAAGATTTTATAAGAATTCCCCAGTAATCCTTGGTATCAGGAAAGTACTAGCTGTCCCTATAGTAGGTGACTTTGTAATTAAGTAAATGTCTGAACTCAGGCTGCTGATTAGGATTAGTATTATCTTGGAAGGAGATTTCTAGCAAATCCCCTTTAGATCCTTGTCCTATTGAATGTTTTTTGTTGTTGTTGTTGTTTTTGGTTTTTGTTTGGGTTTTTTGTTTTTTTTGTTGTTGTTTTTTGGTGCAATAAGGTGTTTTTATTAAAGCACGGGGACAGGACCTGTGGGCACGAAGAGATGCCCTATGGAATATTTTTAATAGGAGTTTAGATGAATAGGTCGAAGGCATGGTTATGAAAACTTGCAAATGATAAGAAACTAAGGGAGCTAGACAGTAAATATACTGGATGACAGAATTAGGACAATATTTTTCAGTTGGCTAGAACTAGGCCAAATAAAATAGGGATAATATTTAGTGGAGGTACATAGAATATCTCTCTTGGGTTTAAAACATTGAAGAATGAAGGAGACCTATCTTAGCTGGATGTCTGAAAGAGACTTATGAATTTTAGATGATAATATGCTTAGAGAGAGGTCAGCAGGGCAAAATAGATGTCTAAAAGCTGATGAATAAACTTGATGAATAAAATTCTAGCATCCGTAAGTATGGAAGTGAGTCTTCCTTTTCGTCTTTGCTGTTTAAATCATACTTGTATCATGTGGAGCCTGGATTGAAAAAGAAAAAAAGAAGACAAGTTAAAACACATTTAGAGAGCACCCATGATATTGAGGGGCTGCAAGACTCTGGCTTATGAAAAATAATTGAAGGAACTAATGATTAAGATGGCGAAGACTTAGGGCTCATAATACCTGTCTTCAAGTATTTGAGGAATTCTTGGATCAAATTGGGATGGGTCTTATTCTCTGTCATTCCAAGGAGAAAAGAAGCAGTGAGTTAACATTAGGAACTGTCAAGAACTATAGAAAGTTGAATGAGGCTCCCTGGGAAGTAAGTTTCCTGTCCTGAAGCTGTATAAATACTGTTTGGAATGCCATTTGTTTGAGATATTTTGATTGGAGAGTTCAACATTAGACTTTACATTACATGAGTATATATAATATGTATAATATAATTTATCCATTGTGTATTTGTAGATAGTCTGAATTGTATCTTGTAATTGCAAAAGATTTCACTCTCTTAGAGGTTGTTTGAACTTTGTTTTTATGAACCTGTTTAGTATAAGCTGATTGTTTACTTTCAGAATTCTTTTAAAATCACCTAATTATAAATATTTGGTTTTGTTATACCTTGTACCATTGCAGTTAAGAAATATTACATTTAAAAATTGTTGCGATAAGTATAGTCTAATCTGCCATTGGCCGAATTGAAATGTTAATTCTTTGTTATTCACATTTCTGTCAAAGAAAAACATTCAAGAATCAACTGCACAGCTGATAACACTGCATGAAATGTTAGAGGTAAGTTTTTGTATAGTTGTTTTCTCTTCAGGATTTCTTTTAGTTAGTGATTTCTGAACAATGATACACAGGGTCAAAACAGAAAATACTGCGTTAGTTCTTAAATATACCAACATTTATTAATATATTGATATTAATTTATCTTTAGTATAAGACTAGGGTATGTTTCCTATACCTTATTAGAAGGAATATTGTCATTTTTTAAAAGAACATAAAATTGGGGACTAGCCATTAATCATATTCCCAAGATTATTACTTCAAAAAAATTTTTATAATGTTATTTAGTATTTGCACAGTGAAAGCCTATGCTTTTACATGGATGGAATCTTTAGTTGGCATCTCTGTTCTATCTGAACTACATGTTTGAGTTTAAGCATCGTTTCCACAAAGTTGCAGAAACTTGTACACAGTTTTAAAGATGTTTCCATTTATTAATATCTGTAGTTTTTCTTAAAAGGAGGAAAAATAATTATTTACGTTAGTACATAGAAAGTATGACAAGCAATTATTCAAAGAGAAAAGGGATAGATCAACATCCTTTGGTAAAAAATTTTTAATGTTTTATTGTAGCTATATCATTTTTTAAACTAAGTGTGGTATATTTTGAACGATATTTTTTCCTAGATTCTTTTAAATAGATTATTTGATGTTCCACATGATCCATATGTCAAAATTAGTGATTCTTTTTGGCCACCTTATATTGAACTGCTCCTTCGTAATGGAATTGCCTTGAGACATCCGGAAGATCCGACCAGAATAAGATTAGAAGCGTTCCATCAGTAAAAGGATGGTCTCTTTTTTCACACAGTACTTAATGAATCTTGTCATTCAAGGATAATCGAAACACTGAGGATTTACTTGGATAAAGAATGTTATTTGCAAATCAAAGTACGTAGTCTTTTCCTTTTATCCATAAAATGACATGTGCCATCTACTATTCATTTATAAATGGTTCTTTCAATTCAGTCACTGTTTTGGTGTTTTCAACTGGATGGAAAAGAATGCAAGAAAAAATATTCTAGACTTAATCATTATAAAAAGTTTTGATATACCTTCTGCAGTATTCTTTGGAAAATTCTTTGTTAATTTATAATATTGCTTATATAACTTTTCCCTTTTGAAATTTATGACAGTTTATTTTATGCATTTTGAGTTCCATTTGATGCTTATATCTTTAAATTTGGTAATTATAATGGGAAGGCCATTTAATTTGCAGGTGGTTTTTAAATTGACAGTATCTGATGTAGATGGAATACATAATTTAAAAGTATGTAGTAAATCTGTTCCATGAATACTGCATTATTTCTAGATTTGTTAAAAATTGGAACAGAAAAAAAACTAATGGATAAAGGTAGCATGAAAACTATATTTTAGTATGTATTACATAACAAGTGATATTATGTATTAAACCATTCTTGATTCTGTTAGTTAATGTTAACAAAATTGTGTTCATAAAATTTTGTTAATTCTCCATGACATTTCTGTAAATAAAATTCTCTTATCTAAAAATCTCTAGCTTTTCTGGTGATGTGGCATGACATTTTAACAGATTAATTAAATAGATTTTTTCATAGGTTGAAAGATGAGGATATTATAAGACTCATTCTAGATTACAAGCAAGCTAAACTAGAGAATTCCAAATACTTTTAGTATCATTAGTTTTCTAAGAGGACTTACTATGTACTTTTATATTTGAAAAGGCTTTCTAATGTTTATCATCCATATTTCTTTCTTACCTTAAATACTTCAATTTTTTTAAAGTAAGCAAATACTATTCCAAGTATATCTTGTCCCTTCTAGAGATAATACAAATATTGTTACATTTCAGAGAATGTACGTTCTTTTATGGGAAGATGACATATAAAGTACCTTGCTAGAATACTCCAATTCAAGTCAAAGGAATAAGTATCTTAAGTTCTTGAAGTTACTGGAGAAGGGAGAAATGGTTCAGTCAGTATAATCCTGACAATAATTCTACAAAGTAGGTAGTACTGTTGTCCATGAACTTCTTTGTGTTGCAAAGTACAGAAAGAAATAGATAAAGCAGTGAACATCTCACTTTATTGGGCAAGTCTTCATTTCACATTTTACTCATAAAAATAATGGTTAGGATCTTTTGAGTGCAGTATCTTGTATAAAGCGTTAAAGAAAACTATGATGACTACATCCTATTTCTTCTTACAGGCTTCTTACATAGCAAGATATTTGCCCACTTTCGATCTCAGTTATAGACAAAGTAAGTTATATTGTAGAATTAGTCTTGATTTGTACTCCATCTAAGCTTACAGCTCTTGTAAGCTTTCTGAGGTTTTGAGAATGTTGGAGAAAATGTTTCAAGTTCTGAGGACCTTTTTATGTATTTTTAATTTCACTGCTTTAAGATAATCACTGAAATCTATTAAGACTTAGAATTGGTTTTTATTTTACTGACTCTTAAATATGATAATGCAAAATATCAGAAAGTAATGCCACATTCTAGCTTTCCCACACCAGCTGGTGATGTTAGCCTAATTTTAAAACAAAAAATTGTTTTCGTTTACCAGAATATATATTTAACTTGGTTATTGGTTGATGTGTATGTATGGACTGATTTGGGAGAAATTATGTCTCTATTTGAATATGACCCTTTGAGACCTAAGTTTTATATGACTGTATATCTGTATTAACATTTCTGGTACCCTGTTGTCCTTAATTTACTTTTTTGTTTATTTAGCAACTATTAGTTTACTTCTTTTTTTCCCCATAACATATATTTGGATCAAATGTCTCTAAATAACATTTATGCACATCAACACTTTGAAATCAAGACACTTGATCTTATTAATGTATTAATAAATAAGCACATATATTACTATAACACTATACTATATATACTATATATATGTATATAATATATATACAGATATTACTATAACATTGTTTTTTAATATGTTGACAACTATTTCACTATGATTTTTTAAATTGGGGTATAATTGCCATACAACATTTTATTAGTGTCGGGTACAACATAATGATTTGATGTTTGTATATATTGCAAAATGATCACCACAACATCTGTCATCATAGTTAACAAAATTTTTTTTACTTGCAATGAGAACTTTTAAGATCTATTCTCTTTACAAGTTTCAAGTATGCAATACAGTATTAACTATAGTCACCATGCTGTACACTATATCCCCATGACTTCTTTATTATATAACTGTGAATTTATACCTTTTGACCCTCTTTACTCATTTTGCCCACTCTTCACCCCATCCCTGCCTCTGGCAACCACCAATCTGTTGCTTTGTATCTATGAGCTTGTTTTCTTGTTTTGTTGTTTTTAGGTTACACATATAGGTGAGATCATATGACCTATGACTTTTTCTCTGACTTTTTCACTTAACATAATACTCTTGAGGTCCATCCTTGTTGTCACAAATGGCAAATTCCATTCATTTTTATAGATGAATAATATTCCATTGTATTTATATGCCACCTTTTCTTTATCTCTTCATCCATCGATGGATCCTTAGGTCGCTTCCATAACTGGGCTATTGTCAATAATGCTGCAGTGAACATGGGGTTGCATATATCTTTTTGAGTTAGTGGTTTCATTAGTTTGCTTCTTTGTTGCTTTTACCAAGAATTATATTTTTTAATTCTATAGAACATCCTTTATTTTAAAGTGAAGTTGGCTTAATGGTAAGTGTATATTGCAAACTCTAGGGCAATCACTAAGAATATTTTCAGCATAATTGATGTGCTAAGACGGGAGAGAAAATAGAATCATGTAAAATGGTCAGTTAAAACTAGAGAAGACAAAAAATGGAAGACAAAGAGAACAAAGGCAATGAATAGAAAATGGTAACAAATATGGTAGATATTACTCCAGATAATAATCATTTAATAATCATTTTTAATGTGAATGGACTAAATACACCAATTCAAGCAGGACTATCAAAGTGGTTAAAAAAAAGAAGACTCAGACTATATGTTTTCTGCAAGAAACCCATCTGAAATATAAAGACTCATCAAAAGTAAAGGGATGGAGAAATATATACCATGCTAACATTAATCAAAAGAAACCTGGACTTAGCTATATTAATTTTGGACAAAGCAGACTTCAGAGCAAGGAAAATGACCAGGGATTACAAGGAACAGCACATATTGATAAAAGCTGTCAATTCTCCAAAAAGACATAATAATCTTTAATGTGTATGCACCCAACTTTTTCAGAGTATATAAGGCAAAAACTGATAGAACTGTAAGAAGAAATAGAAGAATTCACAGTTATTGTTGGAGACTTCAACATTCCTCTATCAGTAATTGACAGATCCAGCAGGCAGAAAACCAATAAGGATCTAGTTTAACTGATCCTTACAGCACCATCAATCAACTGGATCTAACTGACATTTATAGGATAGTAATCCAGCAATAGCAGAACACACATTCTTTTCATGTTCACATGGAACATTTACTAAGACCACATTCTGGGTTACCAATAAATTTTTAAAAATAGACTACAAATTATTCTTTCAGACTACAATGGAACTAAACTATAAATTGATAACAGAAAGAACCTGGAAAAATCCCAAAATATTTGGAGATTAAACAACATCTAAACACAGACATTGAAGATATCTCAAATACTTAAATATTTTGTACTCAGTGAAAATATAACTCCTCAAAATTTGTGAGATGCAACAAAAGCTGAGTTTAGAGAGAAATTTATAGCATTGACTATATTAGAAAAGAAGAAAGATCTAAAATCAATAATCATAAGATTTCACCTTAGGAAACTAGAAAAGGAAGAGCAAATTAAATCCAAAGTAGGTGCACTTAGCAGGCGCACTTGGGTAAAGCATGTGATTCTTGATTTTGGCATTGTGACTCTGAGCCCCAGGTTGGGTGTACAGATAACTAACTTAATTAATTAATTGAAATAAATACAAAATAAGAAAAATGATAAAAATCAGAGTAGAAATCAAGGACAATGAAAACAGAAAGTCAATTAAACCAAAAGCTGGCTATTTGAAAATATCCAATAAAACTGATAAATCTCTAGCCAGGCCAAACAAGAAAGAAAGGAGACAGATTAATATCAGAAATGAAGAGGGGCCATCAGTACCAAACCCAAGAATGTTAAAAGGATAAATAAAGGTATATTATGAACAACTCTATACCCACAAATTGTATAGCTTAGATGAAATTGACCAATTCTGTGAAAGACATAATCTACCAAAACTCAAAACAAGGAAAAATAGCTAGACTGCATAAGGCTGTATCTGTTAAGGAAAATTGAATCAATAATAAGCTTCCAAAACAGAAAGTATAAGAACTAGATGGTTTCAGCAATGAGTTCTACCAAACATACAAGAAGGAAATGATGTCAATTCTGTACAACCAATCCCAGAAAATAGAAGTGGAGAGAATAGTCCCTGACTCATTCTATGAGGCCAGCATTACCAGAACACTAAAACCAGACAGAGACATCACAAGAAAGGAAAGCTACAGACAGATATCTGTCATGAACATAGGTACAAAATTCCCCAATAAAACAATCAAATTCAACATTGTAGAACAAAAATTTATCCACCACTGCCAAATAACATTTGTTCCAGGTATGCAAAACTGGTTCGACATTCAAAAATCTAATAATGTAATTCATGATTCCATCAGACTAACGCAGAAAAATCATATGATCATACCAATAATAGATTACAAAAAAGCATTTTCCAATTCCCATTCATGATAAAAAGTCACAGCAAGCTAGAAATAGAAATTGATTCTAAAGTTTATACAGAAAGGCAAATGATCCAGCATAGCTGCAAAAATATTGAAGAACAAAGTTGGATGACTGATACCAACTTTAAGATTTACTATAAAGCTACAGTACCTGAGACACTATATTGGTGAAAGAAGAGACAAGTCAATGTAACAGAATAGAGAGCTCAGAAATAAGACCCATACAGATACAGTCAGCTGGTCTTTGACAAAGAGTAAAGATAATCCAGTAAAGCTGAGTCTTTTCCAACAAATCAAGGTAGAACATGCAGATGCCCCCAAAAATAAAGAAAAAACATAGACACTTAACATACCTTTAATAAAAATTAAATCGATCATAGAGCTAAATGTAAAATGCACAGCTATTAAAAAAAATACACAGCTATGTTATGTTCTATTCTAGAACATAACATAAGAGATAATCTAGTCTGACCTTGGGTTTTGTGGTGCCTTTTCTTTTAAAGATATATTTATTCAGAGAGAGTGCACGCATGTGGGTTCGGGGAAGGGGCAGAGGGAGGAGGAGAGGAAAACAAGCGACTCCATGCTGAGCGTGGAGCCAACACATGGCTCAGTCTCACCACCCTGAGATCGTGACCTGAACTAAAACCAAGAGTCAGATCCTTACCCAACTGTACCACCCAGGCACCCCTCATGATGACTTTTTAGATACAATACCAAAATTACAATCCATTAAAATTTAAAATTTTTGCTTTGTTGAAAGCACTGTTAGAATGAAAAAATAAGCCACAGACTGAGAGAAAATATTTGCAACATACATATCTGTTAAAGATAACAGAAGTAAACAAAGTATACAAAGAACTCTTAAAACTCAACAACAGGCAACATATACCCCCAATTAAAAAGAGGACAAAAGGTCAGAACAGTCACCTCACTATAGAAGATTCAGAGATAGCAAATAAGATGAAAAGATCTCCATGTCATATGTCATTAAGGAAATGTAAATTAAACAACAAGCAGTTACCACTACAAATTTACTAAAATGGCCAAAATCCAATACACCGATAACATCAAATACTGGTGAAGATGTGGAACAAGAACTCTCAATCATTGCTGGTGCGAATGCAAAATTATACAGCCAGTTTGGAAAACAGTTTGGCATTTCTTACAGTACTTCATAGACAATACTATCCAACCAACAAGTTATGCTGTATTTACCCAAATGTGTTGAAAATTTATGTCCACACAAAATCTTGCACAGAAGTGTTATAGCAGGACTTATTCATAAATGCCAAAAATTGAAATCAATACATCCGTTCTTCAATAAGCAAACGTATAAACAAAATGTGGTACATTCATATGATGGAATATTAGCCACATTGTGGTTACCTTAACATACCTAGTTGCCATATGACCAGTTCCAGAAAGTGCTCAATATCAGAAGATGAGTAACCCTGTAGTTTTGCAGTCAGCAAGAGCATGCAGGAATGATCATATCCTAAGGAGGACTGCCTCTCCTAATACAAATAAGATACCAAACATATTAATCATAACAATGAGACTCTCCTTAATTCAAAAAGCAAAATTCAACTGCAGTATGTAGGAGACATATATAAAATAATTCAGAAAGGCTAAACAAAGGGATGGAAAAAAGTCTATAAAGCATTTGGGCATTTTTGGCCCATTTAGAAATTGGATTTCTGTCATCTTACTGAATTTTGAGAGTTTTTGTATATTCTGGAAACAAATCCTTTATCAGATCTATGATTTACAAGTACTAGACAGGCTCTTGGATGAGGAAAACAGCAATGGTAGCCTGGTGAAATTTCAGTAGGATCTATAATTTAGTTAATAGTATTGTACCAATGGTAGTTTACTGGCTCAATAATTTTAATATAAGATGTTAGCATTAGGGAAGCCAGGTGAGAGATCTATGGGAACTCTCTGTACTATTTTTGCAACTTTAAAATTAGTTTAAAATAAAAAGCTAAAAAAATAAGACTTCAAAGTGATAAGAATGAATTCTCACATTGGTGTACTCTTTATTATAACCTTTAGTATTGATAAAATTTAAAAGAGAAAACAAGAAAAAATAGGTAGAAAGACTTAAAAACTAGATAAACATTAGTGGATAAGAAATCAGAAGAAAAGTAGCTGTGAGTAGAAATGATGCCATTGTCGTATTTGCCTCTTGGTTTAGAAGCACTTAGTAAATATGAGAATTAGATTCTTTCCTGGAAAGGAGTATTAAAACTTCTCCCTATGAGAAGGAGGACTAGAATTGAGGCATGTGATTGAAGCTAAGGTCTTGAGTGAGTCTCTTCGCAGCCAAAACCTTGTGAAAGGAGATCTAAAACAAAGACTACGGAGGCTTATAACACGCTATGAACCTAGCAAGGTGAAAGAGGCAAAGATGCACAGATACAGTGTTAGGACCAGAAAATAAGTGGGGTATGTTAAATACCCATTGTTCTTCAGATGGATGTAATAGCCAGTTTCCAAGATCAATGATCCTTCTCTGCTGATATTCATGTCCTTGGGTGGCCCCACCTCCACATGTGTCAGCATTGGTTTTTGTGACCAGTAGAATATAAGATTTATTTATTTATTTGAGAGAGAGAGAGCATGAGCAGAAGGGGCAGAGGGAGAGGGAGAGAGAATCTCAAGCAGATTCTGCGCTGAGCACAGAGCCCGACTCGGGGCTCGATCTTATGACTCTGAGATCCCAACCCGAGCCAAAACCAAGAGTCAGACAGTGAACCAACTGCGTCATCCAGGTACTCCTGTATCTTCTGTCTTGAACTCATTTGGATTGCTGAGCTCTGGAAGAAGCTTGACACCATGATACGAGAACCCTCAGTTTGTGTTGAGGCACACAGGAGCAGAAACAGGTCTCCTGCCAACAAAGCACCACTCTGTCAGCTGTGTATGTGAACCACTTTCAGCCTTCAGATAACTAACCCTGGCCAAAATCTTGACTCCAACCTCTTGAGAGACCCTGAGCCAGAATTATTCAGCTAAATTGCTTCTGAATTTCTGAAACACTGAAATGGTGAGAAAATAAATGTTTATTGTTTTAAGCCATTAACTTTTGGATTATTTTATTATATAGTAATACATAATTTTATCATGGAAATGTTTAAACACCATAATAACTGGTTATGGACTTGGGATTGGGAGAAACTAAAGCAATTTTAAAACTACTAGGTAAAAAGGCGTCAAAATAGAGGAGGAGGAAATGAATAAAAATGGCAAACCATAAACATAACAGTTTTCCTAGTAAAATGACCATGGACAGCAAATTTTTAAATCAGTGAAAGAATTTAATGCAAAGATAGCCAGGGCAGCATATTTTGTTTTTTGCCTCTGATCTTCCAGCTTTGTAAGGGAACTGAATTCGTTTGGATAATCCACTGTTGTCTACACAGCCATGTATTTAGCTAAACCAAACATGGTTGTCTGAATCCCCTTCTTCGTGATTTATTTAGAAATACGTTTGGTGCAATCTTGACTTAATATATATGTCTTCCGAGGAACTTTAGGGATAGATTTTTTTTTGTTGTTAAAAAAATATACAAGAGGAGATGACTTCTTTTCTAACGGTGGATGTTATTGGGTCTGCATGGAACATCTGGAACTCTTTAGCCATTTTGTAACCATAAGGAGAGCTGCCATGGACAAATCTGGCATATTTAGTATGGCAGATTCGCAAAAGAGAGAGAACAAATTCTGATAATGTTATTGAGCTGGTGAATTAGTTGACCCTAGAGGTGCTTTACTAGGGAACATGATATGTAATAAATTCTCCTTCTGGTTAAGTAAATTGAGACAGATTTTTTATGTTACTTGAAACTGTAGGTATCCTACCTGGTAGCAACATCCCACAAAAGGAACATTCACTTTCAATGAAATTAAGTTTATGGATTATCTGATGAAGACTTAAAATGTATATTTTGAGGTTGTTTGAAAACATAAATTTCTTCCATCTTAAAAGGGGTACGAGGATGCCTGGGTGGCTCAGTCAGTTAAGTGTCTGCCTTCGGCTCAGGTCATGATCCTGGGGTCCTGGGATTGAGTCCCCCATCGGGCTCCCTGCTCTGTGGGGAGCCTGCTTCTCCCTCTGTCAGCTGCTGCCCCTGCTTGTGTTCACTCTCTCTCTCTGACAAATAAAGAAAATCTTTAAAAATAAATAAATAAATAATAAATAAATAAATAAATAAGGCTAGAAAATTGTAACAAAAATAGGAACAAATGAAAACATTTGGTTATGAGAAGGAACTAATTACAAGTCCCATATCTGATTAAATGTGGTAATTTATATTTCTACAAATGAGATAAACTCTTATCTGGATCAAGTCAGAGTTTGATTTAAGAAATCAATAAAGATAATCGCTTCTCGGCCTTTTGGCTAAGATCAAGTGAAGAAATCAATAAAGATAATTTGAAGAATTCACCCAGAAAGATAAAAATTATGAAGAGCAAATAAGGGATAAAGAGGACAAGTTGAGGAACTCCACCAACACAGAAGTTCTCAAGGAATAGTGAAGGGAGGCATGTGGGTGGCTAAGTCGGTTAAGTGTCTGCCTTCAATCAGGTCATGATCCCAGGGCCTGGAATCAAGCCCTGCATCGGGCTCTTTGCTTGGTGGGGAGCCTGCTTCTCCCTCTGCCTGCTGTCCCTGCTGAGCTCTCTATCAAATAAATAAATAAAATCTTAAAAAAAAAAAAAAAGAATAGAGAGAATGATGAATAAGTAAAATATTTGAATAGATAATAGTGGAAAATTTTTCAATATGCAGAACAACAGAAATCCTCAGAAAAATATATTCACGGAATACTGTGCAAGATAAATAAAGGTAAAACCACACCATGAAATAGTTTAGTGAAACTGCAAAACATCAAGGAGAAAGAGTTTTCAAAGATAGTAAAGCGAAAAGATAGATTAGTAAAATAGAAATAACAATCTTATCTTTGATCTGCAACAATCTGCAATAAAAGATACTGATGCTGAGGGGTAAAAAGGCCATCAGCCTAGAATTCCATAACTGGCTAAACTATTATTCAAGAATGAGGACAAAACAAATTTTCTGACATGAAAACTGAAAACCTTTCTGGCCGCATACTGTCCCTAAAAGAACTGTTAGCGAACAGAGTTCAAGAAGAAGAGAAGCTAACTTAGGAGGAGGGTGGGGGATAAAAGAAAGCACACAAATTTTAATATTAGTTATGAAAGGAAGACACGTAGAAAGAAAATGTTTCTGGAAAAGATGTTGCAAGGATATCCACTTTGGAACATCTGGTTATTCAAATAAAAAATACAGCCTATGTTTAAAAGAAAAATCTCTACAAGGTTTCCAAGTTTGCATTAGCATGTTCATGGTGGAAAAAAATATCAATTTTTCTACATCATTACCATATACTAAATGCACGTAAGTTGTGCTGTACCTTTAGGCATCAGGAGTATAGAATAATCTTTTGGTAGGAAGTTAATTAATGGGAAATACTCAAGGTTTTTTTGAAGGCAGAGCTGGATTTCCCTCTTGCTTATTTAGGGTATAACATGTTCATTTTGACTGGAGCATGATATGTATTCTTATTATCTAATGGCAGCAGAACAAAGGATTGTTTTTGCTTCAGGACGGTTGAATGTAATAAAGAAACTTTATAAAGAGCCTTAAACTAGTAAGAGAAAAAAAAGTTAACATGGGCTATGTTAGAATTAGGAATTTCTGTGTAGAAAAACTGTAAGTTCCTTTAAAGAGTTAGAAGGCATTGCATAGAATGCGAGAAAGTATTTACAGTATCTATATCCAACAAGGAACTCAAATCTGAAATGTATAAAGAATACTCTCAAAATCAATAAATAGATGACATTTATCCCAGCTAAAAATTATACTGGTAAAAAGACTTAAGAGACACTTCACAATAGAGAATAAATATTTTAAAAATGTTTTAACAATAAAGAAGAGAGTCTTGGTCTGTTCAGGCTGCTCTAACAAAATACCACACTGGGTACTTAGAAACAACAGAATTTTTTTTTTTGTCACAGTTCTGGAGGCTGGAAATTTGATATCAGGGTGCCAGCATGATCAGGTGAGGGTCTTCTTTGTGGTTCATGTCAATACCTTTTCATTATGTCCTCACATGGTGAAAGGGGCAAGGGATATCTGTAAGTCTCTTTTATAAGAACACTAATTCCATTTATGAGGGTTCTACCCTCTTGACCTAACTATCTCCCAAAAGCTCTACCTCCTAATACCATCATATTGGGCTTTACGATTTCAACATGGGAATTTTAAGAGGAACACAAACATTCGGATCATAGCAGAGAGGAATTCTGGTTTCTAAGATGAAATAGACACACTTCCCGTATTTCTTCCCGTATTTCTCCCACCAAAACTTTGCAAGTTATATGTAGAACTTTGCACATTATATGTAGATCTTCAAGAAACTGTATGTAGAACACATGTTAATAAACTGAAAAGTGGACTGAAAAAGCCATACTGGCCAGAGTTGGTGAATTGGAAAATGGAAAAAAACAGACAAACATGTTGAATTCTGTTTATGTCACATGAAGTTCATTTAGGTATGAGTCATTGGCATATGGGGCGCTGGGTGGCTCAGTCGTTTAAGCATCTAACTCTTGATTTCAGCTCAGGTCATGATCTCAGGATCATGGGACTGAGCCCTGATTTGGGCTCCACACTCATCAGGGAGTCTGCTTCTCTCCCTCTACCCATCCCTCTGCTCACTCTCTCTCTCTCTCAAATAAAAAAATAAATCTTTAAAAAGCATTAGCATATAAATGGTCTATAAAGTCCCTGGAAAGCATACATTAAGTAAAGGAAAAATCAGTCGATAAAGAATAGAATGGGTATCAGGACTCACTCCTAGGCATTTTAATATTTAGTAACTGAGAAGAGAAGGAGGAAGGACCATCGGGGTAGTAGGAAAACTAGAAGAGTATGGTGTGACAGAACCCAAGGGAAGAAAATACAACATTTCCAGAAGTTGGGAGTGATCAATTGAATTGAATGTTGCTGGGAGTTCAAGGAAGAACCACAAAATTGACCAGCAGACTGGCAACATGGATGTCAGAAAAATCCTTATTTAGACCTCACTGGGTTCTCTCTCATTTGGAGCACAAAGCATTGACAGTATATATCACTAAATTATGTAACTGATTGCATTTTCCCTTATCACATTTTAATCTTATTTTCCAATTTGTGAATTTATTGAGAAAAGGAAACTTATATTTTTATACTTCTTAGCCCTTTGTACAATGTTAATTGTTATTAGAGTATTGGGGGTTTTGTTTTTATCTCAGTGGTATGCTTTGGCTTCATTTCCATTTTGAATGTTAGATATTCTTTGTATAGTATGGTTATAAACCATTAATTATATTCAACCTTTTCTTTTCAATATGTTTTTTCCTTTCTGCTACTAATCTCATACCCTAATAAAAAAGTAAGTAAGGAAAGTAAATAAATAAGTAAATAATAGTAGTTTAAACTGTTTTGGCATCATGAAATTTCTGAAATTGACAGATTAACTTTAATAACAAATAACAATAATCTTTCCTGGGGCTCCTGGGTGGCTCAGTCGGTTAAGTGTCTGCCCTCGGCTTGGATTATGAATTCGGGTCCTGGGATTGAGCCCTATGTTGGGCTCCCTGCGGGGAGTGTGCTTCTTCCTGTCTCTCTGTCCTACCCCGACCCTGCTGCCTGTGCTCTCTCTCTCAAATAAATAAATAAAATCTTAAAAAAAAAAGTAATCTTTCTTTCTTTTTGTAAAATTGTAAATTATTCCCACAATACAGAGATGAAAATAATATGTATATTCTATATCTTGAATTAACATATTAACATTTTATGATAATTCCAGTTGTTTTGTTTTTCAAATAAATTTTATAGATTTAGTTGATGCCACTTGGTGCTCCTCCTTAATCCTGTTCTTTTCTCTCTCCCCCAGGTAACTATGATCTTCAAGAAACTGTATGTTCTTCCTGTGAATGCTGTTGTAAGTTTGGGATATACATTTGCTGTGGTATTAAGTTTGTATAACTTGAACCATATTATGTACATCCTATCCCAGTTTGAATCAACATATGCCATTGCAGTGTTTCAACATAATTTATTCATGTTGACATTTATAGATTTAATCCAATTTAGTAATTCCAAGCCAGCATGAAATCCGAATTCATGTCATTTTCTGAAAATACAAGTAAACAGTCTAATTTTAAGAAATGCCTTGGTTTTTAACTAAAAAAATTAAATCTATGTCCATCTACTGATGAATGGATAAAGAAGATGTGAGATATATATATATATCCATCCATCCAGTGGGACATTACTCAGCCATTAAAAAGAATGAAATCTTGCCATTTGCCACGACATGAATGGAACTCGAGTGTATTATGCTAAGTGAAAGAAGTCAGTCAAAGAAAGACAAATACCATGTGATCTCACTCATATGTGAAATTTAAGAAAGAAAACAGATGAACATATGGGAAGGGGGAAAAGGAAAACAGGAGAGAGGGAAACAAGCCATAAGAGACTTTTAACAATAGAGAACAAAATGAAGGTTGCTGGAGGGAGGTGGGTAGGGGATGGGCTAGATGGGTGATGGGAATTAAGGAGGGCACTTGTTATGAGCACTGGGTATTGTATGTAAGTGATGAATCACTGAATTCTACTCCAGAAACCAATATCGCACTGTATGTTAACTGCCTAAAATCTAAGTTAAAAATAAAAATAAAATAATTAAATCTAATTTACATGCTAACACATTAAAAATTGCAAGTTAAAAGTCTGTTCTTACTTCTAAAGTTCCTCTGTCCTTATCCTTGGGCTCTCAAACTCTTCTGTCTTTGCTTCTTTTTTTTTCAATCTCTGAAATACATACATACAGACAGACATTTGTGCATACATACATACACATTCCTTCCTCTCCCAATTTTCCATTTATTCCATTCCTAAAAGGGCTCTGTGTACTTTGGTTTATTAATGCTTCTGGAGACTGCTAGCAAAGCTTTTTTTTAGGTGTAAGTTAATGTTTTAAGAGTAATAGTGATATAGTAGTGGTTATTATTTTTTTGTCTTTATAGTTTAGAAACATAGGTAAATATTTAATGGTTGCAATGAAATGTTATCTGGGGTTGGCTTCAAGATAATCCAGTGGAGTGGAGCAAATAATGGAAAAAATTGATCATGTGTTGACACCTGTTAAAGCTGGATTATATATATTTTGGGGTTCATTATACTATTTCTCTCCTTACTTAAGTGTTTGAATTTTCTGTAGTGCAGTTAAATGTACACACACACAATATAAGGCTAAATTGACACTTCATTTCTAATGCTAATAATGTTTCTACCTTATTCATACCGTTTTTTCTTAACTCAGTCGTTTGGAGGAAAGGAATCTTTTGGAAATTTTCATTACTCTTTTTAGACGCAGGATGGCACTGTTTGAATAAGTAATTAGCCAATGTCCACTTCTCATTGAATAAGCTCCTTTCCTTTACAATGTTGATACTTCCTAGGGGAGTTTGTCTTAGTTGAGAGTAAAGCTTTTCAGGTAACTTGTAGAGATGATACTGCTTACACCTTAACTTTAGTTTCCTGTGCTGGCTGTATCTATCTAATACCAGTTTTTTAAAATTAAGGATAAAGTTCACAACTATTTAAAGGGTCGTTTCATGCAAAAACAGCTCTGTGCCCACTCTTCTTACTTATTTTTTTGTGTTTACAATTATTGCTAGGAGATTGGTCATCCATGTATTTTAATGCAAATACATCTATCTGTCTATCAATCATATATCATCTATCTCCATATGAATCCTCCTTATTTAAAACTGTCAATGCCAACCACAGGACGTATTTCTAGTTTTAAATGGCACTGAGCCAAATACTACTGATTAAGGTCAAGATGAGGACTATAGACCATAGACAAAAGTTTTCCCCTTCAACCCTCAGGAAAAGAATGGAAATAACTGTATTCTTGGACGTTCTCTGTCTGATTCATGCCTTCTTTTAGCCAACTATTCATGTATTCACCAGAAGAATTACACCTACTACCTCCGGTGTAGGAAGAAAAAAAAATATGTCAAATGAGCAATAATGTTAGCAGAAGCTTGAAACTTAAGAGCGGGTATTCAGAAAGGTCCTCTTCCCCACCCCCTTCCCTCCGGTCCAATTCCCCTTTCTGGTTCTGGCCATCGGAAATTGACTTGGCGTTAACTACCGACTGGAATTTCAAGGCGTCAATACCCCGCCCCCCTCCCCCCCCCCACCTCAGCTTCGGAAACTCTTAAACCTCTCCCTACCCTACACTCAACCATAGAGACAGATAAATGATGCAGCAGATTACACCGCTGAAAGGCAACATTTGTCCTGAGCTTTTTTCACATTTTTTCCTGTTTCCGATTTGTGTGCCAGACTTTGTTTGCTTGCTTAGGACATGGAAAACATATTTGGGCATTTCCCCAGTTTAATGCCAGTGGCTCTCTCCCAGCAAATGAAAGTGAAAGTGCTACGTTGTAGTGGTGTTTTATCCTTTAAAGTGTGGACTGGCAGCTGGTGTGTACGGAGGTGTGGGGGTGGGAGAGAGGGTGGGACGGTGGGATTGGGAAGCTTGAAGAACCAGTTTTGAGGTTTTGTTTGTTTATCTTGAGATCGCAGCAGGGTTCCTGTTTTTTGCTCCCTTTTTTGGGGGTCTGACTTTGGATTTATTTTCATTTGGACAGTCATTGAGGTTTCATTCAATGTACTGACTTAAAAAAATACACTCCACTTGTAGCCTTCCCCGGTTGCACTTTAAAACGCCATCCAGTCTCACCCTCATCTGGAAATAATGCAAGCTTCTCTCTCTTCCCCCGCTCCTCCTCCCCCACTTTTTTTTTTCTTTCTTCTTCTTTTAAAGCCCCACATAACCTGAAGTCCGTAATCAGATGGAAAATGTGCTGGTCTTAGTTTACTTTAGTCTACTCTCCCTGTTGGTGGCAATTTTACTTGTGGAGGTATATTGAAAAAACACAGGCATTTTATGCACATGTAGCTACTGAGTCTTGAAATCTGCCACTGATCTAAGTTTGCTCTAAGTTTCCTCAAAGACACTTTATGTGCAACTTTTAATATTTTTGTTGTGTGGACTTAGAAAAGTACACGGAGAAGGACACCAGAGATCTTAACAGTGACATTAATTCATCTAAAGTCATTCATCCTCTCCCTCCCCCTTCCTTTTTCCAAGAAACAACTAATCACAAACCAGGCTAGAATTTCTAAAAAGAGGAGGAGGAAGAAAAAGAGGCGGAGTGGGGTAGGGGACTGAGTTTAGAAGGGCCAGAATTTCTCTCATTCACAGGGTGGAAAAGTTGACATTGTCTAAGCCCTTCTGAATGGCTGGTAGTTGGTTACCCTGATTGTACCTCTACCTCCCCTCCCCCTCCACGTGACGACCCAGGACACATGCGCACCCGACGCAGCCCGGCACATCTGCAGACTGACGTCAGTGTGCTCTGCCTCCGAGGAAAAGCTGCCAAAATTTTCTCCTGCTGCAATTCAAGTTGGCTGGGGGCCGGTAGTGAGATCTAGGGCTACTTCAACAAAACTTTGCTGCCCTTCCTGCTCCTCTTGTCTTCTTTTCTCTTGATACCTTTTGATGCTCTTCACATGTTATTTGCATAGCAAAGGCACTAAGCTGTCCAGGAAGAGAGGGCACCACTTCCACCCCCAATAAGCCTTTTTTCCCCTTCCTTCCTTTCTTTTTTTCCTTTCCTTTTTTTGGAGAGGGGGGGTCGAGAGAGAGAGGGGGTTTGCAAAGGCAGCATCTCAGGATGATAGCCTGATGTGTTGATGGCATCTCTTTTATTGCCAAATCGGAAAGTCCGTTCTCTAAAGCCCGGTTTAGCCAGACTGTAGGGTTTTATTCTGGCTGCAGAATAAGTAACTAACTGACTGCTGTGGCTTTGCAAAGGGGGGGCAGAAAAAAAAAAAAAGTGAGGAGAGAGAGTACGTGAGTCGTCCAGTGCAATCTCTATTGTTTGAAACTTACTTTTTATCAGAATTTGAAGATGAAAACGGTAAGGAAGACTTAACAATATTCAATGAAACCGTTTTTGCTTTTTTTTTAATTAAAACTTGTGCTTTGCTTGTCTTCCGAATAACGCGTAGAAAACTTTTTCTGTGTGTGTGTGTATGTGTGCGTGTGCGTGTGTGTGTGTTTTTAATGGCAATGAGTGAGCTTGACTGAACTCATTTTACAGATAGAAATCTTTTTAACTCCAGACTAGTGGAGGGGGGCTGGAGAAATCTGTGTCTTGCAAGTATTTTATGATGCAAAAATACACGTTCATTATACGAATAGACATGTTTTGTGAAATATGACTTGATTATGATTATTGTGGTCTTTTAACTAATCACCAGATACTAATTGGGAAAGTAATAATGATGTGTATTTTAAACTGATTTCTAGTTTTCTTAAAGAAAAACCTTCTGCATTTTATGGTTTCATGTCAGTGTCTTAAGTAGTCAGACAAGTGCATATTTTATGCCTAGGCTCAGAGGGCAGAATTAATGTGCTAGCTATAGCCCCGATGCTCTAGGATATGTTAAGCTTTTAATAGGCTAATCAAAGAGATGGAAGCGTGTGTTTTTGATTTACTTTTGGCCACTTGGGACGACGTGCTAGACTCATAACCCTCCGGAGCCTTGAATATCTGAGTATGTCTGTATATATGGTATATGGGATCAAAGTTCAGGGATTGGGGGGGCAGTTGGAGTGCTGGAGGGGTGTTTGGAAAGCTGCCTTCTGATAATGTGTACTACAATTCCTGTCTTTGGTAATTTCTTTCCTTGTTGTACTAGAGGCAAAGAGAGTGAAAAAGCGCACTGAGAGGGAACAAGAGAGTGAGTTTCTTACTCTTGTTTTTATTTGAGCTGCCGGTGCAACGCGTTTGGGCCAAATGCCAACTGTCTGGGTCACACGCGTTTTATCCAAATAGATTTAGCGCTGCTGTCTGGAAATGGGCTGCTGAATGTTAACTTTAGGATCAACTCAACCAGGGCAGCTCAGACTGTTACCCTCTGTCTGGGCGAAGTAGGATGGGGGGGGGGCGGGAATTGCAGAACGGAGGAGGAAAGGGGAAACTGAACCATTGCTTGGAACTTTTAAAAAGACACTGGAGTGTGATTTCAACATATTCTTTTATATTCAAATTTGTTGTGGTAATTTTCTTTTCTTTCCTTTTTTAAGCTTATGTTGATTAGATCAAAATGTAGGAATGACAGTTTTTTAAATTCATGACAGGGAAAGAAATGTAACATAAAACTGGTGTAGTTGAAGGAAATTGGGAATATTAATTTTGGAAATAATTGTTTTCCTGTGTTTCACCAAAGTGGTAACTGCAGTTCTGGTTTATATTAATTTCGTGCTTAAATGTGATCATTGATGTTTTGGATTTTTGTAGAATAGCATATAGAGGCAAATAACTTGATTTCAAACAAATCAAATTCATTCATCTGCCACAAATGGCAGCAAATGAAATCTATGTTGTGGTACTAATATTTTTGTGATGCTCAAGGGGAAAAACCTCTAACCTCAAGACCTGAAATATTTTAATACTTTTCATGTCTGGGCCAGTATGTATAAGATTAATTTCTACTCTTGTCTACTCTTACCACTTCCTCTTCATTTCCTTAGCAACCACTAGTAGCTACTAGTGGTTTAGGATGGGCCTCTATGCCAAATCCTACCCTGTGTGTGACTTTTATGAGAAAATAAAGAGAGTTAACATATTAAGAAAGTTAATAGCACCTTCTTGGGGGAAGTAGGAAAGGCAGAAGAGTTGGATAGTTCTCTTGGTTCTACCAAAAGACAGTTGATTATCAACATTTTGTAATAGCCTCAGAAGAAAAAGGTGTTTCTGCTTTTCAGGAGAGAAGTTATAATACAGATAATGTTTTACACTTGCCATCTGGAAAAAACAGTTTGGGACTATATGTAATTTGGGGCTTGAATGATATTTTGTATTTTTACTTTGGGCTCATTTGGTCTTCTTGATAGGTGAGTTTTGAGTGTTTTCAATTGCACCTTGGGACACTAATCTCACAAAGTTTATAAATGATCTGGAAACCTTTGTGCTTACAGCCTAGTAGTGTTCTTGGCATATAGTAGGTGACACTAAATGTTTGTCGAGAGAATAAATGGCAAATGAAATGAGAAGTTAATTTTCACGTATAAAAGTTAAATACATGAAGGGAGCACAGTATCGTTGCTTCCTCTGTGAAGACCAAATCAGCCTTAAAATAAACAACCAGAGTTAAGATGGATGAAAGAAGTTGAGTAGGATGTTATACATGTTCTTTAGCTCCATAATAATAGTTCATGAGAGGAAATTATTACCTTGGTTACTCCCAAATCACTTGAGTGGGAAGTAAAGATGATAGAGGAAAAAGACAAGTAAAAGCCCTTCAACTAAGGAGACTACTGAGGCAGCGACTGTAGAGCAAGTTGTCTGATCTTATTTCCACTTAGCCAGTGTACCTTTGATCCATGCAAGCAGGTAAATGATCCCTTAACTTTACTGGCTGGTACATTTGTATTAGGGAAAAAAGCATATGTGAAATCAAAGTAAAATGGAAGTTTTCAAATTTAAAATATTTGTAAGCCCAGTTATCATGACCTAAATTATTATTTGCTCTAAAAGACAATACAATGTTATTGATTGATTCCTATCATTGTATTTAACTATTCCACATTTTGGGGGTAAGGAGGAACATGAAACTATTTTTGAAGGAAGGCCTTTGAAAAGTGATGAGTAAGATGAAGAGGAGAGGGGGCTAATATTTCCTTAGCCATTAAAGTGAAGGGTGCGGAAACTTTACATCATGTGTAATCTTATTTAATCAGCAAGTCTTTGTAAGGTAGATACCATTATCCTGGTTTTATTGATGAGGAAACACATCCAGAGAGGTTAAGTAACTTGGAGTCAAGCCAGGACTCAAAGCCTTTGTCCTTTCCACAACGTAATAATGCTTCATCTATACAACATAAAGAGTTAATACATTATGATTTATGGACAATTATGCAGTATTTTAATGTTAGTTTGAATTATGGAAACTATATTTGAAAAAGTCAGTGTTTATACATATTTCTTTGTAATATCCAGATTAACCTCTCCAGCAAGTGTCAGAAAGTAGGTTAACTATTCATTTTTATTGTGTAGGTAACTAAGAGAGGTTGATATGTTAGTTGCTGATTTTAGTTGACTTGAGCCAACTCATTTACTTATTATTGAAGTTCCTTCACTGGCACCGGAGGATTGAGAAAAAAATGGGGAATGAGGGAGGGTGTGAGAAAGGAGAAAGAAACTCAAATTTATTGAGTGCCCATGTGCCAGATACCGTATCTAGTGGTGGAAACAAGTTTGGTTTAACTTTAAAGCTCCTGCTCTTTCTATTCTGCATCAGTGCCGCTTTTTACTACAAGTCCTTAAATCAAATGTTAGTCTACTTCTGGCCAAGTAGTTACATATTACTTTTTCTCTCAATGCTACTGGCTTACTTAACTTGGGCGTTTACTGGACAGTGGTAATAATTGTAAGAGTGAAGGTTGCAAAACTGAAGAGCAGGAAATTTCTTAAGGGGAAAATGGTTCTTCCCTAAACCCAGACAACTTGAAGTTTGTCATTAGTTTCAGAGCCCAGGAAAATAAGAAAAAAGGATGAAGGAGTCATACAAATACATCACCATTAGAAAATGAACTCAAATGTGTTAATTATATGTTCTTCTTCAGAGGAAGATTAAGGTATATGAAGGACTCATTTAATGTCAGACATTACTATGCAAAATACTCAAGCGATCTGAAGAGTGAATCTTGTTTATGAAGTGACAGTTACACTTTTATATCTCATGGGAAGGTTTGGAATATGGACACTGTATGTAAGTAGGTTAGGAATAAAGATAACTGGATTCTTTTCTTTACTGTTATTGACTAATGGCATGACTTAATCTCTTTATAGATTTTTGCCTGAGTAAGCATATGTCTTGCCTAAATCATTGTAGAAATAATTTTGAGATGAAACAATTATTGTGTGTATAGTTGCTTAAAACTATTCACATTAATTTATGCCATTTATTATGAATATATTATTTGGCAGTGGTTACATGGGACTACTATTGAATATTTAAGTTAGAGTGCCTTAAACTGGTAGTATGATATGGTAGAAAGAATTTAGACTTTAGAGCCAGATAGCCTTCTGTATGACTCTTGTCTCTGCTATTTTCTAGCTGTCTGAACTTTAGGAGCTTCAAATGCCTCATCTGTAAATTGGGAGCTGTATTATTATCAATTCTTGCAAAAAAAAAAAAAAAAAGTCACCATGAATTTAGTGGCTTAAAACACACATGTATTATCTCACAGTTCTCCGATTCAGGAAACTGGGCATGGCGTGGCTATGTCCTGTGCTTCTGGGTCTTTTATGAGGCTGCAGTCAAGATGTTGGCAAGGGCTTGGGTCACCAAAGAAGGCTCGACTGGGGAGGGATCTGCTTCTAAACTCACATATTTGTGGGCAGGGTTCGGTTTGTCAGAGGCCATTATATTGAGGGCCTTAGTTCCTTGCTAGTGGTTATCTGAAGGCTGCTCTTAGTTGCTTGTCATGTAAGCCCTTCCATATGACAGATTGCTTCATCAAAGCCAAAAGGAAGAGAGTCTACTAGTAAGATAGAAGTCAGAATTTTTATAATCTAATCATTGGAGTGATATTTTCTCGACATTTTATTGGTAACATTTCTCAAATTACTCAAGGGAACGGAATTATGCAAAAGTGTGAATATCGGGAGGCAGGCTCATTGGGGCCATCTCAGAGGCTGCCTGACATAGGGGCAATAATACCTACTTTATAAGATCATTGTGAATACTAAAAGAAGTAACATATATTTAAAGTTCTCTTCATTTTTGGTCTGACCTTAAACTAACTTTCTAGATATTACCTGATAATCTTCTCCATAGGAACCAAACTTACTATTATTAATAAAATGATTTTCCATTTTTTTCTTGCCATCTAGACTTTGTAGAATCTATTTCTTTAATTTGCAATGATTGCCCCCATCAATATGAATTGTGAAATTGGGTTCCTCTTCCAGGGCCTATCTCAAATGCCACTTTTTAAATAAGCTTTTCTTGAGCCATCCTTCTCTGACTCAGAAGTCATTTTCCTCATCTGATGTCCTCAATGCCTTTTCATAACTTTATTTTGGCAAATGTCAGTCTGCCTTGAATTTTTTTCTTTGTTGCTTAGATTATGAACTCCCAAAGGGCAAGGATTGTGTTAATCTTTTCTGTATCCTCATGTTGTTATAACAGCATTTTAAGAACTAGTAAAGCATATTTGTTGATTAATGAATTAGTTTTTGGATAGAAGAAGTTTTAAATGGTTGTGCTTGTTTTATATGTTGTTATAAGCAATATTTCTAGCACCATAGGGAATGAAGTTTTCTACATAAATTAATTTTCCAACTAACAACAAGTATCCTTTTATATGCCTACAGTGATTTTCTTTTAATCACTATTTATTCATTCATTTACTCATTTTTTTGACCAACATATATGTAACATTCATTATATAATCCCATACATTAGGAATGTGGGATGAAGATCTTTCTAGTACTTTTTGTGTACTTCTCTATTTTAGTAGTAAGTTATCTTATTAAAAGCAATTTAATCTTTTGTTCCTGACTCAAGCACTATTTTGAATATCAGATATTGATTTATAATACAATAGGAACTGTCAAACTATTTAAGGACCCTTTGCCTCTACCCCAAACTGTATTACTTTGGGATTCTACAGCTAATTTTTAGTTTGTCTTTCTTTTTTTCAGTTTTGTGCTGTTAGTGACGTAGTTTCTTAGTTCCTTTGCTCTTTTCTTTTTCTAAAGTACTATGTGCTGGGAAATCAGGTAGTCACATATACTGGCATTCTGTATGAAATGTAAATTCATGGACTGTGCGTGAGGTTGTGAGTCGAAGAGAAAGTACATGAGATAGGACAGGAAATCTGTTGTGATACCTGAAATGAATTTTTAATAATTCTTTTCTTTTCAGAAATGAATTTCTTTTATTTTCAGTTACATTCTAGATAGTTGAAAGTGTCTCATATGTTTTGCTTTTTAAGTCATATAAGACTTACAGATAAAATCAAGGGTTACAGTAAATATGGTTTAAATTTTTAGAAGTTTAGTTTGTGCTAGTGTCTGAGTGTTCACAGACAGCTGCTAAATGTCACTGTGTACTTGTGGATATACTCTAAAAAGAAGTAATAAGTGCCTCATAAAGCAACAAATCAATCTTGAATATGAGTCTTCTAAAAAGCACATTAAGGAATGGGATCATATACTGTTTATCCCTTACATAAAATGAATTTTGATTGTGAAGTCACTCTACCTTTTATTTTATCGAAAGAAAGTTAGTCACTGTACCCACACATTGTTTTCTTCAAAGTTTTAAAAAAAAATTTTTATGATTCCACTTCAGATTCTTTCTTTGATTATTAAGTAGGTCTGGCATTATCCTGCTTACCATTTAGGTTTCTGATTGTTTAGTCTTGTGAATGTTTATTTAGACTATAAAGAACAACAACAGTCTAATTTAGCTATCTTAAATCATTTTGTAGTCTTTGTCTTTTGGCAAGCATTCAGCAATATAGTTCTGTCCCTACAAAATATTTTTCGTTTAACATAATTTTTTTTTGTTTTTCTAGGTTAAAAAATGGCCGTATTTTAGTTACTAATCAGCCAAATGCTTTGCTTATGAAAATTTTACCATCATTCTTTTTTTTTCCTTTTGGATTGAAAAAATGAATCCAGATATAGAAGAAAGTATGGAATGTTGGAAAAAAGTACCTGTTAAACAGTGGAACATCTAATAATTAATTTGCAAGAAATTTTAAAGAAATAAAATTGTTATGCTTCGATTTTGGTATGGTATTGACTCTCTAGCACATAGGTAGCCCTCCAAAAAAATCATCCAGTTTTCTAAATTATGGAAATTTTGTGGAAGACGTTGACCTGGATTTTGAGCCTCATCATGGCTTCATCGGAATTTCATAGTGACCACAGGCTTTCATACAGTTCTCAAGGTAGGAGTCCTGCTTTTGAAAGTGACAAAAAAATATTGCTATTAATTTGATGAGAAAAGATTCTGAATATTTAGTTTGGGTGAACATTTTCGCTGGGATATGTAGTGATAGGAGTGGAGGCCCACTGCATCAATTCAGTGCTAGTTTCATAAATCTTGAGGGCTCTAAGTAGTCTAACTTATTATACTAGTATTTAACATCTAGTGTATTTTAAAGTTGACTGGTCTTTCTTAGAAGATGATAGACCCAGACCTCCTCTTCTTTTGAATCCTAAACTTTAATAAGCTCATTTGTTGCTAAGGGTTACAGGCAAGGTCATGTTCAAAAGGAATCCAGGGGTTTATGCTATAGAAGAACAAGAAACTAGACATATTCTGATACAAGATCCCTCTAATATGGACCCTTAGTGAAAAAAATACTTTCCAAACTTAAGAATTCTGATATAAGAACTAGAATCTGAGTAAAAGAGTAAGAGTGGTAGGAAGTTCAACTTTTCAAACTCTAATCCATGGGTCCCTAATTTGAATCCATGGAATTGAACTTTATTTATTTATTTATTTTTAAGATTTTATTTGTTTATTTGAGAGAGAAAGAGACAGAGATAGTAACAGAGAGCACAAGCTAGGAGGAGAGGGAGAGGCAGGCTCCCCACTGAGCAGGAAACCTGATGGGGGGATTTGATCCCAGGACTCTGGGATCATGACGTGAGCCAAAGGCAGAAGCTAAACTGACTGAGCCACCATAGAATTGAAACCAGGTGCCCCATAGAATTGAACGTTATATCATAGAAAAGATCTTAACCAGGGTCCCTGGAGTGAATGACATTTTGTTTTCCATGGACATGTCCAATCCTTATAGATTTATTAAATTACCTTTTTGATTGCCCTCCCATGAATGTATATTAACCAATAATTTTTTTGGTGTGGATTTTCAAGGCTTTTATACATTGATGTATATGTCTAGAAATCTGTATGTATAAAATGTGACTCTCAAAGTTTATTAATAAAGCTGTAGCATTTAGTATAAACTCTTATTTATAAGAAGTGAAATAAATACTGTCTTTTAATTTATTTCTATTTGGTTATACTCTCCTGGGAGTTTATTTTTGTGGGTGAACTCCATGTATAGACAGTGAGGCAATGGACAGACATTTGGTTTCCTTTAGTGGTAAACCTCACTAAAGGAAGATGTGGTTAAGAAGGTAGATTGGAAATATTAAGTATACCTAAATGAGGAAAATATGTGTAATAATCCTCTAAATTTTTTGTCAGTCTAATGTTTTTTTAACAGCTTTATTGAGATACAATAAACATATGATATAATTTACCAATTTAAAGTGCACAATTCAATGGTTTATAGTATATTTGCAGAGTTATGCAATGATCACCACAATCAATTTTAGAATATTTCAACACCCCAAAAGAAATCCTGTGCCCATTAACAGTCACTCCCACATTCTCTCCAAACCACTCTCTACCCCACCCTAAACAGCCTTAATCTACTTCTGTCTTGAGATTTTCCTATTCTGAATATTTCCTATAAAAGGAATCATATAATATGTGGTCTTTTGTGATTGATTCCTTTCACTTAGCATAATGTTTTTAGAATGTTAGATAATTAACTTTAATAATGAAGGCAGTTATTATGAAGTTTCATTCATGTCATATATGTATCAGTTCTGTATAGAATGATATTCCATTGTGTGAATATACCACATTTTATTTATTCATTCATCAGTTGATGAACATTCAGATTATTTCTCCATTTTGGCTGTTATGAATAATGCTGCTATGAATAGTCATGTACAACTTTTTGTGTGGCTATGTGTTTTCATTTCTCTCAGGTAAATACCTAGGAGTGGAATTGCTGGGTCAGATGGTAGTTCCATGTTCAACCTTCTGAGGAACTGCCAGACCGTTTTCCAAAGTGGCTTCTGTATTTTCCATTCCAACTGATGATTTAAAAAGTATTTGTACAAGGCTGTAGAAATTCGACATTAACTCCTTTGGATAACTTTAACAAACATAATTTATCTGAGCTAAATTCTATTATTTTAAGTATGTGTACTTTTCACTGTTTTTTATTTCACTATAAAATATTCATATTTCCTACAAGAATTTAGCTTTTAGAATCCAATAAAAAATAAATATAAAAAAGAAAAATAGTCTTTCACACTAATTTTAAAATAATGCTATTTTGAGGAATAATTGGAACTTAATTCATCATTTGATTTTAAGCTTTATTTTGTTTAATATAACAGTTTTTGTTCATACCTACATATAATGATGCTGATATAGTTTTTGTTGTTTATACTGCTACTTCTTTGTTCTGTTAAATTTTCTTTTCTTCCATGTGTTTTTTCTGGATTCTCTGCCTTGTGATTACAAAGAGGAATTCCTGACTTATCTAGAACACTACCAGCTAACTATTCCAATAAGGGTTGATCAAAATGGAGCTTTTCTCAGCTTTACTGTGAAAAATGATAAACACTCCAGGAGAAGACGGAGTATGGACCCTATCGATCCACAGCAGGCAGTATCTAAGTTATTTTTTAAACTTTCCGCCTATGGCAAGCACTTTCACCTAAACTTGACTCTCAACACAGATTTTGTGTCCAAACATTTTACAGTAGAATATTGGGGGAAAGATGGACCCCAGTGGAAACATGATTTTTTAGACAACTGTCATTACACAGGATACTTGCAAGATCAACGTAGTACAACTAAAGTGGCTTTAAGCAACTGTATTGGGTTGGTAAGTAGATGTTATAATTTTTAGTTTCTGATGGAGAAGTAAATTCACAATGTAAATGTCTTTCCTCACGTTAATGATATATAGAGAGATGGGTTAAGTAAGGAAGATAACAGTCTAAATTTTGTTATTTCTGCTGCTTTTGCTTTTGATAGCCCTTTGGTAATGTTTGCATTGACTCTTCAAAGAACAATTTTTAGAACCCTATATTACTTGTAGAATGAATTGAGTAAATTTATTGCTAGTTTCTCTGTAAACAGGGTTAGGCTTTACATGTACAACAGATTTTTTTGAATAAGAATAAATTATCCAAAGTTAATCTGTTTTGAAACTTCTCATCTATTAAAAAACACTTGCTATTAAATATGATAGAAAAATACTGTTCCTAGTCATCAACACTGCTGTCTAAGTTTGGCATTAACACTAATTATACCATTGGTAGTTTTAACAGCATGGTGAAATGAACCATGAGATGAGGGGGAAAAAAGAGAAAAAAGCAACAACAGAAACTAATTCCATTGTGAGACATGAGGGCAGAGAGTGATGGGGATGTGAAGGTGAGTTAGGACACGTAGGAGATAATGAAGGCCCATACAAGGACTGCGGCGCTGGCAATGCACAGCAAATAATGAATTTAAACCACATTTTGGTGAGAAAATTTACAGGATTTGTGTCTTATTAATTTTTTCTTCCCTGGTATCTAAGAAGACATATAGTACATAGTAGGTATATAATAATTAAAAATTGAGATAGAATTGAACTGGGTGTAGGATGAAGGAGAGAAAGTAACCGAAGATGGCCAAGGTTTCTCTTTTAGATGACAGGTATATGAATTTTAAGAAAGGGAATGACACTGGAATCCTGGATTGGAGAGGAATATGATATAGTAAACGTGAGGAATCTAAAGAAATAGGATTAAAGATGTCTAGATGGCATTTGGGAAATACAGCTCTGAAATTTAAAAAAGAATTTAATTCTGGGAACAAGTAATTTGAGAATCATTAAGTGGCCATGAAATTTGTGAAAGATGTTGTTTGATGAGTCAAAAGAGAGGATAAGGTTGAAAATGGACACTCTTCTACACCTAAGGGGATAGCAGAATGTCACTCATCTCTTCTTTACCCTTTCTTAAGACTTTCTGTCTCTTGTTCTCTTTCCCTCTATTTGTAAACACCTTTTTGTTTTACTTTGCTTCCTATTGAAACTGCATGGCCCATGTTGACTACCTTTGGTTACTTAAGATGTGGTCTGCCAGGTTTGCCCACTGAAGTTACTGTTTTCTCCTTGGCAACTAATAAGGAATTTGTGAGCAGATACTTTGAGACTATGTAAATATTCTGTTCCTCATCACACTTTTGACCATCAGACTTAGTAACTCCTGCCTTTATTCTTATTTTGTTTTATGTTCCATTTTTAATCAAATATAATACGTAAACACATTCTTAAAAATCCCATTTTCCAAAGTGCCCCTCACCTTTTTTAAGTAGGCTCCACACCCAATGTGGGGCTTGAACTCACGACCTGAGATCAAGAGTCATATGCTCTACCGATTGAACCAACCAGGTGCCCCTCAAAGGCCCTTTTAACCAATTCTGTTTATAATTCTTCTATATAAAATAATTTCATTGTAGAGGTAATTAGTGTTTTCTAATCATATTTCCTCATCCATTGTTTCGGTATTGTAACCCTTGCCCCATTCAAAGGAAAGGACTTCCTAATATTACTGTTTGTCAGTTGTTCAAAATGATGTCACATTTTAGTTTGCTTTATATTTGGACCATGGCTTTCTTATCCAGGTTTTGTATTTCAGGAGTTTCTAATTACTGCTATTTTGCCTTACTGTGAAAAAAATGTGTTTTTTGTTTGTTTGTTTTTTAACCAAATGATCAGTATTATCCATTTCCTTAGTCTTTATATCTATTTATTGGAATATATTCCATTCTTCTTTGCAGGCATTTTTTTTTTCTTGCAATCTATTGGTTAATTTCTTGAGCTATTGTACATCTCTCATCTTGGGATTCTTTTTTCCTAGTTAGTTCTACATCTTCCTCTTTCTGAATTTACATCCTACTTTTATTGGAGAATATCTTCAAGTAATTATGTTAGAAACTGTGTCTGAGAAGTAAAATTTCTGAGTCCTTACCTATTTGAAAGTTACCTATTTGAAAGTTACAGGCATTTTTTTTTTCTTGCAATCTATTGGTTAATTTCTTGAGCTATTGTACATCTCTCATCTTGGGATTCTTTTTTCCTAGTTAGTTCTACATCTTCCTCTTTCTGAATTTACATCCTACTTTTATTGGAGAATATCTTCAAGTAATTATGTTAGAAACTGTGTCTGAGAAGTAAAATTTCTGAGTCCTTACCTATTTGAAAGTTACTGCCCTCATATTTGGTTAATAATTTAGTTGGATGTGGGAATTCTGGTTTCAAAAATCATTTTCCTTCAGAGCCATGGATGGTGGAATTGGGAAAGGGAAATATGTGGCATCGAATTTATGAGTATGATTTTATATCATAGGGAAAGATTTAAAGATTTTTTTAAAAACTTAGCATTGATTCATTTTGGGTGGCAGATAGAAGTCTACTTCTTGTTCTTTTCTTTTTCTTTCCTAAGATTTTTCCTCAATGAAAGTGATATGATCTTCTCTTTATCCTTCCTGTTTTAAGAATTTTATAATAAAGTGGTAAGCTGTGAATCTTCTTTCCTTATCCTTATTTGATATTTAATGGATGCTTTTAATTCAAAGACACACCTTCATCTTAGAGAAATTTAAAAAATTATTTCCTTAATAATTTTCTCTTCCTGTTCCCCACCCCCTGCCTTTTGTAATTGGTTCTTTACTTCCCTTGTCTTTCTCTTTTTCCTTCTTTTTCTTTATTGTTCTGAGTTCTATGAGATTTCTCCAATTTTGCTTTCTTTTCCTTCAACTGATTTAAAAATTGCAAGCAGTCATACTTCTAATTTTCAAGAGATTTTCCTTTTTGATTATTCCTTTCTTTACATTTTGTTCTTATTTCTTAGTCATATCCACTGTTGCCTTTCTACATTTTCCCTTCTTCACTCATCCATTCACCAAATACTTATAAGTACCTATCATTTAATAGGTACTGATATAGGTGCTAGGAGTACAACAGTGAACAAAATAGAAATTCCTGTCATCACAAAGCTTACATTCTCGTGGAGGAGATACACAATCAGATAAATAAATAAAAATCACAGTGCGTTGGATAATGATAAGTTCTAAGGTGGAAAAAATATTGAGTAAAGACCTACGGAAAATGAGGAAGAGAAGCTGACATCTGAAGGGTGGGATTTCCACCTGGAAAAGTATGAAGATGTGATCTAAAAGTATTTGGGGGACAGCAAGAAGATTGCCCTGGCTGGAACTCAGTGAAAGAAAGGAAGTGTAATGGAAGGTGAGGTTAGAAAGAGAACTGGAGGCCAGATGGCAAATTTTAGAGGACACAATCAGGATTAAATCAATGACGACTCCAAGCTTGAGGCCTGGGCAACTAGAAGAAGAAAGCAGCCATGAGTTCAGATGAGAAAGACTCAGGCATTAACTGAGATGAAAAAGCTGGAGGAGGACCATACTGTGGGGTGGTGTATATCTCAAGTTCAGTTGGACATGTTAAACTTGATATGTTTGTTAAACTTGATATGTTGTATAAGATATTGGATATGCAAGCCTGAAATTCAGGAGAGAGATATGAATCATGGAGTTATAAATTTGGAAATCATCAATATATAGATGACCTTTAAAGCCAAGAGATTATATGAAATTGCTCAGGGTCAGGGAATATAAAGAGAATAAAGAAGAGGTTTAAAAAAAGAAGAGGTTTAAGGAACTGAGCCCTTGGGCACTCTAAGAGGTTAGGGAGTCAGAAAGATGTTGAAGAGACAGCAAAGAATAGTGGGATACGAAATTTGAAGGAAAACCAGATATTCTAGAAGCTAAGAGATGGAAGCATTTATTTCAAGAGAGAAATGCTGCCAAGTCAAAATAAGAGGACGGAAAACTGACCATTGGATTTACCAGTGAGGATGTTGTTGGTGACCTTGACAAAAGCAGTGCTGAAGTCATGGTGGCATATGGAAAATAGGCAAAAACCTGACTGGAGTAGGTTTGAAAAGGAATGGGAGAAAAGAGTGCATAGATAATTATTTTAAAGACTTTTAAAAACGTAAATGATCAGTTGCTACAGACAGAGTAGGATCAGAGGAGGTTTTGTTCTGTTTGATAAGATGGATATGATTATGCAGAAAAGGAAAATTTCTTAAGTTCATCCATAATAAGAGAAAATAAAAGAGATTATATGATCGTGAGGTGCAGATAGGCAGGTATTTGTGTTGTAAGAGCTTGCGAGAGGTTTTACCATGTTTATTGGAATGGAAGATGGCAAGATGAATTATTAGGGGATTAAGAGGAGATGAGAAAGTGTGGAATATTTACCCAGGAGAAGAAGATACTGAATGTATTAAAGAAACATAGTGTAATTGCCGTGAAGCATTAAGGGCACTGTTGAGATTATGAATTTCAAGTGAGACTAGTCAGCATCTCGATGTATTTTTCTCTGGCTAAATGAAGCTGCAAGGCTGCAGGCCCAGAAGAGCAAAACTGGTTTGATCAGAGTTGTGGTTTAGCCAAATAAATTCTGTGAAGGGAGAAAAGGGCAAGGGAATTGAAGGTGGAACTGAAGATAGATTAGGAGGGAAGTGAGGAAATGAAGTAGGTGGAGGATAATGACAAAGTGGTAGAATCACGAGGTCCTCATGGGTGTAAAAGGGGAGTGTCTCTTAGAGTTGGGGCACTAGAGAGATAGTCCTAGAAAGATAGAAGAATAGGATACTTGAAATTGAGATTTTGGCAGGGTTGCAAGTATTGAAAATACTGAACTTTAGGATTTGATTGTGGGTATGAGCTTAAGGTAAATCGAACGACAAAGTATTTATGGAGAGCAGGGCAAGGGATTGAGAGGGCAGGGGTTGAAGGAAACATCTATGTCAGTAGTCCTGGGGACCATGAATGGAATCTAGGGGGTTTGTGAACTGGAATAGGGAAAAATGACATCTTAATCTTTACTAATTCTTAACTGAAATCTAACATTTCCTTCAATTATGAATACAGATAACAAACCAATAAAGTAATAGCTGACCCCCAGTAGAAATTATATATATTTTCATATCATGTTGCAGTTTTGCAGGTTCTTCAAAATATCATTTATGTTAATCACCATTGTGAAATTGCGATAGTTATTAGATTCACTGCGAATCTACTTATTTAAAATATTAGAAAAAGCCATATGCATTCTTATATTACATTTTAAAAAATACTTTGGTAATGGTATTTCACTACAATGGTTATCTTTATAATCCTATGTGTTTTTTCTGTACTTAAAATATTATTCTGAGAAGTAGTCCCTAGGCTTCATCCCCACTAGATTTCTAAAGGGATCCAGGGCACACACACCTAAATTTTAAGAACTGGTGACTTAAGATAGTGAAATCAACAATTATTTCAGGAACGGTATTTCAGAGAGTAACAGTGACCCAGAAGCTAAAATCTTGAAAGAATGAGGAAAGTTCCTATGGGCCAGTAGGTAACTGCAATAGCAGAGGGAGCCAGTGATAGCATGAGATTGGAACTGGCAGGGGTTTCTGTGATTTGTTTTTGTTTTAGAGGAGGGAGAGAGCAAGAATTGTTTAGAAGGTGGCAGTGAATCACAAGGACACTACCCTACCCTATATGCCAATAGGAGGCATATAGAAGCAGAGGATCCACCATTCCAGAGGATTGCAGGGAAGAAAGTGTCATTTAGAAAAGACCCAGGTGTTTGAGCCAG
The DNA here is from genome assembly GCF_023065955.2 of Ursus arctos. Classification (NCBI taxonomy): domain Eukaryota; kingdom Metazoa; phylum Chordata; class Mammalia; order Carnivora; family Ursidae; genus Ursus; species Ursus arctos. The sequence continues at coordinate 52,964,059 of NW_026623067.1, read as the reverse complement.
ATGAAGTGAACGTTCACAAATGAGGCTGAGCGTGAATTTGAGAAGGCACAATGGAAGTGTTTTAAATGGTGAAAGGCAAGAAGTAGGAGATGGGATCAGAAAACATGATGCACATAACCATAGGGGGAATAGAATCCAGGGGATATGTCTTGGGCTTCTTGTAGGGACTGGCATGTCAGGGAAAGGGGGTATGATGATTTTCATCCTGATGGCCTGAGGCAGACTGTGTAGAGGTTGAGTGGGGATGCTGAAGAATTGAGAGAGAGCAGGGCTCTTGCTAGGCATGTGCAGATTTCTGGTCCTCCATTATCTACCCTCCAGCACCTTTCTAGTTTCATAATCATTTTCCCCTTTCTCCTGTCTAGCTACAGTAGCTCCTTGCTGTTTCTCAAATACTGTATGCAAGCTCATACCCCATTGCCTTTGTTGTCATTCCCACTGTCTGATCTGCTCTTTTGCAAGATATCTGTTTGACCTGCTCCTTTGCTTTGTTCAGGTTTCTTTACAAATATCACCCTATTAGAGAGGATGTCCCTGACCATCCTAAACAGTTTGTATAATTCTCTCACTTCTGATTACTCTCTGTCCTCTTACACTGCTTTTTTTCCCTTAACACTTAACACTACTTGATTGATCATTTATCTAAGGAATGAATCCCTTTCATCTAGGTCCTCCCACCAGAATGTAAGCTCCTTCATAGAGCCAGAAGTTTGGTTTGCCCACCTAGAATCGTACTTGCTATGCGATAGGCACTCAGAACATACTTAGCGAAAGAATAAGTAAAGTCAGAAACAACCCTCAGAGGATAAGGGGATTATAATATAGTGCCTAATTATCCAAGCTCCAAAATCAATTGAAGAGTTGGTTACTTAACTTTGCTTGGTCTGTGTTTCTCATCTGCAAAGTGGAGCTGATAGTAGTACTTACTTGAGACAGCTAATAAGAATAAATGAGATAATGTGTATAAACATCTTACAGAGTACCTAACACTTAAAATCTCTGGATTTTTTTTTTCCAGAGTCTTTCCATACTTGAAATTAGTGATCTTGTTTACTTACCAGGCTACTGACTCTATTTTCCCCCAGCAACCTGAACTTCTTGTCTGGGACCTTTCAACATCCTTCTGTCCACAGGTTAGCATGATATGACTTCAGTGCTCGACCCTTTCTGGGCAGTACTCTCGACCCCACTTCTTACAGTTCTCTCTTATCAAAACTTCTCATACATGCCATCTTTTCTGCAGGACCATGCTCAGTTTGCTATCACATTGTTAATCTTCCTGGTAGAGTAATTCGTGCTCAGGTATTAGAGTGTGTTAATGGCATATTATGTCATTCCTGTCAGTATTTGCATTTAATTTAAGGACTAATATCCTTACAGTAAAACAGAAAATAGTGAAAATAATGTGAAGTGACTAGGGCCTACTTTTTTGTTTTTTGCATTCTTTAGCTCATTTCATGTAGGTGCCTGCCAACTTCATCTCTAAGTTAGAGCAGCTCTGATTATGTCTTATCTTTATTTCCAAGCATGTGGTACTTAACATGAATTTCCCTAAACAGAATCATAGAGATTTAGATTCAAAGGGAGCTTAGAGATTATCCGGACCAGATATTTTTAGCTTTTTTCTTTTTAAAGCAGCAAGACCATTTTCTCAAATGAAATGTAATATGGAAACATGCTATATAGATTAATAAAAGCACAGCTGATTGCTAAGCCCAGGAATCTAAGCCCTATAGGTCTCCCTTTGTTGTCTGGGGCAATCCCCTGAGGGCATTTCCCTGGAACCCTTAGGGCTCCCCAGAGTGCTGTTTTAAAACCACTAATTTACACCAACCCTTTCATTTTTCCAGCTGAGGAAATACACCAAGAGAGTTTGTGTTTTACCCAGTGTTACAGGATAAATTAGTTGGATTAAAAGCAGTCCTCACATGTGCCATACTTAAGAAAACACTAACAGACCAGTATGGAAGTTCTTGTTTCTAATGCAGATAACTTTTACTATCTCATTTCTTTTAATCAACCAACTTTTGTTTGGTGTTCATACTACATATGACGCACTTTCTATGGTTATAACTGATACAAAGATTTATGAGACATAACCTTTTGCCTTAAAAAAGCAAATAGTATAGTTGGGAAGATCAAACATGCGGATGAAAATTTATACCAAATGTAAATATAGCTTCCAGACTTGAGATGTAGCAAAGAAGTGTGAAATTAATTAAAAATAAATGATACCAATAATAAGCTCTGTTGGAGCTCCGAGGAGGGTGAAGCTACTCCTTTTGAGCCAGAGAAAGCTTTAAAAAGGAACTATGGTTGAGCTGAGTAACACTTGGCTATGTAAATAGGTATAAGGAATATATCATATGAATAAGAGCAGAGCTTTGTATGAATTGCAGCACCTTCATTTATCTCTATATACTGTTGGGGGAAGTTCTTAAGCTCTGGGTCTGTTACTTCATCTTCAAAATGGAGATATATAAGATATATATCAATTAAGGACATATTAATTGGTGTGACATAAACTTTAAAATGTCCATTGTTTATCACAATAGAAATTTATTTCTCCTTTATATCAGTGTCTATGCTGGACAGCTTTCCATGAAGTCAGTCAGGGACCCAGATTTCTTCTCTTTCAGCTTCTGCCTCCCCTAGGTAGTTTTTCAGAGAGAGTAGAGGATTTTCCTTGGGAAGGTTTTCAGGGGATGAGCTTGGAAGTGGGTATATAGTATTCTCATTTTCTATTGGCCAAAACTTAATTCACAGAGCTATCCCTAAACATAGAGGATATAGTTAAGCTGTGTGCACAATTTGGAAGGAAAAGTCTTAGTGAACACATGGAGGTCTCTGCTACCTCACGGAGTTTTGGGGAAGATTGGAGGAAATAATCTATGTGACATGCTTAGTACAAGGCATGCATGGCATGTAGAAGAATTTAAACATTCTTTTTAAGGTATAGGGAAATTTATATAATGTTTTGCTGGGTACAGATAATCCACTAAATTTCTATTAATATGTGTTTTAACCTCTTTTTGGAGAGGTGTCAACTTATTTTTGACTCTTGGTAATGATAATTGATATTTAAAATGATTCTTCTTGATAAATTCTTTGTTTCTTCTTCTTTTAGCATGGCGTTATTGCTACAGAAGATGAAGAATATTTTATTGAACCATTAAAGAATACCACAGAGGATTCCAAACATTTTAGTTATGAAAATGGCCATCCTCATGTTATTTACAAAAAGTCTACCCTCCAGCAACGGCATCTGTATGATCATTCTCATTGTGGGGTTTCAGGTGAGTGAGTGTGTGGCTTTTACAAAGTGGATTGTATTGTATTGCCACTGTCTTTTTTCTGACACCTATGGAAAGGTTAATAATAAAAGTCAATAGGAATTTAAGTAATTAGAATGATAATGCCCAGAGTCCTCTTAAAAGATATCACCTATCCAAATGCCATATGACTTCACTCATATTTGGAATTTAAGAAACAAAATAAGGAATAAGTGGGAAAAAAAAAAAAAAAGACACAAACAAGAAACCAGACTCTTAAATACAGGGAACAAACTGGTGGTTGCCAGAGGGGAGGTGGGAGAGCACACTTGTCTTGATGAACACTGAGTAATGTAAGAATTTTTGAATCATTATGTTCTACACCTGAAACTAATATAACTATGTTAATTATACTTCAATAAAAAAAAAAAGAAGAAAGAAAAAAACACCTTCCTTTTCAGTGGGAAAAAAAAAGATGTCACTTATCAATAGTTGGAAGCTCTTTGAGAAGTCCTTAAAATATAAGTCTGTGTAAAATTATTTTTTCTTTGAAGGAGATAAAAACCCCCACCCTATTTTATCCATGTAATAGTTATAATTTTCATGCACAAGTGTTGCCTAGTACTCTGTGCTGTTTGGTTAGCCTGATGTTTTTATGCTAATGGTGAGACATTAGACACTTAAATAAGATTTGAAGGGTCTTAAGGTAGTATTCAAAGGCATTGTTAGGGTACTATAGAAATACATAGCAGGGTCAGCAAACCTAGACATTAGTGGTCAAAGAAGGCTTCATGGAAGGAGTGACTCCTAATGGGAGGCCTGAGGGAGAAAGAGAAGGTAGCTGTGCAGAAGCAGAGGGAACAGTGGGTAGAGTGTTCCATATAGAGGAAATAGCATTTACAAAATTACTGAACCAAAAGAGAGAATGTCACATTGCAGTCATTGCCAGTTCATAGAACAGGTTATTAGAATGTGGGCTGGAGGGATGGGGTGAATTTCCTAGTGGGTGAGGAGTGACCGTGAGAGATGAAATTGAAGTGACAAGGAAGGCCAAGACACAAAACGCTTGTAAACCATATTAAGGGGTTTGTTTATCCTAAGAGTGCCGGAAACCTATTGAAAGGTTTTAAGCAGGAATCACATGATCAAATTTGGGTGTTAGAAGTATTACCCTGGCAGTCCTATGGAGACTGACTGAGAGAAGAGCAAGACTAGAGGTGAGGGGTTAGGAGGCTGTTTAGTCTAAAGTTCAGAAAACTTAGAGAATAGAGGATACAGCTTGGCATAGTAGAAAGATTACGGGCTTTGGTGTAGCTTTGGACAAATGAACCAACCTCTCTAAATACTTCTCTCAACACACATTAGTTGCTCAAATTGTAGCTATCATTACTACTGAAATGACTGTTTCTAGTATTTAAAGAGCTATTATATTGGAAAAAAAAAAGATTAAGAGCACCTGGCTGGCTTCATTGGTGGAGCGTGCAACTCTTGATCTCGGGATTGTGGGTTTAAGCCCCACATTTGATGCAGAGTTTACTTGAAAATAAATTGTTTAAAGGCGCATCTGGATGGCTCAGTCGGTTAAGTGTTCAACTCTCGATTTCGGCTCACGACGTGGTCTCAGGGTTATGTTATCAAGTCCCGCCCTTGTTGGGCCCATGTGCTCAGCGGGGAGTCTGCTTAGGATTCTCTCTCTCCCTCTCCCTCTGCCACTCCCCTGCCTCTCTCTCTAAAAAAAAATTAATAATAATAAATAAATAAAAATAAAATCTTAAAAAAAATTAATGATTCAATTTGTTCTGTGTAGTCCTCATAGGTGGAACCAGGGGCAGAGTATTTCAGTATTTCAGCATGCTTCAGCTAAACACAAAGAAAAGTTAACTGGCAAGTAATTTTAGAAAAAAATGGGGTGGGTTCAACAGGTAGATTTATAAAAAATAGAATGGGTTATCTTATGAATTAGTGAACGCATCACTGTATTGTTTATATACATATGCTTCTTGGGCTCCTTTTCTTCTGCTTCAAGGATAAGTGGTCTTTGGAATTCTTTCTTCAATTGACTGTTCTCATTCTACATACTCTCTTCTTAAGTAATCTCTGGGACATCCTTGTTGATGAAGAGTAATTGGTATAGAAAAAGGCCACTTTAAGTGAAGCTGCTTAAGGCATGAAATAAAATTTCATACGACACAATGAAAACAATTCTGATGGGTCTTTATATTGAGTAATGAAACTAAACATTGTGGATATAGTTTAGTTTATCTTATATTTACCAAATTTAGGCTGTAAGTACAACTCTATATAAATTCTTGAAAAACTAGGATTCAAGTATTTAGTTGTTTTTGCAATATAATTTTCCCATCATTTTTTCCATAACATGACATCCTTCACTTCATGATCATAAAGATCACTTTTTGCAAATATATTTAAAGATTTCATTGCATTCTGAAAGATAATTCTTAACCCTTAGATATTCAAATGATTCTCTTTTGAAGTGCCTATCTTATTATTCACTGGTCTTACTGAGGCAGATTCTTCTTTTCCAAAGGTTGAAGCATGAACCAAATAGTTTAGCAAATCTACTCTTACTCCAACATAAAATTCTGCCCTTGCTGGGGAAGATTTTCTTCTTCTACAGTCTCTCCCCCTGGATTACTGTGCTATTAGCAAAAAATAAAACAGGTGAATGAGATATTCTTGAAAGGCTGAAAAATCTTGAGTGAATTACTGTGACTATTTCCTTACTTTTAATCTATTCGGTACTCATTTCTGTTACCTTTAACACAAGTCCATTTAGTTCAGACCCTTGTTATCTCTTGCCTGCACTACTGTAATGACTTTCTAACTGGGGTCTTCCTGTCTTCAGCTTTGTTTTTCTGACTTCAATGGGTTGTGTCCTACATCTAGCTGTATTATACCCTTTCTTTCCTTTTCTTTTTTTTTTCTTTTCTTTCCTTTCCTTTCCTTTTCTTTCCTTTTTTCTTTTTTCTTTCTTTTCTCTTCTTTTCTCTTTTTTTCTTTAAAGATTTTATGTATTCATCTGAGAGAGAGAAACAGAGAGTACAAGCAGGCGGAAGAGGGAGAAGTAGACTCCCCACCGAGCAGGGAGCCCAATGTGGGGCTCCATCCCAGGACCTTGGGATTATGACCTGAATTGAAGGCAGGCACTTAACTGACTGAACCACCTAGGTGTCCCTGTATTATACACTTTCAAACATTTCACTGGCTTCCCAATAGTGGAAAATCAGTAGTAGTTCCCTAAGTTCCATAGGAATATCACTAAAAAAAAGTATTTTATGTTTAATAAGTTTGGGAAATGTCTGGCTAAGAACTACTGATCTTAATTTTGATACTATTTTGACAGCATAATTCAAGTGACATGTGCATTTGTAGGTGTTAGTTGCAGTTAACTTAACTGTTAACCTGTAATTGGGAAAACAATTTTGTATCAAAATATAAGACAGAAAAACCCTTTTGAGAATGGGTATATTTATCTCATATTCAGATATATATTTTCCCATTCTAATTATGTTATCAATGTCAAAAAATAATTTAAAAAATACTTGTTTTTTGTAAAAAAATTAGAAAATATGGGATGAAAAGAAAAAAACAAGGAAGTGAAAGTTGCCCTTTACCACTACTCAGGGATAAATGAATGCTCTTGTTGTCCTAAATATTCATTTAGCGTGTTACATGTCAGGCTATTCTAGGTGTTGGGATGCAGCAATAAATAAAAGAAGAAAAGTCTCTGCTCCCATGAAGCTTATATTCTAGTGAAGAGAGTTAATAAAAAAAGCAATCAAGCAATCAAATAAATAAATACGTGGCCAACTATCAAGAAGTAATAAGTGCTATCAGTGAAAAATAAAACAAGTCAATGTAATAATTTGAATGAATGTATATATTAAAAATATTTTGAGGTTGATCAAATATTTAAGATCCTATTTCAGATGGCAAAGAAATATATGTATTTGGTTTTGGAGAAAAGTTCTTTATTGTATATGTTTATGGAGGAATGTTTTCTTTGACATTCTAAACTCTATCCAAAATTAAATTGAGCATATGTAATAGGTATCATTTGAATAACTACGAATCTCTGATTTGAAACAAAACAATGGTGTATTCTATTTTAGACTAAACAAGACATTACTTACAGATCATTAAGCTTAACATTAAGCAGTCAATTGACAATTATAGAATGTAGATATTGTTTTGTAATGATCTAATCAAGCTGGATTAATTTCATTTTTAAAGTGAAACCAGATATCTTGATTACATTTATTCATTGTGTGTGTACTTTATATACATATCAGACTACAAATTCTTTGCATGTAAGACTCTTTCCATTTATGAATGTCTATTAAGGACATTATATATACATTCATCTGATGGAGAGATGACCAAGCAAACTAACAATTTAAAAAGATAAAAGTCTGAAATTTATGAAAATGATGATGATAACAGTAGCTATTTTATATTGAGTGCTATCTAATGAGAAACACCATTGCTGTGTTTATTTTGCCCAACCAAGTCTAATTCTTTTCACAAATACTTTAAGTAAATATAAGGAGAAATTGAATGGATCAGAGAAGTGAAAATGATCAAAATAATGAAAATTAAATCCTATATTTAGACATTTAGGCTGTCCATACAGAAGAAGGGAAAACTAGGCATGATTTGAATACATGAGTGGTTTTATGATCTTGGAAGACAGTAAAAAAAAAAAAATGGAATTATGTTAATGTAGAAAGGATTTTGACCATTTCATAAGAATATTACCACAAATCCAGTGGCTTAAGCAATATACTTTTATTATTTCACAGTTTCTGTGGACCAGAAGCTATACATGAATGAGTTAATTGACTTAGCCTCAGCCAGGATTAGGTTCTCATCTGGAGTCTTGACTGGGGAAGAATCTACCTTCCTATTCCCATGGTTGTTGGCAGCATTCAGTTCTTTGGTACTAAAAGACTGAAAGCTTTAGTTTGGGGCTGGTTGTCTGCCAGAGGCCATCTGTAACTCCTTGCCATGGTCAGTTCACCAACTTGGTTGCTTATGTCCTTAAAACCAGCAAGGGAAAGACTCTAGTAAGAAAGATGCTACAATATTATGTAACATAATTATGTACTCATATATATGTAATCGTGTATATCCCTTTATCTTTGCTGTATTCTCTTGGTTAGAAGCAAGATACAGGTCCCATCCACACTAAAGGGGAAGAGAGCACAAAGTGTAAACATCAGGAGGTCATGGGGGCTACCTTAAGAGTCTGTCTGGAATAAGGGAACACTTACTGGCTGTCTGGAAGTTATACTATTGAAATAAGAAGTAATATGTCTCTGCCTCTCTGAACCTTTAGGAATAAAAATACTCATTTAATTTATATGAGTTTCAAAAATATTTCCTGGTATTTGTCATTGTCGTTTCCATCTCTTATTTCTTAAAATTTATAACTTTTATCAAAGTAATTTTTAAAAGGTAAAGACTAAAGAAATTAGAAGAAATAATAGAGAATATTGCCAGTTTCTGTCAATTATATTATATAAATTAATCTGAGTCTTCCTCACTAAATTTTTTCATAAGTAGATGTTAGAAAGATCATACAGATATGAAAGTAAGGTATTCAGAGGACCTATACCTGTTCAAGTTTATTAAATAAAGATGAGTATAAATGAGACAAGTGTTTACAAATGCCATAGTACTAAAAGGTTTTCTCTGTACTGAAGGACCAGCTGTTGGAAAACAAAGGATTAAACTGCAATCCACAGTAAAATGTGATTTAAAGGAAATTATGCTGTAATCGTAATCTTTCAACTCTCATTGTAACACCATTTACCTCTAGGTTTTAGAAGAGGAATACTATGGGTACTCTGTTAGTATAAATAGTTGTATATTGCAAAACTAAATGAAAAACTTCATTTACAGCCTTTTAGAATTGAGATTTCTAGAGCAGTAGAATTGCTCTAATTAAAATAGTTTAATAAAGGATCTTACTTTAAAATAAATGATCAGAGGCATTTTAGGAATAGGATTTTGGGGGTACCTGGCTGGCTCAGTTGGTGGAGCATGTAACTCTTGATCTTGGGGTGATAAGTGCAAGCCCCACATTGGGCATAGAGCTTACTTAAAAAAAGAGTAACAGATTTTTGCAATATTGATGTTCTCCATCAGAACTGTCTTAGGGTAGGTATTTAGAAAGTTAACGCTCTAGTTGTTTTTAAAAACACTTTATATTGGTCACTGGAATAATATGAAATGATTATTTTGAAAATATTTCATTAAATAATTCATTAGGCTTATTTTTTGTTTTTATGAGCAGCCGAATGTTACTAATGTTTAATTTGTTTCAGATAAAATGACTATTTTGAAAACTTTGAAGAGTTTAATTTTATCACTACTACATTTCCTCATCCCCTCTCCTCACTGAAAAATCTTAATACTATAGAGGATTTATGAGAAGCATGTCTATATGAAAGATTTAAAAATAAGTAAGTTTAATTGGTGAACCTAACTGAACTAGTTAATTATTTTTATTGTAGACCTCATAAGAAGTGGCAAACCTTGGTGGCTGAATGACACATCTACTTTTCCTTCTTCACTACCAATTAATGGCACGCATATCCGCCACAGACAGAAGAGATCAGTAAGCATTGAGCGGTTTGTGGAGACATTGGTAGTGGCAGACAAAATGATGGTGGGCTACCATGGCCGCAAAGACATTGAACATTACATTTTGAGTGTGATGAATATTGTAAGTTTGATGCCTCTATATAATATTTTAACTTAATAATTTGTGGTTTTGACTAAGGTCATGGATTTTTAATGTGAATTAATGATTTTCAGAATTTACTCATCTAAAATGAGAAGGAATTAATATATTAATGTTTAGTTCCATAGGAAATAAATTTAAAGGTGACCTTATTGTTCGTTTTCAGATAATATGACTTTTTGAATGGGTCGTATTAAATCTTGTTTAAGAGGTTTTCTCTAACTTGAAACATCAGCTCACCCTCTTAATTACTATGTTGTAGTGTTAGGAGAAAATATTTCCTGAGGTAGATTTGTATAAAAATCTTTTATGGAGGCATCTCGAGGGTAGAATTCTAAGTGATATCAAATGAAATAATATCTTTTTATATACAAAGTGGTGCAATTTATGAAAAGTTGTTTTACCATTCTTTAAAAAAATATTAAACAATCAGCGTATGATTTTTGTCTGACTTTGTGTCTTTTCTTATTTTCTGGAGGTCAGGTTGCCAAACTTTACCGTGATTCCAGCCTAGGAAACGTTGTGAATATTATAGTGGCCCGCTTAATTGTTCTTACAGAAGATCAGGTAAGAATGAGTTAGTTTAGAAATCTAAAACCCTTGACAGGCTATAGAATTGTGTATAGTAAAATAAAATATTTTATTATTGATCCTCTTAGGAAGTTCTAGTTGAATATGATTTTCACTACTAAGCATTTAATATTTTAAGCAAATTTTAAGTAGTCTAAGAATATATCTCCTGTGTCATGTTAAAGCTCTACATATGTATATTAGCTATATATTTCAGTATAAAAATGAGCATTTGCATGGCAGATCTAATAACAGTGGTTTTGGTTGCTGAGAATCACATATATTCACATGATCATTAAAGCTGGAACTGGAAAGAATATTCAATAGTACACTAAATTAACTCTAGGTCAGATATTACAGAGATAAAAATTGGCAAGAGATTATTCCTAGAAACCACTGCTTCTAATTATAGTCCCACTTTAGTCTTCAAAAGTTTTAACAACTGACCTTAGTAATTTGTTTGGAACATTTCTGGTATGCATGTTGTATTGCAGCCAAACTTGGAGATAAACCACCATGCAGACAAGTCCCTCGATAGCTTCTGTAAATGGCAGAAATCCATTCTCTCCCACCAAAGTGATGGAAACACCATTCCAGAAAATGGGATTGCCCACCACGATAATGCTGTTCTTATTACTAGGTATGGTTTGTTGCAAATATTTTATCTTTGATTGTTGTGTTTGGTATTTTAACTATATTTGGTTCTATCTAAAGCCTCATTCAGGTACTGAGTATATTGAAAGCAAAATGGTAATTTGTTAATCACCACTGAAGAAATAATATATTATACTATTATTGTGTTTGCATCAGATGAACCAAATAAGAAAAAAGAACAGATTTAGAGTTGACTTAGAAATGTAATAAACATCTTTCCTTCAACTGATATCTATTCATAAAGTTTAATTGGAAGTACGTGTATGTTTTGTTAATTGAACAAAATACATAATAAAACAAAGATTAAAAAGTATGAGAAGATTATATTTTAAAAACAAAACTGAGTCATCACTCTTGGTTATAAAATACATTAATTATTCTTACCTCCAAATCGTTAAAAGGGAGGGCATCAATAGTTACACAATTTACTTAGATGAATGTTTATTTAATTAAACATATTTAATTAAGGTGTAAGTATAAAGAAGCACATTTATTACATTATATGTTGAATAGCTTGCTTCTCAAGGCAAAATTTTTATTTGATGATAATGCGATGAATTTATATATTTCTTTCCAGTTTTATATAACTGTGTTCATAACTGTGTTTTATTCCTTACTCTCCAAGAAGAACTCTGTGAAGTAGACACCGTTATTATTTTTCCCATGTAAAAAATGAGGAAACTAGTTTAAAATACTTAAATTGCCCAAGAAAGTGTAAGTGCAGGGCTTAAACCCTGGAGATCCTGTCTTTTGTGACTGTACTATGCTAGCTGTCTTAGTTTTTTTTTTTACCCTAATTATGACTGTTTAGAAGCATCCTTAAATCGTTTTAAGATGAACTTGTCTTTTGACATCTTATCAGTATTTAAAAATGAAAAAAAAAACCAATAAGCAAAGTGGAAGCATTATTCTATCTTGGTGAAAAATAAATAGCCTTTGTTATCTTGATTATTTCTTTTAATTTTGCAAGAGAGTATTTAACATGTATTTCATCTATGGTGTGCCCATTGACTCTACATTAAACTATATGGAGGGAGTGTGAAGTTATATGGCATTAGAATCTTGAGATCCTGGAAGACAATGTGAATTTAGCTTTTTAAAAAATGTCCCTGTTAACTAAGTTGTAGAGTTAAAGCTTCTGAGTTTTTTTTTTTTTTTTTTACAGTTATAATTACTTTAATTGACTTCATCGACCTGGCGTTGTAAACTAGAAAATTTTGTTTATGACATGCTTGCTGAATAAAAACAACATTGTATGGGTTCTGAATTCATATGTGTTGACATATCAGTCTGATAAATTCTGCAATTCCTGAGAGTCTTGTGGTCTGGAATGATTCCCAAATATATTTGAGGAGTTAAAAATATACTAAGAATTGTGCAAATATAGAAACCTTTGTATAAAAAATATATATGGATATGATTAGTGTCAATGAAATTACTACAGGAAAAAGTCTGTTATATATGGTTAGCAAAATGATCACAGATAATTTGCATTGGCTTCTGTGTTTATATTTATAAAGTCCAACTCTCCCCAAAAAGGCAATGCCCAGTGGACTCCTGGTGCTTTATATTTTTGTTATTGTATGTGCATTTGATTTTTAGCTTTTTCATCAAATGACAGTAGCTATACCAAGAGTGCACATTTGTAAGTATTTGAGTAGTGAAATATATCTGGGCAGTTAGCCATCTTTTCTTTGCACTGGCTACAATATTCAGCTGTCTGACTTGTTCCTTTGAATTGACCCAGATATTTTTCTGATCCTCTGCAGAGTTCTTCCTTGTTTCTACAAGCTACTTTGAGTGCCTTTTTGATGACTGAGGTTTGAACATAAAATTTTCTTTTTAAACTTGTCTCTTAATGGTCAGACTAGTGCTAGAAATGATCTCAGGATTTAATAGTACAGTACTTTGAAGAGTTCTTATCTCATAACATTTTTGATTGGTTATGTAGTGGAGGCGAGAAAGGTATCTCTTTGGGGCAGCATAGAGTGCCCTTTAGAATTGTGATAGTCTTAGAATTGTTATTGTTATAGTCTCAGTAACTTTTAGCTTATTTAAGTCTAATTGTCTTTAAGTTATTAGGGCCATGGAGTGACATCTAAATGTGATGAATATCATTTCTAAAATTTAGAGTTTTTTGTTGGGTAGTTTACCATGCTTGATTCTTCCTTATATATTTTTGATTTGTGAAATTGAATATATCTTTAAATCATACTGCTATTTTTAGTAAAAATTAAAAGAATTTATAGTTGCTCTTATATTAATGTTTTTCATTGCTTCATGTACCTCACTTATTAACATATTCAGGATTATGACTTCACTTTTTATAGGTAAGATCATGATTTAGTTTTGCTTGAAATGTCAGCTCACTAGAGAGAATGTATAATGTGTTTACTGAGAATTCCAGAGAAAACTTGATGGATATGTTTATCTCCACTAGGCCAAATTTTATCTCAGGGATTTAAATGTTTTAAGCAGAAAACCATTTGTAAATAATAGTTACTTTTGAAAAAATGAAAGTATAAAAACTCAAAATACTATCTCTTCTTAGCAAATAATATTTTATTTTTTTATATTGATAGAAATTTAAAGCACACTGTGCTCTACAAAGCTCTCAGATCACTGTGACTAGACAGAAATAAATAAGCAAAATAAAAAATTTAAAATTTGGGGGGCACCTGGGTGGCTTAGTCAGTTGGGCGTCTGACTTGATTTCGACTCAGGTCATGATCTCAGAGTCATGAGATTGAGCTCCTCATATATGGGAATGAGGAACCTGCTTAAGATTCTCTCTCCTTCTCCCTCTGCTCACATTCTCTCTCTAAAAAAAACATTAATTAAAATTTTTTTTAAAATTTTATTGTTTTATCTGGTATCAAAAACACTTCCTTAACACCAAAGAGTATATTAAAAACTATTTGTATATACACATATATTTTAATTTTTATATACATTTATTTTTATACATGTTTATATATGTATATATATATATATATATGTATATATAATGAACATCTGTTATATACCAGCTAGCTTTATCTAATCTTTTTTTAAAAATTGAAGTATAATTGACAAAGTTATATATATGCTAAGTGTACAATATGATGACTTAGTGTTCCTGGATGTTCATATATCTCCCCAGATGATGAAAATTCTCAGCCACTATTTACTTAAATAAGCTTTTTGCCCCTTTCTCTCTCTCTTCTCCTTCTTGGACTCCCATGATGCTAATATTATTTCATTTGGTGATCTTCCATAATTTAGGTAGGCTTTCTTCATTTTTGTTGTTGTTTTTTCTTCTTTTAGTGGGTAATATCAAATGACTTCTTCCCAAGTGCATGGTTTCTTTCTTTTACTTGACATGTCTGCTGTTGTTGTTCTCTATTGCATTTTTTAAATTTCATTTACTTCATTCTTCAGCTTCAGAATTTCTGTTTGGTTCTTTTATATAATTTTGATCTCTTTTGAATTTGTTATTTTATTCACATATTCTTTTCCTGATACTGTTGAGCTGTGGATCTGTGTTCTTTTGTAGCTTGCCGAACATTTTAAGAACAATTATTTTGAATTATTTGTCTGTCGATTTGTAGATTTCCCTTCATTTGCAGCTACTGGAAAATCGTTGTATTCATTTGGTAGTGTCATGTTTCCCTGATTTTTCATCTTTGTATAGCTTTGTGTTGATGTCCGTGTGTTTGATGGAATAGTCACCACTTCCATATTTTATGGAATGGTTTTGGTAGAGAAAGATCTTCATTTTTGGGTGGGCATAAGATTGCTGGCTGGGTTGAGTATGGTGTTTCTAGCTCTGGAGAAGTTCCAGCAATGTAGTCTCTATTTACCTTTGTCAGCTGAGATTAGCCTTACTGAAGATTTCAGAGTTCCTCAATGGTCAAGGCTGCATTTGTCTGCAGCAGCAGTAAAGGCTGCTGGGACCACCTAATCTCTTTTTCTTTCATGGAGGATGTCATGATGGAGGGGATTTCTCTTGGAGCTGGGTCCAGCTTGCAAGTACCCACATGAATGTTGGTAGCACTGATGTCTGATGTGTGGGGATAATTGGTAACTTTTTAAAAATAATGGAATATGACACTATATAACTAGGTCAAGAAATGATTAATATTTTGTACTTGAAACTCTATCAACAAAATTTAAGAAGACAAAATAGGAGTGTAGCATATACTTAGAAAGTTACACATGTTGGGTTGCCTGAGTGGCTCAGTCGGTAAAGCATGAGCCTTCGGCTCAGGTCATGATCCTGGGTCCTAGTTTGAGCCCCGTGTTTGGCTCCCTGCTCAGCAAAGAGTCTGCTTCTCCCTCTCCCTCTGCCTGCTGCTCTCCCTGCTTGTGCTCTCTCCTTCTCTCTCTGTCTGTCAAATAAATAAATAAAATCTTTTAAAAAAAGTTACACATGTTATAAAACTTGTACTTTTCTAATTAAACTTTGCATTGAGAAATTGTAAGTTAATGGGTACTTAGGAATACATATCTACAATTTGACTGATGTAAAAATTATTTACATTCCCACATGAAGTCAGGAAATATTCACCAAACTTAACTTATCAAGTCAAGATAATTTCTAAATTTATTTTGTGGCAAAAGCATTCAAGAAATCTTTTTATAGTCTGAAAATCAGTAGGCATTTAGTGACATAGAGTATACTTGCATCAGTGTTGAGCAATTAACATGAACAGACTAACGCATTAATTTCCTGGATTTCTCTCCTATCAAACATTAGAATCATGTTTTCCATCTTTAAGTTACTAGTATATAACAGTATATATTTCAGACGGGAATTATAACCTAAATTCTTTTTGGTTATAGATTTATTGAGATATAATTCATAGACCATCCAGTTTCCCATTTAAATATACAACTCTGTGGCTTATAGTATATTTACAGGGTTGTGCAACCAACATCATAATTAATTTTAGGACATTTCCATCATTCCTATATTATAGAAGTCATCCCCCAATCTCTTATCCTTCCCGTCCCAGCCGGAGACAAAGGCAACTACTAATCTACTTTTAGTTTCTATAGCTTTGCCTATTCAGGACTTTTTGCACAAATGGAATCATAAAGTATGTAGTCTTTTGTGACTGGCTTTTACTTTGCATAGTGTTTTCAAAGTTCATCTACACTGTGGCACATAGGAGAACTTCGTTCCTCTTACTTGACTAAATTCTTGAAAATTCAAGATCCAGATCTTTTAAGAATGCCTCCATTAATAGGCTATTCCTTAATAACCATACTTTCTTTTCAGTTTTTCATTAATAAAATGCATAAGACATATAAATACATCTCATAATACAGACCCAAAAATTGCACACCTAGTCACATATTTTAGTCTTTAATTAAAATGAACATATTTATCCTCTTAAGGGATCAAGACTGTTTGCTTTGTTGATGCTGGATTTTAAAGGGATTAGAATTTCCAAAGTCAACTAATGTTTTCAGTTGGGAAATTGAAAATAGCTATAAAAATAGTTTCTTGCTAAAACTTGGCCTATAGTGTGTCGATTTAAGCAAGTTTTCTTATTTTTATAAGATGTACCTATCAGAATTATATATTACCTTCATGATTACATATTAAAACAGATAGGAAAAGGAAATTAAATGTGGTACATTAATATTTATTTGGTATTCATTTATGCATTTCTTTTAATCCTTAAGGAAATGCCAGATCAATTTTTTATGAACTATCTTAAGCTTTTAAGAGTATGCAAGTTTACTGGCAGCAGTGGAATCTTGAATTCAGTTTGTGGATGAATTTATTTTGGTCTTTGGGCATTTTGAAACATTTATTTTTTTCTTATCACTCTGGCTCTTTCATTCTTAGTTATACAAACCACCTATATCCTTCTTCCTTTTCCAGTTTCTGTTCATTTCATCCCTGGTTTGTTGATTCCTTAGTCAAGTGTGTTTATCTAGATTCAGTTTTCATTCCAATCAAGGATTATGACCGACTCGTGTAACCTTAATTTCCTGTGCAATCTGGGACACTTCCAAGGGTGAGAGAGGGTACCATTGACAGGTATGTCTAGACAATAGGCACAAACTAGGATCAGGTAAATCAGAATTATGGTCATCCCAGGCATTACCTGTTTGCTTCTTAAACTTTAATTAAAAATGGGAATAAGAAGATACTTTTCTCTCACTGCCTAAGGTTGACTAAATACATGCAATTTAATGAACTATCTTTGTACACATCTTGACTAAAACTGAGGTTTATTTGTAATAGACATCATTAGATAGTTAAAGAAGAGTCTATTCTAATAAACACTTAACTTTAAGGAATAGTAAGTTTAGTATTTATATTGGTTTTATGGATGTATTTATGCAATTGTTTATTATGTGCCAAATTCTTAAGTGCTTTGCAGATGTTTAATCTTTTAAACCTCATAATAACTGCATGAGAGAAGTTCTGTTATTATCTCCATTTTATAGATGTCCAGGAAAATGGGGCACAGGGAAGTGAAATGATTGGCAAGATCACATATTAATTAAAAGACCCCAGCTTCAGAGTCCTTTTAGAGGAATTATAAGGGTGTTGAACAAAAAATAATGTGGAGATACTTTAATAATGTTGGTGCCTGTGGTAGGCAGACCTCTTTGATGGCCCCCAATGATCTTTGCCTGCTACTGTTAATGATTTTGTGAAATCTGCTCTTGCTGAGTTTGTGCTAGACCTAGTGAATTGACATCTTTACAATGCAGATTCTTCCTACCTACAAAAAGGTGTTTCTCTTTGTTTATTTAGGTCTTCATTAATTTTTCTCAGCAATGTTTTGTGATTTTCACTGTTTTCACTCTTTACTTTTTTGTTGTTATTGTAAATGGTAGTTTTAAAATTTCATTTTATAATCATTCATCACTAGTATATTAAAATACAGTTCATTTTTGCCTGCACTTTTACTAAGTTCATTTATTAGTTTTAGTAGCTTTTTTTAAAAGATAGCAATGGATTTTCCACAAAGATAATCATGTTTTTGAGGTTAAAGATCGTTTTACTTCTTCTGTTTAATCCTGAATGACTTTTATTTCTTTCTCTTGCTGTATTTCACTGCCTAAAGCCCCCAGTACAATGTGGAATAAAGGTGGGGATAGCAGACATTCTTGTCTTGTTTCTGATCTTGCTGGGAAAGAATTCTATCTTTCACCATTAAGTGTGATGCTAGCTCTAGGTTTTTCATAGATACCCTTTATCAGGCTAACAAAATTCTACTCTATTCCTTGTTTGCTCAGAGTTTTTATCAGGGATGGATGTTGAATTTGTCAAATGCTTTGCTGCATTTATTGAGATGATCACATGGTTTATCTTTTTTTAGTGTATTAATGCAGTGAGTTGCATTAATTGCTTAGGAATATCATACCAATCTTGCATTCCTGGGATTGGCCATGATGTATTATCCTTTTAATATATTATTAGATATGATTTGCCAACATTTTGTTTATTTTTTTTTGCATCTTTCTTTTTTTTTTTTAATTTTATTTATTTTTTGAGAGAGAGAGACAGAGCATGAGTTGGGGGAGGGGCAGAGTGAGAGGGACAAGCAGATTCCCCGCTGAGTGGGGAGACTGATGTGGGGCTCAGTCCCAAACCCTGAGAGCATGAGCCAAAGTCAGATGCTTAACTGACTGAGCCACCCAGTTGCCCCTTTTTGCATTTATTTCTTTTGAGGGTTATTGTTCTGTAGTTTTCTTATAATGTCTTGGTCTGGTTTTGATATTGGGGTAATGTTGACCTCCAGAATGAATTAGAAAATATTTCTTCCTTTTCAGTTTCCTGGAAAAGTTCATATAGAATTAGTATTATTTCTTCTGCAAATGTTTTAGGTGGTAAACAAAGTGAAGCCATCTGGACCTGGAGTTTTCTTTGTTGGACATTTTTAAATTAGCAATTCAAGTTGTTAAAGAGATAAAGGGCTATAAGGTTATTTTATTCAGTGTGCCTTGATAGTTTGACTCTCTCAAGAAATGTATTTCATCTGAGCTGTAGAATGTATTGACATAGTAGTTCACAATGTCATGTTGTTATCCTTTTAATATCTGCAGAACATATAGTGACATTACCTCTTTTTGATATCAGTAATTTTTGTTTTTTTTTTCCCTAGTCACTATGCCTAGAGTTTTAATGACCGTCTCAAATTTGGCTTTAGTGGTTTTCTCTATTCTTTTTCTGTTTTCTATTTCTTTTATTTCTGTCATGATTTTTACTGTCTTTTGCCCTTCTTTTTATAGTTTCTTTTCTTTTCTTTTTTTTTTAAAGATTTTATTTATTTATTTGACAGAGAGCCAGCCAGCGAGAGAGGGAACACAAGCAGGGGGAGTGGGAGAGGAAGAGGCAGGCTCCCAGCAGAGGAACCTGATGTGGGGCTCGATCCCAGAACGCCGGGATCACGCCCTGAGCCGAAGGCAGACGCGCTTAACGACTGAGCCACCCAGGCGCCCCATCTTTTTATAGTTTCTTAAAGTGGAAACTGTGGTCATTGGTTCATGACCTTTTGCTTTTTCTGATATAGGTGTTTGGTGTTACAAAATTTCCTTCTAAATACAGTTTTATCACATCCCACAGATTTTTTTATGTTGTATTTTAAGTTCTATTCGGCTCAAAATACTTTTTAATTCCTCTTTATTTCTTTTTCCCCCATGCACTATTTAGAATTGTTATTTAGTTCCAAATATTTACCCCCAACATCATTCTTTTATTTCTAATTTAATTCTATTGCAGTCAGAAAATATACTGTGTATTTCTCAAATGCTTTTCAACTTACTGAGAATTGTTTTATGGCCCAGAATATGGTCGGTCTTGGTATATGTTTCAAGTGCACATCAGGTGAAAAGAATGTGTATTCACTATTGTTGGGTGGAATAGCCTAAAAATATTAATCAGATTAATTTGGGGGTTCATAGTTTTCAACTCCTTTATATCCTACTGATTTAAACAATTTGATTATGACATGTTTTGAAATAGTTTTCTTCATGTTTAGTGTTGCTGAGCTAATTATATCTGATTTCATCAGTTTTGAAATTTTTAGACATTATTTCTTCACATATATTTTTGGTTTTACTCCCTTCATTTCTTGGTGATTTCACCTACCCTTATATTTGATTGCTTGAAGTTGTTCCATAGTTCACTGATGTTCTGTTTATTATTTTAAATTCTCTCTTCTCTGTGTTTTTCATTTTAAGTAGTTTCTATTGCTGTGTCTTCACATTTGTTAATTTTTTCCCCTCGATGTCTAATCTGTCATTAGTCCCATCTAATTTATATTTTCATCGCACATAATATAAATTTTTTTATCTCTAGTAGTTTAATTTTTTTTAATCTTCCACATCTCTTTAGGGATATAAAAACTTGGGAAAATATAAAGCTTTGGAAAGTATAAAAATTATTTTAAAGATCTTGTCTGCTAATTTTAGTATCTCTGTCAGTTCTGAATCAGTTTCAATTGACTAATAAATCTCTTTATTATGTGTTGTGTTTTCCTGCTTCTTTGCCTACCTGGCCATCTTTGATAGGATATCAGACATTGCGTTATTTTACTTTTGGTGTACTAGATTTATTTGTAATAAATATTCTAATTTCTGGGAACTTCTGGGTGGCTCAGTCTGTTAAGCATCTGCCTTTGGTTCAGGGCATGATCCCAGGGTCCTGGGATCAAGTTCTCCACTGGGCTCCTTGCTCAGCAAGAAGCCTGCATCTCTCTCTGCCTGCCGCTCCCCGTGCTTGTGCTCTCTCTCTCTGACAAATAAATAAAATTTTTAAAAAGTTCTAATTTCTGAAATGCAGTTAGGTTCCTTGGATCTTGATACTTTTGTGTCTTGCTTTTAAGATTTGCTATGCAGGACAGGAGCAATGTTCAGTGTAGGGCTAATTATTCCCCAATACTGAGGTATGTCCCTTCTGAACACTGCTATACAAGGTCTTGTGAATCTTGGGGTTTTTAAGTTGGGCTGGGTGGTAATAGTCCCTTTATCCCATGTTATATGAGTGATGGGTTATGTCATCTCTAATCCTTTTGGGTAATTCTTTCCCTGGCCTTGGGTTCTTCCCTTACACCATGTGCTGATTAGAATTGTCAAGAATTTCCTTCTGGAAATTTCCAAAATTTGCTCTTTGTGTAACTTTCTCTTCTCCTGCTTTTGGTCCTATAAATTCTAGCTAGCATGAATCTCTCATATTTTCTGCTCCGTGTCTTCAACACAGAGTTCACTGGGCTCTCCTGGCTTTCCCTACTCTGTACCAGGGCCTGGAAATTTTCAAGGTGATAAGCTGGGGTAATGCTAGCGCTTAATTTGATTGCTGTTTCTCAGGGATCACTGTCTTTCATTTCCTGATGTCTAGTGTATTTAAAAATGATATTTTATATACTTTGTTCATTTTTAAAATGGTTTCAGGCAGGAGGGTAAGTTTGATCCCTATTACTCCATTTTGACTAGAAGTGGAAGTCCCAGGCAACATTTTAAAATGTCTGTGTACCCTCTGAAAGTATTTGGAGATATTCCTTTCCTTTACCCCTAAATAGTTCAATTTGTATATTCTAAGAACAAACACATTCTCCCACGTAACCATAGTACAGTTGTCAAAATCAAGGCATTTCACATTGATTCAGTACTATTATTTAACAATCTGCATTTCATCTTGGAATTTTATCAATTGTCCTAATAGTCTTTGTAAGTATTTTCCCCCTCAGGCCAGTATCTAATCTAGTGTCATGCATTGTATTTATTTCTCTTGTCTTCTTCAAGATTCTCTTTTAATCTGAATTAGTTCTCAATTTCTTTTATCTTGACTTTGACATTTTAAAAGAGCACATGAGTTTTTCATGAAATGTAACTTAATTTGCATTTTCTGATGTTTACTAGAGTTAAATTCAATTTATACATACTTTTCAGGAATAACACTGAGTAATATTTTGATTTGTTTTTTTAAGTAGAGCATATCAGGATGCATATGATATTGATTTTTTCAAGTATTGGAGATACGAATTTTGATCACTTGGTTAAGGTGCTGTCCACCATGTTTTTCCTTTGTATTTTTCCTTTTAAAATTTATTTATTTATTTATTTATTTATTTATTTATTTATTTAATGTTTTTATTTTTAAGTAGTCTCTACATCAACCTGGGGCTCAAACTCACAACCATGAGACCAGGAGTTGCATACTCTACTGACGGAAACAGCCAGGCGCCCCTCCTTTGATTTTTCCCTATTTACTTTTTTTAAGTAAGCTCTACGCCCTGTGTGGGGCTTCAACTCATGCCCCAAGATCAATAGTCACAGGCTTTACAACCGAGCCAGCCAGTCACACTTGTATTTTCCCCTTTTTAAATTAAATTGCAAGTTTTGAAGACTTACTTTGAGACCCTGTAACTATCCTATCTCTTACAAAACTTTTACTGTTTACTTTTGTCATCCATTGATGATATTCTAACTCTCATTTCTTCTAAATTTGCTGGTTGACCTTCCATTTAAGGAAGAAATGTTTTCTTTCATTCTCTCTCCCTTTCTTTCTATAAATAAGGACTCACAGAAGGGGTTTCCCTTCTATAGCTTTCCACTTTGGGGGATTTCACCCTGTTTTTAAAGCAACACTTCCATCTGTCTGCAGCACTCCATGCTCTCCTCCAGCCAGTAAGACTGCAACTTTCTGCTTTCTATTTTGTCACCCTGCCAGTAATTGATTGATATATTCCCACATCCAACTTGGTATATTCCCACAAATGTTTTTGTAAATTTAATAAATTACTGATGAAGTAATTTATATGAACTTTAATAAGCTCTAACCTGTTAAAACAAGAACAAAACACACAAATAATAAACTCAAAATTGTTTTATTAATTCCATACAAATCTATTAAAATTAAAATATTGTTAATTAAAAGTTTAGTGATTTCTTGTATCTTGCCTCTTTTACTTCTTTTTTTTTTTTTTTTAAAGATTTTATTTATTTATCCGACAGAGATAGAGACAGCCAGCGAGAGAGGGAACACAAGCAGGGGGAGTGGGAGAGGAAGAAGCAGGCTCATAGCGGAAGAGCCTGATGTGGGGCTCGATTCCATAACGCCGGGATCACGCCCTGAGCCGAAGGCAGACGCTTAACCACTGTGCCACCCAGGCGCCCCATTGCCTCTTTTACTTCTATAATGTTTTCTTAATTGGTTTGGCTTATTTTCAGAAATGTTTGAATTAAAATCAAGAAGTAATGAATACTTTTCTTAACTTTACACTCTCTAGGTGATTTTGGGGGGTGGTTTAAATTCTTAACATTAATATTATTTAAATACAAGAACTTTTTTGTACATCAGGTAATCTCAGTGGGAATTGAAAGAGTTCATATAAACCAGTACATAAATAAAAACATGAGACTCAAAGGCTGTATTTTACATGGCAAATGTCAACCAGCAGGTGATTTGCAGCTAATTAACAAGAGTATTATATTAAGTGGAAAGTTTTCTGCTAACTATAACTATACTTGCAAAGAAGACTTACTTTAATAACAGGTGTATCTTTGAGTGTAATATTAAAGCACATGTTTTATTTTAACTGTAAGAGAAAGAGACTAAATGAATTATTTAAGATAAGCTGTTAGTAAAAATTGGACAATTAAAACCTCCAAGTATGTTTACTTAACATACAAACAAGGAATAAAGGCATAATGAAATATATTAAGCAACAAGAAAAATAAGATCTTATGTGTGATAATCATATATTGTCTTTCTTTCTTAAAAAGTTACTGGATTTCTAGTATGTGCAAGGCATTATCTTAGATGTTGGGATCTGGGGTGAGCTAGACAAATTCCCTGCTTTCATGGAGCTTACTTTCTAATGTATGGAAGTAGACAATAAACAGGTAAATAAATACTTTCTTGACTGGCAGATTTGAAATACATTGTTAATAAAGGCAATGCTATTTCCATTTTGAAAGATTTTTAAACAAGGGAAAACAGCTATCTTTCTGAAATGATTTGAATGAAAGCTTGCCTTGGAGTTGGGGCACTGATATTATTCTCTCAAGATTTCTTCCAATTTGAGGATTCCATGCTGAGATAAAATAAGGTGTACGTTGAAATAATGTCACAATATGCTGAGGAGGGAGCAAATTTAATAAGACATAAATTTTTGGCCTTTCATCCCTTACTTGGGCTTTTAAAAAAATCTTCAAAATATATTAAATAGTATCGGTTTCTTGAAGTAATAGTGATAAGGATTATTATCACTATTTCATGTCTACAAGTACGTACATTTTTTAAAAGATTTTTTTATTTTTTTAAGTAATCTCTACACCCAACATGGGGCTCAAACTCACAGGTCTGAGATAAAGAATGGGACACTCTACTGACTGAGCCAGCCAGGTGCCCTTACAAGTACATACGTTTTTATTATTTTTTGATACTTCATTGTTTTTATTTTAAAAATTTTAATCTTTTTATTTTGTACTATTTTAGAATTACAAAAGAAGCACAAAGAGTTCCCTTATGACCTTCACCGTACTTCTCCTACTGGTAGTTAGGATCTTATATATCAATAATACGGTTTTCAAAACTGGATATTAATATTGGTACAATTTTATTGGCTATATTAAAACATGCCCAAACTGAAAGAAAATACAGAAAAATAATATAATAGATACCCATGTTGATTTTGCAGATGTAAACACTTTACAATACTCCTTTGAATCCTTTGAAAAAATAAGGGTTGCTCATAAAGTTGGAGGCTTTTCTGCATTCCACTTCTATTCCCTCATTTCTTCACCTGAGATAACTACTATCTTTAAGCTACTGAAGTTTGCATGGATCCTTCACATCCATGTTTTTGTGCTTTTGCTGCATCAACATATATAAAAGGTTATGGCTATATAAAATATAAAAAATTTTTTTAAAAAATATATAAATAAAATATAAAATGTATTTTTAAACATATGTTTTAAAGATTATATATTTTAGAGAAAGGAAGTGTGGTGGGGTGGGGCAGAGGGAGAGGGAGAGAAAAACTGTAAGCAGACTCCACGCTGAGCACGGAACATGACCCAGGGCTCCTTCTCATGACTCTGAGATCATGACCTTAGCTGAAGCCAAGAGTTGGATGCTCAACTGACTGCACCACCCAAGCGCCCTAATATAAAATATGTTTTTATTTTATGTTTTATATTTTAAACTAATTTTGTATTGAATTTTGCGTTCCCTATGGTAAATACATAGTGGTAGAATAGCTGGGTTATTAGGAGTGAGCAATTTCAACTCTACTAAGTACTGGCTAAATGCTCTACAATATGGTTTTACCAATTTACACACTCTAAAGCAGTGTAGGGAGACTTCCAGTTTACTCCAGTTCACCTAACACAGTGCTTAGCTTTATAATGCTTCATACATTCTAGTGATTAGTGTTGGTTATCAGTAAGTTAGTAATTATTATTGGACCCAAATTAATGTCATTTTAGTATTTAAAAATTTTACTAATAAATAACAATGGAGGATTTAGAGAGGTCATTTGTACATTTAGGTATTAGGAACTTGCCTGGTCATTTGCTTCCACCTTTAATTAGTGGTTCATTGTAATGTCCTTTTTTTTTTTAAGATTTTATTCATTTATTTGAAAAAGAGAGAGTGAGCGAGAGAGCAGGAGATGGGGAGGGAGAGGAAGAAGCTGACTCCCTGCTGAGCAGGTAGCCAAGGCAGGGCTGGATCCCCAGATCCTGGGATCCTGACCTGAGCCAAAGGCACAAGTTTAACAAAGTGAGCCACCCAGGTGCCCTGTAATGTATTTTTTTCTCCCACATCTCAGATGAATAAAATCAAAGGTAGATCCAGGTCTATCAGTTTCTTTTTTTTCCCCTGTAACGTCTTTATTGACATACAATTCACACACCAGACAGTTCACCCTCTTAACATGAAGAATTCAGTTGTTTTTAGTATATTTACAGAGTTATAAAACCATCACCACTATCTATCTTAGAATACTTCTGTCACTCCAAAATGAAACCTGTTCTTATTAGCAGTCACCCTCCACTTCCCCTAGTCCTAGGAAACCTCTGATCTACTTGCTGTATAGATTTGCCTGTTTTGGATATTTCATATACGTGGAATCATAATGTAACTGGCTTCTGTGACTCAGAATGTTTTCAAGGTTCATCAGTGTATCAGTACTTCATTCCTTTTTATGGTCGAATAATATTTTATTTTATGGGTATACCACATTTTATTTATCATTTCATCTTTGATGGGCATTTGGGTTGTTTCTTCTTTTTGGCTATTATGAATAATGTTGCTGTGATGATTCATGTACAAGTTTTTATGTGGATGTGTGTTTTAATTTCTCTTGTGTATATACCTAGGGGGAATTGCTGGGTCATATGTTAAGTCTGTATCAACCTTTTGAGGAACTGTCAGACTATTTTCCAAAGTGGCTTCACTATTTATATTCCCACCAGCACCCTATAAGTGTTCAAATTTCTCCACAACCTGGCCAACGTTTTTATTGTCTGTCTTTTTGGTCAGAGTATTTCTAGTGAGTATGAGGTAGCAGCTTATTGTGATTTTGACTTGGATTTTCTTGAAGTCTATGTTAAGCACTGTTTCATGTGCTTGATAGCTATTTGTCTATCTCTTTTGAAGAAATATGTAATGTACTTTTATTTGACTTGATTGCATTTCCTGATTGCATTTATATCGAAACTAAAAATGAACATTTAACTTTATGCCAAATCAGGTAATCACTTTGAGGAGTATATTATTCAAGTACTTATTGAATAGATATTGTTGCATAATGGAAAATGGGCTTTGGAGTCACGTAGACGTTGAATTCCACCCCTGACATTATATCTGTTCATTGGTGAGCTAGGGCTGAATACCAAAGCACTTTGAACTTGTAGAATGGTGTGGTGTTAATGACATAATGTGTGTGAGTAGTGGGTACAGTGCTAGGTACCTGGTAGAGAGGCACAGTAATAATTTGGAACTATTATTAACCAAATGTTAAGCACAAATCAGGTTTTGAGAAGGCAAAGTATGGTGGAATTGTAGAACCAGCACTAATTTTACGTGGAGGAGAGTCTAAGCATAACTTCATTTAGGGACTTGAAAGTTCTGTAGGAATTGGATAAATGATGGGTGTCTGTCAAAAAAGAGACATTGCATGTGCAGTGATTTGGAAAATGTGACTGAAAAAATGGCCTCATCTGGGGAACTAAAAGCTCAGTAATTTTAGGACAGAAAGTGTGGGTGAAGAATTATATGAAGTGAGGTTAGAGAAGTAGAAATTCATTCACTGACTCATTCATTCAACCGATGTTTTTGAATTAATAAAAATATGTCACTGTAAACAAAAAAAAATGTCATTGTGCTGTTCGCTGCTAGGTATTCAGTGGTAAATAAGTCAAAAATGAGTTGGCAGGTTTGAGGAAAAGAAGGGAAATGTAGTGATCAAAGGGGAGAATGATATGCAATAATATTAGAGAAGTTGCAGAGGCCAGACCATTTTGTGTGCATGCTTATAAGTTAAGCACCACGGTATAGAAATAACCATTTCCCCTATTCGTTAGTATTTAAATAGATTTATTTGCTTGTTTTTTCGTTAGTAAGAACAGTGGAGTCCTCTTTGTACACAGGTAAAGTATGTCCATATTATGCAATGCTAATGAAGAATATATGGACATGGAAAATTCTTCAAAAAATAAAGTAAAGCAGGCAAACAAAATTATAGGATAATGCATAAAGCATTACTTTTTTCGTGTTTAAAAAATCAACAAAACTAGAAAAAAAGGAGAAAATTAACTTTTATTTTCTTTACATAAAGGATGACTTTGGAAAAATTCAAGTGGAAAAGTGACATGATCAGATTTGAAAAATGTCCCTGGCAAGGGTGTAGAGAATAGATTGTGTGTGTGTGTGTGTGTGTGTGTGTGTGTGTGTGTTTGAGTGTGTGTGATTAAGTGCTAATGTATGCAAAGCAGTGGAAAATCGGTGGAAAAAATTCAATGCCTCTTTTCTCTCCAGTTCAGAAAGGCTTTTTAGAACTATTTGAATTAGCATTTCACTTTCCTTTTAAACTTATCCCAAAGAAGTGGATGCCAGACAAAAATCAGGGCTCTCATGTTGGGAGATGAGGTGTTCTTGATGAGTGAGGTAAAAGGGTAAAGAAGAAGGAGAGAAAAGATGTTTGAGGAATAAAGAAGGGGTAAACTCATTTAGAGACATTTATTAGAAGTTATTCCTCTTTTTTGGTTAAATTTTCACACTGGATTATTTTGGGAGAGTATTTACTAAATTGGCTATATCCTTCTTACCCTACTCCCCTCAAATTCATCAGAGACTAGCATACCCACAAATGATACCTTTCTCATTTCATAAATTCTCAGTACCTTAATAATTGGCCAATGTTAAGGAAATGCTGACAGAAATATTTCGGAAAAGTCGTTCTAGAGCAAGACAAAGTGACATTTGAATATTTTGCTCACCTCTCTCACAATCTCTTCCTAACTTACATTTACTGTTAGTGATCTCATTCATTTTCATGATTTTAAGTGCCATCTATGCAGTTAAGTACATCTCTATAGTTTTAAGCACCATTTATACGAATAAACATTTCCAGCCCTAAACTCTGTATTATTGCCTAATTGATACATCCATGCACCTCAAACTTAACATATCCAAAACTAAATTCCCAATCTTTTCTTTAAACTTGTTCTTTCTTTAGCTTTTCTTATTTCAGGTTTTCCCTACATGACAATTAACATATTTTTCCTGGTATACAAAAAGCAAAAAAGGTTCTAATTAGGAAGCTAATATCAAGAAATTAATAACTTGACATTGGGAAATTAATATATACTAGGTTCAGCTCTCCCCAAATTTTCAAGCGTTTCCTGTTTCCTCATTTTACATTTTTTTTTTAATTTGCTGATCTCCTACACCTTTGGCCCTATGTCTTGTCTAAATTAGCAAAACATGCATACTTAAAAACAGGACTAAAAGGGAAGAAGTTGAATTATAGTTCTTGCAAAGGTACGTGAAGTATTTATGAGATCCTTCTTACCATCCATTTCTCTGGAGTTCTGGGTTTAACTTTCCAAATGGGTTTGGGGACCTGAAAGATACAATTAAAATTGTACAGTAACTTTTCCAATGTTCTTTCAAAAAATAAATCGTTTCTCCATTTTACTGATGCTAAATGATGTTGAGAAAGCAAAGACTATGACATTCACATAGGGCTTTATAGGACTATAGTGGAAAGGCTAGACAAAGAAATAGGAAAACTATTAAAAATAATTTTGAGGGGTATAAAAATTGCTGTCTTCTCGAAAAAATACCATAAGGTTGCATTTATTCATTCATTGAGACATTCAACAAATATTTATTGAGCATTTACTCTGTATAAGTTATTGGGACCACATGATAGTCAATAAGACAGATAAAAGTCTAAGCTTTTAACATTCACTCAGGAGAGAAATTGATTATGAATAAGTAGACAAAGAAATAATTTTGGTGTGTAATATGTATTAGGATAGAGACAAAGAGAGACAAACAACAAAGTGGGAGAAAAATCTTTCTGGTAAGGTAACTTTTAAAACTTTAGGACTCACAGGGCGCTTTGCTGGCTTAGTCAGTAGAGCATGCTTCTCTTGATCTCAGGATTGTGAGTTCAACCCCCATGTTGGGCATAGAGAATACTTAAGAAAAAAAAAAAACAAACCCACAAACATCTTTAGAACTTTCAAAGTTCTGAAGAATGAAGAGTCAGCCATATTGGAGAAGGAGAATGACAATGGCCTGAATTTATGCAAATGATAAGCAAACACTAATAAATAAGTGAGATGGGAAAGAATTTGGGTTGTCTGAAAATATTTGCTGCAAGTGCGTATACATGTACTCTTTTTTCCCCTGTTTATCTTTGCCTTCTCTTTTTTTATCCGCCCCCCCACGCCCCGCCCGCACTCCACTTGGCTGTCTGTTTATATTGAAAAAAATACTAATTGGGATCCTTATTTACATTGGATTGGACTTGTTGATGGAGAATTTCCCTTAGGGTGATTGGGTTTTGGCTGACTTTCTTCCTGGGGAAGCAAAACTGTCAGTGTCTACGGGTCTTTTCTATGAGACCATTCAGTTTTTCCAGAAAATAACCCAGTGGTTTCCTGCCTTATTGCAAGTGTTCTGAAAGCAAGATAGGGTAGGAGGTGAACGGGTTCCATGTAAACATACGGTCATTGTTTAAAGTATTAGGCTTTACTTTTGCCTTCCAATGGGTTGGATACACTCAAAACTGAGCCTCTCTGGTTTCATTTCTTCAGAGAACAAAACTGGAGGTCAGGCGTGTGGAGGAGGACCTTTTCTTGGTTCACAGGAGTACCTAATCTTTTGTATAGGCACTTTGAACCAATCTGTTTTCAGCCTCATGTCTCACTTCTTTCAAAGGTGGTTGCTTCTTAATTTTCCATTCCCTTAGAGCAAAGATAATTTTAAGTTATTTAAATTAATTTTGACTTCATTCAGAAATGTAGAACTAATGTTGGTAACGATTGCTGAAGTTAGCTGTTGTAATGATAGTTGAAGTTATCAACTCATTTTGATAATGAATTTTGTGACTAGACAAAATTTTGTTAAATTTAAGACAAATTAGTAAGTGTAACATCGTGACTTTTTGGAAGGTACCATGGTAATGCCTTAGATGTTGAGTGACAGTTGTTAGAATACCTACTTTCTTAAAATACTACCTATAAAACCAGACATGATTGGGGTACATAGTGTGTAATAGTTTCTTATTTTGTCTATAAACTCTTGATAATTCAAATAGAATTATTTTTTTTTTTTAAGATTTTATTTATTTTGACAGAGAGAGACAGCCAGCGAGAGAGGGAACACAAGCAGGGGGAGTGGGAGAGGAAGAAGCAGGCTCCCAGTGGAGGAGCC
This sequence comes from Ursus arctos, assembly GCF_023065955.2. Lineage (NCBI taxonomy): Eukaryota > Metazoa > Chordata > Mammalia > Carnivora > Ursidae > Ursus > Ursus arctos. Next base: position 52,932,888 of record NW_026623067.1, on the reverse strand, counting down.
TGATGTGGGACTCGATCCTGGAACACCAGGATCACGCCCTGAGCCGAAGGCAGCCGCCTAACGACTGCGCTACCCAGGCGCCCCTCAAATAGAATTATTATGCAGTTTTTCTATGTCAAATGTATTACTAGCTTTCCATATTTTCGACTTTTTCTTTTTCAGATTTTATTTATTTGAGGGGGGTAGTGAGAGAGAGGGAGAGAGTACAAGAGAGGGAGTTTCAGAGGGAGAAGCAGACTCTCTGCTGAGCTGGGAGCCCAGTGCAGGAGGACTGGATCCTGGGACTCCGGGATCATGACTTGAGCCAAAGGCAGATGCTTAACTGACTGAGCCACCCAGGCACCTTCGTATTATTGACTTTTAAAAATGTCTTCAGTTTAACGATTTAATTTTAATGTTGTCTATTATGTAGGGTTGGTTCATTCTTATTAATCATTCAGTATTATGGTAAATAATATGTATATAGTAAATTTATTTTTGATCTCATGTTCACTTTCTTTTTCTTTTTTCCCATTGACCCTGTTTTTCCCAATGGCAGTTCTTCACATCGTCAATTTTTTTTCTTTAGTATTTTGGCTGTGATCCTTAGTCTAGCTAGGAAAGCTTTATTTTCCTACTTTTTGTACTTGTGCAGTTCAATATAGACTGAGCATGCCCTTTGAACTTCTCACAGGAAACTCCCTAGGAAGACATCAGGATTGACAGATAGCAAGGTACTTTATTGCATAGCAGAATCCTTGGGAAATTCAAATATGTAAAATAAGTTGTTTAATAGTTTTCAGAAAAAGGTAAACATATTATCTACCCAACTTGAGTGTAACATATAAATTAAGGAATCATTGTGATGCTTAGCAGGCAAGTACTCCTTGAAGCCCTTTAAATGTGCTCTGGGTTTCCTCCTTTGGAGTTTAAGTACTTCTACTTTTCCATAGAGGTGTAGAAGAATAATGATTATATTTATGGATCTAAATGTTAATTAAGTGAAAGGTGACTAAAAATAATACTTTCTCAGTGTGTACTTAGTGAAACTTTCTAGTGGGGAGAGAGGAAACAATTAAAACTAATTTCAAATCATGTTTTTATTCTTTTAAAGTTTTATTTATTTAAGTATTCTCTACAGCAAATGTGGGACTCGAATTCACAAGCCTGAAATCAAGAGCCCCATGTACTTCCAACTGAGGCAGCCAGGTGCCCCTCCAATTATGGTTTTGAAGCGACCCTGTTATTATCATAATTATCATAAAATTTTTAAAAAATATTTTATTTATTTGTCAGAGAAAGAGCACAAGCAGGGGGAGCAGGAGGCAGAGGGAGAAGCAGGCTCCCCACTGAGCAAGGAACCCAGTGGGGACTCTGTCCCAAGACCTTGGGATCATGACTCCAGCGGAAGGCAGACCCTTAACCGACTGAGCCACCCAGGCATACCATTCATAAGTAATTTCTTTTTTTTTTAAGATTTTATTTTTTTATTTGAAAGAGAGAGTGAGAGAGAGAGCGTGCACAGAGGGAGAGGGAGAAGCAGACTCCCCGCTGAGCAGGGAGCCTGATGCACGGCTTGATCCCAGGACACTGGAATCATGACCTGAGCTGAAGGCAGAGGCTTACCTGACTGAGCCACCCAGGTGCCTCTATAAATAATTTCTAATAGCAAGAAAAGTTTGTTGTAAACATTTCTGCATTCTCTTAATTGTGATTAGAATTTTGATTAGTTATGTTTTATTTTAAAAACATCCCTTTTTCTAGAAGTATAGCTTTAAATTAAAGAAAAATTTTTTTCAAATGTTGTTCTAAGTCATGCTGGCATTGTGACTTTTACCTGCATTTAGCTGAATTTGGTTGTCTATCTACTCTTATTCTAAACTTTGTGTTTGTTTGCATACCAAATATATATATTTGCATGTCTATTAACTTCTTCCTACCACTGTTATTTTTGTGCTTTTTATAAGCCTGTTATGTTTGCCAGTTATTATAATTTGTCCCAGTTTGAGGTATCAGTGCATTTATAGAGGAAACCAAAACATGTTGTCTTATTTCCTTTGGATTGGGTTTTTTGGTAACAATTTTATCTAGATACAATCCACAGAGTATACCATTCACCCATTTAAAGTATACAATTTAGTGTTTTTTAGTATATTCAGAGAGTTGTGCAACCATCACCACAATGTATGAATTACATTGTTTGCTTATTTGTATTTTTTTTGCCTCTCCTCTATTTGTTTGAAAGTTATATATTTCATTTTTATTTTTTTTAATGATTACTCTTAAAATGTTATCAAGCATACTTAACAAAGTAAAGGTAATCAGTAGTATTCTTTCATAAAAAAATTATAACATGTAAATATAACCACTCCTGGACCTTTAGGGCCCTGTTACTCTGTATTTTATTTATAGTTTTTTGTTACTCCACAAACTAGATATTAACTGCCACCATGCAACCATCATTATACCACCGCCCTCATCACTGCAATTTTTATATAGACAATAGTTGTTTTTATTTATTTACATATGTACCAGTTTCTTTCTTCACTGTACTTCCTTGCATATTAGGGATCATTTTTCTTTTTCCTCAAGTACAGTTTTTAGAAGTGTCTTTGGAGAAAGTGTTTGTAGTAAGTGGTTATTTTTGATCTGGAAATACTTTTATTTTGCCCTTGTTTTTCAAAGATAGTTTTCACTGGGTTCACAATAGTAAGTTGATAGTTATTTTCTCTTAACATTTTGAAAATAATATTTTATTTCCTTTTGGTTCCCATTGTTGCTGTTAATGTGTGAGGTCAGCGTGATTGTCATTGTATGCGTGATTGGTCTATCTCTGTAGCTGCTTTCAAGTTCTTCTATCTTTGCTATTTTGAATTTCTCTTAAGAAATGTATTTCTATGTATTTAACCTTCTTAGTATAGAATGTGCCTTTTGTATCTTGTGGATTCATCTTTCATCAGTGCTGGAAGTTTCTCAGGATTAGATTTGCAAATGTGTGTTCTCTTCAACTCTTTCTGTTCTCTCCTGGGTCTCTTTAGATGTATGTCCAACCTTCTCATTTAGCCCCCTGTTCACGTAATCTTTTTTTCCTGATCTTTATCTGCTTGTCATTCTGTGCTACAGTCTGGGTAATCTTTTCATATCTACAAGTTCCTGATTCTGTCTTTAGCTTTGACTAATCTGCCATTTAGCTCATTTGCTGAGTTTAACTCATTCACTGAGTAATTCATTCACTGTTTAGAAATTATTTTTTCTTTTTTAGTTCTGTTTTGTTTTTCTCAAGTCTGCAGGGCCATTTTTGACATTCTCTTTTCCCTTACTTTTAAAATATTTTATTCCATTTTTTGTTTTTAACATTTAAGATTCATTTTCTTCATCTGTTCAGTTGCCCTATGTAAAACTGAAAGTAGATTAATTTTAAATCTCTAACTGAACTCAAGTTGTAAATTTGCCTTTACTCTTTCGCATTTGTTTATTTTTTACTTTAGAATAAGATAATGATATTTTAGGAAGATATAAATGATAATGACTAAATTGGACTAGGTACAAAGAGACCAGTTAGGAGGCATCTACATGGCATAAATATACTGAAGAATTTGACAGTGGGAAACAGAGACATCACAAAGACAATTCTGGACTATTCTCTGTGAGAACAAAGAAAAGTAGTCAAAAATAATATCAAGTTTCAACTTGCAGGATGAGCATGATTTTTGCATTTACACGTATGGAAAAGGTGTAGGAAAAGGCATGGGAAAAATGAGAGTTAATGGCTTTAGAACTTGAGACTGATGGTAGGACATTAAGGTTGAAAGATCCATTAGGTAAGAGAAAATGTAGGTCTAGCTTTCAGAAAATGTAGGTGTGAATATCATCAGGAGAAAGATAGCTGAAAAAAAAGTAGAAAACCATCCAGAGGAATCAAATTTAGAAGGGACTGAGACTCAGATATATTTCAAATTAGGTCCTAGAAATAGATGGAGAGTCCATTGAACAAGACAAATGGTATAGTTAAGAAGTCAGGTTAAATCAAAACAATGAAACAACTGATAAATTCATTGATACTGTAAGTTTTACTTTCTTTTTCTATAGAATTGACTTGAGATTTTGGGTATACATGAACTTTTTTTTCCCTAAATAAGCCAAGTTTAAATAAACACAAGAAAAGATGTTCAACATCACTAACTTTAGGGCAATACAAATTAAAAATCATGATGAGATACCTATACACATCCATTAGAATGGCTAAAATTAAAAAACAAACAAGTGAAACACCGAGTACTTGGAGGCCACAGGAACTCTCATACATTGCTGGTAGGAGTTGAAAATGGTATGGCCTCTATAAAATGGTTCGGCAGTTTCTTACAAAGTTAAATGTATACTTACCAATGACTCAGTCATGCTCTTGGTTATTTATCATAGGGAAATGAAACTTGTGTTCATACTAAAACCTGTACATAAATGTTTATAGAAGTTTTAGTCATAATCACTCCAAAGTGGAAAAAACCTAAATATTTTTTAACAGGTGAATATTACTCAGCAATCCAAAGGAAGGACCTGTTGACTCATGGAGCAATTTGGATGAGTCTCAAAGGTTATGTAGTCTCATTATGCTAGTCTCAAAGGTTATATACTGTATAATTACATTTGTATGACATTTTGGAAAAGATGAAAATATAGTATGCAGATCAGTGGTTGCCAAGGATTAGGGTTGGGGACATGGTGTGAATATAAAGGGGTAACAGGAGGGAGTTTTTTTTTTTTTGGAGTGATAGGACTATTTGATTGTAGTAGTGGTTACACATTTATGTATGTATTAAAGTTCATAGAACTGTACACCAAAAGTTAATTTTAGTATATGGTAATTGTTAAAATAAAAAATTTTAAGTACCTTTTTTTTATTTTCAAAAAGACAATTGGCAACAAACAAAAATATTAAAGCACAGGATCTACTATGGAATTCCATTTCTAGGAATATATATACCTATACTGTCAGTATGATAGCCAATGAGCACATCTGGTTATTGAGCATTTGAAAACTGGCTCACCTAAATAGATTTTTATTTAAATGTAAAAAGCAGTCTGAACTTTAAAGAATTACTACAAATAAAAGAATGTACAAAATCTCATTACTAATTTTTTACATTGGTTTGCATGTTGAAATGATAATAATTTGAACATAATAATTTAAATATAGTATATATTTAAAATTTTAAAAATAGGCCATTTTGTGCCTTATGGACACAGTATTAATGTTTATTTGATCCATTACCATGTTTCAAAATATATTGTCATAGATCATTTGTGGAAAGGTGTTCTGAGAGCTTTAATCTGAAATGCAACTGTAATGGAAATGCCCCCTCCTCCAGCTATGCTCATAAATGCTAAAGCACTGTTCAATGTATAATCTTTTACATATTATTCTAAGCGTTTTGTTATAGTGAGATCAAAGGCTGTTTAGTTTATGTACCCATATTCCAAGCATCTATTGATAATATGATAAACTAATTTGTAAATTCCTAATTTAAAAACAGTAATTTGGGTGCTCGCTTCGGCAGCACATATACTAAAATTGGAACGATACAGAGAAGATTAGCATGGCCCCTGCGCAAGGATGACACGCAAATTCGTGAAGCGTTCCATATTTTTAAAAAAAAAAAAAAACAAAAAAACAAAAAAAAACAGTAATTTGGGGGCGGCTGGGTGGCTCAGTCGGTTAAGTGACTGCCTTCAGCTCAGGTTCTGATCCTGGGGTCCTGGGATTGAGCCCCTGCATCGATTGGCTCTCTGCTTAGCTGGGAGCCTGCTTCTCCCCCTGCCTGCCACTCTGCCTACTTGTGCTCTCTCTCTCTCTCTCTGTCAAATAAATAAATAAAAATCTAAAAAAAAAAATTGAAAAACAAAATTAAAACAGTAATTTGGTTCATAAGTGAATGAATTGAGTACACTTATTCTTTATATATAAATTTGTTTTTCCAACTAAAACTGCCCATTTAATTGTCTACTTCATGAGTTCTGCAGTAGATGTTTTGGGGAAAAGAGGGTTTCAGAAAAGCTTTGATTTATTCTTTCTTCAGGATCTCTACTTCAAAGTGGAATTTTCCTTGCTTGATTACACTTAGGGGAAGGGGTGGACATGAAGGGGGGAAATCAAAGTAAGCTATGCTTTAGAAAGAAAAAGCAATCACAGCCTGGAAAACAAATTTGCCTCTTTAGTTTTATATTGTTTCAGCTAAACCCTGTGATGAGGTAATTCCTAGTGAACTACTTATTTCTTACAAATGCTGCTCTTGTATTGCTATCTTGATATTTAAGAAAGAACAAATTAAGATGCAGAGTCAATGCATGTTTGATGAGTTAGGTAGATGTGTTCATTGTTGGTATTGCTTTTTAGATGTAAAATGTGGAAAGGGTTCTGAATAATGGACTTTTAGATTTTTTTTTAAGTGGCAACTATTAAAGTTTAAAATAAATACTAGGTAAAATGGTATTCATAGTTTCACATTCTGTATTTTGTAATTAAAATTGGGCAGGAATCCAAAAAACAAAAACTAATTTGTCTTATTTTTTATTCTTTGATGATTTTCATCCTAGTTTGAGTTTGAGATTAGTTTTGCTGGAACGACAACAAAAACCCAGTAAGAAAATACTTTATCTTAAACAATAGATTTTATATAGGCTTTTGTTTTTGATTGCTGTTGATTATCTGCTGAACAGTGTTACATTAATTTTAGGAAGGTGGACTTACCTTTTAACTTTTGTTTGATTTTAAACCAGTAATATTAAAATCTTGCCTTAGAAAAAAAAATGTTACAGTCTCAACTGCTGAAAATAGAAACTACAGTGGGGTATAGCTTATAAAATCCTCTCCCTAGGGGCACCTGGGTGGCTCGTTTGGATGAGCCTTGGACTCTTGGTTTCTGCTCAGGTCATGATCTCAGGGTCATGAGATCAAGTTCCACCTTGGGCTCCATGCTCACTTGGGGGTCTGCTTGAGATTCTCTTCCTCTCCCACTCTCTGCCCTTCCCTCTGCTCGCACTTTCTCTCTCTCTCATAAATAAATGAAAAATCTTTAAAATTCTCTCCCTCTTTTGAAATAAGAGACACTGAAAGTTAGGTTTAGAATGTTTTCCCTTTGCAGAAAACAGTTTGATTTGTGTTTACCTTGATCTAATTAGTTGATGATTTAATTTGAGTTTGGAGTATGTATACAGAGATCATATTTATGTATTCTGTTAATACAGAATGTTTTTTCAAATATAGTTATTTTCCAATAGAAATGCTTGGAACCTTTTGATTTTTTTTGTGCGTGCACACGCACACACACACACACACACAAGAAATTTCTTTCTTTTTTTTAAGTTATTTATTTATTTATTTGAGAGAGAGAGAGAGAGGAGAGTGAGCAAGAACATGAGTGGTGGGGGGAGCAAAGGGGGGAGCACTCAATTCCAGCTCCCCAGGATCACGACCCAAGCCGAAGGCAGGCATTCAACCAACTGAGCCACCCAGGCACCCCCACACAAGAAATTGCTTAAATTTACAGTCTTTCAAACTAATCCAGAGGTGGGATTGGGAGGGAATTATAGGGAACCATCACTTATGTATTTCCATAATATTTTATTGTTTTGTGTGTGCCAGTAGGACATTACTTTGGGAAGAAACAAAAGCAATCAAGAGGCTTTTAAAAAAGTAATAATTTTTATGCATCTTACACTGATGCTGTTTATTTCATTTTTACAGTAGCTTTTTAAGGTAGATTTTTCCATTCATTTGAGGGAAGTATGATCTATAAATACAAACTCAACATTTTCTATGTTGGTGCTGTAGTGAATCTTGCAGCCTACTGTGTATTTCTCGAAATTTGCCCTGATTTCTCAGAAATCATTTTAAAATACTTTCATTGTTTTGTAGAATTGACTGACCCATAAAAGCAACCTGTAATTATTATGTCATCTTTTTCATAACTTTTATTTTTCTACTTCTCTTCATTTATACATGTTCACATAATTGTAAGCTGCCACTGATCATTTTTGGAAAGATAACATGAATAGCAAGTGATTCACAGTTCTCCTGTGACAATCATACTCAAGTTATATAGAAGTTTTAAAAAAGTATATAATAAATTTAGACACTGCTGTCCATGCCAATATTGAGGAGTGAGATATAAAAATTTGCATTACAGTTGTAATATCAATTATTATTAGTGTCACAAATGTTAATATTGATAATAATTTGCATCTGACAAAAGGATTGCCTTTACGATATTGTCTTTGAAATCCAGTGATGACAAGTGAGCTAAATATTTTTCCTTTCCACTATGTTAGAATTACCTCCCAGTAATTTAGAGAAATGTGTAGGGAGTAAAAAGTAAAAGGTTACTGTTGGGATATTCATTACAATTATGATTAAATATAATATAGTCTAATTATATTGCTAAAGTCTTCAATGTTTCCTACATGTAGCTAGCTCTTCTTTAACTTGTGCCTCTGAAATGAGAACATAAATTTGTCTAAGAATTTTAATTTTAGCAGATTTTACATTTTTATTTTTTATTATTCTTTATTTTCATTTTTTGTTTCAAGTTTTTATTTAAATTCTAGATAGTTAACATATAGGGTAATCTTGGTTTCAGGAGTAGAATTTAGTGATTCGTCACTTACATCTAACACCCTGTGCTCATCATAACAATTGCCCTCCTTAATACCCATCACACATTTAGCTCGTCCCCCACCCGCCTCCCTCCATCAACGCTCAGTTTGTTCTCTGTAGTTGAGAGTCTTTTATGATTTGCTTCCCTCTCTTTTTTTTCCCTTTCCTTATGCTCATCTGGTTTGTTTCTTAAATTCCACATATGAGTGAAATCATATGGCAAATGTCTTTCTCTGACGACTTACTTCACTTAGCGTAATAAACTCTAGCTGCATCCACATTGTTGCAAGTGGCAAAATTTCATTCTTTTTAATAGCTGAATAAGATTCCAGTGTGTGAGTGTGTGTGTGTGTGTGTGTGTGTGTGTGTATCACATCTTCTTTTTCCATTCATCAGTCAATGGACATTTGGGCTCTTTCCATAATGTGGCTATTGTTGATAAGCCTGCCATAAATATAGAGGTGCATGTGCCCCTTTGAATCAGAATTTTTGTATCCTTTGGGTAAATACCTAGTAGTGCAGTTGCTGAGTTGTAGGGTAGTTGTATTTTTTTTTTTTTTCAAAATTGAGTGTGAATTTTCTTTTCTTTTATTATTATTTTTTTATTATGTTCAGTTAGGGTAGTGGATTTTTTTTTTTTTTAAGATTTTATTTATTTATTCGACAGAGATAGAGACAGCCAGTGAGAGAGGGAACACAAGCAGGGGGAGTGGGAGAGGAAGAAACAGGCTCATAGTGGAGGAGCCTGATGTGGGGCTCAATCCCATAACACCGGGATCATGCCCTGAGCCGAAGGCAGACGCTCAACCGCTGTGCCACCCAGGCGCCCCAGGGTAGTGGAATTTTTAACTTCTTGAGGAACCTCCATACTGTTTTCCAGAATGGCTGCACCAATTTGCATTCCCACCAACAGTGTAAGAGGGTTCCCTTTTCTCCACATCCTCCCTAACATCTGTTGTTTCCTGAGTTATTAATCTTAGCCATTCCAACCGGTGTGAGGTGGTATCTCATTGTGGTTTGTATTTCCCTGATGCCGAGTGATATTGAGCATATTTTCATGTATCTGTTAGCCAGCAAATCCACATTTTAAAAATTGAAGATTTTCTTTTTTTTTTTTTTAAAGATTTTATTTATTTATTTGACAGAGATAGAGACAGCCAGCGAGAGAGGGAACACAAGCAGAGGGTGTGGGAGAGGAAGAAGCAGGCTCATAGCAGAGGAGCCTGATGTGGGGCTCGATCCCATAACGCCGGGATCACGCCCTGAGCCGAAGGCAGGCGCTTAACCGCTGTGCCACCTAGGCGCCCCCAAAATTGAAGATTTTCTAATAAAGAATCAATAGAATAAAATGTAATAATTTTGGATCTTAGGGTTTTGGTGGAGCTTCAAAAATTATTGAGGAAAAGGGCTAAGAAAGTAAGGTGTCAGATTTAGAGGCTAAGAAAGACAAAGGATACTTGAGATAGAAATGAGGAGAAAGGAAATTCTGGGACAGTTTTATACCATGAGTTCCTAGAAGTATCGCCTTATGAAAGTTTAAAAGTTTGTGGAGGAATGAGGAATGCATTGAGGGAGGCAAGGTAGAGACCCTGAGAAATGTATGTGTAAGAATTTTATAAGAGGAGTGGTGGGGCTGACTCAGTTAGATGCATAGGATCTGGGAGGTGATATTATGGTAGGGGGGACCAGAAAGGATGGGATTACTTTGGAAAAAAAAAATTGGTGATGAATTTCTAAAACGCTTTCATTTTATGTAAAATAAATTGGTGACCACTGTCCAATATGTGATATTAAAATACAAAAGAAAGACTTTTTCCAGATTTAACACCAGATCTTTCTTTCTTTCTTTTCTTTCTTTCTTTCTTTCTTTCTTTCTTTCTTTCTTTCTTTCTTCCTTCCTTCCTTCCTTCCTTCCTTCCTTCCTTCCTTCCTTCCTTCCTTCCTTCCTAAGTAATCTCTACACCCAATGTGGGGCTTAAACTCTCGACCTCAAGATCAAGTGTTGGATGCTCCACTGACTCAACCAATTAGGTACGCCAACACTAGATATTTTTAAATCATCATTAGCAGCAATAACATATCTTTTGAGTTGCTGATTTTAACTGGTTAAAACATTCTTTGTAGATTGCTTTAAGAGAAAAGAAAAGTGAAATGAGGTTATCAAAGATTTAAATCTAAAATGCCAGATTGCAGGTGGGTGACTGGGTGGCACAGTTGGTTAGGCATCCTACTCTTGATCTCAGCTCAGGTCTTGATTCCAGGATCATGAGTTCAAGCCCCATGTTGGGCTCCACATTGGGCTCCATGCTGGATATAGAGCCTATTTTATTTATTTTTTTTCTTTTATAATAATTTTTTATTATGTTAGTCATCATACAGTATATCCTTAGTTTTTGATGTAATGTTCCATGATTCATTATTTGCATATAATGCCCAGTGCACCATGCAATATGTGCCCTCCTTGATTCCCATCACCGGCCTATCCCAATCCCCCACCCCCTTCCCCTCTGAAGCCCTCAGTTTGTTTCCCAGAGTCCACATTCTCTCATAGTTCATTCCCCCTTCTGTTTACCCCCCTTCATTCTTCCCTTCCTTCTCCTACCAATCTCCCTATTTCTTATGTTCCATAAATGAGTGAAACCATATGATAATTGCCTTTCTCTGCTTGACTTATTTCACTTAGCATAATCTCCTCCAGTCCCGTCCATGTTGCTGCAAATGTTGGGTAATCGTTCTTTCTGATGGCTGAGTAATATTCCATTGTATATATGGACCACATCTTCTTAATCCAGTCATCTGTTGAAGGGCATCTCGGCTCCTTCCACAATTTAGCTATTGTGGACAATGCTGCTATGAACATTGGGGTGCATATGGCCCTTCTCTTCACTATGTCTGTCCTATTTTTAAAAAAATTAAAATATAAAATGCCAAATTGCATGTATTAAAACAGAATAGGATAATTATTTTTAATATTAGAGAAGAGTTACCAAGTACTACACTGTAGTTGGATTTTATGTAAATTTTACTTTAATACTATTAATGAAAATTGGAGAACCTAAAGAGAATTTTATTTTTAGTCCGTTAGGTTACCCAATTTATTTGATTCTTACTTACTTACCCCCCAGTGTATGAGAGTTCCTCTACATTTTTAGCAACAGCTGTCATTTTCTGTCATTTTGGTTATAGCCATTCTAGTGGGTATGGAGTGGTATCTCATTGTAGTTTGATTTCCTTCTCACTAATGACTAATAATGTTGACCATCTTTTCGTATGCTTATTGGCCATTTGTATATCCCTCTGGAGAAATGGCTATTCAATCTTTTACCTAATTCTGAATTGAATTTGAGTCTAAAGTTCGAATGTTGTTTAAAGAGGAAAAAGAATGCTACTAAAGATAGTAATGGTAAGGAAGTATAGTTATAGGAAGAAAAAATCAATGGGTTATTTTAATTAAAAAAACCTCCCAGGGCGCCTCAGTGGCTCAGTTGGTTAAGTGTCTGCCTTTGGCTGAGGTCATGATCTTGGAGTCCCGGGATCGAGCCCCGCATTGGGCTCCCTGCTCAGTGGGGAGTCTTGTTTCTCCCTCTGTCGCTCTCTCTGCTCATGCTCTGTCTCTCTCAAATAAATAAATAAAATCTTAAAAAAACAAAACATATGTCCACAGAAAACTTGTACACTAATATTAATAACAGTATTACGTGTAATAGCTAGAAAGGAAAAACAACCTAAAAGTCCATTGTGATGAATGGAAACTAAAATGTGATATATCCATTCAGTGTAATAATATTCAGTCCAAAAAATAATGAAGTACTGATTCATGCTATAGTATGAACAAATATGAAAACATTATGCTGTGTGAAAAAAACCAAACACAAAAGGCTATATACTATATAGTTCCATTTGTGTGAAATGTCTAGAATAAGCAAAACCATAGAAATAGAATGTAGTTTAGTGGTTGTCTATGGCTGAGGACAAATAGGGAGTGACTGCTGATGTTTACAGGTTTCTTTATGAGATGATGAAAGTATTCTGTAATTACATAGTGGTGATTGTCACAACACTTTGTGGATATACTAAAACAACTGAATTGTACACTTCTAGAAGGTGAATTTTATGGTATATCAGTGTTTTCAATGTTTTTATAGTTGTTGTTCTTTTTTTTAAGAAAGAGGCTACCTTTGAAGGCAATGTAAAGTATTAGGTTTAATGGAGGTTAAAGTTAGAAGGTAAACTAGAATCAGATGGTAAAGTTTTTTCCGGTTGATTTGTGGTAGTTCTTTATATATTCTGTATACAAGGCTTTTATCAAATATATGAATTGTAGATATTTTTTACCCATTCCTTGGATTTTCACATTCTTGGTAATGCTTTTTGAAGCCCAAAAGTTTGAAAATTTAATGAATTCCAATTTTTGTTTTTGGTTGCTTGTGCTTTTGGTTTTATATCTAAGAAACCATTGTTTAATACAAGATCATAGAAATTTGATCCCATGTTTCCTTCTAAAATTTTTATTGCTTTAGTTCTTATATTTAGGCTGTTAATCTATTTTGGGTTAATTTTTGTATATGATGTAAAGTAAGGGCAAAGGATACTTCTTTTTTTTTTTTTTTTTTTCTTTTTTAAAGATTTTATTTTTAAGTAATCTCTACACCAACATGGGGCCTGAACACACAACCCCAAGATCAAGGGTTGGACACTCCACTGACTGAGCCAGCCAGGTGCCCCACAAAGGATACTTCTTGTCCTTCCTGTCTACAAAATGCATTTTTACAGTTTATGCCTTCAATTGAAAGTGTTCCTGGGGCACCTGGGTGGCTCTTGGTTAAGCATCTGACCTTGATTTCTGCTCAGGTCCTGATCTTGGGGCTGTAGGAGTGAGCCCCCCCTCAGGCTCCATGCTCATTGGGAAGTTTGCTTGGATTCTCTCCCTCTCCCTCTGCCCCTACTCCCTCTCTCTCTCTCTCTCTCTAATAAATAATGAAATCTTTTTTTAAAAAAGGGAGAGAAATCTTCCTGTACTTGGGCTCTTCTTTCCCTATTCTGAATCATCCCCAAATTCTATCTGTCCTTTATTGTCTAGCTCAAATGCCGACAAATCCTTTTAGAATTTCTCTCTTTTACCCCCAAGAAACCAGCCATGTTCTTTTTTTTTTTTTTTTTTTGAAACCAGCCATATTCTTATCTCTCATATGGCTTTATCTAAACTTTCTCACAGCACCTTTGTCACTTTCCCTCTAGTATTATAGCTATACATGTAAATGTATTAGCCTTGCCTCCCTAAGGGCAAGTTTATAGTTTAATTTGTTTCCCATAGTAAGCATTTAGTATTCATCTGTTGATTGAATTATGATAATAGAGTCCTGATATAGTGGAGGCAAAATGAAATTACAATTGTTTAGAGAAGGAATGTGATTGACCTAAAATACCAGTAGAATAGCCATCTTCAATGACTACTGAACTTGTAGAATGTGTATTTTTATTGGTCCTTTATTAATTTTATTATTGAAATGGTTAAGGAAAGGATATATTTTATTGTAAAGTGTCTTTTACTTTATAGCATCAAGCTACAAATGTAATTTTTTGTGGGATTAGGAATGAACATTAGATGAAAACATTCTCAGAGGATAGAGAATACTGCATTATAAAATTTACCTGGCCAATTAGGAATGATTACTAAAAGTGCTTATATTTTAAGTCTTATTTTAAATAGTAATCTTTTTTTTTTACAAATGGATGTTTATAGATAATAGTGAAAAAAAGGTTTACTTAAAAAAATCCCTACAGTGCTTGTTATTGGAAATGTTTCTGGAAAACCTGAGTAATACATTGCCCTACAGAAGAAAATTGCCTGGGAAAACTGTGACCGACAGTTTATGTTAAGGTTTGCAATCTTGCACAGGTATCATGCCAAGTTTTCATTTATTCATTTTCTTAAAAGTGGAAAGAGACTTAGAAAAATATAGGCTTACCACAGAGTTCCTTTAGAGAAAGCTTTGTTGTGTGAGAGGATGTCACACTGAGCCTGCCTATAGTTGTAGACAGTGATTCTTCAAGAAGATACGGAGACCTGTTGCTAGGTCTTATAAGGTCATTTTGAGAGGCTACAAATTGAGCAAAAAGTCAAGTTTTTTCTTGGTTGTTATAGAAAAGTAAAGGTAGTTTCATGAACTTTTATATTTGATGTGTAGGTTAGGGTAGTTTATTAGCAAACTACTAAGCAATTTATAAAGGTTTCCTGAAACTAGATGCTCATAAAATTAAGCAGTGCAGTAGAGAATATGGAGATACACATGATTTGGAATGTAAATTAATATTAAATATTTTCAGCTGCAAACAATTGTATTTTCAGAAAAACACTTTACTGGTGTTATTTTGAATTAGTATGGTCTTCAATGACTTCAGTTATTGCTTTTTAATCATATTTAGTTTCATTTAATTTATTTTGTTATTTGGTATCAAATATATGTTTTCCATTGGCAATCTTTCCTGGGTTTTTTTTTTTTTTGACATATAATACCCTAATAACTGAACTATCATATATTGTATCTCCAACACAAATCACCTGTAATCTTATCTAAAGCAGATATATACAAAATACCCTCTTCTCCAAATTTATTTCTGTAGGGATATATTATTAGTGATGTGTGTCTATGAATGTGTAACATGTAAATAGCTTATAACTTACTGTCAAGGTAAGAGTAATAAGATTATTGTCTTAAAAATATTTTTAGGTCATTGTCTTATGATATAAAATCATGTGTATATGGTCAAGTAGTGTGTGTGTGTGTGTGTGTGTGTGTGTGTGTTTGCACAAGAAGTACTAATATATATGTGATTTTACAATCCTAATCTACTCTTCCAATGACTAACTTTGTAATCTTAATTCACTCTTCCAAGGACTAACTTTATTAATAGGTAAGTCTCTACATTAGTGTTTGTCAGTTTACTATTACAATTTAATTTCTTGGCTCTTAAAGGTTTTTAGCATTTGATATTCCTGTTTTCACTTTTTAAAATATACATGCTTATAGAATATATCATATTTTAAATTATTTATAACATTAGAGATCTTCCTTGTATCACTATTTTAATCATGTGTCCTTGGGTAAATTACTTCTTTGTGCTTTATTTTCCTCACCTATAAAATGGGGATTATAATCTTGACTAAAGATTTTATTTATTTATTTGAGAGAGAGCATGAGTGGGGGATCTAGGGGCAGAGGAAGAGGGAGAAGCAGACTCCCCACTGAGCAGGGAGCTCGACATGGGCTCTATCCCAGGACCCCGAGATCATGACCTGAGTGGAAGGCAGATGCTTAACCGACTAAGACACCCAGGTGCCCCAAGATTACATAATTCTTGTAAATATCTTAGAACAGTGCCTGGTACAAATTAACACTCTGTAAATGATAGCTATTATTAGTATTTAGTACCCTAGTGGGATTAATTGATTTGGTAGGAGATTTATGATTGGAATACATAGTAGGGCATCTCTATTTCCCAATTTCCCCACTCTTAAAGGCATAGTAAAGTGATCTACAGGTTAATCTGCAGGGGAAGTTTAGCTTGTGACAATCTTCCACAAATAATTTCTCTTGAGACTTCTTTATAACTGTATTCCATAATATATTCACATTTATTTTAATATAAATGATTTCAATTACCATTTAACTTGTTTTTCTTGTTGCCCTTCCCCAATATACCCCTATTTTTTTAAATAAAATTAAACCAGCAAAAAGATGCACCATATTTATCTATGGTTTTGCCTACCTTATGGCAACCTGACAAGCTCATTTAGTTACTCATACTCCAATTGATATGACCAGATAGCGTATGTGGAAGGATTGGCAACCAAACAGACTATGTAGAAGGTGGGAGGCTACTGGAAGAAAATGCTGATAAAAGAGAATAGACTTCTTTGAGATTAGGGTTATTTATGAAAATTTGTATTTTATTTATTTATTTATTTATTTATTTATTTATTTATTTTTAAGCTTTTATTTATTTATTTGACAGAGAGAAAGAGGGAGAGAGAGAGCACAAGCAGGGGGAGCTGCAGAAGTAGAAGGGAGAAGTAGGTTTTCTGCTGAGCGGAGAGCCCAATGCAGGGCTTGAACCCAGGACCCCAGGATCATGACTTGAGCCGAAGAAAGGCACTTAACTAACTGAGCCACCCAGGCACCACAAAAATTTGGATTTTAAACATTCTGTTCTGTATAAGTTGTTTTAATCTGTTCAGGCTGCAATGACAAAGTACCATAGACTGGTAAGCTTAAAAAACAGGAATTTATTTATCACAGGAGGCAAGGAACTTCAATATTAAGGTGCTGGACAATTCTGTTCCTCAAAGAGAGCTCTTGTCCGGGTTTAGAGACGGTTGCCTTTTTCTCTACAGAGCAGAGCAAAAGTGTACTCTGGTCTCTTCCTTTTCTTTTAAGGACGCTAATCCTATCATGAAGACCAAACTCATGACATTATCTAAACCTGATTACCTCCCTAAACCTGATTAGGGGTTGGTGCTTCAACATGCGAATTTTTCGCAAGGGGCAGGGGAGAGGACGCATTCAGTATATAACATGAGAAAAAGAAAGCTAACAACTATTATTCACTATAACTTGTAGCCATAATTTATTCAATTTAAGGAATTATGAGTAGCTCAATATAAACTAAATGTAATGTGATTGAATTTATATGTAATAATAATTTATATAAGAATACGTATTATTGGGGTGCCTGGGTGGCTCAGTTAGTTAAGCATCTGCCGTCGGCTCAGGTCATGATCTCTGACTCCTGGGATCGACCCCTGCATCGGGCTCCCTGCTTAGCGGGGCACCTGCTTCTCCCTCTTCTGCTCCTGATGTCCTTCCCCACCACTCCTGCTCCCTCTCTCTCTGTCTCTCAAATAAATAAATAAAATCTCAAAAAAAGAAAACATGTTATTTTTCATGCTACACAGGCAATTTGCATAGTTGGTTACCTACAATGTCTGGGACTTGAGCACTGTGAAATGGACAAGTTCATCATTGGGACTCCCAACTTCCCTTTTTGGTGCCCTTTCTCACTCTTTCTTTGCTTCCAATATTGCCTTTCTTCTTTTCTTCCAAGTGTAAGTATCTTTTTAGGAAAACATATGATAAATTCAGTCAAATGGAGTTGTCACTAACTTTCTGAAATCACATATACTAAGTTTTCTTTTTTCTAGAGTATGTGATTATCATAGAGGCCAAAACATTTAAGTAACTTACACTGCTTCTGGTGAAAAAATAAGTCAAAGATATTTTTAAAATTCATTAATGAACGTATGGTATCAATACTATGATGTAAAGGTTTATTAATTTTTTTTTTTTAGGATTTGGTATATCACATCTGGATATAATTGAGAACTTGGGTGAATAATCCTTTTTTTTTTAAGATTTTATTTATTTATTTGAGAGAGAGCGCACGGGAATGAGAGAGAGTGAATAAGGAGCAGAGGGAGAGGGAGAGAGAGAATCTCTAGCAGACTCCCCACCAAACAGGGGGCCCCTTGTCAGCTTCTATTTCACGACTCTGATATCATGACCTGGGCCAAAATCAAGACTTGGGTGCTTAATCACTGAGCAACCCAGGTGCCCTTGGGTGAAGATTCTTAAACAGAGATTTTAAATTGGGAAAATGTGTAATAATTATGAATTTATTTTTTTTTTGAGCACTTATGTACTGTGTATTCTAAGTAAACAAATAAAGTTCCTGCTGTCTTTTGAAGAGGTTACATTTTAGTAGGGGACACAGATGAAAAGCAAGATAATTGAATATGGAGTAAGCTAGTGATAAATGCATGAAGATGTTAGAGTCTAGAGAGTTATAGTATGTGTTTATATACATGTGTGTTAATTGCTATTTTACATAAGGTGGTCAGGAGGCTTCTCATAAGGTGACATTTTATTTTTTTTTAAAGATTTTATTTACTTATTTGAGAGAGAGAAAGTGAGTGAGAGAGCACGAGCAGGGGGAAGGGTAGAGGAAGAGAGAGAAGCAGGCTCCCTGCTGAGAAGAGTGCCGGATGTGGGGTTCCATCCCAGGACCCCAGGATCACAACCTGAGCCAAAGGCAGATGCTTAACCAACTGAGCCACCCAGGCACCCCACGAGGTGATATTTTAATTTTAAGGACTAAATTGAAGTGATGGAGTAAGCCAGGTAGATATTGGGAGAAGGGCATTCTGGTCAAAGGAAACAGGATGAATAAAGGCCTTGAGGCAAGAGCAGGCTAAACATATGCAGGAAAAACCAAGGGGCCAGTACAGCAGTTGCCAAGTAAATGGGAGAGAGGTAGAACATAAGATCAGAGAGTTTCAAGGAGCGGATCATGGAAGACCTTAGAGACCATAGTAAAGACAATATTTTATTCTGAGAAAGAAAGGCATTACAAGGTTATTTTGGCTTCTACATATATAACATGTGGTAGAAAAACAAGAGTGAAAGCAGAGTTACCAGTTAAAAGTTATTCACCATTTCCAGTCAGACATGATGGCAGCTTAGAGCAGTGTGGTGGCAGTGGAGTCACATTATAAATATATACTTAGAAGGCAGATTCAACAGATTTTTACCAATGTACTGAATGGGAGTGTAAGAGAAGGAGAGTAGTAAATGAAAACTCCATAAAGTTTTAGGCTGACTAACTGGTTGAATGGAGTTGCTTTTTACAGGAGAAGGGCAAGCATGCTAGAGGAATAGGTTTGGTAAGATCAAGAGTTCTTAATCTTGTAAATTTTAACTTGCTTATTAGATAACCAAGAGGAAATGTCAAGTAGGCAACTGGATACATGAGTCTAGCTTTCAGTAGGGAGGATAGCACTGTAGTCAAAAAACATCACCTTTTAGATGGTATTGAAAGCCATTGATCTCGATTAGCTCTGCCCAGGAAGTAAGAGCATGTAGAGAAAAGAAGTGGCCCAGAAATTGAGTGTGGATTACTTTAAAGTTTAGAGGCCAAGAAACAGAGGAAAAATCAAGAAAGGAGACTGAGAAAAAGCAATCACTAAGGTAGGAGAACCAAGAGAGGAGGGAGTTCAGGAAGACAAGTGAAGAAAGTGTTTCAAGGAGGAGAGCATCGTCACCTGTATCAGATGCTCCTGACAGATTAAAATGAGGCAATTGGTAATCTTGAGAAGAGTGGTTTCAAGGAAGGATGTGATGAAACCCTCGCTGGAATGAGTTTGTGGGGGGGGGGGGGGGACGAAAGGAAAAGAAGTGGAGACGTTGGATATACAAAGGTTTTTTTTTCAGTGATTCGCTATTATCAGATGAGAGAAGTCAGGCATTAGCTGAGGGGTCATGGAGACCATGGAGGTTTTGTTTTTTAACTTGTTTTGCTTTCTAGGATGGAGAAATATTACATGTATGTATGTTTGTATACATTGTATGATAATGAGAATAATCAAAGGTAAAAATTGATAGTATGGGAGAGAGTGTGGAAATCTGCAGTTATAATGCCCTTGAGAAGTCTTCAAGGGGTAGGATCCAAAACTACATGAGGCAGTGTCCTTGGATAGCAAGGGTCCTGGAGAATGAACTCATCATAGCAGGAAGGAAGGGAGAATATATGCATCAGAATATAGTTCGTCATATTTGGTGTGGGTGCATCTGGAAGTTTTCTTCTGGCTGCTTTTATGTCCTCAGTGAAACAGGGAACAATTAACTGAAAGTTAATAAGGAGGAGGAGATATTGAAGATTTGAGAAGAGAGAACTATGAACTAATCACTGAGGAAAGTAAGACAGTGACTAGTGAAATGTAGTAGCATTGTTGGGAATTGCTAAGGGCTTACTTGAGGTTACTTCTTGTATTTAAACTGAAATCAGTGAACATGCTAAGGTTTTTTTCTTCAGTCACATTCACCTGGTTGGGTATAAGTGTAGGATAGGTGGAGATTTGGATTTCCCTAAAATTGGGGTTTTTGCAAGTGAGTGCACTGGAGGGAGAAAAGGGAAAAGGACATAAAGGGTATATGCATGGAAGGGGTGATAATGCTTGATCATCGTATTTAATGGTATTTACCAGGCTTACCTGGTAAAGAGGGGAATAATTACATGAAGATGATGAGGAACAATGAAAAGTGGTGAGAAACTGGGAAGATGAAAGATGGTCAGAGAGTGGAATGCTTGAAATCAGTAATAACAAGATCTTGGTTATGACTATGCCTGAGTCAGAGGGAGGGCAAGACTGCTGAAAATAAGGATTCTGTATAAATGAGCGGCCAGGGTATTAGAGTGATTTAACTTGGTTTTGAAGTTACTGAGAGTTATGACAAGTGATGCTGGAGACAGAAAAAGAGAGGGAGGGAGGGAGGGATGGGAAAGGAATAAAGAGAAGTGGAGGAAAGAATGAAGTAGAGTGACCTGGAAAGGTGATATCTTCTTTGTGCAAATCATTTTGTTAGATACCGTAATAACTGTGGAAAAGTATAAGATATAAGGATCTGGGCAATGGATTCTTATATGAAAAATACCTGTTCTGAGAGAGGAGGAAGATGAAGAATTGAGGTTGTCTCAGAAAAGAATAGAATAAGGGTTAATTTAGTTTATTTTTAAGAACCCAAATGGTATTTTAGTGTGGGATGCTGAGTATTTTTTTCTATTTTCACAGAAGATGGAATATATGTTTATGGTGCCTGATTATTTTAACTCTGCTCTAATGTACGGATACGGTACTTTTAAGAAATCAGAATAGCATGTATTTTATTCTTTTGATTTAAATGAAATGAGATTTTAAGAAAATTGCTGTTAAATATTTCTCCCAAAGGGAGAAAATAAAGTTCCCATGAGGGTAGGTGAAAAAGATTAAAACTAACATACGAAAAAAAAGATTTGTTCTATTATTTGTTTAAGCATATTAGAAGAAATTATCTAACAAATTGGTCAAGGCTAGGGCTTACGGAGGAGAGAAATTAAAAATTTGATGTGTTTGAAATATCTTCAAAACCAATTGATATTTTTTAATGAGCGGAGATCATTTTTAGGAAGATCACATCAACCCCCAACCCTTTCTTTTTTTTCCCGCCCTGCCCCGCGGCCGGGCCGGCGGAGCGGTTTTCCCAGCAGTCCCTGCGGTCTCGCTCGGGCGCAGTCCAAGCCGTAACCTGGTTCCGCGCCGCAGTTGCCGAGGCTATTGTGCCCACCGCAGGGCCTGGGGCCCCAGATGCTGGTTGCCCGTGGTGAGGGTGAAACTCGACGTGTATGTACCCCGCCGTGAAGATAGAGCGGCCTTTGTCTGTGTTCGGAGAATAGCCCTGGGGAGCGATTCGCTCCCAGAACGTTATGGCTGCGGCTTCGATTGCCAATATCGTAAAAAGCTCTCTTGGTGCAGTTGGCTTGGGTGAAATGTTGGTGGATGATATTGGTGATGTAACCATTACTAATGACGGTGCAACCATCCTGAAGTTATTGCAGGTAGAATATCCTGCAGCTCAAGTTCTTTGTGAGCTAGCTGATCTGCAAGACAAAGAAGTGGGAGATGGAATCACCTCAGTGGTTATTATTGCAGCAGAACTTCTTAAAAATGCAAATGAACTAGTGAAACAGAAAATTCATCCCAAATTAGTTATTAGTAGCTATCGACTTGCTTGCAAGGAGGCAGTGTGTTACATCAGTGAAAATCTAATTATTAACACAGATGAACTTTGAAGAGATTACCTGATCTATGCTGCTAAGACACCTGTGTCTTCCAAAATCATTGGAATAAATGGTGATTTCTTTGCCAATATGGTAGTAGATGCTGTACTTGCAGTTAAATACACAGATGTAAGAGGCCAGCCTTGCTATCCAGTCAATTCCATTAATATTCTGAAAGCCCATGGGAGCAGTCAGATGGAGAGTATACTCATCAGCGGCTATGCACTCAACTGTGTGGTGGAATCCCAGGGCATGCCCAAGAGAATAGTTAATGCAAAAATTGCTTGCCTTGACTTCAGCCTGCAGAAAACAAAAATGAAGCTTGGTGTACAGGCGGCTATTACAGACTCTGAGAAACTGGACCAGATTAGACAGAGAGAATCCGATTATCAGCAAGGAGTGGATCCAGAAGATCCTGGCTACCGGTACCAACGTTACTCTAACCACTGGTCTGAAGTATTTTGTGGAGATGGGCACAATGGCAGTTAGAAGAGTTTTTAAAATGGACCTTAAACACATCGCTAAAGCTTCTGGAGCAACTGTTCCGTCAACCCTGGCCAATTTGGAAGGAGAAGAAACTTTTGAATCTTCAATTTTGGGACAAGCAGAAGAGGTAGTATAGGAGAGAATTTATGAGGATGAGCAGATCTTGATCAAAAACACTAAGGCTCATACATCTGCATCAGTTATCTTACGTGGGGCAAATGATTTCATGTGTGACAAGATGGAGCGCTCTTTACATGATGCTCTTTGTGTGGTGAATAGAGTTTTGGGTCAAAATCTGTGGTTCCAGGTGTGGGTGCTGTAGAAGCAGCCCTTTCCATATACCCTGAGAAAGGTATATGCAAACCAGCGTGGGGTCTCGGGAACAGCTTGCTATTGCGGAGTTTGCAAGATCTCTTCTTGTTGTTCTAACACACTGGCAGTTAATCCTGCCCAAGCTTGACTCCATAGATCTGGTTGCAAAGTTAAGAGCTCTCCATAATGAGGCTCAAAATAACCCAGAACGCAAAAATCTAAAATGGGTGGGTCTTGATTTGGTCATTGGTAAACCTTGAGACAACAAACAAACAGGGGTGTTTGAACCAACCATAGTGAAAGTGAAGAGTTCGAAGTTTGCAACAGAAGCTGCAATTACCATTCTTCGAACTGATGATCTCATCAAATTACACCCCGAGATCGAAGAGGACAAGCATGGAGGTTAAGAAGATGCAATTCACTTGGGAGCTCTTGATGACTGATCTGCTTTCTCTTTTTAAAACAATGTTACAATGTTGAATGCAATCCTCATGTTCCTCAAGTATTACACATTAAAAAATAACAAGCTGTCAAAAAAAAAAAAAAGGAAGATCACATAAGGAGCAAAAAGAGTTCTTATAAATTATGGGATTATATTAGGTGAGTTGTTGTATGTTATCCATAGTCTTGAACTTGTTTCTAGCAGTCCATCTTCATCTTGCAATTAACCCAAATGGCAAAGCTTGTAGGAACTTGATCCATGATGAAGCTAGGACTTTGAAGGTTTAAGTCATTCATCTCCCTCAGTCTTTCTTTCTTTAGAAGTACTAAGTTCGTTATTTAAGGCATCTCTTTATAGGAATTTAGTGTTAGAAGGGCTCTTGGAAATTACGGGGTGCCTCGGTGGCTCAGTCAGTTGAATGTCTGATTCTTGGTTTTGGTTCAGGTCATGATATCTTGAGTTATGGGATAGAGCCCTGTGTGGGGCTCCACACTCAGCAGGGAGTCTGCTTGAGGATTCTTACCTTTTGTCCCTTCCCCACACCATAAAATATATAAGGAAATCTAAAAAAAAAAAGAAGAAGAAAAAGAAATTGCTTTGTCCGGTTTTTCATTTTATTGCTAAGGAACTAGGGTGAAAAAAAGAATCCAAGGGAGTCAAATCTAATAGAATTTAGATATTATGAAATTAAAAAGTATGTATGACCTTACAGAACCAAAGTAGTCTTTTGAACTCTTACAAGGAGCTTCTGAAAAAGAAATCGTCCCAGTGATTTCCCAGAGATGCATTATGTAATTACTGGTTAGTATGTTCATCAAGTATTTAAGAAAATAGTGAACCTCTTGAAAAGTGTGGCAGCATGGATAGCATAACCTATGTATATATATTTAATATATAGATATAATTCATCTGTGAATGTGTATTTAATATTCAAGAAGAAAATAGTATAAATTTTTAATGGACCTAAGAGAGAAGAAAAATAAGTAGAAGAAAGTTGTCAAGGGTTAAACAATTAAACAAAAACAAAAAGAAAAGAAAACTGAAGTTAAATGTCATGAATGATTGTGGAGCATTACAAACAAACAAACTCACACCAGTTTGGATATAAGGTAGGCTGATGCTTATTTTATAATTTTATAATTTATAAATGTAAATATATATAATAGCAATATAAATCAATTGCACAATGTTTTGCTGTGAAATCTTTAAGAGGAGATTGGAGAGGTAGAAAGGGCGGGAGGGGTGAGGTTCGTAGCAAGGATGAGGTAGGTGAGGAGTGGAGGGACCAGGGCAGAAACTGGGTGGCCATAGATAGGAAAGGTCTGTTCCAATCAGATAGTATAGCTTTCTTTTTTATCTCATGATCAACCAAGACATTTTAAGGCCTATAAGTTTTATCATAATGTTTCTTTTTCTGAACTTAGATGTTTTACTTAGATGAAGACTGTTATCTCATTCCAGTTTTTGGCAAGAATTATTAAAAAGGCTGTATATATATGCATAAAAACAGGGTAATAGAAACTAGAGATGACATCATCTGGACTGTTTAATCATTTTTCAAAAAAGAGGGGGAAGGGCAAGATGTTTTTAAAGATCTAGTTTGCTTTCTTGAGATAACTAGTTTATTATTTTTTGTCTCTATTCATTTTCTAAAGGGAAATAAATAATCAGCTTAAAGTCCCTTGGCATATTACCTTAATGGTATTTACTTATTTTTTAAGCACTGAAGTGCCATTCTGGTGATTAAGCAAGTGCATTGTGGCATATGGTGGGCTAATGTGACAAGTATGTGGCTCGAAGCCAGTAAAATACCTCTATGTTCCCAACTATACTTAGTTGTTTTCAGCTATACAGTTGTTATAATTATTGTGCCTGGTATCCTGTAATGATTTTATTGTAATAGTACAAGTTACTGTTTAACTGTTACAATGTAAGTTGTGTGGGGTTTTTTGTACCATCAATTTGGAAGAATTTTTGGTATACCTTTTCAGTGTTGCAAAAGGGACCAGGGATTTACAGTAGAACTACAGAAGCTTTAAAATATTAACAGCCCATTAAGTACAGGATATGGTTCATGAGGTTTAATGGGAAGTTGTTAAAAGGAGATGGAACTATTCCAATGGTTGGGGAGGGGTGGTTAGTGGCAAAAAACAGGGCAAAGAATTTAAAAAGCTTGTTTTCCTATAAATATTCAGTGTTTGGGTACACTGCACAACAACAATAACAATAACAAATCTCTTCTGCCCTGATAAGCAGTATTGGGAGCTCAATGAGAATTCCATTTAGTTCATATATTAACTTTCCTCTTCAGAGGATATCCAGCAATGTTGTGTTAAAAAAATTTCCTGTGGATTTGAGATGCTTGGCATTCATTAAATCAAACCTTTGGACTTTGAAATAGCACCTACTTTGTTTAACATTTAAAAAATTACTGGGCTCTTGAGACTAGTCCTGGGAATAGCCTTTAGTGATTATCCAGAGAATAATAAAAGTGCAAGTTTTTTAGAGGAGGGTATTTTAAAAGCAAAAGAGTGTAACACTTTAAGAGCATAGTATTTAATATACACCTGAGTCTTCGTTCCTTGAAGCGTGGCACTCTTAATAGTGTGCACCACATGGTCAGTGACAATTAGAGTCTAATGTGTCTTGTGTATTTCATGCACATACTTAGGTCTTGGCTCTCAGGTCAGGGTAGTGGTCCTAGTCTTCTGCTTGCCTGGATTAAATGCCTTCCCCCCCACCCCCAGTTTTTCAATCCTGCGTAATTTGTGTAATTTTTCTGAGTTTCAGTTTTCTCTCTACGAGGCTCTGCCATGTCATATTATTATTTATAAGATCAAATGATATCGTGTACATGAAAGCACTTCATAATTTATTAAGTGGTATACTTAGTAGATATGATCTTATTGGATATAATCTTCTTAGAGAGATAAATCAGAAGCTGGGACTCTAGAACTTTGTAGATAGGCCCAATTATTGGAATCGTAGCTCTATTAATACTACTGCTACCTCATTTCAACAGACCAAAGTTAGCTTTACCACATGTGCTCCATGATTTTTTGCTTTGGAGTTCATGTTAGATCGATGTTATTGAGTGAAACTTGAAAATCAAGAGCCCTGTGGAATCTTGAGTGAGATTACAGTAAACACTCAGCATGACTTTCACACCTTTTAGTTCCTTACCTGACGTACCTTTTCAAACCGGTCCATGAAATTATTCAGTATTCACTACCTGAAATGCTGACATGTTTTAGTTATCTGTTGCTGCATAACAAATCACCCCAAAACTTAGTGGCTTAAAACAACAGTCATTTTTATTATTGCTCACAGATTCCCTGGGTCAGGAATTTGGGAAGGGTTCAGCTGAGTAGTGCTGGCTTGATCTCTAATGTGGTTGCAACTAGACTGTGGCCAGAGCTGATAAAGGGGGCTGAAGCATCTGGGGGCTGACTGGACATCTTTCTCCCTATATGTGGTTTCTGTATGTGGTTTAGTTTGGGCTTTCTTAACAGCATGCTCGCCTTAGGGCATCCAGCCTGCTCACATGGAAGTTCCAAAAGCCAGCATCTTGAGGGAAAGAAACAGAAGGTGTAATGGCTTTTGTGACCTTGCCTCTCTGGTCATAAGCCTGCTAAAATTCAAGAGGGGAAAAACTTAGATTCCACCTCTTGATGAGAGGTATGTCAAAGTCACAGGTGGATGGGAGATGTCATTAGGACCATCTTTGGAAAAAAAACAGTCTGTGACATGAATGATGATGAATCTTGTCATTTCATATATAGCTCTCCATCCCTGTTAACTCTAGGGCCATAATATGGAATGACTTACTCTTTGTACTCTTGTAACTACACAATTTCGCTAT
Organism: Ursus arctos; assembly: GCF_023065955.2. Classification (NCBI taxonomy): domain Eukaryota; kingdom Metazoa; phylum Chordata; class Mammalia; order Carnivora; family Ursidae; genus Ursus; species Ursus arctos. Next base: position 52,905,507 of record NW_026623067.1, on the reverse strand, counting down.
ATATGAACAAGGAAGAAATAAAGCTAACTAGAATTAATAGGACTACTCTTTTTATGTCCTCTTAAATATAAAATCAGCCTCATTTTGGAAAGATTATTCGACAACATAAGGGAAAAAAAAACAACCCTGTTTTCCTTGGAGTCATACTTACAAAAGATGTGTTACTAACTGTTGGTTTGGAAAGCACATATTAAAAGAATGCATTGCCACTGACTTGTGTTAAACTCCAGAAATCTTGTTTGGAAAACAGTTTCTACTCTGACACTTGGTGAGCATGTTCATTCTTATTTCTTATGGCACTTTTTTGAACACTTTTCTTATCAAATTTATCGCATTTACTGTATATTATAGTTATATGCATGTCATCTTCCTAACACTTGTCCTCTCTTTTTGGGTAGAATTTGTTGCTGATTGATCACTACCATAGGTGCTTAGCAAATATTTGTTTAGTGATGAGACAGAGCCTTCGATGGCTATTGTTCTTTGAGAAAGTAATCTATATGTTCAGGGAGCTGACAGAGTTGGGTTCTGGGATGGAGATGGGCATCCTGATATGTCAACATTCCTTTGTAGCCAGTGACTAGTATCTACATGTAGTGAGTTTTTCAGTATTAAAGAACATTAGTTAGTGCTACATTTTTGGTTTTGAAACCCTTCCTAATAATTTAGGGGTTAATTAATTAGGTAATTTACCCATATTAAATGGAGCTCATTCTTTTTTCTGTTTTGTTTCTTTTTCACCCCCAGATTTATTGAGATGTAATTGACAAGTAACATTGTGTAAGTTTAGGTTGTACAGTGTGATGTTTTGATGTATGTATATATTATAAAATGATTATCACAGTAAGGTTAGTTATCACACCCATCACCTCACTTAGTTACCTTTTTTTTTTTTTTGGTGGAGAAAACTTTTAAGATCTATTTTCTTAGTAACTTTCAAGTTTACAATCAGCATTGTTAACTATAGTCACTGATGCGCTCTACATTAAATCCCAGAACTTATTCATCTTGTAACTGGAAATTTGTACTCTTTGACAATTATCATTTCCCTCCCTGAATTTTCCACCCCCACCCCTTCTCCCCTGGCAACCACTAGTCTACTCTCTGTTTCTATGAGTTTGGGTTTTTTTTAGGCTTCACATGTAAGTGAAATCATATAATGTTTGTCTTTCTCTGTGTGACTTATTTCACTTACATAATGTCCTCAAATTTCATCCATGCTGTTGAAAATGGCAAGATTGCCTTCTTCTTAAGTAATATTGCATTGTGTGTGTGTGTGTGTGTGTGTGTGTGTGTGTGTGTGTGTGTGTATATATATATATATATATATATGATATTTTCTTTATCCATTCATTAGTCTTTGGACATTTATATTGTATCCATGTCTTGGCTATTGTAAGTAATGCTTTAATAAACATAAGGTGCAAATAACTCTTTGATGTAGTGATTTCATTTCCTTCAGATACATACCTAGAAGTGAGATTACTGGATCATATGGTAGTTCTATTTTTCTTTTTTGGTGGAACCTCCATACTGTTTTCCACAGTGGCTGTACCAATTTGAATTCTCACCAGCAGTGCAGAAGAGTTCCCTTTTCTCTACATCTTTGCCAGCATTAGTTATCTCGTGTCTTTCTGATAATAGTCATTGTAGCAGGTGTGAGGTGATATCTCATTGTGGGCTTGATTTGCATTTCTCTGATAATTAGCGACATTGAGCATATTTTTGTATGCCTGTTGACCATTTGGATGTCCTCTTTGGAAAAATGTCTATTTAGTTCTTCTGCCCATTTAAAAAAACGGATTAGTTTTTTGCCGTTAGATTGTATGATTTCCTTATATATTTTCGATACTGACTCTTATCAGGTAAATGGTTTGCAAATATTTTTTTCCCATTCTGTGTGCTGCTTTTTCATTTTGTTGATGGTTCTTTTGCTATGTGGAAAACATTTAGTTTGATGTAGTCCCACTGTTTATTTGGCTTCTGTTGCTCATGCTTTTGGTGTCATATACAAAAAAGAAAATCATTGTGAAGACCAATGTCAAGGTTCTCCCTTATGTTTTCTTCTAGAAGTTTATGGTTTCAGGTTTTATTTACATCTTTATTCCATTTTGAGTTAGTCTGGCTAGGGCTTACAGTGCTAAGGTGAATAGGAGTGGTGAGAGTATAGAGGGCACCCTTATCTGCTCCTGATCTTAGAGGGAAAGCTTTAACTTTTCACTGTTGAATATAATATAATCATGGGGTTATATTTATCATGTTGGCCTTTATTATGCTAGGTTTCTTTCTTTTAAACCTAGTTTGTTGAGAGTTTTTACAAGAAGAAGTTGTTGAATTTTGTCAGTGGTTTTTTCTTCATCTACTGAGATGGTCATGTTTTTATCTTTCATTCTATTAATATGATCTATCACATTTAGTAGTTTGTGTATGTTGAATCATCCTTGCATCTCAGAGATGAATCCTACCTGATCTGTTGTATGATCCTCTTAATGTGATGGGGGTTTTCATTGTTGTTTGCTAAGATTTTGTTGAGAGTTTTTGCATCCAGATTCATCAGGGGTAGTCAGAGTTTGAAATTACATTTTTCCAAAAAACTTCTTTAAGCAGTCTTGCAAAGTATCAACTATCCATATGTTTAATAATATTTTAAGCCAAGAGAGTAATAAAGAAGACATTCTTTTTATCTCACTACCTATTTGTCCTCCAGAGAAGGAATAATTTGCTAAATACTTTTTGGTTTTAATGTTTGAATTAATATTCAAGATTGGCTTTAAATGAATGACTATAAAATGATAGATATAGCAACATATTTTGAAAATCAGGAAAATTTTTTTCCATTTTTAACAGGAAAAATAAAAGAAAAACATTGCCAATTTGAAATGTTGAAAAAATTTGGCAGAGAATATTTATATTATTCGCATCTTGAGATTCTAGGTAAGAAATATGTAATATTTTAAAATTTCATGATGATCATGTCTTGGGTAGCTCAAAATTACCTGATAAGATATTTAAACTTTTAAGCAATTGGAAAGTTTTTTTTTTAGTTTAAAATTTACAAGCAGTTTTTGTTTAAGATTTTATTTATTTAGTTGACAGAGAGAGCACAAGCAGGGGGAGCAGCAGGCAGAGGGGGAGGATGAAGCAGGCTCCCCACTGAGCAGGGAGTCCGATGGATGTGGGGCTTGATCCCAAGGCTCTGGGATCATGACCTGAGCCAAAGGCAGACACTTAACCGACTGAGCCACCCAGGTGCTGCACCAAGCAGTTTTATATTGTTGGCTTCTCTGGTGTGTTAGAACCTGCTAAGAGGGATCTTTAAATTCTAAGAATTAAAAATACTCTAACTTTGCAAAGAAAGGCAGAACCTAGAGGCTTCTCGGTGAAATGGCTGATTTCAAGAGTAGGTTAGGGCCAGTGCTCAAAAAAATTGATGATATCATGTAACAAGAACCCAAGAATCTGATTGAATGGGTTCACACTGGCAACCAGGAACCAACTGAGCACCAAAATAATTAAGTATGGTAATAAATTATAAATTATTGAAACACTAGTAATCGATGAGTCCGTAAGTAGTAAGGAAAGAGGCTCTTGCTTATAGTAGAAAGCTAAGGGCTGATTGGTAAATATAGGGGAGATCTACAGATGGAAAATGATCTTGAATATTAAATCAGGCAAAGATCATGTGTTGATACTAAATCTAGGAGGAAATTTTGATGAGAAGGATATTTGATTGACTTCAAGTGTTAGGCTACTTACTTATCAAGTGTAAGAGAGGAAAAAATCCCAGTAGTTATACAGTGGAGAAATCAGGTAACAGCTTGACTAGGTAATAAAAGTTTTACAGAATGAAAGTCGAGATAGATCTAATATGTCTCCAGATGTGATATTCTGGTCAAGAATACCTGACTTCATCCTAACCACATCAGATAAGTGCAAAATGAGGAATGTTTTAATTAAGAGAAAGGAGGGAGGACTGTGTCCTTTAAAAATGTCAATGTCATAAAAGATGAAGAAAGGCTGTGGAAATATTCACTTTAAAAAATACTGAACACGCATGACAACTAAGTATACCTGACCCTAGACTCTTTCCTGTACTAGAGGAGAAAAATATATATCCTGTAAAGGACATTATTAGTTCACTTGACAAAATTAGAATATGGAGAGAGTAGATTAGATAAAAATATTATATCCATCTAAATTTATGCAGTTGATACTCTCTGTGGCTATGCAAGAGAATATCCGTGAGTGGATTTCTTAGGAACTACACACTGAAATTTTATGGTAAAGGACCATGATGTATGTAACAGTGTCAAATGATTCAGGGGGAAAAAAAAAAAAACAAACAAAAAACCCTGTGTAGAGAGCACAGGTGTAAATAATAAAGGAAATAGGGTAAAATGTTAACAGTAGGTGAATTTAGGTAGAAAGTTTAAAAGAGTTCTTTGTTGTGCTATTTTTGTATTTTTAACTTTGTGTAAGTTTGAAAATTTCAAATAAGAATCTTTATTTAAAGGGTACTGAAGACACCTTTAATTCTAACTCCTGATGTTAGAATTTTTATAAATAGGAAAACCAAAACTTCCCAAGACATAATTTCAGTATTTAATGAACTAGTAGGAGATTAACTACTTTGAAAAACTTGTAATTGAGTCCATAAAGTAGTTGATGAGTCCTTATAAAGACATGAAGGAGATTATTTGATGAAGGCATCAAGGTGAACAACATGATGTAATTATCTCTCACGTCTATGATTCTTTTTCTTTGTTATTTTGGTAACTAGTATAACCACAGCTATGAGGAGAAGTTGTTGTAGTAAAGACAGAGCAAAAGTAGCACTCTTATTGATAATGTCCTAACTCATTGTTTCAGGTGCCTAAATAAAAAGGACCCCAACTATTATCCTTAGTTTCAGGGTATTTAGAATTAGAGAAGAAACAGCATATGCTATTTCAATGACTTGTGTGATTATGAATTTTTACTGTTACCCATGAAAACAGTTGCCTGACCTCTGGTAGTACATTAGCCATTCCATTCCTTTGTTTATGTCTTGCTTTGAAAGTTCCCTTTGCTTCTGTCCTGGAGCTCTGTAATTAGATTCATTAATCCTCTAAATCTACCCCAGTTTTCACTAGCGTATTGAAGTCTCTGGCGGCCTACTCTATCAATGCCTTCCTTATTTATTTTCTCCTCTTGTCTTTGACCCAGTGATAGCTCCTCTTATGAACTACTTAATCAGGAGGAATCTTGACCAATTCAAACAGTTTAAAAATGTTTGACTATGGGAGTAAAAGGCACAGCATAGGAAATATAGTCTATGATATTGTAATAGCGTTTTATGGTGACAGATGGTAGCTACGCTTGTGGTAAGCATAACATAACATGTATAGATGGTGAATCACTATGTTGTATACCTGAAACTAATGTAACATTGTGTGTCACCTATTCTTAAATTTTAAAATTCTGAAAAAAATAAGAATTATGAAAACAGAAAAAATAAATAAATACAAATAAAAATGCTTGACCAAGCAAGTCACAACACCATGTGTTCTCTCTCCCTGGAGTAGACCTTCTCTATGATGAAACCTGTCATCTTTCTGTGGTTTTGTTTATATTAGTATGCTTGTATCAAATTCTTTATGGAAAGAGACAGGTTCTATAACCATTTACTTATGTAAATGAATAAAACTATTTTCAGTGACTTCCTACTTCTACTTTCAGAATTATTTGAGAGGGCTAGAATTCCCATGTAATCTGTTAGGCCCTGATTACTTCTGCTTCTAAGAAACTTTAGGATTGCAAGCCTTGAGACTTCTCTTGAACACCTTAAATCTTATTTCTTCACTCCCAGAGGAATCTATTTCTAGTGATAACATTCCGAAAATGACCATTAAAGGTGACTCTTTTATCACTCAAAAGACACCACAGAAGTGATTGCCAAATATGCCAGTCTATGCCATTGATTAACTTCTGCTGTATAAAGCATGAAAACTGAAATCAATCATTCCCATCAGACCGCCCCTTCCTCACTCTCAAACTATTACTATGAACTGAAAAAAACAAACAAACCTAGACAAATGCCAGATACCTATGTAATAATAAATGTGTACAGGGAAAGTGATAGGTACTAAATTTTACTAAAAGATTTCTTAGGCTAAACCCTGTGTATACACTCTCTCAGTTTCAAAAAGAGAAATGTGCAGACTCCTTTTAAAGAAAAAAATATTAGGGGCACCTGGGTGGCTCAGTTGGTTAAGCGTCTGTCTTCGGCTCAGGTCATGATCTGAGGATCCTGGGATCAAGCCCCGTGTGGGGCTCCCTGCTCAGTGGGGGAAGTCTGCTTCTCCCTCTTCTTCAGCCCCCCTCCTCCCTGTCAGCTCATGCTCTCTCTCTCAAATAAATAAAATCTTTAAAAAAATATTGTCTCAGACCCCCCAATTTTAAATTATTTTTGTCATTGTTATTTCAATATGTACAAATATCAAAGTATAAGTTCCTTATGCTTATAGACCCAGTGGAGTCATAAAGCCAAAATAAATTATAAATTTAATAACAAGAAAAGTACAACCCAATGAAAGTTACATCATCATTACTATGAAGGCAAAAACCATTGTTGAAACTAAAGTGCTTTTTCAAAGTGGATATAACACAGGTTTCTCTCTGAGTTCAGCATGTCTGTACTACTCTGTGCTGACTTCTATCATTTTTCTCTATTCAAACTGCTAGGAACCTTTATTTGTACAGCTTTATGATCTCATTTGGCCTTGACTTGGCGCAAAAACATATTTTACATAAGTATTCCTCTGTTGGTTTCTCATTAGGCTTTGAGTACCACAATTAAAGTGGTGCTATTCGGGGACAATATAGACAATTCCAGAACATGTATGCCAAAGTAGGCACTGACACTGTCCAGCACTAGTTTGTTTTAAGATGTTTATTCACTTTATGTGTTTATTTATTTATTTTACCATACTTATGTTCCTCATTTTAAAAAAAAGATTGTCATCAAAGTGACAATCTGAAACTAAAAAAAGTTATCAGTAAACCCTTGACCAGGAGGGAGTTATGGACTCCTAAGACGAGATACATTTCGTTATCAGATTTAATCCTTGTAACAACCTTAGTGGACTGATATTATTTTTACCATCCTACAGATAAGAAGGTTGAGGTTTAGAGAAATTAGATAAATCGCCACAAATCGCACAGTAAGAAAGTGGATTGAGGTGTTCTTTCAGTTGCAGCATGTTACAGATGGGTTCCTGTCAGAGAAATGATAAGGATTGTGTTTCATGTTATATTTAGTGTTGTAAAAATTCTGTCATTTTTTTCTTTGTTCTCATACCTTAGATGAGGCAGGAGAATGCTATGTTATTTAAGTTCGCTGTTGTTCCAATTCACTGAATAGTCTTCTGTAGATGGTATCATATGGTAATCTACACTTGTTTTTTGTTTGTTGTTGTTGTTTTTTTGTTTGGTTGGTTTTTGGGTAGAAGACTAACAAACCTCGCTGTGGAAGCTTCCAGGTTAGTCCATGAGTATAATCTATATGAGGTATGCATCAAATCCAGTTGTTGATGCTCTCCTTCTTCACCACCTTCTGAGACCATAAATGTTACCACTATAAAACTGCTGATGATTATCTGCTTGGAGAGTAGGAAACTTATTCATGCCGTCCAGTGCTCTGTTCCATCATCCCAACATCAGGTTGGCTTGACCTAACCATAAATCTGAAGTTTGCAGTGATCATACTGTTAACCTGTCAGACGTTTTAAACCCTTGATTCAAAATTTTCAAATACATACAAAAATAGAGTAGATGTACTCATTACCAAATTTAGCAAGAAGCCTTTTGAAAAAGAAAAAAAAACTAGGATATTTTCAATGTCAGGCACGATGTAATAATATATGCGTTGAAATTCAATCAGAAGAAAAACGTCTTAGAATGTAGCTGAGAAACCATTGGTATAATTCTTTTCAGAGCTCTCATGACACTGGTCGAATTATAGCTTAATTAGTAAATTACAGGGCTTATATCTTTAAAATGTCCAAATATTAGGCTGGAGAAGTTCTGATAAACTGAACTAAAATCTGGTTGCCATAAACAGCTTCTATTTCCTCTGGCCGTAGAGTTCATCACTGCCCTATAATTCTTTGTCTTTCCTCCATGTTCAGCCCAAATTGTAATGACCATATTGAACCTTACATTTGAGCAGCTTGTATGCTGAGACATTTCACATACTACAATATTCCTTTTGGTAATTTTAAAGTTTCTACAACCTCTTCTTCTCAGGTGTTAAGAAATTGGCTGTATTTGCCCCATCCATTGTAAAACACTCAGTAATCTGATATAATATCATGATGTAGCAAATAGCAAGAACAAGCATCCTTGTGTCCTGGTGCTTTTAAAATTTATTAAGAATCAGAATTAGTTTTGAGAAACTTTCGATATTCATAAAGAAAGGATGACTCTTAAAGTATAAATAATAATATAAGATAGTAAAAATGTAAATAACAATAAATGTAATAATTAAATGATAATAATAGTTAATTTTTGACTTAATAATACTATAAATGAGTTCTCTGCTACGAACTTTATACATACTGACTCATTTAAACTTAGCGGCGTTTTTGTAGTATACAGTAGTATACTGTTTTTATCCTCACTGTTGAGAAAACTGAGGCATGGGGAGGCTTACCCAAAGTTATACAGGCAGAAGATGGCAGAGCTGAGATTCAAGCTTAGGTCTGTCTGACTTCAGCCTGAAGTAGGCACTGGGTCTGCATTCATAAATAATACGTCCATGCAATCTTTACTCCTCGAGCTTGAATTCTAAGAAGGAAAGAAAAGACAGGCAATGAACAAGTAAACAAATATAAATTAACTATCATGCGTTCTGTACAGGAAAGAACAAGATACAATGAAAGAGAACAGTGGGGGACATACTTAGATAGGTGGTAGAGAGTCTAAGGAATGACATTGACGCAGACACCTGAAGGATGAGACATCACTTGTGAAGGGCAAAGGGGAAGAATTATTCAGATCTAGCAATAGCCATCCCCTGAGGCAGGAGGGACACTGGTAGATCTGAAGTGAGATGACACCAGTGTGGGGAAGAATTATAAAGGTATGAAATGAGGTTAGAGATGAATCAAGGATTAAGACCCTTCTCTTAGAAGGGTGCAGTGTTTGAACAAGGAACTCCGTATTTTCATTTCGTACTGGATCCTGCAAATTGTATAGTGAGTTCTAATTGTGAGTTATAGGAGTGAAACTTGGTGCTATTGTAAGTATAATGGGATATCTTCAAAGTGTTTTATGCAAGGATGCAACCTGATGGCTCAAATCAATACACAGAAATTAAAATTCAATGTGATAGTCATGACCCGAAATATAAATGTCCAGTTTCAAATGAGTAGAGTCAGAGTTCAACTTTTTTGAGAGAGTATGTGGCTCAAATCAGATATCCCATAGGAACAATATTAAGACTTTTTTACATATCCAAGGGAGGTGACAACTAACACTTTCCATAAGTGTTTTTAATCAGTGGAGCCAAAGCTGCTTCTTGAGAACAATCTTAACTCTGCTCGCAGAACTCCTGGCTTACAATCTAGGTGAAAGTATTGTCATGGCTCTATATAGTATTAGAAAGTCCAAGAGTATGGATTTTTCCTCCAGTTAAAAACGTGGAGTATCTGTGCTCCTGGATCTTTCCAAAGACTTCAACCTTAAATTGTCCATGTACCAAAAGATAGAAAGTCTTAGCTGACATAAATGATTTGTAAGGGATAAAGTCTAAGGGAGCTGCTAGTTATCTACTCTTCTTGGTATATGAAAGTGTGCTTAGAAGCGTGATATATTACCATATCTGAATCATGTTAGTCTGATTCATTGTAGACATTCATTAAATGTCAGTTGATTTGAAAATAACCTTAGCTCCTCCCAGAACAGCCTTCATTTAGTGAGCCTTTATCTGCATCTGTAAAATTATTATCAAAGGTATCATCTGTTACCTGAATGAAGTTTCCTATAATAATTTTTTAAAGGATTTTATTTATTTATTTGACAGAGACAGCGAGAGAGGGAACACAAGCAAGGGGAGTGTGAGAGGGAGAAGCAGGCTTCCCGCTAGCAGGGAGCCTGATGCAGCTCGATCTCAGGACCCTGGGATCATGACCTGAGCCGAAGGCAGACGCTTAATGGCTGAGCCACCCAGGGTCCCTCCCATAATAATTTTTTGAAAAAACTTTTCATGATGAGGAATTTCTGTTAGAAAGATAAAAAAAAAAATTTTATCTTTCAAAGGATTCATATAATTTCTTTTATCAGCAACAAAAATGATAGAATCCTTCATAACCATTTTGCTTTGACTACTTGGAATCTTACAAATTTAGTCTTTAATAAAATAATATTTGCCTTTCTGAACCACCTAATAGGGCTAGCTTATCTGCTTCTTTTTTTAATTTGACCATTTAAAAATTTATGAAAAATGTTATATCTTACTAAAGGGAATGCAAAAATAAATCAAAAAAATTTTTGCCAATCAAATTAACAAAATTTCAGAAGTATTGAGTTGTACTTCCAATACATATTAAATGGTAACATAAAGTGATCATTATTAGATCTATATATGCTGATATGGAATAATTGGCAGGATATATAGCTAAAAAACAAAACACCAAGGTGTAGGACCTGTGTAGTGTGGTCAGTTGTGTACCGCTGAAACAACTCTGCAGGAAAAAAAAGCTCTGATTCATAGCATTTTTAGATTTCCATGGTGTAAATACTCCTGCAAAGGCTTATTTCAAGCTACCAACACGAAGTCACTGAACGTGGAATTGGGAAGAGATGTATATTATTGGAAAGAGATGTATATTATTGGTTCTCATGAACCACTAAGAACTGACTCCAGCACACGGCTGAATAGCATAGTACATGTATTAGGAACTCAAAAAAGTAAATGTAAAAAATCCTCATGATCTTAAGTGAAAAGACAAGTGTTGTATGTATTATATATTTATTGCACATATGTAATAATTATATATAATTATGTATACAAGCAGACTTATGGATAAACATGTGTGATCCCATTTTTATTTTAAAGATACATACATGTAATTGTATGTGTATGGGGAGTAGTTGGAGGGAGAGAGAAGGGGGGAGGGAGAGGGCACTATTATTCATCAGGTGTTTGGGAAATGAAAGTTTTATTCCACAAGAATTTAGAGAAGAAATAAAACTGGTTTGTTATTAGGTAGGCATAGTAAACTACATGCATATAGCTAACCTGCTAAAGACTACATAGTTAGGACAAAATTTCACACAATTTAGATAACAAAGAGGAGGAAAGAACAGTAATTTCTCTAATCACCTAGAGATGGTCTCTCTACATCTCATGAGAGCCCTGAGCTGATTTTCATAGTACATGTTTACATATCTAGAGGTTATTTGGCCTGCAACCATGCATATATTTCACTGTTGTAAAGATGGCGGTAAAGACAGGGTGCAATCCCTAGAGAGATTTATCTGTATCCCAAAGGTTAGACTAAGGATTTAGATTCACTATGTTTTCAAGGAAATACTCTACCGAATGGGGAGGAGACTATAGTCACTTTGCCCCTTATAAGTGGAGAAAATAATTTTTATTTACCCTTATACAAGTTGAAATGAGGACTAAAAGGGATATCTATAGTGATTATTTGGTGAATTGGTTTTATTTTTTAATTGTTGCCTGCATTTTCTAAATATTCCTAATGAACATGTATATCTTATAATCAGGGGAAAACGTTATTAAAAAACAGATATTGGGGACATGATTTTACAGTAAGATCATGTTACTATATTATATTCTTTTGATTTTTTTTAGTTTCATTTTTTTAATTTAAATTCCAGTTAGTTAACATGCAGTGTAATATTAGTTTCAGGTGTAGAATTTAATGATTCATCACTTACATACAACACCCAGTGCTCATCACAAGTGCCCTCCTTAATACCCATCACCCATTTAACTCATCCTCCAACCTACCTCTGTAGTTAAGAGTCTGTTTTATCTTTTGCCTCTCCCTTCTCCCCACCATGTTCATTTGTTTGTTTCTTAAATTCCACATATGAGTGAAATCATATGGTATTTGTCTTTCTCTGACTGAGTTATTTCACTTAGCATAATACCCTCTAGCTCCATGCATGTTATTGCAAATGGCAAGATTCCATTCTTTTTCATGGGTGAGTAATATATTCCATTGTGTGTGTGTGTGTGTGTGTGTGTGTGTGTGTGTGTACCACATCTTCTTTATCCATTCATCCAGTCAATAGACATTTGGGCTCTTTCCATAATTTAGTGGTTGTTGATAATGCTGCTGTCAACATTGGGGTGCATATGTCCCTTTGAATCAGTATTTTTGTATCCTTTGGGTAAATAACTACTAGTGCAATTGCTGGTTCATAGGGTAGTTCTATTTTTAACTTTTTGAGGAAACTCCATACTGTTTTCCAGAGTGGCTGCACTAGTTTGCATTCCCCCCAACAGTGTAAGAGGGTTCCCCTTTCTCTGCATCCTTGCAAACATATGTTGTTTCTTGTTCTGTTCATTTTAGCCATTTTGACAGGTGTGAGGTGATATCTCATTGTACTTTTGATTTATATTTCCCTGATGATGAGTGATGTTGAGCATCTTTTCATGTGTCTGTTACCCATCTGGATGTCTTCTTTGGAAAAGTGTCTATTCATGTCTTCTGCCCATTTCTTAACTGGATTATTTGTTTTTTGGGTGTCGAGTTTGATAAGTTCTTTATAGATTTTGGATACTAACCCTTTATCAGATATGTCATTTGAAAATATCTTCTCCCATTCTGAATATTGCCTTTTAGTTTCCTTCACTGTGCAGAAGCCTATTATTTTATTCTTTTGAGATCCCTTTTTAAAATCGCCTGTTATTCTACTGTTAATCATTATATGCACAAGTTCATCACTATGGACTTCTTTCCTGTTCTGGAGGGTAAATAAAGCAGGAAGATAGCCTTGTTTTCAAAGAGCTTATGATATATTTAGAGAGAAAAGCTTAACTTATATGGAATAGCAGTGAATGAGAAGCAAATGGTATATAACCAAGGACTACAGTGTATAGTATGGAGCTGTGATAGTTAAGAGGAAATCAGAGTATTCTTAATTTTAAGAAAGGTTATTTGGAAGAGGTAGTTTGGGATTTGCTTTGAAGTTTGCTTTTTAAGTAAGTGAAAATCCCTTCAGATGAGTGTAACATCATAAGCCTGGGTGAAAGCTGAGAATGAACCTGAGGTTTTTTTAAGGGGATTCACATACTGGGGAGAAGGGAAGAAAACTGTGAATATAGAATGGCCTGCTTAAATGGGGAGAACTTGGAAGTAGGGGGGGCCAGTTCAGAAACAGTTGGAACAAATCAGACTCAAGGGACTAAATTGAATTAGTGCCATCCTGAAAGAAACATGATGATGATTCTGAATATAAGGAAAAGGTAGAGAAGAATGAGTTAAAGATTGTCCTAGAGGTCTGGGAGTATAATGATATCACAGAAAAATTTGTAGGAGAAATTAATGCATTTTATATTTGATACGATTGTTCTACGTCTAATTTGAAACGTTTGTTTGTCAGATGCTGTATGGGTTAGATTGAATCCCCCAAAGAAGTCCTAATCCCCAGCACCTCAGAGTGTGACCATATTTGGAAATGGTGGCATTGCAAATGTAGTTAAGATGAGATCATACTGGAGTAGCGTAGCCCCTTAATCCAATATGACTGGTGTCGTTATAAGAAGAGAAGACACTGAGACAGGGACATACAGAGAGAAGGTGTCCATGTGATGATGGAGTCTGATATTGGAGTGATGCATGTACAAGCCAAGGACCCCCAAGGATTGCTAGCAAATAACAGAGGCCAGAAAAGGCAGGGAAGGATTCTCCTCTACAGGTTTCATAGGAAACATGGACCTACGAACACCTTAATTTCAAAGTTCTACCCTCCAGAAATGGGAGGCAATAAATTTCTGTTGTGTTAAGCCACCAAGTTTGTGGTACTTTGTTATGGCAGCCACAGGAAGCTAATACAGATGCTGATACCGTTGTTTGATTTTTTAAAAAAGATTTTATTAATTTATTTTTGAGAGAGAGAATGAGTGGGGAAGAGGGGCAAAGGGAGAGAGAGAAGCAGACTCCCTGCTGAGCAGGGAGCCCAATGCAAGACTCAGTCCCAGGACCCTGGGATCACCTGAGCTGAAGGCAGACACTTAACCGACTGAGCCACCAGGTGCGCTGATTTTTCTTTTCAACCATCCCCTTCCCTCAACTTTCTTCTTTGGAAAAATTTACAAATATGAAATGAAATTGGTATATGCAGTCAAAAGTGGAAAGAGTAGTTTGTTAAATTTTTTCATATCTGTGTATTTATTAGTGTTTTTTATTCTCTATCATCATTCCAAAATGGTATTTTCATACAGGCCAAATAATATCATTAGATGTGCAGTGTTAGCTCATTAGAGTGTGTGCTCTGCATACACTTTTGGGAATAAAGATAGTAATACATCTTTTCAGCTTATCTGGCTATCTAAAATTCCATTGCCTACCTTTTCAAGAATATCAGATGTCAGAATGAAGTGGCAACTCAGCCATGTGGATTAGGAAGAATACTGGGATCACAAAGTAAGCAAAGCAAGCATGGGTCACAGAGCATATGCTCAAATTCCTTGAGGACCTGCAATAATAAAAGGAAATTAAAAAGGGGGGGTAGTAAATGTTTGTTCCTGTCACTTTCTCCATAGAGGTCCTGTATAAGAACTTGTATTAATGCTTTTGTTTCCAATGACAAATTCAGTATTTTAATTATTGAAATGACATAAAGGTCGTATATAATTTTAGACGCTGTTCCCTTTCTCCTTAATCTGCTTTTCCGGCTTGGTTTCTGTTATATATGTACGTTTTTCGTGGGGAAATACCTCCTCTTTTTTTAATTTTTTATTTTATTAATTTTTTGCCTTAAAAAGTTTGGGGATCAATTAGCCTACCAAATATTTGACATAATTTGGAAAATAAAACTGTCCTAAGTGCATGTGAACATATGATTTTTGGCACTCGTACTCCCCAAGCCACAACTTTTTATTCTTTTTAAGTGAAATATAGACTTTGAGACTCACTGACCTTTGAATACAAGTTCCTTTTCCCAGAAGAGTATACACTGTCCATTTGGTTCCCATGAAAAACTCCCTTGAACATATTGGTAAAGAGCTGTCCTCATTTCCCTAAGAAGTTAGTTCTTTTATCAACTGTGAAATCTGAGTGACTCTACACTTTTGGTGGTTCAGATGATTTCTAGAATTGCTATCTTGTGGCAGAATTAATCACAGCAAAAGAAAATGTGCCATTGTGGACAATTTTAGGCCGAAAAGGAGCCAGAGAGCTCAAACTTGTGTAGCTTGTTAATAGTATACCTAATTTATAGTACTTAATATCCTTATTCAGTTACTAATTTGACTAAAATGCCCAAAGATTTTAATATTCACTTTTAATAAGATGTCATAAAGCTATTTAAGTGGATGCTTTAAATTTCTTGATGTATTAGTTGTTTTCTATAAAATCTCAGTTGGCTATAATCCTAGTTCACATTTGCCTTATTCAGATTCTAGTGTTTATTTTTATAAAAATGAAGCAAAAGAGTGATTAATGGCTTATCTGGTTAAGAACATAAGGAAGATTTTGCTTAGAAAAAAAGTTTTTCTTTCTGATTTTCTGTACTTTATAGATTGAACCATATGAAATTATCATTTGTGTGGGTTAAGGAGACAGTTTCCTTTGGTTCAACTTATTACTTTTAGTTTAGAATAATAGAGTTCTTTATGTAAGACTATAACATATGGGCTATAAAATAATAGTTTATCCCATTCATATATCTTTTGGCATAATTAGAATGGATTTTCAGATTTGAAAGGTAACTTTTTTTTTTCTCAAAGATTTTATTTTTAAGTAATCTCTACACCCACGTGGGGCTGGAACTCAGAAACCCTAGATCAAGAGTCACATGTTCTACCAACTGAGCCAACCAAGTACCCTGAAAGGTAGCATATTTTTTTAAAAATTCTTTAGTTAATTAATTAATTTCTTAATTTAAATTTTTTAAAAGATTTTACTTATTTATTTGAGAGAGTGAGAAAGCGAGCAGAACAGGGGGAGGGGCAGAGGGAGAGGGAGAAGCAGACTCCCGCCAAGCAGGGAGCCCAATGACAAGGGGCTTCATTCCAGGACCCCAGGATCATGACCTGAGCAGAAGGCAGATGCTTAACTGACTGAGCCAACCAGGTGCCCCTAATTTTTTTTTTTTTTAATTTTACCTAGGCTCGGCATTGAGCCCAACATGGGGCTCAGTCCCATGACCATGAGATCATGACCTGAGCTGAAACCAAAAGTGGGATGCTTAACTGACTGCTCACCCAGGTGTCCCAAGGTAGCTTATTTTTAAATCCAGTGCTTTAATTATATTATAGTTTAAGGTCAATTCAGATTATGAAATGACTGTACCATAGCTGATGACAGTAGTATTCTGTATGTATAAAAGTCATCTGGGGATGCCTGGCTAGCTCAGTCTGAGGAAAATGCAACTGTTGATCTCAGGGTCACGAGATCAAGCCCTACATTGGGTGTAGATATTACGTAAATAAATAAACTTAAACAAACAAACAAACAAAAGTCACCTCTTACTCCTTAAGCAGATATTTGTTTAGGTATGAGAACCAAAACAAAGATAGAAAATTGAAATGTTATTAATCTCATTATGAAATTAGATGATTAAATGAACATTCTGGATTTATGGTATTACATTAAATTAACTTTATTTGAACAGATACAAAACTGCTTTTTAAGGGGGAGCTCTGGCTTTTCCTATAAGAACTTATGCAGTTTGGGGCGCTTGGGTGACTCAGTCGGTTAAATGTCTGCCTTTGGCTCAGGTCATGATCCAGGGGTCCTGGGATTGGGCTTCTCTCTCTCACTCTGCCTCTCCCCCTGCCTGTGCTCTCTTTCAAGTGTGCGCACTCTCTCTCTCTCTCAGGTAAATAAATAAAATAAAAAATTACACAACCCTGCTAACCTGTTATTTAAAAAAAAAGAACTGCAGTTTATCACTGCATAAGTGGGTGGTTTTTCAACTAGATAAGACTACATCAGACTTGAATTTTTCATATCAAAACATCGACTTTTCCTAGTATTTATAACATAGATTTTTGTTTTGTCTGTAACACAGAACACCTGCACAAATGACATTTCTTAACAGTGCCTCTCTTGGAGTTTTAGAAAGGGTTATCTGAAAGGATATGTTAACCATTCATCCTTCTAGGATAGCCTTTAACTTATATCTAATTAGATTAGGGTCCCTGGAGACCAGGTGAACCGGCTCTACCAGCTTCACTGCAGTGTGGGGAATTTGGCGCATGGGAGAAAAAAGGGGGCACCTAGCTCCCTCCCCTTGAGGCACAGGGTGGCTGAGGGGGTGGTGGAGGCATGGCAAATGGCTTTCTTGCTGGCCACGTGCAGAGTGAGTAGACCCCAAGGGTCTGGAAAAGTGGTAGGCCCCCCTCCTTGTATCCTTGGTGTCCCTGCTGCCTTTCCTGGTCGGGCCGGGGTGTGGGCACGAATGTCACTCTCCCTGTGTCCTTTCCGCTGCCCTCTGGGGATTTGTATTCAGGATTTGTTCCTAGTGTCCAAGACTTTACTAAGAAACTTATAGGGGCTGATGCTTATCTACAAATCTTGATAGAACATTTAAAGCTTTTTGATGACAAACTTCAAAACTGCAAAGATAAACAGAAAATTGAAACTCTCAAAGAAACAAATAACATGGTAAAATCAATTAAACACTGCATTGTGTTGCTGCAGATTGCTAAAAGTACTATTAATTTTGTAGAGGCAATTATCAATCTAGTCCCTTGCAACCTGTGATCAGCACAATGCCTACACAGAACCTGCTCAGTTATGTAAGTCAGAACCACGCCCGTCTTCCCTACCAGTCAGACCTGTATTAGCTACCTTGGGACATCATCAGACTGCAACACCAAATAGTATAGGCAGTGGGCTCTTACCACTTAGTAGCAGTTTGACTTATCAAAGCCATGTCAACTTGTCTCCAAAGTAATACAGCTTTCAAAGACCAGTTTATAGCCGTGTGTTTCCTTTCATTTTATTCCTAGCTCAATTTCCTTTCCTCCCTCCAACCCTTTCTTCCCTCCTTTCATATATTATTATAGTAGGAGTTGGTGAAATGATTCATCCCTGACCTCTCTTAACGCAGTCTAATACAGGGAGACATGCAAAGAAAACATTATTCCGAGTCCCTATGTAAAAACTTGATGATAAATTCTGTACATAATTTAACGTTAGAAGAAGTTTGTTTCTCTTAGCACACAGACATGCTTACTGCTACTAAATAATAAGTATAATGGAAAACTAAAAATAAATAACTTCTTTGCTGGGTTAGGTTATTATTTTTCTTATGTACTGAGAAGTTTGGAGGTAGCCCGTCCAAGGGCAGGTGTAGTGGCTTCTGTATTTTCACGTGCTATACTTACCATGATGCTCTCATTCTCTCTCTTGTTAACTTCAGACCCAATAGGGCTGCTACATTTCCAGGCATTACATTTACTTTTTAGGCAGGAAGAAGAATTAAAAAACCTCATTTTTTGGGGCGTCCTCCTGCTCCCTACTAAAAAGGGAAGTTTGCATGAGGGACTTCTTGCTATGTCTCATTGTCTTGAATTGTATTACATGCCTCAGAGTATTTTAGTTTTCTAATCACTATAGTAGAGGAAGGCAAGTGTAAGAGGCATTGAAATGGGTATTGAGTGACACTGAAACAACAAATGATAAATCATTCAAGACTAATAAATTCTAGGCCAATTGTCATGACCTTTGCATTCCAAAACCAGTTATGTTTTGAATAACATTAGGATCCAAAAAGAATCCAGGAGAAGATATTTGCAAATGACATTTCTGATAGAGGGTTAGTATCCAAAATCAACAAAGAACTTATCAAACTCAACACCCAAAAAACAAATAACCCAGTTGAGAAATGGGCAGAAGACATGAATGGACACTTTTCCAAAAAGACATCCAGATGGTAACAGACACATGAAAAGATGCTCAACATCACTCGTTATCAAGGGACTAAAAATCAAAATTACAATGAGATACCATCTCACACCTGTTAAAATGGCTAAAATAACAACACAAGAAGCAGCAGGTGTTGGCGAGGCTACAGAGAAAGGGGAACCCTCTTGCACTGTTGGTGGGAATGCAAATTGGGGCATCCACTCTGTAGAACAGTATGGAGTTTCCTCAGAATAGAACTACCCTGTGATCCAGCAGTTGCTCTGATAGGTATTTACCTGAAGGATAAAAAAATAGATTCGAAGGAATATATGCACCCTGATGTTTATAGCAGCATTATCAACAATAGCCAAATTATGGAGAGAGCCCAAATGTCCATCAACTGATGAATGGATAAAGAAGATGTTGTATGTATACACAATGGAATATTACTTAGCCATCAAAAATGAAATCTTGCCATCTGCAATGACATGGATGGAGCTAGAGTGTATTATGCTAAGTGAAATAAGTCAGTCAGAGAAAGACAAATACCATATGATCTCACTCATAAGTGGAATCTTAGAAAGGTAACAGATGAAATATGGAAAGGGGGGAAAGGAAAAAAAGGAGAGAGGGAAACAAGCCATAGGAGACTCTAAATGATAGAGAACAAACTGAGGGTTGATGAAAAGGGGTGAGTAGGTGATGGGCTAGATGGGTGATGGGTATTAAGGAGGGCGCTTGTGATAAGCGCTAGGTGTTGTATGGAAGTGATGAATCCCTGAATTCTACCCCAGAAACAGCCAATATTGCAGTGTATGTTAACGACCTAAAATTTAAATTAAAAAAAAGAAAAAATGGTTTATGTGAGAAAATAAAAAGCAAATACTGATCAAACAGAAAAACAAAAAGAAATCCAGTTATTGGTGAAATGATATGGTAAATAAGCAAAAGGAGTTTCTCTTTTTAAACATAGAGAGACAAATTGATTTCTGATAACCATATTTTCTATACAAAATGTGAAGTTAGAAGGAGGCAAAAGAGACATACTAGGACCAACTCTAAAAAGTTCATGACTTTAAGTCTTCAATAAATCTTTCCTTTCTGGGCACCTGGGTGGATCAGTTGGTTGAGCATCTGACTCTTGGTTTCCACTGAGGTCATGATCTCAATGTCATGAGATTGAGCCCCACGTCAGTCTCTGAGCTCAGAGAGGAGTCTGCTTGAGAGCCTCTCTCCCTCTCTCTCTGCCCCTCCCACTGATGTGCACACACACTCTCCCTGCTGCTAAGATAAATAAATAAATCTTAAATTTTTTTTTCCTTTCAAAATAGCCCTCTCAACATTCTGAATTTCATGACCTTAATGAAGGTAGGTGTTCATCCTGTGGTTGTTTTTAAAATTTTTTTATTTATTTAAACTTTTAAGATTTATGTATTTATTGAGAGAGAGATTGAAAAAGAGAGAGTGTGTGTGTGCAGGCTGGGGGACCAGCAGAGTGAGAGAAAGAATCTCCAGCAGACTCCGCAAGAAAGAGAATTTTGTGCAGTAGCATATGCTATAGTATGATCTTAAATAGAATTTTATGTGACCGGTTATATATTGAGTCTTGCTTGATTAATTTATGTAATTTTGTCTGATTTATCTACAACAGTTGCAGGTTGGTAGGTTGGTGCCCCAGGAAGCAGGATTAATAGGAGGGATGTTTGCTAGTGAGAACTTGTGGAATTTATACCTATGGTGGGCGGGAACGAATCAGGATTGGGCCAAAGGAGAAATAGGGCTTTGATGCAGTCCGAACAAAGGCCTCAGCCAGTCCCATGGGGAGGCCATTAAAGCTGTTCCCGTTTATGGTAAGGAGGCCAGATCTTTGTACTCCTTCATTTACCAGTCATTTGATGTCAGCTGTCCCCAGGAAGAGGTGTGATCTTGGGCAAATTGATCTGTACAACAGAGTAATTTCCAGAGAGGACTGACAGCAGTTGGGGAATAAAATTTTCAGACCTTCATTTCACTGTTGTGACTGTGAGAAAAATCAGATTTAACTTATAATAATTTTAGTATTACCTTACAGTTTTTAAAAATATTACCTACAATAAGTGCAGTATCTACTGATAAATATTCTCATTTAAGGATCTGGAGTTGGTCTGTTAAAGGTGACTTATTTCAATTCAAGATAAAGTGTTACTATCTGTCACCATACAACATTATTAAAGTGTTATTATTTTTATTCCCTATGCTGTACTTTTCATTCCTGTGATTTATTTATTTTATAACTGGACATTTGCACCTCTTAATTTCCTTCACCTATTTCACCCATACTCCCAATCCTTTCTCCTCTGACAACCACCAGTTTGTTCTATATGTGATGCCATCTCCCTTTACTTTTGTTGTTCATTTGTTTTTTAGATTCCACATATAAGTGAGTCATATGGTATTTATATTTCTGTGTCTAACTTATTTCAGTTAATGTAATACCTGTAGGTTCATCTGTGTTGTTGAAAGTGGCAAGGTGATATTCTTTTTTAGGACTAATAGTCCATTGCATATATATACCATATCTTCTTTATCCATTCATCTATTGATGGCTCCCATATTGTGGCTATTGTAAATAAAGCTGCAAAAAACATAGGGGTGTGTATACCTTTTTGAATTAGTGTTTTACTTTGAGTAAATACCCAGTAGTGGAATTACTGGATCATATGGCATGTCTATTTTTAATTTCTTGAGGAACCTCAATACTGTTTTTCACAATCATTGCACCAATTTACATTTCTACCAGAGGTTCTTGAGGGTTACTTTTTCTCTACATCCTTACCAACACTTATTTGTCTTTTTGATACTAGCCATTCTGGTTGGTGTGAGGTGGTATCTCACCGTGGTTTGGATTTGCATTTCCCTGTGATTAGTGGTGTCAAGCATCTTTTATAGGTCTGTTGGGCATCTGTGTGTACTCTTTGGAAAAAAGTCTATTCAGGTCCTCTGCCCATGTTTAAATCAGATTATTTGTTGTTTGGGTATTGAATTGTATATGTTCTTTATATATTTTGGATATTAGCCTCTTATCAGAAATTTCATTTGCAAATATCTTTTCCCATTCAGTAGGTTGCTTTTTTTTGTTTTGTCAGTGGTTTCCTTGCTGTGCAAAAGCTTTTCAGTTGGATGTAGTCCTTATGGTTTATTTTTGCTTTTGCTTCCCTTGCCTGAGGAGACATATCCATAAATATGTTGCTAAGGATGATGACCAGGAGATTACTGTCTATATTTTCTTCAAGGAGTTTTATGGTCTCAGGTCTCACATTTAATTCTTCAATCTCTTTTGAGTTTATTTTTGTGTTTGGTGTAAGACAGTGGTCCAGTTTCATTCTTTTGCACATAGCTGTCCAGTTTTCCCAACACCATTTATTGAAGAGACCTTTTTCCCATTGCATATTCTTGCCTCCTTTGTCATAGGTTAGTTGACCCTATAAACATGAGTTTATTTCTGGGCACTCTCTCCTGTTTACATTGATCTTTTTGTCTGTTTTGGTGCCAGTTCCGTAAGGTTTTGATTACTATAGCTTTGTTGTATATCTTGAAATCTGGGACTGTGATACCTCTAGCTTTGTTCTTTTACAAGATCAGTTTAGCTATTCAAGATCTTTTGTGGTTCCATATAAACTAGTGTTACTTATTCTGGTTCTGTGAAAAATACTATTCGTGTTTGGTAGGAATTGCATTGAATCTGTAGATGGCTGTGGGCAGTATGGACATTTTAACAATATTAATTATTTCGATCTGTGAGCATGATGTATCTTTCCATTTGTTTCTGTTTCTGTAGTTTCTTTCATCGTCTTATAGTTTTCAGAGTATAGGTCTTTCACCTCCTTGGTTAAATTTATTCCTAGGTGTTTGTTTTGTATCGTTTTGTTTTTGTGCAGTTGTAAATGGGATTATTTTCTTAATTTCTCTTTCTGCCACTTCATTATTACTATGTAGATAAACACCCAATTTCTGTGTATTTTTTATCCTTTAGCTTTACTGAATTCATTCATTAAACTAATGTCTCACTTCCATGATTATCTTTGTAATATTTTGAAAGACTCTGGTGTCACATATCACTCTCCATTCCCTTGTCCTGGCTCATATATTAATTAGCTTCTATTTAATTAATTAATTAATTAAAGTAATCTCTACACCCAACATGGGGCTTGAACTCACGACCCCAAGATCAAGAACTATGTTCCTCTGACTGAGCCAGTCAGGTGGCCTGTTAATTGGCTTATATTAAAAGAGTCTCCCCTCACCTCCACTCTTTTTCTTGGAATGGAAGCTTAGAAAGAAGAGAATCTGTCTTGGTTGTTTTCCATGCCTTTGGATAGACTTCTATAATTTAGTTTCTTTCATTTTTTTCCCCCTCAAAGTTATCAGAAACAATAGTATTTATAGAATAGAGCAGCTCTACTACTGGACATGATAGGGGGTAGGGGTGGGAGGTATTCTCTGGAACTTGTATTGACTGCAAGAACAGCAGTCAGATGTATTGAATTTAGACTTTACTGATTTAACGCTTAGAATAATCTGCATTTTAAATCTATGACCAATTTGTGAGAATATGGGATCATTAAGATGATAGGGTTAGGAAAATGGATTTTGATGAAAGTAGACTATAATTGACATACTGGTTATATAAGAATCTCACACATCCTATATAGCAGAGAGTCTCACACATCTTATGTAGCAGAGTTATAGTTTTTGGAGTGTAAATCTACAAGACCAAAAAAGTCAGTAGTCGAAGTTTACTCAACTAACTGAGGTGTTGTGACTAACTTCTTGGTTCATATACTCTTGGTCCAGATCATTGGTAGATTTGGTAGAATTTTTATATTAAGTATTTTCTTCTTCTCTCTTTCACTTTTTCTCCTTCCTTTTTAGCTATGTTAAGACATAATCAAAGTGAAAGAGTGAAGATGGTAATTATATAAGGCCTGCCAAACTTTTTACCATTACCATTAGTAAGCTAGTTGATGTAGGTTCTTAGAATAATAATTCTCAATTCTAACTTTATGCAACACTAAATATTTTGCATCCATTTGTCTCTCAGGAGATTGCATTTACCAGGTTAGCCGTGTTTTTTCAGGTTAGTTTTAGAAGCAGGTTTATTTGAGCTCTGATAAAATGATTGGGTTTAAACCTGGAACGAATGGATTTTTGTTTTTTAAGTTTAGTTGATCACTTTGTGCCTGTGGCACCAAAAGTAATGTTTTGGGTTTTCTTTGATGATTATAAAATTCAAAAACAGAACCAGAAATGTATCTGCTAGCAATGGATTATATAGGAATCATTCCTTGAAATTATAAGGGTATTTTATGAAATCTTTAAACTGCTAAAAAGTCTGTAGCTAAGTGAAACAATTAGCAGGCAAAGACACTGTTGTGTATTATAATCTAATAACCTTTATTTTACGTTATAGAAAGAAATTACATCACATGCTTCTGTAATTCATATCTGAGCTAATTTTTAAAAAGATTTTATTTATTTATTTGAGAGAGAGAGTGAGAGAGAGAGCGAACACAACTGGGGGGGCAGTGGGAGAAGGAGAAGCAGGGAGCTTGATATGGGGCTCCATCTCAGGACCCCAGGATCATGACCTGAGCTGAAGCCAGACACTTAACCAACTGAGTTGACTGAGCCACCTAGGCCCCCCTGAGTTAATTTTATATTAAAATAACCCTGAAATCTGAAAAAAGGCACCCTAAAATTTGTCCTTTAAACAAATGAGCCCTTAGAAATTCTGTTCCAAATAATTTACTTAACATTGCTGTGTTCAGTTAATATTGAGAAGACTTTCCCATTAAAAATTTACCTATTTGCAAAATAATGTTTACATACTGGGTTTCAGCTTATAGAGCACTTTGGCATATTTTCTGGTAATTGTCATAATAATTCTATGAAATGGTTAAGACAGTTATATTATTGTGCCTAACCTACAGAGGAGTGATCTGAGGCATATAAGTAACAAATGGTAGATCTCTTCACTCCTGTGCGTGGTCTTTGTACTACATTATAGTATTTATCATGGATGCTCAGTTTTTTGATTTCCATAGAAGTTAAGCAGAATTTTTCTCTTTCTCTGCCTTGAGCAAGCAAAATCTCTTTTTGAAAGGCAGGAATAGGTGTTGTAGGTTAGATATAAGAGTGCAGATCTTTGTCAGGCTGGCAAGAACTATAAATTGGTAAGGTGATCTGATCTGGGCAGCATATCTATAATAAGTAGACTATATCATTAAATAACTCCAGGTTTCATAAGCAGGGATTTAACAAGGAAGCAAGAAAGCTTTACTGATGATGGCAATACCAGGGCTAAATTTCAAAACTCCAGGGAGCATACCCTCATTGTATTCTCTATGAATGTTATGCTCTGGAGTTGTGCAATATGGCAGTACTTTATGATATATTAGGAATACTAAAAGAGAGCAGTTATTCAGTGAAGAATCTCTGAAGACTGAGGCCTTTTATTCTGGCTGACTGTGATAATCAGTAAGTCATTTTCCCAGACAGAATCTTTTGGTCTTAAAAGGCTGAGGTCAACTCTCACAGCTGCAGTTTCTCCAGGGAAAAATTGTCCTTATACTTAGCCAAAAGCCTTTCACATCAATATTTGAAGAGAGAGAACCATATCCAGCAGTCAAATGGAGAATATCTGTGCCCCTTAACAAACACAGAGAGGTTGACTTCTTAGATGTTGAACTGTGTTTGGCAAGGTGACAGGAGTTCAGAACACCAGACTCCTTATCATATCTTTATGTGATTTTTGCACTTCAGTTTTTCTAAATTCAAAATAGACTGTAAAGGTACCTCGCAATTGGCTCTGAAAATTTCCAGTTATGGCTTAGATCAAGTTGAAGTATCCTGGGATGATTTTTAAATGATTCATAGGTACAGGCTTTTCACAATGTTAACATTTCTATTTGACACAGAAAATCATTCTTTTTGAAGTTGATGATTTATTTTGATTTGAAATTACAAATCCCAAAGATAATTTTCTTACCATGAACATTGTATTGTTTGGCAGGTGGCTTTCCCTAAAGATTACTTAAAAGTCTCTTATCCTTAATTGAATATGTTACAGCATAGAAGTCCACTAAGAAATGCTTCCAAATATTATTTGCATTTTGTGGATTATGTTTAACCCCCTTTTAGATTTGATGAAAGGAGTCAATAATATTAAAATAAGCTCAAATGCATTTTCAAGATGTTGAAACACTCATTGCCAAAGAGAAGAATAAGTATTGGTCTGAAATGAATTAAGAATAAACTTTGTATTTTTATACCTGAAAGTATCATTTTGGGGGGAAAAGATGAGGATTTTAAATATTCATATTAGTGCTAAAATTTTCTTTTACTTTGCTAATGCTAACTTTAAAATTTGCCAGAATAGCATTATTTGCAGGCTAGGCATAAGGGATATGTAATTTTCTAAGCATGAAAGAGTTTGTTATGATGAGCACTGAGTAGTGTATAGAATTATTGAATCACTATATTATACACCTGAAACTAAGATACCACTGTATACTAACTATACTGGAATTAAAATTTAAAAATTGAAAAAAATTTTTGGAGCTCTTATAACCTGTTGGCCATAGATTAAACCATTTTAGTATTTTATATTGACTTAAATGTAGAAAAATGGGCATACCAACATTTGAAGGAGTTTATGTTTATATTAGTAACATACTATAATAGTCTCTATTTTTTCTACAAAAAGATGAAGAATTAGGTATTTCATTTACGTGAGAATCATAATATTTTTATCCATGGCTTAGTATGCATTTGCAGAACTAGGCTACAATTAGTACTTAATATGAAAATTACTTTGAATATAACTTAATATATGACAAATCAGAAATTCTGGCAGGCTCCTGCATTGACTTGGGTACATCTTTATGAACTCCAGATTATACAATACCATGGAAAGATGCTGGTTGTTTTAATTTTACCTTTTGAGTTTTGGACAAACTGGATTTTGTTATGTATTTCTTCTACATTCTTTGATGCCAAATTTACAGAACAAAATTATTTTTATTCAGTGATATTTAAAAGATTCCTTTTTAAAAAACTTCTCTACTGAAATAGGATAGCTTTATTTGGTTTTAAAATCACATTTGTAAGTGACTTCTCTCCTGGAGTGAAAATTGTAGACTGAGTTCTATTTGTCTCTCCCCTACTGAAGGCAAAAATCTCTTCTGAAGTCAATAAAAGGTTACCAAGAGAGAAGAGAAATTGTGATTGGGAGAATTGAGCCTAGTAATTCCTGCTGTTATGGCAACTGTCATCTGAAACATAGGGAGTACTCTTCAAACTCTATTTTTCATCATTGAATTCATATAATAAGTATAGAATATGATTTTGAGCTGTGTTTACTTTTCTAGATTCATAATTTGGTCTTTAAGGAAACAGTCTCAGAATAGTACTTAGCCTCGGATAATTTTTTTTTTTAAGATTTTATTTATTTATTTGACAGAGAGAGAGACAGCCAGCAAGAGAGGGAACACAAGCAGGGGGAGTGGGAGAGGAAGAAACAGGCTCCCAGCAGAGCAGGGAGCCTGATGCAGGGCTTGATCCTAGGACTCTGGGATCACGCCCTGAGCCAAAGGCAGATGCTTAACGACTGAGCCACCCAGGTGCCCCTTGGATAATTTTTTTGGATGATGAATAATATTTATTGATAGAATTCTTTCTGCATTAAAAATAAAAAATGGAATTGTTATTTTATTAATTTTGATTGGTTAATTTATTAAGCTCATTAAGTATTTTTCTGTTCATTTGAAATATTTCATCTGTCTCTCCTGGCAATGCTGTGAAGTTGAGAGCCAGTGTGGGGAAATTATGACACAGTGTCATGATTTGCCAAAGAGATTATAATTAGTTACTGGTGGCAGCAGAACTAGAACTCAGATGTCCTGACAGGCTAACTTCATGTTCTCCTCAGCCAACCACAGTCCCCTGCTGATCACTATGCAGCCTAAGTTTTAACGTTAGAAAAATGAATTCTTCCAAAAACCTACAAAAATGGTTACTTCAGGTACACTAGCATTCCCTCATACAAAGCAGTTTTTTGTTTAAGTGATAAATACAAAATTACCATGGTAAAAATAATTTTTACTCAAAAAGATAGAGAATGGAAATAAGGTGATGCACTGGGTTAAGGCACCAATTTCTAGCCCAACTGACTTAGATCTTTATCCTGGCATGAATTTGGTGGCACCTCCTAGTCCCTCATGGACTTTTTTCCACATCAGACAAAACCACTGAATGGTTTTGTGCAGTCTGGCAGGATTGTTAGTTGCAGTGGTGTAGAAACGGAAACAATTTGGGAGTTGTAGGTTGAAACTGAGGTGCCTGGTTCTATGAAGTGGTATTGGTACTGAACTTTGAGTACCAAATTTATGTATATATTTAAAACAATTTTTTTTAAGGTGGATGGTAGTAGCTATTTGAGTATCTTTGGAATACTGAGACATTCAGCATAATTGTACATCTTATGAAGAGGAATTTTGAAGTAGAATGGGTTGTAAATTCACTGCAAATTTAGAATCCAAACAAAACTCATTTCATGTTTGTATAAACTATTTTAAGCAATCTTGTTCTTACTAAACGTTTTTTTCTCTAGCCTGTAGTCTTTGTTTTTAAGGCCAGCTTCCCCTCTTTCATTAAGAGATTTAGATTCATGCGCCAACTGAATCACTTCTGCATGCTCCCAAAAGAAGTTGATGCCACTCTATTTGATGAATACATTATAATCTTTATTTGCAAATCATCACTGAGGCTCCACAGAATTCACTAAGTTCTTAGAAGAGCTTACATGGTAGAGAGAAGATATGATGACACGTAGCAAAAGCTCACTTTAAAGGGGCATTAGATAAGCAAAAGTAAACAATTAAAAAACATGAAATGTCTTATAAAAGAGATGTAACATTAAGGGTGTATTTTTAGTAACTTTTATATATGAAATAAGTAAATTTGGAATTGTTTCAAGGTCATATTCTCTTCCTTCCCTGAACTCTAATAACATTCAGCATCTTTCTTAGGTCTCTATGTTAAAGGACTAGATCACAGTGCTTTGTAATGCTAAATAAACTCTCAGTGTGTGGTGAATAAAATAAGGAAACTGCTTCTGAATTACAAATATAATATTGCCTTAAAATCTGCAATTTCGTTAATTTTTTACAAAGTCATCTTGTCTAATTTCTGCTCAAGTAATTGTGACACATGGAGTAGTTTTGAATGCAGTAAATTCTATTAATTATGCTTTTATTACTTATTTAACACTCTCCTCTTTTACCTTCAACCCTACCACACACCATAGCAAACTCTATGCCAAACCTAGTTAGTGAATCCTAATCTGCAGTAGAGGCTATTTCATTAATAATCTTAGTAGTCCTGAAGAGTATGTGATATCTTCATTTAAAATAGAAAGCTGGGGCGCCTGAGTGGTCAGTCCATTAAGCCTACGCCTTCGGCTCCGGTCATGATCTCAGAGTCCTAGGATCGAGCCCCACAAGCCCCATGCTGGGCTTTCTGCTGAACACGGAGTCTGCTTCTCCCTCTCCCTCTGCCCGTCCCCCCTGCTTTTGTGTGCGCGCTCTCTCTCTCTGTCTCTCTCACTGTCTCTCAAGTGAATAAATAAAATCTTTTAAAAAAGTAAAATAGGGGCGCATAGGTGGCTCAGTAGGTAAAGCGCCTGCGTTCAGCTCAGGTCATGATCTCAGGGTCCTGGAATTAAGCCCATGTCCAGCTCCCTGCTCAATGGGGGAGTCTGCTTCTTCTTCTCCCTCTGCCCCTCCCCTCTCTTATTCTCTCTCTCTGTCTCAAATAAGTCCATAAAATCTTTACACAAAAATAAATAAAATAAAATACAAAGCTAAATTGGGGCACCTGGATGGCTCAGCCAGTTGAGCATGTGACTTTTGATCTCGGGTTTGTGAGTTCAAGCCTAATGTTGGGTGTAGAGCTTACTTAAAAAACTATAAAGCCAAATAAAAGTGAGTTGAGACATGGAAAGAAAGCAGATATAGAAAGCTGAACACCTTCAATGTTCATTCTCCAAAGCACACAATTTTCACATACCCTAAAACTTCGGGGAGCAGCTGCATTAATATTTGGTTGGAACTTAAAATCCCTAATAAATTCCACCTTCCCAGCAAGATAGAGGTTGAGCAAGTGATAAATGTTATTATGGAGTCATTGGCTTGAATTAATTTGACGAGGGGATCCTTGGAAGTGATAAAAATCCATATAAATAAAAGATATTAAATGCTAAACAAGAAAGGTGCAAAATATTGTCCCTCGGACAAGAACTGAAAAGCATGGGTCTTTAGGGCTAGCCAGCTGCTCTCTGGGTCTGGGAGGTGGGGTCCTATTGTTTGGTTGTTCCTTTCATATTATGTGACTTCCATTCTTATGGAATATGCTTTTGAAATAAAGAAGGGGGAA
This sequence comes from Ursus arctos, assembly GCF_023065955.2. Classification (NCBI taxonomy): domain Eukaryota; kingdom Metazoa; phylum Chordata; class Mammalia; order Carnivora; family Ursidae; genus Ursus; species Ursus arctos. Next base: position 52,874,941 of record NW_026623067.1, on the reverse strand, counting down.
GGAATAACAGTCCTCATTTGACATAATTGTAGAGAAGTTCAATGACACATCACAACCAAGAACTGAATGCAGTTCTCCTATTTGCTGAGATCAGTGCTCTTTTGAGGATAGCTGTGTTAGCAAGAGGTCAACAGAAATGTTTTATTTTTAAGATAGAATATTTGCAACAGAGGGGGGAAGGGAAAATATTTGCAACAGAGAATATTTTAGTGGATTATTGTTAGCAGTGTCTGTGTCTTGTTCTCCATTTGTGTGTCTGTCTTGTGATTCCCTGTATTTTTCTGGCGGTGAAGCTTGCAAAATAATTATCATTTTAATGAGTTGGATGTATGAAATAAATTGACAAAACCTTGAAATAATTTTTTAAAGTGTATGTGCTACTGAAGCGAGCACAAAATCATGTGTATTTTTATTCATTTAAATTTAAGCTAAAAATATGTCTCTTAAAGGCAGGAGCCATGGTACTAAGAAAAAAACTCCTCCTAACATAAATGGTTTCTTAGCCTCACTTTATTATGAAAATGTGTGTGTTTGTGTTTGAGGTAGGAACTAGGAATGAACACATGAAATCAGGAGATAAAGGAAGCACTTTGTGAAATAAACAGAATTAAAATATATAATCCAAGTTTATGACAGTAATTTTGGTTCCAGACATATTTTCTGAAATAATCTCATACCTGAAGAGTGTGTATTATTAGTTTCATTATACATGTTCCTAGTCTATTACAATACTGATACAAACTTCAAAACTTTAATTAAAATGAAACTGATCATGTTAATGAAATTAAAACAGCATCTTAGCCATGCTTTAGAGAAGGTGTTTGAATTACCTTGTTTACTCTTTCTTTGTTTTACTATTTCTCATGGGCAGAGTAAATCTAATTCTATTTGTCCAAGGTGGCTTTGTGTCTTATCTCTTAAGTGGTCATTATTTTAAAATCTAAGTGACTAAGTGCCATGGCAGGCTAGGGTGAATTTAGGGAAAGTATTTGATTTGAGTGGGAAAGGCTATTTTTACTTTAGTCAGTTTTTTTTCTTGGCTCAATAATGCCAAATGTGGGTGTCACAGTCCAAATTCCCTTTTGCCATAATAATTCCTTGGTGAGAGTAGAATCATGTCCTATGTACCATAGGAACTGAGTAAGTTGATCATGGACGTTGAAACCCTAGGTGAAGACAAATGTTTTAACTATTTTGTTATTTGGAGGGTCGTTCTGAATTTGACAGTTTTGCTCTTTGTGTCTAACAAAAGCCCCTACTTTGGATTACTGCCTTGTCTTTGTACAGTTTTAGCATATCACTGTCATCATGTCTTTTAACTATTCATGCAGTGATTCATTTTCATAGTATATTCATATTGATGTTTACATCATTATGATGATTTTGTGACAGAACATCCCCACATCATATTGCTATACCCTTTGTATTATGATAAATCCACAAGAGGGGCCATCAGGACTTCTGCTCAAAAGTTTTTTTTGTCTTGGAAATAATGTAAGTGGCAAGGAACAAGATGAATAAATTAGGAGATATACTAGATTTGGCCAACAAACAGCAAGAGCACTTTGGGGATTTCGAATTTGATTTATAAGTAGTGCTCAGGAAACAAAAAGAATGGTGTTTTTTTGGAAGAAAGGTTGAGGATTCTGTAAATTGGCAGATGGAGAAAATTTACCAGCCAAATAGGGCTTCATACTTGCCACAAAATCTTTCCTGACACTTTGTTTATCTTAACTACATTAGGGCTAGTGAGTTTTTAGGTTGGCAACTTCCAAGGAAACCTTTTGAAGATTCAGGATAAATTGCAAGGTAGTTCCCAGTTTGCTATTAGCTACATTATAATACTACAGATATCATCTTTTAGTGTCTATTTTGTGAATTAAATTAAGTGAGAATCTACAAGTAGGATATTATTAATTACTTTATAATCTTTAATAAAAGAGTTACTATCATTTCTAAATTATGCAGTTTACTGATGTAAAATTTGGAATTTATGATTAACTTAAAGCTGAAAGAAAAAGAAGTTACTAGTTTTATCAAACATAATTACAGAAGACCAATTTCCATTAACCACTGAATGAGACTAACTTAATTAGTTTACACTTATTTATTCCTTTTTTTTTTTATAATGATTTTTTATTATATTATGTTAGTCACCATACAGTACATCCCCGGTTTTCGATGTAAGGCTCGATGATTCATTAGTTGTGTATAACACCCAGTGCACCATGCAATATGTGCCCTCCTTACTACCCATCACCGGCCTATCCCATTCCCCCACCCCCCTCCCCTCTGTAGCCCTCAGTTTGTTTCTCATAGTCCATAGTCTCTCATGTTTCATTCCCCCTTCTGATTACCCCCCCTTTCTTTATCCCTTTCTTCCCCTACTGATCATTCTAGTTCTTATGTTCCATAGATGAGAGAAATCATATGATAGTTGTCTTTCTCTGCTTGACTTACTTCACTTAGCATTATCTCCTCCAGTGCCGTCCATGTTGTAGCAAATGTTGAGAACTCATTCTTTCTGATAGCTGAGTAATATTCCATTGTATATATGGACCACAACTTCTTAATCCAGTCATCTGTTGAAGGGCATCTCGGCTCCTTCCACGATTTAGCTATTGTGGACATTGCTGCTATGAACATTGGGGTGCATATGGCCCTTCTCTTCACTACGTCTGTATCTTTGGGGTAAACACCCAGTAGTGCAATGGCTGGATCATAGGGTAGCTCAATTTTTAACTTTTTAAGGGACCTCCACACTGTTTTCCAGAGTGGCTGTACCAACTTGCATTCCCACCAACAATGTAGGAGGGATCCCCTTTCTCCACATCCTCTCCAACAATTGTTGTCTCTTGCCTTGTCTATTTTTGCCATTCTACCTGGCGTAAGGTGGTATCTCAGTGTGGTTTTGATTTGAATTTCCTTGATGGCTAATGATTTTGAACATTTTTTCACGTGTCTGTTAGCCATTTGTATGTCTTCATTGGAAAAGTGTCTGTTCATTTCTTCTGCCCATTTTTTGATTTGTTTATTTGTTTCTCGTGTATTGAGTTTGAGAAGTTCTTTGTAGATCTTGGATACCAGTCCTTTATCTGTAGTGTCATTTGCAAATATCTTCTCCCATTCCGTGGGCTGCCTCTTAGTTTTTCTGACTGTTTCCTTGGCTGTGCAGAAACTTTTAATCTTGATGAAGTCCCATAAATTCATTTTATCTTTTGTTTCTCTTGCCTTTGGACACTTATTTATTCCTATTAACAAAAGCAACAATAATTGAAATGTTAGTAACATTTATTATGCACTTATTGTGCTATTATGCACAGTATATATGCAATACCCAAGTTTATCCACAAAGCAACTAGGAGCTATTGTTATTATTATTTTCCCCCATTTTATAGATGAGAAGTTATACAAGTAGATGTACATATAAAAATATGAAGCAATATATAGTCAATAATTTACGTGCAGGTGAAGCTCAAAAAGAGAGATCGACAGAAATGTCAGTAGAAAATGCTTCCGGGATAAGGTGAATCTTGGATATGTCTTATGTGTTTAGAAAGATGGTAGGATAGGTAAGGAAAAAGAAAATTAGAACATGTATGGAAGAAGCCATGAACATTGCATGGACCAGTCCAAAAAGAATAATGAATTTATATTATCTTAGTCATAAGTGGCATACAGTTTCTTAATTGTCTCACAAATAGGGGTAAAATGTTTTCATCAAAGTTTTGAATCCTTAAATAATACCTAGTATATTGCACATGCTCAAAAGAATTTTGGTAGAATGTCTAACATATATAAGAAATCTTAAACAATTTCTAAGTGCATTAGTTGAATAAAATTAAATATTTAGTGACTTAATTTTTTCTATTAGATTTTTCACAAAGAGAAGTAAATTAACATTATTCAGTTACTTATTACTTTTAGAATTTAATAATCTATTGGAAGGAAAGGTTTACATACTCTTCTGTAGAGAAGTTTGTTTTTTTGGCACACATTTGTTCTATAGTATCAATATCCACTAAAATTCACCCTACCCAAGTTTGTTGTAGGGACAGTAATTCCTTCTGTTTTCCAAAGAAATGGAAGCCTTGTGCATCTTATTCATTGCTGTATTCACAGAACCTAGTACAGTGCCTAGCACAGCGGAGGTTCTCATTAATTATCTGTTGAAATACACAAATATGAAGAATTTGTAATATCACAGTTTTTAATCTGAGGATATTTAAGCTTTTCCAATTGTGAATCATTGGAAATCATTGGAATATCACAGTCATTTTTATTTAGGAATTACAGAATAGTGAGAGTTCATATTTTCCCAGTGCTCCGTAGTGATTCAGTACTGGAGACAACAATCTTCAAATTTTCTGCCTTTCAAAAGTAAAAGTTTTCAGTGTGTCACTTTTAACAAATGATAAGGGCACTGGACTGTTTTTCAAAATTGGTGAGTTAAAATCTCACCCTGTGTCACTACTTACTAACCATATGGTCTTTGGTAAATTATTTGACTTTGTAAATCTCAGTTTGCTCAATCATTGAATGAAAATAATACCTTCTCACTTTCTGCACTGTGCAGGTTGTTGTGAAGTGTAAAGAGAAAATTCCTATGGGAATTTTAAAAAATTTTTTAAATATTTTTTATAATAATTTTTTATTATATTATGTTAGTCACTGTACAGTACATCCCTAGTTTTTGATGTAAAGTTCCATGATTCATTACTCCTATGGGAATTATTAACACTTTGCACAAATAACATATTTTGAGTCATTTCTTTACTACTAACAGTGTTTCAGGCTAACACATACCTTGTAGGTAACAACATATGTTAAGCTTGCTATTACTATGGAACTGATTATGGAATGCAGGGACATACTAGTAAGGTAAGTTTCATTCAGTTATACAAAGATACAGGGAAGAATCATATGGTAGAAATAAGCCGTGCATATTTGGGGAAGATTGTAGGTTGGTGTGTGCTGTTAGTTCATAGTGAGTGAGAAGGAATATAGTACTGAGAGGTAAGGACCGATCGTTTAGAGCCATATAGGCTATGATGAGTAGTTTGGATTTTTTGTGAGTATATCATCATTATGCTTATTTGAAATACAATATTCTTCAGTTGAGGATGACAATGTTACTCTACTTTTTAACTAGAAGAAAAATCAAGATAAGAGATCTCAAGTTTCATATATACATGAATGGATTATGAGAGAATGGCAAATATATATATGCCTGGAGGTTTCTCGCACATTTTTTAGGCTAAAAAAACCCTACATTAATGACTCTCTATGATTATTAAATACTCTGTCATATTAAAGTTTATTTGTATTTTTGTCGTCTAATCTATTCTAAGTTTCTTATGGCCATGGATTGTGTTTTAATCCATCTTGAGTAGAAAAGGACTTTAATTAAGTTTTTTAATTCCAGTAGAGTTAAGATATAATGTTATATTAGTTTCAGGTGTACTATATAGTGACTTAACAGTTCTATACATAACTCAGTCCTCATCATGATAAGTGTATAGAACAGGATTTTTTTGTTAATTTTTCCAACACTGAAATGATGTATTATTTTGGTAATAAGCCACAGTCTCTTGACCCATCCCTTCCCAGCTGTTACTTCTGGGAGTTAGTGCTCTGTTTCTAAATAATACGATTTTACCACAACTTTTTGATTCATCAATTTTAGACATTCTCTTTCATTTGCTTCTTGTATGGATAATAGTTTTAGTGATTTATTTTTTTAAAGATTTTATTTATTTGTCAGAGAGAGAGAGCAGAGAGCACAAGCAGGGGGAGTGGCAGGCAGAGGGAGAAGCAGGCTCCCCACCGAGCAAGGAGCCCGATGTGGGGCTCGATCCCAGGGCTTTGGGATCATGACCCAAGCTGAAGGAAGATGCTTAATCTACTGAGCCCCAGGTGCCTAATTTTAGAGATTTTAACCATTGATTGTACGCCCATCTTCCTAAAACATTTAATCATTTCTAATTCTTCTTTTGTTTACCATTTTAATTTTAAACAATAAATTAACCTTTGCTTCTTGTTTTATCACTTATAAGTCTTTTGCTTCTATACTTTGTAGGGGACAATGTTAGTGCTCACTAGATATTTTTAGAAGTTTAGAACAGCTTTGTTCAGATGGAGCATAGTACACCATGATTACTTTTCTTCTTCCTGGCAATTAATTAGTGATCCTTGTCTTCCATCTCTTAAGTGCATTTCTCTTGCATCTCTCTTGCATTTTCTTTGTGTAATTCATGTCTGTGTGATAGCAGTAGATGACTTGATGGATTTTATCTGGCTATTTATGCTTCCATGTTAGTAAGTTTTGAAAATACCTAGCTCCTATGCAGTAGAAACCCAGGTCTGTTTAATTGTTGTTGTTGTTGTTGTTGTTATTTTATCTGACATAGTTCCACATGCAATAAGGTCATTATATAAGTGCCTTTTAAAAAATATTTATTAGTAAACATATTCAAATAACTCTCGTTAAGTTAATGACAGAATAGAAAGCCTCGCATAGCAAGGTAATCCCAATAGTTATGTTTTGATTGTCCAAGCTTTTCATTGTTTTCTGTAAAAGAAACTCATGGATACATTGGGAAATTTTAAATTTTAAAGTCTTGGGGTGCCTGGGTAGCACAGTTGTTTAAGCATCTGACTTAGGCTCAGGTCATGATCTCAGGGTCCTGGGATTGAGCCCTGAGCCCACATAGGGCTCCATGCTCAGTGGGGAGCCTACTTCTCCCTCTCCCTTTGCCCCTCCCTCTGCTCATGCTATCTCTCTCTCTCTCAGATAAATAAATAAAATCTTTAAAAAAAATTTTTTAAGTCTCTGAGACTTTATAAAGTTATGGAAGCATTTTGGTTTTTCATGTCTTCTGCCCTCTAGTCCCTGAGGCAGTTAGTGTTGGGTTGGGACTTGAAGGTGAGGGAACAAATGTAACAAGGTCTACACAAGTATAGTTTTGTCAGAAGATGATGAGTTCTGGTACTCGAGTTTTTCGAACACTTAAACCACTCTCGTAGACAGGTAATGATTAGATGTTGTAATATTCTTAATAAATTATTGGCAATTGCAATCAGAGAGAAATGGGGAAAGAGGTATCCATGCCTTATCATTGTACATAGTAGTGTTAGACTAAACTTAGCAAATTGGAATATTGAATAGAAACTAGGATAATGAAATGTAGCTAGGGACAAGTATAAAGCATTATGGTTGGAGAGGAAAAGTAGCATAAAATCCAAAGGATGGATAACTGTGTCTAAGTAAAGTTGGAAACCCCCTTAGCAGTACAGGAATAACAAGATTAGTGTGAGTTAACAATGTAGTGTTCTGGTGAAAGCAAACACAGTACAAGGTCACATAAATAAGAATTAAGAATGCAGGAAACTGAGGTTATTTTCCCGTAGTACTTGCCACTGGTCAGGCCCTTATGAGAGCATTGTTTCTAGTTCTGGGCTCTACCACTAAGGAAGGACGTGGAGAACTTGGAGAAAGTTCAGAGGAGGACCACAAAGATGATTAAAGGGTTGAAAGAGAAACCTAAAAGAAAAATTTTTAAGTAGCAGGGATTATTATTATTCCAGAGAAGGGAAGATTTAGAGGTATTTAACTTATGCATAAAGGATGGAGACCAGATGTTCTCAATCTTCACTGAAGGTCAAACAAAAAGAAATCGATTTAACCTGCAGCATGAAGGATTTGGATTAAATATGAGCTGAATTTTACATTTAGAAAGTTAGAATAAGTGACTTTGGGCCCTGTGAAATTTTTGTTACAACATAGATCCTTACTGATAACATCAAACTGCTCACAGGGCATTTGAAGTATTTATTGTTCTAATAGCTCATTAGGTAAACCTGCATTTTTTTCATTCTTTTTCTTTTTTTTCCTGACTGAGGAAAATCAACAGTTCATCAAGAAATTCTGACTTTATAATCAACCCTAATGGCAAATGTGTCTAGTTGACTTGACAGAGGTAATGTAATTCGAGTTATACCTCTTCCCCCAATTTCTTGTTACTACACTATGCCTTAGAAGATAGAGGACAGCTGTTGCTTATTAATTTGTTTGATTGTAAATATAAATAAAAAAGAGAAGTGATCATATTGAAATTTTAAATATATTTTTATTTTAGATTTTAACTTCTATATACATAGGTACAAATGATCAAGTACTGCCTGTGGTGGTGTTTTTTCTAGGAGTAACCCTTTCATATGCATTTTAAAAATGCAGTCAAACTTTCCAAATCAATGTTGTTAAATAGTTTGCCCGACCATAAATAAAAATTATTTATCCTTTCAAATTGACTACCAAAGTACTGCCTAACAGAACTAGACTACTGGTTGCTGTGGTTAGATTGAAAGACACAATAGAAACATTTTTCTTCCTATTGAGCAATGTTTTGCATGCGTATTATGCTTTTCCTTTTTTGCTTTAAATAGCTTCTTTGGTTTTGAGGTTTTTGAGGAAGAAGACAAAATAAGCTGTGTATTTTATTTTGAGGCAAGGAGCTGTTGTGGTCTGCCATGTTCTGTAAAACTAAAAAGATGCTGTAGTAAAAAATTTAGAAAGAAAAAAATTTTAGATATAGTATAAAGGGTGTACTGTTATTTGTATAAACCGGCCTTGTGTTTTAAATAATATAAAATGGACTGATCAATTTTTCATTGTTTATCAAGCATTTCCATTATATGTTGGTAAAATATAATTTTTTTCTTAATACTAGAGGAAGTTGTAAATTTTATAAGGAGATACTTTGTTTTCTAAACAAAGAGCACCCTGTTATTTTATTTTTTAGAAAACCAACCATTTTTATTCAAAAATTTTATCCATTTTGTTCTAGGTGCTGTAATGGTTGTAAATATTTTAATCTTAAAAATATATGGTGTGTTTCTTCATGCAGCTACAAAGGAATATTGGGATTCTTGTTATTTACTCCCTAAAAAAGATAGTTATCTTTCCGGGTGGTATTTATTAATTAGGTAAATTTAGTTTACTCTGGAACTAATTGATCAGTCCATTTAATATTGTTTACAATATAAGGCCAGTTTATACAAATAACTTTTAATCCTTTACTACATTTACAATGATGTTCAAAATATATTGGCAATTAAAAGGCAGGATTCCAAAAATGTAATATACCACTTTTGTGAATGTGTAAAAATATAGTAACAATTTATTGATTGTAAATATCTATATTATGATTTAGTGACAAGACAAAGAGAGAAAGTTAGTTAATCAAAAATGGAATAGTACTAGGATGGTAATGAGAAAAAGCCCAGAGGACAATTGTGATAATCCATTGAATTGAGACTATCCATGATTATAAAGGAGTGAAAATCCTGTGTTGGTAGGTTTTTATAACTTAGATATGAAAATATCAATCTTGTCAGCTAGATCATTATTTTGCAGTGGTTTGGGGACAATTTTGCAAGGGCAAAAGGCATTCATAGTTAATTATTTCTGTGCTTCCTCATAGAAACACCCTGCTAGAATGAATGGAAAACTCATATTATGTTTCAAATAGCCACAGAAATATTTATAAACTAATGGTAAATCTTTAATCATTCCGTGGGCAAAAACAATGGTAGCCTCTGACTTATGATAAGAATTAGTAGCTAAAATTATCTAATATTTATTAGGCAAATAACCCTGGCACATCTTTGAGAACTATTGTGTAAGATGTTCCCATAAAAATAATAACAGTAAATGTGTCACTTCAACAGATAGTATACATATTGCTGGTCTTAGGTTTTAGGCATTCAGAAATATCAGCAAATAACTTTCTTGAGATAATTCATGTTACTTAGATAAAGAGATGAATATTATCAAAGATATCACCTGTGAAATGAGGTACATAAACCAAACAAATTATCTGTTTATGTAAAGTGGTATTATGGTGGGGGGGGGTGCCTGGCTGGCTCGGTCCATAGAGCATGCAACTCTTTAACTTGGGGTTGTGTGTTCAAGCCCCACATTGGGCATAGAGTGTACCTAAAAAAAAATTAAAATATAGTGGTATTATGGGCTGAATGTTTGTGTTCCCCTAAAATTAATATGTTGAAACCTTAACCCTCGATGTGATGTTACTAACAGGTGGGCCTTTAGGAGGTAATTAGATTTAGATGAGATCATGCAAGTGGAACCTACATGGTGAGATTAGAGTGCTTATAAAAAGGATACAAGACCAGAGACCTCTCTCTCCACCAGGTGAGGATATAGCAAGAAGGCAGCCATCTGCGAGTTAGGAAGAGGGTTCTCACCAGGCACCACATCTGCCAGCATCTTGATCTTGGACTTTCTAGTATCCAGAACTATAAGAAATAAATGCTTATTGTTTAAGCCATCTAGTCTATGATGTTTTGTTATAGCAGCCCAAGGTAACTAATTCAGCAATTGGTACTGAGAAGTGGGATGCTGCTGTAACAAATACTTAAAAATGTGGAAGCTTTAGAATTAGGTAATGAGTAGAGGCTGAAAGAATTTTGGGGTGCATGTTAAAAGAAGCCAAGATTGCCACAGAAGGAATTTAAAAGGCAATTCTGGTGAGACTGCAGGAAGAATTGAGGAGAGTTGTAAAGGAACCTTCCATCTTCTGGAATACACAATTATGACTGTTGATAGAAATGTGTATGATAAAGGCCATTTTGGTGATGTCTGGGTCAGAAATGAGGTGTATGTTTTTGGATAATGGAAAAAAGGTGATCCTTGTTATCAAGTAGCAAAGAACTTAACTGAATTATGTTCATGTTCTAGTGTTTTGTAGAAGGTGGAACTTGTGGGAGATGAAATTGGGTATTTAGCTGAGGAGATTTCTAAGCAGAGTAGTTGAAGGAGTAGGTTTGTTCTTCCTAAATGCCGGCAGTAAAATGCAAAAAGAGAAGTAAATTGAAGAAGAAATTGCTAAACAAAAAGGAACTGGAACCAGAGATTTGGAAAATTTTCAGCCTGTCCATAATGCAAAAATTGAGTAAGCATGTTGAGAAGAAAACACTAAGGTAAGGCTTACTGACCATTTGATAATGAGGTTAGTATGGCTGTGAACTATGGAGTAATCATCCATCTCAACAGAGCTAGCAACAGAGATGAGATTATACCAGGAGAAACACTGCCAGCTGGGACTAAAGGAAACGGGGAAATAGGAGGGAACAAAGGAAAGCTGTGAACATGTATTATCTATCCTTCAAGAGAGGGGAAGAAGGACCCCAAAGACAATTCAGAGATCATCCGGGCTGGTACTCATACCACCGGCCCAGAATACATAGCCTGGATGGCAAGACTGCCTCTATCTTCGTTTCAAAAGTCAGGAGCACTACCCTAAAGAGCTGCATAGGAACACCCTCCTGGAGAGCAGAGTGGGTGGTTCCCTTACAGAGAGCCTTGTGAGCAGCACTCTGGTAAGCTGAAGGGGTGGGGCCATGGATGTGAAACCAGGGATGCTGCTGCCACCCCAGTGGGTCCAGAGAGCAGAGCTCAAGGCTTAATTATTCTCAAGCCTTAAGTTTAATGGTATTTGCCATGGTAGGTTTTGTAACTCGGAATCTTGCTTGGGACCCATTATCTCTTTCTTTCTTCTGATTTCTCCCTTTTGGAGTGGGAATATCTATCCTATCCTAGGATAGATATCCCACCATTATATTTTGGCAATGCATAGCTTTTCTGATTTCACAGATTCATAGTTAAAAAGGAGTTTTCCTCAGAATGAAGTATAACTAGACTCTCACCCATACCTGATTTAGATGATAGTTAGATGAAACTCTGGACTTTAGAGTTAATGTTGAAACGAGTTAAGACTTTGGGCCTGTTGAGGTGGAATGAATGTATTTTTTCTTATGTGAGAAAGTCATGAATTTGGGGAGTATGGGAGGGATGAAATGTTATGAGGTGAATGTTTGTTTTTCCTCCTACCAAATTCCAGTGTTAATGTCTTAATCCCCAGTGTGTTGGTATTTGGAGATAGGGCCTTTCAGAGTACTTGGGTTGAGATGAGGTTATGACGGTGGGCCCTTCATGAAGGAATTAGTGCCCTTGTAAGAAGAGGAAGAGACACCAGAGCTTTTTCTCTCTTCATAAGCAAGCACCAGTGAAAGGCCTTGTGAGCACCAAGGAGAGGATCTACTGTCTACAAGCTAGGAAATGGGGTCTCACCAGACACTAAAACTGCTGGCACCTTGATCTTGGACTTCCCAGCCTTTAGAACTGTGAGAAATAAATGTCTGTCATTTAAAACATCTAATCTATGGTATTCTGTAATAGCAGTCCAAACTAAGAAAAGTAGTCTTAAAATCTTTTTCATTTATCATGAAGAGTGTTATACATTCTTGCATATATTGGGTAAAACCATGTTCTCTATTATTTTATTTCAGTTGTCTTTGTAACTGCAGTTAGTATTATAATGCTAGTCCGTCAGTGCATGTAAAGAAAGCAGGGAAGTGCTGCGTCACTATCACTTGGCCTTCGCCACTCTATCTAAGAGAACTAAATGAAACAGCACAGTATGTAGGACATTTTGTTTGGAGATAAGTCTGTGACTCAGTGTTAAACAAATGAGTCTCAGAGTTTAGATTTTGATTTATTCCATTTTCAAACCTAAATCATTGAAACGAATGCTTCTCTGCAATGAGTGTTTCTCTTACATAAGAATGGGATGTAGTTTTTGGAAAAGGTTTTAAGAACCCATCCAGGTATTTCATCATTGTAAGGTAGTGCTATATTTTGCAGACCTTAAAATGGAACTTAACCATGTATTTTGGTCAGTTTCTTCTGATAGTCATGCCTGGTCAAAAGTTATTAGGAAATTGGAGAGTTGAAAGTATCCAACCAGTGTACCAGTGTTACAGTAACAGATATTCAGCCAATCTCTCTGGTGTTAATCTTGCTCAATCAGTCCTCCCTTATGAACATAGGGTAGGGGAATGACAATGTATGCCTTCGATTACTCATCCAAAAGCAGAACCTTGCTTTCCTTCAGGTACCTGGCTTTATGTAGACCCCCTAAGATCACGTTTCTTGGTTCTTTTTCATCTGCTCTGAGGCGTTATTATTCTTTCATGAAAAGGAAACAAAACAAATGCCCAACGATAAGATATTTTTCTATCTGAATTCAGAATCCAGAGAACATTTTCTAATTATATTTTGGCTTTTCTGTCCCTCTTTAGAACTCCACTGTAATTCTTAGCCTCACCTGTAAGTTTAGGAGCTCCTGCTATATCTTTGTTGGTCAAGATTTAGTAAAGATTGATTTGTTTAAAGGGTGCTGAGAGCTAAGAGTAGGCAATCAGGGACTTCTTTTCTTTTCCTCAGCCCCTCATTTCTTAACTTTGTAGGGCAGTAGGATGTCTTAGAAAGCACACCGGTGTATCTTTGTGATAAAGCAAATTCTTTGTAGTTTTTCCTGAGGTGACTCAAGTTTGAAGGAAAATAAGGCAAAACCATAGCATGTCAGAGAAGAGTTGGTAGGATATAGAGTTAATGTGATGCAAGGTAAAAATGAGAAATGCAGGAGAAAGAAAGGGGTGCAGGGAGAAGTTTGTGAGAATTATCATAACATAATGTTGAAAAATGATGTTTAAAGATAAGATTTGAGAAGAATGAAATAAGCTGGTTCATACTTGACCTAATTTGAAAAATCATAGTTTAAGTATAGTATAGCTTGGATTAGATAACTTTTCAACATTCTTTTCATCTGTGGAAATGTGGGACTGACAGCAGAGAAGTTTGTAGGAAAGTCTAGAATCAGAAATTTATACATGAAAAAGAAAGAAAAAGAGTAATGCGAGAATGGTTGGAATAAGAAATAACACACACACACACATAAAAGAAATATAAAAAGGTAACATGTAGAAGAATAGTAAGTTTATGAAAGTAACTGAATTAATGCAATTTTCAACTTTTTTTTTAATGTCTCAAATGATTACCTTGAACTTATGCTGAACATTTTGTTATGTACAGGTAACACAATGTAGAGCAAACACATACAATCAAGGTATGGAAAAGATTTATAATAATCAATTCTACATAGAAATGGAAATTCAATATAGTTGAGGTAGTTTATCTTGAATAGAAACTTAGGTCTTTTATTTTATTATTATTCTCTAAGATTTTATTTTTTTGAGAGAACACATGCCAATCAGCTGGGGTGTTGGGGGAGGAGCAGAAGGGGAAGGAGAGGGACAAGCAGACTCTGTGCTGAGCAAGTAGCCTGACATGGAGCTCGATCTCACGGCCCATGAGATCATGAGCTGAGCTGAAATCAAATGTTGGATGCTTAACCTACTGAGCCACTCACGTATGCCCCAGAAAGTTAGGTCTTTTAGATTTATCATTCCTGATTTTGATATAAATACAACTTGATTCTGTATTTTATAATTCGTGGCTGAAACTGTGTACTATGTTTAATCCATGGCTTAAGTCTTCCTTCTGCTCACAATTATAATAGCCTAAAGAAGAGAAATCTTTTAAAAGTATATATCATGGTGGATATAGCCACATATAAGTTATTTTTCTTATTACCATATCACCTCTTCCTTCCGTCAGTCATGGGTTTTTATTGTTTCAAACTTGACCTAAGTTAATATGTTCAGGCAAACTCTTAGGGTTTGGTGAGTGAGTGTTGTTATCAGTTATAATGAAGGGAAGTTTTAGATCAAAGGCCCCTAAGCATACAAATACTTATTAAACAAACTAGGAGTTACAAAATAGTTCATACTTCTGTTTTATAAGCCTGATTACACACCAGCTCTTATTTAGGATGCTTTAATAGCACTTTGCATGAAAAATGCATTCAGATATAAAATATAAAAATGCATTCAGATATAAAATATGAAATATAAAAATGTACTCATATATAAAATATAAACGTATTTTAGGGACAGATTTCTACTGCCGTCATATTTGTCATTTGGCACCATAATACTTCAAAGCAATGAATGGACACACAACACAAATCTTAGATGCTTTACTTAAGTGTAAAACCTACAAAGTTTGCTGCATTTTTGTATGTATTCATGAAGACCAGGAGAGTGTTTCTGAAATATTTGGACTAATCTACAGATTTAAAACATCACTAATTTTTTTCTCCATTGAAATCATCTTTTTCAACATTTATTTAATATTCATGAAGCTTATTTTCAATTATTTCTTGCATTGATCATTAGAGACGGGCATAGCTAAAACACCTTCTGATTAAAGGTTGGTTGTACAGAATGTATATAATAGAGTAAAAATCATTATCTTTTAAAAGATTTATTTATTCATTTGAGAGAGAGAGAGAGAGGTGGGAGGGGCAGAGGGAGAGGGAGAGAGAATCTCAAGCAGACTCCTTGCTGAGCATGGAGCCTGATGTGGGGCTCAATCACATCACTCTGAGACCATGACCTGAGCTGAAATCAAGGTTGAATGGTTAACCAACTGAGCCACCGAGGTGCCCCTAACAGAGTAAAAATCATCATAACGTTCCCACTCTCCCATCTTTTCTTTAGATACCCACTGTTATCCTCCCAGATTTTTATCTGTATACAAAATCAATCTGTATATGCATTTATATAAACATTAAAAAAAACTTGCCTAGTATGCAAACTATGTTCTAAGTTTTTGTTTTTTGGTTTTTTTTTTCTACAGAAAAAATCTGGTTTGGTATTCAAGGCACTTAATAATCTATCCCCCCAGGCACTTAATAATCTATCTCCCTAACAGGAACTCTATATAATCATTTGTCAATGTTTATTCTATACATTCAATGTTTCAGCCTCTCTGGACTTCTCATAGTTCCCTGCATATGCCATACTCCCTCCAGATTCTGTTCCTTTGATTATTCCATTCTCTGCCTAGAATGTCTTTACTTTTCTATTTTATCTGGCTAAATATTTTAAATCTGTTTGAGATGTTATGTCCTATTGTGAATCTGTTTTTTAGTTTTCTATTTGGATATCCTCCTCCTTCTGTATTTTCATACTAATTTGTATATAATTTGACTATGGCAAAAGCCGTCATCATAATGGCTATCAATTATTGGCTCTATTGGGTGTAAATTAACCTTTTTTACGTTTATTTTATTTAATCATCTTTCCACATCATATTGTAACTTACCTGTTTGTGTCTTTTCCCAGTAGAGCACAATTAACTCACCCAACATTAGATTCTAGTATATGGCACTATACCTGGACACATAATAGATGCTTAGCAAATCCATGTATGAAAGAATAAAAGTAAAAATGTTGCTTTTCACTTGGTATTAAAGGAAATACATAAATCATAATTGCTCTGGGTGAATATAGAATAGAGAAGTATACAGTATGAATTGAATGCAAAAGCTACAAGGAAGTGGCGTGTTTTTTCCTATATAATATCTTACAGAGAATTCTATACGTATGTTAGAGGATTGGGAAAAGCTGAAGAAAATGCACATAGAATGATCTTAGTCTAAGATGCTTTAGCTTGCATTATTTGTTGAGGTCTTATCCTTTATGTAGGTGTTTTGCGCAGTCATGACAGAATGAAATAATATTCATCATGAGTGTAACATAAAAGATGTATGTAAAATGAAAGGATGAGTGGATGAGAAAAGACTACTATGAGGGGGAAATATAGTTGTATTTGTCTGTGGTCTTCAAAATTTTTGCTTAATTTGCCTCCTGAAATAATTTGGAAAATTGACACACCGCCTTTGTACATTTTAAAGTTGCTATCAAAAATACTTTTTATTAAAGTTTAAGTAGCTACAGAGACTATAGTTAAAAACATATTATACATTGTATGTATGTTTTAAATACATTTTCTCAGAACTTTGGAGTTGTCTGTTTCATTGAATCATGAAAAATGTTCACCATATAATCCAATGGGCTAAGTCAGCCCTCATTGCCAAACTACTTAGCCATGTCAGACTTGTCGATCAAGAACAAAACTGACTTTATTTTTTAGGTCAAATAAACATGTTTTTTTTTCTTCAAATAAACATGTTAATACACTCCATGAAAACCATCTCACTTCTGAATTTTAATTGTGAGGTAGCTATATAGATTGATTTGTAAGTAGTCAGAAAGACTGGCAGAAAGACAGAGTCTTACCAGGATAAAATAAGCATCATCCCCTTTCATTTTTCTTGCTTTGTTCGTAAAGGATTGACCGCAGGATCAATGCATTCTTGAATTACCTCTTTGCATAAATTCTGGAGGCTTTTACACCCAGGAAGCAATGCACCATAACAATATTTGGGATGGGCGACAAGTATGCTTTCTTTTTTGTAAAGTAGAAACAGAGCGATTGTGAAAGGCAGTAGAAGAAAGGGAAACTGGTGGCTTACAGGTGTTTGCATTCTCAGGCAGATCAGTTTTAGGAAAAGGCATATATGGAAGTTGAGAATCTGGATATAGATTCCGTTTAGACATTTATATTTTCATTACCCATGAAAAGTCTTTGTTTACATTTTCTTGAAGACTCCTGGTAGGGGATGTGTCTATATAACATCGTAGGCATTATACAGTATGATCACAAGATAAATTAATTGTGACACCCAGAATATACTTTCTGGTGCTTTGGTAAATATACCAAGTACTCTCTCTATCTCTTATATTCAAGAATGTACCAGATACTGCAATCCCGTGGTTTACCGGTTACAAGAGGGAGATGACTATGTGAATGATCAGAAGAGAAAGCTATGCAAGAGGCGAAATCCCTTTCCCCAGATGTAAAGTGTACAAGATGAAGAGTTTGAAACTCTAAAAATAGGCAAAGGGCATCTCCAGGGATTTCAGTGATTTCAACAGTACAGTAGTATGCTGGATGTGATATTTGTTTTTTTGGAAATACATTTTGATCTGGTGAACAAGATGGGATTAATTATTAATCCCTTCCCCCCAGTAATGTGGACTAACCATTATTTATATATAATCAAAGAACTTTTACAACTTGGATTTTCCTATAGTTTGTGAAATTTTATATTCTACCTGAAAAGCTTTTCATTTCTAGCATAAAACGTAGGCAAATAAAAATGGTCAGTCTTTTTAAATTTATTTTTTATTCTCATTTTAGAAATGGAATACTTTTGGTTTTAAAGATTAGTTTACAAGACTATTATAAAAAATGCTTAAAATAGGTGTTCACATCAACATTGACGTAGTATTCTAAATGTGATAGATTTTAAAATATGCAACGTTACTGGTGAACTTCATCTTTTGTATTGAGTTGAATGCAATATAGCATTAGAGTAAGTCCAGCCAACATTAGGAAAGCTTCTATTGAGCTATTTGTTAAAAATATTTGTATTTTAGCTATGCTGAATTTCTGGTATGCAAGTAGGAAAACAATGTGATACCAATTTTATTCCCATTGCTGTATTGTGCTAATTTTTTTTTTTTAAACAAGAACCTGTGTTAGAGTTGAAGGAGCGCCAGATAGTGCTTATAGCTCAGAAGTATAAAACACAATCTGTGGCTATAATAAAAAAAAATTTCAGCAGGTTCAAAGAGATTGGGAATAAAAAGCCACCCATTTGCTTTTTTGTAGCAGCAGTAGCAATCTGCAGACAAGCTATTCTGCTTCAAAACAGTATGGTAGATGGTTTTATGGAACCTGCAATTACAGAAATCTACTTTAACCTTTCTTTCTTACTGGCAGGTGTCCCATTGGCTTGCAGCCAGAGGCTGTGAGTGTAGTACAGCCGGTGTGTCCCCCAGAGTGCTGAAAATGCCCACACTCCAGCTGGCTGCTCATAATTGCACTGATTGTGGTCTGACAACTCAGAGCTCTAAGAAAGAAATGTGATGAATATATGAAAATATTTTACAAATTTGATCAGATTACAAATTTCATCTCTTTTTTTTTCCTCCTCTATAGATATGATATCTGCACTTATAAAAATAAGCCCTGTGGAACATTGGGTAAGTTTTTTATAAAGGGAGGATAATTGATATTGTCTTTTTGTCCAGTGGCTTTACTCTTTAATATTAATTTGGTCATTTTCCTTTCTGGCACATCTGAAATTATTCCTATAAATTGTTAAACCTGACCCCTGTGGGTATGTCACTTACTAGACAACAAGTAGAATGATGATTAAAAACAACTTGGAAGATGATTCTAAATCTTCAAACAGTCATGATGAATCAAAAGTTACCAGTCCGTAATGTATTTTCCAAAAATACCAAGGAATTTGAGAACAAATTAAACCAACGCAGCATCTTCAAATATCAGGCTAGGAAAGGAAAGGGGGAAAGTAGAGGAGGGAATATTTAAAAGGGAGACATTGTGTTCTTAATGTCCGATCCCCGTAAATTAAGATATTAGAAATTTTCAGTACCTGAGCAACAGTAAAAAATATTTTTGTAAAATATTATAGCCAGAAGTAGAGAGAGAGGACAGGATTATCTTTCTTGTGCTTCCCAAATATTTGTTTTTTAAAAAGCGTTTCTGCAGTATTTTAGAATTTAAAAAGTCACATTTTGTTGCAGAGCATAACTTCGTCCTGGTTAAGAGTTAACTGCAAATTCAAACAGGGGGAAATGATAGCTTTCAAGTAGACTAAATTGTTAAGCAACTAGAGTCACTTTTAGGAACGGGAGCTTTTTTCCTAAGATAATTTTTTTAGTGTCATAGAGACTTATTACGAACTCAAAAGTTAAGCACCTGAAGGTGAATTTTCTAGTTTCTCTATGACAAGTCTCAATTTTCTTGTTTGTAAAGGAACAATTATGAAATCTATTCCTATGCCCCTCATAAGAATTTTGGGAAGATCAAATTTAAGTAGAGGTGGAAGAAAAGGTGTTACCCAATTTCCTGGGGGAATTCAGAAAGTCCTCTCTTTAGAGATTAATATTTCTCTTGATTTTTATCTGCCTTTCCAGTATTCTCCTATCCCATTTCCCTCAGGATTTAAGGCTAAAGAAGAAATCCAATTAGCCAATGATCGGTATTTAGGGTAGAGAAGTTTGCTAGTTAAAAAGCGTAATGTAGAAAGACCTCTTTTTTGCTGAGAGATCTCACATCAAAAAGATTTAGGTTTTTAGGTTAACAAGAGCAACATAATCCATTGGATAGTACCCTAAAGTGGAAACTGGAAACTAACAACTGGCTTTGACAGTTTCAGTGCATTACCCTTTCCTCTTCATTTAGGTCTTTGTTCCTCAATTCCTTATCTATGAAGTAGGATCAATATCTGCCCTTATGTGATAGGGGTATTGTGAAAATAACTTAAAGGAAAAAAATACAAAGATGTTTAATAAAGAAGTACTGTAAAAATTCACTGGTATTACTATTTGTTGTAGAAATTACACTATTCAACTTAACCTCTCTGTTATTGTTCAAATTCTGTAAGCATTTACTAAGTGCTTGATCAATTTTAAATACCATAGACATTAAGCTTCAAAGGAGGTATAAGCTAGAGCTTCTATTTTTCTAGTACATATATATATATATTCTGAGGAAATACACATGTATATAGCTATACACATTCTATTCTGCTTTTTGAAGGTAGATTGTTTACACTGAGGTATGTTCTTCATTAGGACATTAGTAATAACACTGCCTGTACTTTTGTTGTTATTGTTACCAAGTAGATTCGAGATATTCTTCTACCCTACATCTCTTTCTTTCCCAAATATGTATTCCTATTTTTATAGCTCATTAATTTCCAAAATCAATACATTAATACTTTGGTACATGTCAATGCGTTTTCAAGCTCAGTATAAATAACTTTTCAAATTATAAACCATTATAAATTATCTTTCATGCTATCTCATGGTGAAAACTGAATAACTGCATATATATACATATGTTGACCTTCATATATGAAATATATATTATCAGTACAGAATCGGTCACGTTTTTTCTTTTTGGGTGGTCATTCTGGCAACTTTGATGTTGGTTTTTATGCTAATACTTGCATATTCTCTTGCTTAGTACCTTTGATGACCAATTGTAACATGGCTAAGTAGATTTAAGGGTGCAAACTGTGGCCATCAAACTGAGGAAATCTAAATGACCCAAATAGTAATCAAACCCCTATTAACACAATCACACATAAGAACTTTGACAGCCTCAGTTTTATAGGAATACAGAAAGTAGCAGGGGTTGTGAAAATAGATTAGCATCTAAATTATTTTATTTCATTTAAGATTTAGCTCTGTATTTTTAACGAATAGTTATTTCCCAAATATGTACTTTCTGAAGTTGTTCTTTCAGTAGAACAGCTAAGTTAATTTTATATCAGATACAGAGGTAAATCTGTGTTTGCAAATACACCTTGGGGAGTCATTAAAAATATTACCACATGGTATATACCAAACAGTCACAGTAACAACAAATAAAAATCTAACCCATGGAATAGTATATTTTGGGAAATATAAGAAGTGTTAATTTAACAATAATCTCAGTAATTGTTTTTCTAACCAAATTTCATAAAGCTCAAAACAGAAACAGTATTCAGTGTGGCTTTGTTTTTCCTATATCATGGATGATATTGAACTCAATAGCTTAGCCACATAATCTACTGCAAACGTTTTTGGTATTCTTTCTTTCCCTATCTCTCTTTCTCTCAGTGGAATTTAGAACTAACATTTATGAAATATTTTTGATTAACCAAAAAAATTAAGTCACCTTCCCCAACTAGTCCCTCTTTTTTCTTCCTCTTCTTCAGGTCCAAGACTTTTAATTAGATGGAAGGGCACACAAGGATAACAATATTATTTACAGTAACTCAGAGACAAAAATCAACTCCTTCCCCAGCTCCTGCTCCTTCCACATAAAACAAATTAGCAAATCTAGCACTGACCTCAACTCTGTTCCAGTGTGGCTATTATGTTTATATTTTATATTAGGAGGTACAGAAAAACAATTTCTAGAGCTTTCTTGATAGTAAAAATATTATTTGAATGGCTTTTACTGTTCCAAATTAGTGTAACTGGGAAATTGTACTTAGCATGGAACATTGCTTATTACAGTCAATAAATATTCATTGAATTGGATTCAAATCACTTTTTGTGGTTAGATAATTATTATTTGGGTAATGATAGTAGACTACTAACATATAAAATGTTTTTCTTACTTTTCCTTCAATTTCTTTTAAATAACTTTTGTTCCTACATGTTTTAAGTGTGATTTGGCATTTGTTTCCTTATAACACATGACATTTTTCACACAGAAATTCTTTTTTCTAAGTACTGTTTTTAAGTTATGTACTAATTCACAGAGCGTGATATTCATTTGGAAGTAAATATGAAAGCTTTTATAAGCTAAAATTCCCATGGGAGAGATACCTTGAGAACATAACATTTCACTAGAATCAGTGAATTAACACTGTAGTTTTTTGCTTTATTAGTAAAACTAATGCATTGAAGGGGGATGGGAGAGCGAATAACCACTGAATGTGCGAATGTCTTTCTTTCCATTAAAATACCTAAAGAAATTGTTGCATCACTATCAGGACTAATTTCAGAAGATTAAAAAAATGCAAAACCTCCTATTTTTAACAGTTCTCCTTTTGAATCATTCATTTTTGCTTTTATAAAAAAATGTCATTTAAAAAAATACCATTCGGGATTCCCTTTTTTTGGTAACTAAAAAGTTGCTTGTATATTTTTATGAACCCACTAAACTTAAACAGATCTCTTTAGAAAAATAATGTGGATATATTTTGCTTTCTACAGCCTGAAGAATGTTAAAATAGAAATGCTTTCTTGAATTCCCTCTTCTGGCTCAAGTTACTAGGTGGTCCCAAGTTACCAGAAGTAAAATTTATAAATCTAACCCCTAGTCTAGACATTTTCCAGCACTGACTGCAGTTCAAAAAATATTAATGTCTAGCCGGCAAAGTGAAACTCCCCCCAGTGATTTTGCAAATGACTAGAAAGTTAACCTTTTGCCAACTGCTCCTTCTGTGCATGGAGGTTATTAAAAAGAATCCAGGCATTTATAAGTATGGGCTTTTTAAGACTGAAACACCTTGGCTTGACCCTTTGTGTCTCCTTCTGTTTATTCAGGCTTGGCCTCTGTGGCTGGAATGTGTGAGCCTGAAAGGAGCTGCAGCATTAATGAAGACATTGGCCTGGGTTCAGCTTTTACCATTGCACATGAGATTGGTCACAAGTGAGTGAGTTTAAGAAAATCAAAATAAATTTCAGAACTCCACTCTTTTGAGCAACTCATAACTACTGTGTGGAGTGCCTGTGCTCAAACATACTTTACTGCCTTTTTGTCTGATTTCAGTAGAGAATGTTATCATTTGGGGTATTGGGATAAATCATCTTAAGAACTGGAGACTTGTTAAATAATCCTTCTGATTCAATGACCCATATTTTTAGAGTGGTGAATGAACCACACTTAAGTTTTGTTATATATATTTGAAATAATTTACCTTTAGCATGGTCTGCTCATCACCCAGTTTCTCTAAGTTAAATTGTTTAAATGATCTTTCTTTTCCTCAAGTGACAGTACCTATATATTTTTAAAATCATCGACACCACTACCATAAAATCTACTTTGAGTTTTCACTCTTCATACAGCTGTGAGCATACATTTTCCAGACATAAAGTTTGTGCAATCAGTGCTATGTAACTTGTGTTTTCAGGTGTAATATGTCATTGAAATTAAAACAAACAAACAAACAAAAAACCAGTCAAAACTGATGTTACAAAGAGTAGAGGGATATCATTCTCATCACTTTTTAGAAGGATCTGGAGTTTTTAATATTTGTTTTAAATAAATCTGTGCCAAAAACTGTCCTATGGCTATCCCCCCACATGCACACACATAGCAATAAAATCCTTACTTTCTTTTTTCAAGCAACAGGCAGTAGTAAATGTAAAAGTCTGCTCATGTGGAAGGAGAGAAATTCGAAAACTTTAAAAGGATAGTCAAACATTTTTAACTAAAAAAAGCAGCCTATTTGCAGGAACTCCTGACATTTGTATGATTTAAGTTTTACAGTCTGCTTTTTGGTAGAGAAATGGATGGGGAAGAAAGAACAAATAAAAATGAATGTTTATTATACATTTGCCTCAGAGGTCATTCCCGAGATAAATCTGTAGTTCAGCTTGCTTTCCGCCCCCCCCCCCCAAGTGGAGAGTGAAATTGAGTCAGTCTGTTGCATTATTTTGAAGATTGCGACTTAAATTTTACCAAACAGTGTTGATTTATGTATAAAGGTGAGTAACCAGCAAGTTTAAACCTAACTTCATTTAGATATGACGGAAGGTCAGTATTACACTTTTTTAATGAAGGCCTAAATATATTAGCATTCTAGTTTTCATTGCAGTAAACAGCAAGGGAACAAAAGGAGAAAGCCCTCTTACCCAGTCAGTTTATCTTCAATGCACTTAGAAGTCTGGCTCATTAATGACTGTCATAATCTTATGCAACCAGACTGAATTTAATAGGTTCTGTTAGATTCAATTAAATTGAAAGGTTAGGACAAGTAACATACAGCAGATGAATAATGTGTGTATGAGAGCACTGTTACCTCATGCAGTCACAAGTTAGTCAATGTCAATATGCATTATAAGTCTCCTTTTGTATGTACTTAAATAACTGAGGTAGGGTTTATCTCTCTTTGTGTCTTTTACTGAGATGAAGATTCTAACTGACCAACTTTCAGCCTTCCTAGATTTTTGTTATTGTTGTTGGCCTCTTGGGTAATTCCTTTTAATTCTTCCTAAGATGAATGGCTTGTGCCTTATATAGGTGATTATGAAGAAGAAGTAGAATATGAATTAACCTTTTAAGATTTATATTCTTTGAAGTAACAGCTAATTCTTGTTTGATAATGTGATTGCTAAAAATGAGAGAAGGGGAATCTACAAAATGCTTTATTTTGAGAGCCAGAAGAAATGCTTCCATTCAAAAGTGTTATTTGACAAAAGAAAAATCAGCTATCCTTCTATGTCCGGTTGATTAATATGTCCGCATCCTCCATTCCCTTTTCCCCAGACAATGGGGCAGGGTATGTTTAACGTATCTTTTTCAATATATCAAATTATTATTTGCTCAGTTAGGAAAAATCTCTTTTTTTGGATGAAGATCCCTTTACTTGTTTTTAAGATCTTAAGGTTTAGCTTTAAGAAACTTAGTAAGTCAATTCTGGCACAACTCATGTCATCCCTAAAATACTGTGTTCCCTATTCTTCTTGACACAAAGCAAGAGCCATGGTAAATATGTCAAGTATAGTTTTCAGTTAAAGTATATTGAAGTTTTAACTTGTATCATTTAGTAGGATGGATGTTAAGTGATGTAATGATATCTGCAGATTTATCACAATGAAGACTATTTGACAATGAGTTACTGAGAAGTGCCCCCACTGAATCACTAGACCATTGGAAGATTTTCTAGTATTCTTTACAGTGTGTCGAATATGGTTTTGCACCCACTGTATACTTGTATAGGGATGGATATACTATCTATTTTGAACAGCTATGGGATAACTTTTTTCTCTTTTCTTTTGCTAGGCCTTAGTAACCATTTTTTGTTTGTTTGTTTTGTTTGTTTGTTTGTTTGTTTTCCGGTGACCCGTATGGTGATCATATTAGCCACGACTTCTATTTCTCTCTGTGCCTTTTGAAAACAAGAAATTAATTTTATTGTAAAATAAAAGATTGAGGGTTTATGCTCTATATAAATAACATATCTAGCTTTAATGTAGCTCTAAGCCAAAGGCAATTAATGAAATCTTATAGAAAAGAATGCTCATTGAAAGATTTTTAAATTAATTATGTAGTTGCTATAGGTTTTGGCAGTGGAAAAAAGTATGATGTTAAAAAATTCAACCTGACTTCTTGTGTATTGAGAAAACTAATGTTTCCATACTGTACAAAAACAAATAATCTTATTTTTTAAAAGATTTTATTTATTTATTTGACAGAGAGAAAGACAGTGAGGGAACACAAGCAGGGGGAGTGGGAGAGGGAGAAACAGGCTTCCCACCGAGCAGAGAGCCTGACTCGGGTCTCAATCCCAGGACCCTGGGATCATGACCTGAGCTGAAGGCAGACACTTAATGACTGAGCCACCCAGGTGCCCCCCAAAATAAATAATCTTAAAAAGAGATCTTAAAAATATTCATAATTTTTAGGGATGCATATTGAATTATGCAGGACTGAAATGACAGGATGTTTGAGGTTTGCTTTTAAAAGAAAGTGGAAAAAAAAGAGAAAGATAAAGCAAGAATAGCAACATCTTGAATTTTATTATCTTGATAGCGTATGGATGGGAATTCATTATGCTACTCTCTCTACTATTGTATATGTCTGATATTTCTTCACAGAAAAGAATAGGTTCGTAAGATCATAAATCTTTTAGTTGACTTAACTCATTTAATATTTAATCATGATTTAGTGCACTATAACTGATTTTGACAAAATTTATGGAAATGTTTAATGTTTTAGTGAAAGCTGCGGGTATATATTGGTTTTGCTTTTGGAAATCATTATCAATGTTTGGTCTTACCAATAGGGATACAAAAGATTGGTTAGGAGATGATTTTTTTTTTTTAAGGAGATATGTGGCAGGCTTCAGGATAAAATTGTAAATTAGGTTACTTGTGTTAGGAAGCTCTTATTACTATTTTCTTTAATCCAAACTTCCTTTCTCTTGTTACAAATACCTAGGTGTTTCTAAATGCTTGATCAAGACTGTGCTTTCATAAAGAAGACTAATAATTAATACACTAAGGGAATTTTAGGATTTGGAACTAGTATTTGGGACTTCAATGCCTTTGTCTAGTTTTGGTATCAAAATAATGTTAGTCTTACAAAATGAGTTAAGAAGTATTCTGTGTGTTTTGGAAGAGTTTGCTTTCCCTTGAGTACATTTTAAAACACCTATTTAAGTATAATTTACATACAATAAAAATGCATACATTTTGTGTGTAGTTCAGTGAATTATGGCAAATGTATCTAACCATTTGACCACTAGCACAATTAAGATATCAACATTTTCATTACCTGAAAAAGTTCCCTTGTTCCCTTTTACAGTCAGTCTCCACTCTCCTCCCCTTTTCCCAGGGCCCAGACAGCCACAGATCTACTTTCTATCACTATAGATTAGACTTGTCTTTTCTATAGCTCCATTTAAGTTGACTTATATAGTGGGTACTCTTTGTATCTAGTCTCTTTCCCTTAGCACAATGCTTTTGAGATTCACCCATATTGTGTGTATCAGTAACTTTTTTGTTTGTTTTTTGTTTTTTTCTGATTAGTATTCCTTGTCAGTAGCAATAGCAGATACCACATTTTAGGTTTTCTTCTAGTTTGGGGCCATTATGATGAATAGAACTGCTATGAACATCCATGTACAAGTATTTGTTTGGACATATACTTTCACTTCTCTTGGGTGGTACTGCTGTAGTATGGTACATGTTAGGTTTTTCAAAGTGGCTATATACCATTTCGCATTCCCACTAGCAATCTATGAGAGTTCTGATTACTTCAAGATCCTTGTCAACATTTGTTTGTGTCTTTTTTATTTTAGCCATCATTATACATTTTAGTGGCATCTCATTGTAATTTTAATTAGTTAATCATCTATTTTCTGGTAAATGATGTTAGTGATGATGAGCATCTTTTCATATGCTTATTTGTCATTCACTATCTTCTTTGAGTCTGTTCAAAATCTTTTACCCATTTTTTCTTTTTTTTCCAAACTGTGGTGTCTCTTCTTAGTGAGTTGCAAGAGTTCTCAGTATATCCTGGGTAAAAAGTCTTTGTCATATATACATAATATGAATATTTTCTCCAACTCTGTTGTTTACCATTCATTTTTTAATGTTCTTTTTTTGTAAAAAAACAGTTTTAAAATTTTGATGAAGCGCAATTTAAAATTTTTCTTGTATGGTTTGTGGTTTTTTGTGTGTCCTAAAATGTCTTTGCCTGCTTCAAAATTGTGAAAATTTTCTTCTATATTTTTGTCTAGAAGTTTTATACTTTTAGTTTTTATATTAAGATCTATGATCTATTCTGAGTTAATTTTTTTATATAATATGAAGTAAAGGTTGAGGCTCTTTTTCTGTCATGAGTATCTAATTATTTTAGCACAATTTGTTAAAAATTGGTTGTAGTTTTCTTTTATTGTCTCTCATTTTTTTAATTTTATGTTTTTAGAGAGAGAGAAAAAGCATGAGTAAGGTGGAGGAGGGGGCAGAGGGAGAGGGAGGGAGAGAATCCAAATCAGGCTCCATGCCCAGTCCAGCCCCCGTGTGGGGCTCCCTCTCCAGACCCTGAGATCACGACCTGAGCCAAAATCAAGAGTTGTATGCTCAACTGACTGAGCCACCCAAGCCCCCCTAATGTATTTCTTGAGTTTTGGTATCAGAGTACAGTCATATAAATTGAATTAGGAACTGTTCTGTTTTCTGGAAGAGCTTGTATACATAAGGTTGATGGGATTTCTTCCTTATATAGTTTGATAGAATTTACCAATGAAGCCATCTAAGCCTGGAATTTTCTTTATGGGAAGATTGTTGATTAATAATTTATTTTTTAAATTAAATATAGGATAGCTCATTATATAAATCTTTTGAATTTTTTTGTGAATTATATCTTTCAAAGTTTTTAGGCTATTTCAACTAAATTGTCAAATTTATTATAATATTCTCTTATTGTCTTTTTAAATGTCTGTCTTATAAATAATGATATTCCACCATTCATTCTTGATATTTGTAATTTGTGTTTTCTCCCTTTTTTTCCAGCTTTATTGAGATATAATTGACATATAACATTGTATAAGTTTAAGGTGTACAACGTGATGATTTGATACACGTATATATTGTGAAATGATTACCATGATAAGGTTAGTTAACACATCCATCACATCATATAATTACCTTTTTGTGTGTGTGTGGTGAGAATATTCAAGATCCACTCTCTTAGCAATGTTCAAGTATACAATACAGTATTGTTAACTATAGTCATAGTACTCTACATGAGACCTTCAGAACTTATTCATTGTATAACAGGAAGTTTGTACACTTTGAATATCTCCCCATTTCCTTCACACCCTAGTCCCTGACAACCACCAGTCTACTCACTGTTTCTAGGAGTTCAACTTTTTTGGATTACACGTAAGTGAAATCACACAGTATTTGTCTTTGATCTTACTTATTTCACTTCATGCCCTCAAGGTTCATCCTCACTGAAACAAATGGCAGGATTTTCTTCCTTCTTATGACTGAATAGTATTCTAGTGTGTGTGTGTGTGTATTTATATATCCATTTTCTTTATCCCTTTATCCATTGAGGGACACTTAAGTTGTTTCTAAATTGTGACTATTATGAATAATTCTCCAATGAACGTAGGGGTGCAGGTATCTCTTTGAGATAGTCATTTGGCCGTTTACCCAGAAGTGGGATTTCTGGATCATATGGTAGTTCTGTTACTTTTTTGAGGAACCTCCATACTATTTTCCATAGTGACTGTACCAATTTACATTCCCATCAACAAGGGTTCCCTTTTCTCCACATTCTTGCTGGCATTTGTAATCTATTGTCTTTTTATATTACCCATTCTAAGAGGTGTGATGTGATATCTCATTGTGCTTTTGATTTGCATTTCCCAGATGATTGGTGATGCTGAGAACCCTTTTCCCCTATATTTCCTTCCAGGAATTTTATGGTTTCTGGTCTTACACTTAAATCTTTAATTCATTTTGAATTAGTTCTTATGAGTTGTGTAAGGTAGGGGTCTAATTTCATTTTTTTTTGCAGGCCAGTTTTCCCATCACCATTTATTGAAGAGACTGTCTTTTTCCCATTGAGTATTATTGGCACCCCTTTAAAATGTTAGTTGACCGTGTGTGTGTGTGTGTGTGTGTGTGTGTGTGTGTGTTTCTGGGTTTCCTATTCTGTTCCATTGCCTCCAGTTTTGTGATACCACCAGCTTTGTTGTTTTTCAAGATTGCTCTGGCAATCTTTGGGTCTTTTGTCATTTCATACAAATTTTAGGATTTCTGTGAAAAATGGCATTAGAATTTTGATGGGACTTGTATTGAACCTATAGATGGTTTTGGGTAGTTTGAACATTTTGATAATATTAATTCTTCTTATCCATTAACAAGAGATATCTTCAAATTTATTTCTGTCATCTTCAGTTTCTTTTATCAATTTCTTACTATCTTCAGTATACTGGTCTTTTACCTCTTTGATTAAATGTATTTCTTTTTTTAAAAATTTAATTAAGGGAGCCTGGGTGGCTCAGTCAGCCAAGCATCTGTATTTGGCTCAGGTCATGATCCCAGTGTCCTAGGATGGAGCCCAATGCCTCCCTCTGCCACTCTCCCTGCTTGTGCTGTCTTGCTCTCTGTCAAATAAATAAATAAAAATCTCTAAAAAGTTTAATTAAATGAATTTTATTTAAAATTCATATTAAAAAAATTTTAAATATAAAAATTAATTCATTTAATTAAATTTTTTAAAAAGTAAGCTGTACACCGAAATTAGGGCTTGAACTCATGATCCCAAGGTCAAGAGTTGCACATTCTACTGACTCAGCCAGCCAGGTGCTCCTGATTAAGTTTATTTGTAATGATTTTATAGTTTTTGATGCTACTGTTTAAGGTATAGTTTTATTTCTTTTTCAGATTGTTCATTGTTCTAGTGTATAGAAACACAACTGATTTTTGTATGTTGACTTTTGTAGTCTGCACTTTACTCAGTTTGTTTATTAGTTCTATTTTTTGGTGGAATCTTTTGGATTTTCTATATATAAGATCATGTCCTCTCTGAGCAGAGGTAATTTTACTTCTTCTTTCTGATTGGATGCCTTTTATTTCTTTTTGTTGCCTGATTGGTCTGGCTAGGACTTACTATGTTGAATAGGAGAGGTGGGAGTATAGAGGATACTCTTGATTAGATACTCTTCCTGATCTTAGAGGAAAAGCTTAAAAGTTCTCCATTGATTATAATATAGTTGTGGGCTGGTCATATATGGCTTTTATGATGTTGAGGTTTGTTGCTTCTATACACCCACATTGTTGAGAGTTTTTAAAATGAAGGAACGTTGAATTTTGTTAAATCCTTTTTGCTTATCTACTGAGATCCTCATATGATTTTTATTTTTCATTCTATTAATGTGATGTATCACCTTTAACTGATTTGCATGTGCTGAGCCATCCTTGCATCTCAGGGAAGAATCCTACTTGATCATGGTGTGTGATCATCTTAATGTATTGTTAAACTCATTTTTCTATTATTTGGTTCAAAATTTTTGTATCTATATTCATCAGGGACATTGGCCTATAGTTTTCTTCTCTTGAATGTATTCTGGCTTTGCTATCAGGGTAATGCTGGTTCCTTGTAAAAGACTTTGGGGGGTATTTGTTGCTTTTCAGTTTTTTGGCAGAGTTTAAAAAGGATTGGCATTAATTCTTTAAATGTTTAGTAGAATTCACCAGTGAATTTATCTGTCCCTGGGTTTTTCTTTTTTTGGGAGGTTTTTGGTTACTGATCAATCTCCTTACTTGTTATTTTTCTGTTCAGAATTTCTGTTTCTTCATGATTCAGTCTTAGTGGGTTATATTTCTGGGAATTTTACTTTTCTTCTATCTTATTTAATTTGTTGATGTATCATTGTTTGTAATTGTCCCTTATGATTTTTGTATTTCTGTGGTATCAATTGCAATATCTTTTCTTTAATTTCTGACTATATTTCTTTAAATTCTTTTTTCTAGTTACTCTAGTTTAAGT
This sequence comes from Ursus arctos, assembly GCF_023065955.2. NCBI lineage: Eukaryota > Metazoa > Chordata > Mammalia > Carnivora > Ursidae > Ursus > Ursus arctos. Next base: position 52,843,281 of record NW_026623067.1, on the reverse strand, counting down.
TTTGTCAGTTGGCTTATCTTTTCAAAAAAGTACCTCTTGATTTCATTGATCTTTTCTATTGATTTTCTAGTACTCACTCATTTCTTTCTTTTCTGTTCTTTTTATTTTTTCCTACAAAATTTGGCCTTATTTTGTTTCTTTTTTTCCTGGTTCCTTGAGGCACAAAATTAGATTGTTTATTTGAGATCTTTCTTGTTTTAATAATATCAGCATTTACCCCTATACTCTTCCCTCTTAGAATTGGTATGTTGTTTTTTCCATTTACATTTGTCTCAAAGTAGTTTTTTATTACACTTTTGATTCCTTCTTTGACCAATTTGTTCGGCCATGTGTTGTTTAATTTCCATGTTTTTGTGAATTTTCCTGCTTTTTTTCCTGTTGATTCTTTGTATTATACTACTGCGGTGATAAGAGTCTTGAAATGATTTCAGTATTTAAAAAGAATTTTTAGAGCATACAAATTATTATAAATATAATCCATACTCATTTTAGCAAATGTTTATTATTGTGCCAAGTGTAGAAGTCAAAAATATCAACACCCAGAAATCCCATCATAACTGAAATTCAAATTGTTTATTCCATCCATTGTGGGGGTTTTTTTGTTTTGTTTTGTTAATGGATAGTATGCCCATGTACTATATATGCATTATTATTTTGTATTAAGTTTTTAATTTTAATTCCAGTATAGTTAACATACAGTTATATTAGTTTCAGGTGTACAATATAGTGATTCAGCGATTCTATACATTACTCAGTACTCACCATGATAAGTGTACTCTTTAATCCCCTTCACCTATTTCACCCATCCCCCACCCACCTCCCCTCTGGTAACCATTTGTTGTTCTCTATAGTTGTTCTCTATAGTTAAGAGTCTGTTTCTTGGTTTCTTTCTCTTTCTCTCTTTTATTCCTTTGCTTATTTATCTTGATTTTAAATTTCACCGATGACTGAGATTATATGGTATTTGTCTTTCTCTGACTGATTTACTTTGCTTAGCATTATACTCTGTAGCTCCATCCATGTTGTTGCAAATGGCAAGATTTCGTTCTTTTTTCATTCCTTTTTATGGCTAAATAATATTCCATTGTGTGTGCGTGTATATCACATCTTTATCCATTCATCTGTCGATGGACACTTGGTGTGCTTCCATAATTTGGCTATTGTAAATTCAATATTTTAAAGTTTGTTAAGACTTGTGTTGTGGGGGCGCCTGGGTGGCACAGCGGTTAAGCGTCTGCCTTCGGCTCAGGGCGTGATCCCGGCGTTGTGGGATCGAGCCCCACGTCAGGCTCTTCTGCTATGAGCCTGCTTCTTCCTCTCCCACTCCCCCTGCTTGTGTTCCCTCTCTCGCTGGCTGTCTCTATCTCTGTCAAATAAATAAATAAAATCTTTAAAAAAAAAAAAAAAAGACTTGTGTTGTGACCTATTGTGTGATTTATCCTGGTGAATGTTATGTGGTGCTTGAGAAGAATGTATATTCTATAATGTTGGATAGAAAGATCTGTATAGTGTCTAAAGTGTAGTTCCAGTCAGATGTTTCTTCATTTTCTGTCTGAGTGATGTATTGTTGAAAGTGGAGTATTAGAATCCCCATCAATTATTATATTGTATTTATTTCTGTTTTAGTACTGTTTGTATTTGTTTTACATATTTTGGGAATCCAATGTTGGGTGTATACATATTTACAAATGTTGTGTTCTCTTTATAAATTGACCCCTTTATGATTATATATGACCTGCTTTGTCTCCTATTACAGCTTTTGAGTTAAAGTCTGTTTTGTCTGGTGTTAAGTTTAGCTATCTCTCTTCTCTTTTGGTGTACATTTGCATGGAATATCTTTTTCCATCTCTTCACTTTGCACCTATTTTTTCCTTAAAGCTGAGGTGAGTTTCCTATAGGTAGTGAATAGGTCAGTCTTATTTTTTTTTATCCATTTTGCCACTCCATGTTTTTTTATTAGAGAATTTAATCCATTTACATTTAAAGTAATTATTGATATCTAAGGACTTAGTAATACCATCTTATTATTTGTTTGCTGGCTTTTTTGTAATCCCTTTGTTCCTTTCTTTCTCTCTTTCTTTGTGAATGAATAATTTTCTGTGGTTGTTTGATTTGATTCCCTTTTATTTATCTTTTGTTTATCTACAGTAGGTTTTTGCTTTGTGATTACCATGACCTTTACATAAACCATATTATAGATATAACAGTCTGTTGTAAGGTGATAACAAATTAACTTCCATTACATACAAAAACTCTCATTTATAATTTTCCCACCATATTTTACATTTTATGTCACAATTTACATATTTTGTGTGGCATAGCAATTAAAATTATTATAACTATAGTTATTTTTATACTTGTATTTTATTTGTTCTTTAACCTTTATATAAGAGTTCACATACCATCATATTATAATATTGTAATATTCTGAATTTGTCCATATACGTTACCAATGTGTTTTATATTTTCATTGTGTTCTCATGTTACTTATCAGCATCCTGTCATTTCAGTTCGAAGAACTCCTTTAAGCATTTCTTGAAAAGCAGGTCTAGTGATGATGAACTACTTCATCTTTTTTAGGCCTGGAAAGTTTTTATTACTCCTTCATTTCTGAAGGATAGCTTTGCCAGGTTAAGTATTCTTGGTTGGCAGTTTTTGTTTTTTTTTTTTTTTCCTCTCAGTGCTTTAAGTATATCCCAGTCTCTCTTGGTCTCAAGGTTTCTCCTGAGAAATCTGCTGATAATCTATGGGGGTTTCCTTGTATGTGAGGAATTTTTTTCTTACCGCTTTTTTTTTTTTAAGATTTTATTTTATTCATTCATTCATTCATTCATTTCCTTATTTATTTATTTATTTATTTATTTATTTATTTATTTATTTATTTATTTTAGGGAGAGAGAAAGGGTGAGTATGAGCCAGGGAAGCGGCAGAGGAAGAGAGAGAGGCAGAAAATCAGAAGCAGATTTCATGCTGAGTGGAGCCTGACTTGGGGCTCAGTCCCATGACCCATAAGATCATGACCTGAGCCAAAATCAGACACTTTACCAACCGAGCTCCCAGGTGCCCCTTCTTATTGCTTTTAAAGTTCTCTCTTTGTCTTCGATTTTAGACTGTTTTATTTTAATTTTTCTTGGAGTAAATATTTTTTAGTTGAAACTATTTGGGCACTTGTGAGCATCATGAACTTGGATGTCCAATCTTTCCCCAGATTTGGGAAGTTCCCAGCCATTATTTCTGTAAATAAGCCTTCTGCCCTTTTCTCCCAGTTATCTCTTTTTGGGCTCTGATAATGTATAGATAGTTTCTTTTAATAGTATTCTGTTATTCACATTGTCTTTCTTCACTCTTTATCTTTTCTTTCCTTTTTTTTTTTTTTTTTTTTTTTTGCTTCTCTGATGAGATTTCAGTGGACTTTTCTTTGAATTCACTGGTCCTTTCTTCTGCTTTGTTGAGTCTGCTATTGAAGTTCTCTTTTGAATTCTTCAGTCATTGTTTTCTTTAGCTCCAGGATTTCTGTGTTTTTTGTTTGTTTGTTTTTTAATGGTCTCTATTTGTTGTTGAACTTCTCATTTTGTTCATGAATTATTTTTCTAATTCTAATTTTGTTTAGTTATCTGTGTTTTCCTACAGTTTACTGAATTTCTTTAAAAAATTATTCTGAGTTTTTTGTCATACAGTTCATAGATCACTGCTTCTTTAGGGTTAGTTATTAGAGCTTATTAGTGTCCTTTGATTGTAGAAATTTACCTGATGCCTTGTGATTTTTGTATCTTTGCATTGGTATCTGTGAATTTGAGGAAGCCATTTCCTCTTCCAGTCTTTCACAGACAGTTGTGTTGTGAGGTGCTGATGTGCTTTCTTGCCAGGGCTGCCTGTCATATGTGCTGTGTGACTGTCTGGCATCACTGTCCAGGCTTCCTGGTCAAGCAGTGCTGGAGGCTGTGCTCAGCAATAGTCAGATCCAGTGACTTGCTTATTTGTGTTGATGAGTCTCTAGAACGTGTCTGTGGCTAGGACAGGCCAATTGGTGGAGACCCAAACTTAACAGAACTATTGATCAAGTTGCCTGGCCAGAAGAGGCCACTGGCTCAGATGTGCACTTGCCTTGAGCCACTGGTTGGGATCTCTGCTAAGGGGCCACTTCTATATAACAGGAATGTGAAGTGCTAATTGCTATAAGCTTGTGTCCTTTCTCTCTCTGTCGTTAGCTGGTTCCCCTAGTGATCCCTATGCACAACTAAGTGGTCCTCCATGTAAATGTCCTGGAATGCTGGGGGCACTGGATGGCCACATTGGGCTCTCTTTTTTTTTTTTTTTCCACTGGAGAAACTGTAGGCTCAGGGGGACCTGCTTGGTGCAGTGCTGCATAGGCCTGAAAGAAGGATGATGTAGTCAAAGTAAAACTATTCCTCTTACCACTCTAATGTAATCTTTTCTTTCTTTCTTTCTTTTTCTTTCTTTCTTTCTTTCTTTCTTTCTTTCTTTCTTTCTTTCTTTCTCTCTCTTTCTTCCTTCCTTCCTTCCTTCCTTCCTTCCTTCCTTCCTTCCTTCCTTCCTTCCTCTTTTGTTTTGTTGTTGTTTAAGGGGGTGCATCTACCTCACACAGAGTTCTGAGATCTTCACAAAGGTGTCACCTATGGATATTTGCTAGTTGCTTTTTCTGTAAAGGGACTAAAGTTGGCAATTACCTATTTTGCCATCTTGCCAATGTCACTCTTTTTCTTCTTGATTAATATAGCTTTAGGTTTTTAAATTCTATTGTTTTCTTTTAAAAAAACATTTTGATTTCATTGATTTACTCTATTGCATGCTCATTTAAAAATTTTATTGTTCTGCTCTTTATTTTTTTCCTTTCTTATTCTTACTTTAGATTTAATTTCCTCTTTTTTTTTAATCCTTTTAAAGTAGAAGCTTATTAGTTCATTGATTTTACATCTCCCATCTTTCATAAGACCTAATGTTATAAATTTCTTTGTGGGCTCTTTTTTAGCAGCATATGACATTTCATTATCATGTATTTCCATTTTCATTTAGTTAACACATTTGTGTGTGTGTGTGTGATTTCTTCTTGGATTGTGGTCAAGTAATATATTCCATTATTTTGATCCTTCTAATTGAAACTCGCTTTATGGCCCATTATATTTTCTATCTCAGTGAATGTGTCTCGCATCCTCGAAAAGAAAGTGTTATTTGTTGTTGTTGGGTGGAATGGTCTAGTATTTTCAATTAGATCCATTTGTTTGATAGTGTTGTTTAAGTCTCCTATAGTCTTACAGCTTTTCTTTACAGTTGATCTATCTATTTTTAATAGAGAAGTTTGAAATCTCAGCCAATATATAGATTTGTCCATTTCTCTTATCATTATTCAGTTTTACTTCATACATTTTGAAATTTTATAATTACATGCATTCACAATTAGAATATATCTTCTTGATTAATTGTGTCTTTACCATTATGAAATATCTTTTTATCCTTGTTAACATTACTTTTCTGAAATCTACTTTGTGTCATTAATAAAGTAATTCCAGCTTTCATCTTATTGTTTGCATGGAAATTATTTTACTATGAGCTTACCTCTGTCTTTATATTTAAAGAAGATTTCTTTTGGACAACTTGTAGTTGGGTATTGTTTTTTTAATCCAGTTTGACTATTTCTACTTTTTAATTGTATTTTTTGTTCATTTATATTTAATGTAATTAGTGGGTTTTGGTCATTAATCTAGTGCTTGTTGTCTAGTTTTTTCTATCTGTTTTTGTTTCAATTTTCTCTTAATTAATTACTTTAACAATATCATTTTATCTTCACTATTGGCTTATTAACTATACCTCCTTTATCTATCTATCTATCTATCTATCTATTGTGGTTGCCTTTTGGTTTACAATGTGGATCTTTAATTAATCAGTTTATATTCAAATAAAATTGTTGCACATCGTTTGTCACATAAGATATAGTTCATTTTCCTCCTTCCATCCTTTGGTTATTATTGTCATATATTTTGGTTCTTTATATGTTATAAATCCTACAAGACCTTGTTATTATTTTTGCTTTAGACAGTTATTGTTTTTAGAAAAATTAAAAAATGAGAAACAACATATTTTATACTTCATACATATTTTATACCATTTCTGGTTCTTTTTTCATTCTTTCATGTAAATCCATATTTTCATCTATTATGTTCCTTCTCTCTGAAAACCTTCCATTAGTAATTCTTATAATTTAGTTTTCCTAGCAACTTATTCTCTGAACTTTTATTTGTTTGAAAATTTTTTTATTTTAGCTTCACTTTTAAAGGATATTTTCATTGGATTAAAATTCTCCATTGGCAATTTTTTTGAGCAAAGGCACCTGAAATATAAAGGAACATGATGCTTCATGATGACTACATGGAGTTTAATGATGCTGGATGGTGAAGTGCCTAAACAAGAAGTTGTGAGATGAAACTGGTGAGGTAAATAAGAAGTAGAAAATACAGGGCCTTATATATGTAATAAAGAGCTTGCGTATTATCTCTTAGGATAGTGGAAAGTCACTGAGTAATTTTTAATAGAGATGGAATGGTCAGATTTTCATTTTAGATTAGGTCACTCTAGACACTGCATGAGATCTGACTTTCACAGAGGAGAACATGCTGCTGCAGTTGTCTAAATTAATACTACTAATATTATTTTAGAGGGTCATTGTCATGTTCCAGAATATGTTAAGCACAGTGAATGCACACAATAATAAATACTTTCTCCTTATACAGATGAATTAAATGAGACAAAGAGATTAAATGGTTAAGCTTGGGTTGAAGGCAAACCCTCTGGCTTTAGGATGGCTTCTAAAGATTCCTGATGTAAAGGTTAGAGATAATGAGGGTTGGAAATAGGATGGTGGCATTTGGATAGATTAAAGATATATTGAAGAGATAAAATTATCAGGGTTTGATGCTTGATTTAATAGGAGTGATGAGAGAGGGAAAATTAAGGATTACTCTAGTCTTAAAAAAAAAAAAAGGATTACTCTAGTCTTTCAGCCTTAGTGAGTGAGACATGTCAGTATCACCTGCTGAAATAAATGTGAAACCAGTTTAATTGAAGGAATAATGAATTATTTTTATGTTAGGTAAGCTTGTAGGACGTCCAGGTGGAAATGTACAGAGGGCAATTGGATGTACAAATCTAAAATTAATGAGATAGGTATGGTCTAAATATATAAATTTGGATTTCATCCATAAAGGTAAGGTCCTGGAGAACTGGCATAAAGTGAAAAGAGCAGAAGAATCAGAACTGCATAAATAATACCTAGTGATCATTTAAAGTGAAAGCTTTGATAGTGCTACTTAAATTACTTTATGTCCTAAGTACTGTTTTTTATAACCTGTTTGTTATTATACAATAACTCTCACTAAGGAATTGGGCACATAATAAAGCTAATTGAATCAAGATGTATTTAGATATGATACTTGAACTTTTGTACTCTAAATCTTGAAAGATACAATTTTAGAACAAATAAATTTTATTTAGCTTTTTCACAATAGTTAAGCTTATGAAATTATTATATTAAGAGGGTCTCAGGATGAAAATCTAAATATATTTAAGACAGTTAGGAATCCTCTACTCTTTTAACACCTGTCTCCTTGAGAATAAGGACGATTACTTATTCATTTTCGTGTCTCTAGTGTCTATTTTATGCTCAGTCTTTATCTGTAGAAATACTACAGATTTTTAAATACTAAATCCAAAAGGAATGGAAACCTCACAATTTATCTCTGCATATTTAGTCTTTTGAATTAATATCATACTTAACTTTTTTGTGTATGTGTGTGTTTACATTTCATTGGTCTTTTTTCACTGAAATATAGTTGATACAATATTACTTTAATTTCAGGGGCACAACATAGTGATTTGACAAGTCTGTACATTATGCTGTGCTCGCCACAAGCGTAGTTACTATCTGTCACCATACAATGCTATTACTATATCACTGATTATATTTCCTATGCTGTACTTTTGATCCTTGTGACTTATCTATTCCATTACTGGAAACCTTTATCTCCCACCCCCTTTCACTCATTTTGCACCCTCAACCCTCAACTCCCTCCACTCTAGCAACTATCGGTTTGTTCTCTGTATTTAACATCATACTTAACTTTTGATGCTACTGTGAATATTGAATTCTGAACTAATGTGGAAAGTACCTTAAACACATACTGCATTAATATAATAAAACATATGATCATTTTTAAACACTGGGGAATTGATAAAGTAATTATTGAATTATTTAATTTTATAGCAATATTCCTTTTTGTGTGACATCAAGCATGAGAAATGTCTGTAATTTAAATGCTAGGTCTAATAAATTTAGAAGTGCCTAATTTAATTTTAAAATCAAATTTTGAACATGATGTTTGAGTGTATGCCTAGGTATGTGTGGAATAGACTAGTAGGTTATGTAATGTCTGCAGTTGGGGAAACATTCTATAATTACTTTTTAATTCAGTACTTTCTAATATTTGAGTAGATTGTTTCAATTTTTGTTTGATATTTGTGTTAAGCATTAAAACATAATATAATAATTCTTGTACTTACTCTGTAAGTAGGTAATACATATTTATGTATTTAGTTATAAATATAATACACATTCTCTTTATTGTGGTGGTTTGGAATGGAACTGCAATATATCTGAGGTATGCCTATATATGAAAAACAGTTTGCTGGGATTTCAGAGTGAGATTTCATTGAATCTAGAAATTAAGTTGGGATGAATTGACATCTTCAATATTCAATATCAGTATTCAGTATCAGCAATGCTGAGTCTTTCATTCTATGAACACAGAATATCTCTCCATATATTTGGATCTTCATTTTATCTCATCAGATTTTGTGGTTTTCTGTATATGGATCCTGTATATATTTTCTTAGATACATTGCTAGGGATTTTTTTTTTAACTATTGTAAATTGTATTGTATTTTAAACTTCCAATTACAATTTTTCTTTGCTAGGGATGCCTGGGTGGCTCAGTAGGTTAGGTGTCAGACTCTTGATTTCAGCTCAGGTCATGCATGATCTCATGGTCGTGAGATTGAGCCCCATATTGGACTCCATGTTCAGCATGGAGTCTACTTGAGATTCTCTCTCTCCTTCTCCCTTTGCCCCTCCCCCCTTTGCTTGCACTCTCTCTCAAATTAAATAAAATCTTTTAAAAAAAGAGGTTTACAATTGTTCTTTGATAGTATATTGAGAAGCAATTGACTTTTGTACACTCAATCTCACATTCTGTGACTTTGCTCTACTTTTAGATTCATTCCAAGAGGTTTTATGTCTTATTGGAAATTTAGACAGAGACAGCCCATCCATCTGTGAACAAAAGCAATTTTATTTCTTTCTCTCCAATCTCTGTATCTTCTTGTTCATCCATCCATCCATTCATTCATTCATGTATTTATTTGCTTTTGTATTACTGTGATAGCAAAGATTTCTAATATGATGTTGAATAGAAATGGTGAGAGAACAAAGTTTTCCTGAAAGTTCTTAGTCATAGGAGTGAAAGTGTCCAGTTTCTCATCATTAAGTGTGGTAACTAGAGGATTATTTTGTAGATATTATTTATCAAGTTGAGGACATTGCCTTTTATTTTTCGCTTGTTTGCAGAGTTTTTATCATGAATGGGAGTTGGAGTTTGTCAAATGATTTTTTCTGCATCAATTCATATGATTATATGATTTCTTTCTTTAACCTGTGGATGTGATGGAGTGCAATGGTTGTTTTTTGAATATTAAATCAGCTCTGAATACCTCCAATAAATCCCATGTGGTTGTAGTAGATAGTTCTTTTTATACATTGTTGGATTTGATTTGCTGATATTTGTTGATGACTGTTGAATGAGAGGTATTAGTCTTTATTTTCCTTTCTTGTAATATCTTTTTTTTTTTTGTGGTATTAGGGTAATGCTGGCCTCCCAGAACAAGTTAGGAGATGTTACCTTTGCTTCTATTTTCTGGAGAATATTGTGGAAAATTGCTTTAATTTCTTCCTTAAATGTTTGTTGGAATTCACCAGTGAAATTGGCCTGGTGTTTTCTATTTTGAAAGGTTTTTAATTTTTGATTTAACTTCTTTATACATATACTTCTTTATAAACTTCTTTTCAGATTATAAATTTCTCTTTGTGTGAGTTTTTGTAGTTTGTGTCTTTCTGGGACTTGCTCCATTTCAGTTATCAAATTTGTCAACATGGAGTTTTTCATAGTATTCCTTTATTATTGTTTTTTTATGCCCAAAGATCAGTAATGATGAGCAATCTTTCTGATATTGGTAATCTGTGTCTTCTCCCTGTTTTAGTTGGTTAGCTTGGTTAGAGATATATCAATTTTATTGACCTTTTTAAAGAATCAGCTTTGGTTTTTCTTTGTTTTCCTATTTTCAATTTCATATCTAAGTTTTATTTCTTTTCTTCTACATGTTTTAGACTTAAATTGTCTTTCTTTTGTTTTCTAGGGTGAAAGAATGCTTAGATGATTGATTTTAGATCTTTCTCCTTCTAATATATGCATTCAGTACTATAAATTTCCCTGTAAGCACTGCTTTTGCTACATCCCACAAATGTTGATAAGTTGTATTTTCATTTTCATTTAGTTCAAAATGTTTTTGAATTTCTCTTGATACTTCCTTGACACATATGTCATTTATAACCATGTTGTTTAATCTCCAAATATTTTGAGATTTTCCAACTTTTTTTGTTATTGATTTCTAGTTTAATTCTCTTTTGGTGTAAGAATGTATTTGTATGATTTTTATTCTTTTAAATTAGGTAAGGTGTGTTTTATGGCCTAGAATATGGTCTTTTTGGTGACTATTCCATGCAAGGTTGAGAAAATGTATATCATGCAGTTGTTGGATGGAGTAGTCTATAAATGTCATTTGGATCAAGTAGATTGACAGTAGAGTTCAGGTCAAACATATCCTCACTATTTTTTTTTCCCTGCTTGATATATCAATTACTGAAAAAGAGGTGTGGAAGTCTCCAGTTATAAAAGTAAATTTTGCATTTCCCAATGCATTTCTATCAGTTATTGGCTCAAATATTTGAGCACTTTGTGGTTAAATGCATACACACTAAGGATTTTTGTCTTGGAGGATTGACCTCTTTATTTTTAAGAAATGTCATTCTTTATTGCTGAGAATTTTTTTTTCCAGACAAAGCAAGTGTGCTTTGTTTGAAATTATTATAACTATCCCAACTTTCTTTTGATTCATGTTATCATGGAATGTCTTTTTCCATGTAACCCTTACTTTTAAGCTAACAGGATCTTCATAGTTATAGTTGATTTCTTTTTTGAACATATAGTTCATTCTTGTGTTTTTATTCACTCTGACAATTTCTTTTAATTGATGTATTTAGACTATTCATATTTAAAATGATTATTGATATAGTCGAATTAATATCTACTGTGTTTATAACATTTTCCACTTTTGCACTTTGTTTTCCCTCCCTTTTTCTACCTTTGCTAGTTTTAATTAAACATTTTATATGATTTTATCCTATCTCTTCTCATAGCTTATCAATTAAAAGATGTTAGTGCTTACTTGAGTTCAATATAAAATTCTATATAAAATGTATTTAATAACATATACATATATATATGTATTTAATATAGTAATAGATTGTTATGTATGTTATAACTAGTCTAAGTCCACCTTCAAATAATAGTATCCTGCCTCATATGTAGTACAGGTACCTTTAACAGCTGACTTTTAGGGGTGCTCAGCTGGCTAAGTCAGTAAAGCATGGGACTCTTTATCCTTGGGGTCATGAGTTCAAGCTCCACATTAGGGGTAGAGTTTACTTAAAACAAAAACTAAAACAACAGCATACTTTTAATTCCTTATTCCCGTCTCTTATTCCTGATGTTGCTGTTCTTCATTTCATTTAGCCGTTTAATATAATCACCAATATTTTTCCTACTATTAGTTTTAAGTTATCCTTTGTATTATTAAGCAAGATAGATTTTACGTTTGCTTTATTTATTCCTTTTCTGATGCCTTTCTTCTTCTTCCTCCTCTTCCTCTTCTTCTTCTTCTTCTTCTTCTTCTTCTTCTTGTTTTTAATGTAGATCCAAGTTTCTGACTGATATAATTTTCTTTTTTTCTGAAGAACTTCTTTTCATTTCTTGTAGTACAGGTCTGATGATAATATATTTCCTCAGCTTTGGTTTGTTTGAAAAAGTATTATTTCTTTTTCACTTTTTAAAAAAGATTTTTTACTTATTTATTTGAGAGAGTGAGTGCATGAGTGAAGAGGAGGCAGAGGGAGAGCAAGAATCTCAACCAGACGCCCCCCTCCCCGAGCATGGAACCCAACGTGGGGCTCCATTCTGACACCAAGATCATGACCTGGGCTGAAACCAGGAGTCCCGACTCTCACCAACTGAGCCACCCAGTCGCCACTTCTTTTTCACTTTTGAAAAATAACTTTACTTGATATAAAATTTACATAGTTTCTAATAACAAATTGTTATTTCTACTCTTGTTCCTCTAGAGGTAAGGTAGATTCCCCGCCCCTCCTGCTTCTTTAAAGATTGTCTTGTGTCTTTTATCATCTGTAGTTTGAATATGGTATGCATACATGTAGATTTTTTTATGCTATCCTGTTTGGTATTTAAACTTCCTGGATCTGTGGTTTGGTGTTTGTCATTAATTTTGGAAGATGCTTGGGCATTGTTCTAATTCTTAGTTTGCTCTATTCTTTATTTTACTTTTGATATACAAATTACATGTAAGTTACATCTTCAGATATTGTCACAAAGTTTCTGTATGTTCTGTTTTGTGTGGGTTTTTTCCTTTTAATTCTTTTTTCTCTCTGCATTTTAGTTTGGAAAGATTATGTTGACATATCATCAAGCTCATTAATTCTTTCCTTGTTGACCAGTCTAAAGATGAGACCATCAAAGGCATTTGACATTTCTATTACAGTGTTTTTGATTTCTGGAATTTCTTTTTCATTCTTCACAGAATTTTCATCTTTCAGCCTCCAGGACCTGTCTGCTCTTCCATATTGTCTACTTTTCCATTAGCGTCCCTAACATATTAATCATAATTTCTTTAAATTCCCTGTTGGTTAATAACAAAATTTGTGTCATATCTGAACCTAGTATTGATCCTTGTTTTGTCTCTTTTAACTGTGTTTCAGCATGCCTTCCCATTTTTTACTTAAACCCAGACATGATGTATTGTGTAATAGGAACTGAGGTAAATAATCCTTTACTGTAAAGTAAAAGGCATTCTGTTAATAGTTGTTAATGAGTGAATTAATGCTGTGCGGTTGTATTGTGTAAGGTCTAACTCTAAAATGATACTTGTGGTTCTTTGGAGGCTTTACACCCCTTGGAAGAAGCAAATGAACTTACGCTTTTTTGGCATAGTCAGTTAAGTGTCTGCCTTTGGCCCAAGTCATGATCCCAGGGTCCTGCTCGGTGGGCAGTCTGCTTCTCCTTCCCCCTGCTTTTGTGCTCTTGCTCACTCTCTCTCTCTCAAAGAAATAAATAAAAGCTTTAAAAAAATGTTTAGTCAATTAAACATGACTGAAACATTTTACTCTATTAGTTGATGAAGATTCAGAGTTGTATAGTGACATTGTTTTTTACCCAAACTAGTAATATTATTCATGATAATATTGTTTTCTTATTTCTCATTTATATTAGATTGTGTGAATCCATTATAAAATTTTCTATTTTTCAAATTAGAACATATTGCTACTATTATTTAAATGGTACTCCATTATTGTGTTTTCATAAGAATTACATTTGGTCAGGGCCGTCAAGATGTCAAAATTATGTTACCTATCTGTCCACACACATACATGCACATACACATAACGCACACATATACATTATATATACCATATATATTTTCACATATAGGTAGTCACTTATGTAGACAGTTCTTACAGTAGCTAAAACAACGATAATAATGTAAAGACTGTATAAAGACTTTAGAAAAGTTACTATAATAAAGTGAAACAAATTATTTCAATAATCAAGCCTTGCCATGATATGCATTAATGACAAAAAGTAGGTAAGACCAGTCAGAGAGTTACTATATTAAGTATCTGGAGTCACAGAATAAATTAAGTATATTTATATTTGCATGTGTTCCAGAAATAATAAAACTACTAAATAAAGTAGAATTTAGTCACCATCAACTTTAGGAACTTTGATAAAGCAGTACCTTCATTTTTCTAGAAGGACAAAGAAATGGATTTGTAGGCAGATACCATCATTGTAATTTGATGGTATGGATTTCAACTGCCATAAAACAATTCAGTTACATTTTGCCCATACTATAAGGAAGATTAAAATGGCAAATGTTTCTTTGTTCCAGCTACCTTCCCTATTTTTGCCATGATTATTATACATATGCACATAAATATACACACATATATACCAAACCAAAAATCTTGGTATATATTTAATAGCATGTTTCCTGTGGTCCCTGGCATCTTTGTAGTTAGATGAAAGAAAAGAAGTGTAAAGTAGTAGTAGAAAAGATGTAAATGTATTGCAGTGATTTCATTGCCTTTGGAAGCCTAACTTCCAACTCAGAAGTGTTTATACTAAACGTGAACATTGCTATGTACAGGTGTATAAGGAGTCTAGGGCCCTAGATTCTGCCAGGCACATCCCTCATTAAATATTGTTCTAAATAAGTTCAGAATTTTGAGTTCACTTAGTTTAGTAAATTGTATATAAAGTCCAAAAGTAGAATTGAGTTTCAAACTCTATTTTAGAAGACTCATGAGCAAATTGTAACAACTATCCCGTTGGGTAACTATTAAATCTAAAAATGTTTGCCAGATGTGGGTATAAAAGTCTTTGAGTATATCCCTTAAATTTCATCATTGCTTTATTGTAACAAGTGATTCATAGTCAAGATCAGTTATGAATATGAACAGATCAAAGAGATTGCAAATGGAAAATATTTCTGAAGAAAGATGTCCTCTTATTTCCTTGTATTTTTCTGCTACAATGGGAGGGCTTAGTTTTGAGATTTTCTAGTTGTCACAATTTAGGCTATAATTACCTCCAAACTTTTTAAAGAGAAATATAATCATATTAAAAAACGTCAGGAAACTATTTTTTAATTCTGTAATTGTGTATGTGTTATTTTTTTTTTCTGTTACTGGCAGATTTTAAAAGTACATGCTCTATGTGCTGGTGATTGTTTTAAAAAATGCAAGACAGAGTTTAAAGTGCCATGATTATCTAACAAAAACAGTGGTGTTGCTATATTGGCAACATGGTAAAATTAAGTTTGCTTAGGTACAAAAATTGAATTAAGCATTTTAAGATTTTCCTTAGCCACACAGATCTTCTGTTTGGTTTAAAACATGTGTTATGATTTTAAATAGAAGTCCAGACTAAATGCATATTAATTTATTCTTCTAGTCTATGCTTACTCTTTTTTATTGTTACAAATCTTCCAAAAGAACCAATAAGGATTTTGTACCAAAATCAAGAGTAAGCTACTATTTTGTGGTTCAAACTATATTACTGTCACAATGTTTAGTCATATAATATATGGTAAAATGATGCACAATGTAATCACAAATAGGCTACCTCTTATATATTCTAATAAATAAAAACACAAATTCTCTTCTTATATATCACCATGCCAATATATGAATATTTGCCATACATAAGGAAATATTGTTTTGTTAAATATAGCTTCAAAGGAAAACCTCATTTGCATAGAGAACGGTGTAATTTACTGTAAAAAATATTTGAGAAAAGCATGTGTCTAGAGATTGATGCATATGATAGACTCTCTGAGTTACACATGCTTTATTTAATGAATAACCTTTCTTGCACAATCTCTAGTCTCTATATAGCAACTGCCTTGTCTCTGACTGGTGATGTCACGTATTTTGACCCAAGTTCTTACCTTTTCTTCTTTTATTGCTTATTGTACGATATTATATATTTTTATTACATCAAGGGAAGTATATCCAAATGATACTTCCCAACTTCTGTTTTTCATGGTATACATTTGATCCATGGGTAGTCTCTCTCACTCATGCACAATTTCATTCCCAAGACTTACTAAGTAACTAATATATTTGCCTAACATGGAGTGTATTGTGGATACAGTGATGATGAAAACAAAGTTGCTACCCTAAGGGAACACATTTTTATTTACTTTTTTTTCTTTTCCTACTCTTAGTCAGTTTTCCAACTCTTGATCAGTTACTTCAAGAACATCTTCTTCATCTTTTTTTTTTTTTTTTGAGATTATATTTATTAATTTGAGAGACAGAGAGATAGAGCACAAGCGGGGCAGGGTGGGGGGAGGGGATAGGGAGAAGCAAAGCAGGGAGTCCGCAATGGGGCTTGATCCGGGACCACAAGATCATGACCTGAGCTGAAGGTAGATGCTTAACCCACTGAGCCAACCAGGTGCCCCAAGAACATCTTCTAATTCACTCTCCTTCATGAGTCAAAACAAAAGCAAAACCACTAGACTGGGGTTGTATAGGCCCTGGTTCAGGGTATATCTTTATAAAAGGAAATAAAAACACAATTTTTTAATTTGACATAATAGATTCATAACCATTTATCTGTAGAACTTTTTGGTAGTACTTACAAGTCCCCTTTAGAACCTCTTCAGTAACTTTCACTTATCTTTTTCTTTAGCAAATGTGCTTCTCTTCCAGTACTATCAATTCTGTAGAAAAGTTCAAAATATATCCCATTTTGTTTAATCATCAATTCAATTAGTGATGTTACATACTATTTTTCATTTTTTAGAGACACAGGTTTAGTCTGTAAAATAGATGAAATAAGCTTATGTGAGCTATCCTGGACAAATAATAGTTTATACCATTATTTCTGTAGTAAAATTTTCAGGGTCCCCAAAATCAGCTTTTAAACTTTAGAACTTTACAATTTACAAAGCCAATTTGAGTATCTTGTGTGACTTGTCCGAGAGGAAAATTTAATTGCTAAATTTCAGAACAAACTATTCTTTATATAATATTCAGACTCATGTAATTAACTATATAGACATTTTCTTTAAAAATTTTTTTCTTTGAAATGTTCTGTGTCCGTGTATTATAATTTACATGTACACACCATTCGGATTTAACAAATGTCAATACTGTCCCACATTTGTTTTGGTGACTTTTGTTGTTATTTTCAAATATTCTGTATGTCATATCCTGTTGTTTTAATTATCATAGTTTTATAACAGATACTGAAGATTTTCCCTCCATCTTCAAAATCATCTTGGCTCTTCTGAACCTATACTTTGCAATATTAATTTTGTAATTTTAGTGTCAGTTTCCATGAAAAATACCTAATAGGATTTTCATTAACCTTTTTAAAAAAATGGCATCGATAGGTTAATAAGTGATTTGGATGTTTCTTGAGTGTTTTTCCATATACTGAATGAACACTTGTTCTCATACAGGGTAAAGTCCAGAACCTAGGTTGAGCTTTAGTGAAAGGGCCATCCATGGAGGGTTGTGCCCCAGAGAAGAGAAATCCTGCTGGTTAGGGCAAGTGATGAAATCAGGCCTCTCCCCCCACATCCCCGCAATGGGTTAGTTGCAGTTCTTAAGAACCTCTGTTATTTTAAGGTGTGTTTAAAAATACTGTTTGCATATGAAAAAAAAAACTGGTTAGCAACCAGAGTTTCAAACTCATAATTTCATTTATCTTTCCTACAGAAATTGAACAATTAAAGGTTTTGGTCAACCTGACAGAACAAGCCTAATGGCATCATCTTTTTCCTTTTAAGCCACACTCCACAGCCACTGTCTTCTCCATTCCTTTGGCCTTAATGTTGTATTTTTGCTTGGAGCACAAAGCATAAACATCAATAATTCTTAACAAAAACACACAAAACTGTGGATAAAATAACACTCTGGTATAAAAAATAACTTGAATAATGTAACTTTGTATTCCTGTGCTATAGACATGTAAGGGTCCCCTTCCCCCCCCCCCCCGCCATTAGTTAGTTGGGTCTATTTTATTTTTTAAGATTTTGTTTTTAAGTAATCCCTCCACTCAGTGTGGGGCTCAAACTCACAACCCCAGGATCAAGAGTTGCATGCTCCACTGACTGAGCCAGCCAGGCAACCCATTTGGGTCTATTTAAAGCAAATTATTCTAACTAATTAATTAAGCACATTATATCCAATTCACATCATGAGGACTTCAGTAGTTTAGTCTGGCAGCAGTGCCTGGATGAAAATCAGTCAGGAAATTGTCAATATCATGAAAGTCTGTGGATAGCTGTGTGTATCCCAGAGTGTGGAGCATGAGAGAACTTGGTTACGTACCCAGGACTTTAACACCCCAAAAGCAAAATGGATCCCTGCTCAAAAAAAAATGGAATACTGGTCAGAATCTCAGAGTCTCGGGAGCAGGTGAAATAAACAAGGGATTCATTTACTAAGACTTTGGGGTAGGGTAGTGTCTTCTTCACAAGAAATGGGACCAGAAGCTAACAATTACAATTACTTTAAAGACTAGAGAACCAGACCAACAATATGCCATGTTTTAGTACTGCTCCACAAAGCTATTGGCTTTGATCTCTTCAAAATCTCCCTAATAATGAACAAAATTGGTCCCAGAACCCACGACCAGAGTTGAGGATTCCTGTGAGTTATGTAACTCCAGTTAGGTAATTGCAAGAAAGAGGGGCAGAAAAAAGTGAAGTTCATCATAGTGAGTATGGATCCATGGAACTCAGGCAGTTTCCATGGATCCCATGCTTTACAAGAAAATGTTTATTAAATCTGCATTTTGCCCTTGTGGATCTACCCAGTTTATCCAAATTAAATCACTGCTGATAGATTTTTCATCCATTTCACTAAGCCTCTAATCCCTAAAGTCTGATTATATGCTAAATATTGTGAATAAATTAAATATAAAAAATACTTTCTGCTTGTTGAAGTAAGTAGTAAAAATGGATCCTTGTGTCAAGCCATACCTAGGCTTAAAGATTTATTTATAGTCCCTTTGGAAGATAGTTTGGCAGTTTCTAACAAAACTAAATATACTCCTACCATAAGATCCAACAGTACCTAAAAATGCACAAATCAAACTATTACAGGTTTTAGAACATATTATAGAAGTAAATCCCCATGAGCTTAGGTTAAAAAATGTTTTTTAAAAACAAGACATAAAGGGGGCGCCTAACTGTTTCAATCAGTTAAGCCTCTGACTCTTGATTTCAGCTCAGGTCATAATCTCAGGGTTGTGAGACCAAACCCTGTATCAGGCTCTGTGCTGAGCATGGAGCCTGCTTGGGATTCTCTTTCTCTCCCTCTCTCTCTGCCTCTCTCCTCTGTTGTGTGCACTCTTTCAAAAAACACCCCCCAAAACAAAAAAACAACAAGACATAAAGAACACTAACCATGAAGTATATGATTGACCAATTTAAGCACATTAAAATTAAAAATCCAAGTAATAAATACCATAGAATGAAAAAATAAGACACATTTTAGGAAGAGATTGTTTGTGGCTGACATGCAGCTGATATAAGCAACTCCGACAAATTAAATATACAAGTACTTGAACTTTTTACAAAAGAAAAAATCCAAATGGTCAATATGCATGTAAAAAGATGTTCAACCTAATTAATAATCAAGGAAACACAACTTATGTCCACCATGATTAGCCTAAATTTAAAAGCCTGAGAATACCAACTATTGGTGGAGATGTGGTACCACCAGGATTCTTGTACACTGCAGGTAAGAATGTAATTTGGTGTAACCACTTTGAAAAGGTGTTTAGCATTATCTAGTAAAGTTGAAATTTTGCCTAAGTCATGACCCAACAATTTATTTTCCACATATATCCTAGAATTTGATTCTCAAATTGTGGTCCTTCGATCTCTGGGATTTCTGAAGCATTTTTGGATCAAAACTATTTTCATAACACTGAGACCTAATGTGACTTTTTTTTCCCTTGAAACTGTGTTGATGTTTACACTGATTGTGCAAAATCAGTGCGGGTGTAAGTGCTGACACCCCAGCATAAGTCAAGGCAACGATACTGTTAGTCATTGTATTTGTTACCGCCATGTCAGTTTTACTTAAGAATGTCATGATGTACATGACAAATTATGGATTTTATTAAAGCATGACCCTTACATATATATCTTTTATAAAGTATTCTGTGTCACAAAATGGGAAGTGTGTAAAGCACTTTTTACTCTGTATCTTAGTCTGATGGTTGTCACATAGAAAAGAACTTGTGTCATTGTTTGAGATGAACTAGCTGCTTTTTTCCTGGAACACAATTCTTATTTGAAAGAAGAAATGAGAAACTATGGGTAGTTGGCGGAAATTCACTTTAAAAATAAACAAATGAGCTTATTATTCAAGGAAAACAACTTACACTGTTTATTACCAATGATAAAATTTGAACTTTTGAGCAAAAATCAGAATTTAGGAAAAGTTGTATTTGTCATTAAAACTTGACAACTTCCTAATATTTAAAAACCTTTTTTTTTCTTTTTTCAGACTTTTCTGATGAGATTGGGTGATATTAATAAAACCAGTTTTAAAAAGATCATTGATATGGTTTCAGAATAAATATTTCAACTACCTTTTAAAAATTGTCAAGTTTTCATATAGTATCAAAAAAACCCTACAATTATCTGAAAGGGCTGTGAAAATGCTCTTCTCTTTTCCACCTACATATTAGTGTGAGGTCGGAGTTTCATCATATACTTCAACCAAAACAAAACACCACAGCAGATTGAATGAAGAAGCAGATAAATCTGAGAACCCAGCTATTTTTAAGTAACTCGGACACTATAGAGATTAGCAAAAATGTAATTAAACAACACTACTCTTTTCACTAAAATTCTTCTGTTTAGTAAGATGTTTTTAAGTAAAATAGTTATATATGTTCTCATTTTTAATTTTTAAGATGATAAATATCACTCCATTTAACATCATAAACAAAAGATCTTTGGGGTCTCTAATATCTTTAGGAATATAAAAGATCCTCAGACCAAAAGTTTAAAAACTGTTCTGAAGATACCCTTACATACATGACCAGGGGATGTATTCAAGAATGCTCATAGCAGCATTGTCTATAATAGCCCCATAATAGGAGCCATCCTAAATTCATCACCACAGAATGGATAATTAAATAGTACATTTACAATGGAAACCTATAAATGAAAACGAACGATGTACAGTTAGCTCAGCAGAGATGACATTCTCTAAAAACATTGTTGAGTGAAGGAATCAAGTTATAAAAGGATATCTACAGTGTGATTTCAGTTCTGTAGGTTTCAAAACCAGGCAAAATTAACATACAGTTGTTTAGAGATGTCATAGGGAATGATTATCACAAAAGTCAGGTAATGGTTCTCTCTCAGGGGGAGGAAGAAGGGTATGATTATGAAGGTGAATACGAGGCAAGCTTTTATTCTGAAAAAGTTCCATTTCTTAAATTTAGTAAGGACAATGTGGATGTTTCTTTATAATTATTCTTTAAAATGTTAATATGTTTGATTCTCTCTTAAGTATGCATGGTATATCATATAATATGTATGTGAGGCTGAAATTAAATTCACAAAACAGGGGCGCCTGGGTGACACAGCGGTTGGGCGTCTGCCTTCAGCTCAGGGCGTGATCCTGGCGTTATGGGATCGAGCCCCACATCAGGCTCCTCCGCTGTGAGCCTGCTTCTTCCTCTCCCACTCCTCCTGCTTGTGTTCCCTCTCTCGTTGGCTGTCTCTATCTCTGTCGAATAAATAAATAAAATCTTTAAAAAAAATTCACAAAACAAAACAAGTAAAATATATCATTAGAAAGTATGAGAAGAGAGTTAATTGGACTTGTTACAAATTTCATTTGTGTTGGATGCACTGCCTACTATGAAACTCTAATAGTATCAATAAGCCATTAAATTTTTATGTTATTTTTAAACCAAGCTGAGGTTTATCTTGTAGCAGTTTTTGTGAGAATGATTCATGAGACCTCTATTCCTTGAGTTTTTGTGCAAAATGATTTTTATACTCAATTTGGCTGAGTCCAAGATTCTTGGTAGTCATTACTCTGTGGTGAGGTGGTGTTAAATGTCACCATGGCGAAATCTGAGGGTAATCTGATTGTTTTACCATTATAGGTAATTTGTTCTTTTGCCCCAGTTGCCCAAAATATATCTTAATTTTGAAGTCCAGTAAGTTAACCAAGCTGTGGCTCTGTGTGAACTCATTCCGTGTCAGTTTTTCCTAAGACATAAAATAGTTCAATTTTGATTAGATTTTAGCCATTTTCATTTCTCGAAAGTTTTCTTGAATTTTTTATAATCACTGTTATTTCTGTTTTAATATTTTGGCTCTTTTCTAGGGGGACAACAATGATACATATGTTGGATTTCTTTATTTTGACCCTTTTAAACTCTGTCAGTTTTCATTTTGCTTGCTTTTTCACTCCTGTGAGAAATGCTTTTAGCAGTTGCCTAATTTTATTTTTTGCTACTTCAGCATGGCCTTTTTCCCGTGATAGTTTTATTCCCCCCACACACACTTATTTTCTCAGATAGTTCATCTTTTCATCCCCTGTCTTGCCATAGCTTCCCTGATTGCTTGTATCTCTGCATTAAATTCTTGTTTTTATAAAATGATGACTTCATTAAGTTTGTTTGAATTAATATGTGTCCAGTTTTTATCTTTCCTGTACCAACATTTTTTTCTGCTAAGTGTCCTTCTATTTGTGTTTTTCTGTTCTGATTATTTATTTATTTATTTATTTAATATATTTGTAGATACAGTTCTTGTTCCTTTTGACTCACGTCTCTGAACGAGTTAGATTTTTCTGGATGAACTATTTGTAGAAGGTTTATGATGGGTAGGGGCCAGAGCTATTTTCTCATCAGGAATTTATTAGTGATGTGGAGTAGTGTATGAGATTCAAGTTCTTTAACACTGTATCCCTTTATAAAACTGTTAGCAAGATAGAATCTCTCTTTCATCTTTCCTTACAGACGGATTGCTTCCTACAAATATGATTTGTGTGACTCCAATACAAATAAGCCCAGCCCCCTTTTCTTCTGATAACTAGAACAAGGGTGTATATTCTAACAGTTTGCACCCTTTCTCCAGTTATTCACAAGAAGATATTGTTGGTTTTACCCCCTAGATTGTTGCACATAACTTTGGAGAAATATGCCTTGCTTCTTTGTGCTCGATCTTCAGTTACTGTTATCCTCGATCTTCAGTTACTGTTATCCTCTCTCTGTGTATTGCTGCGTTCATCTTTGATTTTTCTGAATTCAGTCATCCTTCCACATTCATTATAATGTTGTGGGTTTATGGTTTTAGAGGTTTTTACATTTCATTAAATGCAGAATTTTTGTTTCTTTTTCTTATTTGCCTTACTGCTTTTAGGTAATATCTTAGAGAAAAAGGGAGGAAACTTTTTACTTAAGAGTCTAAAAATAAGATGTGCCCTTTAAACTTTTGAGATAGGAACAGAAATAATAAGACATGAGAAAGGAAATTTCTGGTCTTTTTCTTGTATCCACTGGGAGATTTAGATGAAATCTTCAACATTCAATTTGCCTCCTAGGAAGAAAACAAAACAAAAAGCCCACTTTAATAGCTGTTATTGAGAATTTGGGCTTCATTTAAAAAAAATTTTTTTTAAATATTTTATTTGATAGAGAGAGAGAGCGCAAGCAGGGGGAGCAGGAGAGAGAGAAGCAGGCTCCCCGCCAAACAGGGAGCCCAGTGCAGGGCTCAATCCCAGGACCCCTGGATCACGACCTGAGCTGAAGCAGACCCCCAACCAACTGAGCCACCCATGTGCCCCAGTTTCTAAAAAATTAATACTAATTTGAAGTAATTTGCTTTCAGAATTACTTAGCTTTTCATAATTGAATATGTTATCCTCATCAGCTACAATCTTCTCTCTCATTGGATTTGAGATTTATCTTTACCCTACTTATAAGCTAGTAAGTTGTCCTATAGCTGTCAAATG
Organism: Ursus arctos; assembly: GCF_023065955.2. Taxonomy (NCBI): domain Eukaryota; kingdom Metazoa; phylum Chordata; class Mammalia; order Carnivora; family Ursidae; genus Ursus; species Ursus arctos. The sequence continues at coordinate 52,819,295 of NW_026623067.1, read as the reverse complement.
GATGCTAGAAAAAGACATGAAATTCCTGGGTCAGAGACAAAGGATTTTATTACTGACAGCTCAGTAAACAGCATAAGCATCAGCATATTTATTTGGTTTCTCTTGGCCCCTAATCCTATAGGGGCAAAACGATATGGCCTAGATGAATGCTTCTTACACAGTGAGTTTGCATCATAGCTAAGAAACATCGAGCTTGGGAAATCTACCACTTTCAGAGCAAGTAGTAAGTAAACCTGCTTTTTGTCCAGGGGGGATGTTACCTCATTTCTCCAAGTTATCCTGTGAAATGGCCTGGTTAAAGCATAAGGTTTGCAGACTTGGAATACCCAGCAATATGTGGAGAATCACAAGAGGCCCAAGGGAGACTGTTTGCCAATATGTCAGTCTGTCTCTTTCTGTCTTTCTATGTCTGTGCCTCTATCTCTCTCTCAATCTCTGTTCATAAAACCCTCCTCAAATGAGAATCTTTACCTTTATGTAATCTGAACTGTTTTATTGAACACATAAAACCAACCATGGGAGTGTTGTCTTGCTACCACTGTTCACTCATGGGAATGGGCCCCATATTCACCAAACTCTTTTGTTCTTGCTCTCATTCTTTTTTAAAATTATTATTTGTGAAACTCAAGAGCAGAGAGTTCAGTTTATTTTACATTTATTGATCTATTGCTATCTATCTATCTATCTATCTATCTATCATTTACCTACGTATCCTTAGTTCTTAGCACAGCACCATTATCAGTCCCACCAAGGACCCTTCTTTACTTAAGGTATGTAAATATGTATCTGTTTCTATAATCCCATTTCCCACTCCACTTTCTCTTTTTCCGTATACTCTAATAAATTTGATATGCATATTTGAATCCATATGTATCCTTGTAAAATATCACAGATTGTATTATTAATCTTTTAAGTTTGAAGTGATTTCAAGCTTACAGAAAAATTGATAGAAAGATTTCCCATGTGCCCTTTACTCATATTCAAATATCGTTAATATTTTGCAACATTTGCTTTATATCCCTCTTTCTGTATATGTATGTGTATTTTTTTCTCAACTATTTGAGAATAAGTTGTAGACATGTGCCTTATCCCTAAATATTTCAGTATCTGTGAAAAGATAATGTCTTCTATACCACAGTATAATTATTAAACTAGAAAATTTAACATTGATATACTGTTATCGAATATGCAATCTGTATTCAAATTTCATTAATTGTCCCAGCAGTGTTTTTTATAACTTACCCCCCCCAATCTAGTTCTATTGCATTTAGTTATTTGTCTTTAGTCTTTAATCTGGAACGATTCCTTGGCCTTTCTTTGTTGTCTGAGTGTGTATGTAATTTTTGCTTATATATTTATATGATATAATACTATATAGATCTTTCTCCTTCTCTTAATTTTTTCAGTGTTTTTAAGATCCACCCATATTTATATGTAGACATCTATCTTGTTTGCTGCTTCTAATTTCTGCTTAGTATCCCATAATGTGCATCTGCCAACATTTTCTTATCCATTCCCCAGCGGCAGACACCTAGATTATCTTTAACAACTTGCTATCATAAATAACTCTGTCATGAACATCTTCATACATGTTCCCTTTGGGAATATTCCTGGGATACATATCCAAGAATAGAATTGTGGGGTCATAAAAATATCTGCCTCTTTAATTTGACGAAGTACTCCTGAATAGCTCTCCAGAACAGCTGCTCTGACCACAGTACAGCTGTTGTGCACTAAGGTTCCAGTTTCTCTATAGCACTGTCAATACTTAGTTCTAGGTAACATGCTAATATTTGCCAGTACGATGGTTTTAAAGTGGACTCTTGTTTATTCTTTCTGATCGCTAATGAGTTTCACTTCTTTTATCAACTCTTCATTGAGATAGACTTTCCTCAGGAGGGAACCTATCTTTATTTTATTTTATTTTTTTATTTCAAGTTTTTATTTAAATTCAAATTAGTTAATATATGTGATAAAATTGGTTTCAGGTGTAGAACTTAGTGATTCATCACTTATGTCTAACTACCTAGTGCTTGTCACTACAAGTGACCTCCTTAATACCCATCACCCATTTAGCCCATACCTCACCCGCCTCCCTCTATCAACCCTCAGTTTGTTCTCTATAGTTAGGAGTCTTATGGTTTTCTTCCCTCTCTCTCTTTCTCTTTTATTCCCCCTTCCCCTGTGTTCATCTTTTATTTCTTAAATTCCATAAAATGAGTGAAATCATATGGTATTTGTCTTTCTCTAACTGATTGAGGGAACCTATCTTTAAATATTTATATGTATATGTCTTCTACTCCAGCTTGATCACCCTATTAAAGGTATCTTTTGAAGTTGATGTCATGAATAGCAGTTGTAAACTCCCATTTTACTTTGTATCACTGTAAGTGAACTTTTTAACTTTGGTCAGGTCATTTTTGGGATTTCTTATATTTGAAATATAAGCTACAAAAGTATACATTCTCCTAGACAACTGAAACCTAAGTCCTTAAGACAACTATCTGTATCTGACACCTAAAGATTGTTAGTAGAAATAGAATTTGTAAGATTTCCTCCTTTGTGTACTTGAATTCATGAATTTAAAAAAAAAATTTTATTTGAGTATAGCTGACATACAATGTTACATTAGTTTCAGGTATACACCATAGTAATTTGACAAGTTTTTACATTATGCTATGTTCACACAAGCATAGCTACCATCTGTCACCATATGCTATTATAATATGACTATATTCCCTATGCTTTGCCTTTTGTCCCTATGATTTATTCATTCTGTATCTGGAAGCCTATATTTCCCACTCCCCTTTACTTGTTTTGCCCATACCCCTACCCTCTGGCAACCATCACTTTGTTCTTTGTACTTATAGGTCTGATTCTGCTTTTTGTTTGTCTGTTCATTTGTTTTTTTAGATTCCACATATAAGTGAAATCATACGGTTTTTGTCTTTCTCAGTCTGACTTATTTCACTTAGCATAATATCCTCTAGGTCCATCCATGTTGTCACAAATGACACAATCTCAACCTTTTAATTGCAAAGGATAGACTTTCTAGAGCACTGTAAATAAAAGCATGTAAAAAAATTAAATTTTGTATACGTCTTTTAACTGTATCAATTGAATCTAAATGCTATAGCATCTTGGTAACTTTCATTATGCATTTAAAAAATATGTGAACAGGTTCTTGTTTTATAGTCAAAATTTACATCACTTTTTCCACTTTTAACTCTATATATCTGCTTTTTCTTTCCCAACCAAAATACTATCCTGATGTATATTTTAGTATGTCTTAATATATTTTTAAAATATATTTTTATACTTAAAAGTATTTTAATTATATTATATCTCTATCACAAAAATGTATATAAATTGCAATTACATTTACAAAATTTCCTGTGATAATAAAGGAAAAATTTTTCTCTGGATTATGTACTCATTACATTACAATCATTGTTAGCCAATTATTGATCAGAGAAGCATGTGCATATTACATATTTTAATAAATAATAAAATCAAAAGTAAAATTTTATAGAAAATGTGCCTTCAATTACTTATATTTTTTCAATTGCTGTATTTGTCTCTCTTGCTAGAATGAGGCAGAATTTCAGCATCAATTTGACTCTTTGATTTTGTTCTTATAGATTTGAATGCTGAAAAAATTTGTTCGCATAAATAGATGAAAGGAGTTTACTGTAGAAATATAACTCAATTCTTTGAATGCCTTTTGAATTATTTGTTAGAACATAACCAATGGTGAAATGGTGATCTGGTATCAAAAATTTTTACCAACCCATCGACTGTTAATTTGATTATATCCTCTCGTAAACTTGACGAAAACAAGAAACTACATATGTTAGTCAATCATTAAAATCATTCTCTTTCTCAACACTGATACAAAATGGTTCTGATTGCCTCTTCTTGACACACACATTTTTAGACCCCAAGGCAATGAACTATTGTAAAATTATAGATGGATGAAGAATAAGTTTTTCTTTTAAAAGGTAGGAGAAATAAGATATAAAAAGGAGAAGCTTGACTTTTTTTTTTTTTTAAGAAAAGAATACATAAGGAAGCTGAGATCTTGAAAATAATTTTCTTAAAGCCATCTGTGTCTGCCATACCTATCTTCAATAGACTCAGGAATATGTATAAGGCTGCTGCTAAAAGGAAATAATTTTTTTAAAGCTATCATCGTTTGAAAAGAATCATAGTAATATTCACATGACAACATCAGCCTTTGAGAGAAGTATACAATATTGTTTATTGAATTATGAATTTACGTTACGGAGCTTTTTATGTAACTCTGCAGCTGATTGTTTTGACAAAATTATATCCAATTCTATTAACTGTGAAGTCCACCATCATATTCCTAGAAGATCATTCAAAGAGACTGATTCCAGTGTGTTTATGTCAAACAAGAAGACTAAATACTGGTGTATTTAGTTTTTGGTTATTTTGGTGGGTTACTTGGTGTTTTAATTTAGGGCTCTGGATATACACTTTTCTGTACTTCTCTTCCTTTGCTTATGTTCACTCCTCCATGCGAATTACTAGTTTCTTCTCCTTGCCCCACATATGATATGTCTTTGTTATGGCTCTTTTTCATAAATACATAAATGAAAAATAATTCATTCAGATTCCTAAACATGTCTCAAATCTAACCCCAGCTCTCTATCCAGTGCCCTATTCAGACCTACATCATTTCTCAATTGGTAATGATCTTCCATCTGCTTTCCCTGCATCCATTCTCTTCCCACTCCAATGTCTCCACCATAGAATTACTATAATGTCCTGTCTAAAATACAGATCAAGTCCATATTCTCCTCCTCTGAAATCTTAAGTTGCTCTTGCTCAGAAATCTTCAGTGTCTCTGGACTGCCAAAATTATTATTTACTTTCATTTATTGTAATTCTCTGTTCTCAACTACCTTTTCAATTTTTTCTCCAGCAACTGTCATCATCTATTTTATAGTCTTGTCACACATATTACTTATTTCCTTGAACACATTCATTGTATATTTATTAGGATGTCACAATGGACACGTAACTTTATTTTTTCACTAATAATGTACGCTTTTTTTTTAATGTTTTTTTATTATATTATGTTAGTCACCATACAGTACATCCCGGGTTTCCAATGTAAAGTTCGATGATTCATTAGTTGCGTATAACACCCAGTGCGCCATGCAATACGTGCCCTCCTTACTACCCATCACCGGTCTATCCCATTCCCCCACCCCCCTCCCCTCTGAGGCCCGCAGTTTGTTTCTCATAGTCCATAGTCTCTCATGGTTCATTCCCCCTTCTGATTACCCCTCCTTTCTTTATCCCTTTCTTCCCCTACCGATCTTCCTAGTTCTTATGTTCCGTAGATGCGAGAAATCATATAATAATTGTCTTTCTCTGCTTCACTTATTTCACTTAGCATTATCTCCTCCAGTGCCGTCAATAATGGACGCTTTTGACTATCTGTGGAGAAAGACTAAAATTTATTCATATTCATATCCTTTATAGAAAAAATGTATGATTTATCACTGAGTTATGTTTTTGTATCACATTGATAATAGCACTAAGCATGGCTATAGGACATGGTGGGAGGGAATGGCAAAGACAAGCTTTGAATAATGAATGGCAACCAAGGTAAAGAAAAACTCTATAATCATAATACTTAAATGTATCAAGATTTTTCAAAAGGTGTTTTGAAAACACACATACACATACAAACATAAATTGCATATATGTTGAATTCTCCTCTATCTATATTAATAAGAAAAATGATTTTTGCATTTGGCCTTTAACCTAGAACTCCATGGATTATAACTATATTTTTATAATTCTCTTTTAGATTCAGCATAGTGAGGTAGCATGAACTCTAGGATGTTAAAAGGCAGTTTCTACTAACACTTACTAACTGTATGATCTTTAATAGGTCATTTATCTTTGCTAAATCTCATTTTTTATACCTATAAAGTGAGAATTAATATATATTCCCTATCTGTTCAAGGAAAGATTGATTCATGTAAGCTAACATTTGAAAGTATATGATCAATTAAAGAGATATAAAAATAAATTCTATCATAGAATTATTCTGTAGTCTCCTTAACTTGAATCCTGTATTTCCTTAGAGGATCTTGATAGAAGGTATATGTTGATAAGGCTAACAAATGATCAAATAAGGAAATAAAGGATGTATTGGGGGTTCATTTTTTTTTTATTTCTTTCTTTTATGTTTCTTATGTTTCTTCCTTGTTAAAACAGTTTTGGTATGAACCATGATGGAATTGGAAATTCTTGTGGGACGAAAGGTCATGAAGCAGCAAAACTTATGGCAGCTCACATTACTGCAAATACCAATCCTTTTTCCTGGTCTGCCTGCAGTCGAGACTATATCACCAGCTTTCTAGAGTAAGTAATCTCTGGAGAGTGATGATGAATTGCTCCAGAAGTAAGCCATTGGTAGAAGCCTAATATGTAGTGCTTCAAACTGCATAATGAGTAACTTTTATAGGGTGATATTTCAGGCTGTTCCCAAAATACTTTAATATATCGTTGTGGCAAATTTTTTCCTTCATACTCAAACAGAATTTGGTAGATTAGAGAAACTGGAGCAAGGCTATAAGTGGGGTTGATGATGTGAGTGTCAGTAATGTTCAATAAATGGGAAACAATGTCAGAAAGAATTTAGATTTACACAGTTAAATAGAGCGTGGGCCAAACTTAAATTCAGTGATTATATATTTCATTTTGTTGTTGAAAAAACTGAAGTTTTTTTAGGAATGCCAAAGTATCTAATAGTAACGAACAACAACAACAAAAAAACCAAACACCTAGCAAGTGTAAATGAGAAAATGAAAATTTGTCTTTGAAAATTTATTATGTGATTCATCTTTTCTGCAGTTTAGAACTTCTTTGCTGATCTTTTAATGTATATTCTAAGAGTCTGGTTACTTAAATGTGAAATAATAAATTAGCTGAGGTATAACTGTGTTTATGAAAGCAGATATTCTTTCGTATCTCACCTGCATAGGACTTTCGGATTGGACTTTAGAAACTCTCATAGACTTAGGTCTCACTTTCTAACTGTGTGACCATGGGCATGTTACTTAACCTTTCCTAATCTTCAGTGACCTCACTTGTTAAATGAGTTAGGTAATAATACATGCATCTTCAGGTTGTTATATATATAATTACGTACAATGTTATAATGTGTATGAAACACAGTAGACATTCATTAACTGGTAAAAATTATTTTAAATAATATAGAGGCTTTGAGCCTTATTGCTGTATCATTACTTTCAACTGTTTTGTGCCATTGTTTTCTTGGGGAGAAGGGATTAAGTATTCTGTGAAAAAGTGAATCATAGAAAAACACACATGAAACTATAGAAATTCTTTTTAAAAACTGTCTTTGTTCAAAGTTCACATTTATATGACTATGGTCTAAAACTTTAAAAATTCAGATAGGTTATGTAAGGTAATATTATTTATTAAAGTTTTGGTTCATATCTGCTAATAGCTGAAACTTCTGAAAACTTAAAATTATGTAGTTTTTTAAAACCCCAAACAAGAGATTTTAAATTACCTACCACAATGGTTTCATCAATCAGAGATCAAAAGATAAATGTTTAAAATGGACTTTTTTGAATTAATTAATGTAATAATGAAATAGAAGGAATTGGAAATTCATATCAGAAGGTAGTTCCTCGGAATAATTATGCCATAACCTAAAAATTTTTAATGTTAGTAATTAGTAATTATAACACTGTACTTGCTAGTGCCAAAACTGGGTTGAAGGCTATAAAGATAGACCACAGAAGATTTGTTTGACATCTTTTAGTGGTTTTTAACACAAAGCACTAGCATTATCATTTTCCAAGATGTTTTTAATGAGATCATATTACCTAAATTTTAAACATTGTTGAAGATCTGCTTTCCCCAGAAATCAAGCCAGATCTGGAATTTCTCCTTTGACTTGGCTCATGTTTTTATAATGGAATCTTAGTGTCTATCACCAGAAAGACAAACTGTATAATATGCTCAGTATTCCTGTGCATTTTTGAAGCCTTCTCTCCTCATGTCTTTTTTTTTTTTCCAAGTACCAATTTTCTTTCTCCCCTACCCTGTTTATTTTGCACAGCCTATTTGCTAGGACCATCTTTGTATTCCTAATACAAGGACTAGTTTTTGAGGTCTTGCCAGACCCTGCCTTGATGAAACTATATTAAGGCTGTTAAAATACTTGGAAAGGGAATCCCTAAATTACTAATAAAATACTGTTAAGAAATCGCCACAGGTTTGGTGAGAGATGTAAAATTATTACTGGTTGCAATAAAGTGTTCCATTGAATTAATTAAAAGAATTAATCCAAAAAGTATTATTTAAGCCTTATTGCCTCTTTGCATTTTGTATGTAAGCATGATTAGTGTTGACAGGGTTCTAAAGGGCTTATTTATCCTCTATTTTATAAAAATTTTTCTGTTGTGCATCCTCATGGGAATGCTCACACAGTTAAAGCCATTAGTAAAAGATAGATATGAAAGACAATGGGTAGAGATTTGGGGAAAGTTGGCTTTTTTCCCCTTTTTAATAAAAAACTAAACAGCTCTGATTATAATCTGACCAAGCAATAAGGTTTTTTAAACATAGGGCCCTTTAAAAAGGTCAGTTCACTGGAGCGCAAAGACATAATAGTAACTTTCTTGAATTTCTTTGTTCCTTTTTATTAATGCAGTTGGCTTAATTGCTTTAACAGCTATGTGTGATATTTTTAAAAATCCAGTGATATTTTGATCAGGGATTGAGGTTACATTTATGTTTTATAGTTGGCTCAAAAAGACTCATAACATTTTTAGTTTCTCTTCTCAAGAAAAAGAAGTCTTGAAAGATGAATTGTTTAGGAACTGCAGTCCAGCCAGCAAAATGCATACCTTTCTTTACTTAGTGACTGCATAGGCCCAAGATGATGGTGGATTTTAACAATGAGCTTTCTATGATTTATAGAGATTCACTATTCACTATGTTCAACTGAAAACAATTCCATGGCCTTTAAATGCCAATAGAGTAAAGTCTCTCGTGTCTTTCTGAAACACTAGGTGCTATTGATCAATCAGGAGATGGTGTTTACCAACTCCCAATATTTTTTTTCAGATTTCTTAAACTCGGTGATTCAATAAGTGGTTCATGAATCGCCCAGAAGCCGTCCTGATTAAATAATAAAGAACCCATTTCCGTTAAAATGGACGTGTTATGCCAGCTTCTGATGTTTTCGACGACGGCTTTGCAGGTAGTGTCCTTCCTATCTGCCTGCGGGACTTATTTACTTATTTATTTAGAAAAATAGAGAAAGATGAACCTGGTATTATGGCTCACACTCATTGATGACTATGGGCTAATTTACCAGGCGGTGGAAGGCAGCCAGAAGTAGTTTAGGCCAGTTTTTCATACATTTTCCACCACTTAGCGGTAGTACAGAGTAATTTCATATAGTTTTCAAAAATTCCGGAGCCTCTGTGAATCAACTCTTGCTCTATTTAAATTAAAGTCTGTTAAATTGTTTGAACTGTCAGAGATCCATAGCAAAATTTCCTACAGCTCCAAATTAAATACAGACTAGCCATTTTCACAGAAAGGATGGAAGCTGAATAAAAGAAATGCAATATTATGGTAGAAGGTGAACTAGAAAGAAAGAGCTACAAGGAAAGTGATAGAAGATGAACAGGATGACTAAGACACTCACATTTCCTCTATAGCACTTACATTTGAAGGTCAGTATCAATAATCTTTCAATGGAAATCAATTTCATAGATGGGATCCTTTTTTATATGGAGCCCAAGAGACAGCAAAACAGCTTTCTCCTCCTTCCATTTATCAGGCATGTTTTGGGGACTTCACCGTAACCCATAAAAATCTTTGATAAGTCATAATTACATTTGGAGAAAAGGGCATGACGGAGTAAATAATTAGCAGTACAGTGTTTGTTTGTTGGAAGCCTCAAATTCAGTTCTATTCAAGCATTCTAGTCATACAGAGGGCAAAAGAGAAAGGTCTGACCTACAGTAACTCATTTTAGAAGGTAGTTATTGTTTGTTTTGTGACGACTGATAAAGCAGTTTACAATAACATAGTAGGCAAGACACTTGACTTGCCATAGATGATACAGTCTGATTCATTTTTCTTTAACTTAGGTGTATGAGCACAATTTTGTGGTAAAAAAAAGAAATAGGAGTTGGCATTAAATGTTAACTTTTTGTTGTTGTTGTTAAAAGACTGTTAAGATATGTATAGGGTTATATAGAAAGATTTATTTTTTAGGTTGACCCACTGTGTTATAGGCTGAAGGTCTGTACTTTATAGTATAATTGTTTAAGTAAAAAACAAATCTAAAATTGCAATTAGGAGAATGTGCTCATGTGTTCTGGAAACAAAGCCAAGGGTGCATATTTTACATAGGGAACTGTAAAATTAAGCTGAAGATTCAACTCTGGCTCATGTTCCCATTTCAAGGCTAATTTTCAAGCTATGTAAATACGACTTCTCTAAATTAGAAGTAGAATACATGAAATATGATTTTGCTATCAGGCTGCAAAGATTTCTGGAAATGTAAATATATTTTGATTTACTAAGAATTTCATAATCTAGGAAAAAGCATGTTCTCAAGCTAATACACATTTTTTTTCTGTCTTGTCTTAGATGCATAAGCAAAAGTAGAGTCTATTATCATCTTTATTGCTGTATATATTAATAAAGATTGGGCTTTTAGTAGTGAAATGTATGCTGCTAGGGAAATAGAGTTCTACTTTTTATGTATATAGTTTTGCTCAGGACAAATATATTGCTGCTTAATAATAATAAGTTATAATAATATCTCATAGATGGAAACTAACAGTGCCTTTCATTTAATTTATCAACAAGTGAGGTTTCTGTTTTCTGAGTGGAAAAATTTGCATATGACCAAAGCACAGACTATCTATGCTTGAAAGTGCCATTCGATGAGAAAATTCAAGAAGATTTATATATAACACCACTACTATTATTATTTTGATAAGAGTAGCATAAATAACACTAGACTTAGCATCGTAAGAAATGTATGGTTATATTAATTAGCTAGAACCCTAGATTTAATAACAGTTACTCATATCTCCATTTTGTTGAATAGATGCATTAAAAAATATAAGAAAATAACTCATCTAATATTGTTGAGAAAGGAAAAGACATTTGTACCAGGAGACCTGTACAAAAATGTTCATATCAGCATACTTCGCAATTTTCAGAAATTAGGAATAATGCAAATGTTGATTAAGAGAAGAATGGATAAATAATTGTCCCATAGTCTTAAATGGAATTAAAGAACAATATTAATGAACAGGCCACAGCTATACATATCAACATGGATGTTTCTCACATTCATTATATTTGAACCAAAGAATAAAGTCACAAAAGAAAGCCTACGCTATGACTCTTTTTATATAGTCCAAAAATAGGCATATTAATAATTGACAGATGAATAGTAACTAAAAAAAAGCATGGAAATAATTATATTAAAAGTCAGAATATTAGTTACTTCTTCTGGAGAAAGTGAAGGGTGTGATTAGGGTTGAGCTCTTGGGAATTTAATAAGAAGAAAAAAAAAGCACTTCTAGGGTTAAATATACATCTCTCAGATCCATGTCCTCTACCTTCTATACTTATAGCTATGGTATTTCATAATGGCAGTGGATGACTCAGAGGCATGGAAATATCCAGAATTATTATTTTCTAAGAGTTAATTAAAATAATTGTGATCTAGAAATTTAACTTACTTAAAAGTGTCAGGAAAGTAGCAAATTTTAGTAACATTATGGAAAAAATATTTTTGTCACTTAACCTCTGGTTAAGAATTAAAATATGTAAACTACGTCAGCCCCCAAATAGTTTAATCCAGGTTTTACTATATATATCAAATATGGTTAGTAGAAGAAAAATATAGTTCATTTTCTACCCAAAATGTAGAAACAATTTAAATCAATCTTGGAGATATCCCCACCCTTGTTTTCCCAGAGTCTGTAATAGGTAAGACATTTGACATGGAAGCATTCATGGTTTGTACAATACTATAACCAAACCCATTAAAAGGCTTTTGTTGATGCCATATTCCTAAATACGCATTCATCTTAATAAAGATCTATGTTTTTTGTGTATATTTTATTTCATACAGTGTTTTATCCTTCTGCGAAAATATACAGAAAAGGAGAATAACGCTTGTCTAGATCTTTAATTAGACCACATTAATACAAATTAGTAAATACTTAAAAAAACTGAAACAAAAATGCACTTTTGGAATAAACTTTTCAGAAGAAGACTTTGTCCACAGGTGACCACAGTGCATGTCTTCTCTATTGTCTGGAGGCCCTTCCGATGGTTGTCGGATTTGATATTTTTTTAAAGAACATGAACCAGGATTAGAACATCATTAATACCTGTGAACAAGAACTTTAGATGAAGTAATTATTCTTTCTTCCTTCTGAATTAAGCCAAATTTCAGTTTGCTATCAGAAAGTATTTTTTTTCCCCAGGTATCTATTCTTAAACTCTTTTGGAGGTCCATATAGTACTTCCTCTAGGTTTTTAGGTTAATTTTCCATATCTGCAAGTAATTATGTATAATAATTTTTAATAGATTTTTGAGTTGATGCTACTTAGGTGAATATATCATATACTTTGTTATGCTATCAGCAAATATTTTTGCCTATGGCACCCTGTACTTATATACTTCAGTACTTTAATTTTTCCCATTGATTTATAATGGTACTTGATTTTTTTTTACATATTTTAATCCTGTCATAAAGACATTTATAACTTTATTGTAGATGGAGATGAAACTGATATTTTAGAAGAAAAATTATGGAATTAGACTGCTAATTGACTTATTTCATGAATATTACAGTTTATCAAAATTGTCTTCTTTCAGTATACTTTTCACATTTGACCTCTATCATTAATCTTAATATAAAATTTTGAATTTACTGGTAGAATTGCATTTGCTTAACATTTGCATATCCATGTAGATTAAAGATATTTTACATAATGAAATAAAAAAGCTTGCTATTTTCAAAATTCATCTAGAAAGAGTTTCTCTTACTGAGGTGCATGTCAATTTCTAAAAGTACAATAAATAGGAAGTAAAAAGCGTTCTGTCATGAAAACTGGATAGCTGGGTGAAAAAAGGTGTTTTCTGTTAAATACCTTGAACAGTGACAAGTGAAATGATTATAATAGCCAATAATAAACCCATCTATATTAGTACTACATTTATTATTCCATCTAATTATTTTTATTGATGAAAAACCTATCAAGAGGGGTGTAAATGAAAGGAAAAGGTATAAAGAAGACAATGTTCTGCCCCGTGAGTTTTTGAATCTATCACCTTATGAGTAGTATGGTTCAATTTTTAAAACGTATTAATTTGCTGCTGTGCAAATACACATTTTTATATAGCAAATTAACTTTTACATTTTAAGAAATATGACAAAATAGTAAGTGAATATGAAACTCATTATTATGCATGGCTCTTTCTTACTTATCTATAAATGAAAATTTGTACTGTCCTAAATAATAGTTGAGGAACTTCTACTTGTGAAATTATTTTCCTTTGGCAAAGTGGATGGAAAAGATTTGGAAAAAAAAACACAAGTGCTGGCACAATTGACAGGAATGTTGGAAAAAATTTTTAAATGTTGGCATAAGAATTCTTTAAAAATTCTAAGTTACTCACATGTGAAATGAAAGTAAAAAAGCATCTGTCCTATTTTATGCACACTGACTTAAAAAATGAACAATTATATTTAGCAAAGTATAAAGCTCTTTAAACTAAGGTATTCTGTCTGGCTTTTGGCGATCTTTATGTTATTTGTTCCACTGAATTAAAATATTATGTTTGAGTGCAAGCATACTTTGAAAAGCAGAAATTGCAGAGAGGAGAACATTCTCTTTTCCAACTCTGATGACCCTAGATGAAATATGAAATTTTTGAGAGACTAAACACTTCTAATATACTTGAGAGAACTTTGGATCTTGGCCTCATCTGTCATTCTGCCCATTTATTATTGAAATATTTCAAGAACCTTTGGACATGTCTTACTACAACATCTATTGTTCTGCCCAAGTTAGAGTAGTATATTGATTAGGTCTTTTAAGAATTACAACCATAGTGGTTGTTGGGTTTTTTTTAATTTTCCACATTTTATGTTTTTAATTCTACTACCAGATGTGGTTATATTTTCATGGAAAACAAACAAGAAGCTTAGAGTAATATGAAATTCTGTTTTGATTCCTTCAGAAATTAGTTTAAATCAGTGTTTTAAGGCCAACATGACATTTTCAGATTGTTGTCTGAGATGCTTTTATTGTGTCTTGGTGCTGGAAAAAACAATTGGCACTCTTACTCACATTTCAGTAAAATTATTGTTTTGCTATATGACTATTTATTGGTAGAATGTATTGCTTTTCATGCATCAAGTTATTAAAACAAAGAGTTCAACACATGGTTTCATTAATTGTGATGGAGATAGTCCATAGTGTACCTAATTTCCTTTGATCCTTTATGTTGAACAGTTCAGGCCGTGGTACTTGCCTTGATAATGAGCCTCCCAAGCGTGACTTTCTTTATCCAGCTGTGGCCCCAGGTCAGGTGTATGATGCTGATGAGCAATGCCGTTTCCAATATGGAGCAACATCCCGCCAATGTAAATATGGGGTAAGAAGTCTTAATCCGTATGTTTAGTCATTTATATGTGTTCTTTCATGACACAAATATTAAGTTAGGTTTTTACTGAGCATAGTTTACTTCTGATAACATCATTAATTTAAATATGGCCTTTGGCATACTGCTTTTTTTCTGATACCATTTGTCTACTATCTATTTCTAAATATTTGAGTAATCTTAAACAAGTTTCAAATGTCTTGTGAGGGATACGGGTAGAATTTTAATAATTTCTAATTTATTTCTTTTTTAAGTCCTGAGTTTATGATGCCAACTTTAGTTTGTCTTTTGAAATGTTATGGTTTTGAAAACTCCCCCCTCCTAGTCTTTTCTGGTTCTCTAATAATTGGGTTTAAGGAAATTTTCACATTGGCTAGGAGCCTTTATTTTAATTTATACTTTTTAGTACTGAGTCATTTCAAGTTGCTTCATTCACTGCCCACATTCTAACACAACAACTGAGTGGGGACAAGATGACATTAACCCAAATAGAAAAACAAGGAAAATTACTGTGGAAAAAAATGTAGGTTTCATAATTGACTCTTCGTGTCTGCCTAAAAAAGTGGGCTGTGGATGAAGCAACTTGAAATGACTCAGTACTGGAAAGTATAAATTAAAATCAAATAAATAATATTATATATATAATTAATAAGTTTTGAGAAAGAATCAGTGTTTAGTATAGAGACATATTCATAGTAGGTACACAGTGTAAACATGCTGAATGAAAATAGGATTTTTAAATGACAAGTTGTAAGAAAAATTCAGGTTTAAGACATAAGTTTAAAGTCTTGGTTTCTGTTTTCATGCAAATAGTGTTTAAAATCCCTTTATAAAAATAATAACAAAAAAAGAAATTCAGTTTTAAGGTAGATAATACTAAACAATATATTATTCCAATTATTCCTCTTGGGTATGGTACAAAGGAGAGTGATTCTTTAAAATATCCCCTCGGTGACAAAGATATTATTATTCATGGTAGGCTTTGGCAGCACATTTTGTGCAACAGATTTAAATATTGTGTGCAACTATCTAAATATCTAAAGCCTTGAGTAAAACTATGGTCTTTCTTGTCTCTCTGTACAGAGTCTTCTGTTATTATTTCTGTATGATTTTAGTTTCTTTTTTTCTTGGACTGCTTTTTCCTACAGAAAATGTTGGTCAAATTTCAGTCATGGTCTTTTTATATACTTGTAGTTTAGTAGGTTGAAATTCATGATCAAATGAGATTACAGATTTTCTGTTATTCTTATCTATGATCTCATTTCTTTATTAGGAAGTGAAATAGTTAATCTCATTTTAGTTTTTTTATTAGAAATTGAGTTTTAACTGCATCTATGTATTTTCATATTAGATAATTTATATTATCAGTTTTGCAAGATCTATGAATGCATCTTTTCGTTCTTCAATAATTAATAAAATTTTCATCCTGATTATCCTCTCTCTCTACCGGTATATCTCATTTATTTCAGACTAATTGATCTGAAGTGAAGTAAGAGAAATATTAATTGCAAACTTGTGTATTTTCAGTTTATGTTCCTTATATTTAGCTTTTAAAAAAAAAAGATTTTTATTTGAGAGAGAGAGACAGAGAAAGCACAAGCAGGGGGAGGGACAAAGGGAGAAGCAGACTCCCTGCTAAGCAGGGAGCCCGAGGGGTGGGGGAGCTCAATCCCAGGACTCTGAGATCCCGACCTGAGCCCTAGTCAGACACTTAACAGCCTGAGGCACTCAGGTGCCCTCTTATATCTAGCTTTTAGATTCTGTTTCTTTATGTGTTATATTTATAAAAGCTTTTGTAATAGATATAAAATAAAATTTGGGAAACTTGGGGAAAGACATTAGCATCTTAAAATCCTATACAATTTCACATATTTTATCATTAATCTTTTCACTTTGATTTGAAGCAAAATGGTTTTCTTAGACTCATGTACTATATGAAAATGCATATGCTCCTTTTTTATAGACACATCATGTTTTATCTGGTGAATTCCTAAGGTTTTAAATGATTCTAAATACTACATTAGAAAACAGTCGTGGCTTTGAAAGTAGGAGTCTGGTCAGGTAAACAGGTCATACTTCAGGTAGTAGCTGAAGGGAAGACAGTCCAGCCCTGATTTAGCTAGCTGTCAAAGTGTAGCATCCTGAGAGGAACACTGAGCACAAGCACTGGAGGCTTAGAAGAGCACTGTAGCGTTTTAGTCAGGGGGTACTTCTGGTGTTGGAGCATCAGGAAATGATCCCTCTTTCAACTAGCATGTTTCTAATGATGCCAGGGAAGATTTTAAACAACTACAAGATGATATATTACTGCAGCGGTGATCAGCTTTCTCTCTCTTTCACTTGGGTTATCATGTGGTCATTGATGGGGTTTCCAGTGATTATATCTGTGGTTATAAAAAAAAATCTTGCTGGAATTCTTTGTGAGTAGGTTCATCAATATATATGTTAGTTATATTGGGGAATTTATGTGAAAATTTTCATTTTTTATTCAACTTCAGGAAGCACTTTCTACCCTTATCCTTGTATATCATCCGTGTATGTTTTCCAGGTATTCCTAAATTCCAGTAGAAGTAGTGAGGAGAACAAAACAGTAGACAGAGTAATATAGTTGTATAGTATAGTAATTTATAAATGATTTATGGTTTGTGGTATTTATGTAGTGCCTTTTTCTGAGATACTTCAGACTACTTTGATAAAAATTGTAATTACCTACTAATATTTTATAGATGGTGAAACTAAAATACAGAATGTGATTTACCTACCCCAAGGTAAAAACAAAAATTTAAAAAGGTCTCATTTACTGAAAATATACAGATATATTTTATTTAGGGAGATGCTTTTATCAATGTTCATCAAATGATGTCTTTTTCTAAATATCTTTAAAAAAAAAAAAATAAAGCAAACCTCTCCGTCTTATCCAAGTCTTTTTTGGGAGAGAGGTGATCTGGAGAGCTTCCTTAAGCTTACTTTCAGGGTTTTAAATTCTCAGGTCTCACTGAGACCCTCAGTGTTGTATTTGAGTTTTATATTTTTTTACCCTGTGTAAATAGTCAGGACCTCCTCAAGGCAAGGTACAAGTACAGATGAGTAGCATACAAAACAAGATCCTACCAGATCATCTAAAAAATCTGTTAGCTGTATCAGCAAGTTCTAAGGGTGTCTTTGATGTGTTCGGGATGAAACTGCACTGCAAATAAAACAATATTCAGTTTGTACAAAAAAAGATTTTTTTTGCCTGTTTAGAGGAATATTGCTCCCTATAAAGTTCTGTAGAATCTATTGTCTCACTCCTCTTCCACTTCCATTTGTCTCCTCTTTCTTTAGCAGAGAATAATTATTAAAACTGGATTAAAAAACCATTTTACAATAATAATAATAAGTTTACACTTTGGAAGGAACTCACTAATGAGCCTATATATTGTAGGGGATATGGGTGATCTTTTGCCTGCTCTCTAAAAAGCACAGATTAATTCAAGACTCAATCTCAAACATAACTCTACATTTCTTTATTCTATTGCTATAAATCATATCCTAAACATTGTATTCATATATACTTAATGGTTCGTGTAGGTCCACAATATCCACTACATAATTTACTGGTTAACTGTCAACTGGTGATTGCTACCATGACACTTTTTAACAGAAATGGAAGGAAAAAAAAAAAAAAAGAAACCTAAAATTCGTATGGAACCATTACAGACCCTGAATAACCAAAGTAATTTTGAGCAAGAAGACCAAAGCTGGCGGTACCATACTTCCTGATTTCAAAAGCTAATTATACAGCTACAGTAATCAAAATAGTATGATACTGCCATGAAAACAAATATATAGATCAATGGAATGGAGGCGAGACTAGAAATAAAGCCATGCATATATAATCAATGGATCTCTGACCAGTATGCTAACAATAACAATGGGGATAGGATAGTCTCTATCCTATTAGAAAATTGGACAGTGACGCCTGGGTGGCTCAGTCGTTACGCATCTGCCTTCGGCTCATCATGATCCCAGAGTCCTGGGATCGAGCCCCACATTGGGCTCCCTGCTCAGCGGGAAGCCTGCTTCTCCCTCTCCTACTCCCCCTGCTTGTGTTCCCTCTCTCACTGTCTCTCTCTCTGTCAAATAAAGAAATAAGATCTTTAAAAAAAGAAAGAAGAAAGAAAGAAAGTAAGGAAGAAAGAAAATTGGACAGCCACAGGCAGAAGAATGAAACTGGACCCTTATCTTATACCATACAAAAAATTAATTCAGAATGGATTAAAGACTTAAATATAAGACCCAAAACTATAAAACTTCTGGGAAAAAAAAAATTGAAAATCTTCTTGAGTTTGGCAGTGATTTCTTACATGTGACTTCTTAGATGGTTACATGTGACTAACCAAAAATATAGGCAACAAAAGCAAAAATAGACAATTGGTACTACATCAAACTAAAAAGCTTCTGCACAATGAAGGAGACAGTCAACAAAATGAAAAGGCAACTTATGGAATGGAAGAAAATATTTGCAAATCATACATCTGGTAAAGGATTTATGTCCAAAATATTTAAGAAACATGTACAACTCAATAGCAAAAACCACACCCCAAATAACCCAATTAAAAAATGGGCAAAGAACTGAATAGCCATTTCTTAAAAGAAGACATATAAATGGCCAATAGGTATATTAAAAGGTGCTCAACATCACTAATCATCAGGAAAATGCAAATCATAACCACGATGAGCTATTACATCACACCTCTTAGGATGGTTATAATAAAAATAAACAAACAAAAGCAAATACAAAAGAAAACAAATATTGACAAAAATGTGGAGAAAAAGGAACACTTGTGCACTGATGGTGGAAATGTAAAGTGGTGCAGCACTATGGAAAATAGTATGGAGATTTCTCAAAAAAAAAAAAATAGAAATACCATAATGATCCAGTAGTCCCACTTCTGGGTATATACCCAAAAGAATTAAAATCAGCATCTCAAAGAGATCTATTCACAGTAGCTGGGATGTGGAATCAGCATCTTGAAGAGATATGTATACTCTCAAATGCATTGCAACATTATTCACAATAGCTCAGATATGGAAGCAACCTAAAATGTCATTGACAAACAAGTGGATAAAGAAAATGTAAGAACTTACAATGGAATATTATCCAGGCCTACAGAGATGGAGATTCTGACATTTGTGACAACATGGATGAACCTGCTAAGTGAAATAAGGCAAACAAGAAAGTACAGATACTACCATGGTACCACTTATATTCAGAATCTGAAATAGTCAAACTTAAAGAAGCAGGGAGTAAAATGGTAGTTACCAGGGGAAAACAAAACCTGGGGAAAACTGAAAATGAGGAGGTACTCGTTGAGGAATACAAAGTTCCGTTATGTAAGATGAGTAAGTCCTAGATGTGTACTGTACAGCATAGTACCTATAGTAAACAGTACTCAATTGTGTACTTAAAAGCTTGCAAAGAAGGTAGAACTTATATTAAGTGTTCTTATCACACGGACACACAAACACACACAATAATGATAATACAGAGGATGGGAGGAAGCTTATGGTGGTAATGGATATGTTTAGGGCATAGTGTGGTGATGATGTCATACATGTATACTTACCTCCAGATTCATCAAGTTGTATGCATTAACTGTGTAGAGCTTTTTGTTTGTCAATTATACCTTAATAAAGTGGTTTGAGAGAGAGAGAGAGAGAGAGAGAAAGGTGATTGCTCATGAAGAGGTAGATTTAAGGCCCAGGATAATATAAGAAAAATTTTATAGATCATAGCTTTGTTTAATTTATGGGAAATTTTTATTATCTATGAAGTTTGTTGCTGTTCACATAGACTTACAAATTAGCACATAAATGCATAACAGTATGTTGTACATTGTTATTACTTACTTTAATGTAGAACTGAACAATGTTTTATCAATGGATCATGTATTCCATATCCCAGATGGAAACACATGATCTAATACATGGTTTCACAATGAAACAATATTTTAAATAAAATTCTGCTCACCATTAACTATTACCTATGACCTTGAATTGATTGATAGATTTTACTCAGACACTGTTTCCAGTGAAGAGCAGCCAACTCGTTCTCTAAAACGTCAGATGGCGAAAGGTATGACAACCATGCAAAGTATTTTTTCTTTACCTGGCACCTGTCAGACATTCAGTAAAATTTTCCCTTTCTTCTATGAATATCTATGTCATCCATTATACCATTCCTCTACAGTTGATATGCTGGTAGTGCTGTAGGGGAATCTAAGTCATCTGCATTTGGGGAGCATATGAAGATATTCGAAGGGCCACATTGTGACTCAATCACATCCTTCAGTCTCGGCTCAAATGCATTTTCTTTTCAGACAGGCCTTTGGTCAATCTATAGACAAAGACTTCTCCCAGTTTTTCTCTTTCACATCATGTTTTTTATTTCCTTCAGAGCAGTCATTTCAAGCCATGATCGTTCTGCTTATTCGATTACTCATTAATTATTTAAATGTGATCTTCTATGTAAGGCTTTCCCTAAAAATTTTATCTAAAATTGTGTGTGCACACATGCACATATGCATGCACACACACACTCCCTGTCATTTTCCTTTATTTTTCTCCTTAACATTTATTACTTTTAAACATAGTGTATATAATGCTAAATCATCTTGTTTCTTTCTGTTTTTCCCACTAGAATAGATTTTTCCTTGGCGCAGAGATTTTACCTATTTCATTCCCTTTTCATTCCGTAACACATAGAACAGAGCCTGGCTCATGATAGGTGCTCAGTAAATACTTGTTGGAAGAATGAACTGATAATTATAATAGAACATAAGTTCCATGAGAATAGGAATCCCACCTGCCTTGTTCATGGCTGTTTACATAGTGAGTGGCATGATGCTTGCCTTATAGTACAAGCTCAAAAAATATTTGTTGAATAAATCAGTGAGAAGAATTATATGGTGAAAAGATAGTAGGCGGAATGCCTTTGTGACTTTTTTGTGTATTTGAAGAGCTGACAGAAGGCTAGTGTTGCTGTAGCTCTCAAAGCAAGTACCTTCTAAATGAGATAGAAAAACAGGTTAGGAGCCAAATCTGTGTGCACCTAATAGGCTGTGTTAAGATTCTAGGTTTTTATCTTAAGAGCAATGGGTAACTATTGAAGGTGTTTTAATGAATGAGACCAAGAGGGATATTAGTGTGCAGAAAATCACAGAATTTGTACAACATATTGTGTCTTAGGAAACCAGTATAATACTGTAATCCAGGGAAACCATGTTGGAAAATTGAAGACTTAATACAAAGTGGTCTATGTCCTCCTCCGTCTCCTTTTCTCTTCCCCTCCAAACACATTCTACACAGAGTACTAAAGCAACTCTCCCACAGTTGATATGCCCTCGTAGCAATGCCCTTGCTTTTCTGTATAAATGTAAATGTATTCTTTTTATACTGGAAGGTACTGCATCGTAACTCTGAGATGAAATGAATGAAAGTGTTTATGTATAGAAATTCCATAATTTTAACGTAAAGGTTGCAGAATCATGGGTATTGTGGTGGAAACAGAACATACAAAAAGAAAACATAACGTAACTTTGGGAATTTTAAGCCTTCTCATTCATTTTGAATCTTTCCAGGGGAAATGTTTTTGTGTCACACACTGTATTTTACTTACAAATCATCAGCTAAGGATTAATGAGAGAATAATCTGTAAGTGGTTAAGTATGCCATATTTGTTCCACACTTTATGTCATGACAGATTTTTAAGATCTAATATTAGAAATGGAAGATCACAAGGAATATATAGGTTTATATTATAAAACTGGATTTATTAATTTATGGTAACAAAGTACCTTGATATTCACTCAACTCTACTGAAATGTGCAAATTTTCTCACCTAAGGAAATCTACCCAGTAGGCCAATTTGTTATCAAAAGGTTGTTTGGTAAGCATAGAATTAAGATATAGGATGGTATAAATTATTTTTATTAACATGTTAATTAATAACTATAATAAGAATACCATCAAGCTGTATCTGCCTGAAGTATAGCTATTTGTAAGCAGAGTAATCTGCTGAAGATAAGATAGTTGAGTTGTCTAATCAGGGTATCCTCCCTCTGGAGAGTACTTAATAAAGCCTGACATATTTTGTCTCTCAGATTCAAGTTTTTAATGTTTTCATGCTTACTCCCTTTTGTTTATTATTTTATCACCATCAATTAGTTACGATTCAAGTCATTATTGCTTTCGACTTGAGAGTCATTCTATTAAAAAGACTTTATTAGTCTTTTTAGGGAATTGTTGGCTACCTACCCATTTTTTTTTTTTTAAGAGAAGCAGATAACTTGCGAAAGAATGATAGTGAAATATTTAGAAGTACATATAAGGGAAGTTTAAAGAAATAGAGTTTGAGTTGCCTATAAAAAAGAAGGCTAAATGTTGGCCTTAAAACCGTCTTCAGGCTTTGGGACATTTATTATAGTTTGATTGCTGGTAACAAATTGTTCTCCTTCCCTACCAAGAGCATGAAAAAAAACACAGTTGTCTTAATTTTTACAGCTGGAAGGTTGTAGATCAGGTAGTAGGAAGAATTTCAAGTTATTAAATATTGGACTGTTGCACTGAAGGAGATTGTAGAACCACTTTCCTGGCAGATTTTAAGGTAGTGTAAATATTCTACAGTGTGGTTTGATACAGAAATAATATTCATATAATTATTTTAGCACTTCAATATTCTTTTGGAGTCCAAACATATCTACTTTTTAGGCATATACTTAACAAGAAGTTGATTTGTTTTTATTTTTCTTAAATTTCAACTCCAAATTTTAGGGACATAATTGCTTATATTCTTAAAGATCACTCGTTTTTACTTTGGGTTTGCTTCTTAGAGGTATTTTTCAAACCATTTAGTCATTTTTTTTGATCTCTTCAAATTGTTAATTATTTAACTTGCATTCCTAGATTCGTTTTTTTATACATATATATGTATGTGTATGTATTTGTATGCATATATACATATATAACAAAAATATATGTCTTTCTAGGATCTCTTGTATTTAAATTACTTACATAACAGGATTAACCTATTTAAAGCTGAAAATAAGGGTACATTATTCTCTTTCTTCAGATGGCTACTAAACACCTGGAGCCAGGCCATGGGATCACCATATGTTGGTTTTCAGTTTTCCTTTGTGTGATACCATGATAAGTAACCTTTCTAATCACTGATGCTCCTTTGTGACCTCTTCAGGCTCTGCTCTCCCCCTTGGCCATCAGGATCCTTTATTGCAAACAGCTGTTGAGAGATGTTACTGATAGGGTAATGAGGACAAAAAAATGTTTCATATTCAGAAACAAAGACCCAAGATGGCATAGGGTTTAGGGTTTCCCAAGGGCAGAAAATATGTGTATGTTTCTTCTATGATCCTTACATTTATTTTTTAAAAATTTAAAAAAACAAAAGCCATCTAGCATTAAAGAGCCTGTTTTCTCTTTGTATACTGTTTTACTTCTTTAATGATATCATAATTATAAAATGGTTTGGTAATTTTATATCTCTTTCCCCCTGTGTAAACTGCTAATTTTAATTTTCTCAGGTAAATCAAAGGACTCTTCTTCCCATTTTTAGTATCTTGTAAGAGCTATATTTATGAAAACATAGTTACAAAAACATTAGGAGAGATGATTCCAATTTCTTTTATTATTTTGAAAGTCTTTTTGAGTGTAAAATAATCAGTTATTCTATTCTGATCAACAAAGATCTAGTCCAGTTTTCTGAATATCAGATACATTATTTTACTTTAGATAATTACTTTAAAGCTACAAGCCTTATATGTATTTTTATTATTATATTTGCAATTTTTTATTGTTAATGCTTGTAAATAGTGTCATTCATTTTAAAAATCAAATAGACTAGAATCTGGGAGTGGATATTAAAATTTTAAATAAGTAGGACTATTTTAAATGTCTTGTCTCTTGGAAGACCATGGAATACTTTTGAGGAGTATGTTAACAGTATCTTTTTTTAAAATCCAAATGCAAGGTATTGTTATGTTCAAAAGTTCCAATAATAATAATACATAAGGTGATGTCTAAGCTCATATAATGAGTGTATATGTTATGTATTAGTACATGATAATTATTAATTTGGAGATACCTTCCTTTAAAATATGAGTAAAGGATAAGAGGGTGTTATGAACATTGAGTGAGATTTTTTTATTACATTAGAATACAAGTAAATGTTTTCTTAATGGCTAGTGACTTTATTCAATTGTTGTACATTTAAGAGAAATGGGAAAGTAGTTTAGTTGTTTGAAGATATTTTGGGCATTTATATCAGATAGAACTGATTCAAATCCAGGTTTAGTTAGGGTTGAAGCAAATTGCTAAATCTTTCTGAACCTAACGTTTCTCGCACTTTCCGAGATTTTAGTGATGATTAAGTGCGATACAAATATGAATATGTCTTGCACAGTAGTTGACTGTGTACCCTGAAAAGTGTTAGTTCCCTTTTTTAATTTTTTTTCCTGCCTGCAACACTGCTGCTAAGAAGTTGTGAAGTGTATGCTTTAGTATCTTCTTCAGTAATGGGAGATACAGTTTTATTTCATCATTTTTCAGTTCAGACTTTTGGAAGACTTTTCTATACATTGAACTCATATCTTCTCCTGGCTTTTACCTGTTTATTCAAATGACTTCTCTTCTAAGTCGGCATGCATATTTTGTCTCCAGTTCTTTATATAACTTGCTTTTTTATGTCTAGGAAAAGACTTTCAGTTTCAAAAACATGACAAACAGTAAATACGATCACTTTTCCAGGTATAAAAGCAGAAAATGCCAGAGCGATAAAACGAGTAAAACATAATTAAATATCATTTATTTAGCTATAACATGTGTTTCTGTGATGAAAAGACACATGGATAAATTAACAGACTGTGGAATGATGCCAGTATAATGCATAAGTCTTGTTTGTTCATATGTGATTGTTTCCTAATGCATTAATGTTGTGGACTTCAGGTAAGCTTTCTCACAAAAAGAATTATATAAACTCTCAGGGAAAAAAAAAACGTCAAGTCCAAAGAAGGGTCTTTATTGAACATAGTAGATCACTTAGTGGCTCCATTCCCAAAGCCTTAAACAATCTATTAAAATCATGAGGGCAAATGAAGAATCTGTAATTGTACATCCTTTATGTTATTTTTAAAAATTGACTGATAAAGAAGATACACCTTGAATTCAGTTCTTAATTTTTATGAAAATGGTGTCTGTTGGAGGCAGATATCCTCAAAGACCTACATCTGTAAGAAGAAAGCATTACAACCCAGGGCTTAAGGCTACACAGGATCAACTGACTGGGGTGCTGGGATCAAATGCAGAGATTTAACAGTGCAAAGTTTTCTGGCTATGAAATTATCTAGGTTTTCAGTGGTCTGCTCCAACTCTATTTTTCCCATAAATCCTGTTTTCTTTGTAAGTGGTTTTACAGAATGCAGGGGTTTTCACAGAATGCATTTATTATGTTTCAGCAGAAAGCTTATGTATATCAGAACAAAAAAAAGGAAGGTAGGGGTATGCCAGAAATGAGGAGTTTTAGTTCAAATGGCAAGCTGGTGAGCTGATGTTTTCCAAGTTAGGGACATCACCTTGGGTATGAGGTAAGGGTCATTTCTACTACGAAGAAATACCTAAATGGAAATGACAAGTAAGCTAAATGGAAATGTCTGCCCTTTGCTTTGGATGGGGAAAAATAGCTCACACGAGAAATTGAAGCTCTAGGCTTGTGCCTCACATAAGAACAGAGTATGACTTTGCACAGTCTCCATGCATGGTGCTGACCAAATAGATCCACACGAAAACTAGTGAAAGAAAAAACAAGTGAAACCTTGGGATATATGACAGAAACAAATGCACAAAGCTACACTTCTGCAACTCCAGAAGCACAGGATGCTCCGTGAAAAAACAGGATTCCCTGAAGATAAGCTTGAAGAGAAAATAACAAACAACATGAGGAAACAATCCACCATGACGTGAACAAGCAGAAAGATTAGCACCCCAATTGAAAAACATACGGTAAATATGAAAAGAATTTAAGAGACATGGTGGTTAGAACAACAATATCCAATATAAGTTGAATAGAAGTTCTGGAAGAATGGGAAAGTCGTATATTACAAAACGTTTATAATATACCACTCATTATATAACTATAATTATACATATTATATAAATTACATAACTAATAATTTTTCAGAATCAAAGAAAGATGTAAATTCAAAGCATGAGCCCCAAGTAGATAAATAAAAGAACACAGAGATAACAGTGGTGAAACTGCACTATAGCCAAGACAAACTCTTGAAAGCAGCTAGACTTGATCACAAAGAAACGGTGATTAGACTGACAAATGATTTTTCAATCAGTGAACTTAATACCTTCAAATGCTGAGATAACATAAATGTGAGCCTAGAATTCTATATTCAATCAAAATATCATATTAAAAGTGAGTGTAAAATAAATATATTTCAAAACAATGAAGAACTAGAGCCCCCTGGTGCCTGGGTGGCTCATTCAGTTAAACTTCCAACTCTTGATTTCAGCTCAGTCATCATCTCAGGGTTGTGCGACCGAGCCCCATGTCAGGCTCAGTGTTCAACAGGGAGTCTGCTTGAGATTCTGTCTCCCTCTCCTTCTGGCCCTTCCCCCTCCTCCATCTCTCTAAAATAAATAAACCTAAAAAAAAAAAAAAAAAAGGAACAAGAGTCTCTTTCTAAATTAACTCTGAAAGGATGCATATCAAAAAGAAAGAATTTGAGTTCAGAGGGTAGTGCTGGGACATAAGAAACAATTGATAAACACATTGATATGTTTTAAAAAACACTGATTATCAAGTTTTGGGCAGTGAGTGGTTCACAAGCTTTTAGATTTTTGTAGGCAAGGGAAATTTCTCCCTGAAAATAAGCAAACAGCACACGAATGTCAACTTTTAATTTTGCCAAGTAGAAACATTTTGTCAAGACTGCCATTAACACACACACCCTGCTCTCAGGGACCTTACAGTTTATTGTAACACCTAAAAAGTAAAAAGAATAAAACTAATAAATAAGAGTCTGCTAAAATAAGAAATTTAGTTTTATGAAAAAAATCTAACCACATTGATATCACTCTTCTAGTTTTGTAACAGAATATTAAAAACTCCATAGAGCAGTACCAATCTGTGGCATTGAGCTATGTGTCTGATCATACCCAACCTTCTCCCTGGTTCCTGTAAATTCTTTGATAGTGTTATTTTTTCATTACACTAATACAATGCCTGGTGAATAGTAGATGCTCAAGAAATATTCTTGAATGAATGAGAAATAATGTTTTATTTTTCCAGGCAGTCCTCCCAATTGGTTAGAAGTTGGGCCCATGAAATTAGAGAGTCCATTTCCAATTTTCAGTGTCATGTAACAGAAATTTCCCTTGGTAAAGATTGTTGATAACTTCACTCTCCTTCCTTAAACTGAAGGGCAAGCACAAAGACCAAACTTCCTCCTACAGAGTTTTCCCAAAATAAACTGTAGGGTTAGAGAAGGGAATCACCATAACACAGCCAGTGGTTTATTAGTTCATAGAAGTCGTAAGAGTAATCTTAATAAATCTTAACTTCTATAAAGAAATATGAGTATGTGAAAGAGAACTGTGTTCTTCTAGAGCTAAGCTGGTGGGTAGTCAAAAACATCATCAATCTCTCTCACTGATTATACTCCATCATCTTATTTTATTTAGGGATATTAATCCATCTACTATGACGGTGGTTATACAAATTTCCCAAGAGCCCAAAAATTTCAGAATGCATTTAACCTACTAGTGAACCAGCTTGGGACCCACCTTAGGGTGCTTATTTGGCAACTGAAATACTTATGTATATACCCATGCAAATGTATCATCTATGCTCTACAATCCAGCAGTTTAAAGAAGGGTATTTCTGAATGTATGAAAATGTTCTCTAGGTGCCTGGGTTGGCTCAGTTGGTTAAGCGTCTGGCTTTTGGTTTGAGCTCAGGTCATGATCTCGGAGTCATCGGATTGAGCCCCATGTGGCACTCTGCACTCAGCATGGAATCTGCTTGAGATTCTCTCCTTCCCCTTCTCCCTCCTCCTCTGCACATCCCCGCCCACTCATGCGCATGGTGTCTGTCTCTCTCTAAATTAAATAAATAAAATCTTTTTTAAAAAGAAGATTGTTCTCAAGTTCTTTCAGGAACTGTGCCTCTTGCTATCTTAGTATAAAATAAAATTTTCTTAGTTTTTATCTTTCAAATGAGTATTTTTTTTTATCTTGGGAAATCTTAACTGAGATGTCATTGATCTTTATTATTCAAGTTGACATTCTAGATAAGAGATCCATTTGAAAACTCTTCAGAGCCTTTTCCGAGACTAGTTTAACATCTTGGGAGTATTTCCTAAACATAGATTTACAGTCCCATGCTTTAAACAGTAATCTGTGGGAAGTTAATGCCCTAGCAAAATTCCAATCCCCAGGAGCCCACTAGGTAATAAAGTCCTGTTAGCAGTGGGAAACTACCTTTCAAAATGTGTTATTCTCTATAGTATAAGAAGGCTCTATCAAGCGCTGTACTGTGAATCTTGAGATTAAAGTTTTGGAAAAATATCTTGAGCGTTTGCCATTTGGGATAGAGCTTTTCAAGGCACTTTTGGCAAAAAGAGTTTCTGTAAGTTGACCTCATAGTATGTTTTCCTAATAGATGCAATGAACATCGTCCCTTTCAATGATAGAATTTTCATTTCACAGTTCTGTCTAAACTTCAGGCTTCTTTTACTTCTGTCTAAAGTAGATTTAGACTTAATAAAAATCATTAAAGATCAGGAGTATAGTCCAGGATCATGGATAATTTTTTTGTAATCTCTTAATACATTTTTTAGCAATGTTTCTCTGTTTTAGTGAACATATTTTTCTTTGAATATAGATATTTTTGATGTATGGGATAGTATTTTAAGACCCTAAAATGTTAGTCCTACTGTTTTTCTAATATTAAACTGAAATAATATATTTAGGAACGTATATTAAGAAACCATCTCCTATAGGAAAGGAACACTAAAATAGTATAAATAACGTTCTCATAAAACAGAAGCTGAAATTTTGAAGAAAGTAGATTCTGTAGTACATTAAGTTGTAAGAACAGGAAAATTATCTTTATATTATGATCTACAGTACATGTTGTTTATCTTTTGTAATGTTTTAACTCTTTTCTGGCTCAGTAGTTCTCCAAATAGAGTTTAAAGTAGATTATTAAAGTTAGTGAAGTAGATATAGAGTAGATTTATTCAAAAACATTTCAATAGTCTAATAGAGGGGTGCCTGGGTAGCTCAGTCGGTTAAGCATCTGCCTTTGGCTCAGGTCATAATCCTGGGATCCTGGGATCGAGCCCCGTGTGGGACTTCCTGATCAGTGGGGACAGTGCTTCTCCTTCTCCCTCTGCCTCCTCCCCACCCCTGCCACTCACGGGTGAGGCTCTCTCTCTCTCTGTCTCTCTCAAATAAATAAATAAATAATGTTTTTAAAAAAGTCTAATAGAAATTATATGTCTTCTTTTGTGCCTGGTGGAAGGGAGCATCCTAAGGAGGAGCCCAAAGAGATTCCCTCAATGTTATATCCTGTGGGGCATTTCCACGGTGAACCAGTGAACTAAATATGTTACCACTTCATTTCTGAATTGTGTTTATGTGACATAAGTTTTTATAATGATGTTTTGAGAGTAAAAAGAGCAGTTGGTGAATAATAGCAATAAAAGTGAATGTTATACATAATTTTATCTTTGCACTCCAGATTAATGTATTTTTATTGCAAATATGTATTTTATACTAAATGGTTCTAGTTTAATTTAAAAACTTGTACTATCAGTAATGACGCTAGTCAGTGATCTTATATAAAAAGAAATATAAAAAGAAATTGAAAAATTTGAGTATTTTCTTTAAAGAAATCATAGTAAAGAAGACAAGACAGACCCAAACAACATCTGAAATATGTCAGTTGTGAAAATGACACATAAATAGCAACATTTGTTCAAAACCACATTTCCTTTTCATGCAGGTGGGCTACACTGATGATCTGCAAATAACATTGCTAGATTGTTCTTTATGAATTTTAGAAATTACTCCCTGTCCTTGCCCATGGACTCTTTTTTTTTTTCTTTTTGAAATGGTCTTTGTTTGACTATTACAGTAAGTCTAACTGTATTAGTAATTGGTAAGTTTGTACAATTGTATATTCTTGAAGGTAATAAAAATATTTCCTTTCTACATATTCATCCATTCTCCCTACTCTTCTATAGCAATGAAATTTTTTTTTTAAGAATTCCTTTTTAAAGATTTTTTATCTTTAAGCAGTCTCTACACCCAGTGTGGACCTCGAACTTACAACCCCGAGATCAAGAGTCCTGTGTTCTACTGACTGAGCCAGCCAGGTGCACCAGTTCATTAGTGAAATTTCTGCACATTATTTTTTAAAGATCCTAATTAAAAAAAACTAAGACATTCTTTACCCACTAAAATAAGAATTATAAAAAAAAATATTTAAATGATTCTGCAAAATGGGTAACACATCTTGCATAAGAATCTCTCCAAAATCTTCATCTTTCATGCTTCAACAGTAGAAAAACACCTGGGATGTCTTTTTAAAGTAATGCTGAGTGCACGTAGGTATATTTTATGGAAGAAGTGGATATGATTTTAGTCTCTACTTCTGATCAACTTGCTTTTTGCCTTCTTTCCTAGGAAGTGTGTAGAGAGCTCTGGTGTCTCAGCAAAAGCAACCGCTGTGTCACCAACAGTATTCCTGCAGCTGAAGGAACACTCTGTCAAACTGGGAATATTGAAAAGGGGGTAAGCTCAAATGATTTATTATCTATTTGACAAGTAGAGTAATCTGATCCATTTCTGGTGTTGGTATTCAACCCCTAGGAAATCGTGCATACTAATTTAAAATACATTTGAGAAAACAGTAGATACCTTGCCTGATGAGTTAAGTGGCACATATAGATATCTGCACATTTGCAACATTTGGGAAATTACAGTGACTATTTATTTTCTAGCTCAGTTACACCTTTCTGTGCATATATGTATATATTTGTACAGAAAATCCAATAATCTTATTGTCATATAATATAGTTTGTTCAGTCATATAAGTCTAGGTTTCTTCCTGATAAATAATTCCCACAAGTATATTTTATAACTGGAGTCAAATTAGAGTTGATTTAAAATTACAATGTAAGAGAAAGGGGTAGTAGTAGAGGAATAATTAAACAATTTACTGAGCATAGAAATTGTAGCTAAATAATTTTAGTTTCATCAGTCTGATTTTCAAAAAATATCATTATTAAGAATTGTTCAAACGTATAAGAATAGTTTATGCTATTTCTGAAATTCTTTAGGAATTGCTATATATGTGAATTCTAGAATTTATTACTACGTACCGAATTTACAATAATAACTACTACTGTCTTCTGTTCTCAGTTCTGAATTCTTCCATGTTAGCCGGGGTACTTTCAACAAAGATTACACTGAATTTCAGGTTGCAATCTGATTAAAAGAATGAAAGCTTTTGGGCAGCTGTCACAGTTTTATTAATCCTTGCTGACGG
The DNA here is from genome assembly GCF_023065955.2 of Ursus arctos. Lineage (NCBI taxonomy): Eukaryota > Metazoa > Chordata > Mammalia > Carnivora > Ursidae > Ursus > Ursus arctos. Next base: position 52,786,938 of record NW_026623067.1, on the reverse strand, counting down.
CTTCATTCAGGACCCGTGACCTACTGCCATGTTGATGGCTTTTCCATGCTGAGTTTGGAAATGTTGGTAAATTGTGCTAACTATATGAATTGAGAGGGTCATTTTTAAAGGATTAAGGATCTTTTTTTGAGACTTTGTAAGTAGCCAATAAAAATACAGAGACCTTCACGCACTACCAAAAATTCTTTCTTTTTTTTCACCGAAGTAATAGAAAATATTAAGAACTGCATTCTTGAAACAACAGTCTAGATTTATTTTGGAGTCAGCAGTTCTTGTCAACGACAAGTAGCAATTTACATCAATCTGTACTTAGAAGAAATACATAATAGTAAGGGGGAAAAGTTACAGTGAGAATCTCTTTCTTTATTTGCCCTTGATTGATTATTATTCTTGTGATCTAGTCCATGGGCCATAGTTTCTTTTTGCCTAGAATAATACTATCATTAAGCTTGATGGCTCTTTTTATTTTACTTTATTTTTATATCCCAAGCATAAAGAATTCATTCTTTTAAACATCTCACAGTCCTCCTACTAACATTCTGTAAATTTATATAATCAAGTAAGGAAACCATGAGTAGTGGCTATCTGAGAACACATAGCTCAACCCCACTAATCATTTATATGGTAAATGCATATTTAATATCATATCATTTGTGCTTAATAGTAGGACCCTCAAATGTTATATCTTACAGCTATTTGCCTATATGTGATAGAGGTGATTTTTTTTTGGAAATTACCAACAATTTTGAGGGATGCCAAAAAAACACTCTCAATAATACTAAAGCTAACAGTATGGAATTTAAATTTAGGTAAACAGAGATATAATACTTTTAAGCATACACACAAATAAACACAGACAGGAGAAAGTGAATAAAAGGGGACAAAAATATATTTGATTTCTTAAGATTCACATTCTTTTTTTAGAGCTTATTTAAGTAATCTCTACACCCAACATGTGGCTCGAACTCATGACCCTGAGATCAAGAGTGGTATGCTCTTCCAATTGAGCCAGCCAGGCACCCCTAAAGATTCACATTCTTAATTTTGGTTAATGGTTGTCAACTTTTTGATCCCTAAATCCTTTCTTCAAATGAAGTCTACAGAATTCTGATATGTACATTTGAAAAAATGGAAATACTCTTGTTAAAAGAACTCCTTCCTACCTCCTTACCCTGTCCTTGAACCCTTGTCAGCTTCTAACATGCCTCAACAGAACATCTTGGGCTCCATGAAAAACTGTTTAAGAACTTTGTAAGTATAGCAAAGTTTGTGTACCAAGAGATCATTCATATTCACAACATCGTAGTTTCACATAGTCAATATGTTGGATTTCACCATCTAAAATTAATCTACAGGGCTCCATACTAGGCGTAGAACCTACTTTAAATAAATAAATAAATAAATATTAAAAATAAAAATAAATACAGTTAATCTACAAAGCAAATATTAGCCATTCTTTCAGAGACATGGAAGATCAATAGACAGCTTTATGAAATTGACTAACAAATGAGTGAATGAAAAGAACAAGTACATATGCAGACTTGTAGAAAGGAAAAGGGCAGAGTGCTGTGCGGAGACCCTCAAATTATCTCTATCATTAACAGTGAATTTATGAAAAGGCTTTCAAAGTATCAGATCAACCTGCATGTTTAAGAGAAAAAAATATAAAGAACTAGAAATAAGAGCTGTTTTATTTCTTTTTTACTAACTGCACTTGCTATGTTATTTATTTATGAATTTTTATTGTTGATTGCAGTTATTTTTTTTTCCTTAGAAGAGAAGCATGTTTACTGTTGCCAAATGCAGATTTTTCTCTTAAGTCTCTATTTGGAAATTAAACCAGAACTCAGAATTTTTACTCCAACCAAAACAGCCATGCAAAGAGCTAGTGACACAATTAGAGTAGAAATTTCAATTGGTCTAGTCAACTTTGGGTGGCATTAAAATATAGTTGGCCTTACCAGTAACCATGATGATGATGATAATGAAAATTTTTAAAGTACTTATGCTGTGCCAGGCACATATTTATTATGTTTAATATTGGCAAAAATCCTGTAAGGTGGTTACTGTTTTAATTCCACTTTACAGATGAGAAGAGTAAGAGTTGAAAGCCTAAGATTACACAGCAATTTAAAAGCAGAGCTGAGACTCCAGCCCAGGTCTTTCTGATTCCAAAGTTGAAACTTTGCCCCTGTACACTACCTCTGATTTTACCTTACATTCAGGTGGGAAATTTTGCAGAGAAAAAAGCAAATTTTTCTTGTCACAGGAATAAAGTGGGTCACTGAGCCTGAGATTGGTGGTGACAATGTATTTTACCCTTTAATACTAAGTGGATTTTTCACTTATCTACCTGTAACAATTTGTTATCTCAGGAATTACGATGAGAAAGCACTATGGGCAGAATTGTGTTACGACTGGCAAAATAATGAATCTCCACTTTAAAACGAGAGAGATCTATTTCAACATTTTGTAGAGATTTTGTAAGGATGGAATAAGATGATATTTCAGTGAGCTTTTTGTGGGCTTCTTCAGAGGAAAGGTGCCAGTGTATATTCCTAGAGCATCATCATTCATTTCATTATTATTTTCCAACCTTAGATGATGGTTGGCAGAAAATTCTTCAACAGACTGTCTTAACTGGCACTAACGAGCATCAGAGAGTATAAGCATGAGTTTGTGTGTCTCAGAAACATGAATGGAATACCCATGGCTGACCTCTGATCTTAACTTTGAGCTTCAAAACTACTGTCTTGAGAAGGAACAAGAAAAAAACCTACATCCTGTCTAGCCAGCAGGATAAAACCAAAGCTGTTCATAGTTTTTTGAATACATCCTTTAAAAAAAAAAAAAAAAGTCGGGGGAGGGGAGAAATATTGCTCAAGTGATAGCGTAGACATATCCAGAGGACTGGATCCACAATGATCTCGTCAAACTCTGGCTGCAAAAGATATGGGATCCCTGCCCGGGGGCGCAGTTCCACAAATGTTCCATGTAAGTATGGGAACTGTTCCATGCACATTTAGCAGATGGAGTAAGAAATACGGCCAAAAAATTAAAAACTGATCTTTGCGTGAGTCCTGGGGGGTCTGACATCGCTATTACAGCCATTGGATGTTTGCCTGAATAAGCCATTCAAGTATTGAATAAGAACCATATGGTCTGAATGGATGTGCTCAGGGACAGTAGCATTAACCAAAGGAGGAAATTTGATGAGCCCAGACGGTGCGCTGGTACTGTGCGTCCACGGGTCACACTCCTACAAATCAATCAATATAGTTTTCAGCCAAAAGAACTTTCCTTAGTCATGGCATCAACAATAGCTCTTTGGACAGGAATCAGAGGGATGCCATACATGATAAAATAATAAACAAGGATTCAGACTGTAAAAACTCTGATAGTAGTGTTGGCATTGTTACTGAACAGGATATTAAGGAAAATCAAAACTCAATCTTTGCAAGCTCTGATGGTGACCAAAAAAGTTTCCAATACTTGGTTTATTGCCAAAAGATTGATTTAATGATTCTACAAGACCAATTAGAGATATAGCTCAGTATTTAGGCCTACACATACATAACACTGATTCCTAGTATCTTTGCATGGGAAACAGAGGACTGGATTAGAATAGGATTATTATGTACCCTTTTAAAGCACTAGATATGTAATAAGACATTTGCAGCCCTAGATCATAATTCACTTAAGAGTAGAATATAATATGTTTTGACTGGGTCCCAAACTATAAACACAGGAAGTGAAAAGAGAATAGTCCTTTCAATTGCTCTAGAAATTTAAATAGTATGGGATGACAAGTTCTGATTTAGAATTTGGGCTGAAATAAGCTTTTGCATTCCCGCACCTGCACAGCAGAAAGATAAGGGTTTTAATAGTGCTGTGCTCCAACTCTCAGCTTTTCTGACTTGGGAAGAATGTTCCATATTGAATCACCAACATCACTTCCTTCAGAATCTTAGGATTTCCTTAGGGGTCTCTCATTCCAGATGCTGGCTGGACCCAAAGTGCTGGCTATGATATGAGAGGTACCATAATCACATCCTAAAATGATTCTCATTAAAAAAATATATATAATATATATTTAAAAATACTGTGTATACTCATCTTGAAATTTTGCTTTGTGGAATTCTGACAAATTCTTATTTATATTGTGTGATTGTAATATATCTTGTTTGAACATAATCCCCTGATGTAGATCATGAAATTGAGTTGTCCAATATCAAAAGATGTTGTTTATTAATAGGTAAGTGTTTTTTAAAAAAACTTTTAAAACCTCACTGGAATGTATCATATTTCTAGATCATTTTAATAACATATTTATTTTATTTAGAAGGAATATGAAAAGCAAGAATGAGCAATATGAGATTTTATTCTTGAAATGTGATAGTTTTACTTCTATCACCTTTCTGAATCTTGTTTAACATACCTGTATTAGCAAAAAGAAGGCCAAATTTACCCAGTTTATCTAGAAAATTTAGGCTAAATTAACAAAACTGATATTTAGAATAGTCCAAAATCACTAGATTGGATAAAACCTTTGAGAATAAAGATTAGAAACTGATCTCCATCTGAATATTTAACTTATGTAGTTTAAGAAATGAAGTAAAATTCTGTGCCTGTAAAATAGAGCTTTTACAGGTTTAGCAACTTCAGGTAGAAAAAAAAAAGAAGAAGAAAAGTAGAAAATACAACACTCAAAATTCTCAGCTTTATGCACTTATAGTTTTATATACTTCAAGTTGCTTTATTTGGTATAATCTAATTATATTAGTTATGACTTACATTAAAGTCTCGGTGTATATTGATTAATGTAATAATCTAGAAAATTAGCTCAACTTGTTCCACATGAAAGTTCCCTAGAGGCTTCTTAAAGCATTTATTATTAAGTTAAATAAGTTTCTTCTCTAAAATCAATGTCCAATGTTAAGATACTTAACAGCGCTGGAGCAGAGAAATAGCAAGATTTCCAAAGAGATCCCTTACTGTAAGTATAAGGCAGGGAGAAACTAAACAAAACTGAAAAGACCATTTTTGCCAGAGATCAATATCAACCAAGTCCTTTGGTAGATTTATAATTTCTTTGAAGGTATGTCTGCATAGAACTGATTTCTGAAATTGTCCTAATCCAAACCACATTGGATTTGAAAACTAAAGTTAGTCCCTATCTTATAGGTAGGGAATCTGAAAAAACAAATTACTTGCTTTGGACCAGGGATATTGCTAGAATAAGAACTCAGGTTTGTAACACAGACTACACACAGACTGAATTAACTTGTTAACTAATTAACTAAGTTGTTAACTGGTTATTAAGCTAAACACTAGTCTTTTGTCAACTGCTAGATGATTGATACTTACATTACTTTTTTAATTTTTCATTTTTTAGCCATTAATATTTGTTATTTAACTTTCTGATACAACTGTCTATTATGTTATAACTCCATGGAACAGTTATAATTCAATAGCACGAATTTATGCAGTAAAAGGTTCTAGTAAGTCACTCATGAAATATTACTGCTGTGTAGATGTTAATTGATGATGAGAACTGAGGAGCATCCTACAAACTGAATGTTGTGTTTGTCTTTTACCTTAAGAGTACGTTTTAAAAGGGAAACAAGAGAATTTATGTGACTTCTCTCCCTGGCCTGCATTTTGTGAGCATCTAAGAAACATATATGACAATATTATAAAATTCTTTGGAACCTATGTCTTTCCATATTCTTTTGGCCTTCACCATTTCTCTGTCCCCTGAAAAATGCAAAAAATAAAGTTTTTATCTATAAATTATGAGAATACTCAAAGAGGTCTGAAATAACATGTCGCTGTACACTTGCATCTAAGTTTTTATCTCCAGCGTTACTTTGTATTTTATGAAATAAAGATAGGTCAGTATACTCTAATACTCTGTTATACTTCTAATATATTATCCTATACCTACATTGTTTTTTCCCCCAGCTATTTCTGTGTATTTTGGACAGATAATCCTTTTTCTGTTCAAAGTGACTTTGGGCAAGTCAGCCTCCTTAATATTCTAGTTTCCTCCTATGAAAAAATGAAGCATTTAGACCACATGAATTCCAAAGTCCCTCTGAGCTTTAGATGCAACTCTGTGATTATATAAAATAAATGTAAAATCAAATTTTAATGTTATTTGACATCAATAATGCTAAATTTCCAAATTGAAAAATAGGTAAATTTTAAGATTTGGAATTTTTTAAAGTGTTAGTTGCCATTGATTAAAACCACAGGGAACAAAATCGGTAATTGCTGGTCAATAAAACATTGCTCAGTTATTCCCGTAGGAAAATAAGTGTAGGCATAAATATTACTTGGCCCAAATTGTGACTTTTGTATAGGTGAAGGCCTAACACAATTGAGATATCATTATACAAATGGTTGGTTTTCAAAATCAATTAAGTCATAACCTGGCAGCTGAAATATTCTCTCCCTCTCAAGTAAATGTTATTAGCAGCCCTGCTCCCAGGGGTGATACTGTATTATCAGTTCAGCCAGCTACCTCTGGTTCACCATTTTGGACAGATGATTTTTTTTCTTCATAGTAATTTTCATAATAACTAATTATCTTTCATAATGTCCTACTTTATTATTTATTAGACTTGGGGTCAGAATGCTTTACCTTATAGCCAATCAAATTTTGACTTTCTCTTGCCAAAATTTTGAAGGACAAATGATAATTAATTACCCAGTACTTCTCTAAAAAATTCCTTTATGTTGTTAGAACTACTGAAAGTTGAGTGCAACAACCATGGAAACAAAGATGAATTTGACTTTTTGTTTACCCTCCAGTACCTCTAGTTCCTTCCTTACATGCAGTAACCAGAATAGAGCACAGAATTCTATAACTTAAGTAATGTATTCATTCTTCCAATAAATTTTTGTTGTGTGTCTACTCCATGCTAGACACCGTTCTAGACATTCAGCATTTCTAATAAAACATTCTGTGATGATGGAAATGTTCTATATCTGCTCTGTCCACCACAGTAGGCACTAGCCACATGTGGCTATGGAGCCCTAGAAATGTGGTTAGTGAGTCTGAGGAACTGAATTTTAAATTTTAATTAAATTTAAATAGCATAGTTATTACTATATAATGCTATATATTAAAGATATATGTATTTTTAAAAAAAACAGGCTCATAAATACAGAGGACAATTTGGTGGTTGCCAGTGGTGGAAGAAATGGGTCAGCTGTTTTTGGTTTTGTCTTTTTAGTTTAAATAATTTTTTATAATAAAGGATATTAAAAATTTTGTCAACAATTTTTTTTTTAAATGCTGAGAGCCATCAACTATAGGAAGAGATAAATGTGTGTCATTCACTGTGGAGAGAAACACATCTTCCTAAAGGTGCTTATTGATTTCTTTCTGCATTCTGGAAGATTTGTGTGGCCTTCCAAGAATTCAGTATCATCATCCTCATCTGGGGTTGGCAGGAACTTAGCTGTCTCCAGGACTTTGGAAGGTTATGAGTGCTGTCTACACCACATTTAGATCTCTGCAGTTGCATAAGCCTCATTCCTCATATGTGCATTCCATTTTAACAATGATATTAGCTAATTTCGTTGAAGGCCTAATATGAGAAAACCATTGTTCTAATCACTTTATGTGCCCTCCTAGAGGGATGGTGTTATTATTCCCATTTTGCAGATAAGAAAATGGAGATCTATATAAACGAAGGAATTTGCCCAATGGTTACGAATATTTACAGAACTCTTTCCATGTATCAGATACTTTCTACTCCCTGTGTACCATGTTCTTCACATTATCATTATTTACTCTCACATGCTATAGGTTCTATTATTATTTACCTTTTTATTTATGAAGAAGCTAGGTGCAGATAGGTCAAGTTACTTATTCAGTATCTCCGTTCTTATTCAGGTCTGAGTTCCCAACCATCATACTATCCTGCCTCTAGGGATGTATTTTGCTACAATAACTTCATTATTTGTGGGCTGAGATTTGTTGCTGAATTTTCCCCTTTAAAGCATAGATAAATTGCCTAAAATGAGTATGGTGCTATGTTCATAATTTTTAAATTTTTACATACTAATGAAAAGAGACAAATAGTAAAGAAGTAATTTGAAAAATAAACAGGGTAATTTAAAATAGTGGTAAGTGCTAAGAGGGAAAAAAAACAGGAGGATGTAATCTCTATTACATCCTGGAGTTGGCTTTGGGAGGGTGGGAAGGAGGGAGGTACCCCTCTTCAGAAAAAGGGTAGTCAAGGAAAGACCTCTCTGTTGAAAGGACACTTGACTGAGACCGAATGACGAGAAGACAGCAACATAAGTAATTGGGACAATAATATTCCCAGAAGGACCAGCAAATGCAAATGCCCAAAAGAGGGAACAAACTTAGTGTATTGAGGAAAAGAAAGAAGTCCAGTGGTCTGGACCAGTCTGCAAGAGAGAATAAGACTGGAGAAGGAGGCAGGGGTCAGATCACAAAGGCCACTGCTGACCAGAACTAAGGGAAATAGGAAAGTAGTGCAATCACTTAAGCAAGAAGTGACGTGATGTGATAATATGTTTTTTAAAAGAGCTATCTGAATGCTTACTAGAGAATGGGCTGATTATGGGTAGAAAAAAGTAGAGGCATAGAGACCAGGTAAGAAGCTATTCCATTTGCCTATTTCATCTGAGGTGGTAGCCATGACAGTGGTGAAAAGTGAAAGAATTCCAGCTATGTGGAAGTAGTGTAATAAACTCATTACTTTCTAAGCGTCATATATCAGAATACCTTTACATTTTGATATAAAGTTGAATTTCCATGTAACAATCTGACATTGCTGCCAGTTATTCAACTCTAATAATGTGTCTTATTGTTATTCTTATAAACAAATGACTTTCACAGCATCAGTGTGGTTTGTCAAAATTTGATAATTGAGAAAAATTGCACCGATAAAAGCCTACAAATGCTTTTTTTAACCATATTCTGCAAATAAGATTTATCATGTTAGAGTTATGAGCTGATTATGTGATGTCTGTGTCTCGATAAATTATTCCTGGCTCTCTGCTTACATGCAGTATGTGTGGCTAGTTTACTGCAGAGTAAAGCTGAAAAAATTCCAGTACACATGTTCTTGCAGGGACTATACATATGGCTAGTCAATATATGTAAGAGTTTTTTGTACCCTGTCCCTAGTATCTTGGCATTACTTTTATTATGTCTGCAGGACTCGTGTAGATGAAATGCCACAACACATTCTTTTACTACTGTAGCCTCAACCAGGCTTTTTTTTTTTTTTTTTTTTAGTAAAAGAAATTACCATCATAAAAATTCCTTACTGGGGAACTTTCCTTATTGCGTTATCATTCCATGAGCCTAATAATAGTGGAATATAAAGAAAAAAATTTTAATGCTAAAATATCTAAAAAAGACTTTTGAGTTCTCTTTAATGTGAAACACTAGGATTCTGGAGGAAGAGAAATAAGAAAAAAGGAAGTAAAGTCAAGTTTTCTAGACTCCTGGTACATGTTAGAGATGTATAAATCATTGCCTAGCTAAAGATAATTTGCAGATCACGTGCACCTTTGCCATTGTCTAAACACAGTTAAAGAACTCTCAGTCTGTTATCTATTGGAGAATGCTAATGCCTATAATTGGTCATTGCCGGACCCTTATGTATTTCTAACCTGATAGCTCTATCTGCCTAAAAGCTAATTCTGTGTTTTCTGTGAAATCTTGCAGTGGTGTTATCAGGGAGATTGTGTTCCTTTTGGCACTTGGCCCCAGAGCATAGATGGGGGCTGGGGTCCCTGGTCACTATGGGGAGAGTGCAGCAGGACCTGCGGGGGAGGCGTCTCCTCATCCCTAAGACACTGTGACAGTCCAGCGTAAGTAGCTAAAGTAAGCCGGAGCCAACAAAAAGACACAGTTGGAAATGATTCAGAGCTGTGGTTTCACATGTTATCTGTAAAAACGTTTCACTAGTGAGCCAAGTGTTTGTCTTCTGAACAAGCAATAGGCATAGGAGAGTGGAAGAGCCTTGTTAGACAGACTTTCTTTTTCTTCCTTCCCCCTTACTGTGCAACTAAAAATAAAAGAAAAAGAAAAAAGAATAGCATTGTGTATCTATCCCAGGTATAGCCAGACTATTAATCTACTAATAATCAGATAGATTTCCCCCTCCAAAAACTACTGAATTATGGATGAATCCAGGTCTGCTCTTAGCTACATTACCATTATTCCCTGGAAACCTAATGTCTTTTCATATGTCACATAAAATTATTACTGCTACATTAGTATTAAAAGGACCAATGAGAGCACTTCAAGGGTTGAAATGCCCTGATTCGCATCACAAATCACAATGAAAAGAATACTGCCCATGTGTTAAAATAGTTTCCATTCACATGCCCCTATTAATCATCTTCTGGAGCTGCCACCACTTTTCTCCCCGTGACTATTTTATGCAGGTCGGACCTTTCCTCTCCCACCACTCTTTTTCTCCGGTCACAGTCCCCCTGGCGAAAGGCCAGCCGCATTAGTATTCTTTGGTAGCTGTATTGCCTCTCCCTCCCACCAGTGCCCATTACAGGTGGACCAGTCTCCCAGTTAGACTTTCCTGTCCGTCTGGACACTAAACTGCTCCTTAGCTGCTGCATATCAGGTGCTCCCGTTTTTGTCTAAAGCTCAGGTTGCGGGCCTCCTTTCCCAGCTAATGCTTGCTGCAGCATGGGGTTATAATATCCCTTCTGCTTTTTTTCCCTTCCTGGGATAAAAGATAGTCAGGTTTTATTTTTTATTTTTCTCCATTAACTCAGGATCCCTCTCTTTGGTTCCCTTCTCTAAACATCTCTTTTCTTCTCTTTTACTCTTGTTTAGCTTGATATTATTTCCCTTTACACTCGTTCTGTGTTTCCATTCTCCAGCTTTCTTTCCATTATTTTCTTTCTGCTAAACAGAGCTAGCTCAGTGTCACCCACTCATAAACTAGTCATGCTACCATCATCCCCACGCCCTTGTTTTTGTCTGACCAAACCATCTCTCCCAAGCTGATTTAAACTTGGCCATTCCTGTTCCTTTTTATAATCAGTATCCACTGGCATTCAAAATATATTCAAAATGTAACTTTAATTATTCCATTGACTACCAGTGAGCTGAAATTATAATTATACTTCATCTTTTACAAACAAGCACAGAATAATTACCGAAGTTCAACTGCAGGCTACTGTAAATTAGTAACCAAAACTATAAGCCTCTATGATAAGTAATATACCCAGATCCTTAAGAGAATGACTTGGACTTCTTTTAAAAAGAAGTTAGTTTTTTCCATTCAAAATAGCATTCCCAAATAATAGCATATGGCTTTTCCTAATGTTAAATACTTAAAAAATTAATTTATGTAAATAAAATATTGGACATCTTACTTTTTCATTAGTTTGAGTGTAATATGCAATATTTATATAATGCAAAGCCATCTGATTTTTAGATGTAATTTTTCAAACTTCATGTAATGAGATAGAAATTCATTTCTGCATTATTTACTTTGAAGTGGAGCTATTTCCAGAGAATTACTTAGTATGCTCCCATTTCCAGTCTGGAAAAAATAGTAAACTTACTGTTTCCTTCTTGGTGAACAGATAGCATCAGATTATGTGTTTTGTTGAATACGATTCAAATGATTTTTCATTATAAGTAAGTGATTTTTAGACTCATTGTGTTGAATGAGCACCTGCTTACTATGATAATTAGAGAATAAATTTATTTAATTGCATTTTCTTAAGAATGTAAATTATGACAATTAAGAGTCTTGTAAAGTTATTTATAGTAAACTGCCTTAGTTTTTATGTTCAACAACCATAATCATCATTGCTAACAATCACCAGCATGATTGTTTTTTTAATAACTAGTAAAATGTCAAATTTTGTACTTTCTTAAAATAAATGCTAATATGTTTTCGTCAAGCAATATATATACTCTTTATGTAGACAGATATATTCACATGTTAAACAAAATGTGTTTTCAGACCTTCAGGAGGTGGAAAATATTGCCTTGGGGAAAGGAAACGGTATCGCTCCTGTAACACAGATGTAAGTAAAACCAAACTTTGCTATGAAAAATTAGCTTACATTTCCCCTAGAGCAGGGAAATTTTTAAAACTGTAAGCTATTCGGTCATAAATCCATGTGTATGAAGGTCACATGAATTTTTTAAATTGTTAATAGTGAGTGGAACGGGCCTCATGTCCAGAAATTCCATCCACAGGGGACAAGGGGAAGCTCAAGCACTAGGAACAAACACAATGTCCCCCAACAGGTACCAAGAGAGAGTAATAGGTCCCCCAAAATGACTTGGTCCCCCAACAATCATACCTTTACCACCACTATCTTTCCTGAGTCCACCAGGATTAGTCTTATGCCCATCAAATAGGATTATTTTATGTTTGCCACTGTAAGAAGCCCCAGATTCCCACATCATTCCTCATCTCTTGCCATCCAATCCCATAAAGTTCTGCATATCACATCTTCTGTTGTGTATCTCTGCCCAGCTACTGAAACTTTTCTTCTGTGCCCTTCGGAATTCATGATGTTTTGGCAGCAAAAGCCCTTATATCTTGATGTCTCTGAATCTTCCTTCTCTTCACGTTGTTATTCTAATGGAAACTGGCTGTCCTCTAATGATACTTAAAATAAACTTTAGTGCTCTAAAGGTGTTTTCTCCCTTAGCTCTTGAATGAGTGGAAGTAGACTGACTTTTTAAAATATCTCATTACCTCTTTCAAATCATTCTTCCTCCCTCTTATCTAAAAACCACACCTTTTTTTTTATGTACAGTTCGATGATTCATTAGTTGCGTATAACACCCAGTGCACCATGCAATACGTGCCCTCCTTACCACCCATCACTAGCCTATCCCATTCCCCCACGCCCCTCCCCTCTGAGGCCCTCAGTTTGTTTCTCAGAGTCCATAGTCTCTCATGCTTCATTCCCCCTTCTGATTACCCCCCCTTTCTTTATCCCTTTCTTCTCCTACCGACCTCCCTAGTTCTTATGTTCCATAGATGAGAGAAATCATATGATAATTGTCTTTCTCTGCTTGACCTATTTCACTTAGCATTATCTCCTCCAGTGCCGTCCATGTTGCAGCAAATGTTGAGAAATCATTCTTTTTGATAGCTGAGTAATATTCCATTGTATATATGGACCACATCTTCTTAATCCAGTCATCTGTTGAAGGGCATCTTGGCTCCTTTCACGATTTAGCTATTGTGGACAATGCTGCTATGAACATTGGGGTGCATATGGCCCTTCTCTTCACTACGTTTGTATCTTTGGGGTAAACACCCAGTAGTGCAATGGCTGGATCATAGGGTAGCTCAATTTTTAACTTTTTAAGGGACCTCCACACTGTTTTCCAGAGTGGCTGTACCAACTTGCATTCCCACCAACAATATAGGAGGGATCCCCTTTCTCCACATCCTCTCCAACAATTGTTTAAAAACCACACCTTTTAATTTCATGTCATCAGACTGTTACACAGCATTCCTCACCATCATGCTCTCCAAAGCTATTCCTATCTTAATTCTTGGTTATTTCATAAATATATAGATATTTTTCCAATATCTTCTCTTCTGGATTTTTCCATAAACATACAAACATATTGTTATTTCTCCTATCTTAAAAAAAAAACAAAACACCTGCTAGTTCTTTTCCCCTTTTTTCTTCCCTCTGAAACAAAATTCCTCAAAAAAGTTGTATACTTCCATATCTAGTTTCTCTTCTATTTTTTCCCTAAAATTGTTCCTGTCAGATTTTTGCCACCATCATTCTACTAAAAATGCTCTTGACAAGTCACAGATGACTTCCATGTTTCTAAATCCAATAGTCAGTTCTGAGTGTTCATTTTACTTGATAGTCGGTAGGCTTCCATATCATACAACTTTTTGGTTGTCCTTTTTTACTGCTACTTGTTTTTTCTCATTCTCCTTTGCTGATTCCTTCCTACTCTTTTTCTCTTACTTCTTAGAGTGTCCAGGACCTAGTCCTTGCCGTTTTTTGTTTGTACTAGTAGTATTCATTTCTTTGTTGATCTCATCTGGTTTCATTGCTTTCGATAACATTCATATGCCATTTGATGCCCAAATTTATGTTTTTAACCCAGATTTCTTTCATGGATTCGAGACTCATATCTTACCATTGATTAGACTTTTAATAGACCTCTGATATTTAACATGTCCAAATGTTATCTCAAAAACATTTCCATATACCTGTACCTCCCACAGTTTTTCCCATCTCATATGTCAACTCCATCTGCTTCAGGACAAAAACCCTTGAGTCATTCTTGATTCCATTCTCTCACAGCTCATATCCAATCCCTCAGGAAATCCCACTGGCTTTCACTTCAAGATATATCCTAGATCTGCTACTTCTCACTGCCTCTACTGCTACTACTCTGTTCTTCACTGACTTAGTCTGAAGAGCTTTTTCAGTGGATTTCCCATTACTACTCTTGCTCCCTACAGTTCTCAATAATAGGAGGCAGAGTGAGTCAGATTATATACTTTACTCAAAACCTTTCAGTGGCTCCATTTTACTTTAATCCAAGTTCCTTAGAAAGGCCTGCTAAGACTATACAGTCTAGCCCTCCATTACTTTTCTGAACTAATCTCTTACTATTTCCTCCTCAATAACCCTGCTCCAGCCACACGGGCCTCCTTCCTTGTACTTACCAGGCATGCTCCCACTTTAGGGCTTTTGTATTGCCCGTTTCCTTTACCTTATATACTCTTCTTCCAAAATATCTACATTACTTACTCTCTTACCTCACCTTTATTCAACTGTCACCTTCTCAGTGAGGCCTAGCCTGAATACTGTATTTAAAATTGCAACCTTCCCTACTCCCTACAGCCCTGAGACTCCCAATCTTCCTTATCCTGCTCTATTTCCCCCCGTACATACTTCTAATATCCTCTGTAACTTATTGATCATATTTACTTCTATGTTACATTTGCATCCTGAAGTAATAACATGTAGCTTTAATTACAACGATCGTTTCAAGCTACCAGCATTATTTAGACATTCACTCAACAAACCATTGTGTGCCTACTGTATATCAGACTGTTCTAGAGCGAGAAAGACAATTTCTGCTCTCAAGAATCTTATAATTTCCTGGGAAATCAGTTAAGTGCAGAAAATCACCACTCAGAGTGATTAATGTATGATATGATAGAATAAGTATGGGATGCTATAAAAGCACATAAAATGGGCACATAGCCTAATTAAGGATTTAGGGATTTCTTCCCATAGAAAGATAAAGATATGAAGGGCAAATAGGAGCTGACCAGAAAAGAAGAAAGCGACAATGAAAGCATTTTAGGTAGAGAGAAAATTAAGTGCAAGGCTTATAGGTTAAACAGCATGATCTTTACCTGGAGGCAGTAAAACACCATTCAAAAACTTAGCCTCAGATTTATACTTTATGTGAGAATGGGTTGGGGAAGGTGGGACTGCAACAGAACAATAAACAGGTCAGAAAGAATTTAAGCATACTGGTGGGAATGACTGAAGTGCTGAGCCATGCACTATGCACTGGGAATGACAGTGAAGTCTAAAGAGGGCTAAGAGGAGAAAATTAAGGGCCTAACTTCAAAAATCTATAAAAATTGAAGAACCAATGTAGTAGGAGAAACAGAGTGAGGGAGATAGAAGATGTGGGGATCAGAGAATGGAAAGCACTTGAATTTCATATATAACAAGTGAGACTATTCTCGATGATGACAAATCTGCAGTGTGGTCAAGGGAATGCATGCCTAGCTTTGGGCAGAGATGAAGGAGTTCAAGGATCTGCAAGGCTGGGGAGTTTGGGGAGTCTTCTATGCAGATGTTGAGGTCACTCAGGATGATGTTAAAACCTGGACTTTGAGACAGGTGTCAGACCCTCTAATAAATGAGAGAAAATGAACATGATGAGTTTAGTAGGAATGATGAAGCCAGATAGTGATTTGGATGAATAGCATGAATTTCAGAAGACTAGAGGTTTTACACAATGGTAGAATAAATGAGTATCTACTGTATATCAGACTTTGTTAGGTAGGAGTAAGAAACCCGAACCCATGTCTCAATTCACATGTGTTTCTGTTATGTAATTGTAGGGGCAGGCATATGTTTTGACCTTAACAAAATAGGTACCATAATGTGAATAATGTATGATAAGTAAAAAAAAAAGAAAAAAATTACTAGACATATCAGGCTTGTTGCTTTTTACTCATGAACTTTGTTTTAGATGCTCAAATTGTAGAACTTGCTATTGGTGGATTGACATTTCTATTACCAGCTTTGTCTTCTGTTTCTGCTTCCAGCAAATGATACAATTAACATAACTATATCATGGAAATACAAATTTTTTTCACAAATCTAGACTCTACTAGTTCAGAATATGAGACAATTCAGTTACCACACTGAAATTTATTTTCATGCTAAGTTAATAAAACTGAGCATAAGTTTATAAGGTGAGGACATTTAAAGTATAATCTAATATATGAAAATTTAAACTTTCAGAACACATAATCTAGTTGCACTGTCCAAGAGAACTTTCTTCATTGATAGAAATGTTCTATATGTGCATTGTCCAGCCTGGTAGGCACTAGCCAAATTAGCTCTTGAGCACTTGAAGTGTAGCTAGTGTTGGGGCGCCTGGGTGGATCAGTCAGTTAAGTGTCTGACTGGATCTCACCTCAGGTCTCGATGTCATGGTCATGAATTCAAACCCTGCGTTGGGCTCCATGCTGAGTGTGGAGCCTACTTAATAATTTAAAAAAAATTTTTTTCTAATGTGCTAGTGTAAATGAAAATCAAAACTTTTAAGTTTAATTAATTTAAATTTGAATAGCAACATGTTGCTCATGGCAACCATGTTGGACAGCACCGAGCTATGCACGGAGCACAGAGTCTAGCGATGCAGTAGAAAAATAATTGTTATAAAGAACACTGTAAATATTATATATAAAATTCTCAAAGCAAATCAATCTTAGATCATTTTGGAAATAAATGTAGAATATTTCCATTTTTGGTAATGACTGAGTAAGTCATTCTGACAGAACTCTTTTTAAAAATTATTGAATAAGAATGTTTTAAAACATCACTTTAAGATCTGCAAGTAACTGACAAGATAGTGAGGGAAGTTCCTGAAGGTCAAATTCTTTGAGAAAGGGGAATTCAAAAATGTTAGTGGAGCATCAGAGCACCTAAGTTTCCTTTGCCCTGATAATATTCAGAGGAAGAGACAAGATAAACTTACTGTGTCTCTTTCCTACCTGTAAGGAAGGCTTTTCCCAAAGCTCCTCCCTTGTTCCCTTGGCCGACTTCATTCATATTTTATTGGCTTGGAGGTCACATATCCATTTTAAACCAGTCATGGGCAAAAAGAATGGGATTACCATAGTTGGTTTAGATTAATCCAAATTCGCCCCTAAAATGAGGTTAAGATCACCTTTCCTGAGAGGTAGATTCCTGGTCAAAAATCAGAATTCTGTTAGAAATAAAGTAAGAGTGATAGATCCTGGGTACACCACACATG
Organism: Ursus arctos; assembly: GCF_023065955.2. Lineage (NCBI taxonomy): Eukaryota > Metazoa > Chordata > Mammalia > Carnivora > Ursidae > Ursus > Ursus arctos. Next base: position 52,769,393 of record NW_026623067.1, on the reverse strand, counting down.
TCTGCTCAGAGCTCTTTTAGTTCCCATCTTTACTAGTAGAAGTAGCAGCAACACAAGTAGTAGGCGTAGTAACTGCTGCTAACAATTACTGAGCATTCACTATGTACCAGACCCATTAATTTAACCATACTTTCTTCCCATTCTGAGAGTTCTCCTTCTCCTGGGCACTGAGTTGACTCGCTGAGATATTTTAAATTTTTATTCTTTCAACAAAAATCTAGAAATAATATGCTAATTTAAAGTTTTGGTATAATCTGTTCTACTACAACTTTACCTCTGCAACACAAATTAGCTCATAAGTGATTGAGACATTTTGTGCCATATTTTTTGCCGCTAAGTGATACAGCGGCTAATGTCACATTGATACAGCTGAATGGTAGAGGAAAATTGTAGTGCATATGATGACCCTTCATCCCACATTCTCCTTTTTGGCAGTTTGGCCTTATGCTCTGTCATAGAACTCCTTATCATGTGTTTCTGCCTGTTCTTTGTACATTGGCCTCTTGTCTCTATAACTCAGCATCCTCAACCCTTGCTTATTAACTTATTTCACTTTTTTGGGGGTGGGAGGGAGATAAAGTCCTATGTTTACTCCACTATTCCCTTGTTAGGAACTTGTCATGTATTTTTTAAACTGTGCTCGTATCTTATTAGAATTGTTATTGTTTTTGTTAGTGTCCTGTCTTTGATTTGTCTGCCTCTAACACATTTTTCTCGTATGCCTGTTATTTTTACTGTGTAATTTTACAGAAAGGTTTTTCAAGAATGTATGTGTTGTATTAGAGTAGAAACTCCTATATTTTAAAATCTATTCTAAAAGTTTCTATTACAAAGACTATACTATAAGATAGATAATTTAATGTTAAATCATAAAGAGTAAATCAACTGTAGTTGAGATTGAGTTATGCAAGCAAGAAAACTTCAGTATGTTCCAGTAAGCATAGAAAGGGTGTTACTATGGAAGCATTATAGGGCTATCGTGTTTATATTCTTTAAATTAACCTTGGAACTTTTTTCTAAATGTACAATTGTTTAAACATTCTTTTTTTGCCCTGTATTGCCTGGGTGTCTGTTATGTACGAGCTTCCCTAATTTAAGGGATTCAAGAATATACTTGCCTTTTTAGATCAGCCTCCAACCTTCGTGCGTTTTTAACATCGTTTTTAGTGCACATCGTATTTAGTGACACTGTAAATAATATCTAAGAGAAATTTTTACAATTAGTTAAAATCAATTTGACAAAAACTAGGAAACAATTCATAAGCATTTTTGGCTTGTCATTTGTGATCCAAGAGCTTTTCTTGAGACTTAAACAGGGAATAAGGGATAAATTCAAATGATCCTAGAAGAATTTTCAAATCATTGCACAGAATGAGATCATGTTAGGCAGTCAAATGGCAGGAGCACCCATTTATGAATCTTAGAGGTTTGCTCTATGCTATTGAATTTATGCTTAGAATGCACATTATAATAAAAAATAGAAAATCTATGGGGCTCTCGAGTGGCTCAGTTGGTTGAGTGCCCAACTCTTGATTTTGGCTCAGGTCATAATCTTAGGGTCTTGGGATCGAGTCCCATGTGGAGCCTACTTAAAATTCTCTCTCTCCATCTCCCTCTGCCCCTCCCCCCACATTCAGCCCCCTACCCCCAACATCTGCTCTTGTGAGCTCTTGCACATAGGCACATGTGCGCTCTCTCTCTCTCAAAAAAAAAAAAAAAAGAAAGAAAGAAAAAGAAAAAGAAAAAGAAAGAAGAGAAAGGAAAAGGAAAAAGAAAAGCAGAAAATCTAGGAGATGTTAGTCTGATTCACACGTGTTTGATAGAGCCTACTTAATATTCCTTTTAAGATCTTACAACCCATTCCTCATAGCCTGTCATTTTCTCAAGTGGTATAGCAGTCTTGACCTTCTCATTTCTGTAGTGGGCCAGCTAGTACTATGGATTACCACTTAGTTCTCATGTTTTTACATATCATAATTATTTATCACTATTAGTCATTACTCTCTGATTAGAGTTGAATTAACTTCATTAAAATCATAATTGAAAAATAGAATAAATTAGAAAATCCCAAGGAAAAGGAAAATAATAAGTTGGGATCAGTACCTTAAAATATGTACCATAAGTTCCTTCTGCATATTAAGATTGGTCACACATTTTACTCTGAGTTTCTTAGAGGCCTGGGTAAACAAGCAAACACTATCAGTTCTAAGTTTCATAATGTCTAATAGCCACGACAAAAGGAGATATATCACAAAGGACCACTTTATATTTTGAAGTTTTGATACTCCTACAGGGCTCTCCACACTGGTGAATCAGATTGAAATTTGCAAGGCACACAGACTTTTTTTGCTTAAGTTAGAGGAAAATTAAAACTGGGAAACTGTAGGCCAAATAGTCTTAAAAAGTGGCTAGCACAAAAGCAAGACAGCCACACCTCCCCAGTGCTGATTTAATTCCCACCACAGGCATTTGAAGGATAGAGGAGTGGTAGAAAGACAAGGACTCTCCAGTAGTAAGGGAACAATGTTCCCTTTATTTCCTGTCCCATTTACCCCAGTTGGAAAGAAAAAGATCCCCAGAGATAGAAGAGGCAACTTATAAAGAAAAAAATCTCAATCTTTAAAAATTTAAAAATAGGTCAGAAAATTGTATCCAGCTGTAAAATTGGCCTGACCAGTCTCAAGAGCAACCTAATCAGCCTAGAGGCCAGAGGTATTCACACGTTAGACTCTGAAGCTGATTATCTGCATTAGGATGTATTAGACAGGCAGTTTGTTCCCAAGATCATCATTGGTCACCCCAGAAGCCTTCAGAAGCAACTAGACAAGGACTCTTTCTTTAATACCCATATGATGGTCTCTAGGACAGAATAGCATGTAAAGACAATAGCTACAGCAGGAACAAATTAAAATGATTTTCATCTTGAAGCTACTGAGAAACCAGGAGCTCTTATTATAGGTACAGAGTAGAATCGGATGAAGTTGGGTCTCACCATTAAAGTAGCAACTACAATAGAATATTTGGGATCATAAGCTAATCTAATAGATAATAGACATGGCTCTTGTGATACTTTGGTTTGAAGATCAGAATTTTATGGAGGTCATAATGCCATAAAAAGGGACCTTTCTACCTTTCCAAAAAGAATTTCCTATTTTTGCTTAGCTACTCTCCAAAACCAAAGGAAAAAAAAAAATCCTTGTTTTTCCTGTTGTATGTTATTTGTGATTTGTGTGTCGGCTTGATAATGTGACTAGTGTGGGGTGACCAGATCAGATGGAGGCTAAGAGCGCTGGTAGTCAAGGAATTCACACAAGGCAGAACAAAGGAGGTAGAAGTTTTTTGAATATACCACAAGGGAGAGGTGGGCAGGACAGCAAAGCAGACTGTCTGCCAAGAGGCAGTGGGGGGGGTTGTAGTTAAAGAGGGAAGGTGAGGAGGTATGGCAACGTATGGAATTTTCCTTTTTTGGTGCCCGTGGTCTGGGTGTAAGTAACCCATGGGTCAGCTAAGGCTTTTATGGATATTTGGAAGTGGGTTGCCTAATGGGCTGTTTGTATTCAGCCTGGGGGTTGGGGGTCACTGTGCGCCCTTCTACATTACTCAGGCTTCCATTGTTCAAGTTGGTTGCCTAAAAGCAACCTCTTCAACTAGGGTAAAGCTTCTAGTGAAATACCTAAACTTCACTCAGGCTGGGATGGAGAGTCATATTTGTCTTGCATCTTAAACATCCGCATTTCCTCCTTTATCTTATACATCAAAACTATTTAAAAAACTGTGGACTCAGAAGGGTTTCTAGGTCATCTGTGGTCTGTTCAAAAAACTAAGCATAGGTTGTGTAGTACCTAGGTATTTTCTCAGTCAGCTTTTCTAGAGGGGCATGCTATTCTGCAATTTTTTTCTTCTTCAGGACGTTGCTTTGGTTGTGGAGAAGTATAGCCTATATTTCAAAGTAGGATTGTAGTGGAAAAAGTATGGATTTTGGATTCAAATTGACTTAAATTGAATGCTGACTGTAAACCTTGTTGCTAGTTGGTCTTGGCAAAATACCTAATCTCACTAAACTTCAGGGAACTCCTATGTAGAGTATAATTATATCCAACTTTCAGGGTTGTTTGAAAATCAAAAGAAGGAACACATGTAGAACATCCAGTGCTACTTCCTAATACTTAATCTGTACTCAATACAGTGTAGTTAATATTACAGACATTTTTGTTTCAAAGCGGATTACAAAGATTACAAAGTACTTTCATACATAATCTCATTATATCTTCAAATCACTTTTATAAAGAGGAAGAACGAGTATTTTTTTAAAAGTATTTTAAAATGAGGACTTAAAGCTAAGCAATAGGCTAGTATCATGGAAGGGATGAGTCAGGCTCAGGATTTCTGAGTACTGATTTAGTGCTCTTTTAATAGAGGAGCCCTTGGGAGGTGGGTGTGGCAAGGTAAGCTTCTCTGAAAGAGTTTGGTCACCTTTGACATTGTCTTACTTCCAGTCTAACCTTACCCTGCAGCAGAACCAGATAGCTGAGAACATTCTGAAACTACAGACCTTGCCCCCAGGGAGAGGTGTGGGGTAAGTGATAACAAGGTACAGAGTTGATCCATTAACAGTGTTATAACCGCGTCCCAAGTTATAATTAGAAAACAGATATGTATCAAACACTGGATTTTTTATGAATATTATATATAATATTTATTATATTATTATGGCAAAAAAGTAACAGGATCAAGTGTTATTAATCTTCTTTAGGTTAGTACAAACTGGTGTGCATCGTGTTTTGAAAAATAAGGACTAGCTTTTAAGCACAGAATAGAACTTGCTTGTTCATTTTGTCCTTAAAAGGGATGTTTTAAAAATTACAAAGTGAATGTTTGTTGCTTAACATTTTCATAGGCTTAGGGGAAAGAGTTATGCTATGGATAGATAGCATTTTAGTTAAATTGAGGCTACACAGAAATAGATTTAAGTTTGAAAACTTGCACAGAAGATCATGGTATCGAATATGACAGCTAGATTGTGGTTTGCCTGGACAATGTACGTTTAGCAGGCTTTTCTTTCTTTTTCTTTAAATATTCAGAAAAACTACAAAAAAAATCAGAAACCATTTTGTAGAGAAAAGATAAGATTGAATCAAAACTGTTTGAGATGATTCATTGGACACGACATTTAACTTTAATGAGATAATCATACAATACCTGATAAATAGGAAATCAGGAATTTTGTTTGCAACTTCTAAGAGAAGGTGTGGAGACACGGACTTTGTTAGCCCTTGTGTCATTGTGTGACTTAGAAAGTGATGCCTGTTTGGGTGAACAAATAGAAATGTCCTTTCTTCACAGTCCTATGTCAAATAGGTAACTTGCTAAGCAGATCAGGGGCTGGAATTTAAATTCCATTTATGCTTCTGAAACTAATAGGGTATAGCCAGAAGAATATATTGACATCCTGAAGAGGAAGAAGAAAGTTAAATTTGGGGAGTGTTGAAGGGTGGTCTAGTGTAATAGTGAAGAAGCAAAAGTGCATTTAGTGTGGAAGCAAGAAAGGAAGAAGCAGCAGAAGGTGGAAAGTGCAAGAGAAAAGTAGTAGGAGAATAAAATGCCAGTTTTGCTCATTTGCAATTTTACCTGAGGCCGGAGGAATCCTTGTATCCTTCCAGCCTGCCTATCTCCTTTACCAAGGAGAGAGGAATGGGAAAGGGGAAAAAGAATTTTTTTTTAAATGATTTTTTATTATATTATGTTAGTCACCATACAGTACATCCCCGGTTTCCGATGTAAGGCTCGAAGGGAAAAAGAATTTTCACGCTCAGCTTTCTTCTCATACTTTATTGCACGTAAGACATAACACAGTATTTATGGAATTTTCCTCATTTGCAAGACATTTTGGGATGTATTTCTCTTGAAGTTAAGTGGCATTTTGGGTGTATTTTGCAAATGAAAGAGAGAAGGCACAAAGGGCTTCTGCGACTTGCCAAGGTCACCCTATTCTTTAGGACAAAACCAGGATTAGAAACCCAGTAATAGAAATGCCACTACAAAGTTTGTCAGCGGAAGCTGAGATTTCTTTCTATAGCAACTTTTATGCCCCAATGAATTATCCTTTTTTTTTAGACTTATGTACCAATAAAAAGTATTAAGTTTAGTCAAAAGGAGATGCTTTTAAACAGTGTATTTGGAAGCATAAGATAGTCTGTAGAATGTGCTAACATACACATCTCTATAAAAAAAATGTGCTGATAAAGATGTTGGTATTAATTTTTTTTTATTTCTTTGAAAATACTAAGATTAAAAATGCTGAGACCTGCAGCTCTGCCCTCTGGATTTATGTGGGGTCCTGCTGGTTGCTTTTTATAAGGAGAGGATGCTTGATTAGTGTTAACACTAGGAGGCTGAAAACCTGTCAGGCTTTACATAAAAAATTGGTTGCTTGTGCCATGGTGTCAGCATTTATTACCTTTAAGCAATATAAAAAGCATTACGCCTTAAACTCTCTACTATTCCTAAAAATACAAAAATAAAAATATACTTTACATAATTTTTCCTTAAGAAATTACTCTTTTCTTGGATCACTCTTATTTTTTGGAATGAGAATATACAACTCCTACTGAGTTAATTTCTAATCAACACAAATTCAGAGCATTCACTGAAGGAAACATGGAAATCAGGAAAACAGAACACTAACTGATATATTCTAGAAACAGAAAAGCGTGGGATCAAGTCTGCTAGTTTCCTTAAGCCCTTCCATCCTCCATGCTATTCTATGAACCTTCTTAACACACTCCTGTTTCAGGGCCTTTGCATTTACTGTTCACTCTTCTCACTGATGTGTAAGTCACTCCCTCAGTTTCTTTTAACTCTCTGCTCAAGGGCCACCTTATTAGAGAGAATTTCTCTGACCATACTATTCTAAAACAACTTCCCTTCTACCTCACTATCAATCCCCTAACCCTGCTTAATTTTTCTTCTTTCTCACCTCCAACTAAAATGAGTTCCTGAAAGCAGGGACCTACTCTGTTTTATTGCTTTATCTCAAGCTTACATCATATGTGACACATTTGCTGAATAGAAGAAAGACATTTAAGTCCAGTTCTTGGTGGCTGGTTTTAAGAAGACTAATGATAGGGGCGCCTGGGTAGTTCAGTCATTAAGCATCTGCCTTCGGCTCAGGGCGTGATCCCAAAGTCCTGGAATTGAGCCCCACCGCAGGCTCCTCTGCTGGGAGCCTGCTTCTTCCTCTCCCACTCCCCCTGCTTGTGTTCCCTCTCTCGCTGGCTGTCTCTATCTCTGTCAAATAAATAAATAAAATAAAATAAAAGTAAGAGGACTAATGATAAGGTTATGATGTGCCCATAGGAAAGCCATCAAGGTCTAGATAGCTTTCATTTAGGGATCAGATTGTTCAGTGTAGATCCAGAAGAAAGGAGCAAGACCCCTGGGTTATAGGGAAGACAGATTTGGTCTAAAAGTAAGAAAGAACCTGATAGTAATTGCAGCTGCCCAAAAAGTATTTGATATTTCTCTAGACGCTTGTACAGATTGCATGACCACTTTGGGGATAATTGTAGAGGAAATAGAAGCATCTTATGCACATTAGATTATATTCTAACATTTCTTAGAAGTTTGTGATTCTGTTTTGACTCAATCACTGAGTTTGGTTATTCTTCAGTGCTGCTGGTCATATGTATCTATTATGTTAACATCCTAAATCAGGGGGTTGACAAATTGCATCTCCTGGGCCAAAGTTGCCCCATCACCTCTTTTTGTAAATAAAATTTTATTGGAGCACAGACCTGACATTTCATTTACATATTGTCTATGGCTTCTTTCACACCATAATGCCACAGTTGAGGAGTTGCAACAAAGACCCAGTATGGCACACGAGGTCTAAAATATTACTATGTGGCCCTTTACCAAAAAAGTTGGCCAGCCTCTGCCCTTAACCAATAAATTGCAAAAAAATAATACATAGCAATAAATAAATCTCTATTCAGTCTCCCAAATACCTCATCAACATCATCATCATTATTATTATTTTTGATTGTTGTATCAGTAAAGTTCCAACCATAATAATAGAAACCTCTCTGGATATTTAAATAGAAGGAATTTAATGAAAAAAAATTGGTTACACAGATGATGGAAGAGGCTGACAAGCCCATAGATCAGCAACAGCAGGAGGATGCCACCACTCCTCCCAGGGAGACCAAGGGAGGAGGTAGTTTTATCAGAGTCTAGGGGCTGGAATTAACACAGCAGAAGTTAGAATCACAGGATAGGGCCAGAGGATGGAGGGATGGGGTAAGTGTGGTGCTATTACCTGAAGTTGGAGTCACAAGAGATTCTACTTCTGCCTGTGATGCTGCCTGAGGTGGAGAGAAAGAAAAAGAAATATTCTGGCTTCTCCCAGTAATGCCTTCATTGCCTGAACCATTGTCAGAAGTCAGCAGACACAGAAGCCTGGGAAATGGAGCTTGCAGAGTTTGTTCCCCTGTACCTAGACCCAACACCAGAACAGCTGCTAATAGTTATTCAGTTCTGCCCTAAGCCACATACAGAGCTAAACAGTTCACACGAATCTTCACCTAGGAGGTAAATACTAGTGTTATCCCCAGTTTATAGATGAGGCTTGGAAAATTAAGTACATTGCTAAAGGCCATGAATTAAATAAAAGACCAAGTCAGAATTCAGGTTTGTCATACTCCAGAATTTTGCTTTTAGCCCTCCTGTTTTATAAATGAGGAAAAAGTTTGGCAAAGAAAAGAACTTGCAGGTGAAATGATAGGAACTCAGGTTACTCCTATTAAGTTTTCATATATATTCACAGAGCTAAAATTTTATGCTATTACTGTAGTATTTAGAGTTCAAAGGAAACTCCCATTCAGATGAAGGAGTGTCCTTACACCCTGAAACTATCACTGAGCAACCTTCTGTAGCCAGTGTACTCGGTAAAAGGGATTATTAAACTACCTAAGAGTGTTGAAAGAGATTAAATAGATAATGCATCTATAGACTTCTGAGTAGTGTGCCACAGAGCGGGTACTTGCTAAATACCTAGTAAATGCTAAGTAGCTGTTGTCATTGTTTATAATATAATATAATATAATATAATATAATATAATATAATAACCACCTGAGTGGTTATCACAGGAAAGAGTATAGATTAGAAATTTTATGAAATGTTATCCAAGTGCTTTATTAAACTGTAATATCCTCCTGTTTTAACTTTGCCTGTATTTAGGATATTCATTACAAGATAGTCAAGAATGAGATTTTTTGTTTGCTTGTTTTTAGTGAATAGTCCTCATGATGCCTTAGTTTGTTAATTCAGGGCTTTTTTATGTTCCAGTGGTTCTCTGTGAAATGTCATCTCCTCTTATTATTTCATAAGTTTCTTTCATCTAGGATGGCCTTTTTCCAACTATTCCCAACATACGACCTTCTCCTTCCTGTACCCATGTCTTTGTCTTCCTTCTTAATAGTTTTAACCCCCTAGAAATATTTTCTCAACTAGCTCAATTCTTATAATACTTTATAATATTATAAAGGATAATTATTTATAATACTTGTAATTGCAATATACTCAAGATTTTCCTTCTCCACAATATTTCCCTAATTAATCATGTGACACATGGATCTTTTACCTTTATGCAGCACCTATAGGCCCCCTGTGCCATGCTGTTGTGTACTCACCTCCTGAGACAGTGCTGCAGTTCTCCCACTTGTCTCTGGTTTCTCGAACTAGATTGAAAGCCATGCCTGGATGAATATTTAAGTGGTTGGTGCTTTACAAATACTTAAGTATTATTTGAAAACTTGTAGTTAGAGTTCACAGTAACTGTATTTTTTAAAAAATTGATGATGTTTGCTTAAACACTAGTCTTGCTACATGGCAGAGCTGCTGACAACTTTCATCCTTGAACGGGATTCCCTGAAAATGGCTAGAATGGCTTTTCTTTGATCCAAAGATTAACACACTGTGAAACAAAACACCCCGGAGGTGTGTCTGTCTGTATGATGCACTAGGTAGCCTATGGTAAACAGTCATTTTTCATTTTTTTTAAAGACAAGTAAGAAGGATGATTTGACAAGCAGAATCATTAGGCTTGATATTGCAGTGCCGAATTTTAATGTGCAGAAGTTATTTTAAAATACAGGGCTCACAATGGAATGCAGACCTGTTGGCACTGTTTTCAGAATTTGAGGCTTTGGACTTGATATGGTAGAGATTTGAACCACAATATACAGGAAGTAATGATGACCATGCGACTATTTGCACATTGTGTTCTTTTATTTTTGTACATGCTGCAAGGGACCATTTACAATATACTGACCTCAGAAAACTGTATAAAGTAAATGTGGAGATCCAAGGGAGGGTAGTAAAAAGTCCTAGAATGATCTCTGAGAGTTTAATATACTCATCATTTATTCACAATTAGGAATTTTATCTCCTGACGTGTTTTGTTTTTCCATATGTGGGGGATTTTTTTTCTGTCAGTGTATCAAAAGCAGTGATTGTTTTAGGTGCTAGAACTGCAGAACTCTAAAAGATAAGTCAAATTAGGTCATATTGCTCAAACACTGTGAAATGTTATACTTTTAATTCTTTGTGAACTTAAAGATTGAATTTAGGATGGCCTGTGGTATTTGGAATCTAGACCTAGCTACATTGGCAAGATTTTCCTTTTTTAAAAAATTCAGGTAAAAGAAGCATTCCAAACTTTTAAAAACAAATAACCTTCTCTTCACCCTCTCAACATCCTTCTCTCCTCCCCACCCAACACATGCACATGTTTTGAACCAATTTAGGATTTTATTTTCTGTGATGTTCATAGATTAAATGTAAATCCTAGTAACTCCAAATTCCTTGAATTTGAAGGTGTTTAGACTTGAGGCCTAGCATTTGCCCAGTTCATTCCACATCTTAAAATATGGTTTTTGTCAAGGCTAGACAGTAAACAGCTATAGTAGTAGGGATCCAAACCACACTTAATAGTGCTGAATGTTGTGTTACAAACCTGCCTCTTGATTCCTTAAAATAAAGAGCTGGGAGTAGCTGTGGCAACTGGACCTTAAATAATGTTACCAAAAGAAATTTTGTGTTTTAGTTTCTTCATCTAGTTTTTATGTGTGTTCATAAGGACGTACCTGATGGATTGATTGCAAAGTGGACTGTGACATGCATCTTAATATAAAGTTATAAGGAAACTAACACTTAATTTCATATAAATTACTTCAGTTATTCATTCTGTGGCTAAGATTACAATTCAGACACATCAGTCTGAATACTGCTGTAGAACAAGTAAATGTAAAGTAAATGCCAGAATTATAACTACCGCATCAGGCAGTGGGCAAATGTGACGGGTTCAGGCAATTTTAATTTTCGGGACATTGTCCCTTAGTTTTGGTATTGTTCAACAATCATACCATTTATGATTTTATTTTATTTTAGCCATGTCCTTTGGGGGCCCGAGATTTTCGAGAGAAACAGTGTGCAGACTTTGACAATATGCCTTTCCGTGGAAAGTATTATAACTGGAAACCCTACACTGGAGGTAATGTATAACCTAGCAGAGCATTCATCATGCTTGAGAGCTTTGCAAATATAAAAGAATTTATAAATACATACAAACACACACATGCATTCATACACATACTGAAACACTAAAAATAGTGTTTGCAAATCAAAGCAGGATAATGTTTACAGTACTATAAAGTTTCCCTATAATAAAGTTTATGTTAGTAAAAATGATCAGAAATCATTTATAAAAACCTAATTCTATTTAACAAGGTACAAAAGTCCTAGAAAGGATATAATTCCAAATAATGCTTTTCAGTTCTTGAGACTTCTTTGGGGTATATGGACATTACATTATAATCATTTATAATCATTGACTGTTTGGAATTATCACCCTGAAAACAACTTATAACAATATAAATCAACTCAAAAGTGGCTAGGAAACCCTGTATTCTTTCTTGGTCAAAGGCCAAGGATCTTCCCACAGATTATTATTATTCTTTTTTAGTGTTGGGAAACAGTTTTACCCTTTAATTTGGGCATGTATCAAACACTAATTGTTCAGTAAACACCAGAAGTTTTCTTGTACTCCCAAAATACAAATTAAATTTTGTTAAAATTTTCTCATAGAGAAATTGAATGTACTTTTAAAAAACTTTTTTTGTTTGTTTTTTATTCTAATATCTTACCTTGAAAAATTTCCAACAGAGCAATATTAAAAGAATTTTACATTGATAAGAGTCTACCATTCACATTATAATATACTTTGTTACATATCTAGTCGTCTCTCTAGCCATTAATCCATTTATTTTTTAGATGCATGTCCTAGTAAATTGTAGTCATTGCTATACTTTCCTCTACATACTTCAACACGTATAACATTAACCACAGTTCAATACTTATTCATTGTTTTTGAGGTTAGACTGTGTACAGTGCAATGCACAATCTTAACTGTACTTTCCCTGAGTTTTGACACATGCATACACCTGCAAAGCCCTATTAACATATAGAACATTACCGTACCTCCAAAATTCTTATAGTCCTCACAGTCCTTCCCAGCCAATAGCTGCCTCTACCTATTTCTTTCAAGAGGCAACCACTGTTCTGATATTTTTTTCCTTGCCGTAGATTAGTTTTGCTGGTGCCAGAACTTCATCTAAGTGAAATCATGTCATATTTACTGTTTTGGGCCTAATGTTTTTGAGATTCATCCATGTTATTGCATGTATGAGTACCTTATTCCTTTTTATTGCTGAGTAGCATTCCATTGTAATAACCAGTTTGTTTCCCCATTCTGCTATTGATGGCTGGCCACTTGAGTTGTTTCTAGTTTTCAGCTGTTCTGAATAAACTGCTGTGAACATTTTTGTACAAGTCTTTTTGTGAGCATATGTTTTCATTTCTCCTGGGTAAATATTTAGGAGTGGAATTGCTGGGCAATTGTGTAGGTGTGAGTTTAGTTTTAAAAGAAATTGCCAGATGTTTTTCCAAAATAATGTACCATATTACACTCCCACCAACAACATATGAAAGTTATGTTTGTTCCACGTCCTTGCCAACTTTTGGTATTTTCAGTCTTCTGCTGGTAGGTGTATAATAATGTCTCAATGTAGTTTTAATTTGCATTTTCTGATCATTGATTATGTTGAACACATTTCTATGTGCTATTGATCATTTATAAATGCACAATGAAATGTGCACAATGTGCAAAGAAATAAAATGGTAGCAATATTATGCTAGCACTACACTGACTGAATTATTTTAAATGCACTGTCTTGGACACAGGTAGTGTAAGTTCCTCCAATTTTTATCTATTTTTCAAGAGTTCTTTGGATATTCTAAGTGCTTTGCATTTCTTTGTAAATTTTAGAATTACTGTTAATTACTACAGAAAAACATGCTGGGCTTATGATTGCTCTCTTGTTGAATCTATAGATCAATCAAAGGGGAACTGATAAATTGACAGTATTTTAATAATTGACTTCAATAGTGAATTTATGAACATGGTATATATATATAGATATCTATCTATATATATATATGTTTTCTTTAATTTCTCTCAGCTGTGTTTTGTAGTTTTAGTGTTTGGTCTTACACTTATTTTGTTAAATCTATTCCTGAGTAATTTTTTGGAAACTATTGTAAATAAAAGTTTAAAATATATCGTTTTCAATTGCTTGCTCTAGTATCTAAAACTACATAGATATTTGTATATTAAATTTGTATGCTGTGACCTTCCTAAATTTACTTAGTTGTTCTCTTAGAACAAATATTAGTCCTAATAGTTGTTTTGTAGATCACTTAGGATTTTCTTGGTAAATAGTCATGTTATCTGGAAGTAGAGACTGTTTGTATCAATTGTTATGCCTTTTGATTCATGTTCTTGCCTTAATGCACTGGATTGGCCCTTCAGTACAATTTGTTCATGTATAATTATGGTATTTTTCTTTAGTCTGTTAATATGGTGAATTGCTTGATCTATTTTATGTCAAACCAACCTTTTATTCCTAGGATAAACCCCATGTGGCAAAGATTTTTTATCTTTTTATATGTTGTTGGATTTAATTTCTAATATTTTATTAAGGATGTTTGCATCTATTTTTTTAAGGAGTACTGATTTGCAGAATTTTTTCCTGTCATTTCTTTGACAAGTTTGGGTATTAGAGTTAACTCTGGCTTCCAGAAATAGAATCCCTGTTCATTTTGGAAGAGATTGCAGGATTGGTATTATTTCTTCTTTAGAATAAATTTCACTACTGAAACCAATCAGACTTGATATTTGTGGGGAAAAAAAAAATTATTACAAATTCAACTCCGTTAGGTAAAGGGCTATTCAGATTTTTAAAATTTTTTTATGTCTTCAAGAAACTTATGTTACTCCCATATCCCATTTCTTGACAGAAAATTGATCATAACATTCACTTACTATCCTGTTTAATATCTATAGGCTCTATAGTGATATATGCTCTTTCATTTCTGATATTGATAATGCATATTTTCTCTCTTTTTCTTGATCAGTCTTGCTTGAGATTTATTAATTTTATTAATCTCTTCAAAGAATCAACTTTTGGCTTTAGTACTTTTCTCTATTACTTTTTTCTCTTTTATTAATTTTTGCTCTTATATTTATTATTTTTAAATTTGGGGTTTTTTTGCTTTTCTTCATTACCAAACTTGATTTTTAAAAAATTTCCCTTAGTTCAAAATCTTTTCTTATTTACATTGTGATTTCTTCTTTGACCCATGAGTTATTTAGAACTATGTAATTTTTATTTCCAAGTATTTGATATTTTCTAGATTTTTTGGTTATTGATTTATAATTTCTACTATGATCAGAGAATACTCTGTATGATTTAAATTTTTAAAGTTAATTGAGATTTGTTTTGTAATGCCATTTATTGTTCATGTTGATAATCTTCTATCTATACTTGAAAAGGATGTGTTTTCTGCAATTGTTGGATACAACGTTCCATAGATACCCATTGCATCAAGTTGGCTGATCGTGTTGTTTAAATCTTTTATATCTTTCTGATTTTTTTCTGCTGTAGTTCTTCTGTCAGTTACTGAGAGAAGTGTGTTAAAATCTCCAACTGTTATATGGCTTTGCTTTCTTTTTCTTCATATATTTCAAATTGCTTTTTATTAGGTACATATATGGTTAGGATTGTTTTGTCTTACTGTAGGAGGAAAATAAGTGTCTGAAATAATTTACAGATTTAATAATTAGCGTTTGGTAATTATGAGCTTAGTGAATTAACCCTAAATTCATAATAAGCTTTCACTGAAGGTAACTGGTAATGATGTGACCTTCCGTTTAGAGAATCATCTTAAATGTTTTCTCAAAATAATAGCAGTACCTCTCCCCTCTCCTGAAAACTCACTGTAGCTGAGTGGGGTGCCTGGGTGGCTCAGTTGGTTAAGTGTCTGACTCCTGATCTCAGCTTGGGTGTTGATCTCAGGGTCCTGAGTTCAAGCCCTCTTTTGTTTTTTTAAAAAAAACAAAACCCAGAAAACCTCACTGTAGCTAAGGAAGCTGAACACATCTTCAGTAATAAAAATGGGAGAAATGTATTCTTATTATCATCACATAGGGTAGTGGTCTAAGGAATACAGCCACAGCGTTTATATGTTCTACATGTCAAATACTACCTTACATAATTAAATAATGTTAAAAATGAGTAAACAAAACTCATGGTCTCTTTTTAAAGCCTGATACATAAAAAACTACATTAAATTCCAAAGCATTACAATAAAATATGGGGGAAAAACTGTATTGAGTAGTAATGAAAAAAATCCCAGTAAGGTTCACGGAAATTTAGAGCAATTTTATTCATGAGAATCTTACAAAAATAAATATAAATACCTTGATTATCAGTTCAGGAAGAAATTATTCTATTTATTACTTTGTTATATTTGTGCTCAGTAGAGCAAAAGGTATCATTAACTTAAGTCTCATAATAACATTTTAAATTATATAGAAGTTCTATAGCCTATACACATTGAAAATGGAAGTAAACATGGACTTAGGCCAGCGGTGGTAAATTGGCAGTTCAGGAACCAGTTTTTACTTACATAGATGTTTTAATCTCCACAGTATTTTTGAAAACTTTGAATGAGTTACCAAAAAGAGTTTTTATTTTAAAAATCTAGGTTTCCATCTTCTCATGAAAAAACAATATCTGACAATATTGGGCCATCTTCTTGCATTATACAACAATCAACTATAACAATGATCTCCTTTAATGGAATGTTCTCTCTAATTTACCATTGTCTCTATCACTCAGTTGGCTTGGCTCTTTTATTCCACAAACCTTCGCTGAGATTTGTACTTTCTACTGAGATTAAGCATGTCATTTTATCTTTCTGCTTTATTTTCTTTGTTAGAAACAGTCTTCTTTATTTCAAAGAGAAATTTTATCAGCACGATTAGAATACAACCAAAGTGTTTTAAACTTCATCAGATGAAAGTTGAACATAAAGTGTTTTTAAGTCATAATTTCAACCAGTAGTTGCATATTTATAAGTAGCTTTCTCATGCACTGTTTTGAATAAAATAAATTCATACATATTGCTATCTTTCCAATATACTATGAGATTATTATATTACTCTGCTTGTTTTTTTAAATTGCTACTGTTTATGCCTATTTTTCACATCAACCGTAAGAAATACAAATTTCAATAACAAAATGAAAATGATGAAGCTATGCTATTCACAAAATAAAATTAGGTATTGTTTTAATTATTCATGTTCAATGCTATATGTAACTATCTTTGATTTAGTAACAAGAATTATTCAAATTTAATGCTATAGTTAATTTTACCTTTCATTTGCTTATCTTGTAAAAACTTGTCTCTACTTAAAAGCCACATTCATGGAATATGATATGTTTAAAGCAGGTATAAGTTTAGAGGGTTTTTTTTTAACAACTACTATATCCCTGCTCGAAGTAGAGTTTTTTGTATCAGCTTCAGTTAACAAGTGACATATGTTGTAGAAATTCCCATTTGCTATATGAAGTTATTGTGTCAAGCCTCAAACTTTATTTTCTTAGTTTTTTAAAAAACTTTTTATTTTGTCCATTTTTTTCAACATTCAGGTACCTCCACTGTGATCCCTTTTGACCTATATTGTTAAATATATATTGGAAATACCTGAACATTTTAAACCTTAAAACTGTTCAATAGATCTTCTGTCAAGTTGCCCAAGCAATGAAAATAAATATGAAATTTTAGCAAAGGAGGAAAGAAACCTACACATCTGGGTATATAGTGAGGGAATGATGTCTTTATGAATTGTAAATTTACTGTGGTTAATGTGGAATCACTGTTTCTTAAAAGAACCACTCCATTTATTTCTTTTCTGCTGTATTTGTCCAGGTGGGGTAAAACCTTGTGCGTTAAACTGCTTGGCTGAAGGTTACAACTTCTACACCGAACGTGCCCCTGCAGTGATTGATGGGACTCAGTGCAATGCGGACTCACTGGATATCTGTATCAATGGAGAATGCAAGGTTGCTGCAATTATGAATTTTACTCCTTTTTTGGGGAGCTTTTGAGACTTTTGTCTTTTTTTCTCAGATAGTCACTCCTAATTAATACTATGCTCAGTTTTAATAAAGAGAGCTACATTTTAGAGAATTTGAATTTCCAATTAGGTTGACAATACATATAGTTAAAGGTAGAATAGCCCATTCATATTCAGACATCATGCAAATATGATTTATTTTGGTGTTCTGTTTATGTATGTAGTAATTGCTAGAGCTCTGAATATATTTTGGACTTTAATTTCTGTTATTCTGTTCCGTTTATAAACAGATTACTAAGATGATAGGAAGAAAGAGGGAACAAGGATTCAGCTCATATTCATATGGCTACCACATGTTTTCATTGGAAGATTGTTTGATACATTTCATAGCATAATTTTTCCTCCAAGTGTGAAACAGCTATGTTCCTCCTACTTTGCCTCTTTTTGAAGCATTTTGAAGCACAATGGTTTTCATTATAGAGTTAGTCTTTACCTTATTAAAGCATTTATTTTAGAGAACTAGCCAGACTAGTTGAGAGTTATAAGGGCAAATCCATGCTATTTTCCTAGACCTGTGTATAAATCTAATCATAATAAGAAAAGCCTCAAAAACCACTGTTCTCATAACTTTTTCCTTGTTTGTTTTTATTTTATATTAAAGAGAAGCACAAAACTAAGTCTCAAAACCTGAGAAAGAAAAGATAAAAATACTAACTGTTTTGTGTCATAATTTCTTGCAAAAGTTTCTGTCCTTCAGGCTACTTGATTCTCAGTGTATCTGATGATCCTGTGCCTGTGTGTTATTTCTATGACAGTATTAAAATGTTTTCGGGTAACAAAGACAAAAGTACATATTTTATTCAGAGATCACATGCCTGATGTCAATGGCTAAAGGTCATTATACAAATTCAGATGCCAAATATGTACCAAAAACATATAAAAATCCACATTTCTATGATTAAATTCAAAACTGAAAGGTAGAATTTCAGCTTCCAAGATCATATGCTTACATATCCTTGTTTTTATGGCAATTTTATTCAGCTGGTGGAAACAGGTGTTCATTTTTAAAGGTTTACCCAGTTTTGAATTCCGCGACTAATCCTTGACACTAACAATTGGATATCCAAAAGAGCCAGTGGTTTAGAAAGGTCAAACCATAATGCTCAGTCAAGCCTCCTGCTGTTTATAACCCTGTGTAGGACAACATGGCATTTTTCTTAATTCTTGCATTTCTTGATTGAAGGTATAAATAAGAGTCCATTGCGAACAAATTATAATATTTTAAGATTTGGAGCATGGTATCTATAAATGAAGAAATCTAGGTTAGAAATACAGACATAACATTTTTGGGGAATCAATTTTTTTTTTTCTTTAAACTTATATGTGGAGAAATGTTAGCGAAGAATTTACTAGACAGTGAAGGAAAAAGTGGAAAGAGGAAAATATTTCCTGTTTTGATTTCCTTTACTGGAAAAAAAATGAATAAGTTATATTTATTTGGTTAGTTATGGTTCCAAGAATTCCTCTTTATGACATACTGAATATTCTTCTTTGTTTTCAGCATGTAGGTTGTGATAATATTTTGGGATCCGATGCTAGGGAAGATAGATGTCGAGTCTGTGGAGGGGATGGAAGCACATGTGATGCCATTGAAGGGTTCTTCAATGATTCGTTGCCCAGAGGAGGTGAGTGTGGAGAGAGAATTCTTCCTCACACCTCTGATGTCCTGGGAATAGCCAAAACACTTGATTTCTTTCCCACCCCCTTCTTTTAAAATTTTTTATTTAGGTAGACAGTGTTTTTTCCCCAAGTTGCTTTTAGTCTCTTTAGTATTAAATATAGATTCATGTAAGATATTTTAAGGAAATATTGTTCCCTTTCTACTTGACTTCATTTAGCCATGTTTCCCTCAGATGGGAATTCCCACAGAGCATTGATGGGAGACCATGTGTTGAGGAAAAAAACCATGAACCAGTATTATACATGTTGAGGCTTTAAAGACTATCTTGAGATATTTTAGAGAAAAAGAAAAATACTGCAGATGGGTTCATGAACCCAAAGGGGAATTTGCCCATATTTCATAATTTATAAAGTGCTAAGTCAAAGAAAGATTGGAAGAACAAGGAAACTTATTACCGAATGGTTACTAAACACTCATTCTCTAACCAAGGCAACATGCTGCTTATTACTGGCTATCTTCTGTGTTCCAGGCTACATGGAAGTAGTGCAGATACCAAGAGGCTCTGTTCATATTGAAGTCAGAGAAGTTGCCATGTCAAAGAACTATATTGGTAAGTAGCATATTTTGCTAGATTTTTTAAATTACTGAGGAAAAGCAGCACAGTATCCTGAAGGAAAAGACATATTGTTTGGGTAGAACACTTTAATGGTAAAATGAAGGAAGTTTCAAGTTTTATAAGACCAACATAAGAGCTAAACAAAAAATTAATGGTTTATAACTTATTCTTCACTGGGTTGGTTATTTGATTTAAAAAAATCAATTTTATTTAGATATTTATATATGATAAAATGCATTTATTGTAAGTGTAAGGGGCGCCTGGGTGGCTCAGTCGGTTAAGCATCTGCCTCCAGCTCAGGTCATGATCCCAGCGCCATGCAATCGAGCCCCGCATTGGTCTTTCTGCTCAGTGGGGGTCTGCTTCTCCCTCTCCCTCTGTGCTCTCTCTCTCAAGTAAATAAATAAAATCTATTAATTTATTAATTTATATATATTAATTTATATATATATTTATATATAATCTATAAATTTATTAATTTGTTTATGGTTTATGCTTTTGTGTCCTGCCTTAGAAATTTTGCCTACCCCGAGGTTGCAAATATTGTCTTCAATGTTTCTTCAAGAAATTATATTTTTCGGGGGCACCTGGGTGGTTCCGTCTATAAAGTGTCTGACTCTTGCCCACGCTCAGTGCAGAGTCTGCTTGAGATTCTCTCCATCTTCCTTCCCTTCGGCCCCTCCCCCCTCACTTGTGCTCTCTCTCTGTCTCTCAACTAAATAAAGAAAGAAAATCTTTTAAAAGAATATGGCCCATTTGAGTTCTTATGTAAGGTATAAGTAAGAGTTCAATTTTTTTATATAGATATTCAATTACTTTAGCACCATTTGTTGAAAAGACCATTTCTCCCATTGAATTACCTTGACATTTCTGTTAAAGATCATTTGAGCATGAATGTATGGATCTATTTCTGTTACTTCCCATTGATATATATATATATATACATATATATATATGTATATATATATATATAGGTGTCTATCCTTAAATCAAAACTATGATGTATAAATTAATAGAGTTTTCCAGGAGAATTCCAAAATAGGAAGCATTAGCATATCTAGGTCTTTTAGATTTCTGTATGCAGTTTAAAATAAACTTGTCAATTTCTACAAAAAGAGATTACATGGAATGCATAGATCAATTTGGGGAGAATTGCTGTCTTAAAGATATTATCTTCCAATACATGAAAAGATTTACCTGTATATTTATTTAAGTCTTTATATCTGTTCACCAGTGTTTATTTTTCGGGGTACAGGTCTTGCACCTATTTTTTTTTTAATGTACCACTAAATATTTCATGCTTTTTGATGTTATTATAAATGGCATTGATATTTTAATTTCATTTTTGAAAGATTTGTTGTTACATAACAATACAATTGATTTCTTTTTGTATTGACTTCACGTCCTGTGATTCTTTCAATCCATGAGAGTGGAATATCTTTCAGTTTGTGTTGTTTTCAGTTTCTTTCATCAGTGTTTTATAGTTTTTAGAGTACAGGTCTTTTACCTCCTTGGTTAAGATTATTCATGGGTATTTTATTCTTTTTGATGCAGTTGTAACTGGGATTGTTTTCTTTTTCTTTCTTTCTTTTTTTGAAGTTTTTATTTATTTATTTGTCAGAGAGACAGAGAGAAGCAGGCAGGCAGAGGGAGATGCAGGCTCCCCGTTGAGCAGGGAGCCTGATGTAGGACTCGATCCCAGGACCGTGGGATTATGACCTGAGCCCAAGACAGATCCTTAACCAACTGAGCCAGGCATCCCTGGGATTGTTTTCTTAATTTCTCTTTGAGCTACTTCGTTATTACTGTATCGACACACTACCAATTTCTGGGTGTTAATTCTGTATTCTGCAACTTTACTGAATTCTGTTATACTTCTGATAGTTTTTGGTGGAGTCTTCAGGTTTTGCTAATGTAGTATCATGTCATCTGCAAATAATAACACTTTTTCCTTACCAATTTGGATGCCTCTTATTTCTTTTTTCTTGTCTGATCACCGTAGCTAGGATTTTCAGTACTGTTGAATAAAAATGGTAAGAGTGGACATCCTTGTCTTGTTCCGGATTTTATAGGGAAAGCTGTCAGTTTTTTATCATTAAATATAATGTTAACTGTTGGTTTTTCATATATGGCCTTTATTATGTTGAGATATGTTCCCTATAAACCCACTTTGTTGAAAATTTTTACCATGAACAAATGTTGAGTTTTGTCAAATGCTTTTCCTGCATTTATTGCGATGATCATATGCTTTTTATCCTAGTGTTTCTTTTTCTTGATCATGCTAGTGAAACATTTGTTGATTTTACTGAACTTTTCAAAGAACAAGCTGTTGGCTTAAATGATTTTTTCTGTTATTTCTCCATTTTTCATTACATTGATTCCCACTGTTCTTTTTATTGTTTCCCCTTTTTTTTCTATTCACATTGTGTTTGTTATTTTTTAGCTTCTCAGGATAGATTATTGATTTAAAGAAGTTTTTTCTACTTTAAGCATTTCACACTGTAAATTTCCTGCTAAGCACTGCTTTAACTTCATCCCATATATTTTGATACATTGTATATTCATTACCAGTTTAAAATATCTTCTTATTTACATGGTGACTCATGACTTAGAAGGTATTATTTAATTTCTGGATATTTGGGGTTTGATTTCTACTGTAATTCTCTTATGAAGAGAAAACATACTTTGTATGATTTTCATTCTTTTATTGAGATTTGTTTGATGGCCCAGCATATGGTCTATCTTAGTGATATTCCATGTGTACTTGAGAAGAATGTATATTCTGGTGTTATGGGGTTTAGCATTCCATAAATGTCAGTTAGATTAAACCAGTCAATAGTTTTCAGTCTTCTATTCTCTTACTTATTTTTAAGTGTATAGACATTTAAGATTGTTATGTCTTCTTGGGGTTCCTGGGTTGCTCATTTAGTTGAGCATCTGACTCTTGATTTTGGCTCAGGTCATGATCTCAGAGTCGTGAGATAGAGCCCCATGTTGGGCTCTGCACTGGACATGGAGCCTGCTTAAGATTCTCTTTCTCTCTGCCCCTTCCCCTCTGTGTGTGTGCATGCTCTCTCTCTCTCTCTCTCCAAAAAAAAAGAAAAAGAAAAAGATTGTTAGATCTTCCTGATATATTGAGCATTTTATTATAATCAAATATTCCTCTTTATCCCTGCTAATAATCTTTGACCCAAAGTCTGTTTTGTCTGGTAGTAATCTAGTCACCCAGATTTCTCCCAGATTAGTGTTTGCATGGGAAATCTTTTTCCATCCACACACTTTTCACATGTACGGGTTTCTGAATTTAAAATGTTTCTTGTAGATCACCTATGGTTGATTTCTGTTTTTTATTCTAACCATCTTTGCTTTTTTAATTCAATTTAAGTCTACCATCTTGCTAATTTTCTATTTGTTTTATGTGTTTTTTTATCCCTTTTATCTTTCTTTTTTGTCTTTAGATTAAGTATTTTATAGTGTTCCATTTGATCTGTACTAATTATTTATTAGTTATACTTTGCTTTATTTAGTGGCTGTGCTAGAATTTACAAAATTCTTCTTTGTCAGAGTACACCTTCAAATAATTTTACACCATTTTTGTATAATACAAGGCCCTTACAATAGTTTATTTCCATTGTCTCCTTCCATCCTTTGTCCTATTTTTTTTAATACATTCTATTTCTCTATATATTATAAACTGCCTAATACGTTGTTATTGTTTTGGTTTTAAAATGCCAATCATATTTTATAAAAATTTAAAAATAAATAAAATTATTTTCTGTTTACCTACTTATTTACTATATCTGTCATATATCCTTTGTATAGTTCTGAACTTCCATATATATATATATATATATATATATATATATATATATATATATATCTTCTAATTTCTTGTCACTATATTTTTTTCCTTTAAAACCATGGAGTATATTATAATAGTTGTTTAAAAGTTATTTTTTGCTAATTCCATAATTTCTGTCATTTTGGTTCTATTTCTTTTACTTGGCCTTTTTCTTGGTTTGGGTCAGGTTTTCCTGTTTCTTTCCATTTGTGGTAATTTTTTACTGGATATTGTACATTGTGAATTTTTCTTTTTTTTGAGTCTGGATTTTGTTTTCTTCCTTTAAAGAATGTTAAGTAACTTGCAGATCTTTTGAGACTTGTTTTTGAGCTTTGTTTGGGTAAGGGCAGAGTAGCCTTTATTTTTGAGTCTGCTCAGCCCTACTAAAAAGGCATGGTTCTTTTTGGGTCTCTACTGAATGCTCTAGTGGTTGAAACTCTGAATTCTTGCTTTGGACATTTTTCAGTTTATCATTCCCTGGTAGTTTTTTGGTTTGGTTTGGTTTGGGGTTTTTTTTTGCCTGGCTTTATGGAATTTTATCCTACGCATACAAAGATTGCTATTCAGCAAGAGAGTCCCTCTTTCTACTCTAGATCTCTGGTCCTGCAAATTCCAACTATCTTGGCCTTCTCAATTTCTCATTTCTCTCTTTTAACTCAGTGAGACAACCATGCTTTGCTTGGGTTCTGCCATTTTACACTGACAGAAAGTGTCTCTACCACTCACCTTGTTTGTTTTATTCCAGGTATCACAATTCTGGGTAATGTTTAATTCAAAAGTTTTGTGGGTTTTCCAGTTGTTTACAGTTGGAGAGCAAGTCCAATACCAGTTCTCTCAACATGAAAAGAAGTGGAAATTTTATTTTTTTGATGTTTGATCCTTAAAGATAGATTTAGACTCTTCAGAAACCCCTAGCAAGACTTGGATGAGTTCTTATTCCCTTGGAAATATCCCCTTGACTTAAAACTTTTTAAAAATAAGACCACATCTAGAATGCTTCTTTAGATAGAACACTAGTATAATCAGGCTCTTCCTTCCTTCATTTAAGAAGAGCTCTTTACTGGGGAACCTGGATGGTTCAGTCAGTTGAGTGTCCAATTCTTGGTTTCAGCTCAGGTCATGATCTCATAGGTCATGGGATCAAGCCCCGTGTGGGAGGCCATGCTGAGTGGGGAGTCTGCTTGGGGGTTCTCTCCCTCTTCTCCAACCGCCATTCTCTTTTTCTCTCTCTCTCTCTCTCTTTCTAAAATAAATGAGTAGATCTTAAAAAAAAAAAAAACCCTCTATTTTTACACCATAATTTTCGGTTCTTTTCCACAACAGAAGACTAAACAATAATGTTTTTTTCCTTTGATAATGCTCTGTCCATAAAGCCACATCTTCCTCCCTTATTCATTCCTTTTTAAATACTTTGTGTTTTTCTGTACTGGTTATAATACCAGCAAAAGTGAGTTAGAATCTGTTCATTAAGTAGTTGAGAAAATGGAAAGTGAGAGCTAAAATTGAAGCAGTATTCAAAGCTGCCGGCGGTGTGTGGGGGGAGGGTTGTTTTTATTTTTGTTTTTAATATTTTGCTATATACAGTCTCAGCTGTCCTTATATAGCCAGAATACTTTTAATGTGCTAAATGAGACAGAAAACTACTGGGAGAGTTGAAAATAAAAACTTTAAGTTAGAAGAAATAAATAAAGAATCAAGTAATTCTTAAAATTGGTTGACATGTTCCTATCTCAAAAGATTAATTAGATTTATTTTTGCAATTAAATGAATTTTCACAACATATCTGGAGCCAAGAAAGTACAAGTAATTTGCCAGGCAGATAGGGTTGGGGAAATGGATATGGTGTGTAATATTAAGTACAAGAGGTAGAGGTCCAGAGAGTCAGAGACTCTGTGTGCCATGACCTTTTTAGTCCTTTTGGCCTGCTTATTCATCTGACCTGATAAAGAAAGCACTGTGTGTTTTTTTAAAGATTTTAAGAAGAATTTATTTACTTTAGAGAGAGAGAGTGCGTGCATGTGCTGGGAGAAGGGGAGAGGGAGAGAAGACTCTCTACTGAGCATGGAGCCTGATGCGAGTCTTGATCTCACAACCCTGAGGTCATGACCTGAGCCAAAATCAAGAGTCAGTTGCTTAGCCAACTGAGCCACCTAGACGCCCCTGTGACAAAGGTTTTGAAGAAGCTAGCATGCTAACAAAAAATTATGCTGACATGTTTGTCATTGTCAAATCATGATCATTATCAAAATTATCATTTATTTATGGGAGTTTTTATATAGTATTGCTAATAACCCTTTTTCCTATCACATATTTTTTTAAACTTTTAAATTCATTATTTTCCTACAGAGGTTTAAAAAATTATGCATGCATATTTATTAGACTTATTCTTTATAGTTTCTGAGTTTTTTTTGTCATGCCTAGGAAACATTTTCATACCCCAATATTATTTTTAAGTTCTTCCATGTTTTCTTTCTAGCATTTTATTATTTAACTATGTTTACATTTAAATATTTACCTATCTGGCATTTATTCTTTCTGTCTTTTTTTAATTTTGTTTTTATTGAGGTGAAGTTCATATAATATAGAATTTAATGTTGTTTTTTTTTTTAAGATTTTATTTATTTATTTCGAGAGAGAGAGTGTACAGGGGGAGGGACAGAAGGAGAGAGAGAATCTCAAGCAGACTCCGAGCTGAGCATGGAGCCCGATGCGGGACTCCATGTCAGGACCCTGAGATTATGACCTGAGCCAAAATCAAGGGTCAGATGCTTCACCAGCTGTCACCCAGGTGCCCTGGGTTTATTTATTAACTGTTTGTCTCTGTTGTTCTGTCTGTCTGTGTGCCAGTACCACAAGTTCACTTCACCTCATATTCATATAATAATCATTTTAAGTTTTAGATAAAAAAGTCTGCTCCCTGCTCTCACTCTTATCCCCAATTATTGCTTTTGTTATAATTTCCCTTACTAGTTCCATGTGTTTATTCCTCCAGGTTAAACTTCCATTTCTTTTTATTAATATCATCATAAATACTTAATATCTTCTTGACATTCACATGGAAAATTACCATGTTAATTTGTACTTAAGTAAATAGTCAAGAATCCCATCTCTAAGTGGAAATGGAATGGGTATTCTTTGTACACTCCAGTGCAGTTAATAAGTGACATTGTGGTAAATGAAGTTTCACACTTTTAGTAGACTGTGATTTTTTTAAATTTTTATTATTTATTTTTAGCTTTGAAATCTGAAGGGGATGATTACTATATTAATGGTGCCTGGACTATTGACTGGCCTCGGAAGTTTGATGTTGCTGGGACAGCTTTTCACTACAAGAGACCAACTGATGAACCAGAATCTTTGGAAGCTCTAGGTCCCACCTCGGAAAATCTCATTGTCATGGTAAATGTGTCTCTGCCACTTAACTTCTACCATTTGTAATCTGCCCTGTAAGGTACAGAGGGGCAGGCTTTATTATCTCTGTTTTACAGGTGGTAAAATTAAGGTTAATAAAGGTAAAATGGTTTACCCAAGGATATAAAATTTGGTAAGGTTAAGGCCATATTGCTCCTTCCATATGACTGATCTTTTCAATGCCTGCTTAAATAAAATTCTTATAACCAAACAAGTTGAGAGAAATGGCTCTAAATTACCCATGAAAATGGGAGGAGAAAATTCAATATAAGTGCATGTGTTCTACAGGTTATCTTAAATTTCCTATAAGACTTACTTTATGATATTTTCTTCTTCAAGAGAAATAATAAACGTCTGAATGAAGCCTCATTGTATTTTAATTATCTTCACCAGTTGTTTTCAATGGCAGGTTCTGCTTCAGGAACAGAATTTGGGAATTAGGTATAAATTCAACGTTCCCATCACTCGGACTGGCAGTGGAGACAATGAAGTTGGCTTTACATGGAATCATCAGCCTTGGTCAGAATGCTCAGCTACTTGTGCTGGAGGTAAGACACCCACTAGGCAGCCCACCCAGAGGGCAGATGGAAAGCAAAACATATTCTGAGCTATGCTTTATGTTTGCTAAAGAAGCTAATTGGAAACATTTCTTGCAGGTTTGCTTCAAGCTGTAATTTAGCAAAAGAAACTTTGCTTTAATTATATTATATTCCGTTTGTTTTTAACCTCATGTAATTTGTACAGATTTGTTGGTAAAATACATCTTGGCACAATGAGTGTCTCTGCTGGTGCTTCTCCCAAGACTATCTTGAAGGTGGGCTGTTTGCTTTTCGTGAACACATTCTTGGTAAAGAACATCAAGAGTTTTAAATAAGAAAATGAGCAAGAATCAGACGGCACAGATGCAACTTCTTGTAATGGGGGATGAGAATGTATGTCTGTGTGCTTGCGTGTTTGTGTTTGTGTGCTTGTGTGTTTCCCACAAACCTATTCAAACTCCCTTCTCCAGCCATCACAGTTAAGGGGCTATATACTGGGATACTACGATAATTCCTGGTGTCTGGGTCTCCGGGTTAATGGTGTATGCTGACCCCATTATAGTCCCTCAGAGAGGTAGCTGCTAGGCGGTGGTTGGTGATGTGTTGGTTGTCCCATGTGCGTTTTTCATGGGTGCCTTTTCCCCACAATTTACTCTATTCCTAATCCTCCTCCCTCTAGTGGCCACCAATGCAATTCTTTACCTCTGGCTGGGAGAGCAGGACAGTTGGCTTCCTTCAAAGCCAACACCCTTGCTGCTGCATGGACTGGTGAGTAGAAGTGCTGTGCAAGCAGCATCTTCCTTCTCTCTGGAGACTAAATGCATCGCCTCCACCGTACACCTTGGTCCCAATAGGCAAGGAAACAACCCTATCCCTCAGGCCTAGGCTGTGCTAGAGCACCTCACCATTCCAAAAGCAAAGATTGATTTTGAATAGTGATATTTAGAACGGGAGAAATAGAAATAAAGTGAATCATCCCATTTTACCCCATTTCCAATCTATTAACTATATTCCCTTTCTAAACTGCTCAGAAACATATGATTGGACATGGCCTTTACCCTATCTTGTCCTGTACTCATTGAATTTCTAAACACCTCTGATTCTTGAGGCTTGCATAGGAAGAATTATTTTCACAGAAATGATTATTATGTAATGTATTCAGTATTTTTAAACTCATTCAGAAATAAATCATTGATTATCTGTAACTCCAACTTTAGTAGTAAACACGATATAAAACATCAGCAAAGCAAATTAATAATAATAATAATGTCTTCTCCTATGTGAGGTGTCATGAAACATGGTTATATATAATTTGTGGCATATTTTAAAAGATCTCTAATTCCCATCCGTTTTATGTGTGAAATGGCTAGTGATTTATAATGTAAAGTTTTAAAAACTATAAGGCATTACTATGTATTTTAATAAAATAAAGGATATTTGAAATTAATTGTTCAAGTGAATGCCACTGTATTATATTTTAGTGGCATTTATACATATATCTTTCTTTGTTCCAATAAATTCATTTTTGTTCAAGCTATAAATTAACTTATCCCTTTCACATACCCCCCCAAAAAAAGCCTTCATGATAACAGTATATACATAATTCAGGCCCTGAAGTATAAGGTAGGATAAAGTTATTAAGGAAGAGCCAAAATAAAGTTTAGGAAATCTAATGAGGAAAGTCTAAATGTTGAGGATGATTAGCTTGGAGAAGAGAAGGCTGAGGGAAAGTATATTAGTATCTTCAAGTCTGTGACAGAATGTTGAATGAGAAATTCTTAGTGCCTGTTCGTCTTTGTACTGAAAATTGCTATATTTGGGGATGGTTTAGAAACAGTCTTATCTGAGGCCAAGGAGGGATTAAGTGAATTCTCAATGTTCCTTCTAACCTTATGATTCTTTTGTTCAAAAAGGAGATAGTCTGACAAATAGGGTGGGTGTTAGACCATGAGAACTGAATTTAGAAGAAAAGCTGTGATCGTATTAAAGATACATGAAAAATCTAAAGGAGTGTTATTCTTTTCCATAACACTTGCATTGGGAAATCATAATACAAAAATGATTTCTTGTAGTAGGGGATAAAACAAAAAGAAAAACAAGGAGGGAGAAAATCCCCTGGAAGGAGAATTTTCTCTGTTATTTGTACTTTTTACCTCTGTCCTGGAGCTACTAATCGTAGATATTTGAGGTGGTTCTTGAAACTGGAATTCTGCTCAGTTGTGCGTGATTATGACAGCAGGCATGAGGCAGTCTTGAGGCCATTGCCTTCTTTGGAAGAGAGATGTACAGTGCTTGGAAGTCAGCAGGGATAGTGTGAAGAGTTGCCATTTGGCTGGCTTGGTTAGTGGGTCTCAACGTGTGGCCACAGCAGTGGCAGCATCAGGATCACCTGAGAATTTATTAGAAATGCTACTTTGGGGGCCCCATCCCAGACCTACTGAATAGAAACTCTGGGTGGGCCTCAACAGTCTCTTTTAAATAGCTCTCCAGGTGATTGTGATGCTTGCTCAAGTTTGAGTACTAGTGATTTGGTTGACAGAGAAACTGAAACCTGGAGACAGAATCTATGCCCTCCTCACTGACGTCTGTGCATCTCTCTAGACTCACTTTGCATCTAGAACAATATCTGGAATATATTAGGTACTCAATAAATATTTATAGATGAGTGGATGAGCAAAAGGAATTAATTATTTTGGCAATTATTCACTTGTGCTAGTTTTTTCCAGTGTAGGAAATAAGAGTTTAACATTGTTAATTTTCTTAGAAGGTGGGGCAGTTTTTAATTGGGATAAAGTCAGTTCTTAATTGGAATATTTCACTCTCATCTTTCCAGGGTGGTGCTAGGTGTCTTGAGGACGCCAGAATTTTTTAAAATGGGAAAAGAGAGAACAAGAAAGATCTCAAAGAACTTTCTGTTGCAATCTCACAAGACTCCTCAGTGATCTCACCTATTACTCTCCTGCCTATGTTTTATTAGTGGCAAATAACAAACTTTGAATTTGGAAGCAATGTTGATAGCTTTCTCTTATGATATCTTTTAAGATAAGAAGTTTTGAGATTGTTTTTCTGTTGCTTAGCAGACCCAATGACAAATCTCATGCTGCAGGAAATATTGCTGGTGATTCAGTCTAAGTAATGGTCTTTTCTCTGAGTAAGTGATGAAACACTTCCTTCGCCTGAATAAGAACATTGAGATGCTGTGGGGTGTTGTCTTCAGGATAAATGTGATTTTTAAGATACAGTTGTGATTCTTCCTCTGAGAGAGACTCAGGCCCAATGAATTAAAACTTGACTATTTACTGAACCACTGTTAACTCCTATTAGAGTTTTTATTTCTTTATTCCTTATCTGGAGTGTTATACACTCTGTGATTTATCTGATTCCCAAATTTATATACTACCATTGTATTTATGATTAATGTGTTAATTGATAAAGCTCTGCTGGGTAAAAGAATATATTACTTTTGAATACAAAGCTTTAGGAATTTTTTTAAAGCATTTAGGCCACTGTGTCTTTGCACTGCAACTTTTAAAATATCAAATAACAAATATTGGATATTTTTCCTTTGATATTAGTCATACATACTCACTTTTTACTCACTTTGGCTGGATGTATGGTCCTCAGATTTTAACATCAGAATTACCTGGATGTCTTTTTCAAATAAGATTGCTAGATTTTGCCTCCAGTTTCAGATTCAGTAGGTCTGGGATGGACCCCAAGAATTTGCACTTCTAGAAAGTGTCCAGGTGATGCTGGTGCTACTGGTTCAGAAACCATACTTTGAGAAACATTGGGGTAGACACTTAGACTTCGTAAAGTAAATGCCTATTAAAATAAAGTGGCAAATCATTTGGGTAATAATCCATATTATGGTTGTAATCTACATTACAGCTAGTCTTTTTAATGATAAATGGTTCTACTGCTCAGCTATGTAATAATAAATAAAATGTTATCGTTTATAAAACATTTTCTAGTACCCTGTTATGTTTGATTATCATCAACAGCACCATGAGCCTAGGCATTGCTATTATTATTACTATTTTGTAGATAAAACCCAGGTGAAGTAACTTCCTGAAATCAAGACTTAGAAATGGAGTGTCTAGTGATTTTTTAAATTTAGCATTCTCTCTTAATGAAGATGGCCCTTTACCTTGAACAGAGCTTTCCTACCAGTTGGCAACCTCCATAGAGCAACATGATAAATCCCCAGTAAAAAAAAAAATCTCCTTCACTAGTTCGAAATTTTATTTTTTCAAATGCTTTACCTAAAGCCAGTGGTTCTTAACGTTGGTCGTACATTGGAATCACCTGGAGAACTTCGAAAAATTCTGATGATTGGGCCCGTGGCCCCAGAAGTTCTGATTTAATTTGTTAGGAGTGTGGCCTGGGCATCAGATTTTTAAAAACTTCCTGGGTGATTCTAATGTGCAGCCAAGGTTGAGAAATGCTGCCATTGAGGCTGATGGAAAGTTTATTTAGTATTCAAATAATTTACATTCAGATGCAAATGCCACTGGTAGCATTAACTCACATTTCTGTTATTAATTAACTACTGGTTAAATAATGCAAAGATTAATGAGATTTATTTCTAAGTATTTGGGGTGGGAAAGTAGAACAGGACATCAGCAGAGGGAATGAAAAATATAATAGAATGCCAGTTAATTTTGTAATTTTGTTTAGTGTGGCCATCAGCGTTGGACATGCCTTTAGAAAGCTTTTTTCAGTTTATTTACATGCTCTCTTTACCTGATGGATCATTTATAAGCATCTAATCAATGCTTTTAAAACTGACTGAAACTGTTACGTATTGTTTCTCAACCTTTTGAGTAATTGAATTTGTGCTAGGCAGGTTTTCCAAAGTTGTCCCTCTAATTTCAAATTTCTGTGGTACTTAGGGAGTTATAATGAATAAGTGGTTATAAACTCAACCAAGTTTAATTTAAACACACAAGTCAGAGGCATTTGGCTCCTGTTTTAACTCAACATTTGTGAAAATTGTAACTTTTTTTTCTCTTTGTGAGATGGTTCTAGGGAAAGTCATCTATTGTTTTAGGAAATTTGTTTCATTAGGGAATGAATCTCTGCAAAATGCAGCAGTATTCATGATAATTTCCTTCCCTGCCTTTCTGGATGTGCTCTCATTTCCAGCCATTTAAACCAATCTCTTTCCACCTGACGCTTCCCTCACCACTCCTCTTATTTGATGCAACCCATCTGCTTTAAAGCAAAGCTTTCCAAAGCCAATTAACTGAGAGTCACTGTACTGTTGCATTTGTTTGTACCTGTTCTGTTAAAAAGAAAATCTTAAGAATGCTTTATTTGTAATGCAAAGAAAAGTCAGAAATTCGTAAATATTTTACATGTATTCTTTTTAAATTTATGCAGTTGGCTGTATTGACACCTCTTATTATTTTCTCTAATTTTTTTTTCTAGAGTTTTCTTTCTTTATCTTTGTGTAGAAGTACAAAAATTGCATACCAAAGAACTCATTTTTCTCAGGTTTCTGCTGACAAACCTTGGCATCTCTTTGTTGAACTTGCCTGGCAGCTCAGGGAGAAAAAGATAAGCTAAAACTATGCTTATATTGAGGAGGAGAAGGAAGAAGACGGGTTTATTTTTAGAGGCAATTTTGAATTTATTTGAAGATCAAAGTACAGATTTTTTGCATATATACTATGGGGTTATTCAGGAATGTTTCTGATCAATTGTTTTTGACCACTTAAAATTTTATCATTACTTTTTATTTCACATTTACGTAGCATAATTAATTTTTCTTGTCTGTTTCATGCTTATTTAGATGCTTGTTCTGTTTATTTTTCTTTTTCTTCCCTGGATGTCATCTTAAGCCGTGTGTGTGTGTGTGTGTGTGTGTGTGTGTGTGAATTGCATACAAACTTAAAAGATATTCTGTGTGTTTCTTCTTTCTAGCTAGGACAAATTTTTTTTAATTCATTCTTTTTGTGATTTCACCTGATTCATCTGGATTCTTATACATATTGGAACTGGTTTCTATTCCTTAATATTTTTAGGATGCTTTACATAGTTTCTGACTACTATTTTGCATTTTCCTGATGTAGGCCCATATTTTTCAAACCGCAGCACGGTGCCCCAGAATACTGCAGCAGACTCACAAAAGACACAGCAGAAACATAGTGACATCGGTCAATTAACACACTGATTATTACTAAGTTGTTTGGACCTAACTACTTAATAAGTAAAACTCTTAGATATTTTTTTTCTGCCTAGGAGGGCTGTGAAAAAATTACTGAGAAATTAAATGTGTCATGAACGAGGAAAGTTTGAGAACTCTTGATTTAAGGTAAAATGAGTATCATTAAAGTAGATAAAAATTATTCCTCTCCTTTTCTTCCAATAGATGTTGAATTTCATTTCATAAAAGGAAAAAGGTGCATATAAACTCCTTAATCAGGGTCTGGGTGATGTTCAGAGTTTAAAATCAGAGCCTCTTCTGTACTTCCAGTTAAGGAACTAGAGGTCTTGAATACTGTGTAAACTTTTCCTTCATATCTGTATTAAGTTTTCCTTCTGATGTGTCCTGAATATATTTCCTTCCTCTATCTCTGTTAGTTCAGTTTAAGATTGGTGGGTGATTAGAGAAAAAAAAAAAAAAAGAAGAAGAAGAAAAAAAAAAGAAAAATACCCTAAATATTTAAAAGAGAACTGAATAGCAAATTTGTCTTTACAGTTTGCTACCTAACAAGTTTACCTACACTATTCCTTTTATTTTATTTTATTGAAGATTTTATTTATTTATTTGAGAGAGAGCAGGAGTGGGAAGGAAAGGGAGAGGGAGAAGCAGGCTCCCTGTTGAGCAAGGAGCCCAACAAGGGACTCGATTCCAGGACCCTGGGATCATGACCTGAGCCTAAGGCAGATGTATAACTGACTGAGCCACCCCGGTGCCCTTACACTGTTCCATTTATTAATGACATACTTTTCAAGATATTTTAACGCATCTGTCATGCAGATTGCCTTAGCCTCTTTAAAAAGTTGGTAATTTCTACATTGTTTCTATGGAAACACTGTATGTTCATGTTCTATATTTCATTTTAAAAAAATGACACAGCAGAAGGATAATGTGCATTTAAAAGTACAGTAATTCCATTATAACATAACAATTTTAAAATTGTCTTTTAAAAGTAATTATTAGAAAAAATATAATATAATCTTTAGGCTTATACTAATACCTGACTGAAAGAAAACAGCTCTCATAGTACCAGATAAAACAGGTAAATGCCTTACATTTTCACAGATGTCCTTTTAATTTGTTCACTAATTCGAAGATACCTAACATTTTTTTTAAATATTTTATTTTTAAGTAAACTCTACACAAACGTGGGGCTCAAACTCACAACCTGGGATCCAGAGTCACATGTTCTACCAAACTGAGCCAGACTGGCACCCCAAGATACCTTTTTAACATCACTTGTAATGGTCAATTCACAGTATTAGTGAACTAACAGAATGTGCTTCAAACAAGTGTTTTCAGAGTGACTTTTATAGACATAATAATAATATGTAATATGTATTACAGCTTATAAAGGACTTACACACTGTAACTTTGATACAAGTTCGGAGTGGAGGAGTCCCAAAATGGAGCAGAGAGAGGAAAACAAAATCCAATTGTTTTTCAAGATTCAGAGTAGACTTGATTGAAATTAAGTATGAGAGACATAAAAAGGTCAAATCTTATAACTAGCTTTGCTTCTGATTTAGGACTTACCATCCAAAAGTTACTTTCAAAGTTAAGTAAAAGATAACAGATGGGAATTTTAGTTTGAATAATTAAAAGCATTTTACTCATTGCCATTTATTTCCCTTTGAAGAAATATAGTTATATAGTTAGTTTTTAAGGAAAATTCCCTGTAAAAGATCATTTCTGTTTGAAGTTACACAATGTACTACTGTTTGAAACTGTGAGAGTCATTTTACATTTGATTCCTGTATACACCAACTTAGACATAAAATAGATTACAGTGATATTTTTAATAATACAAGCCCCTTGTAAAAAGTGACTTGAGTTTAGAAAAATAAAGATGTTCATTCATCTGTGTTTGTTGTTCCCACATTTTCTCTTTGGTCTTTGAAATATAAAATACTTGTAGGTCTAGACAAGGTCTGTCATTGCACTGACCATGGCTTTCTCCTATTCACTTCTCCCACATCGACTTCTTTTAGGTCATTTTCAATGTTGGGAAGTAAGAGTACCCTATAATATATGGACTTGGCTGTGCCAGGCATCATAGAAAGGCACCTGTTGAACATCACAGCTCTGGAGAGCCTAGTCTCTGTAGCCCTCAATGACACTGGCTCAGTTCTCATATAGCATGCCCTGGAGAGGAGCAGCTGCTCAGGCGAACTCAGGCTCTTGGTTGGTTCACACTTCTGGAGGATATGTTTGCTCATTTATTTGTCTATAATAATTATTTTTATGTATCTTTTTACTTAAGCATGTGACTTCCCTTCTATAATACACTTCAAATTGTTTTTGGAATTCTCCTGTGTATTTTCAATTTTATCTAAGCTTTCTAACTTCTTGTAAAAAGCCTTACATATGAAAGTTTGGTGGGTAACCTGATTTTTTTACTGTTTACTCCTGCATATTATGGCTTGCATTTTCTCTGATGTTCGGATGTATAGCTGAAGGCAAGAAGTCTCTGGTGACCCCAAACATTTCTCCTAGTGCTGTTTTCCTCCCTATTTCATCTCATTTCTATTGCTTTAGAGATTGTATTCTTCCCTAACATGATCAGGGCCTGCGTACATGTTCACTCACTGAAAAGCTTGGGTAAGGCTGAAAACAAAGTTTAAGCGCATTCCTGTTGTATTAATGATTTGTGTGTCACAGGTCATGTTTCACTTCACAAACATTTTGTCCTAAATACCATTTTTAACAGTCATAACATTATGCATCTTTACAAAGTATTATTTATAAAATGCTTTTTGAAAAAAAGTTAAGCCTTTTTAAATGGCAAACATCATCATTCCAATTTTATAGGACCTTCTGTTATTACTATTCCCATTTTTTTACTTGAGGAAATTAATAAGCTATACAGCTTTTTTATAACTCAAATCTGAAATATTTGCTCTTTGGTTCTAAGAAAGAAGGAGGTGCTGTATATAATTAGAAGAAAATCTTCGGGGGTGCCTAGGTGGCTTAGTCAGTTAAGCCTCTGACTTCAGCTCAGGTCATGATCTCAGGGTCCTGGGATTGAGCCCCATGTTGGGCTCCTCATTCAGGGGAGGTGTCTGCTTCCCCCTCTTTCTCTCCTTTGCGCCTCTCTCTGCTCACACACACTCTCTCTCTCTCTCTCAAATAAATAAATAAAATCTTAAAGAGAGAGAGTGGAAGGAAGGAAGAAAAGAAGGAAGGAAGGAAGGAAGGAAGGAAGGAAGGAAGGAAGGAAAAGAAAGAAAGAAAGAAAAAGAAAGGAAGAAAGGAAGAAAGGAGAAAGAAAGAAAGAAAGAAAGAGAAAGAAAGAAAGAAAGAAAGAAAGAAAGAAAGAAAGGAAGGAAGGAAGGAAGGAAGGAAGGAAAGAAAGAAAGAAAGAAAGAAAGAAAGAAAGAAAGAAAGAAAGAAAGAAAGAAAGAAAGAAAGAAAGGAAGGAAAAGCTTCTGGGCACCTGGCTGGCTTAGTTGGTAGAGCAATGTGACTCTTGATCTTGGGGCCATAGGTTTGAGCCCCACGTTGGGTGTAGAGATTACTTGAAAATACAGTCTTTAAAAAAAAATAAAAGGAAACCTTCTCTATTGGTAATAAATTCATCACAGTGTATAGAAGAAGCTCAAGATCTTCTTGTACTCTCAACATCATTTCCCTAAAATTTTTAATAAAATATCAAAAACAAGCTCCTACAGATCATGGAGATTTCTTTTTAGTATAATATGAGTTAATTCTTCATAGGAAACTTGCCTCTCACAAATTCCTAATTCTGTGTTCTGCCTCTTGACATGTCTACCTGTATCATGTGTATGTCTCTTGGTAAGAACTCAAGCACTGAAACAAGACTACAAAACTAAAGGAATCTAACAAATGTTGTGTTTTCCAGACTTATTATTCTGTAGAATATGGGGGCAAAGTGGACATAAAAGGGAAAAAAACTGAACAATTGAATTGTGGAGAAAGAAAAGAGGAGAAAACTTTCATAAAATTTTGAATCTGGAAGAAACATTAAAAATGATCTAATTTGATTGTCTCGTTTTACCCAGGAGAGTGAAAACTTACCTTAGGTCATTTTCCTAAACTGCCTAGAACTCACAAAAAGGTATAACAAGATAAAGTGAAAAGGGATAACATAGACCTTTGGCTATGAAAAGAGTGCTTAAGGTCAATGTAGATAAGGGAAAGAAAAATCAGACAACAATATAACAAAATAGGAAGACTGTAAAACTAAAATTATTAGACCTGAAAGAGCATTATTTTATTAGATAAGGTACCTTCCGTAATATAATTATATTGCTACTTGTCTTATTCCCCCCTTTTAATGTAATCTTATTGAAGTCAAGACTATCTCACTAATTTTCACCCTTATGATAATGAAAACCATGCCTTAGACATAGTAGGAATTAGGTTGAGTTAAATTAAGTTAGACGCTTCCATGGAAGACATTCCTGTTAATATCAATTAAGTTAGACGCTTCCATGGAAGACATTCCTGTTAATATCTAATGAGTGGTAG
Source organism: Ursus arctos (assembly GCF_023065955.2). Lineage (NCBI taxonomy): Eukaryota > Metazoa > Chordata > Mammalia > Carnivora > Ursidae > Ursus > Ursus arctos. The sequence goes on along the minus strand of NW_026623067.1, from coordinate 52,731,066 downwards.
AAAGTCCCTCCAGGGGGGGGTGCTGTGTGGATCAGTCAGTTAGGTGTCTGCCTCTTGGTTTTGGCTTGGGTCATGATCTCCGGGTTATGACATCAAGCCCTGAGTGAGGCTTGATATTCTCTTTCTCCCTCTCCTTCTGCCTCCCCATCCTCCACTGTCTCTCTCTCTCTCTCTCTCTCTCTCTCTCATACACACACACACACACACACACACACACAGTCTCTTACTCTCAAATAAATAAAATCTTAAAAAATGAAAGAAATGAAAAGAGAAGAGAAGAAAAGAAAAATTCCCTTTTGGGATAGTATGATTTCAAATAAATGCAGTGTGTATATGCCCCACCCTAACTTACCGTCACTGAACACAGCTGCTGTAGAAAAATACAGTATTTTAGAGCTGCATTTTTGTTTTTTTTGTATGTATATAATCCTGTGTTTCCTTGGAACATCTAGTTTTGCTTAGGACAGAAGGGAAGACACTGGGAAAGACGGAGAAAGGAAGCGTTTGGAAGATAAAAACCAGCAGGAGGCTATTCAGAAGAAGGAAGCATATGGGTGGAGCTGATTGGTACACTGGGTGCCAGCTGTTAGATCCAAGGCAGATGGACTTTACTCTGCCCTGCAAATGCATGTGTCTGGCCAATAATCACACAGCACAATAGCCAGATTCCATCAGTGAGAGACAGAGCAAAGAGACATTTTTTTTTCCCCTGGCACTTGTTACTCTTTGGTTGCTATCTACAGTGGAGATTTAAATTAATATTGCTAGCTATATGTTCTACATATTATGGTTATATAGAGTGTTGTCTTGGTTGCTAGCTACTTTAGATGCTGTGGTTAAGCAAATTGTTGCCTTAGCCACTATAAGCTCTACCTTTTTGACTTTTTTCTCCCCTCTTCCTCTTCAGTAAACTGTTTCTTGGGTAGATATGATGTACTGTGCTGTTAGGTTAAATTACCTAGATGTTGGTTAGCCCATCAATCCAAGGATGCATTTATACCTTTCTTTATACCTCTCTTTTCATTATTGACTCACTCACATATGATTATAGACTACTTACTTACCAATTGAATGGTCTAAGACTGGAATCCTGAGTCTTAAGAATAGATTTGAAAAGACCTAGGTCTTTCTCCTGCTCCCCCATATACCTCTTGGTTTAACAGATGTCACTCTTTCAAGTGAAATTCAGGTGATAATTTATGTGCATTGAGTGCCCTCCTCTCTACTTTTAAAATTGATCAACTGTTCCGCAAAAGGCAATATATTGCCAAATACTGTTACAAATGAGTTTATAAAATTACTTAATTTTCTGAAAGAAGGAGTGGGATATGAGAATACTGAACTGCCTATAAGGGGAATAGAGAAGGGATTGAAAAGAAGGAGAGGAAATTGAGAGGCACTAAGGTCTCTGGAGCCTTCCCTCAGGATTGGCCCTAGGAATGTGGCTGCTGAGCAGAAGACCCTGTGGTCTTCAGTTGAACCATGACCATCTCCTAGAATAAGCACAGTGGATCAAGGATTCCGTCTAGACTGACTTGCAGTTAGCTGGACTTCTTAATAACTTTCCTGGGGCGTATGCTCTTTCAAAATACTAAAAGTCATTTCCTGATACACAGCTAGAGCAGCGATGTACTCCTTCCTCTCATTGGACAAGAGAATCTTTGGTAGGAAAATAGATCATCTATAACTTTTTTTTTTTAAGATTTATTTAGTTATTTATTTGAGAGAGAGAGAGAGAGCACGAGCAGGCGGAGGGGCAGAGCAAGAGGGAGAGGGGAAGCCGACTCCAAGCTGAGCATGGAGCCTGTCGCAGGGATCAATCTCACAAGCCTGAGATCATGCCCTGAGCTGAAACCAAGAACCAGTCACTCAATTGACTGAGCCACCCAGGCGCCCCAGTCATTTGTAACTTTTAACTATTGGCTGAAAGTTAAATATTAAAAATAAGATCTGATAAATTTAAACTTAGAGACTAAAATTAAGGGTTATGTTTCCATGCTAAGAACCATCATATTTGATTCTTTGATAAGCAAATTAAAAATCTCTAAACAGGATCCACCCATTTTAGAGGGTTTTAAGTAAACATGTATTGGTAATGACATCTTTGTACTTAAATTTCGTGATACGAAACCATTAATTTTTTTTAACCATGTAAGAAGTATTACTTTAAATAAACAGGTATAGAATTTGCATGCCAGTAACTTTAGATGTTTAAGAATAAAATGCAATTAGTACAGTTTAAAATCTGACCAATTAAGCTCTGCAGAACATCTGCATATCTCCAGGGGACATGGACACTAAGTTACTAGAATTTTGTTTTTAATTAGGCATCTATGACTGGCCATGTGCACATTTTACGTTTTGGTTACAAACTATAAGGCTTTAGATTTGAAAACATAGTGATTTTTTGTAACTGGATGTAATTATCTCCAACAGGCTTTGAATCCACTTCTTAACAATGTCTTACAGATTACTTTACAAGATTTATTTTGTTTTACAGATTACTTTAAAAGAAGCTATATATAAGAGGTGTAATCATATAAAAAGATTCTAAACGCAATCATTTTTCTTTTTGACTTAGTTTAGATTATTTCTACTTGATCTGTATTTTCTACTTTCTAAAGCTAAAAGCTGCATTTTCCTTGGTCCCAAAGTATGTGTTTCAAAATCCATCCTAGTTAGGTCCATTGGTTTAGAGTTATCCTGTTGCTACTGATTTAAAAAGAAAAAAAAAATCTGCGAATCTGCCAAGTGTGGGGGTAAAAGTTGGAAGGGGATTTTTATGCTGTTGGAGGAAGATAGATCAGCATTGTCAGAAGATTTGGAATAGATTACTGGTATAGTCGGTTCTTGAGTGTGAAATACCACACTGTTTAATAGAACATTTTAGAAGAAAATTAATAAAAGATGAATGCAAGGAAAAATGTATCTTCATGAAATATAGAGTAATTTCAGCTGTTTATTCAAGGACTTTAATTTTTACTTCATAAAAATTACTGTTCTGAAATTTTATGAAACTGAAGTGAACTCCAAAATGTCCTAATTCCTAGTTTTTAAGAAGTCTGGAAGGCATGACCAAAATTAAGTCAATTTGTAATTCTTAGCACTTAGTGTCTCTTAAGAAGCACAGTTCCTTATAGTTGACTATTATTCTCTGTTGAATGAGTGAATGAATGAATGAATGAATGAATGAATGACTTGTCAACCACATTTCAGTGGGATGTTCAGTTTGTGTACTATGTAATCTTAAACTAATTACTGGATCCCACCAAAAAGCAAAATAGCCTTAAAAATAAAGATCCAGAAAAAAGATATGAGATTATGGATTTTTTTTAAAAATTTTGTTCCTTGTAATTTTATTTACTTTCCAAATTTTCAACAATGAACATTAGGTAGTTAAATTTTTCAAGATATATACATGGTTAGAATTTATCTTAGAATCAAATATAAATCTCACCTCCAATAACTAAAATCTCACCTTAGTGATTCAAATTGCAGAGGCCTTGCTTTTACATTAAAGGCTACTTTTAAAAACTGATGTAATTATAATCAAATGGCATTTCTAGGGTTAATTTAAAAGAAGTAGCATTTTATCTTAACCTGTAGAAACTGAACTGATGCTTCTGACGCTGATGTGTAGTAACATCAGTTCCATTTTGTAGTGTTGGAAGTGTTTATTGTTTCCTGAAAAACAACCACGGTATTAAATTGAATGACAACTTTCTTATTGCAAGTGTAATCAGATTTTTTAATTAAATATGATTGTCAAAGTTGGGTAAAATTGTGTAAGTCTTCTGTGTAAGTGGGTGGTTTGAGTCTCCCTCCCCAGGTATAATCATATTTGCGTGACTTTAAAAAAATGACCATGCTAACTTACAAAAATAATCCCCTGCTCCTCCTGAAGGAACAACATACTGAACTGGGTGGATGAATATTCTGAGCCACTGTGGCAGTTGGTAGTTGAATCCCATGACTAATGGTAGAGATTTTTGTCTAGGTGGTTCACATGGACTTAGTTATCTGCCCACTGGAATGACACAATGGGGAGATATCTGATGAATATTGTGGAACATCTGTGAGTGGATCACAGCTATGCCTGATGTGAATCATTCTTCCCTCAAAAATCTAAAGTTTAATAGTTAAAAAATTCCAAACTGTTGTCACATAAGCTGAGATTTGGCCTAGTCTAGGGGTTAGGAGGGAATGAATACAACACATATTCTAAGATATTTTGCCAGTAAGTTGTTGGCTATGTTTTAGACCCCTAAATTTAGGAAAACCTAAAAGTTTGTTGAAAGAGATTAGTAAGAGTCTTGGGTCACTGCAAATAGTAAAATATACCTTCTTCAACTGCTCACCACCACCATGGAGGCTACAGGACTTAATTTTCCCAGTCAGAGTCATAGATTTCCCTATCTTGCTTAGTTAAAAGTATGCATCGCATGATGTCTGAGGTGCCCCCACCTGCAGAATATCCATGACTCTTAAAAGGATGTTGGGGAAAGCATTGGTATATGGCTTTTAAGGTGACAGTTTCCACTGAATGATCCTATTGCACATTGATTTCCCTAATTTGAGATTAAAGTCTTTTCTTTAGCGTACGATTAAAAGCAGCTGAAAAAAAAAAAAGAAAGAAAAAAAGCAAAACTGTGAGTTTGTGTGGGGCTAGCTAGGTGTGAAGCTGTGGTTTCCTGGATACTGCTAATGCTGTTTTTATAACTCTTTCTGGGTAATTTAACTTACCTGGTTATAGAGATTGGGTGACGGAATAGGGGGTAGTTTATGCTTTTATTTCCAATTCCAGGAGTAACCTGCTACCTCTATATGATCTGAAACATATATCATTGTTTTTAGTTTTACTTTTTCTCTGATATCTTGGTATACCTAACTTTGCTTCTTTAGATTCCTTGACACTAAAGAAAAAATGAGACTGCTTAAGGTCTACTCACTCAGGGATGTTTACAAATAACAGTGTGTTTGTGTGTGTCTTTGTATTTTGTGAAATGTGAGCAAGTTGTGGTGGATATCTTTGCCAATAAATAATAAACATATATAGAGACTTTTACAAATTTTATAATGAGAATATTTTTAGCTGTGGCAAGCAGGTCACATAGACTAATTTTTAAGACTGGGATAATAATCTTCTGAGTTGTTTCAAGGAATATATATATGTGTGTGTGTGTGTACATATGTGTGTATATATGTGTATATATACATATATATATATATATATATATACATATATATATATATAGCTGTTCGACAGTGGTGTAATCAACAGGAGGCCAACTCTGTTAAAGCAAGCAGACTAATGCAGTCTAAAAGAGGCCTACTGTAATCTTTAAATTCTAGACTTTATGGGTTTTTAGAAAAATAAATCTATAAATGGAAGAAAAAGAATGAAATGTGTGAATGTGATGTGTTCCTAACAAAGACTAAATTGATGGTATTTGTCCTACAAAATATCAAAAAGTAAATTTTTCCCTATTGTCTTATTTTTCAATAGATATACAATCATTGTTTTGCATTGAAATGTATGTTCATACATTTTATTTGATGATATTTTGGGAAAATGAAGGTTGGTTTTGTTTTTTTTTTTAAGGTAAGCATGAAGAAGATTATACAAATGGGAATACTCATTGTTTAAAATTACCAATAGTTTCTTTTCTGAACTTGAAAACAGTATGTTTCTAAATATGAGAACAATAATTTTGCCTAAAATTGCAGTATAATGACCAGGACTTCTCTCCTTTTTAGAGAAGCAGTCAAGTGTTTCTGGAACAGATAAAACAGCAGCGATCCACTGAGGTTGATTCCCCAGAGGAAAGCTATGCATACCTAACTTATTGGAAAGTAAACTACTCTTCAATTAATGATGTCCTCCTTTTCTCAAGGTCTCCAAAGACAGGAGGTGGTCTGTAAAAGATTGGATGACAACTCTATTGTCCAGAACAATTACTGTGACCCTGACAGTAAGCCACCTGAAAATCAAAGATCCTGCAACACTGAGCCCTGCCCACCTGAGTAAGTAAGAGTAAGAAGCAAGAATTATTTTCTTTAAGCGCAAAGAGAAAAACACTTAGCTATTCATATTTGGAAACATATTCATATGTTAGGAAAGGGGGATAAAGCATTTCTGAGGGTAGAATTTTTATGTCCCTTTCACTGAGCAAAGATTCCTGTTTATCCATAGGTTTCAGTTATTAACTCCTTTAAAGCAGGAACTTCAGTAGATTTATCCTGGCACAGTGCTGGAAATTACGAGATTTCAATTCTGAAGCATGTATCTTTTCACATTTTAACATCTTGGAGATTGAGATTCATCTTGAAATTGATAATGTGTTACTTACAATAATAATCAGCATTATTTTTATCTTTTTTAACGGTCTGTAAAATAATGGTATCTTTTTTTTTTAATAATGGTATCTTAAATTCAGTAAAACACAGAAGATTGGTGTGCAGTCATATCTTTTCCAGATATTTATCCTAAAGGCCTAAAGACTCTTAATATGTTCTGGAAACATTCTGTAATGGAGTATCAGTGCTTTAGTTTGCTGACCCAGTTTTAGGTTCTGTCACCCTAAGTCATTCTATCTTCTGCGTGTTGGGCACAGGCATAGAGGTGGACTTCAGACTCATTCTGTTGATTAATGTAGCAGTCACAGCTCACTGTAAAGGGAGGCACAAGCTGACAGCCCATTCATCTTAATGATGACTTTTTTTAAAATTTAAATTTAATAATATGGACCTGCTGTCAGGGAGTCACACTTTATAATCTGTAAGAATAGAAAGGTTTCTGGGCTGAGCAAAAAGCATGATTAGGGGCCCCTCGCCAACTCCTTTGGTAGAGCATGCTGCTCTTGATCTCAGGGTCATGAGTTCAAGCCCCACGTTGGGCGTAGAGATTACTTTGAAAAAATTAAAAAGGAAAAAGGCAGTGATTACATGAGAACAGACAAAGATGCTGAAGATAAAGATATCGAGTTGATCTTGATCTTTGTAGGGCTTTTTGCCTGTTTGACAACTGCAAGACAGAACATGTGCAAATGGCATTTCATCCTTGTTTGAGAAATCAGGGTAACCATTATCTCCTTGGTTATTCCAACTTGAAATTAATAAGGAAAAAAGAGTAGGCAAATGAATTTATATATCTCAAGCTCTCTAGAACTGGAGAGGAAAGCTCTACATGCAATAACAACAGAGGAGTCACAATAAAGGATTCAGGTCCCTAATGTGGTTAAAGCAAGATGTGTTCCTTAATCTTTGTTTCAATACAGTAATGCCTTATGAACTTTCATTTTCCAAAGTCAGTGTCTGTCCAAATATTTGAATCTTAAGGGGAGATATTCACTGCTAGTCTCTTGGAACAGTTTAGGGCAGTTACTACCCTAACAAGGAGCACAAGGAATCTAGAGTGAGAGAAGCTTTTATTCTAGGACCTATATTTATTTTTTTAAGATGTTATTTATTTATTTGAGAGAGAGAATGTGTGTGTGCATGCAAGGGAGAGAAAGAGACAAAGAGAAAGAGAGAGAGAGGCACAAGCAGGGGAGCACAGAGAGAGGGAGAAGCAGACTCCCCGCTGAGCAGGGAGGATGCAGAACTCCAGCCCAGGACCCTGGGTCATGACCTGAGCTGAAGGCAGATGCTTAACCATCTGACCCACCCAGGCACCCTATTCTAGGACTTGTAAAATTTCATGTTTCTTCTTTTCAAAATGTGATCATGATGTAACTAATTTCTTAAAATCCAGACATAGGGAAGTATGGACATAGGAAAGAAATATGACCTATGATATGTATTACAAAAACATTTTAGTTTCTTAAAATTTTTCTCCTTTCTGCCAATTATTTTTATAGATTTAACTCAAAAGAAATGGAAAAACTATATAAACTCTAAAAACTGCTCAAAAACCTTGGACAAAATTTTGTTCCTTCCCATGTTTCCAATAACTTTCAACATTATTTTCATGTAATTGTACATCTCAACTCATCAAGTTAATTTCCTGACACTCAGGATTTTAAGTATTATGTTTAGCATTCGATCAGCCATTTAAGACCTCTGAGTGGTCCTGGTCACACTTGTCTATTTCGGCTTCAACTTTTTTATTTGTTTCAGCTTAAATGCTATTTGAACATTCTTCGAGATTGCAGTGGTTTGTCATTCCATCCCATGTATTGTGGGCTTGAATATTACACTGGAGCTGTTTTTGTGTATATATATATGTGTGTATGTATGTATGTATACATATATACATATATGTGTATGTATGTATACATATGTATATACTATATATATGTATATATTATATATATGTGTATATATAGTTTAAGGATAACTGACACTTGAATTAACATACATAATTAAAATTAAGTTTCCTATCTCCTTTCCTTTTGTAATTCTGAAATAAAAGGTTATTTATTAACTTTTTTTAAGTTTGGAGGTAAGAGGATGGAATTTGAAAGAGATAAAGAGAATATTAAATAGAAAATTTAGGCTGACTTTTCTTTTTCAGAAAGAGCTAAAGATAGATATTTAAAATATTACTATTTTTTACTCTATTTTTTCTTAGTTCCTTTTTAATTTCTTTTTTATTCCTTTGAATTCAGACTATGAAAAAGAAAATCTCAATTCTTCAGAATGGTAGTTATATATCATAAAATTCCCAGTAGACATTGGTATTCTAGAGATAAAAATCATTGAAAGACTACTGAATTCAATAATACTTTAAATGAGTATGGAAGAAAGGAAAGGAGATACATTTTTTTCAGATGTGATAATCATATTTGTTTTTTGTAATACATATTAAAGCATAAAGTTTTTAGAACACAGATAAGTAAAAATAAGAAAATAAAAAATACCTGTAATACTTAAAATACCACTGTTAATATTTTGAAGTATATATCTCCAGCCTTTTTCTATGTTTACAAAAACATGTATATATAACAAAATGGTATTATACTATTTCTGATGCTTTCTAGTTAGTTCTCAACATATTTCAAACATTAAATATCTTCTACAGCATTTAGTAGATATGTCCTTGCTTAATTAATTGGTTTTCCACTGTTGAACAGTTTTGGCTGTGTCTTAGCTTTTGATCCCTTAAGCCACCACAGCATTAACAATTTTTACTACTAAAACTTTGCTCTTTATAACTATGCTCTTATGGTAAATAAATGGGAATAGAATTCCTTGTTCAAATGGAAATATATTTTAGTCTGTGAAACATTGTCAGATTGTTCTCCAGAGATAATGTACGAATGTATATTCCTACTAACAGTGTATTAGAATGTCATTTCCCTGAACTACACAACACTGGATATTTTATTTTATTTTGTTTTATTTTATTTTATTTTATTTTATTTTATTTTATTTTATTTTATTTTATTTTATGTTTGAGAGAGACTGAGTGAACAGGAAGGAGTAGGAGAAGGGGCAGAGGAAGAGGGAAAGAGAGAGATTCTTAAGCAGGCTCCGAACCCAGTACAAATCCAAAGCAGGGCTCCATCTCACAATCCTGAGATCATGACCTGAGCCGAAATCAAGAGTCAGACACTTAACTAAGTGAGCCAATCAGGTGCCCCTGGATATTATTATATTAGAAATAATCTTTAATTATCTTTTGGGAGGGAGAAAGCCTTGATACTTAATTGTTTTATGTTGTATTTCTCAGATTGCAGATGAGACTGAACATTGAAAAATTACGTTCAGTGGTCATTTGTATTACTTCTTTTTGCTTTTCCCCTGCATGGCCTAACCTATGCCATTTTTCTATTGAAGTGTTTATCATTTTGTTACTGATTTCTATGAACTCTTAATGTATTAAGGATATTAATTCTTTTACCTCTGTTTCAAATATTTTTTCCTAGTTTGTCATATATTTGGCATATTATTTATGGTGTTATGATCTATTTTTTCTTATTAAAGCCTTAAAATATTACATAGAAAAACTCAAACTTTTATTTCTTTTTTAGGTATAATGTTTAGGAAGGCCTTATCTACTCTAAGACTGTACTTTCAAAGTTTCTTCTTTTTTTAAATGTAAACCTTAATCTATTTGAAATATATTTGCCTACTTTGAGGAAAGGATCTGTATTTATTTTCAAATTCCCAGTACCATTATTAAAATTCCAAATAGTATTTTTTACATAATGAAATACTTCAAATGTCTCTTGGTCATATTGGAGATTTTATAAGGAGGGTATGGAAAAATAGAGGGCAGTAAGATTTATTTTTGTGCTTTGTAAAGAGAATGATGGGACTAGGAAGAATAGATGAAAGAGGCATTGGTAGAGAAATATTAATAGTGTTTATTTGGAAGAACTTGAAGGGCAGAGGAAGTCTTGTTAGGAAAAAATTAATGTGCTCATAGCAGCAACTCTTTTGTGAGAAACAGTATAGTAGTCAAGATGGTAAGGTGACTAGGGACAGGAAAAAAAACAAGAATTCCAGAGGCATTGAGTGAAAGGATGGGATTCTTGACAAAGGCTTAAATAATTGGAAAAAGGAAAAGGGAGGGGTTGATATTAAAGACCATGACTGATAGGAAGCTAGTGCCCCACCATGAGAAAAGGAAGTAATGCTGAGTTGGAATCCAAAGAGAATGACCAAGAGTTCAGTTTTGACCATGCTATCTTTCTATGGCAAGAATGTTTCTATATATGGCCTCATGTGAAGAATTCTTGGATAGTGAATATTATTCCTGAATGACACTATGGTTTTTCAAGTTGTGAAAATAAAAGGGGTGAAAACAATAGAGTATTATACATTGCGACAATACTGTGACCACGAAATAAGAAACATTTTTTTAAGCAACTGCAATGTGAAAGGCACTGTGCTTTGAGAGAAATGGCTTCCTTGCCTAAGGACAATGCAATTGGGTAAATACATATAAAATAACTATAGTTTAGGCAAAATATGTTAAGTACAATAAGTTATAAACAAAAGTGCTAAAGGTGCTTGGACTGGGGAGAAATTTTTACTCGGGTGTTAGGTTAGGTTTTATTCAATGGTATCTTTTATGATATAATGTTTAACAATTATATTGAGTCATTGTACCTCACGCAAGGACAACTATAATCTGTTATTTTAAGTTTAGAGGAAGTTTCATCAGACTCCTCCATTAAATTCCAAAATTTGAGAGCTGGGAACAATCATAGAAATCATGTAGGCCAACTCCCATCATGATGAGAGTATTCTAATCTCTGGTGATGTTTTCTCATTGTACCATGCATCACTAACATTGTAAGTTACAAATCAAATGTCTGGTGGCACCTGGATAATTCCAATACTTAATACTTGCTTGTTTCATTGCCACAGTTTCAGTTGCTGTACTTTCAGAGATGTTTATTACATTCATTTTTTTTTTCAATTTAGAAAAATCTCAACTGTAATATGTCTAGGGCATAGAGGCTTATACTTAATATTAGTTTTACTTTCCAATTAGCTGAAGAATGAGCAGATTTTCTTTTTTTTTAATCAACTTAATGTTTAGCAATTTTTTCTAATACCTATTTTAAAGTCTAACAAAGTTCTAATATCTTAGTAAGTAATTAATAGGTTACATATTTGAATCTCTCTTTGAGTAAAGATGTTATTGTGAGATTATGAAGATTTTTAAAAATTTTTGCTATGTTACATTTATGAGAAGGGTTGATAATTAGATGCTTGACACTAGGACAAAGGCTGGAAAATCTATCTCTCTCTTTTAATCCAAACATCTAATATCAGTTTATTTTCATATGTTCTGCCATTTCCCTTTAAGTTAAAAAGCAGAAATAATATTCTGCTTTTATGCTCGGTTCTTTCTTCAAACATATTCTGGTTAACCTCGGTTTGGGGACAATATTTTATAGTGTCTCTCTTGTTCCCTGCCCCCAATAATATTCTTATTTGTCCTGTTAATGTACAGACACTATGGGTCAAGATTACACAGTCTGCACCACACCACTCTTATTTCAGACACTCAAGCATGAATTCCGCAAGTTGTTAATGTCTAATGGATATGAAGACACTTGTGAGGATGCAGACAATATGATCACTAGATGTTGGGAAGAGCTCAGAAAGAAGCATTCCCAGTATTGTTCAGACTATAACAATTCAGCTGTTGACATTTCCAGAGAGAATTTTTGTGTTCATATTTTTACCACCAAATCGAGAGGAGGAAGTAGGGAGAAGGTCATCAGAGGGTCAAATACAATGGGAAGAGTGAAGGTGAAAGAAGCCGTATGTCTTAAACTGGACAGAGGAATAGGGAAAATGAGATGAGTAGATGCAGTGGCAGAATTGCAAAACTATTTAAATAACTCGGGTGTGATTTAATCCTTTAGAGAGACATGGGAAGGGATGATTTGGTGAGCAATAAAAACGCAACAGGGACTGAAATCAGAGTTCAAGTCAGAAGGGAAAATGGGAGGGTGGTTAATACTTTTACTTTCATACACTCCAAATTAAATGCTAGACTGATACATCTAGACTAAGAGACGGTTGGCAATTAAAGAGAGGACAAAGAATAAAAAGGCAGAGGTGGACCTGACCTTGTGCAGGAAAGAACAGCAACACCTCCTGAATCATTGCTCTTACTCTGGGCACCTGTGTTTAATTTGAAGTCCTCCATCCCTCTTACATTAATGAGACCTAATGAGATCATGGCTGGAGGTGGTATGACTGGACTTTTCGTGGCTGAGTTGTACACATTTCTGTTTTATCCCCTAATCTTGGTGATGAAATCACTGTTGCAAATTGAATCAGAGTTTCACTATGGCTGGCATGCAAGTTATTGTTCTCAGTACACATTTTCCTCTTTACCAAAAATGGTACTAACAACTTGGGATCATGTTCATCTGTGGAAAACAAAATGGAAAGAATATGAAAATCACTTTAAATCTCCTCTGGAAAATGACTTAGAAAAAAAAATTAATATCAGATTCTCAGGATTAAATTATCATTCTTTAAGTGAATTTTAGGTTGAAATTCTTAGGTTTTGGAAAGATGTATTCTAAGTTTGGGAAACTGGCTAATTACAATATTTATAAATGCTGATTTCCCTCTATAGATAAAGAAAATACAAATAATAGTGAACAAAGGCCGTTGTTGCTTATTTGGCTAACCACAGGCTCAAATACGGAAGCTAGTATTCTGACTTCACTAAGGTATTATCTCCCACATACAAAACTGGCACAATTAACTAAGCGCACAGAAATTGTGAGAAATTTGCTCTTAAGCTTTCATACTCTTCTGTCTGAAGAGTCTCTTACCTAAGAGTATGAGCATATCCATGGAGGGTAGTTGCATAATTTATAATCATGGATTGAAGAAAATGACTTGTGACATCATGCTTGTGACCTAGATCCTACTATTTAGCAGAGTTAAAAATGAAATTCAGTGGAGACAGTAACTGCTGGGGGATCTAGTTCTACTTTCCACATTGCTCTTTTCATGATTTTAGAGAACCATTTTCCTCACACTAATCTTACTTCCTCTTCTATAAAACAAAGTGCGATGCCTTGAATATAGTCGGCTTTCAGCGCAGCTTTATGAAATTAAATATAATAATATATCAATCAGGACTCTGGTTGGAAGTAACACAACTTCAACTTCAGCTACTTTCTGCACAGAAGAGGGTTTGTTGGTTTACTTAACAAAGCTGAGGGAAGGGCATTGCGGGGGCGGGGGGGGGTGTCTCATTTAGGGAATAGCTCCAGGACTCAAACACCATCAGGGCTCTCTAGCTCCTCTGTGTTCTCTCACATCAGCTAATTCCACTTGACAGGCCACGTGGCCACCAGCAGCTCTTATATCTTCATGTACTTTTGTGACAAGAAGGGAAAGGCCCCCTTTTGCTCTAATGGAGATAGAAAGATTTTAAAGCCAAATTCTCATTGGACTGATTTGTATCTTGATTCACACCTTTTGACCAAATAATGTGCCCCAGAGAGTGAGTTCTGCAGAAGTTTTACATACATACAGACATGCACACACATATACACACCCTGAAATTACATATATAGGAAAGTTCATTGATGACTTAAGGGAAAAAGAGTGGTTCGCTTGTAAATGTGAAACATGTTCAATTTGTTTTCAGTTTCTTCCCACCTTAGCTGCGTAGAAGCTGTTTTCACGAGTAGAGGGATCAAAACAAGGAACTTCATGTTTTCACAGAGCTGGCTCAGGCTCTGCTCTTGGTGCAGGTGTTCAAAGGCTCCTCCAACTTCAGGATGGATACCTGGGCTCTCTCTTCCCCATAAGCATAGTAAAGGCCTTCTATCTTCTGTAGAGCCTGACATTCATTTCTGAAAATCAAAAAAACCAAATCTCTGGCTTCTTTAATCTGGTTTTAGCACAAAAGCCTTGATTGTAGGAGAACCTGCCTCAATGTGATAATAAATAAAGCTACTGTTTTTTGGTTTTGGATGTCTGACACAACGTTAAAAGCTTCCGGTGGTTTGCTAGAGCAAGCTAGTACTGGCTCCTGAAAGCCCGTTATTAGCATATCTTCTCTTGATATGTTCAGCATGTCAAGGATGTAGGTTGAAATTGGTGATAGGTATTCACATCACTAAATTGGTAAATGCAAAAAAAATCAAGACCCCTTCCCTCCCATAAAGAGCCGGTAGTTAAACACTTAACCAGCACATGACCGGGAGCTTCATATTTATTACTTTACTTAATCCTCGTGACAATCTCATGATTTATATTGCTATCTTCATTTTAAAAATTAATTTAGAAAAGAAGATATCATGTGGTTAAGAACATATATTGTATTACTTGTTTGGACCTGACTTCTGTCTGCTCCAAAACCCACACACTACACTTGGAAGGCAGCTGACAGTGTGTTATCTTTTCCTTAGCAGCTCTCCCATTTGTCATTTGTCACATCAAACAACACTGAAATGTCAGCTCTTTTAAGGAGAGAATGTAGTCCACTGATGAAAGTGCTTTCGCTCAGCTGAAAATCTCTGGCTACACTGAGGAAATGTTTTTCTGTGTTTCTTCCACTTCTTGCTGTAGGTGGTTCATTGGGGATTGGTTGGAGTGTAGCAAGACTTGTGACGGTGGAATGCGCACAAGGGCAGTGCTCTGCATCAGGAAGATTGGACCTTCTGAGGAGGAGACACTGGACTACAGTGGTTGTTTAACACACCGGCCTATCGAAAAAGAGCCCTGCAACAACCAGTCATGTCCACCTCAGTGGGTGGCTTTGGACTGGTCAGAAGTAAGGAAATATGAGGCTGTATGTTTTGAGATCCAAAGCATTTAATATTAGGGACACCTAAGCATGTGAATGCCTTAGAACCAACAAGTAGGGACTCTATTATAACAGTAAATTTGGTCCTGTTATATTTTATTGCTGCTTGTCAGGAAGTAAGGTTTTTTTTTGGGTTAAGGAAATCAGTGAGAAACTAGACATCAATGTGATTAAAAATAAACCTAAAATGAATTTGAAAGAATATAATAGTGAGTACTCACATTAGTGGTTTTTCTCCTTCTTTGCTATTCTTGAGCAGCAAAATAAGCTCAGAATTAGTGATATATCTTTTTCCCCCATGTAATGTTGTAGCCTAACTACATAATTCATACATGTGAACATTTATCAATTTTTAATCACTTATTATATTTCTAAATATGTTTTAATGGCTTCTGTTGCATCTGGGAAAGAAACATGGATTTGAGGGTTATAATATACTAAAAAGTCAAATTCCGATTTTATCATTACCTCTGTTTATATGATCAGTGAGGTAGACCTAAGATAATGTTTTTCTGGCATACATGTGTATAAAAGAGCCTAAAACAATCCAAAGAACTCAGAAAAATGGTCTTAGGAAACATGAGGTAAGGGGTGGTGTTAATTCTTGACTCCTCATTCTGCATGAGACATACATATATAAACACCATACCATTCTCCACATTTCCCAAAGAAGAGTTGGATTCTTCTGTAGTGTTGGTTAATATTAAAAAGAATGGAATACCTGGCTATATAACTAAAGGTCATTCTTCCAATTTAGCAAAACAGGATGCATTTCCTGCTGGAAGCATTGTGGTACTTGCTTTGGGTATTTCCTGTAGACCTCATAAGTTTGTAAAAAAAAATAAATAAATAGAAAACATACATTGTTCTTTAGGAACCCCCTGGATGTAACTTTTCCCCCTCTGAATCTTACTACTGGAGTTGCTTTATTTTGCTTGAGGTATGGGCCTAAAAGAGGGACTGTGTTTAAGATGGTACATGGAAATGGGAGATTCTGACCAGTTGTGGTTATCTATGGAATCTGTGGTGGGAATTGGGAGTGTTCTCCCAAGTTTCCTGGCCAAACTCCAACTTCAGTAATTACATCTGCCTACCTAACTTTTGCGTTTCAATCAAATGTAGAGATATTCTTGGTATTATTCACTGAGTGGTTATGGAAAACAGTATGAACTCCTCTGTTCCCTAAAAGTGGGTGGATTTATTCCTAAATTGATTTGGGAGATAAACTCTACTGATAAAGAATAGACATTCTACAGAGTTGTACGTATGTTGGTAATTATTTTACCTGAAATTCAGTGCCCAAAACCCTCATAGACGTTCATAAATAGCTATTGAGAATGATGACAAATTTGTTATTGGAAAAATCATAATGGAAGACCTGACGTCTGTCTTCAACAGTTTTAGGGTTTCAGGTCAAGCCCCTCCTAGTGCTAACTAAACACACTGGAATGGGCACTATGAATAATATAAAGGAATCCTGTAAGCTTGGGAAAGTAAATGTCCATGAAACAACTAGAGAATAACAAAAGATAGTGTTTAATAAAATGGTGAATTGTGAGGTATAAATGTATAAGTGAATCAGGAAATTAGAGCTGAGAAGGTCAGAATAGACTGAGGTAGGATCAGAAAGCTTTTTAGTTGACTGGAGTTAAACTGAATGATGGAATATGAAATAAGGAAGAGAATAGAGAAGCTGGAGAAGATACTCCTGATGGTGGGATAGAGTTATTTATTCAGTTACTTATTCAGAAAATATTCCTGAAACAACTGAACAGAAACACAAATATTGAATAAAGTAATAATAGATAACAAGAAGGATTGAATACAGACCCTTATACATCATCTTTCTACCAAAAGTGGAAACAAGTAGTTAAGTTCATAAACAGAAACAAGAAATTTCTGCCAACCATGATAACACTAAAATCACATGCACAGATTTCACATTGGTCTCTTGATCTACATTTTTCTATATCATTATATTTTTATTTTAACATAAAACAAATATAATCACCTTGAGAAATGACATATGTATATTTATTGTATATTTCCATTTCAAATACCATTTTAAAGTTTTCTTCTGACATCAGCCTCATAAAGGTTGTAATTACCCTGCTCTTTGAATTTTGATTCCTTTTTGTTTGTTTGTTTCTAGAGAGAGAGAGAGTATGCATGTGTGTGAGCAATGGGGCAGGGAAGGGCAGAGGGAAAGGGAGAGAGAGAATCAGAAGCAGGCTCCACACCTAGTGCAGAGCCCTACGTGGGGCTCCATCTCAGGACCCTGAGATCATGGCCTGAGCCAAAATCAAGAGTCAGACACTTAACCGACTGAGCCACCCAGGCGCCCTTAGAATTCTGATTCTTATCTATCCACTCTCAGAGGTGACTTGCTCAAAAAACTCTGAGAGGCTCTTAGGCTCCCCTAGAGGCTGCCTGAAGAAACATGAATAAGTTAGGTGGGCTTTTAATCACATTTCAGCTACCTTCTTTAAGATAACTAAGTCAGGGGCTTAGTAAAAAAAAAAAAAAAAAAAAAAAAAAAGTTAATTAAATTAAATAAATAAAAATTTTTAAAAATTATTTAGAAAAAAAGATAGCCAAGTCAAAGCCTAGGAGAAAGAAGTAGTGCAGAGGCTGTGGTATGCACACATTGGGACTACCGCTTCAAGTAAAGCATTGGCGGCTGCTGTTGTCTCTCCACAGACGATCCAAGAAAACTGTTCAGGGGTAAGCATAGGTCAAGAAATGCTGCCATTATCATCTCAAAGATTCTAGTTGAACACTATCTGTACCATCATCTTTATTCTTTGGATCTTTCTCAGGAAAAAGGAGCTAGGTTTTATGCCATACAGTCTTTCCTATTTATTTTCCAAAGGAGTGGTCCACTCTCACACGTCCATTTCCTTACTTTACTAGGAAGCCCACTTCTTCCCTAGATGGGTTAACAATAAACGAAAGTAAATAACATTAAGTGAAATAAGTGCCTGAGTAGCTATGGAGTCCAAAGTGAGAACAAGGAGCCTGTTCTACCTAGAGGAACGGAATACCTCCCACTAAAGAAAAGAGGAGGTCCTAGCAGCAGAGCAGGGATCATTCGATCTTTTTTAGTTAACTGCTACAAATATTTCACACAATATTCTTTTGACACACCCCTGGAAACTTCCCTCCTTTTTCTGCCCCTTCCCCACTTCCAACTATCAGCTGTCTGAGCTCTGCTAATTACAAGGGTGAGGTTCAACGGGTGAAAACATGTTGCAGCAAGAGGAATGTACCCTTTGACCTTTTCCTTTTCTTTGCCGGCTGCTCTAATATAAAATTTCCATTGTTCCAAAGCCAGGAACCGTTTTTCGTTTTCCCCATCAGTGAAACCCACCCGGTGTTTATGGCAAAAGAAAAAAAAAAAAAAAAAGCCAAATTACCTTGGTGGAAAATGGCTCTTCAGCAATCTTTTGTGAAACTAATGAAGCCACGGCTTTCCCATTTCCTATAATCTAGCTTCACTCTTGGGATCACCCATGCTATGTTGGACTTAAATGGTTTTCTCTTTTTGCCCTCTCTTGGCAAATAACTTTTAAAAGCATTGCTGCATATTGTGGATGGACTCCAGCAATCCTAAGCCATTCTTTTGATGTATTGGAATAGTTTCTTTTGACTCCCACAGAGTAACCATTGAAAGAGGTCTGTTTCTTGTACTTACTCTTGGACAAGGGGATGACTGCTGGCATCATACTCAATTGATTTTATAGGACTTACATTCAGGTAGCACTACTTAAGAAGGAATGAGGGGGACGTTGGAAAGGGTGGAAAACCTACCTACAGGGGACTGTGCTTTGTTTTCAAAGACAGTTGTGACATCACCTTGCTTATTCTTAGGTTCTACTCAGGTGCCATAACAAAGTGAATTAAACCTACCTCTCCAGAGAGAACTCAGTCTAACCCCAAAACGTTAACATTTCTATCCTTTACAAGTGAGAGCCAAATTGTTTTCCCTGGTGTGGTTTCAAATACTTTTCTCTGCAAAATATGTTTTTGCTCTTTAATCATTGATTATTAAAGCTAATGCATAAATGCATCTCTCATAAAAATTACCTCCTTTATCCCACTGAGATGAAAACACAAAACAAATGGTCTGATCAGATTTTAAAGTATTGTAAAATTTTGATTATATGAATAAATAGGAAAAATAGGTATTTACCTGCAATGAAGAAAGGTAGTGAGAAATAATTTTGCTAAAGAATGGATTGTCCCCTGAAATAGTATCTTCCACCCAGCTACCTACAATTTATTGTGAGAATGAGTGGAATGGATTTTGATGTTCATAACTATGCTTTCATCTAAAAAAATGAATTTTATTACCAAACTAAGTATTCAATATCTAATTGTTACTAATGAATTTTAGTGTGTGATGAAATATATGTAAAAATTTACCCTTTATGTGGGCAGAACCCAGTGATTATTTCTTAAGAATGCTCTGAAGCATTTATAATTAATACCTATTAATCATATACATAATCATGGCTACCTCTTGCTTTTCTAAAATTTCTTATTTTTTTAGATAGTTAAATAAAACTGAAGCTGTCAGATGGATAAACATATTAATCAGGAGGCTAGAGAGATGAAGTGTAGGCTATATAAAGCACAGGGAAGAAGTAAAACTAAAAAGAAGCTGAGGAACATCTCTGCTTGAACATCTCTGACCTAAGGTCAAAATCATTTGCTGGAGAGCACTCTCCTCGAATGAAGCTGATCTAAGTGGCATCCCTGTGCCTTTACTTTTTTTTTACAAGCAACTTTTAAACACTTGATTTTATAATCTCCCTTAAGAAGTACAATATTTACAGGGAACAGAGTTGAGACTTTGGCCACAGACATTCAGTATTTGTGGCTAGATCTGTTGGGGTCAGGGCTGGTATATTTATTCAATCAGAAACTGGCAGAAACGTAGTTTTCAGTCATTCATTATTTTGAGAATCCAGTTGATTATCTCTGTTGCTAGTGTGGTGGGATGGACTATCCTTAGCTTACTTGGTGGAGTTGGGCTATAATTTTCTAAAAGTATTTTTTGCCTCAGTAGACGTCACTGTATACTCAGTTTTACGTATAATCACACATTGTCCCACAGAGAGTTTATGTCTCTGTACATGTACCTTTCTTTGTTCTGGTAGAAACTTGCTATCTGGATTTATCTGCAAATCCTTCTCAGTGCTTCAGTTTCTCACCTGGGAGTGTGTGTGAAAATAGTACTTCATAAGGTTTCTGTGAGAATCAGGTAGAGTATGACATGCAAAGAACTTAGAACACTGTCTGGGGCTTAATAAATTTTAGTGTTACTTTGTCTTTTTATTCTTCTCCCTATTAATACCAGTGTCACTTGGTTTGGTTTGGTTTGGTTTGGTTTGGTTTGGTTTGGTTTTGGTTTCCTGGGCACTTCTAGACAAGTGAATGAATGGTCTATCATTGCATTGTCTTGCTCCCCTAACTGTCAACAGGACTTTGCTATAGGCTCTTAACAAAGACTGCTAGATATTACCACATTCTTCAAATAATAGCAGAAGCTTCTTGCTACTGGAAAAAGATATTCAAATAAGCAAACGGCATATGTCCCCAGCTTTAATATACATATATATGCTTTTAAAATGGTAAGGGAGAGGAGAGTGGTACAAGTGTATTTATTAATAAATGTTGCCAATATGGAGAACTAATCATAGCTTAAAATACTAAAATTGAATTTCCTATCTATCCTATGTGTTTTTGCCTCTCTCCCTAAAGTCAGAAATACTCTTCTTTTTGTACTTTATCTCAATTTATTTTTTTAATAATTAGTTAATTCGTCTTCTGTGTTCTCATGACTTTGTTTCTGCTGATGCTAGGAGCTATCATGTGGATCAGAAGGCCTAGGATTTAGTTGCTGCTCTACCATTTGCTGTTTCCCCTTAAGTTGCTTAAGCTTTCCTTATCTGTAACTGTTCACAAAAACTTGTATGAGAATAATGTATTTGAAAGTGTTTTGTAAACTGTGAAGGTCATGAAATGTAAGGTAGTAGTGTTATTATTGATGATAATAGTAAGCATTAAGAAAGTGACAGAAATCCTCTAAGGCTTTGGCTTCTAACACTGGTGGATGGTAGAGAAGACTTGGTGCAAAGTCAGGAGGACTAAACACGAATGGGGCAAGCTCAAGAGACTGGAATCAGGGCTTTATTCATTCTACAGAACACATGATTGTGGGATATGATTGCATGTCTTGGTTTCTTGAAATATAAACTGTTGGGATTGTTGTGATGGTTACATGAGATAATAATTGCAAAGTACATAGTGTAATGTGTAACATCCTGGAGACAGTAGGAGTTAGCACTGGGTCTGCCATTTAATAGCTGCATGACTTTCTACCACTTACTCTAGACCATTCCCTCATTTTAAAAACAGAGTAATAATTGCCATCTGACAGGATTTTTGTGAAGACTATGTAAATTATAGCACTTAGCATGACACTTGGTATATACTATGTTTATTAAATGGTAGCTGCTATTGTCATTATTTTTAGTAGTGGTTAACTAACAGAAGTGACAGCAGCATTGGCGTGTGTGGCACTGGGCTTGCACTGGAAAATACTGCACATTAGTGTGGAGAGATGAATCTGAAGAGGTAAGCGTAGCCTTCCTATCAGGGTATCATAAGCATATTTAGAGTTTGAATTTTTATCTTGAAGACAATAGCAAGCCATTGAAGGATTTTTTTTATTTAATCACAAGAGCATATGATTGGATTTATGCTTTGGAGAGTGAACTGAGGTAAGAGCAAGAAACAGGAAACCTGTTAGAAAGCCAGTGCAGTATTACATGAAGGAAATGACGTTTGTCTGAATTAAGGTTAGTGGCAGTGGAGACAGAGAGAAATCAGCAGATGTGAGAGAGATGTAGCCGCTCCACACAGCAGGAAGTCTGCTTGAGGATTCTCTCTCCCACTCCCTCTGCCCCTCCCCCCTGCTTCTTCTCTCCCCTCTCTCCCTAATAAATCAATCAATCAATCAATCAATCTATCTTTTTAAAAAACTGAGCTCCTGGAAAGTAGAGATCATCTTAATCATTTTTATATCCCCTTCTCCTCAGTCTAGTGTAGTTCTTGCAATAGATCTGAAAAGTTTCTTTTTTTTCTTTTTTTTTTTTTTTTTGAATGAAAGGTATAGAAACAGGGTTTCAAGATGTTATGGGTAAGGTTGTCACTTGACTGAGAGGAAGAACAGATTTTAAGGAAGGGTTCAGATGTGCAGGGGAGAAAGTTGGAAACTTTAGTCAGTCACCATGTTTAATAGGTGACTCTAGAAAGATAACATCCCAATTAACCTGGAGAAGAGGTAAATAATAGACTTTGTGACATAGGAAGAAGCATCTTTTCATCAGTATGAAGATCTGACTGGTCCAACTAAAGATAGTCAAATTCATTATGTTTAGGGAAATTCATTATGGATGGGGGAAAGTCCAGGGATTTTCTGTGCAATAAACCTTCACCAGTGGCCATGTAGTCTTAGTCACCACACTCTAAAAAAACACACCTCAGTCAACCCCTAGCTTGCTTCACAAAGACGAGTTTTCATGGACTACGAATAACATAAGGATTCTTTTCAGAAGACTACACCCAGAAAGTAGGAAACCAAGGATTCCACATTCCAAAAATTAGGAGAATCTTATCACAGCTGAATGTGGCCAAGGATAGGGAGGAATCGAGGAATAAACCTACCCACAATAAAAGAAGAAAATAAGTTAGCCAAGAAAAGCAAACTTTCGTTTAGCTTTTAAAGTCCTTAGGGGAAAAGATAAAAGTACTACTTCTTAAAAAGTTAAGGAATTTTCATATCTGAAAGACTTTGCCCGGAATTTAGTGTATATGCATATTGTATACCCAAACACATTTACTTCAAGAAAGACTTTCCTCCAATTTTCCTCTATCTTTAGAATGCCATTATTCATTAGTATTTGTTTCATTTCCAGTGCACTCCCAAATGTGGTCCAGGATTCAAGCATCGGATTGTTCTGTGCAAGAGCAGTGACCTCTCTAAAACATTCCCAGCTGCACAGTGTCCAGAAGAGAGCAAACCCCCTGTCCGTATCCGCTGCAGTTTGGGCCGCTGCCCTCCTCCTCGCTGGGTGACTGGAGACTGGGGCCAGGTAAGGCAGTTGAGCTGGGGGGTCCTGCTGAAGCAGCACCTTGAGACCCTTGAGTTTCCTGATTGGGTCGTTATGAGGGCTCAAGAGATGAGTAACACCACTAAGAAATGTAGGTATGAGATACACGTATGAAAAAATGCACATGCAGCGGCCGCCACACATAGACCCACTTAGCTGTGTCTCTCCCACACCCACACACATCCTACTTCTGCCTACTTCTTGGATCTTAACACTTTAACTTAAAATGGAAAGAGAAGTTTTCTATATGGCCAGATATTTGAGCAAGCCAACAAAAATTCGGATTCTAGTCCCATCTCTCAACTACTTCAAAAACAAATCAGTTAACACCAGTGTCTTAACTTTTCTACTGGCAAAGTAGCTCCTCTTAACTTCACAGAAAAGGTATCGGAGTTAGGTTGATAACATGATGGACAGTCTTTGCAATATTATTAATATTTATTCTTCAATGGGTTTATCTGATGGGCATCATGAATTGAGAAGCCAGTATATAGAGCTTTTCATATGTATTTTTATTAGACTCATTTTATGTTCCAATTTACATTTTTTTCTTTCTTTATTCTCACTTACTTTTAAATTGGGTTATCTTGCAGAAGGCCACCTTAATTCCTTTTAAAGCAAATTGGCATATCTGAATACAAGGAAAATTGAGTAGTATTCTTTTGAATGTTGAAAAGGAAGTCTATTAGGTTACATTAAAAAATAATGCTCCAGAAAGTAAATTTCTAGACAGTTATTGCCCCTTTCCTGTGGTCTTACAATTAACCTTGTAGCTAGTTGTTTCCTAAAATCTGAGACCTAAATAAATCATGGCACATAACCATACCTATGATTTGTGTGTGCTCTGGACTGGACCTGCCATTACTTCTTAAAAATGGCATTGTATAGAAGTAGTTAGCAAAATTCTGGCCAAACTTCAGTATTTCTAGAGTATAGCAGTATCTACAGACCTCTTTCGTTACATTTGGGAGAGGGCAAAAGATTTTCAGTCTCCATTAAGGCAAATAAATATACTTGCTCTGTGCTTAGTCAGCCCTCTGGGTAAACAAAAAAAAGTATGATCATAAAATAGTTGACATTTGCATTTGTATAACAAATAATAATTTGCATTTGTATAGCAGTATTTAATTTATAAAATACTTAAGTGGAATACACATGATAAGGTAGGCATTATAAGCAATTATGTGTGTCACTGTGGAAGTGTAACGGTTTCATAATATGAAATTGATAAGCTATTAAAGAATCAGTACAGACATGCTATCATAATTTTTATTTAAACCAGGTAAACATTTCCTTCCTTACATATTCTTTGTTGCAATGCACTATTACATAAAGGTCAGTTGAAAGTTTTTGCATGTTAGTGATTTTGCCACATTTACAATAATCAATTTCAGATTATTCTTTTAAATATTGTCAAGTCCTTTTCTTCTCATCTATATTTTAAATTCAGTTTCCTAAAACTAAAATTAACTGGTAAAAATACATTCTCAAGGATGCTTTAATCCATTTTTATGGTCCATTTGTTTTGTCATTTTGTATTTAAACATTTCTTTGATGAATGTGTCTGTGAATATCCTTGCAAGTCCTATAAGTGATTTGAGAGTTTTTACAAATAAATTCAATAGGACCTCAGTTTGTTTACCTTGTAAACATCACCATCACCAACAACATCTTGGCACTGGCTAGCTCATCTCCTTGATCCCAAATCTCACAGGCTTTGCTGGCATTCTGGGTGGCAGGCCCAAAAGGGCAGACCCAGCTTCATTCTTCAGCCTGGACAGCTGATTAGTCCCAGCTGAAACTAAGTCACTCTGAGAATAACTTCAGTTCTGAAGTAAATGAATTCCTGAGTAGATGAAAAAGGAGACGGAGACATGCTACTTGGTTCACATTTGTGTGACTGACAGTACCTTAGAAAACTCAAGGTACTAATTTAAGCTCTTTTTTTTTAAACTGGTCCCCATCACCAGCCTGCACAGCCATCACTGCTGTCACCCTGAACTCACATTTTGATCAGATTCACAGCGCTCCAGTAGACCATCAGATTGTTTGCCAATAGGCCTATAATAAATAGGGAGCGCAAGTGATGTCCAGCCCTAGGATCTCTAATTATTCTACCTCATCCTGAGGGTTTTCTTATTATACTCCTGTGACGGTTCACTTGCTTGGAACTGTTAGAAAAATAGCCCAAGAAATCTCTTGTTTCTTGGGAACTATGTTGCTTCCATTTTCTAGGGTAATCACATGATCTGTGAATTTCCAAACCAATTCTAGAGGAGAATGACTTAATCATACACCTCTCCAAGATGAACTTCATATGGACTTTAAAAGCTAATATATATGGTATTTGAAAAGATATAGTATCTTTTTACCTCCTGAAAATTTTTGAGATCAGTATTTTGTTTCTCTGTGTGTCTTTGGGTTTAGTGTTCTGCTCAGTGTGGCCTTGGCCAGCAGATGAGGACTGTGCAGTGTCTCTCCTACACTGGACAGGCGTCTGGGGACTGTCCAGAAACTGTTCGGCCTCCATCAATGCAGCAGTGTGAAAGCAAATGTGACAGTACCCCCATTTCCAGTACTGAAGGTGAGTTTCCCATGGAGAAAGGGCCTGCGGTCTCTAGTGACTCACCTGTACTGGTTCCCAGGGTTTGAAGAGCCCCATAAAGCCACCGTTGTAGTATAGTTTGTATAGAGCATTTGCGAAAGCTGCATGTTTACTGGATATGCGATAAGGAAACCTACATTTTTTCCCTGACTCTGACACTAACTATATGACCTTGTTAAGTCACTTAACCTTTCTGGAGCTAAGTTTGCTTATCTATACAATGAGAGTTTGGAGTGGGTAACCTCTAAGGTCACATCCAACCTAGCATTCTATGTTCAACTTGTGCCAAAATATAGAGATGTTTTCTAATGAACCACAGTTTGAAGTGAAAACTTCCTTCTTTTTGGATATGACAATGGATCTCTATCATCCTGAAGATTAAAATTCGTGCTTATTGTACATATAAGTAAAGCATATGTTTGAAACTATTTGTGTTTCAAGGGCTAATTTTCTCATTGTAGAAAAGAAGAAAAAGATAATTACATAGCTGTTTATAGAGGAAGACAAAGGTCTTTGGGCTCTGAAATTTTTCTTTCTTATGTATTGGGAAATCTGTTTATTAATAGCAGATGCCAGCCCAAATTCTGAATTTTCTTATATCTTATTTCAATAAATATATTTTATTTATTCACTTAGGCATTCATTTAAAATTTCCTGAATGCTACTATGTAAGAGGCACTCTAATGAAACCATGGGAAGTATAGAGACAAATATGGCATAGTCAGGAAATTCAGACTGCCTAGTCATATGAAAATAGAGGCATGCTCAAATACAGCACAAGAAGCTACTAATTTAAATTATGTAGGAAACTCAGTTATAGGGCTCTGCTTAAAACAAAAGTAGAGAACTATCCTGAACATAATCCGTTAATATTTTTCAAATGAAAATTATGTGCTCATGAACCTATTAAGAAGAGATCTGTTCATTTTGACCAAAAGTATCCAGTTTAAAGGATTTTTTAAAAAAATTGCATTCACTATTTTAAAATGTTTCCTTAGGAATTTTATTTTAGGAAGAACAATTGTCTTGTATGACAGGATGCAGAGAACTTGCGTCTTTGCAAATGTACTGGTTTTTGTATCTGAGCCTCAACACAATATCCTTACTGTATAATTTACTCTTTCAGATAAATATAGCCTTATCCTACATCAATTCAAATCACAATTTTAATTTGCAAAATTTCTGGCTCTGATGTCATCTACTTTTTTGTCCCTTTGATAAGGGACATTCTAGAAATCTAGCTTTTCTTCTCTTGAGAAGGACTCAAAATCCATGACAAACCAAAGTATTTTCCTAGCAAAACAATCTCTTTTAAATGATCTAAATAAAAATATTTCTCTTGTATAAGACCAGCAAACAACTTTATCCATTATAAATTATTAGGAATCAATCACATGGGTTTGGAGGTCCATTTTTCTTTCTGAGTTGGAAGATAAAAGGTTGAGGTGGAAAAGAGGATATAACTATCATATTAAATTACTTTGTGTTGGGTATTGTGGTAGGCCCTTTATATTTATTATCTGCTTTATATGTTTCATATACATAAATATCTGTGTGTGTGTGCGTGCATACACATGCATGTTATAATTATGACAAGAACCTTCCAAGAGTTGGTATTACTGATGAGGAAATTGAGGCACAGAGAATGATAGTGACTTGCCCAAATTATAAGACTAGGAAGTAGCAGACTCAGTATTTGAATCCAGATTTGGCAGAGCCCAAGGACATGTCAGTTTCAAGTACATTTTTATGCTATTCTTAATTCACTTTTTAAGGTGGGTATTTTAACATGAAAACAGAGCTTCTGGTTATAAAGTAGCAACACTTCTAGCTTGACCATCATCCTGAGTCAATAGATTCAGGCTCAATCATTGCTGAAATAACTGGCTTTTTAACATGCCCACAGCAATATGTATGTTGAAATTATGTTTATAGCTTCATCTTAGGCATTTTAGTAATTTCCCCAAAAGCTTTTCTCTAGTAGTTAAATATCATACAAAAGCTTCACAGCTGGAGATGCAAAGTTTTCAGGGTGGGCAAAATATCATTTACAACTGGACTTACTTCCGCCTTAAAGAAATTCTCTTAAAATGGTGTTAATCTGAGGTTTCTTGAATTATTTGGAGAAACACCTCATGGTCATTTAATCTGCCTGGCCAAATTACTTTTTATTAATATTAATTTGAAATAAGCAATTAAGGGGCGCCTGGGTGGCACAGCGGTTAAGCGTCTGCCTTCGGCTCAGGGCGTGATCCTGGCGTTACGGGATCGAGCCCCACATCAGGCTCTTCCGCTATGAGCCTGCTTCCTTATCTCCCACACCCCCTGCTTGTGTTCCCTCTCTCGCTGGCTGTCTCTATCTCTGTCGAATAAATAAATAAAATCTTTAAAAAAATGAAATAAGCAATTAAGATAGTATTTTTAGCCTTCTTAGTAAAGGAGGAAACTTTTAGGAAATTGTTAATCCTGCAAAATATGACTAATCTTAGAACTATTATTCCGTAAAGCTGCTGAATCATTGAAAAGAAAGATGATCGCTCTTACAAAATTAGATTTAAAGTGGGTATGTCTGTCATAACTTGTTTTGTGTTCTCTTTGGCTTTGCAATAGCATATATTGAATACATTTAAATACCTGAAACTATCAGTTCATTTCATCAGCAGCTAATTATTGAATGCTTGTTGTGGCCAGCTTTGGCCATTCATTATGGAAAATTCAAGTGCATTTATCAGTTCATAGTCTTACAGGGAAGATACTAAAAAAAAAAAAAAAAAAAAAAAGGAAGGTAGAAGGTGTTATGTGGAGCAGTTGACATAGTGCTAAGAGAGTTGAAATGGAAGACCATGACTTTAATTTTTTAGATCAAGGCAAGCTTCATAGACTAAAGTGGTCTGTGAACCAGCTGTAATGTGTAGTTGGAAAAATAACCCAGTGTGTGCTCTGGGAAAAGAGGATAAAATGGTTGAATTAAATCATAAGTTATCATTCATAAAGATATGAAATGGGCAGATAACATGGATTTCAAAAGAGGTTCTTGCATGAAATTAATATGAGTGATCTAATATGACTTCTGGGGGGCGCCTGGGGGGCTCGGTCAGTTAAGCATCTGCTTTCGGTTCAGTCATGATCCTGGGATTCTGGGATGGAGCCCCACATTGGGTCCCTGCTCAGCAGGGAGCTTACTTCTTCCTCTCTCTCTGCCTTTCCTTCCTTCCTTTTTTAAAAAAATTTTTATTATGTTATGTTAGTCACCATACAGTACATCCTTATCTGCCCTTCCTTCCTGCTCATGCTTGTTCTCTCTCTCAAATAAATAAAATCGTTTTAATAAATAAATAAATAAGACTTCTGGAAATCAGATCAGAGAGAGAAGAAGTGCCTCTTACTAAGGGAGAGTTGGGAGAGAAGTCTGGCAGTGGGGAAAGGAGTAGGCTCTGGTTATTGCAGGAGAGTAGAAGAGGACCCCTTCTTCCCCAGCAGAATCAGGTTCTCTTGACTGTTAGTGGGAGGCTGCTAAGAAACTATTTCAGCTCTACCCCAAGATAGAGTTGGACTAAGGGAGATCCCTTAGCATCTAAAATATAGTTTTTCAGTGGGGTCTCTATGGGTGAAAGGGATAGAATCTTGAGAATTGTTTTAACAGCCACAGTTTAGGAATTGGTTCCCATTCTAACATTTTATTATGAAAATAATAAAAAGTTTCAAACATAACAGCAAAGTTGAAAGAATTATACAATGAACACCCACCACCTGGATTCCAGCATTAATATTTTCCTGAGCTTGATTTATCACATATATATCTATCTGTCCATCCCTCAAGGTAATAGTTTTTCAATAATGTGCTCCATTCACCCAACCATTATTATTTACTTAGTAAACATTACTGATTATGTGCCAGCCACTGAGACTATGAAAGAAATATGACAAGGTCCTTTTCCTCAAACGGAGCACAGTTTATTGGGAGTGGCAACAAATAACTTTCACAATATGGGCAGTACTCTAACAGAGTAGAAAGAAGTTATAATGAGTACACAGAGGAGGGGGTAATCAGCAGAAGCATCATGGAGAATTCAGGCTTGAGTGGGGCACTGGAAGGTATGAAACAATTTGCCAAGAAGACATGGAGATGCTGGGCATTCCTGGCAGAGGACAAGGATGTGCAGTCATGGGGGGCCTGGAGGTAGTTTAGTACGGGTGCAGTGGGTTGGCAGATGAGCAGACAGTGGAGATGTGGCTACAAAGAGAGACACAGAGACTTGGTTTTGGAGGGTCCTGCACACTGTGGAAGATAGTTAGGACTCTGTTTATAAGTTCTAGAGAACAAGTGAAGTAAATTGGGGAGTGACATGCTTGGGATGGCAGGAGTGTGAAGGGGCAGCGAGAAGTCAGCCTTGTATGGAAGAAGGGTCCACACTTGAGATGATGAAGGCTTGAACTAAGGCAGATATAATAGAAATCAGAAGGAGAGTAATGAATTAGAAAAAAAGAATAAAATGGAAAGGAGAATTTTAAAAACTGATGAGCAGTCAGACATGGGGATGAGAGATTTGGAGGTATCCAGGATGACTCCCATTTAGATTTTGATTAGTAGATACTATAAATCATGATAAGGGAATTTAGGAATCTATAAGGAAGTTAAGCACATTCATCCCCAAAAGCATAATAAAATAATGGAATTTGAGTACAATTTTTAAAAATAAAAATAAAATAAACAATGGAAAGAGATTGAAGACATGGAGGGAGGTTAAGACAACAAAGAATAATGAGAATGAAACTAAGAAGTGAAGCATCAAGATATTAAAAATAAATAGAGAGAAATAGGAGAAGTAAGAAGGGAGATACATTTTGCCATGTTCAACATCTGCTTTAGTTTTTAATTCTTGAAAGCCTTCAGTGAAGAGTTAAAGCATTATAGGCTTGATTTTGACAGACTGCCATCAGGAAGGTAACTATGTTGCTGCCACGAATGAAGTACAGACACACTGGGTATCACTGCATCTAAAGTACTACTCAGAGTAATTTTTTAAAGTACATCTGGCAGCTGGGACGATCCTACTCAAGCTTACCTGAAATTCTATCCCAAATGCCATTTTATTCACCTTATGCAGTTTCAGGTTCGCTTGTAGTTTATATGGTGAGTCTTTTCAGCCTCTCAGTAGCACAGGGCACTCTGTCATCTAGTATTTACTGCTGCCAGGTTATTACCTTCTACCTTCTGCCTACTGTATTCCTGGTGTGCCATGAGCTGCTGGTAACCAACCCAGGAAAGGTGTGGTTAGTGTGCATTGGTTTATCAGCTCGGGCTGTCTAACAGTGGCTTTGGTGGGTCTCAGTCTCCCTCAAATGAACAACTCAGAGAAAACCTGAACCGCTCCAGAAATCTCATCAGACCCCCAGAACAAAAAGAGACCATGAAGGTCATTTGAAGACTTTGATTTGAAGGAGGTGAGGAAGAGTAGTTTTTTCCTTTGCCATTTTAAAAAGCTCATAATGCACCCTAGCACTCAGGTTCACATTCCTGGCTGTCTGGTTTACAGGGAACCCTGGGGTTTGTGTTGGGATCATACCACCTTGAGGATGAATGTGGGTGGCATCCAGGGAATAAGACTGGGTAAAGAGAAACTGAGAAAACAAAGAGAAAAAGGAAGGGCTTAGTCCATGGTAAGATGAAATTGGAATCAAGTTTTGTAGTTGATATTGTCTTACTTTGAGGATGAAAAGTTGGTGGACTATTCCCACTGCAATGATCATGTCAAGTTCCCAAGGGAAACTTGTTAATTCATCCTTTTCCAGTCTAACTATCTAATGTATCAAGGGCTCAAGTATAGTTTTTTCAGGAAAAATCCCGAGTTCACACCGCTCACCCCCGACTCCTGCACTGCGCATTCACATGCACAGCCTTTGCCATCTCATCTCTCACTAGGCTCTGCATCTCCCTGGGCAGTTTGATAGAGGCACAGCTGGTTGTACGTTTGTAATCCCAAAGATAGACCCTAAGGTGCTTAAGTCATAAGTCTGTACTTACTGTGTTGTTCCTTTGAATCTCATAAAGAGTTTTAGGCACAAAGGTGTGCATTCTCCATAGAAAGATGCTGAATGGTCCAACCTGGTCATGAGAGGATATGTCCCTATGTACCCCAAGTCACTCCAATGATAGCTAGGCTTTGTAGGGTTTTATGCAAAAGCACCAAATCTCAGGAGTTGCTCTTGTACTCCTTAGACCAACTGAAGCCTTCAAAGTCACAATGAATCTGAATCCAATTGCATCCTAAATTTATAAGCCTCTGTTCAGTGTGACTACTTTGAAATCATGTCTTTTATGTCAGAGATTTGAAAGATTAATGTAAAGCCCCTGGGGAAAAACCCGTTGGCACATCAATGATAAGTAGATTCATGTGTTGCCTATGAAACAGGTTGTCTTATTTTATCATTCAACTCTACCAAAACCCGGATTACCAGTGAGACACCCACTCTAGCATACCTGACAGGTTACTTAAGATTCTAATAATGGGTCTAGTTCCTATCACGGGGCCTACGGTTTGGCTTTCAGCCCTTGATATACTCCCAAGTGTCCCTGAGAAGAATTAAGGAATACTCCATAAATTTTTTCTCCCCACTAGAAATATCTGGCCTTGGGTACAGTGAAATTTTATTTTCAGGGAGAGGTGGGATATAAAAAAGGAGAAACTAGTTAGGCCCACACAATATTCCCTAGAAACCACACAGTAGGACCTCTCACCCTTCCCATGGCCTCACAAGAGAAAAGGTAGAATGAGTGCCTTATCTTTCTCTCCCAGGACAGTACTTAGCTGGTACCATGTAGATGGCAGAAGAGAAAAATCAAGCTCCTTCATCATAAAAATCCTTGACCCTGCTGGCTTAGATCCCACTACTTAAAAAAACATAGATATAAGGGTATCTGCATGAAGAAAATATGATAATGAAGATCAACCCCTCCAAATAGATAAATTAGAGAGTAATTATATTACAAAAAGATTCTACCTAAAGGATTCCTTTTAATAAGTCTCCTAGTATAGTAGCTTATTTACAGATTATGTATTACATAGGTATAGAGAAGCTTTTGGTTGTTAAGATATTTTAGAGATTAGCTAGAAATCAATGCCTACTGAAGATCATTCAGAAACTAAAACAGAACATTATTGTTTTGATTTCAATGGGAAATTGTAGTTTAATTATGCAGAGCTTTTCCAGAATGGTTTTTATCACAAATGTAAGCTGTATTGTGTATTGATTCAAGGATGAGAAGATTATTTCTTTTTTTTTAAGTTTTTATTTAAATTCCAGTTAGTTAACATACAGTGTAATATTAGTTTCTGGTGTAGAATTGAGTGATTCATCACTTACATTATTTCATATTTGTAATGGCTTTGAGAATGAAGCAGACTAGTGAATAAATTTTATAATGAAGCCTTCTTGACTACATCAGCAGAATGTCAATGAGTCAGTTCAAGAGCTCAACCAGTCAGTCCTCTCTAGGTAAGCTAAAAAAGTGGCAGATGGGCTGAATGCCTCAGGATAATTTAAAACTGTTCCTAATATATTTAAGATTACATTCAGCTTTCTGTAATAGTGGAGTTTTAAAACTTCTTGGTGTGTCTCAAATCACCTTTCACTTATGTCATTTTACACAATTGAATGAGGAGTGTAAAGCTGAAGAAAAGTATCCAGGCTTTTTCAAATATCTGTGATCTAGAACCCTTCTTTTAAAAAACCCTGCTCATAATGAATCATGGAATGTTACATCAAAAACTAAGGATGTACTGTATGGTGACTAACAGAACATAATAAAAAATTATTATAAAAAATAAAAAAATAAAAAGTAAGAAACCCTGCTCATTCTCCATTCACCTAACTGGCTTAGTCAGTGGACCATGCCACTCTTGATCTTGGGATTGTAAGTTCAAGCCCCCCTGTTGGGTGTAGGTTATTTTTTTTTTTTTTAGTTCCCCTTTTCTAAGGTGGCAGAGCAAATTTTCGGATAATGATGCCACCAAGGGTTGACTCGTGACTTTTGGTATCAGCCAAGAATACAGAAGTCTTGAGAGGCAGAAACCTTTTTGTAGTTTCATGCCAAGAATGCTGCCAAAACTGAGGGGTCCTAGTCCCAGCTCTTAGACTGACCAGCTGTATGGCCAGCCTGGTTTTCCTAATGATTGTGAGCTTCAGTTTTGCCATCTATGTAAATCTGATGTTTTATATCATGGAAGGATTATATATAAATTTGGAAAGCCATCTATGTAACTCTGATGTTTTATATTTGTCAAAGGATTAAATATATAAATATGTAAAACCACCAGGCAGTTCCTGGCACATAGGAAGCACCTAATAAATTATTTTTAATGTGATCATTACTGGATTAAGCTCTTGTGACGTTAAAAGACTGAGATAATGAAAAACCAGTCACAGCTGACCTTCTCTGGTAAATAGATTTCCATCAGTACAAAGATTGATTCTCGATGTCTGGACAGTCTCTAGAAGGCAAAACCAAAAAGTAGGAATGGGGTCTTTCCTCAGGGATCTTCCTTCCTGGGAGCCCCCACACTCCGTCAAGGCTGCATGTCCTCAGGCAGCCCCAGGGTCTCCACTTTAATGTCTCATCAAGGCCTATTGTCCCCATCTTGGCATCCCCAGCCCTGGCTTCTCCCCCCTCTCCCCCCACCCCACCCCATTATGATTTACCTGCTCTCTGTTTAATATCTTTTTGTTAATTTGCTTATGTATGCCAGTGTGTAACCCTCCCTGAGAGCCTTGGTACATTTTGACAGGGATTCCAGAGACATAATACACAGTGGTTGATCTCAGAGGCAGATGTGTTGGTGGTAATAACGAGAGCTAACAGACTGAGTGATTCCTCTGTGCCAGACGAGTGATTCCTCTGTGCCAGGCGCCGCGGGGCTTTGTAAGCGCTATCCCATGTGTGCCTCACTTCACCACATCTTGTAGAGCAGGTCTTGTCATGGGTCTCTACTTCACAGATGAAGAAACTGAGCCTTAGAGAGGTGAAGGAACTTGGCCCAGGGTGATCACATACGGGGAAGAAGCCGTTCCAGAATGCACTCCCAGGCCCAGCTCACTCCAGATCTGCTGCCGCTCACCACTGTGTTATGGTGCTGTGGCAGGCAGGTCGTGTGTGCTCCTAAAGAGTGCCTACCCCTCTAAACTTGATCCTGCTCCCAGGACCCAAATGACTTCCTGCTTTCAGTCAAGCTGGTTGGAACCAACTTAGTTGACAACTAACTTGAGAGGGGTATTGGAAAGTTCAGAGAGGGACACCCTGGCAGCTGGCTTCCAGCCTACCCCGAGGCTAGACACTGCTCCTGGCCAAAGGACTGTGCTCTGGGCCTCTGCACGGTGAGGAGAGTCCTCTCACTTCCAGCACCCACCTAAGAAGCTGAATCCCAAATTATTTATATTTGTAATAGCCTGAATGGGTCGATGGTGGGGTAATTGGAGGAACAACTTATGATTATTTGTATTCAGTACTTTTATCTGTTATGGAATCGGATTCCAAGGTCTAAATCTAAAAGAATAATCTATGAATTTGCTTGTATTTTGCTCATCTCACAATTTTCCTGGACCAGCCGCAACTCTTCCAAGAATGGGGAAATGAATCTCCCAATAAAATTGAACCCCAGAAAATACTGACTTGTGTCAGTAGGACAGCATTTTCTCAGTAGTAATCTAAATATTGCGTCCTCATGGAGAAAGTCAGAGGACAACTTACTGTCATCAGGTGGTACGAGATAAAAACTAATAGTGGTAATAACAGTCGTAATTCAATGTCTTACATTTATCAAGTGCTGATAAACCTTATATGCACTGCTCCAGGTGGCATCATAGGATATACATGTTATGTGTGGAAGTGGGCGCCCTCATCATCCCTGTTTACAGAGGTGGAAACTCAGGCACAGAGAGGCTGTTCAGAGTCATAAAGTCAGTAAATGAGAAAACTAGGATTAAACCAGGGCAGCCTGGCTTCTAATTTTATTTCCTTGTACTATTAAAGCAACCAGTCTTCCTCTATCTGTGTATCAACTAAATCATCTTTATATTTTGGCTAAAATTTATTTTGTCTTTGATGCGATCCCATCAAGCCCTGCTGCCAACTCTGAGAGGGGTAGTCTCTGCTGGCGGGTTGCCCCATTAGGATGGTGATTTGGAATTAAAGACAAATGATACTGTGTTGGCTTTTCTCATTCTAAGAAAAGATTTTATTTATTTATTTGAGAAAGAGAGAGAGAGAGAGCACAGAGGGAAAGTGAGAGGGAGAAGCAGACTCCCTGCTGAACAGAGAGCCAGATGTGGAGCTTGATCCCAGGACCCTGAGATCATGACCTGAGCGTAAGGCAGATGCTTAAGCGACTGAGCCACCCAAGCGCCGTTCTCATCATTTTAATGATTGCTTTACCTTGATAATATATCCCTCTTGGTAATATTGATAAAACTTTTTTCCCCCACA
This sequence comes from Ursus arctos, assembly GCF_023065955.2. Taxonomy (NCBI): domain Eukaryota; kingdom Metazoa; phylum Chordata; class Mammalia; order Carnivora; family Ursidae; genus Ursus; species Ursus arctos. The sequence goes on along the minus strand of NW_026623067.1, from coordinate 52,694,554 downwards.
AAAATATTCTTAGTCTAAACCTGTTTTGATTACTTTTCACTGGTCATGACAGAGAGAAAAGGAAAAAAAATGGCAAGTGACCTCCACATTAAAATATGTGGAGATCTTTTCACCTCAAATTCATACTTGATTCACAAAATATCACCTAATTTCTTTTTTTAGTACAAACTTTAAAGAAATTTTTCTTGTCTCTCTGGCCTTCTATCAGCCAAAACTTAAATTTATTGGGAATCCTAGTGCGGAAAGCTTCTATTCAAATTTCTAACTATTATTCTCTTTGTAAGTCAAATTGTGAGTGAGGGAGTTCGATGGTGACAGAGTTTATGTTTGCAGAAGATTGAGGGTTCCTGTTTGAAATTTAAGTCTTTCACCGAAAAAGCTGGAACGTGAGATCAATAGAATTGTTACCTTACTTCTCAATGATAATGGAAAACTTTCCCATTCCTTCGCATATAATTTCTCAAGTTTATCATATGCCTTGTGTACCATGTATATGATCTCTTAGAACTTCAGTGGATTTCTGAAGCCAGGAATATACATGCAAATAAGCAAGCAAGCAAGCAAGCAACAACAACAAAACTGTCCTGTTACACTGAACTTCACCCAGTGTTCTGCCTGATTCTAATTACCTTCAGCAGTTTACCCAGGATGCTTCAGTATAACCACCTGGAAAAATGAGGGTGGAACTTTGATTCTGGGAGGCATATGGAAATTTAATTACTAGGTTTACAAAGTATTTTAAAATCCCCAGATAAAAGTGAACAGAGGACTAGAGAAGAATATCATTATTACAAGTAGTGGAGTTATATGGGGGTGAGAGGAGTGCTGAGGATCAAAGACCAGTGTGCCCTTCTCTATACTGGCCTCTTAGCCCCATCTTCTGCAACCAGCCTCAAGGGGAGATGGAGAAAGAATCATTTATTCACCTTCTGGCTGCAAGAACTGCAGACCTCAACTGTGGCAATTCTAGCACTGAGGAGAAAATACACATAGGAAAAAAGAAGGCCATGTCTCACTTCCAAATTAAAAAAAGACATTTCTACATGTTTCCATAACCCACAGACTGCTGCCATTTGAGGCCAACCCCTCAAAGTTTTCCTCTTTGTCTAGTGTAGTTGCTGAATCTAGGCCACTGTCAGCAATCCTTTTCATTCACCCAGGCCCATCCCCACGCCTCACAGATGCAGAGATTCTCTTGAGACATGTGTACTTTGGTATCAAACAATGCAACTCATGTTTGATTTTGGATAACCTTGCACTGCTGAATAAAATAACCCTTGAGAAAGAAGCAATAAAAGCGCTGTAAGAAAAATGACTCATGTTTCCAAGCTGTCTAAAGTGATCACTTATCCCAACAAATGGTAATTCTTTCAAGACACAGTGGGCATGCACCATACTTATAAAAGTCTGGGAGAAAAGCCTTGCAATCATTTTTTTTTAAATTGTGTTAAAATCTATCAAAAGAATGTTTCTGGTAGGCTGTACCAGACAGGGTATGCTTAAAAACAAAAACAAAAACCACATGGATGTGGAAGCCAAGGTGGATTGGTGCAAGGGGGTCCTTGCCGAACATGCAGTCCCATCCGCTTGTTTATGCACTTGTTTATGTGCCTCTAATTGTTTTCCATTTTCTGCCCCCATTCGTTAGAGTGCAAAGATGTGAACAAAGTGGCTTATTGCCCACTGGTGCTGAAGTTCAAGTTCTGTAGTCGAGCATACTTCAGACAGATGTGTTGTAAGACCTGCCAAGGACACTGACCCACGGAAAGCCAGAGAGAGCGCCTTGTCATTTCATCGTGGAAATGCGTCCATCAAAGAGAGCCACCCAGAGGAAGAGGATTGATGTCCTTGCAAATGTATTACCCTGTGGAAAACGTAACCACTGGTCAGCCCTAGCTGACAGGATTTCAATATTATTTTAACTTCTGTGAAGTGGGATTTATTGATCCAAAGTGCTGGACACGGTATTAAGGAGGGAATGCCAGATCGGAGAGATCCAAACAACACAGGGAGACTTGCTTACTGTGGAACGTTTGTGTTCTTTCGAGTAAATCCAATAGCCTGTTTACCTCCTTGGACCATTAAGATAATTTTTATTATGGACTTAGCAATGACACTGAATCCATTTGTATTTAAAACTGTTTAAAATGTAGCTGTTATGACTTGGTCAACTATGGAAGTAAAAGAAGATTCAGAAACCTTAAGTCATAGCTTAAAAATATTTACTATACTTTATCTCACTACAACAGCACCACAATTTAAATTCTAAAACGGGCTTTTAACTGTAATTTAAGGAGCAATTATAAATCAAAAGTAATGAAAGTTTGTATTATTTTTCTTCATTCCACTTAATTTCCTTAGGAATAATCCCCCTGTTCTGAACACTGCTGTGAGCCATATATAAACTCTATTAAACCGAACAACAGTGAAGGACTTAGTTGAAGGCAGTGCATCAGTTACTGCAGCTGTGCAAGTCTATAAATTCTGTGCTAAAGACTGTGGCCAACTTGCCCTTGTGCAAGTGAAGCTGAGATTTCCATTAAAACTTTAAGAGAAAAACATTTCGATTTCATGCAGAAGCCAGACCAGGGGTACGGTAGAGACTGAAGAACCAGGCCCTTTGCTGCCATCACTCGGGATGCCTCAGTTCTTCTTTGAGTCACCCCAACTCAATTGTGTTTACATCCTCACCGGCCACAGAACAGCTTCTGCCCCGTTGGATTGTTGCACGCGTGTTGAGCTTACTGAAATGATGCCGTGCAAAAGATAGACTGGCTCAGTAACAACCAGGCAGACCCTTTTGCTGACAATTGTGATGGGTTCCAGATGTCCCTTCTTTGATATGGCAGAAGGGCATTTATTTATATGAGAGCAAGTGTGTGTGTGTGTGCGGGCGCTTTTGAGTGTGTGGGTTAGATGCGTGTGCTTGCACATAAATGTGCTATTTCTGTGAGTTTTAAAGTAGGCAAGGGATAACAACCAAAGAAGAAAAACTCATGAAGCCTAAAGATCATAAAGCATAATTTTAATAGTCACTCAACCAACTATTTTGTATTTTTTATGGATACTCTGAATGGCAATTAAATGTGAAACCAAGTTTCTTGGGCAAGTCAAATTCAAGAATCAAATCCAGAATCCCAAATTAAATGGACTAGCTCATATTTTCCCCATCCACAAGTTTCGTATCGTGCTCATCAAAAGCTTCAACAGTGGGATTAAAAGAAAGAAAAAAAAAAGGGTACTTGTTTATATTTTGTACTTGAACACTTGTAGTCTGCAGCAGGTTCTTGATGAATGTGCTTTGTATCCTACAGGTGTGTACACTGTGCCACACCAGCTGCTCAAACTCCAGCTAAACGGCTACCTTGTATTGATACTGCTTGGAGTTAAAGAGTATGTTTGACTTAAACCTGTCACTGTGTGTGCTCAAACTACATGTCAGGTGTATCACCCACACCGTGACCTAAGGTAGAGGATTACTTTTTTTCAGAAAGGAAAAGAGACTCACAGACTTCAAAAACCAACCTAAACTTCAGGTTTTCTATGGACAGTCAGCACGGATGTTGTTCTACACACTCCGTCGTGGTCATCCCTATTTTCTTGGCTGCTTCCTCTCTCAACACCACAGCTCATGTCCCTGAGCTTGCCAGAGAAAGCTACTGACAATACAGAAAAATTGCCAGGACCCCTGTGTATACTGCCCTGAGAAGACGAGCCAAAGCTCCATCTATTCAGTGAAGGGGAGGCAGCCCATTAGCAGCATGGCCCCAGCACTGAATCCCTTGGTCCCTTGCAAAGAGCAGTTAACTTGGTGCTAATGTGCCCTGGTGAAATAAAAGATGCGTGCTTTCTGTGGCATTTTAGGCATAGGTTACCTGTCAGGATCTGTTTCTCCCCAACATAAATATCAGCTCATGTTTTTATTCCAAAAAGATTTCGTACATTACTGACTTAAGTCTGTTCTACACCTCACCTGGAAACGAATGTTGTGAGGACCGTTGCCCTGGGCTCCCTTGACTGACATTAGAAGAGGGGGCAGCTAGTGTTCCCTCAGGAGTGTGCACAAGCCCCAAGGCCAGGAGCAGAGAGCTTCCAGGTGCAGCATCGGATTACTCTGCTAGAAAGAACCAAGCACAGAATGTAACAGAACTAAACCTGAGTGGGGAAACAAATCATATTCTATAGCACATCACAATACCACTGCCAACTCTGTAGTCAACCACGTGGCTACATGATATGCTCTCTTTCTAAATAATAGCAACAGGATTGTCAGTGGAGGCTGAGCCACCATAGCAGGCCCTCCGAAAGTAGCATGCTATGTGGACTACTTAGGGATCCCCAAGGAAACTGGTACCCCATGGCTGAGAGCAGTATCTGCCATTGGCATGAAGTCCTGCCAAAAAAGGAAAGGTGAATATACCCAACTGATTAAAGCCCTTGAGATACATATGACTCCCCAAACAGTCCATTTCATTAGGAATTTTATTCGAGTGAATGTCACATAGGTATCCTTAATAATACAGAATGAAATTACCTTTGTATTATTGTGATTAGTTGTTGCTTATTATTTTATACTCAGTATTAATGTGGTACACTGTTACATTTTTTTTTGCTTTTGTAAATTATATTCTAATTTATTGCCATGTTTCCTAACACTTGTCCTACATTCATTCTGCTTGTAATGAAAATGAAAAAGTCATTGTAACACTTGATGGAGTGAAATTCCACACCAGGCACAGATTTTTTTTTAACATAGATAATTTAGTAAAAATAAAAATTCAGCTTGTAAGAATGATTCAGATGAAAGTTGTCTATTCCCTGAAAAGCTGGTGTTAAACTTGCAGTAGAAGGAACCTATCCTTTGGAATACCACACTACACTATCCAAATTAGCCAGGTAGTATCCAGGATTGAGATAATTTGTTGCACCCTTATTACCCTCCTCAGAGATTTCATTTATTTGTATTTCAGTACTATTAAATACAAGGGCTTTTGGTATTTCTGGTGACTCTCTATCCCCAGATGCCACTAGTCAGCTATTCTAACCCTAGAAAGGTAGAATAGCTGACTAGAAAGGAAGTCCAGATTGACCCATGACTCTTTTGCCTCCCTCCTTCTTTTGCTTTCCGTGTAAATTCCCCGATGCAAGATATTTCATTGTGGAAAAGGTGCTGAACAGAAGTATTTGTACTTGAAGAAGGATTTTTCTACTCAGATTCAACAGGGAGCTTAGGAACATGAGGGACGTACTTTTCCCCCTTTAAGCATTTCCTCTGAGGCTGAGCTAATGGTTCAGCCATTGCTGAGCTGGGGTGTACTATCACGTGCAAAGGTAACTCAGCAATTTTTGAAACTCAGCAACTAAAACGAAGGTGACCCTCCTGCATGCTTAGCTATTTGAGTATGTTCATAACGACAATTTCATCAGTTACATAAGAAGATGTGGAATGCCCAAGCAGGTTGTGCTTCAGTCTGCTTACCTCCACATCCACCCACACACTCATTCAACCTGATACACCAGAAGAAATCAGGTACAGTGATTAGATAGTCTTGGAGAGTATATCCTCAGGGTCATTCTAGGAGCCAGAAGTGGCTGGAGTATTATGAATTCTCAGTGAATAAGACTCTGGGACAAGCTGTATCAACTTCCCACTGCATTTGCAAAGGGTACTTCTTCTAGGGGTTGGCAAGGGGGGGAATAACGAGAAATATGGTTCGCCTTGGCTTAGATTCCTCAGATGCAAGTCTCTATCTGTCCACCTACAGTTGTTTTTAAGCTTCCAGTTAACTGTTTTATCCCTCTAAAATATCTAAAGGGTACTTTCCTACTTAGGGTACTAACTCCAAGGACAGTCCACCCACCGTGGAGATCTCTGCCATTCTCCAGAGAGCACTGGGATCATCCTTAAGCTTTTATGCTCCAAAAGGCCAGGTGACGTTTTTCTTCAGGTGGATTAGGAAGAAAGTTGGGTGTTGATATTTATAACAAAAATGTGTGAATTGGTGTGACTAGGATAATATTCATTACTTTTAAAAGAAAGGGGGAAAATATAACTCAGGGAGAAAAAAAAAGTCACAGTCCAGGAGGCCTAGAAAATTCTAAATAAGTGGTTGCAAGAAAGAGAAAAGATCAGTCCCTGAATAAAAAAGGGATGGATAAGCTGTGTTCAGAATTCTGTCTCATTCATATCATCAGAATGTGTGGAATAAACTAACATATGTTTTCAAAAAGAACAGCTGTTCACAATGGTTTTATACCTCAGACTTGAAAACCCCAAGCTGTAACTTAAAAGGAAAATGGTCTTCCATTTTTTCTCAGAGGGTTATTTCTAGTATTCTTTGTCCCTCATTTCATCCACAGATGGTATCTGAGGCCCAAAATTGAGGCCTCAGTTTGAGGGCTGGCTCCACTCTGAGGGAACGAAGGTTATGCTTGTATTGTCTCTTGGTTGATGGCTCCTGTTAGCCCACTGAAGGCTTAAGCTGCATAAAAGATGAAAGATAATTTCCAGGGCAATATCTAACTTTACCAGAACAACACTGTGTGGTTACACAAGGGTAATAGCACCTGATGTCCAGACTCCAAGAATTAGGGAGCCTGAATATTCCTGTTCACCTCAGGGCACAGAACATCATGCTTGACTGGTCAAGATTTCATTACTCCAGATTTTAAGTTTTGTGAAATTCAATCCAGAGATCTCTTCTTGGACCTTCGTTTGAATACCTTACCTTAGAGACGTTTCACATAAGAGGGGCAAGTTATCCCACCAGCTGCAGGCCTCTCAGAAGTCAGACTGCCTTCTTCAGGTCAATGGCTAGAGAATAATGGCTTCTACTAGCTCAAGGCCAATGCAATTCTTGGAAAGGCCTGGTCTGTGTCCCCAGCAAGGGCTTTTGTGCATCGCAGGCTACCTCATGGGCCCAAAGAGCAGTAATTGTGAGATGAGGCCCCTGAAATCCCAAGCAAAGATGTCAGCAGGAGTTCTAGCCCAGGGCCAGTCCAGACCAGGTGTAGCCTCTTTGTTTCTGAAGAGTGTTGTCAGCCATGGTCATTCATTTATATGACCAATATTGCTGAGTACCTGTTGTACACAGGTTCTATGCTAGGCACTTAATATATGTTCCCTCATTGGATGGGTTATAACAAAACTGTCAGGACAGTACTGTCAATCCCTAGTTACAATTCCAAAACTGAGGCTCAGAGAGGTTGAGTAAGCTGTCAGGGGTCACAGAACCAGTGAGGGGAGTGTGACACTCTTTGGCACAAAGAAGTTTGCTGCCTGGTCTACATCTGGGACCAGGAAATTTGGAAGGATGCTCCTCTACCAGAGAGAAAGTAACTCACCAGGCCAGAGGAAATGGGTTCCTCCCTCCTGGGAAGCAGTGGGCCTGAGGCCTTGGGCAGGGCTTCAGGGGTCATGAAAGGGTGAACTTTGGGTTCCTGTCTCTGTAGGTGGTGGTGTTCACTATGAAAATTCCTATGTCTGGTGACAAAATTATACATGGGGACCCAAAGTGGTTTCTAAGCATGTAGTTAGAGTTCGTGGGAAGAGGAGGAAAATGAAGGTCAGAGATATTCAAGGATGGATGTTGTCTGCAATGGCAGTTAGCAGCCAAATGCAAGTGAAGGCTCTCACCTCCCCTGAAATGTCCTGTTTTGAATCCCAGAGCCTGTTCCTGTCTGACAGCCCCCCCACACCATTTCCAGACATGCCAGATGGCCTCACTGACCTATTTCAACACAACTGGAGCAAAATGATTCCTGTGTTGGCTTCGGGTAAGTTTCAAGAAAGGTGGGTTTCTCTGTTTCAGTCAGAGCTGGACCATCAGGTTGCTGCCAGCAAGCACATTCTTTGACCTTCTGTGGTGGGTCTACAGAGTGGAACCAGGTGTTCTTTCAGCCCATGCCAGAATGTACTGGCCGCCCAACTGGCCACCTGCCTCCACCCCACCGACCGGGCTTTGGCTGGCCCTCTACCAAACAGCTGTGCCGGGAGCCACAGGTGGCCGCCCACGCTTGTGCCCAGGCCAGCAGCTGCATTGGCCTGACTCAGCCTGGTGAGATGGACCTCATGTGCCTCTGCCCCTCTGCCCCAACTCCTCCCCAGCCAGGGACTAGGGAGAAGGAAAACTAAAGCTTAAGTACACTAAGAAAAGTTTTTGTGGTCGAATGGCAATCAAAACACTTACTGTTCTCTTCCCCATCATCAGTTTGGGTATTTTATTTTTAATGATTCAAATGAATCTGATGTAAATGAATAGACATTTAGTTTGCTGTTTTAGGGGGGTTATATTATTGTAAATATAAAAATAGCCTGGTGCTGTGTATCTAAATATAAAAACAAAGCAGGAGGACAGCTCAACTCCAAAAAAATGTATCTGGGAAATCATCCTAGGTATCTAGATAATAACTACATACAAGAATATTATTTGATATACTGAAAAAACACCTACAGAAGTGGCTAAAATACGAGTTTGAATTAAAGTGGGTAGCAAAACAGAAGATGTTATTTCAGCCAAACTAATTGCAATAAGAAATAATATGATTCATAGTTTTAAACTTTAGAACAGAAAAAAGCAAAATTGAGAAATTAAATATTTTATTTTGAGATTAAAAAGAGAAAGTATATATTGAAATCTTGAAACAAGATTATAACTTGGAGCCACATTTAGTTTTGAAGATTTTCTGAATGTGGGCTGGGCTAGGGAGATGTTATTACCTACTATGCTTAGGGTCCAACTTCCCACCAATGTGGCAAACTTGCTGGAGGGAAATAGTGGGAGACACACTGTTTTATTTCATCCCACATTTGATCTCAACTCAAGAAACTACATGTACCAACCATTTATTATGTCTGGCTTTTCTTTAGGTTTATTTATTTATTCATTTTTAAGTAATGTCTATACCCAATGTGGGGCTGAAAGTCACGACCCCCAGATCATGAGTCCCAAGTTCTTTCAACTGAGCCAGCCAGGAACCCCTGGATTTTTAAATCAATGCATTAGAACTTAACACTCCAGAGGAGTATTATCCTTTTCAGAGTAATTACCGGAGATCACTCTGTACTCGCTGTGAGAGTAAAATCATCATTCAAGAAAGTTTTTAAATTGTGTTTGGACTATCTCCCAGGGTAGAATCGATTTGAATTTTGCAAAAGCCCAAAACCAAATCTGGTAAGTAATCTGCATATAATCATTTTGGCTACAATTATCTACTGTGCCTTATAAATTGACACCAGGTGATACCACAAAAGGAAATGCAAATATGCTATGAGTAAGTGACTACTTTAAAGGAAGCGTCTACAAAAGGACTGGTGTTTTGTCTAAAAGCTATTGGCATTACTTCATAATCCAACTTAAAATTAATGTAACATTTCACTAAATGTTTTACTCCTGCAAATTCTAAAATTAGCTGGAAAACTGGACCACCTAAATGCCATGTTATCTGTTAGGGAGAACAAAGATCTCTGACCTCCCAGTAATGAGTAACCCTTCAATCCAGGAAGCCAAACCATTTCTCAGACCCTGAAGTTAGCAAACAGCTGTCCTTAGGTGATTCTCCTTCCAGGAGTCTCTGGAGAAAAAAAAAACAAAAAAAACCTGTCCTTCTAGAGATCTAATTAGCCAAGGTCTGTCAGCAACATTAATGAAGCTGTGGCTGAGTGTGCAAGACTTGGAGTTATGCTTCTTCATCACTGAGTCAGCATCCATACAGATGTGCCCTGATTTACACAATTCTACGTGTGTTCCATTTATGTAGCTTGAAGCATTTCCCATTTGCTTAAGTGATAATTCCGAGATGAACCTGATCTTTAACTGGCTGTGTTGGGCTAACGATCCAGTCTCCAGTGTCTTCCTCCTTGGCCTGTCTTCCTCCTAGAGTTTTCAAGGAAGTTGTTATTGACGTGTGAACAGATACTTAAACATGTGGGGAGACTACCATCTTAAGGAGTTCTAAGAGTATGTCTTTTGAAGAGGATAATTACTCTCTATCTAACTTCAAAGTGTGAGTTTTCACCGTGGGTTTTTAATAAATCAGATACTCATATATATCAAGACACAAATAAAAAAAATTTTCCCAACATTTTTGCTGGAACATGGCCTAAAATCCATAATTTTTACCTCCCCCCCCCACCCCCTCAAGAACCATATCATTTTAAATTCATACCCTCACTCTCTAAACAACTTTAAAAAGCCTTCTTGGGTGGCCAGGAATTCTTTTTTCTCAAAATTAACAATGACAGCCATGGTCAGGGACACTGTTGGAGTCCATTGTCACTGTGAATCAAGAAAACTTCACTTTAAACATGTTTACATTTTCACCCCAAATAGTTTACCCAGATTGATCTTTTTTTTTATCAACTTCATGATTATTCAATTGCTGATAATTGACTAGGAGAAAAACCCTGATAAGACAGACAGATGAGGTACCATCAAGGAGTTATAATGAAGAAAAGAATGAGTGGTAATGTGTTTATTTCATGCAATGTCCTCTATAAGAGCAGGGGATGCAGAGGAATGAGAAGTGTTTCTTATACTGTTGAAAATAATGTAATTCAATGTCCTTTACTTTAGGCAAGAAATTACCAACTTTTGTTCATTTTTTATTTATGTTGGAAAATTTCAAACCTATGCAAAAGTAGAGAGACTAGTTTAATGATGCCTTCTTCACTCAGCTTCCACAGTAATCAACATGCCCAATCTTGTTTCCATCTATTCTTTTCTACTGTGGCTTTTTTAAGCAGACATCACGTCATTTCATCTTTAAATACTTTGGAATCTATCTCTAGAAGATAAAGACTCTTTAAAAAATGACTAAGTATTATTAACAAGATATTTCTGTTTTCATCATAAAATTGAATTTGCTCAATACTGTCATCAAACTTGGGGAAAGTAATCATAATTGTGTACACCACGTCATGTGCACCGATTATGGGCTCTCTTCCAGGCAGTATTCTAGGTGCATTCTGTCCCTTATCTTGTCTTCATTATTAGTGATTTTCTAGGGGAGGAAACGGGGGCTGGGAGAGGTCGAGAGACTCCTCTTCTGGCAAGTTGAATGTAGCAGGCCTGCAGAAGACAAAGATTTATGAGAAAACAACTCTTCTACCACCAGTGTCTGTACTGTTTCTCTGTTGCAAATCACATTTGGGAAGAGGAACATCCAGGTCTTTGCTTGTTGGTCCCAGAAGAGTGTTATAAAAACAAGTAACTCATGGAGAAAATAAACCCTCCTCTGGCCCCTCAGACCATGGCTGCTTTGAGTCTTAGTCGCATCAGACAGCATTCCTTGGTGTAACTGCCTTGTTGCTGCAAATGACTTCAGCCATATTGTTTTTTTTTACTCTCAGCACGTCAAAAGCTACCCTGGTTAATGAAACTTCTCTCAAACTTCCCCTTCAGTTTCCAACACCATTGCAAAATTTCCAGCTGTAACCATTAGTAATTAATTGTAACCAGGCTCAACTGTGGAATCAAATGTGTAATTAAAAGTTATTTTTGTAGGGAAGTGTAGTGATGTTAGCAAATAGCTTTCCGGCAATTGATTTTTTAAAATGGGGTGGTGTAGTAAGAGCAATAAAACAAATAGAGCAAATGTTAACAAATGGTGAATGTAGGTGATGGGTAGGTGCATGGTAAGGAAAGAGTTCATCCCCATAGAAAGTGTGTGTGTGTGTTTCCGTGCATGCATGTGTCGGTGTACATGGGGAGGGGGCACGCAGGGGGGTGTGTATGGAGAGAGAGAGAGAGAGAGAGAGCAAGCAATAGTGTCCCGATGTCACAGTCAAAAAAATTAAAGCTTAGTGAAGTACTCTTTTCTTTCCTTTGTCTTCTTTCTAAGCAGGAGACCAAGTGCAGGGCAGGAGTTGGACTCACAAGCCCTGCATGGAAAGAGTGGCCAGAAAGAAAAGCAACTGGGCTAAAAACCAATTCTGAGTCCTAGTCCAAGAATGAGTTTTTCTCAAGTCAGAGAAGTGGTTCCCAGACTTTCAGATTTCATGGACCAGTAAAATTTCAAAACTACTTTGGAGACTGATGTAGAGTTGCTAACGTTTTACTTTGCCAAGTAAGGATATTTTGGAAAAAAAAAAAATCTATCAGTTACTATTACCATAAAAGGTACCTTGCTGAAAGAAGGTACATTTTAACTGCAAAAAAAAGTGAATACATTTCACTTCACTTTAGTAGAAGTCACTACATGGTCCTTATTTTTGTATTTAACATACTTTCAAATAAGAAGACTTTTAATTACAAGGATACAAAGCTAAACAAGTGCTTTAAACATTAAAGGCAGGACAGTTCCAGAGGGAAGCCCATGGCGCCAAAAGGTCCTGGAGGACCCGGGGGCTCCTCGCCCACCTTTCCCCTCAGCCTGTCTCTAAGTGTCCATGGCTCCCTTCATCTATAAGACAGAGACAGCAGTTCCAGGGGCACACACAGAAAAGCCAGCAGCTAGTGAAGAGGGGAGGCTGTTTCTGCGGCTGTGTCAGTTCCAAGGAAGAAGAGGGTTCAGAGACCTCCGCAAATTTGCCCTCTGGACGCAGTGGCCAGAACTGAGCCACAATCCATACGCTAGCACCAGAGAGGCAAGAGACAATCTGCATTATTTTGCCTCTCTACTGGAAGCTGCCTCTGCCCCAAGGGGCAGGGAGCAGCTGTTTGTAGGACCAAGGGACTCTATTAGGTCTCTGAAGGCCTCATCTGGGGCTAGCATGCCTGAGTGTGAAGCCTGATATTTGGGAACTAATCACTTAAAGCTTCCCTTGCTGAGGGCTGCTGAGCCTGTTGAGCATATATCTAACAGTCTGAGAAATGCTTTATTTCGTTCCATCCAAGTTTAGAGCAGAGATTTGTGTAAATAACCCTCAAAGTCTTCGTGCTTTGCAAGGGAGCCTGAAGAAGCCTGGCCAAATGATATCATAGCTCTGTTGAGAAAAGCGTGAATAATCGCCCATCATTTTACCCCCAATTGCATATGAACAATTACTCATCTTCATTAACTGCCTTCTTGAATTATTCATGAAAGCAAAGGTATTCAAACCCACAGAACTGGCCTTGCCATATAAAGGAAATTGTAACAGCCTCTAGTGAGAGTTGTTAGTGTAATTAAAATGAACTTTTTACTATGTTGACAAGCTATGAAAAATGCGATAACCCACAAAAAAGTTTAAAACAACATTTTGGCCTGAAGTTGCACTCTCTTTCATGACAGGTCCCTGAAATGGTATAGAAGGTAAATTACAACTTTAAGCAAAAATTGAAGAAACAGATTTCCAGGATAAGATGACAGAATGAAGCAATAAGAAGCTCTCTTCCCCTCTACCTTACAAAATAAAACATACATACACAGAACAAAAAAGAATGATAATAATAATAATAATAATAATAAAAACCCTACCAGCAGCAAACTAGAGAGGCAGGATAATTTTCTGCTATCAGTATTGAAGAATAGTACCTGAAGAAAAATCTGGTTCAGCCCACAGTTTGATAGAGCTTCTAACTTTGCCTCCACCCATCATCAATGGTATGTAGAAAAGAAAGTGAGTCGATGAAATCTCGAAATTCTCATTAATACTCTCCATCATCAGAAGAAGCAGGCTGAGGGACTGAATAGGTGACTCGGGAAAAACAGGGAAATTCAAGAGCAGAAGTCCCTGCCTACCGCAACTGTAGGAATGAGAAAGGCTGCCATCTATGAAAAAAGGATGGGCGTTGCTCAGAAAGTCAATGTAGACTTATCACATGTGTCAGGGATTCCACGTTTGGGTATATACCCCCCAAGAATTGAAAACAGACTCCAAGGCCTCCGGTCTGGGGAAGAGTCTGGGGAAGGGGAGGCAGGCGTCACTCCAGCCGCAAAGGTGGCAAGAAGCCCCTGATGCAGCCCAAGAAGATGGACAAGGAAGATGGACAAGGAAGGACGGCATTCAAGCCAAGGAGATGGACAAGGAAGGACGGCATTCAAGCAGAAACAGAAGGAGGAGCAAAAGCAAGTTTGAAAGTGAAGGCCGAAGGCCCCAGGGAAGAGCCCGCTGGCCACAGGTGGAGTTAAGAAATCTGGCAACAAGGAAGCTGTTCCTTGTGCCTGAGGCAATGGTGATCTGACATTCCAGTCCTGTTTAAACATCTGGATTCCCTGTCATTGCTTCTGTTGCCACCGATAGCTGGAATGAAGTGTTGTCTTAGATCCTGTCGTATATTTAAGAATGAACGTCTGTTAAAAAAAAAAAAAATCCTTAAAAAAAAAAAAAGAAAAAGAAAACACAGACTCCAAGGGATATTTGTTACATCTATGTTCATATCAGCATTATTCACAATAGTCAAAAGGTGAGAGCAACCTGTCCATCGACAGATAAATAAACAAAATGTGGTTTATCTTACAATAGAATATCATTTGGCCTTAAAAAGAAAGGAAATTGTGACGTATGCTACAACACGGATGAAACTTGAGGACATTATGCTAAGTGAAATAAGCTAGTCACAAAAAAGCAAGTACTGTATGATTCCACTCATAGGAGGTACCTACAGCAGTCAAATTCACAGAGACAGAAAGTAGAAGGATGGTTGCCAGGGGCTTCGGGGAGGGTCAGTGAAAAGTTAGTTTTAATGGGCACAGAGTTTCAGTTGGAGAGAATGGAAAAGTTCTGGAGATAGATGATGGTGATGCTTGTACAACAATGAATGTGCTTCTGCTACTGAGCTGTGTGCATAAAAATGGTTAAGTTGTAAATTTTATGTTATATATATTGGACTACAATTTTAAAAAGAAGGAAAACCCACAAGTACTTGCCATCTTCTGAAGCACTGTGCAGATACTGGGAAAAGACCCTAAGCCCATGGGATAGGAATATACCAGCTAAATATGTGCCTTATGATACAGGGCTGTGGTGGGACATATTGTTTCTCCCAGCTCTCCCCTGTTTTGCCATATTGCCCTTTGCCATGTGACTTTAAGTGGTCCCTGCTATGGAACAGTTTGCTTCTCTGCCCATTGCCTTTGGGCTTGGCCATATGACTCACTGTATTTAGCAAATGGAATTTGAACATATGTGATATACTTTATATCCTGGTCTTTGGTGGTTGGCTCTTTCTTTTTTCCTTTTGCCATGAGATTGTCTTGTCCAGAATAGGCACTGTATGGATGATTTCCATTTTGGATGTTCATTTGAGTGCCCTGGAAGGACATATCCACACTAAAAACAACGAAATATTGACTTGTTAGAACATATTGTGCATAGCAATAGAGTGATTCTCTTTCCCTGCATTTTCGTGTCTCCCTAACCCTCTCCCTCCCTTCCCCCATAAGGGGAAATGCTTCCTGAAAATGTTGCCTTAGATAGAATGTTCTTTTCTGCCACACGCGTGGCTTCCCAACCTTGTTAGCCAGGTTGTAGTTGAGGGTGACTGTTCTGAGATTGCATTGTGAAATCTTGCCTCCTCCAAATTTATCTAGAGGAATGAAAAGAGCCCATCCTTATGAGCTCATGGGAAAATTCTGGAGCTCTTGCTGAGCATCAAGAGGAAAAGCCATTGCTTCAAACAGATAGGGGTATCCAAACCTGGAGAGACAGGAACGTTAATTACCATAGCCCAATCCCTCAACTTTCTTCCTTAGCTCGTATAAATACACACTCCATTGTTCTTGGTTTTCTTTTCTATTTCAAAATTCAGAATTTTTCTTCTTCTATTTGAAATGCGTAAGTTGCTACATCTGGGGCAGATCCTTTCTTTCCCCATGTAACTCTACAGGAATTCTCGCCTCTTCCCCCAGTGTCTGCCCAAAATAGGTACAGTTACGAGAGCTGCTGCTGCCCACAAAGTGCCGGCTGCTGTCCCTTGGGCTGTGGAGCAGACAGAGGGAAGGAGAGAGGGTTTTTGCTAAGAAGGCCTGTGGCAGAAGCCTGGATGCACACACTTGCCAGACAGAAAATAGCCCAAGATGATGATCTCAACTTATTCTTGATTGCTAATTTCTAGTTGCTGTACTGAACACAGCGTTAGAAACATTGTGTGCTCGGAGGGTTTGCAGTCTAAACTGCCAGGGGTATGCCCTGTGCATGAGGCTGGTCAATAAATATTATTTGATGAGTGGGCAGTCTGTTAGGAGGGAGGGACAAACTGGCTCTTTGAGTAGTTCAAGCACTCAGTCCAAGAGGAGAGAAATGGGATTCTGCCAGAAGTTGAGAAGTTGTAACAAAGTGATGAATAATCATGCCTATTTATGAGCAGGGAGGTTGTTTTTTTTTTATATATATACCACAAGGCCCAGGTACTTTTGAACTCAGCTCTCAACCCTGCCCAGTGGCCTCAGGAAGTTTGAGGGACAGATTCATCCCCATTTTTGAGGAGGAGAAGTTGAGTTATGAAGACATGAGTCAGCTTTTCTGTGGTCATATGGTACAAATAGTCCCAGAGTTAGGTTTCCTGCCTTCCAGCCAAGGAAGGCATTTTTCAGACCTCTGGCCTCCTTCACAGGACTCTTCTGATACAGTTGTCACCTGCCAAACATCCCAAAAGGCCCAACATGGCTTTGGCTTTGATTCCAAGTTGGCCAACAATTAGTGATGTGAAATGGAGACCTTCTCCAAAAGGGGCAGGAGAACAGCAGAATAGGAGTGAGTGCAGCCCAGGTCAATGTCCTGTGCTGGAGGGAAGCAGACAGTCACCAGACATCTCTGCTGTCCCTGATGTGTGGTTCTCCACAGGTGACAAACAGGAAAGACTTGCCCCCTAGTGATCAGATCGCCATCTGAGGCACTGGATAACACAGTTGGCAAATAACAGACTCCACATGTGGCTGGCTCAGCTCAGCCCCATCTCTGAAAATGAGCATATGGCTCAAGAAACCCTGTGAGTGCCCATAGGCACTGCTGCCTCCATTCAGCTCGGCTGGGCAGCGTAAAGTTAATTATCAGCAGGGGAAAAATCAATACACCGACTTGTGCTGAAAAAGAATGAAATGGAAGCCAACTAATCTAACCAAAGAAGCAAGATAATTGTTTTTTAAAAACCAAATTTAAAAACCGATTCACCAAAGAAGACAAAATACAAAGCCAGAAATTGCCAGTCGGTAGAGAGTTGGCATTTGAGTGTGGTGGACCAGCTGTCCAAGATGACAGGATTGTTGTTGATGGGTCCGGGCCTCCAGGGAGATGGACTTTGGATGGTGTTGCCATGGCCCGATCACACTTGTTTACATCTGTTCCTTGGAATACTAAAACAGCATTGTACTCCATGCCCTATGCCTCAGAAACCTAGCTGCCATCCCCTTGGAAGCACAGACGCCCCCGTCTTTAAAAAAATCATCGAAGCACAGGTCAGCCAGAGGGCACAAGTGACAGTGTGGCAGAAAAACACTAGATGAGGGGTCAGAAGAGGTGCTTCCTACCTCTGTGTCTATCATCTCTCTGATATCTCTGGCTATGGTTTCCTTAGATAAAGTGGAGCTCATACTTGCCTTCTCCACATGTTGATGTGAGGCTCAAATGACATCCCATAAAATGCAAGGTCTTGAGGTTGTTGGTGTCCCAGGGCTGTTGCCTTGGCTTCTGGTAAATCTCAAGGTGGTCCTATATCACCATCTCAGTCACATTTAGGGCTTGGCCTGCCACTTCTCTTCAGTTCTTGGAGTGTAAATGTGCTGCTCTTTGGATATTCCTATGGGTGGATCATCATTCCTGTTGGATGATTGTTAACTAGTGACTGCAGTGATACTCCAATGTATGTCCTTGTTCCTGGAGCGTGTTTGCTAGAATCCAACATTGGCTCTACTTCAAGCAAAGGTACTGAAGATTCTGGCAAAGCTTAGAGTATCTCTTAAACCTGCTCCCAAGAATCAGTCCTACAGAAGATCATTTGACAAATCCTGAGACTCAGCACTATTCTCTCTATATTTAAGGAGGGAACTGAGAAGCCAGAACTGAAAACTGAGAAGCAACACTTAATAAGACAAAAAGTTTGAGATGATCACAGTGAACGTATGAAAACAAAAGACACACAGAAATCATGACTTGAAGTTAGATTGTGAAGGAATTGATTTGATGCCTTTCAGGGTGTCTGCTCAGCCCCTCTTCTTGAGAAGAGCCTCCTCATCCATCATGTGAGAGCCTCACAGACATATTTGGGTCATGTGGCCCTTCTTCCTTGGCTGTAGCTGATCAGGGGGAACCTCAGCCTGAATGGGCCAGTGGGACTCCCAAGGAATGCAGAATTGTGATTCAAGGATGCAGCTAGTCTCTGGGGGTGGCTGGACCAGAGGGACATGTAAACTTGTGCTCTGTAGAGCAGACATCTTCTCTCATGTGTGTGGAGGCACAGAGAAGGCTGATCTAAATAGAGAGGAGAAAAAGCAGACACACACAGACAGCCAGAGTTGTGAGCCCATCAGGCGCCAAGTAGGGAGTAGTTGCCTTAGTTCATGACAGTGCCCAAGGGTTTGTTTCCAGGTCCTTGTGAGATGCATCTCCTTCCTGCTATTCTGTGAGATGCTTCTGAATCCTTATACTACATCTTCTTTTTTTCACTTACACTAGATTGAGTTTCTTTCTTTCGTTCGTTCGTTCGTTCATTTATTTGCAATTCTCCTAACCTTAAGGAACTCAAGAAACTTGCAGGTCAAATGAAGGCATTTAGACTTTATTTCCGCAAGTGGTGGAGACAGTGCCCAGGCAGTAAACCAGTAGCTCTTCAAACCATCACTTAAAGGAAATGTTGAAATGTAGCTGACACAACATCTTGCAGTTACCAGCCACTCAATAAGTTGTTCTTGAATTACATGAATTGAGTCATGTGCAGGACACTATAGTGTAGTTCAGCAAAGGAGAGGAAGACAGTGAGATAGGTCTAATCCTCAGGACAATCAGATGATCTGGTGTTTAGCAAGTGACACCTGGGAACCTCCATCTCTTTTAGGTAGTCTATTTTCAGAATATGTCTATATATTCCAACATCTAGTAGTGTGTAGATGGTACAAGAAAGGTAATATTTATGGAGACTTCTTTTACATATTGTAATTGCAGACAATGGGTATATACTTCAAAATATTTACAGAGGCTCCTGGGTGGCTCAGTCGGATAAGCGTCTGCCTTCAGCTCAGATCATGATCCCAGAGTTCTGGGATAGAGGCCTGTGTTGGGCTCCCTGCTTAGTGGAGAGCCCTCTTCTCCCTCTTCTCCCTGCTGTTCCCCCTGCTTGTGCTCTCTCTCTGTCAGATAAATAAATTTAAAAATATATAAGAAAAGATCTTTCCCAAATACATATATATATATATACGTATATATATATATATATATATATATATATATATATATATATAGCCAAGGAAGAAGGGCCACATGACCCAAATATGTCAGTGAGGCTCTCATATGATGGATGAGGAGGCTCTTCTCAAGAAGAGGGGCCGAGTATATATATATATATGTATTAGACAAATACTGGTGGGGGAGGAGGCCTAGACGTTTCCTTTCCAGGGACGTAGTACTTTCAACCATCCTCTCATTATGCTGTACAGATAGTCCCCACTTTGTCTAAAGTTTGCCTTATGCCACTTTTACGAAAGACCTGCATTAGTACCTGTTTTCACTAACCGAAAGAAATCTGAAGATTTTTTGCTTTTACAAAAAAAAAGGTGAAAAGCCAAAATCACACTCAGCTTTTGTTTTGCAGCAAGCCTTTACGGAGGCCCCCAAGCAGTGAGAGTGGTGCCTCCAAGCTTCTTCCAGAGAACTACAGTCAGAGCCTCCGCACCCAGCCTCGTAGCTCTGAACTGGAGTCTGTGAGTGTCTGTACTTTATCTCAGTTTATTTTGTGTGTTCATTAGCAAGATGTGTCCTGAGGTATCAGAAAAGCCTAAGAAGGATTACTTTTTGGGTCTGGGAACACTCAAAAATTTTTCCATATAAATCGATGGTAATGACTTCTCTACTTTATATCATTTTGGTTTATGAAGGGTTTCATAGGAACACTCTACTTTCAGGTAGTGGGGGAGACCTGTGCTAGGGACAGAGGAATGGACAGAGACAAACCAGAGAATGAACACATCAATCACCATAGGAGAGGGCTTAATATTAAAGAATGAGGTCTTTGACCAGAGAATATTTGGCATGGAGATGAATTCTTCATCTTTATACCTATCTTTATCGTAAAGATTTTCAGGTTGGAGAGAAAATAGACTTGTCATGGGCTCTTCTAGAGAAGGAAACTACAGGGCACCTTTTTCATCCGAAACAAGCGATATTGTCCCAATATTATATAGTCGGTATATTTTTTCTGCCTCTTCTGTTAATACCTACTGTGCCTTGCCTCGTAGCGGGCCAGTCATGGAATCTGTGCCTTGGTTTTTCCCATTGTTTGGTATGTGACCCAGGCATTTTCCTTTCCATTGTTATCTTAGTACGTTCAGGCTTTGATAAAAACGTGCCACAATCTGGGTGGCTTATAAACAAGAGAAATTTATTTCTCACAGTTCTGGAGGCTGAAAGTTCGAGATCAAGGTGTCAGCATGTTCACGTTCTGGTGAGGCCTCTCTTTCTGGTTCATAGCTGGACCCTTCTCACCGTACCCTCACACAGTGGATAGGGCAAGGGAGCTTTTATAACAACACTAATCCCATTCATGAGGGTTGCACCCTCATGACCCAAGCACCTCCCAAAGATCTCACCTCCTAATACCATCATCTTTGGGGGCAGGGGGTACAGGTGTTTAGAATTTCAATATATGAATTTAGATGGCACACATATATTCAAACCATAGCAATTGGGCTCATGTTGCAAGCAACTGAACAAGTCTTGCCCAGAACCTATAAGAGCTGCCTGATGAGAAGCAGGCTGTCTCTCAACAGTTAGTTCCTAACATGGGGCATGTGCACAGAGAAGCAAGGAGCATCTTAAAGGGAACATTGGATGAAGTGAAAAATCAAGATATCTTCTACACTAACTGTGAACCCTTCAGTTTCCTGATCCTTAAATAATATTAATATTCTTCCTTCACAAATCATTCATTGGGGAAGAGAAAGCAATGCATAGTACATGCCATATAAAAAATAAAAAGACAGCAAAAAGTTGTAAATAAATACTGTACTCAATTACAATGCAAATGTATTACTCAGCTCATCTTTATTAATCTCCACCTCCCCTTCTGGAATACAAGTTCCTTGAAGACAGGGTCCGTGTCTTTCTGTGTTTTGTTTTGTTTTGTTCCTCTATCCCAGGACCTGACACATTTTTTTTTTAATTTTTAATTTTTAAAAAATATTTATTTATTTATTTATTTATTTTTATTAACATATAATGTATTATTGGTTCACACCCCCCCCACTCTAGCAACCCTCAGTTTCCTGAGATTAAGAGTTTCTCATGGTTTGTCTCCCTCTCTAGTTTTGTCTTGTTTCATTTTTTCCCCTTTT
Source organism: Ursus arctos (assembly GCF_023065955.2). Lineage (NCBI taxonomy): Eukaryota > Metazoa > Chordata > Mammalia > Carnivora > Ursidae > Ursus > Ursus arctos. Next base: position 52,673,152 of record NW_026623067.1, on the reverse strand, counting down.
CCCCTATGATCCTTTGCCTTGTTTCTCAAATTCCTCGTGTCAGTGAGATCATATGATAATTGTCTTTCTCTGATTGACTTATCTCACTTAGCATAATACCCTCTAGTTCCATCCACATCATTGCAGATGGCAAGATTATATTTTTTGACGGCTGCATAATATTCCATTGTATATATGCACCACATCTTCTTTATCCATTCATTTGTCGATGGACATCTGGGCTCTTTCCATAGTTTGGCTATTGTGGATATTGCTGCTATAAATATTGGGGCGCACGTGCCCCTTTGGATCACTACATTTGTATCTTTGGGGTAGATACCCAGTAGTGCAATTGATGGGTCATAGGGTACCTCTATTTTCAACTTTTTGAGGACCCTCTATACTGTTTTCCAGAGTGGCTGTACCAGCTTGCACTCCCACCAACAGTATAGAAGCATTCCCCTTCTCCGCACCCTCGCCAACATCTGTCATTTCCTGACTTGTTAATTTTAGCCATTCTGACCAGTGTGAGGGGGTATCTCATTGTGGTTTTGATTTGTATCTCCCTAATGCCAAGTGGTGTGGAGCATTTTTTCATGTGTCTGTTGGCCATTTGTATGTCTTCTTTGGAGAAGCGTCTGTTCATGTATTCTGCCCATTTCTTGATTGGATTATTTGTTCATTGGGAGTTGAGTTTGGTAAGTTCTTTATAGATTTTGGATATTAGCCCTTTATCTGATACATCATTTGCAAATATCTTCTCCCATTCTGTCGGTTATGAGATTTTTTTTAAGAACTTAAATTTAGGTATATCTTTGTTTTTAATAGTTTCCAACATTTAAGGGAAATGACTTACTTGACTTTAGGGATTTACCTAAGCTGCAAGTGTACTTCATCAGCTTGGGCTGCCATAACAAAATACCACAGACTAAGTGGCTTAAATAACAGATATGTATTTCCCACAACTCTAGAGGCTGGGAAGTCCAAGATTAAGGTGCTGGCTAGATTCAGTTCCTGGTGAGGGCCCTCTTCTTAACTTATAGAAGGCCACCTTCTCACTGTGTGTTCACAGTGTATGCACAGAGCAAGCAAGCTCTGGTCTCTCTTCCTCTTCTTATAGGGGCACTAATCCCATCATGGGACTCCACCCTTATGACCTCATCTAAAACTAGTTACTTCTCAAGTATCCCACTACCAAATACCACACACCGGGGGTTAGGGCTTCAATATACGAGTTTTGTGTGGACACAAACATTCAATCCATAATATATACGTATTAGGAAAAAAAAGTCTCCCCAGACTCACCCAGGGTCCACTCTTCCTCTTGGAGGAAGGCTGTGCCCTGGGTAGAGCTCTAATTTCCCACTTCCCTAGGTAGAAGAGGGTAGAAGAGGGCAGACTGGCCTCTATGGGAGTTTGAAGCAGGCTCTTGTGTATCCCGGGATGAGATTGGCCTTTCTGGCAGGTTGTCCTGTGAGATTATATTAATGTTATAGTTCTTACCTTAGCCCTGGACTGGACAAGACATGGAAGCTTTCCTCCAGAAATCAGCCATGGTTAAATTAGCCCCACCAAACCCCAAACAGAAAGCACCATGCCTCTGCACTGCTGACCCTGTGCAGCAGAAAGTGTTACAGTGCTTAAGCAAAATTTCTTGAGGCTTTGGCAGCCATTATCGTTGCTCTCTGACCCTAAATGGCTTTCCTCAAGGTCTCTCAGATCCCCATGAGGCAAGGGCCTCAGACCTCCCTTCCATAAACAATTGTCATCCAATTGGATGCCGGGATTACCAAACCTATGGAAGCAGTGGGGAAATTGGAGGGTTTGTAATCATTTTTATAGGGTAGAGGCCTTTACAGGGTGAGGGGAACCAGACAGAACTGTGATCTCCATTCCTGGAGAGAGAGAAAACTTAAAAGTCACTTAATTATGACATTTGGGCTTAATATTAACAAGCTCAAAAGTTTTCCAACACCCTTCCACAAAGCCTCACAGCCTCCAAATGACTTCAGCTGCTCCGAGACAGTCCACTGTGTGTCTGGGGCATCAATTTGATTTACAGAGCATTTCAAAATATTTATATATTTTTTAGGGTTTCCATCACAGCCTCAGCCAGTAACCTGCTGTGTTTGAAAATGTCTGGGCAGTAATTGTCATTGTTTGCAACAGCTATTTTGGACTCCACTGAGCACCGTGGCATTTTGTAGAATCTAGGAATGCAATTACCAAAGTTGTATACATAATCCCAGTGACCTCTTGGCTTCAGAAGCTCAACCCCTAGGAAAAAAAGGATAACAACAGCAGAACGTTTGTTTAATTTTTCTTCTGTGGCTGGTCAGTGGTAGGTGGATTATATTATGGCCAGTTTGGCAAAAAGATGATTAGTGTAACAATTCCTTATAAGTACAAAACAATGTTGAATTAAACATGCAAGAAAGAATATGACTGGGATGATGGGCTCCTCTGACCCACTTTCCTACCTAAGTGTTTGTGGAGGAAATTGGATACTGAGGGGATGTCTGGGTCCTGTAATGATTCATCCTTCATGATGCAAGAGATTGGTTTTTTTTACCAATTAGAAGAGGGCACTCTTATGTCATTTAAAAAACAAGTTGCTAACAGTCAAAAAGTTTATGTAAAGAGAAAAAAATGTATTCAACAAGAAATAGACCGTTTTGGAGTCAGTAAATGAATTTACAAGTTGCCCTGTGTGTCATTAGGGATCTAGGTTTTTTGGATCTTATCAGCTTCTGACAGGCTCAGGTTACTCCCAGATTATTTTCTCCTCTCCTGGTGTGTGTGTGTGTGTGTGTGTGTGTGTGTGTGTGTGTGTGTGTGTGTGTTGGCTTTCAGATACTATCTGGAAACTGTGCTTCAAAAGCCCTCCCACAGTGTGAAACAGACTTGTTAGACCTCAGAACAGATAAACACAACCTCTTGATTTCCAAGCAGATCAGTGGTTTGCGTAGCTCCTGCTAGAAGTACAGAATTCCCAAGAAACAGTCTTGAAATGTCCACGCTTCCTCTAAGAAAAAACAGTAATTTCTCAGACAGAAATGCCTGTGATCATTTTGCTAGCCCCTTTCAGGCTTGCACAGCAGCTCCCAGCTCCTCTCTGTCCATCAGCATGCCTGGTGCCTGTGGACCTGAACCTAAAATCAAGCCTGTGTCTCAGCTTTTTCTCAGATTTTCTCAGCTTTTTCTCAGATTTAGTGCTCCGGTGTTGACTGCACTCCCTGTGCTGTCCACGGCTTCTCCTCTTCTTGACAGTGGTCTTTGCTTTTCAGCTTGTTTTCAGTCTGTCAAAAGGCCACTGGAAAACCCAAATGAAACTGTACCTAAACGGATCCTCTAAAGCCTTTGAGGGTCTGAACCTCCCTGAAGTGACTTAAGACCACAGAAATGGGACCCAGGTGACCTTGGGCTCTCGTACTGTGTGTAGTCTATTTTTATGTATTCCCCAACTTCTTTACCAACCCCTTCGCTTCATCTGCTGTTTCCTCATTCCTGTGAGGAATTATACTAAGTATAGACAAACACCACTGTACCCATCCCACACCCCCAAAACAACTGTATGTTCTGAGGTACTGCTCTAAACCCTAGGCCGGCCTCGCCACACGTCTCTGAGATCAGCAAACACATTGCACTAGGGGCACACATAGGCTGTGTCTGAAGAAAGTATTGCCAGCCAGTCTCCGTGGGGGAAGAGCTGCTTCAAGACAGGCTAATCATTCCCAGTCGAGCTGGGTGCTGCAGGACTGTGTGGACAGCTGTCGGCCATGGTTACAGAGAAGTCAGCCGGCCCTAAGAGGCTAGGGAGGGGTTCTGAGTCCAGACTCAGGCAGTACTCAGATAATGGTAATAATTATATCTGAAGTGTCTGCCACCTAAAGAGGTGACCTCATACACAGTCTCTGGATAAATCATCCAGAAAGCTCCAGCAGGAAGTTGTCCTCAAGGAGGATCTCCAGTTTTTTCTCTTTAGATTATGCACATGACCAAGATAAAATATCTTAGCGGCTACTGTTTACATAAATTATATGGCTCTGAAATGCCAATTTTGTATCCAGACAGGCAAATCTTTCAGCCAAGGGAGCTTTTATAATGTAAGCTTTACTAGGTACTTCCTCCCTCTTTCATGTATACTCAGTTACCCTGGTTTGTCTTTTATTACTGTAAGCATGGCTTTTGACTAAAGGAAATGAAAGCATTGACATTTTTGTTCATTCATTCATTCATCTTAAAAGGAGACTGATGCTTTTGTGATGTAAAGATGCTCCCTGGGAAGCAATGACAGCCTCTGCTGGAATAGAGGATTTAACAACAAATACATTATTCTTGCAGAATTTTTCCTTGTGCCAGGAAAGCAAAGTGATCTGAGCTTCATGGGGGAAAGCTATTCCATCCATGCAAATTCAAGGCAGTGGAAAGGGCTCCAGATTCCTCCATGTTCATTCTGACGGTAGGCTAAAATGCCTCACACTGCAAGCTTGCAAATTAACCCTTTAATGCATCTTTAACTCTGTTAAAATCTGGATATCAGAGGAATAGGGAGGCTACAAATCTATCATCTATCATTTATGCCTGAGTCTAAATGAAAGCTTTGAGAGCAGATTTTGATCGAAGGGAATCACAGAATGTTAGATTCCAAAGACTCTCTAGAGAATATCAAACCCAACCTCCCAGTCCTACTTTATACCTTCGAAGTGGTTCTTGAACAATGCCAGTCAGTCTGTGGCACAGGTCTGTGGGAGGGTTTTTCTTTGGAATTCTGTCATAAAGTGATATTGGTCCTAATTTTGTTGTTTGGAGCAAAATAAAAGATACTCCCTTTTTTACCTAAAGTCCTTCAATATACTTGAAGATAACCATCATGTTTCCACTCAGTGTTCTGTTCTCTAGGTTCTGGTCTGTTCCTTCACCCTCTCTTCTTATGGTGTGATTTCCAGATCCCTCATGTCCTAACTGCCATCTGCTCAACACCCTCCGGTGGATCGGTGTTTTAAAAATGTGGTGCCTAGGGGTACCTGGATGGCTCAGTCAGTTAAGCAGCCGGCTCTTGATTTTGGCTCAGGCCCTGATCTCTCAGGTCCCTGGGATCAAGCCCGGAGCTGGGCTCCGCCTTTAGTGGGAGTTTGCTTGGAATTCTCTCCTTCTCCCTCTGCCCCTCCCCCTGCTTACATGCGCACGCAGGCGCTCTCTCTCTCTCTCTCTCTCTCAAATAAATAAATATTTAAAAAAATAAAAAGTAAAAATGTGGTACCCAGAACTGAAGACAATATTCCAGGTATTCTGTGGATTATGTTCACTCCCCAAACAATACAATTCTCTTCTTTCTTTTCTTTTTTTTTTAAAGATTTTATTTATTTATTCGACAGAGATAGAGACAGCCAGCGAGAGAGGGAACACAAGCAGGGGAGTGGGAGAGGAAGAAGCAGGCTCATAGCGGAAGAGCCTGATGTGGGGCTCGATCCCAGAACGCCGGGATCACTCCCTGAGCCAAAGGCAGAGGCTTAACCACTGTGCCACCCAGGCGCCCCAATACAATTCTCTTCTGAGAGCCCACTCTGATATAGACCTTAAGGCCAACTTTCTTTCTCATGAAATGGTATCAAGCCATGTCCCCCTGCCATCCTGTGTGTACGTTTAATATAAAATTTATATTTATCCATATTAAGTTTCTCCTTCATGCTTCCAGTCTTGGTTGTATCTTGATTCTGGCATCTTTTGTACTTCCTGTTCTGCTTAATTTTGTGTCATTCTCAAATGTGACAAACAGCTCTCCCATATATGTTTACCAAAATCACAGATAACAATATTGAATAAGATATGGACGAGCCTGAGGTTTGTGGCATGCCACTGAGGACCTCACTCCATATGGAAACAGATCTACTGAATGGCACTTTTGCATTGGGGGGGGGGTGTTGTTTTGTTTTGTTTGTTTTTAAGTAGGCTCCGTGCTAAACATGGGGCTTGAGCTCATGACCCCAAGATCAGGAGCTGCATGCTCTACCAACTGAGCCAGCCAAGCATCCCTGCATTCTGTTCTTATCCATTTTCTATCATGATTAATCTTTGTATCTCTCACAATTAGTACAATACCTGGCACAGTGTAACTTAACTGTTCATTGAGTGATAGCGTCCATTGTACTTCTCCATTCAATACACAAGCATATATGTCTTTATATACACTTTATATTACATATGTCTTGTTGAATGGAATATAAAGTCTGTCTGCACTGTCTTTCCTAATGTGTTAGTGTAGTAGCCCATGTAAAAGGAAGTGAATTTGTTGAGAATAACTAACTTAGGATCTCATTTTTTCCCCAACAAGGACCTTGGCAGAACATACCTGCCACACTTGGAAGCTCAGCCTTATTTGGAGTTTGGCTGCTCTGCTGATTAGGTCCTGGTCCTCAGTTTTCTCTGCTATCCTTCAGGAGCTGAGCCTTTTCGTGTGATACCTGGGAAGTCCTTTGCTTTCACATATTACTCTCAGTTGACTGTTATATGCTCTCACCCTTTTATTATCTTTTCCTAAATGTCCATGGAGCTTAGCAATAGCCACTCAATTTCATTGGCTATGAAGTTACTATTTGCCTCATTTACCTCAAAAGCCTGATACTTTGCTCTAGGTCTTACATACCCTTTCACCGGTATGACATTCCAATGCACCCAAACCGGAGGTTGTGACAATTGGATCTCTACATTGTACCATGGGCTATTTGTGCTCCACCTACCAGCAATTAGGCTACAAATGACCCACTTCTAAATTGATCTTACCATCTGTGCTCCCAGACTACTCCTGGTACCAATTTCTCCAGGAAGCAGACAGACAGAATTCATCATGGGACGTTTATTAGGGAGAGCTCTCACAATCAACACCTGTGGAAGGTGGGGAAGGAAGTAAGCTTGGGAGGAGGGAGAGGTCAAGCTGGAGCTAAAACAGTCAATCAGAGTTCTCCCACACTGGGCAGAAATAGCTAGGCCTTTATGACCCTCCTCCATCAGTCATTGGATGACTGGCCAAGCGGCTCTTTGCAGCTAAGGCAATCTCAGAAAAATCTATCAGCGAAATTCTGTCCACTAGCAGCGCTCCCAACAGCTGGGACAAGTTATTCCTCGTCACTGTAGGAGTCAATATGAAGACTATGCAATTAGATAAGATTCTTTTATTAATTATTTATTTTTTAAGAATATCTCATGCTTGTTAGATGTTAATGCTCCCAAAACTGATGCCCAGGTTCCCAATCAAAATTGCAGTAGACCTTTTTGTAGAGGAAAGACAGCATTTATAAAGTTAATTTATTAAGTTATAAAGTCAAAGGCAACTACTAAAGAATAATAAAAGGAATGTAACTTCCAAACAAATAGAAAGGAAAAGTGAAAAGAAATTAAAAACAAAAACAAAACAAACCCTGGATCAGTCCAAAAGAAGGTGGGAAAAAGGATGACACAAAATTAAGTGGTAAAAATAAGTTCAAAAATATTCCAGGGGCGCCTGGGTGGCATAGCGCTTAAGCGTCTGCCTTCGGCTCAGGGCGTGATCCCGGCGTTGTGGGATCGAGCCCCACATCAGGCTCTTCTGCTATGAGCCTGCTTCTTCCTCTCCCACTCCCCCTGCTTGTGTTCCCTCTCTCGCTGGCTGTCTCTCTCTCTCTGTCAAATAAATAAATAAAATCTTTTAAAAAAAATATTCCAATATGTGTAAATATTTAATTATTAAAAGACAGCGATGGTCAGATTGAATTATAAAAGCAAAAAAATCCAGCTATTTATGGTTTCAAGAAACAACTTAAAGCCTAAGTACACAGAAAGTTTGAAAGTAAAGAAATGGAAAAATTGTCCCAGGGAAATTTTAAATAAAAGAAAGCTGGTGTAGTAAGAATTATGTCTGAAAAAAATAGATTTTAAGATAAAAAATATTACATGACTTAAAAAATATATAAATTATAAAATTATAATATAAAAATATAATTATTTAATAATATGAACAATTTACTCAGGACAATATGAAAAAATATGCATACTTAATGATAATATAAACAATTTATTCAATGAATAATTTAATTAATGACATTATGAATAATTTTCTGGGAAAATATGGCAATCCTGTACTTACATATGTACCTAGCAGCACTGCATATAAGCAAAACCTGACAAATGTATGAGTTGAAATTGGGAAGATATTAATCCATCGCTTAAAATTGCTAAGATAAGCAGCCTAAAAATTAGTAGGACAGAGAAGACTTGAACCACATAATTAGCAAACTCAGTCCAATGGACATAGCTTACACCATGCATGTGAAAAACAGAGACATACTCTTTTTTGGACAAAAACAGATCACTTAGAACTGGGCCCTAACATAAATCTTATGCCAAATAGTTAACATAAGACTCCTCTCACCACATGCTAATAAAATTAGCAATCAATAATAAATTGAAAGCTGATTTTCTAAAGTCTTAGAGAAACATTTAACTATGCTCAGTATTATGATTTCACAGATGACTTTACGACTTTCTTGCAAGGTTTTTATAATTTATTTCCCCATCACCAACCAAAGCCTTCTTGGCCAGAATTAAGTCTAGCATAGCAGCTTCCCAGCAGCTTCCCTGTTGTTTACTCCTTCTCTTAAGAGATAAAATAAGTAAAAATAAATAAATGAAAGAATTCAGAAATGGAGGTGATAATGTCACAGGAGCAAATTGCAGATGGCTTGGGGGAAATATTTTATTATTATTTTTAAAGATTTTATTTATTTATTTTGAGAGATAAAGAGAGAGCGTGAGCAGGGAGGGGGCAGAGGCAGAGGGAGAGGGAGAAGCAGACTACCCACTCAACAGGGAATCTGACATGGGGCTCAATCCCAGGACCCTGGGATCATGACCTGAGCTGAAGGCAGACACTTAACCAACTGGGCCACCCAGGCGCCCTTTAACTCTTTTTTTAAAAAGATTACTTATTTGGAGAGAGAGAGAGTGTGTGTGTCCAAGCAGGAGCGGGGGGGGGGGGGGGGGCGGGGGGGTAGCACAGGGAGTGGAAGAAGGAGAGAGGGAGAGAGAATCTCAAGTGGACTCCCTGCTTAGCGCAGAGCCTGACAGGGGGGCTCAATCTCATGACCCTGAGATCATGACTTGAGCCAAAATCAAGAGTCAGATGTTTAACCGACAGAGCCACCCAGATGCCCCTGTTTTCTTGTGAAGTTCTTAACCTTTCTGTGCTCCAATTTTCTCATCTATAAAATGAGGATAATAATAGTACCAATATCATAGGACTTTCTAAGAATTAAGTGGGTGAATACATTCAAAGTGCTGAAGTCAGTGTACCTAGAATAGCTGTTATTAAATAGACTTGCTCTTGAAATTTAGTTTAGAATTCTTTTGATTTCTTTGATGCATCTTTTGCCAAATATATTCTTTTTTTTTTTTTTTTAAGATTTTATTTATTTGAGAGAGAGAGCAAGAGAGGGCATGAGCAGGGGGAAGGGCAGAGGGAGAAGCAGACTCTCTGCTGAATGGGGAGCCTGATGTGGGGCTTGATCCTGGGACTCTGAGCCAAAGGCATACACTTCACTGACTGAGCCATCCAGGTGCCCTACCAAATACATTCTTGCAGGACTTTTTGTGACATACTCTGTCCCATGTTTTCTGGATCACAGTTTAGAAAACTCAACCTCTTCTCGGCACCACTGGCAAAGCTGTTTGCTTACTTTGCATAGTCAGAATCATAAAATGTAGAAAAGATTTTTTAAAATCTGTGTTCCTAAATCCTTCCATCTCCTACCCATTAGAAACACATTTCAGACTTTTTCTGATTATATCAGTTCTTTCCATGTAAATCAGCAGATGTGGATGGGCTCAAATACAAGTTATAGAGCTTATAAATAAGGCTGCTTTCATAATCCTTAGAGCAAAAAGAATCATCAGCCAATATAACTTCTGCGTTCTTCCCAGTGCAAAATATTCATATGCATTTCCATACAATAAAAATGAACAATCCAAAATAAAATTAAGAAAATAATTCCATTTATAATATTATCAAGTAGTATAAAATATTTAGGAATAAATTTAAAGAAGAAGGTGCAAGATTTGCCCACTAAAAACTGAAAGACATTTTTGAAAGAAATTAAAGGAGCCCTAAATAAATGGATTGGAAGATTTAATATTGCTAAGATGGCAATAGTCCCCAGTAGATCTATAGACTTACTGCAATGCATATCAAAATTCCTACTGCCTTTTTGCAGAAATAGGCAGGCTGATCCTAAAATTCATATGAAATTACAAGGAACCCCAAATAATCAAAACAATTTTGGAGAAAAAAAAAAAAGAATGAAGGACTTAACACTTCCCAATTTCAAAACCTGCTACAAAGCTATTGTAATCAAAACAGTGTAGTACTGGCATCAGCATAGATGATATACAGATGAAAAGAACAAAAATGGGATTCCAGAAATAAACTCGTATATCTATGATCAATTGATTTTTGACAAGGGTGGAAAGACCAAGCAATGAGAAAATAATAGTGTCTTTAACAAATGGCGGTGAGGTAAGTGGAGAGATTCCATATGCAGAAGAATATAGTTGGACCCTTACCTCACACTCTATAGAAAAATTAACTCAAAATGGATCAAAGATCTAACCATAAAGGTTAAAACTCTTCATGACCTTGGATTTGGCAATAGATTTTTAGGTATGACATCAGAAACACAAGGAACAAACAGGAAAATATATACAATGGACTTCATGGAAATAAAAATCTTTCTTGCATCAAAAGACCCTATCAAGAAAGTGAAAAAAGGCAACCCACAGAATGGAAGAAAATGTTTACAGATCATATAGCTGATAAAAGTCCAGTATCCAAAATATATAAGGAATTCTATTAACTCAACAACAAAAATACAAATAATCCAATTTAAGAATGGGCAAAGGACTTGAATAGACCTTTCTCCAAAGAAGATATACAAATGGTCAATAAACACACGAAAAGATGCTCAACATCCTTAGTCATTCAGTCATTATGGAAACACACACACACGATAAACCATTTCACATCTACTAAGATGACCATAGTAATAATTCTTAAATAGAAAAATAAGTGTGGTGAAAATGTGGAGAAACTGGAACCTTCATACGCTGCTAGTAGGAATGTAAAATGTTAGTGTAGCTGCTGTGAAAAATAGTGGTTCCTCACAAAGTTAAACAGAATCACTATATGACCCAGCAATTCTACTCATAGGTATATAACCCCAAATTTAAAAAACAATGTTCAAACAAAAACTTTTGCACACATGTTCATAGTAGCATTATTCACATTATCCAAAAGGTGGAAACAACTCAAGTGTTCACCAACAAATAAATGGATAAACAAAATGTGATATATCCATACAATGGAATATTCAGCCACAAAAAGGAATAAAGTGCTGATACAGGCTACAATATGGATGAATCTTGTAAAGATTATGCTAAATGAAAGAAGGTGGCAACAAAGACTACATTTTTTATTTCTCTATTTATATGACATGTCCAGAATAGGCAAATCCTTAGAGACAGTAAGGGCTGGGAGAATGGTAGATGGTAGATGGTAGATGGTAGATGACAGCGAGTGACTATTAACAGGTCCAGAGTTTCCTTTGAGGGTGATGAAAATGCTCTGGAATTAGATAAGGTGATGGTTAAGTAATTTGTAAATGTACTAAAATGTACATTGTAAATGTACTAAAAGCCACTGAACTGTACACTTTGTTTTTATTTTATTTTTTTATTTAAAGATTTTATTTATTTATTTGACAGAGAGAGAGCACAAGCAGGGTGAGCAGCAGAGAGAAAGGGAGAGGCTCTCTGCTGAGCAGGGAGCCCAGTGCAGCGCTTGATCCCAGGACCCCGGGATCATGACCTGAGCCCAAGGCAGATGCTTAACCGACTGAGCCACTCAGGTGCCCCTAAACTGTACACTTTAAAATGGTGTACAGTTTTCCCAAATTGGGGAAAAAACCCTAAAAGGCAGATTCAAGAAGGAAATTAGAAGTTAAGAATAAAAGATGAGAATAACATTTTTATCCTCAACATATGTCATGATCGATTGTTAAACTGACCTTGTAAAGTTAAAACATTTTGCTGTAAACAGATTGGGGTTGACAACAGGTATGGAAACTGTGTATTCCAGAACTTCTTATAACAATCTTATTTAATTGTGCTATTTTCAAAAGTGATTTATTATATATAAAACAAAAAATAGGCTAGACAGATAAATAAGTATACTTACAATTTAAATAGTAGGTGATTCCACCTGCCTACAGGCAGGGCCTCATGAGCCTTGGAAAGGAATTTGGACTTCTAAGTCAGGAGTGTCTTGATAAGGCTCAAGTTCTAGAAAAGTCATGGTAGCTGCACTGGGCGAATGACATAGTAGGGAATGAGTCTATTTGCAGAAATCAATTAGAACCCTTTCAGTGCCTTGGATTAGACCGATGGTGGTAGGTACAGAATTAACAGAGAACATGACCGATTTATTATATTAATCAGAACTCTTTCAAAGAGACAGAAATGACCTCGAGGAAGCTCTGTTATAAGTGGGAACTATTAGCTCCAGGAAAAAAATCATGGAAAGGCAAGGGAGCTGCTGGCTCTGTGATGACTGGATGGAGGGAATGGAATGCTGCCATCTCTTTCTATTTTTGTTCTCATCTCTGCTTATCTCTGAAAGTTAGCTGTTCCCTCTTTTAGGCCTGGGAGGGTACATGACCTGTTGGCGGCTCTGAAATCATGTCCTTACAGCTTCTGATGAAAGGAGACCTGCTGTGTTTGATTCGGACTAGATTAAAATGTAGTGTCCCAGGAAGAGCTGCCATTGGCCAGGCTCAGATCATGCACTTATACCTGGATTCCTCTCTATATCCAAGGGGAGAGGTACTTTGATTGTCTAAGGAACATGATCATGCCACTGGTCAAGGAAGTAAGCTCTATTACCAGGTAAGCAGAGGGGAGATGCAGGCAGTCCTGACCAGACACAGAGGTACTGCAGAGTTAAGAAATTTGGTGATTGATTGATTATGGAGGAAGGACAGGAATGAGCCAAGTGTGACACCTAGATTTCCAGCTGCAGCGACTGGGAGATTGTTGGGCCTGTGCTCTTTGACAGGAAAGAGAAGAATAGAACTAGTTTGAAGGAGCAGACAATTTCACATTGGTACCTGGGAGTGTTAAAGAGTGATGGGACATCCAACATGAGATGCCCGATAACAGGCCTGATTTCCTGGAGGAAACAGCTGAGCTGGATGGAGATTTGGGGATCATCAGCACTGAGAGCATCCTTGAAGCCCCAGGACTGGAGGCCATCTTCCAGAGAGAATGTAGAGTGAGAAAAGAGTGGTCGAGAACAAACTCTGAAGAGCATTACCATCTGAAGGAAGGCCTGAAATGACTAAGAAGGAACGGAAAGGAGGAAGAAACCAGGAGAGAATCCTATGATGTGAATTCTGGTTCACAGTGGTTAGAAGAGCTGGCAAGGAAGAATCGCAAAGCTGGTGTCAAAGTGGAGGAGAAGACCCTAAGAAACTCATAACTTCTCTAAAAAGAGAAGAACATATCAGCTTACAAAGCAAGTAGTGTTTGATAGGTGCCAAAATGAGTTCTCAGAGGGAGCGAGAGAGGAAGCATTATGGATTGGGGTAGCCAGAGGAAGCAGGATTTAAGCAAATACCCCTAAATGGGTAAGACCTGAAGAGTTGGACAGTGGAATAGAAGGATGAATTCTAGGTTGGAGGATTTCATGAACAAGGAGGAACTATACCAGGAACATTCAGGAGACTTGCTTATGTTGAGGTTTGATAAGAGATAAATTCAGGAAAGTGAGCTTAGGCCAGATGGAGAGAGCTTTGAACGCCAAGCTAAAACATAAGATAATAAACTTAGTAGAGAGCCTTCAAAGGTTTTGGATACTACCTTAAAGAAATTGCCCTGTTGTTGCTGTTGTTTGTCTTGTGGTGTTTTGTTTTTGTTCTTGTTTTTTCCTTGCAAGATATCCCGGTTGCACCAGCCCCTGTTATATAAACCTAATTCTCTCCCATCATGTTGTATTGCTCTCTTTTGTTTTAGAGAAAATTAGGTGTGACTCTGACACTCCTTGAGTGTCAAAGCTACCCTGGGACTGACAGTTCAGAAGCTTTCTCCAGTAGGTAGTTAAGTTTTCTTTTCTTCCATCCTATTAGTTCAGTTACATCTCTCAGGGACCATGTGAAACAATTCCACGTTCTCCTCGTGTTTATGTTCTGAGGATGCTTATAGAGTTTCCACATTCCCTCTGCTTTGAGCTTAGCCAAGGTATACATGTTTAATTCTTTTAATCTCTCCCCCTAAGTCACTCCCTCTGGCCTCTTAATCATCCTAATTGCTCTTCTTTGAATGGCAGCCAACTCAGTATGTGCATCTTCCTTGTGAGGCCATGAGGAACATACTATTCCACGTGTGGTCTCACTAGACCCATATATTACCATCATCTGATGGCTGGACACGTGGGACTGCACCCCTCCTGCTCTCCCCCTTCCCACAGTGCAGCCTGGCCTTGGTAAATCCCTTATCCAACAGGTTATTCTTCCATTTCCAGGTGGCCTTTTCCAAAGCTTGGAACCTGTGTTCACCACATGCTCTCCCCAAGCTCCCGTCCCAGGAGGTCTCTCACTGGAGAAGGTGGCCCAGGACCAGGCCCGAGTATCTGTGGAAAATTGCAGCTAAGCTTGCATAAGTAAATCTTGGAAAGGGGCTGGCTGTGGAGCGTCCAGAATGAGAGGATGCTGCGGCCTGCCATGAGCTCTCTGGCCTGCAACGCTGTGAGCATTCAAGAAGGTGCAACTTGGAGGCTGCTTCCCTGTTTCCAATTATCCTTTTTATCTCTGCTCTGGCCTCTCTCCTTACCTAAGTGTTTTCATAGCTCTCAGCCATTACTGTTCAGCTTTGGGAGGATAAACGTGAAACCAAACAAATTATAAATATCCTGTTTCAAGATGTGTTATCATTCTGTGAATAGAAACCCCCAGAAGCCCGAGTCTTTTGAAAGCTCTAGTTCTTTCTCTTTTTTATTTTTATTTTTTTGGTTAAAGCTTTGAAAAAAAACAAAACAAAACAAAACCTCTGCCACTCTAAGGATGTGGTGGCAGAGGTTAAACTGCCTTTGAGAAAGCCAAATGTTTGGACTTCAGTGAAGGTTGACATGGAAACCCACCTGAGGCTTCCTCTGGTGTCTCGGGAGGAAATAAAACCCGAGATGGATGTTCCCGGTGCAAGAGGAGAGCGGCTCGGTGGGGTGGCAGGTAGGCCTGCCCGCTGTGAGGGGGAAACTGCCCGGGGGCGCAGACAAGGGAAGTCGAGGGACAGACACCAAAGGCCAGAAAGGGCACGACTGTTGCGTGTGTGCCGGTTCCCCCGGGACATCCCGGCCGTCCCGGAACTTTCCACGTCCGGGCTCCTGCGCCGCCGCTACTGGAAAGTTGACGTTTTTATTCGAAGCCCTTTCGCCCAGCAGTTTAATAAAGAGCAGCCGCTGGCCGGGGCCGCGTCCTTGCCGAGCGCGGCGGCGGCGGTCCGGCGCCCCTGCTGGGGGCGCGCCCACGGGGCACCTCCCTCCGGCCGCCCGGCCCCGCCGCGGTCCCGGCCCCCACCAGGCCGCAGGGCGGCGGCCGCCGAGCGGGGGGCAGCGGAGGGGCCGCGCGCGCTGCCGCCGCCCGCCCGCCGGCCCCCGCCTCCGCCCCGCCTGGGGCTGGCAAACCCCCGCGCGGCTTGGCCCACCGCTACTTCTTGGGCCGACCCGCCTCGGTCGCTCCGCACGTGGGCACGGGAAATCTCCAGTGACTAGGAGTGTTTGTTAGTTGGGGGTGGGGAGGGGGTGGGGAGAGGCGAGAGGAGAGGAGAGCCAGGAGAGAGAGAGGAAGAGGAAGAAAGCCAGAGAAGCGAACCTGTAGGAAGAGGAAGGAAGCGGGCAAGAATCTGGTTACTTCCACGTTCTCCTTGTGTCTTTCTATACGGATTTCTCCTCAGAGGTGAGCCAGGCTTGTGAGGGGACAAGCCCTTGCCCTCCAGATGGCTCGGACTCTCCGTTTCCACTTTGGGTGTTTGAGCATGCCCTAGAAAAGAAATCTTGAGAACGTCTCTGTGGGATGTTGAGGGCCTCCATCTTGTAGGGTCACTGTTCCAAGTCTGGGGTATCCATACAGTCTAGTTGCCAGATAAAAGAAGGATACCTCGTGCAATTTGAGTATCAGATAAACAAGAATAATTTTTACTCGAAGTTATGTCCCATTCAATATTGTTTGTTTTGCTAAATCTGGTGACTGATTCAGTGTGTGTTTATGATTCTTCTAATTCAATTCTTGTCCAGACAGCAACTCTTTGAAGTAGGAAAATGGCTCCTGCACACTGTACCAACCACCAGGCCCAGTTTCCAGCCTTCCCTTTGTCCGGTCTGAATTTGGTGCAAGTTCAGCTTTAGGCCAAACTGTGAGGTGTTCTCTGGGGCAGTTGGCGGAGAGAGCTGCAATGGGGGGTGGAGATCAAGGGGGATGTAGTTTAGGTCACCTAAGATAGCAATTGGAATTTCCAGCTTGAGATAATACTAAGTGCTGTCTTCTCATTTAATGGAGGCATTTACAAGATTTGCTGTGAACATAAGAGTTAAATAGTAATCGCCTTTTGTAAGCAGCAGTTCTAACTGAGGTTTACATTTGGGATTAATAGTAAACTCCCCAGGCCTTACCAATAGAAGAATGTAGTTGCCCGAATAAACAATATTTTGATCAGGACTGAGCACCAAACCTCAGAGCACGTAGCCTTTTCCTAGCAAGGAGCATTTCCCAACTCTGAAGTAATTCGCAGTGTGCTGGAAAAACATTTTTTAAAAATGGATATCTTAGATACCATAAAAGGGAAAACAATTCTCTCTTTTTAAGTAATAAATACCATTTGTAGGAGAATTCCTTCAGTTTGCATTTCTGAATTATTTCTGATAATGTGAGGGTTACAGTGCTTGAGTGGTACCTACTGCCTGTAGTAAGGAAGAGTCTAATGGAACAATGTGGGTCTGGGGTTTACTGTCCTCCAAATGTTACACGTTCTTCTTGGTACGTAAAACTAAGAATGCATCCAGGTTATGGGGCTGGCCATTGAGACATGGAGTGGAAGGCCCCTCAGATGGTGGAATTCTGTTAGAGTTTCCCAGAGGCCATTGTTCCTTCAGCCTCCCCAACGAAAGGGGAGGAATACCCGAGGAATACTTTCTAGTTTCCTCTCTTTCCCATTCCGACCCCAACATCACAGGCTGGATTTCAGCGAGATACAGCATCTCGACAAAGACGGCCCTTTGACTAGGAATCTAAATGTGCTGAGAAGCACAGAAAACATGTTGTTGTTCTACTGGGAGGTCTCAAACGGCTCCAGGAGGACTCTCTTGGAAAGGCACCGGCCCTGGGTCTACTCCAAAAATGCTGCTCACTCTGCCCCCTGGTGCATGTGTGTGCGACTCATCCAGTCCGGAATTCCTTCCTCCCCACTTCCAGGCGATGTTGTGAGCAGCTTTTGGAAGATCCTGCCTTCCTGGGGCCAGTGAATGTTTCTCACTCAGTGGGTCGTGTGCTTAAAGTTGGGGAAACCAAAAACTTGGATTCCTTTCTAATTCATTCCTCCAACAAATAGTTGTTGATTTCCTACTGTGTCCACATCACTTTTCACCAAGCTGTCAAGGGAGTCAGGCTTGGGGTTGAATGTGGGGTGCTGAGTCACTGTGGGGAGTGATGTGGGCTAGGGGATGGCAAGGAGAGAGAATGGGCACACTGGAATTTAACAACAGTAAGGCCACTTTATGCCCAGTGTCTAGCAGTGTGTCTGGCACAAAGCTAATGCTCAGAAAGTTATTGTTGAATCTATTTGAAAATGAAATATTCTGGGTGATTAACTTTTTCTTATTATTCCTAACCTAACTCCTTTTCATTTCATTAAATATCAATCCCTCCTTAGTAACAATGTGTGCCAAAGAAAACCATTTTTTCCCTTGGGTGGTTAAAAACCTTGGAGCATCTCAGACTCATTTTCTGATCTTGGATTGGGTCTGCCTGGTAATGAGTCCTGTGGCAAGGCATTGTAGGAGACGGGCTGAGTGTGCACTGACAGAGGGACAGGCCTGGCTTTTTTTAAAGAAATCTCTTATGTGAGTTTCTTTGTCGAGATGCTGTATCTCACTAAAATTCAGCATATGATTTTGGGGGCAGGATGGGAAGGAGAGGAAAGCAATTAACTGGAAAATGGGTATTGCTTGGGAGCCCTGCTTATTAATGAACCCCTGGCAACATCCAGGAGGGTTAAGTTTGTGTGAGTGAAACAGATGGGCCTCTTCTCAGCTTTTGGCTAGGCGTGAGAACGTATCTGGGAGACACCCCCCCCCCTTGTCAAATGCACAAGTCTGACTTCTCACGCTCCATGAAATTTTATAGACAGGTTTGCCCAGGGGTTGACATGAGAAACAATGCTACTGACTATTAAATTTTTTTAAACAATTAGATGTTTATTGAGTCTAGAATGTGAACACATTCCACAGTGCTGGATGTGGTGGGAGGCGGAGAGGAAGGAGAAGACTGTGTCTCTACCTGTTGGGAGCTTGTAGAGTTGTTGCAGATTCAAAGATAACACAAAACAATCAAGTGCCGTTATGAGACAAGGAATATAGAGAAGCCAGAGAATGGGTCTCGAGAGCCAGAAAGAGTTGGAAGGCGAGAAGGACTGATAGGGATAATAGTAAGGTACCAGGCACTATGCAAAACAGACTAAGGGGACTCTTTCTATAACCTTCGCTACAGCTCTGTGGTGGTCGTACTGTTTTTGTTCCCATTTTCTACATGAGAAAGCTGAGCCTTATAACATTTAACTTGCCCCAGGTCACTCGGGAAATTAATGGCAAAGCTGAGATGAAAACATTTGTACACAAGGCAAGGAGAATGGATGAAAATTGTAGTTTAGTAGGGGAAAAACAGCCTTTCCTCTCTCTCCTCTCCCCCCCCCCGCCCCGCTTTCTTGAAAGTACGGTTGATAATTCCTACCTTTCGAGATTATTAGGTGGGATAAATGAGAGTGTTTGTGCACGTTCAGAACAGCCTGGTGTTCAGTGGGAAGTCAGACTGCATTAGGGAAAAGTGGGGGTGAGGACAGACATCCCAGCGAAGAGCGAGGAACGGGAACATGACTGATGGGAACAATGGGAAAGGGGATCTGATTTATAGAGGACATCAAAACCTAAAACAGAGGGTGGCAGTTGATGTGTCCATTACATACTTCAACGAAAGTGATGGTTTTCTGATTTTAAAAGTAGTATATACTCACAAATAGTTTGGGGAAAAAACCCGGGAAAGTAAAGAGATGACATAAAATAATTCCACCTTGTGGGGTGCCTGGGTGGCTCAGTCGTTAAGCGTCTGCCTTCAGCTCAGGGCGTGATCCCAGCGTTCTGGGATCGAGCCCCACATCGAGCCCCACATCGAACCCCACATCGAGCCCCACATTGGGCTCCCTGCTCGCTCAGTGGGGCGCCTGCTTCTCCCTTTCCCACTCCCCCTGCTTGTGTTCCCTCTCTCGCTGGCTGTCTCTCTCTGTCAAATGAATAAATAAAATCTTTAAAAAAAATAAATAATTCCACCTCTTGTACATAACCACATATAATCTTTTTTCTGTTATTTAACTTTGATCCTAACTTTATGAAATGTGTTATAAAATACAAAATTATGATCTTAACTCTATGAAATACAGTGTTCAAAAATGTATAATACATATATCTACTTATAATATTTTTTATACCGAGAACTAAGTTCTGTTTTTTTCACGCTTTTTGAGAACATTTTCCTCACCGCTAGATAATATTTTTTTTAATTAGTTAAAGTGAGAGAATATTAATAAAGTAGGAGTACCATAATATATTTGACAGTTTCTCTATTACTCGTTATTTATATTATTCCCAATCTTTCACTATTAAAAATAGCACTGAGATGAATATCCTTATTTGCATTTAAAAAATTTATTTCTTTAGGCTGAATTCCTAGAAATGGAGACACTGGGTCAAAAAATATAAGTGTTTTCAAGGCTCTTGATTCATTTGCCAAATGGCTTTCCAGAAAGGTTGAATCAATTTCTGTTCCCACCAGTAGTGTATGAGAGTGCCCATCTTAGGAAGCCCTTGCCAACAATGAGTTTTCCTTTTTAACTGATAATTTCATAGGAAAAAATAGTATCTTGTTTTACTTTGTATTTCTTAGATTATAAGTGAGGTGGAACCGTTTTTCCAGTTTATTGGCCGCTTGTATTTCTTCTTTCGTGCTTTTTCTCTTTGTTTTCCTGACCATTACTCTAGAACAGCACTGTCAAATAGAGACCTGATGTGAGTCATGTGCATAGGCTTTTCTAAAGTACAAACCTGAGTGTGACAGGGAGCAGGAAGTGGGAAAGAAGTAACAATGGCTTTGCCTTCTCCCAGTCTTCAGTTTTTCAATTTTAGATGAAATAATATGTCATCTTTTATGGAATTTCTCAGTTCAGTTTCAAAGATTTTGTATTTAGTAGCATTTCCTCCCAGACTTTAGAAATAGATTGGCAATCTTGGGTTTTAGTTTTTCTCCGCCCATGGATATATTAGCTCATGGGAAAGGTTGTATTAGAAATTCTTAATCAAACACCACATGTTTTACTCTGGGTGAATAATTTTGACCAGGAGTTGAGATCATGAGAGCCGTGTTTTAGGAGGATGCCGGACCTGACAAAACCATGTTTTGAAAGAGTTTGAGCTTGGAGGCCTGTAGACAGGCTGGGAAGTAGTTGCAACACGCAGGCCTGAGGCACAGAGACTCTTGATGGGATAGGGACACCAGGAATGGAGCAGGACGTGTCTATCCACAAAACAATTCCTGCGAAACGCAACTTCGGGTCTTTGTAAAAAATTGGACATAGCCAATGAAAAGAGAGAGAAGAGCTGGCTTTAAATTTTTGCGTATGTGTTTTGGTGGATTAAAAAAATGGTATTGCCTCTGCAAAGAAACGGGAGGGTCGGAAATCTCACTGCCAGGAAAACGTTATTTTCATTCGGGGTATGCCGATTTGGAGGGAAACACTGTCAATCTGTGGAAGAAACTGAAGAATTAGCTTATTGAACATCCGTTCAGTCTCTGTTCCAGCTAGTCCTGTATCGTAGGCACGAGAAAGCTAACCAAACAAACCTGTTTCTCTCAATCTCCTCGGCAGGGGAGCTGTATGCGCGTGTGACCTACATTCCGCCTTAGTTGCACCTTTGAGGTTTAATGGCAGAATTGAGTGCACAGGCTTGTGGGAGAGGTCACATTTGAGCTTGGATCAGTCATGATGTGCTGAGAATAATGGAGTGATAGGAGATCGGCTTCTCAAAGAGAAGAAAAAAAGTGCTGGTCGAATGTGTGGAGATTGTATTAAGGAGATGCTCTGAAAAACATGAAAGGGTTGATTTTGTGGGGCTGGTTGAGGCTGAGGGGCATAAAACTTTAAGGGCTGTATCGATTCAATGTTATATCTTTCTTCACTGGGAGCCAAAGCATACATGGCAAGGCTAACATCAGTATTTGCTTTGACTTTGCTATGACTTTTTGTAGTATGGCTTTGAGCAAGTTGCTTACAGCCTCTAAATTTTAGCTTCCTCATCTGTAAAATAAAGATCATCTTACATATCTAACACCATTTTTGCCAGAATTGAAGCACCTTCCAAAGTGAATATTTAATAGTATTTCCCCACCCCTATGAATCGGGCAGTGTGCTAGGTACTTAAGATACAAAGTTTAGTATGACAAGGTCCCTGCTCTCAAGAACTCATATTCTGTTGGGGGAGGGCAGAGTAGTCAACAGGAGTTACAATACAAATAAAGGCGGTGATGAAGGTCCACACAAGGTGCATCTCACCTTGGGTAGGGCTGGGGAGTTGCGGAGGAAATCAAAGAAGGATTCTCAGAGGAGAGTAGATCTGCTCTGGATCAGAGGGGTGAGTCTTAAGTGTTTAGCTAGAGAAAGCAGGGAAGTCATTTCTAGCCAATTGAGCAGCATGGACAATGGTGTAGAGACGTGAACACTTTTATCCAGCCTGGGGGAAGGACTAGTAACGTGTCTAGGTAGTCCGAGAGGAGGGGTCATGGTGATCTGAGCCTTCTGTTGCCCCTGGGACTTGCTCTGTCAGTTGACTCCTCCCTTCCAGTAGCTTCATGATCCCTTTACCTGGGTTACTTCTTATTGGCAAAACCTATAAACTCAAGTCTCCTCAGAGCTGAGATAATTTCCCTTGTTTGTCTGTTTCTCCATCTACTGTCCTTTTCTCTCTTTCCTTCCCTTTCACTCTTGGCCTCCAGTTCCTCCTCTCCTAACTCACTACTCAATCTCCCGTGCCCTGGATTCCCTGTCCACCCTTCTGTTAAACTGTTCTTACCACAGGTAAGATGGCTAACAGGTGGCCAGAGTCCATAGCCCCCTTTTCTGTTCTCTTCTTATTTGCCTTTATAATAGTTAGCCCTTTGCCACTTCTTCCTGAATCTTCTATCTCACTGTCCTTTTAGATCCTCTTGAGTCTTCTGTCACCTTTGCCAGTCCTTTTCTGCTGCCCAACCCTGAAGTTTAATGTTTCCTAGCATTCTTTTCTGAGATCCTTTTTTATTTATTTACTTTTTTTTTTTACAATCAACAACTCTCTCTGGGTAATGTCATTGACTCTTGAGGTTTCAGTTTACCACCACCCCCATTATTCTAGCGATTCCCAAACTCTTCTCTATGGCCTCTGCCTCTTCCCTGGGGTTCTGAGTCACATTTCCCATCGCCTACTGAGGACTCCATTTTTCTGTCTCTCAGGCATCTCTAAGTGAATATAGCCCCATTCAAGCTTATTACCTTTTCCAACAATCTTATTTCCTATATATGCTATATATACTTCCTATATATTCATTCCCATCTCAGTGTCCATACTTGAAACCTGGGAGTGGTCCTTACTCCCTCCTCTCTCCTCCACATCCAATCTGTCAACAAATATATTTATTTCTACTTTCTGCGTATCTCATGAGTTTGTTCTCTCCTCGTCACTGTCGTCTCTGTTGGAGGTCCTAATCACTGTTCAGCTGATTGACTTTCTTTTTTCGGATCAGCTTTCTCATCGGTATCCTTTCTTTTCTTTTCACTCCACTCAAATCCATCCTTAAATATCTTTTAGAGTGATCATTCTAAACTACATTCATTCCAACGTGAGTGATGCAAATCATTCCTCATTCCTGATTGAAAATGTGTTTTCTGTTACCTAAAACAGTAGTTCTTGTTCTTTTTGCATGGAACCTTTTTCATGTTGAAACACCTGCTGGATGCCCACATGTTAGCTATACTTTTAGTGCCTGTTATTTGAGAAATGGCATAAACTAAATCTACTTCAAATTCAGCAACAGGTTTAAGTTTATTTTGTTATTAATAAATATAGCATTGATATACGTTGACCAATAATATATATTCAGAAACATAAGACATATTCCATCTGAAGGCCTTCCTACTAGTCAAGAACCACTACCTTAAAGATGACATCCAAATTGATTAATGAGCTATATAAGGTACTTTAAACTGTTTTTTTTGGGGGGGGGGGAGAAAAAGAGAGAGTGCAAGTGAGTGTAGTGGGGTGGGGGAAGAAGGGCAGAGGGAGAGGGAGAGAGAGAATCTTAAGCAGGCTCCATGCCCAGTGCAGAACTCAATGCGGACCTCAATTTTCTGACCCTGAGATCATGACCTGAGCCAAAATCAAGAGTCGGATGCTCAACCAACTGAGCCACCCAGGCGCCCTGTGAAGTGATGTTTCTAGTCTCATCTCCAGTCACTTTGCTGTCCTTGCCTTCTTCTCACACCACGTTGGCCCCACGAGCTGCTCCTTTACCTCCCATTCCTCACTCACCACTTTTTCAGGAATGCCCTTCCTTCTCTTCCTCTGCCTAGAGCACCCTCACCTTAGCCTTCAAGACCTGACAAAAATGTCAGGAGAAACTTTTTTAGATTCCTCTTAGAGTTATTTGTTCTTCAATGCAACTCCAAACGCTTGGTGCATCATCTCTAGCAAAGCACTTTATTTTTATACCGGGATAATTTTTACATTTGTCTCGCTCACTAGCTGCTGGGCTCCCAGGTGGCAGAGTCTGGGTCTTATTTGTCTTTGTATCCTGGGCTCCCAGAATAGTGCTATGGTATGTGCTAGAGGTTGGTGGATTCATAGTGACTGTTAGAATATCTTTGGCAACCTTAGAGCAGCATCCTGAAAGAAAAGCAAAATAGCCCAGCCCCGAGTGCCCAGCTCTTTCCTCGAAATTACCACTCTATGCAGGAACAAATAATGATCAATCTTATACTTATCCATAAACTTGTAGAAAGTTACATCTATAAAAACCTGTAGCTGTCATCCAATATGAGCCCTTCACATTACAGACCGGGAAATCAGCATTGAGCCTTTCCTTTTCCAGATTTCAGCAACACTCTTTTCAGCTTTCTCCATATTCTAGTTCTTGATTCATTTTCTTTGGATCCTAACTTGTCTACATTCCTCCTAAATTGTTGGAATAAGTTGCTCGTTTACAGAGGTATAAAATTTGTTTTAGTCCCTAATATACGAATGCCTGCAATCCATAGATAATGTATATTTTTAAATGATTTAGGCATTTTAATCTTCTTCCTGGCCAAGTTCTTCACCAGGCAGTATCTAAGGAGGAACAGCATTGGCGGATGTGAATTCAAACTGCATTTACTTCTCTTGCCCAGACTCTGAGGGAAGTGAATGGGCAGCAAAGTGCCAAAGGCAAGCAGCCAGAGGAAGAGCAGCGACCTGGACATTCAGCCTCTGGAAAAATGAAAATCCACTGGGGCCCACTCTCAATTCAGAGATTATAACCTGCCTGGTTTTTATAACCTCTGAGTGTCAAGCCTCAAATGCCAGGTGTCAAACTGGAGATGGGTATTTTTGTGGCAACGTGGATGTATTTTGTGTGGCGGAATGATTTGTATGGAGCCATGAAGTAAGTGGCTTGAAGGAGAATGTGGAGAAAATTTGTCTTGGGCAAGAGGCTGAGCCACTGAAGTATCTTGAGGGCGCTGTGTATGACATGGAAAAAATTAGATCTTCTTCTGTTGTATCCAACTGACTACATGGTCACTTTGAGAACAGTAAAGTGGTAGTTATTCTTGAAGAAGTGTGCAGAAGGAAATTTAGCAAAAGGAGGTTACAACCTAGGACTTCTAAAGCGTCTGCCCAGGATCTAAAATAGATTCCTGCCACTCTGTGGAGGAAAAGCCTGGACATCTCTCTGAATTTAAATGAGGTATTACTGTTAGCCATTAAAAACGAAAATCCTCCTACATCTAGTAGCCTGTGGGTGTGCAAGTGTCCTTACTAATCTGTATTCCATCTTTTGGCAGGTAAAAGTGACCTGAACTCATCTATTTATACTTTATACAAATTTCTAACTCTAGGGATAGAAATTGTCAGGCTCCCAAATTCAAGTCAAGAGAAGTTAGAATCCTCATTGTTTACAAAGCTTGTCCATCAAATGAAGCTGGTGTTAATTAACTCTGGCATCCCTAAGTTCATTTTGCATATTCAAAGGTTGCTATGAAGGCCGGGTCTTAAATAACAAATGCACAGACCGCACCATTAAGCAGAATGCAGGCATCGCATATTTTTCCTTGTGTTGCTTCTGTTACCAATCAAACTTGCAGATGTGAGACTAGAGCATTTCTGACAGTAAGTCCCACAAAAAGATGCTGTTCATTTATCTTGGCAATGGGCAGTACTATTCTAAGAAGGCAGCTGTGCATGGCAGAGCTCACTACTATAGCTCAAAATCTGTCCTTTCTTAACACTTGCAGGGCATTGGGTTATGGCATTCAGAAGGAAATGGAACAGATAGAAGGGTACATTGAGAAACAGCAGTTAACATGCTATGACTTGTAAAATCCTTTATGTGCAGTACAATGTTTTCAGTTATTAAATGAACATAATTTAAAGAGCAACCTGCTTGTCATCTTTGGTACTGTTGTATATTCCTACCATATTAGTCAGTTTTAACTTTTTGTAGACAGTTTTCAACTAGTGCAGATCAGTAGCAGTTCATGGATATAGTTAAATCTAAAACAAAAGGTTTACATGCTATTTTAGAAATTTTAGTGAGCATATTCCAGGTTATATTAAGTTCAA
The DNA here is from genome assembly GCF_023065955.2 of Ursus arctos. Classification (NCBI taxonomy): domain Eukaryota; kingdom Metazoa; phylum Chordata; class Mammalia; order Carnivora; family Ursidae; genus Ursus; species Ursus arctos. Next base: position 52,646,934 of record NW_026623067.1, on the reverse strand, counting down.
CAAATACCCTATGTAAACAGAATATTCTGGATATAAAGTAAGCCAGCAATGCAATATCTGAAAAGTTGGTCTTCTTTTTTCACCCGACAATTTTCTGGGCTACACAACTGCAAGTTCATTTTGAGGGGATTCGGAGACACCCAGGGAAGTGCCTGTGGACGCAGCTCAGGAGCACACTGACCTACTGGGACAAGAACGGCTTTGTCCGGGCTCACGTGACCAAAAAGTTCACACAGGCTGTAATGATAGACATACCTTCTTCCTTTTGATTATTGGCAGGATGCCCACTGTAAACCGACAGCAGGCTGGGTGCTGCGCAGAGTTGGGGGGTGAGAAGGAAAGGAGAAGGTAACAGAGCAGTTTTTCCTCTTTTTCCCCAGTGGTACACAATGTGTATTTATTTATGCCATAGGTCACTGGGCAAATATCCAGCTATCTTTATGTACACTGAAATCAACTTCTTTGTCAGTGCTTCTGGAATAAAATACTACTAGCATCCAGAGCCATAGCTATACATCACATGTTTTTGTCTTTGCATATATGCTAGAGTCTAATGAGCCTAACTCATTCCATGATATCGATGTAAGCACATAGTTATAGCTGCATCTTAGGGCCTTAAAATAGAGATTTGGGTTTGGAACTGAGAGCTTTCTTTCTTTTCTTTTTTTTAATTCTTCCTTTTCAGATTATTCCCTTTTTTCCTATTCTGCTTTAGACCAGACACTTCTAAAAGAGTCTGTACCTTGAACAGACTGGGCATTGTTGGGAATACACACTGCCTTTCCATAGAAATCCTGTTCATGAGTCAGAAAGCAAACACCAGGCCTGTTGTATTGATTCTATGATGTGGGTTACTAATGCAACACCTGACGTGTGTGAGCTGGCCAAGAGTTGCTCCCCCAAGAGTTGCTGGGCAGAATGCTGGGAGGGTTGGAGCTAATTGGAAGTACAACCCATGACTGTTCGGGAAATGCGAAGTCGTGCCATTTCAGAGCCAGGCCTTTCCCTTCTGTTTCTCAGTAAGGATGCTGTTTTCTTAATAGTGCCCATGGCTTTATTGCAGTCAGTGGAAGACAAGAGGCCATTTGCTTCCTGCACATCAATCACTATGGACCTGAGCTCTCAGGGTATGTTCATCAAGAGGCAGGCTGCACGAGCCTTGCTGCTAAATTCTTGGAGAGCATTCAAGTCAGCTAACTGCAAGAGTCCAGTTAATCAGACTCTATGGTGGATAGAGGTGTGAAGAGAAACCCAAATGTCCTCAAATGATCAAGCAAGATGGATTGCTTGTCTGTCGTTGTCTGTGGTATCCTGGGCCTGCTATAAGCCTGAGGTTGGGTCTGTGGTGTCATGGGCCTGCTATAAGCCCGAGGTTGGGTCTGTGGTGTCATGGCCCTGCTATAAGCCCGAGGTTGGGTCTGTGGTGTCATGGGCCTGCTATAAGCCCGAGGTTGGGTCTGTGGTGTCATGGGCCTGCTATAAGCCCGAGGTTGGGTCTGTGGTGTCATGGGCCTGCTATAAGCCCGAGGTTGGCAAACTCTAGCCTCCAGCCTCATTTTGTAGAACCCACAAACTAAAAATGACTTTTACATTTTTAAAGCATTGTTAAAACAACAACAACAACAAACTAAAAGCAGAGAATAGGGGACAGAGAGTGTATGCGGTCCATGAAACCTGAAATATTTACTATCTGGCCTTCTGCGGAAAAAATGTCTAAGCTGCGAAGGCGTGATAATGAGAAGTTCTGCATTTCTAGCTGCCACGTCACTTCGCTCCCCTTCACGGTCCATCTGTGTTGTCAGTCAGCCCAGGGGAGGACTCTGGCTGACTTAAGAGACCCTGAGAACCATGTGCGGCTTTGAGATTCCTGCACCACTTTCCGGTGGGCCTTATTGCAGTCCAAGGCTGCCACGCCTGGTGCTCAGGAGGTAATTGGGTGGAGAAAAATTAGATTGAAGATGGATTAGAACAGTCCCCTCTAACTTCCCAGCCCATGACAGGCCTGCCAAAGCTGCCCAGCTTCTCAGCGAGCACATGCCTTTATCAGATCTTTCGAGCCATTCGATACTTGGGTGATTTTCTTCCAATACCCTTCTTGAAGAGCTGGCCCACCTCCAGCAGTTTGGGAAGATAAGATTCTAAATTAATTCCTAAAGTTTCTGGTTTGATAGAGACTCCTGTCAATCTGGGTTCTTTCTCTTTGTTCTTTGAGCTGAATCCCAGGAGAGTCATGAGTGTTTCTCCTGCTGCAGCTGTGTGTGAATGTTGCCGGTGAGGTCTGCTGATGTGCCCCTAGGTTGATTATCAGGAGTGGGGCTGGGGAGGGGCAACATCCTTCATCTTTCATCCTACTTTCTCTTTGGGCCAAACATTCTCTTCCTGAAGGACCACGAATCCCAAGGCTAGGTATCCCTCACGTGAACAGACTGAGTTAAAAACCTGGGATTCCAAGAAGCTTCCAGGTTGGCATCCATCACCATTTCCCTGTGACTCTCATCTCCCCCCTTATCCTCTTTGATGTTGCCCTGGTTCAGGCCTTCATCATCTCTCACTAAGACCAGAGTGGTGGCCTCATCACTGGTGACTCAAATCCAAGTCCACCTCAGCCTACTCTGCACCCTGCTTCCGGGGAACTAAAAACCTGGCTGTGTGTTTCCATTGCCTACACAATAAAAGCTCAATGCTCTTAAGGCATCTTGAGATCTGCCTACTTTTCTAGTGATCTGCCTACTTCCTTACCTTACCTCCCATTTGCATCTGTTTTTTAACCGTGGTTACAGGCATGTCGCTCCTTAGCAGATCGTCTCACACACCTACGCCTTTAATGCGGTGACACCCACCATCTGAAATGCCCCCCCTGCTCTTTCCCCAAGGTACTTCCCTAATATCGAATCATCTTTCAACTTGGAGGTCAGGCTTCATGTTAAGGATTGAATTGCATCCTCCCCAAAAGATGCTGAAGTCCTATAACTGTAAATGTGACCATATTTGGAAATAGGGTTTTTGTAGCCAGTCAAGTAAAGATGGAATCAGTAGGGCAGGCCCAATCCAAAATGACTGGCACCTTCTAAAAAGAGTAAATTTGGACACAGATAGACTTACATAGAGTGAGGACAATGTGAAGACACTGGGAGAATGCCATTTATAAGCCAAGGAATGACAGGCTATCAGAAGCAAGGAGAGAGGCCTGAAACCAATTCTCCCATACAGCCCTCAGAATGAACCCTTGATCTTGGACTTTTAGTCTCCAGTACTCTAAGAGAATAAATTTCTGTTGGTTAAGCCACACAGTGTGTGGTACTTTGTTAAGGCAGCCCTAGCAAACAAATACAGGTCATTTTTACTGTAGAGCCTTTCTTGATTCACTTAAAGTCAAAATGGACTTTTGTGTGCCCCACCTTATTCTACATATATCCCATTATGCCAGCAGCCATACGCAATAAAGCAGTGCATTCAAGTTATAATGCACATGCGAATCACCTAGTAATCCTGTGAAAAGGCAGATTCTGTTTCCTTAGGCCTGGGTTGGGGCCTGAGATACTGAATTTCTAGCAAGTTCCCAGGTGATACCAATGCTGCTGGTCCACAGGCCATACTCTGAGTGCCAAGGCTTTAGGACACTAGTTAACATGCCTGTCCATGATGCTGTATGATGCCTGAGGGCAAGATCCATGTCTTTGAATACCTAGTACTTGATGCACTGCTGGGAATATGACAGGCACGTAATAAATGTTGGTTGAATGGTTGATGAACAGAGGAGCAAATGAATCTATGTTATTAGAATCATGCCTTGGTATTGAAGGATTCATGATCATTCCCAAAATATGTTGGACATACAGTAACTGCACTGCCAAATGTCTCATCGCTTTCCCACCCTTCACCAGTTTTACTCGTTTGAAACTCAGAGAGAAAAGCCGCTCCTATCACACAGGAGGAAATATATTCTGGAAGGCCACCATGGTGGCAGGGAGGTGTATTGCTCATTTTTCAACCGTATTTAAGTCAGCTCTTTAACACTGTTTGGCAAGAGTCACCCCTTTCCTCCATGCGTCCTCCACTTCTACTCTTTGTGTAACTGCCCAGAGGCTGGTCACTGAGAGCCCGAGGATGGGCAGCTAATGTATATGACTAAGCTCCTGGTAGGAATCCCGCTCTGTGCTCTTAAGAGAGCTCCTTGAAGTAGGTGTTATGATCCCTATTTACAGACAGAAGACTGAGGCTGGGGAAGAAGTCGTTTGTCCAAAACTGTCCAACTCGTGGGTGACAGAAGCAGGAGTCAAACAGATTTAACTTCAGTATCTGTGTCTTTTCCATTGCCGGTGTTCTAACCAATGGCACTGTTGCACTGTCTCTGCTGCCTTCAGTCCTCCCGGCAGAAAATGGAAAGCAGTAACTCTTCCTCTCCAGCTCAGAGGTGATTACTCAGCTGCTTTCTAGGCTCTTCCAATTCTGGTAGTCACAGAGATGTCGCGTTTTCCTGGCATCTTCAAGAAACAGGATGTTTCTTCCTGTAAGTGATTCTTTCCTTTCAATTTAAAAAATTGTTTTAACAATTTGGGATAGAATAATTCTGGCATATGGTACACTAGTTTTGCCTTCTTAAAGAAGATCTTACTTAATGCCTCAGGGCCATTGTTAAGGATTGTCATTCCTAACACTGTGCTGAAATTTATTCATATTTTCAAATACTACTGAAAATAGTGAACTGTTTGCCGCTACATTAAATGGTGTCAGACTCAATATTTTTAAAAAGATTTTATTTTTAAGTAATCTCTACACCCAGTGTGGGGCTCAAACTCACAACCCCAAGATCAAGAGCCTCATGCTCTACCGACTGAGCCAGACACGTGCCCCAGACTCAATATTTTTTGAGACAACAGTTCTTTTGTAGTTTTTTTTTCTATTCCTCCCTTAACCTAAAGACTATCAGTTATTCCTTTTTGCTGCTGTCAGTGAATCTGCTTCTACTACCTTGTTTTTCACTTGTTAATTCAATTCTCAAGGGTGGGAAGAATTGATATGCAAGCTTGTTAGAAATTCATGCAAAGTAAAAAGTAGGCCATGAACATCTAAGACATTTCCTTCTGAGTTAGTGTAAGAGATTAATTGCCTTTAAATAGATGTTTTTGTTCTCCCAGAAGTTTCTGTGAATTTTCTGGCTCTGATCATTATATTTTCAAGTTAAGGTCTTTTCAAAAATGATATCTATTAAGGTGCAATGGTGTTGTACAACATATTAGCTTTAGACTCCCTCTTAATAAAACAGTTAATAACAGCAAAAACTCCCTAATCTGCAACAACGCAAAAGGAGAAGACGTTCGGAATTAATTTTTAAAAATCTTATTTAAAGCATTTTTTAAAAATTATGTGGTTCTCTTGCTTTCTGAATCAAAAAGTGACTCACATTAGCTGCTGAGAAAGTGCTGGATGTATTCTGTTGAGTAGACAACAGTATTCATTTGGCTTTAAACAGTATGTCCAAACCATTGTCTTAAGTAATTTAAAACTAACGCTATAATCCTTCAGGGTATTAGCCCCTGTAAAATCATTTCTAAATAGTAAAAAAATAAACTCTAGTGTCAACCAGGTTGGATTATTGCAAATTCCTCATTAATAGAGTCTAACTTTTCTATATATTTTCCTTCCTTCCTTCCTTCCTTCCTTCCTTCCTTCCTTCCTTCCTTCCTTCTTCCTTTTAACTGCTAAAGTGTCGTCTCAATGACCTTTTGACATTTCACAATTAAGGTTTTCCCATATCTTTGGGAAGCAATTTTGAAACTGAAAGATAATTTTATTTATACCTACTTATTTAAGTATATGCTAAAGCTTCTTATTTTGAAAACTGAGAAGAGAACAAAAGAAGAACAAGCAAAGACAAAGAGGAAAAAAAGAAGTAATTGGTCAAAATTCAATATGGTGTATATATAGCAGGGTGGGGGCCAGAGGACAGGCCCTGCTCTGATTCCCTGGAATATTCGGGTGTAATGAATGAAGGCACAGCCCCAGAAGACAGTCTATTCCTTCTTGTTACTTTACAGACCAATGACCCTTAGGTTCATCTGAAAAATCAACATTTGAAAAGTCAATGTGACTTATCTAAGAAGAAATCAGTACCAGCAAATTAGTTCTTTTAAACATACAAACAAGCCATACGGGTTGTTTTTCAGCGTGGGTTTTTCATTCCAAATAGCTAGCTTTGAATAGAGAGGTGTACTACAAACTAAAAGTACATTCATCTCAGATAATGCAACAAGTTTCAGTTCTAACAGGATTTCCTGGCGTAACAGAAGCTTTCCCTAACAAAATAATTGTAGTCTAGAGAAAACAAGGACATTAGGCTTAAATGTCTCTTTTCTTACTTTTTATTCTTTTGCCATAAAAGCACAGGGGCTTTTTCCTTGTTTTAAAAAGTTTTTATGATTAATGAGATGGGCTATAACATGGTGGAGGCAAAACATGCTGCTTACAGAAATGTACAGTTTACCAGCCAGAACCACATTTGTTAGGGCAAAAAGCCTTCATAAAATAATTATGAATTGAAATAGTTAACTTCGGTTTTTGTTGATCATGTAGAAAAATTAAGGGCCATTTTTGGGGCAATAATAGTACCATCAAAAAATAAAAGAAAGAAAGAAAGGACATTTTTGTAAGATGTATGTTCACACAATCTAAACAAATTCTAAAAGAAATATAACCACCTAGGTGCCAATTACATACTTTCCAAAAGTTCAGTTGTTTTTAACCACTATTTTACCAACCTTATTTTTTCTTATTTTGATTTAGAAAAAAGACTACTACCCTACAGTGCTTCAAAGAGTAGGAAAGTCTCTATCAATAATCTTTAAGCTTTTTGCTCCAACACATCAAAAGCCTTTAACTATCACTTTGTCCCCCAGTTAGTGAGATGGTCTTTTCTTGCTCAAAAGGGTCTAGACTGCTCCCTGACTGTGGGAGAGAAAATGTACATTGTATTTGTCTATGCCTACAATTCCCGCATCTTCCCAAGTCGGAAGCGTCTTAATCAGAAACCAACAAGAAAAAAAGGAAGATCAAGATGTCAGACTCTCCATAGTTCGTGACAACTCCATGATGGTTTCTTTCTAACTAGAAAAGATTTTTTAGGAAGATACTTTTTTTTTTAACTTTCTCTTCTCTATATATTATTGAAGCTCAAGTTTGTGTACAAATTACCTTGTGTTGATTTACCAAGTTCCTCATTGTTTTCAAAACCGCTTCTCAAAGAAGCCTAGACCTTTTTTTTTTTCAGCATTTACAAATAGATTTGAATTGAAGTTTTAATTAAAAAGCCAGGATAAGGGGGGCACCTAGGTGGCTCAGTTGGTTAATCATCCAACTCTTGATTTCAGCTGAGGTTGTGATCTCAGGGTCCTGGGATAGAGCCCCGTGCCTGGCTCTGTGCTCAACACCGAGTCTGCTTGTCCCTCTCTCTCTGCTCCTCCCCCTGCTCTCTCTCTCTCTCTCTCTCTCAAATAAATAATAAATACAATCTTTTTTTTAAAAAAAAGTCAGGATAAGGAAAAGCCAGTATTATCACAGAGTCCATTTTGCAGGTGGACAATGAGGACAGTATGTGAGAGACAAGAATTACTGATGGTTCTAAAAACCATCTATGAGAGGGCTCCTATCCGGTTAGTTACTCATGTAACTCAGATGTTTGCTTTTGATGCGCTCTGTATCCGTGATGTTGGAAAATTAGTGTAAGGTTCATTGATGCTGTATGCTTGGGTTACCTATTTGTCCAACCATTAGAAAAAATAAACCTTCTGAACATGTGCTGAACTCTTCCTCAGCCTTGTGTTTTATTATGAGAAATGAACTTCAAATGCTTTTGGCCAAGGTAAAATAAGTTTGGCTTCAATACCATGCCAGACATTTTTTTCTTAAGTTTGCAAGACTGGTGGACTTCTCCTTCTTGGAATCCAGGGTCGTGTGTGTGTGTGTGTGTGTGTGTGTGTGTGTGTGTGTGTGTGTTGTTTTTAAGTAAATGCTGAGATATTTAAGTAAGTGTTTATTGTGGGTTTTTTTTTTTAAGATTTTATTTGTTTATTTATTTGACAGAGAGAGACAGCGAGAGAGAAAGCACAAGCAGAAGGAGCAGCAGAGGGAGAGGGAGAAGCAGGCTGTCCACTGAGCAGGGAGCCCAATGTGGGGCTCGATCCCAGGCTCTGGGATCATGACCTGAGCGAAAGGCAGAAGCTTAACAACTGAGCCACACAGGTACCCCCAGGTAAGTGTTTTTAAGTGAATTTGATTCTTTATTTTATTTTTAATTTTATTTATTTTTTTAAGTAATATCTACACCTAGCCTGGGGCTTGAAATCACAATCCCAAGATCAAAAGTCACATTCTCCTCCGACTGAGCCAGCCAGGCACCCCTGATTCTTTATTTTATTTTATTTTATTTTATTTATTTATTTTTTTTTTTAAGATTTTTTTTTTTATTTATTTGACAGAGATAGAGACAGCCAGCGAGAGAGGGAACACAAGCAGGGGGAGTGGGAGAGGAAGAAACAGGCTCATAGCAGAGGAGCCTGATGTGGGGCTCGATCCCATAACGCCGGGATCACGCCCTGAGCCGAAGGCAGACGCTTAACCACTGTGCCACCCAGGCGCCCCCTGATTCTTTATTTTAAACAACCTTAACTTCCCTCTTAAAATTGAGTTTATGGATGAGAAACTCCTGGTTTCAATGTTCCAATGACCCAACTTTCTCATTACTCCTACTGCAACCCCAAAAAACCCCAGAGTCTTTCCTCAAGAGAGGATGCTCATGCCAATTCTACCGTCCTTGCTGGTCTTCCTTCATCTGTGAGGCAACACACATTTCATGCGGTGCCAAAGGGGACAGATTGTTTCCCTTTCATACTCAAGCACCTCACCCATGTTCAACGTAGAAATGGATTTTGTCTTGCTGTGAGAATCCTGTTCGTTAGAACTGGGTGTTCGGTTAGCTTTTTGTGGTAAGGGAAAAGCATTTCAACAATCCCTACCCTTCTGCTGGAAAATACACCTCACCCTGGTCTGTTATCTTCTTTTTGTGTAGAATGAGGTAAAGAAATGATTTATCCTCTCAACTTGCACGCTCTGCATTGTCTCGCTGACTTCCCTTCCAGGCTCTCCGTGGGATTTGAGAATTTATATTTCCTTGCTTTTGTTTGCTGATTGTATAAAGGATTTTTATCTTCTTGTTTCAAGTTAACTCTCACCAGCTAGGATTTCCTTTCTTTAGGTAACACTTTGTCCCCTAAGCATTTTTTTTTAGCTTTTTCTTGAGTTTGTTCACATTCCATTTCACTCTTATTTTGTTTCTTTTTTCATGTATACTTTAAGAAGGCATTGCTTTTCAACTCTATCTATTGTCTTTCTCTTTTTTTCCTCCTTATTTATTTCTTTGGAATGGCAAACTATTGCACCTCTCTCTCTCTCTCTCTCACTATTATTTAAAATGACCTAAAAGGTGAAGTACAATATCCACCCCAAAAGGCTCCTTTTTTGTTTGTTTGTTTCTAAAAGCACCACCAATCAGAATTTACACTCACTCTGAATAGCCGTTCTCAAATTAGAATCACCTATTGTCATTCACCTCGTGTCACTTGTCCTTGGGGTATAAGTTTAGCTCTGTTCAGGTGAAATAGAGGGAACAAAAGAACAAAGACCATTGCTCTCCCTATTGCCACATACCTAATCACTAGCAGACAAAGACAGCATAACAAACGCTTCAGGCCTAGGACTTAAGTGTTTCACACCAGGGTGTGTGTGAGGAGTACATATTAATTTCTGTAAGAACAAAGAAAACTGATGAATTTCATAGAAGACCAAAGAAATAACACTGCAAGTTTAATTTAATTTGAATAAAGTATGGCAGAAGCTATATTTTATAAGATATTTCCTAAATTGCAGTTGATGGCTCACATTTTTTAAAAAACAATATTTAACAATAAAATTCCAAGTCAATGAAATAGGAATAGAGCCTTAGAAGTTCCTGTAAGCAAATTTGGTTTGTAGTTAGTTAATTCAATCGTTTTTAAAAGTTTTTCTCTTAAATAACATGATTTTTAAAATGTAAGCAGTTAGTGGTAGCATTAGTTTGATTCAGGTTTATTATAGGTATAAAGTAAAAGAAATAATAGATACTATGGTTTAAGGTGGCACTGAAAAAGTCTGGCTCTAAAAATTTCTGTTTGGAAAAGCAGCAAACAGAAATCAAACTAAATCATCAGCATATTGAAATATTAACTCTGCCTCCTTGGAGAATCAGCAGCAGCTGGAGAAAAATGCATTGTCCCAGGACACAGAGGACATCATCTTATGAAGTGACTCCTGGTGTGCAGTAGGGAGAAAAGGTCAGACAGAGATAGAGTTTTAAGCTCAGCAAAGGTTTATCTGACTTCCTCTGGCCCCTTGTTGCAGAATTCCTAGCTTTCATGGTTGTATCAAGGTATTTTCTGTATATATACTGTTGAGGTCTTTTATTATCATCAAAATATACCTTTAACAATGTGCAAGAGGATTTTCAGGGCAGTGACTCTGCATGCAGCTGTAATGGTGGATACATGTCACTACGCATTTGTCCACCTGCATAGAATGTACAATACCGAGAGTGAACTGTGATGTAAACTGTGGTCTTTGGGTGATTATGATGTGTCAGTGGACATTCATCAATTGTAACAAACGTGCAACCCTGGTGGGGGATGCTGATAATGGACGAGCGTGGGTGGGGGGTGGACAGGATGTGTATGGGAAATCTCTGTACCTTATGCTCAGTTTTGCTGCGAAGCTAAAACTACTCTAAAAAATAAACGTATTTTTAAAAAAATGTGCACAGCAGAGACCTCCCCACCTCCACGGCCTCCCCCCTCTAGGCATTTCAGTTCAGCTTTTCAAATGCTTTGGAGTGACAAAGTGCACCAGCAGCCTCGAGACGTATCCTGTATCGAATATGATCATAGAGTTTATCAACTACCTAAGGCACTTGCAAGAGTGAAGGGACCGCCCTTAATAATCATATAGGGCTAACTGACCCCTGGGACTATTTCAGAAAAGCAGGATGTATGATCACTCTACTTAATATGCCACTGTTTACCAGCATTTTTAGATTATGAAACTAATGTAGCAACGTAACAAAAAGTTTGAAAACTAGGGGAAAAAGCATAATTGCACTCGGTAGTTTTGGATTCTCTTCCAATGTTTCCCACATTTCTTTTTTACAATTGCAATTACTAATGTGTATGTGATTTTGTACCCTGTGGTTTTCTCTTACTGTTAGGTCATAAACACTTTTTTCATGTTGCTGGTTTTCAATATTATTTTAACATAGATCTTGGTATTCCAAGCAGATGTACTTACCGTTATTTAGGTATGTCTTGCCATATACTTTTTTAGCTGCATATGAAGTAAGCCCTTGCTACTCAGTGTGGCCTGCAGGCTGATAGCATGGGTACCTGTGAGTTTAATAGGAATGCAGAATTGCAAGCCCCACCCCAGACCCACTGAACCCGCCTTTTCAGAAGGTCTCCCAAGTGACGCACATCATATTTTGAGAAGCATGGAGTTAGTCTACTTATAAATAATGCTGCTGTGAACATCTTCATGCACATGTATTTTGCTTGTGGATGGTTTAGTTATGTTCAATTTCCAGAAGTGAGATTATGAGTTCAAAAGGCTTGCACATTTTTACGCTTGCCAGAATTGCTGGAAAGTTCTTTAAGAGCCAGAACAGTGGGTGTAACTGAGTGCTCTAACCTGAAGGACGGGTCCAGTTAGTGCCCTCTGTCAGCTGGCGGATTACAGTTGACCTGTTGGAGCCCTCTGGTGTTAAAAGTCCTACTATTTAAAGCACAAGCCTCCTGTTACCATCTGGAGGCAGAGCCAGAGAGCAAAATAGCTTTCTGTTCCATCTCTCTGCCCCTTAGACTCACAGAACTTCTTGCCGTGCCCATCAGATTGCAAGGCTGACAACTCCTAAATATTCCAGATACAGGCCAGAAACCTCTTAAATTTCATGTCTAGGGAATTCATTCCTGACTCTCTCTGAGTCATGAAGAAAAAGAAATGCTTCTTTCGGGCGCTTTTAGGTTCACCTTCCAAGCCACAGTAATTCTAGCTTTGTTCTGGCATCCACGACCTAAAGGATCACTGTGCCGCTTCCTTGATGGCTCCCTAAGTCTCTTTCCTTCCCCAGGAGCTGCAGATATTTTCTTTTACTGATAATCTCAGCCCTTGAGGGGTCTGCAGTTCCAGGGCTTATGCCATCTTCATTGGGTTCCAACATGTTATCCAGACTTTCTCTGCTCACCGCCACTTTCATATCTGACCTGCTTTCCTACTCCAGCATCTCCAGTTTTTCAGTTGGCCTCTGAGTTGCTGTTTTTCTTGGGACAATGTCACATTCTGGGGCCTATGATATGCTTTCCTGATAGTGATATTGTCCAGATCCTCAGTTTGTTTCTTCATGTTCTTAAGCCTGCCCGTCAAAACTGCCACACATCAGGCCTGCTTATCTGTGTAGATGTCTGGGACTGTGTCTGGCAACTTTACCCCGCTGGTTTCACCTTCATTTGAGGATGATCACAAATGGACATCTGGATTTGTCTCAAGATTACTGGGATATCAATATCCATCCTTGCAGACTTAACTAGATCACTGACATGCCTTTACCATTTCTTCTGAAGACATTTCCTCAATTAAGGTGCTCTCCCTTTTCCATCAGTGACAAAGTTTGATGTTATCTCATAGAAATGGAAGGGTGCTTTCCACAATTACTCTTCTTTACGGGGTTCAACCTGTTTGTGTGTGTGTGTGAGAGAGAGAGAGAGTATGAGAGAGAGAGTCTGACTTTTACCCATAGTTCATTTTGCTCTGAGAGGCCAAGTAGAGTAACTTGTCTTCAAGATGGCTGCCATCAGTTCGTCCTGTATGTGCAAATCATTCTCCCCTTGAGCAGTAGAATCTATGCTTCCACTTCTTGGAGTTTTAGCTGATTGGTGAATACTGCAACTAACAGCATAACTCACAGGAGAAGTGAGGCTAGGTCATACATAAGAAAGGTTACAGCTTCTGCCTGGCTCTCTTGGAATGCTCACTCTGGGGGAATCCAACCCCAATGATATAAGATAGCTGACTACCCCAAGACTGCTGTGCTATGAGAAGACCCAAGGTAGCCACACAGAGAAGCCATATGGACAGAGGTATGACAAATAAGCCCACAGCCATCCCAGCCCACATGTCAGATGTGTGAGTGAAGAAACCTTTAGAAGACTCCAACCTCTGCCTTCATTCAACGGAATGAATTTGAGGGACTCCAAAAGAGAGCTACCCAGCCGAGCCTTTAAACACCCAGAACCATGAAAAAAAAAAATTAAATAGTTATAAGTCGCTAAATTTTGAGGGAGGTTTATTATACAGCAGTAGATAATCAGAATGCCAAATATCTATTTTTGGTAAGGAAACCTCTCAGGTTCAAGGTAGTAATACAACTGCATCAGTGATTATGCCACAGGGTTTGAAGTTCTGCTCCAACCTGTCTTTAAAAGCTGTGGCTTGATTAATTACTCTGGAAAGAGTACAGTGTCATGGTTACTTTAAGTTGCAATCTAGATGTGGCTTGAATGGGCTCTTCTCCAGAGCTGAGTGATGAAAGACATCAATTCAGTGCTGATGGACTAGCTTTGTCCTAGGACTTTATTCATGGAGAGGCTGACGTTATTAACTACAATATGAAAATAGGTCAAAGCCATAGAAAGTTAGAGGAAGAGGCCTTATATATAGAAATTGCCTAGTCCAACCACCTACTTTTTTTTTTTAGATCAGATAAACAGAGGTGCACAGAGCTAAAGGGTCTTGCCCAGATCCAGATCTGGCTAGTGTCAATGCCAGGATAAGAATGCTCATCTCCTGGCCCAGGTGCAGTTCCTTTCACCATATCACTCTGCCTCTTGGATACTAAAGAAACTCTGAGGAAATGGTTGTATGCCATATGGTTTTATCTTCCCTTCCATTTATTCTCTATGTCCTATCTGCTGTCAGTCTGTACAATGGGGCTAATACCTACCTTATGTGATTTTTATGAGGGCTAAATGTGATAGCTTATGGAAATTATCTGGCACTTACTGTGTACTCAATAAATGGTAAGTATCGTCTTCAAGAGCCTAGTAAAACAAATTCTTTGGAATAACCATCTCAAGGGCCTTTAAACTGAAAGAATTTCCCCTCAAACAATACCCTAGGTATGAGAAATTCATCACTGGGGAGGACTCCAGAAGGCAATTCAGCATCCACCCAAGTTCTAACCCAGACAAGGAGACATTTCAACGACCTGTGAGAAAAGAGAGAGCGGGATGTGGATAATTAGCACGAGCGCATGGAATAACTCACCATCCTGCAAAGGGAAGCAGAGAGGCTGAGTCAGCTCTGGACACAAGAATAGGAAGAGAGCAGATCTGGATGTCTGGAGTTCTTTCTGTCAACTTTTTATAAAAATAAGTACCTCTAGCTGTCTGTCTGCTGAGGAGACATCCATCACCCGGTCTGTGAAAGTAGCTTTCCTTAGGCCTGTCTCTCCAGACTTCTGTTGTGGTTACTTGTCTCACTGTGGTTATCCCCACGTCTGCTTCTCTGTCTCCCTTGTATCATATGTGCTGTGTGTGTAAAACTCTTTATGTGAAGTCTGGGAATGGTTTTTAATACATTCGGAGCAATAAGCCAGAACCTCCACCTTTAATACCTGCTCCTGCCATTTCTCATCAGTGGGGCTATGAGCACATGTGGGGAGCAGCCACCCGTGACAGATCGGGGCCTCACCGTGCAGGGATGCAGATGGGGAGAAAGGGAGCCATTGTACCGAACACCTGTCCAGCAGTCTGGATCCACAGGAAAAGGTGTTCTAGCAGCCATAGGGAACAGTGGGCACAGCCCAGATTGTGGACAGAGCAAACGAGGGATGCCGCAGTTTAATCATCGTCGTGATTGCAGGCGATGAGCGGAAAAATCATTCTCACTGGCCCTTTGCTCACTTCATGGTAAGGGGAAGTGGCTGTCTCACAGCTGTTGACAGATGCCTTCAGAGTTAGACGAGTGGGTTCAAATTCCAGGTCTGCTGCTGGTTGGCTTTATGATTTGTGGTAAACTATTTAAGTTCTTGGAGCTACAATTTCCTCACCTGAAAAATGGGGATGATAATAACGCCTGCTTTACAAGCAGGTTGTAAAGATCGCATGGAAGTCATGTAAGAAAAGTGCCTGTCACTGCTCTGGAATATTGCTGGTGCTCCCTTGATGAGGACTTTCAGAGTAAAGGGGGGAAATACTGTAAGGCGAATGAAATTAGCGTACTCATTTGGACTAAATCTTCACCCCCACACTTAAGCTGTCATTTAACCTTCCTGTATGTATTAAATGAGGATCATTTCGTCTCATCCCTTCACAGATTTAATGAATCTTAACCTTAGGTCTAGCTGGACTCCTTTTTCTCTGTAACACCAATATGCCTAGTTCCAGAAGCTGTGAGGGACGGCAAAATTTTAATCTGGGCTCAGGATTGGTCTGAATCTGTTTCTAAGACAAATTCAGAGATTTTCCCTTGTTGATGTGAAATTGAGCTCCTCCTCAAAAGGACGTATTACAAACATCTGCTACTATTATTTGTCCTTTAAAAATGTTAATGTTCTGTATAAACAGTGAAAAAGGAACTTCTAGTCCTAAGTGTTTTATTCAGTTATGTAATAAGCATAACAGTGCATTGCGTTTATAGACTCAACTAATGCGAAGAAAAAGCGAGACAACCATTTATTGAGTGCTTGCTCTGTGGCAGGCATGGCACAATCTTCCCCTGAAAACTGTAGCATTCCCATTTTATAGAGGAGAAATCTGAGGCTCCAAGAGGTTGAGTCTTTGCTAAAGTCCCTGCTGGTGATTGGTCGAGTCGGTGTTTGGATGAGGATCTGTCTGATTCCAAAGCCCCTGGTCTGCCCAGTCCGTTTTACTGCCTCCAGGCGAAGCTCCATTTGCTTGACTTTAATGAGGACACAACAGATACGCAATCTCACCATTTTCTTGGGCCATTGAGTTGCTATGGACATGCTCTCATCTTTGGAGTGACCCTACTGCTTCTATTCTAGGTGCAGATGATAGGAACTCTCTGTGCATATGTCAGCTATTTCCACATGCTGAGTGTGAAACTTTTAATCAAGTATTTCAGGAGAAGGCCACATCTGGAAACCATTATCCAGATGTTATAAACCACTTTGGCCAGTGTTTGCCAGACTGCTGTCCAGGTGATGAGTATAGGACACCCCTCTCCATATGTGGAAGATGTTCTGGAGGGATGGAGAACTGGGATATTTGTTACTACTGTGCCGCATTCTTCCCTGGAAGGGATGTCAGGGACCTATGTCATACACCTCCCAAAGCAAAGGTT
This sequence comes from Ursus arctos, assembly GCF_023065955.2. Taxonomy (NCBI): domain Eukaryota; kingdom Metazoa; phylum Chordata; class Mammalia; order Carnivora; family Ursidae; genus Ursus; species Ursus arctos. The sequence continues at coordinate 52,630,500 of NW_026623067.1, read as the reverse complement.
TCCTGATGGTTCAGAAGAATCTCTAATGTCCAGATTTTTTAAGAACTAGAATCCCCATCCACAAGTGCCATGGCTCCCTATGATTCACACAGCTCTGTTTTAAGACAGAAATGACACAGGTAACTGAGTGCCCTTCAAACCTGATGATCTGTTCCATATCGCACAACCTTTTGGTTTTGATCCCAGTGTTCATTGCTGCTCTTCACTGCCAACTGCACACAGCCTACTAAAAGGAAGCAACATGGCATCAGGCAAAAATGGTAAAAGGCATAAAAGTGGACGTTAAACTAGCTGCATTCAAATCGATTGCTTTCTGCCTGTGTGACCTGGGATGAGTTATCCTTAATCTCTCTAAGCCTCCGTTTTCTCCCCTGAAAAATGATAATACAGTGGTAATGCCACACTGCATCAGGCTGTGGTGAGCCTCTGAGGAGATGGTGTGTGTAAAGCCTCGAGCACAGTGTGAGTACTCAATGAACATTTTTATTGTGGTGGTGGCTGTCGATGACCATTTGTTCTAAGAGAATGTGATGTCTTCCGCAAGCTGGGAGGTGAATGGCAGGTGTTGGGGTCACTTGTGTTGAAATTCAAACAATTGGCTAGTGATTGGGTCCAGAGGAGGGAAAGGCTGGCTGGGGAGGGGCTGAGGTCTAGCTGATGCTATTTACATTCACACTAGCAGACTCGATTTGTAATCTGGCCCAACCAGCCAGATTCAAAACCAGCCTCTCCACAGGAATTTCACACATGCAAATGAGGATTTTGATGGTCCTTGTAAAATAACCTCTAGTTTAGTCTGCAGAGCCCTGCCATTTGAGAGCCAAAGTCCTCAAGATGGGCCAAATTGACTGCACAATTGCTCTAGTCTGATCCTAGCTTCAGGAACCACAGAGGCAACTGTTTTCAACCTTCCAGTCTGGGAGGATGCTGTCAGCATTACTGCTGAGTGAGTGAGCCCTGTGGTTATTTCTGAACGCAGGGAGCCAAACAACACTTAGACCGAAGAAACAAAAGTGAACCCCCATTAGCTCCTACTGTTTAATGAAATGTTCAAGCAAAAATGTCAGTTCGACCTTTATGAATGAGACTCCTGGGCCTATAAAGTCAGTAGGACCCTTTCAAGTTGTACCCATTGACAAATTTTCCTTGAGACATTCAACATTTAGGATCTCTTCTTATATAAAGTTATATTATGAATTATTCACTTACGTCTTAAAAAGGTTTTTTTTTTTTTCATTTTTTTTTCAGGAGGGTGAAATAGTTGAAATACTTAAGCACAGTTTTGCTTAGATTTATCTGATACATCTGGATTATTTTAGTTTCAGGCAAAGATCCATTAGGATCAAACAAAATAAAACTATGTTGTCTTCAAACTATATTTTTGACTAACATTTCCACCTTAAAGCAAATTATGTTTATATAGCTTGATACAGAGGAAAGTCATTCTTACTCTGATTTCTTGTATGATCTCTTTGAATTTACTTTTTTCTCCCTCTACCTCACATGTGGGCCTGTCCCAAGAGTCTGTCCTTGGTCCTCTTCCCCAGTCTCACAACACTTCTGACCAGAGTTCTTAGTCATCTCTTCTGCTTTGCTGTCACCTCTATTCAAGTGCCATCCAATTAGTGATGCTAAGAGAAAAAAAATAAGAGAATGACCCTTGCTTCCAATGCATTGATTGAGCTTGGAGAGCCCACAGAACGTTCAAGTAGGAAAGTCCATCAGAAACATGCAGAGGCACTTCTAAGCCAAAGCTCTATTCAACTCTCTCTTGCCTATAATCATGCCTTGAAAAAGCTCCTGTTTTAATAAATCATGGTCCATATCTGTTTGCCAGAGAAACTGATGAAGCAGGTTTGTTTTTCTTTTTTTTTCCCCCTAGCCTGTGGGGTCTCCCATTTCATGCTTCTGTTTATCCAAGTTTTATTTGCAATATCTTAATAAATCTCTATGCTGTAGGATCACGTGGACATGAAGATGGTTTCAGGGGTTACCCACGAGGGCTGTAATGTTAGGAACCATATGGCAATGCTTTCCTACAGAGGATTAGGGGATCTCACTGCGTGAGACTGAAGTCAGGTTTCTTGCTCTTGACTTAAGGAAAGTGCTTCAGACAGAAGACCAGATGGAGTCTGGTCTATCCCAAACCACCACTGGGATAGGGACAGCGAAAAATGCCCATGCTATTCCTCCCTTGCTTGGGTGATGACAGGTGGGACGCAAATTACTGCTATAATAAAAGCGTAAGTAAAAAGTCTTCCTGGCCTGCAGATATTAATGAAGTCACATCAGTGCACTTCCTTAGCCCCCTTCTTAAATCCTGCCCACATCACTTTGGGGAGCCCTCAGGACTATTCTGCTTGGGTTAATATTTTGATATCATTCCATCTGAGCATGTATTTGGCATATATTGTTTTGTCATCTCTTTTTTCATTTAGTGTACTGTAAACTTTCTCCTGTAGGTTATATATTTTTCTATAACATGATTTTTTGTATGGTTACATGGTATTCCATCATATGGCTAATTTGTTTAACCAGTCTTTTATTGTACATTTACTACCAATAATAAGTAGTTCTGTGGTGAACACCTCTACACGCATTCCTAATTATTGTCCTGAAATAATTAATTCCTGGGCATGAAATTGCTTGGTCAAGTGCTCATCAGAAAGGGTTAATGCTAGTATTATTAATAAATAATTATATCTCAAGTACTTGGGCCCAAGGGAGGCAACTCCTCTGGAAGGAGCACTTGGAAACAAAAATACAGCACTTACAGCCTTTAAAAAAATGCATTTTAAGGACGAAGAATCATTCCAAATTTATCAATGCAAAAGAACAATTTTGAATTTTTGGAACCCCTTTGTAACTGACATTTGTTTCCTAAAATATAAATTAGATATGATGTTTTTATGTAGGAGTGGTAGTATCTATTTAAAGAACAATAATGTATAAATTATGTATTAGTGATATTTATCATCAACAAGTCGTGCAACTCTGGACAGATATTGTATACTTTATGTGAAAGCTCAGCCTCCAGAAGTTTGTTAATTTTCTACTACAGAGATTTTAAAGTTCCAGGGGTCTGTAAGGGATTAAGTGGAAGGTATGACTTGTATCCTTAACTAGATTTTAAGAGAAAGGAGTTGTCACCAATATATTTTGTCCAAATGTCTTATTAAAGATACCCCCAAGAACAGAGCTTGGAAGCAAGGGTAGCCCGGACACCCCTAGCGGCCCCATCATTCGGTATTTTAATAACTCATTGGCAACAGGATGAAGTCGTTTATGTTCCAGACTTTGCCTCCTGGTATCTAGATTTTTATAGGTGTTTTGACTGAGGTGTAGAGGAGGCATTTTTTGGCCACTGATTTCTATTCCAGATTGCGGGATGTGAATAATTTGGTAAATTAACATCAATGGGTTAGACTGTTCTTTGTTACCGAAGGCCCCTGGGCTGCCTGTTCCCCTGGATGGTCACATTAATTTGCAACCACAGGAGGATGGCTGCTGGGCACATACGCCCAAGTTAAATTTCCTTTTGCAGGTTTTCCCCCTATTTTGGATATTCAGGTAGCCACTGAAGTCTGAGGCAGCTCTCTCTTGTGCATTCATAATCCTGACTAAAGCTAGGGTTTCCAAAACTAATATCAGGGAGGAAAGATCCAAACCTTAGTGCTTTTGTGGCTTTTTTTTTTTTTTTTTTCTTTTCCTGGGGCCAGCTTTCGGCCATGTTTCCAATGATCAGTCTGTACACCTAGTTATACGCTAAATGCATAAACTGTGTGTGCTACAAATGATGTTTTTCTAGCCTGTCCGTATAGCCTATTAAACCAGAGCTGGCAGTTTTCCATCCCTTAGGAGAAGCATTTGGCATAAATAATATTGTCATTTGGGAAGGCTAGACATGGTTTGAAGAAGTGACCTTGTGTAAATATTGTCTGAGGTATGACTGAGGCTAAATTATATGACAGGGAGCTAGTACAGTCTGGGCTCTGCGCCCTCCTGGTAATGAAGTTGCTTCTTGTAGTAATGGAACTATTTGAATCAAAAAATGTAATCAAATATATCAGATGCTGTTAAAAACACAGAAACCAGCCTATTTAGGAACCTCCAGAGTCCAAAGGATGGCAAAATGGTCCTGGAATTTCTTTGTCATTCCAATGACTTTGTCTTTGTAAGAGAGAAAATGTCCTAGAGAGTGCCTTTTGTCTTCACCACAGAACTTCCCCCAGTGTTGAGACTGCTGAGCATGCCAGGCCTTTGTTGATCCTCCGCCCACATCTGGGATGAGCAGTGGGCACAGAGCACAGAGTTGCTGGCTTTTTGTGGGAAAGCTGGTATATCAGTAGCACAATACACCCCCGCCACCCCCAGCCAGTTACTTTCCATTCCCCTCCCACCATCCTTGTTTAGAATTTTATTTCCTCTCTCCCGGCCTATGTTACTCAAACAACCTACTAATTATACAGAACTCCTGCCCTTCACCTTTCTCTTCCTTTTAATTGATTTGCCAGATCTGTCTTTCAAAAGCATGATTTGCTTTTCATCAATTCATTGATATATTCATTTATTCATTCAACAAATATTTATTGAATGTCAGCCGTGTGTCAACCACTTAGCTCTCTGCTATAATAAGATGTACAGTCTAATGGGGCAGACAGATATTTGACAAATAATCCTAGTACTGAATAGACAATTATAAGCTAGCCGTGAACATTCTGTAGGAATGAAGCAAGAGTCTTTGATAGTATAAAACAAAGCAACTCTCTCTGGATGGAGGAGGAAGGGAGGCCCCGTCTGAGGAAATGATAATTAAGTTGCAATATGTTTATGTATAGGTACAGATTTTAGCTAGGCAAAGGAGTGAGCAGGAGAGTGAGGACAGGATGGGGTGGGTGGAGGGTTTCCCAAAAAGAGGTGCTGGCCATGGCAGGGGGCAGCATTGTGCCATCTGAGGAATGGAGAGAAGGCCACTCTGGCTGGAGTATGGAGAATGAGGGCGACACCAGCAGGGCTATGTAAGGCATGTTAAGAATTGTGGTCTCTGTCTCCCAGCTGTGGGAAGTCATTAAAGAGCATGTAAGCAGGCTGTGATTGGATCAGATAGGCATTTAGTAAAGTCGGCTTGGGCCACAGAGGGGAGATTGGCAGTGGCCAGAGAGATCAGGAAGGAGAGATAATAGTGAACCCAGCTATTAGCAGTGGGGATGAGAAATAGTTTTGAACATTGTTTATGTGGGGAATAAAAGACACAGTGTTTGATGATGAATTGGACATGAGGGAGAGGAAATCATTGAAGATGGCTGTGAGATTCCAATTTGTGCAGCGGGATTGGTTGAGTTGTCGTTACTGAGTGAAGGACTACTAAAAAGAGGACTGAAATCACGAGCAAAGACCTCAGATTAGGAACAAACTTGATGATTTTCAAGGAATATCAAGGAGGAGAGCAGTAGGAGATGAAAATGCAGAGATGTGACTGGGAAAGTTGGCAGACTGGATCATGTAGGGCCTTATAGACCACTGGAAAAGGATTTTAGCTTTTAACTGAAATGGGAAGCTATTGGAGGGTTTTGATCAGAGGATTTACATGATCTGACTTAATACTTTTAAGAGATTACTGTGGCTGTTCTATGGAGAAAAGACTCTAGGGAGATAAGACCAACATCGAGGAGATCATTTGGGTAAAAATCACAATCATCCAAGGTGAAGATGGTGGTGGTGGTGGTAATTTCCATCAGAGTGGTAGCTGAGAAAGTGGTAAGAAGTGGTAGAACCTGGATGGGTTTTTAATATAGAACCATCAACATTTTCTGATGTTTGAATGTAGTGAGAAAGAAAGAGAAGAATGAAAGATGACACCAAGATTTTTGGCTTGAGCTACTGGAAAGATGGGTTGCCACTCACAAAGATGTAGAAGATGGCTGGAAATTCAGGAGTTTGGTTTTTAATATTACATTTGAGATCCTTATTAGATATCCAAGTGGAAAGATTAAGTAGGCTATTGGACATAGGGCCTAAACTTCAAAGGAGAGATATAGCATAAAAATATAAATTGGGGGGGGTGCCTGAGTGGCTCAGTCGTTAAGCGTCTGCCTTCAGCTCGGGGCGTGATCCCGGAGTTCTGGGATCGAGCCCCACGTCAGACTTTTCGCTGGGAGCCTGCTTCTTTCTCTCCCACTCCCCCTGCTTGTGTTCCCTCTCTCGCTGGCTGTCTCTCTCTCTGTTAAATAAATAAATAAAATCTTTAAAAAATATATATATATATTTATATAAATTGGGGGGGGCACCTGGGTGGCTCAGTCAGTTAAGCATCTGCGTTCAGCTCTGGTCATGATCCCAGGCTCCTGGGATCGAGCCACAAATCGGGCTGTCAGCTCAGTGGGGGTCCTGCTTCTCCCTCTCCCTACCGCTCTCCCTGCTTGTGCTGGTTCTCTCTCTCGCTATCTGTTAATATATATATATATATATATATATTATAAATTTGGTCATATTTGAGGTGTGGATAGACGATACTGAAACTCATGAGAAAGGATGAATTCCCCAGAGGAGAAAGGATAATTAGAGAAGAAATGAAAATGTTTAGAAGCTAAGCATAAAGAAGAAAATCTAGTCAGTGATCAGGGTTGATATCACCAGTAGTGAGACTTGCCAACATCATGTACCCCTTGCTGTGATGCACTGAGAAGAGTATAACATCACTTATGTGGTATTTTTGCCAAAAAATACCGTGAGAAAATACCAGACATTCAAATTGAGGGACATTCTACAAAATAATTGACCAGCACTTTTCAAAAGGTCAAGGTCATGAAAGACAATGAATGACTAAGAAACTCAGATTAAAGCATGACAAGTAAATACAATGTGAGATCCCAGATTGGATTCTGAAACAGAAAAAGGAAGTTAGTGGGAAAACTGCTAAAATTCAAATAAATACTGTAGTTCGGTTAATAGTATTGTACCAATGGTATTTTCCTGGTTTGGATCATTGTACTATGGTCACATAAAATGTAAATACTAAGGGAAGCTGGTTTAAAGAAATGGGGGAACTTTCTATTTTATTTTTTGCAACTTGTCTATAAGTCTAAAATTATTCCCAAAGAAAAAGTTAAAAAAATTAGGTTTATGGCTTTTAGGCATGTACCCCCCAAGGATGTGGCTGCCCTCACTTCTAGTCTTTCTAGTTTGGCATAGAGATGCTGGAGACATAGGCAGGACCACCCATTGGGGTCTTTAGAGTGTGTTAAAGACTTTGGACTTTCCTCTAAAAGCCAGTGAAGGATTAAGCAGGGAATGTAGAAGAAGATGGGAAACTAGACATGTTTGTTTTAGGCAAAAAGAGACAAGAAAACAGAATAAATACTGGGTTAGGCCCAGATTCAGGCAAACACCCAGTTACTCTCAATTATTCATCCTGTTCTCCAAACAGAATTGACCATGAGTTAGTTCATGACTCACAAGGGTGTTAGCACATTGTAACGTCTGGCTGGGAAGATTGCTTAAATCCCAAAGGATTATCCTTGCGGAGCCTTGCAAGCGTCCTGTTTTCTCCCGGCACTCCTACAGTTCAGCCATAACTGTAGAGGGGATTTTAAGCTTGTAAGCCTGAAAGGTAAGATGTGTGTGCGTTATATCTCACCCTCCCTCTCCAGAATGATTCCAGAACAACGACTGCAGCTGGACTGAGATACCAACCTACAGTGAATGAGGAAATGAGCATTAGGAATGAGGCGAGAGACTTCCTGCACCCGCCTTCTCAGCCAAATCCACAGGAGGAGAGGGTTGCGGTGAGCTGGGGTGTGGTGGGAAGTATTAAAGATTCCATCGCATCAAAATTCCCAAGGGTGTTGTGGACCGGTTGGAGATGGTGACTGAGAAGTGCTAATTAGAGAATTATATATTAAATATCAGCCTTGGGGAAATTGTAAAAGTGGTTCATAAAGAAGACAGAAAGTTTCTCTGAAGCTGGGGAGAAAGGGTGAACCATGGAGACAGATGTGCCCTTTAATCTGCCCACCGCCCTATGGAATATGGGCTAAAATGAGGAGAATCCGTGGAGTCTAGGGTAAGATCACCTCTGCACCCTCCCTACCACCAACCTACCTCATTGCCTGGTCTGGCAGGAAACTGCATGTCAGCACCGATGGCTAGATCTGCTCTCAGAAACTCTGAAATCATGCAGTCTAATACCCTAAGGCTTAGAGCCTACAAAATGCTATTATTAATGGTAGCTGTTAATTTCTGAATACCTACCGCATGCTAGGTTCTTTATATAGTTATTTCTAATCCTTCCAGCAATCCTTCCAGGTGGTCATTATCATCCCTATATTACAGGGGATCTTAATGGTGAGGAAATAGAGGTTTAGCTTGTCAGAGGTTATACAACTAGTGGATGACTGAGTCAGGATCTGAACCCAGGACTGGCTTCCCACAGAATCCCAGAGCTCTCCACTGAAATTAATGTCTCCCTGATCCTGAAAGAACCCATGGAGCAAGAAGTAAATAATCCCCTAGGAGAACATTAGTGACTCTGGGAAGCGCCGAGACTGGCACTGACCCAATTTTATAGACATACACCAATGTGCAGGATTTTAGGGTGTTTCACTAGGGGTGTGGAATCAGCAGCCCATGACTCATCTGGCCGAATTCGGGGGAGGCTGCCTGATGGTGCTGCTGCAGGCAGTTTACGGTAAGTGAGGTCTGTGAAGAGTGAGGGGGAAGGGCATGAAGAATCATGACCAGCACACCTGGGCTCCTGATGTTGGAAAATCATGAGGAGGTTCTGTCAACGTTGGCCTGAAGTTACATTTCTGGCTTACATTTGGGTGGCTTACCAAGCGTCAGAGGCGGAAAGAACAAATCATGTTGAGAGTTTGACAGTGAGCAAAGTCCAGAGTTCTAGCTGGCTCTTTGCCACAGACTTGACATGTGAAGAGGAGCAGAGAAGCTTCTTCTTTACCATCAAAGTCTGTCATCTGCCCTGGGTGTCCCACAGAGAAAAAGGTAGCCAGGCCTCAACCCCACTTTCTGGAAAGAACCCCTTTGATGCAGAATTACGGAGAAGTCCAGGCCTACAAAAGACATTATATACCAAGCTACCACACTGATAAAATAGTTATGCTATTAACTATTTTCATTAAGCTCAAGCAATAGGACAAGACCATTCTGGGTGTTGGGGACATTTTAAGAAGTCAGTGTGTTCCAGAAAAGGTAAAGGAGAAAAGAAAGAAAAGTCACCTTCTTCGTATGGGTATTGAGAAGCACGAACACTGTAGCACCATTTATAAGATCAGACCCCTACCTTTTCCTCATTCTGTCTCCCACTGTTGCTTTTCTAAGCCTTTGCTCCAGCTATGTTATTCTCTTGTTGGTCTGCTTTTACGTGTTTTTCTCTCCTCCCCATTCTCCCCATCACCTCAGTAGCTCTTACTTGTCCTTCACGACTCAGCTCACTGTTTCCCCCGAGATGTCTTCCCTGTCTACCTAAGCTGCTTCCAGCAAGAGACTAGACTTCTCTACATGGATGGCCCACTGGTTCCTCCTACTAAATTGACCTGCACCTCACCCGGGTTCCTTATCACATCGCCTTCATCAACCATCTTTGATTCTTCTCTCCCCACCTCCTTTATTCATTCACCCAGTAAGTCCTGTGGGTCCGTTCAGATAACAAGATTAAACCCTTAGTAGACGTTAGTATTGTCAAAAGTACTCTATGTATGTTAGCTCATTTAAGCCTCATAACAACACTTTAAGGTGGATCCTATCATAATTGCTTTACAGATGAGGAAGGGGAGGCAGAAAAGACTAAATAATTTGCCTAAGATCGCACAGCTATAAAGTGATGGAGCCAGGAGTGGAATTCCAAAGCCCGCATTTCCTAAATATGTCTCAGTCCCCACAGGCCGTCCTAATCTCATTTCCCCGTGCAGTCTATCCCTACAATGCAGTCAGAATGATTTTTCTGAGTGAAGTGTCCTTAAAACCCGTTGGCTTCTTATTTCCCTCCAGACAGAGTCCAAACTTCTGAAGGCAACAGAAACAACACTTGACCCATGTGCCTCTGCCCACCTTCCAACCTTGTCTCATGCCACTCCTCACCTCAACCCCTGGGCCCAGGACTTCCTGTGTGTGGAGCTCCATGGCCTTCTCCTCTCTCTGTCTGACCAATTTCTCTTTGCCTCAAGTCTCAGCTTAGACGTCACTTCTTTCAGCATGATCTCCCTGGCCCCGACTCCGTTGTCCTGCCATGGCATCCAGTGCCTACCCCTTTGCAACACCATCCTACCCTTATGAGGTGTGCTCCATTCCTCTGTCTCCTCCACCAGCTGTAAGCCCTATGAATGCAGATACTGGGTCTTGTTTTCAGTGAATCCCCACGGAATAGCAAAGTATGCAACAAATGTTTGTTAAATGAAGGAATAAAGGGCATGCTCTGGGTCAAAGTTCTGACCTGGCTGATTGTACAAAGTTCCCTATCCCTATATTTTCCCCCTTATGTAACACACAAAATTGCCAGATTTGTGACCCAAGTTGGTATTAAAGGGCAGATGACATGGAAGAGGTGACCACAAAGGGAAGCAGCCACTCTTCCCTTGACACAATATCAACATCCACTTCCCAGGGGATACTAAGCCTTCCTGGAATTTTTGCATGAGAGTCTGGCTTTAAATCATTTGCACTGCATGTGCCCATCAACCAAAGGGCCGTGTGAGAGTTCAGGCTACCTATGGTTCCTTTCAGGTGTCATCACTACTCATTTATTGGCTTTTGGACATGGATATAGCTCTACTAAGTCTCATTTTACTCATCTGGAGAAGACCACCTGGGTTTCAGTATACAAATTAGATGCACTGACTAACCCTTCCAACCTAAATGACTAAATGAAAGAAGAGGGAAAAAAAGTGGTTTTGGTTTTTGTTTTAACCACATTGTTAAAGTGTCTTAAAAGTAAAGAATCTGTGAATTGCAAAAGTAAGGTAAGAGCAGGAACCCAGAAGTCATTCAGTAACAAGGTGATTTTCACTCTGAGGTTTTTGCCTAGGCCAGGACACGTGAACTTCTGTTTTGATGGATGTGCAGAACTTGAGAAGTAGGAGATAAAGCCTTGAGCTTGCCCAAAGTGGAGATTGAATTAGACGCCCCAAAATAAACTGGGATCCCAAGGCATGAACCAGCAAAACACCCTGCTATGCAGAAGGTGAGAGCAAGGAGGGACAGGGCAACATAATAGTTCCTTATATTGACCTAGTCATTGGGTGGAGAGACGAAACAACTCCTCCCCCAGGACGAAAGAACCATAACTGAGCCTTCATAAAGATATATCAGTCTGAATTCATGCCACCTGTGTGGTCAAAAAAATGTTGCATGAAGAAGCAACTTAAAGTAGTACCAGAGTAGTGCCCCAGGAGGCTGGCAGAGTAATTTGAATCTTCTTGAAAGGAACTCAATTTCAACTCAAGCCTTTAACATTTTCTTCAGATAAAGTTACAAGGAAAATGGACAACTCATGATAAAGTAAAACTCAAAAAGCATCCTAGGAAAACAGCACACTGTGAATGAAAACAAGAAGAGAGGGACACCTGGGTGGCGTGGTTGGTTGGGCGTCTGCCTTTGGCTTGGGTCATGATCTTGACGTCCTGGGATTGAGCCTCATGTCGGGCTCCCTGCTCTGCTGGGAGTCTGCTTCTCCCTCTCCCTCTGCTCTTCCTCCCTGCTCGTACTCGCTCGCTCTCTCTCTCTCAAATAAATAAATAAATAATCTTTTTAAAAAAGAAGAAAAAAGTGCAAAGCAAAATTGCAATTATGAAAATATTTAATAGGTGAAAAGAAGACATTATGAACAACTTTATACCAATGAATTTGAAAACTTAGATGAAACGGGTTGAATCCTAGAAAAATATAACTCAGAAAAACTGACTCAAAGAGTAGAAAATCTGCAAAAACAAACCAAGAAAACCAGAAAATCTGAATAGTTTGTTCTTTCTTTCCCTTTCTTTCTTTCTTTCTTTCTTTCTTTCTTTCAGAATAGTCCTACCTTAGTTTAAAAAAAATTAGTAATTTAAAAGCTTTCCACACACACAAAACAACGAAACAAAGAGCCACCAGACTCAAATGACTCAGAAAAGTATTTGATAAAATTTAACTTCTATTCATTATTAAAAAAAGAAAACTAGAGGCAAAAAAGAGATGCACCTAACCTAGAAAATAGTATCCACAAAAATATCTACAGAAAGCATTTAATTTAAAAGGAAATATTGAAAAAGTTGTTTGTTTGTTTGTTTGTTTGTTTGTTTTTAAGTTCCATCTATTCCCTAATGTGAGGCTTGAACTCACGACCCAAGATCAAGAGTCACAGGCTCTTCCCACTGGGCGAGCCAGATACCCCAAACTTGAAAATGTTCTATTTAAGATCCCCACCATCCCCAAAAAAGGAAGTCCATTTGACATCCCATATTTTACTGGAAAATCCTAGCAATGATTAGAAAATTAGAGAAGATAAGAAAGGAAAAAAAAAAAAAATAAAGAACATTGTTTGCCCAGCTAGTGCTTGAAATTTTTTTTCTATTTATTTATTTATTTTTAAGATGTCAATCTTTCCACATTTATTTCTTTTTTATAATTTTTATTTTGTTATATTAGTCACCATACAATACGTCCCCAGTAGTGCTTAAAAATTTAAATGAAAAGAAAGGCTCTGAACGCTCAAAAGGATCTACAAATTGAGGATGAATAAGTGAGTTTGAAGAAAGACTGGATGCAAGAGCAATATGTGAACAATCACATTCATTGTTAATGTTCAGTTAAAAAAAAGTATTTTATGGGGCGCCTGGATGGCTCAGTCCTTAAGCGTCTGCCTTCATGATCCCGGCGTTCTGGGATCGAATCCCACATCAGGCTTCTCTCCTAGGAGCCTGCTTCTTCCTCTCCCACTCCCCCTGCTTGTGTTCCCTCTCTCGCTGTCTCTCTCTCTCTGTCAAATAAATAAATAAATAAAATCTTTAAAAAAAAGTATTTTAAAGAAAATAGTCATTTATGGAAACATCAAAATATAAGTAAGAACAAATCTAAGAAGAAAACGTGAAACTGCTTTGTGAAGAAAATTATATTGCAAGGTTAAAGACCTAGGAAATGGAGCCATATAGCAAATTTTTCAACAGGAAGCTTCAATAACTTAAGGAAGGTTAAATATAGAGATTCTGTAGAGTTCCAGTCAGTATTTTCCAGAGATTGTCCTGGACATTGACAAATTATTACTAGAATTTTTATGAAAGAGCACAAGTCCTAGAATATCTGATACTCTTGGGAAGACAAAGAGAAGCTAGGGGATTTACCCTACCGGATACCAAGACCTAATAAAGCTATAGGAATTAAGTCAATGTGACTGGTATTGATGCAGGGTCAGACAAACAGATCAATAGAAAAGTACAGAGGACTCCAAACAGATATGCACATATGGAAACTTGAATTAAGACAAAGGAGCCATTGGGGCACCTGGGTAGCTCGGTGGGTTAAGACAAAGTAGCCACTGTAGATAGCATGGAAAGAAAGAAATAGTGTGGGAACACTTGGCTATCAATATGGAAAAACCTGGGGCGCCTGGGTGGCACAGCGGTTAGGCGTCTGCCTTCGGCTCAGGGCGTGATCCCGGCGTTATGGGATCGAGCCCCACATCAGGCTCCTCTGCTGTGAGCCTGCTTCTTCCTCTCCCACTCCCCCTGCTTGTGTTCCCTCTCTCGCTGGCTGTCTCTATCTCTGTCGAATGAATAAATAAATCTTTAAAAAAAAAATATGGAAAAACCTAAAATTAAATTCCAATTTACAAATGACAAGCTCAAGTGTAATAAAGACTTAAATATGAAAGGCAAAGGTATAAACTTTCAGAAGACAAATGAGAAGAATATCTTCAGGATCCTCTAAGAGTAAAAAAGGATTTCTTTAAGCCAAATACAAAAACATAGACCATAAAATAAATATTGAAAAATTCAATTCTATTAAAGGTCTGTCATCAAAAGACATCGCATAGAGAGTAAAAAGAAAAGTCATAAAGATGAAGAAGGTATTCCAACACATAAAATCAATAATCGAAAAGACTAGTACCCAGAGTATTTTAAAAAATAATACTAATCTGTAAGAAAAAGACAACACAATCCAATAGAAAAATGGACAAAAATGGGCCCTTTATGAGAGAGAGGTTCAGCCTCACTAGTGCTCATCCTTTTTAGTAATCGAGGAAATACCCATTAAAATGTTAATTTCCTACTCACCAAATGGGCAAAAATTCTAATTCTGATAAATCTAGATGTTGGCCAATCTGTGATGAGACCTCTCATCACCTGTTAGCAGGAACGGAACTGGTATAAGCATCACAAATACACTCTGGCAATACCTAGTAAAGTTAAAATGTGCTTATCCTAAACCCATCCGTTATATTTCTGAGTAGGTAGCCTAGGGAAATTCTGCCTATGTGCACTGAAAGATGTGTAGAAGAATGTACTAGCAGCATTGTTCATGATAGCTCCGATTGATAACACCTTGAATATCCATAGAGTAGAATAGATAGTGTTTCTCGATTCAACAGAAAATTACACAGCAGAGAAAATGATTGAGCTACTTTTACATGTATCAACATGGATGAATCTTTAAAAACATAACACTGATTGAAAGAAATAAGCTATTAAGACTACTACAAACTGTATGATTCCAGTTATATAAAGAAAAAGTTGGCAAAACTATTATACTCTAAGAGATGCAGACATAATTGGTAAACTATAAAGAGAAGCAGGGCTATGATTAAAACAGAATTCAGATGCTGTTTTTCTTGCAGGGAAGAGAGGGTGGTACCATTGGAGAGAGGTCCACAGAAACCTCTAAGATAACAGGTAATATTCTTTTTCTTATTCTGTACAGTGGTTTCACATTCTATTATTATTTTTAAAATTTTACAGATAAAATTTATTCATTTTAAAATAGATGTATTCTGCAATGAAAACTCTGGTTTCTGCTGTTACAGCAAAAATCAAACGACACAAGGTGAATGAAGTGCCAGGCATCTAAGAAGTGCTCAATATGATATGTGTCTAAATTAAAAAAAATAGGATAAAATAACTTTTCCCTGAGGCCTGGGGGTGAGACAGGGAGGCACAGAAGAGTGGGCTGTGGATAGCAGGACAGATTCTTATGGGCCCCAAGTAAGGATGCAGAGACTTGGACATTGGCTGGAGCTCATCCAGTCCTTGAAGAGTCTGCCAAGTGAAGCAGGCAGACACATTCCAGAAGATGGCATGTTTACAACTTCTTGGCCCACACCACTGCCATAAAAGCAGCCTGCCCAGATCCCTTTCTTCTTATCCACAAATGAGCCCCAGGATGTTATACCTTTCCTGGGAGGAAACATTGTTTTCTAAGAGAAGATGGGCCTCCTTCACCCTGGCTCGTCTCCACCCACCAGCCATGCAGAGATATAGCAGGGAATGATGTGGCCATTAGACAGTGCTTATCCACCTCACCTCTGCCCATGGGTGGAGGGTCTAAAACAAACTGGCGGGAGCCCAGGTTTCACTGGGGGGCCTTCAAGGTCTTTTAGCAAACCTTAACTGAGCATCTGCTAACTGCAAGACACTTTGCCAGACACGTGGTGTTATGCATTGGATTGTGCCCCCCCAAAGTATGTTGAAGTCCTAACTCCCAGTGCCTGTAAATGTGGCCTTATTTAGAAATAGGGTCTTTGCAGATGATCAAGTTAAGATGAGGTCATTAGGGTGGGCCCTAGTCCAAAGTGACAGTCTCCTTCTTTTTTTCTTTTTTTTTTAAGATTTTGTTTATTTATTTGACAGAGAGAGAGAGAGAGACAGCCAGCGAGAGAGGGAACACAGGCAAGGGGAGTGGGAGAGGAAGAAACAGGCTCCTAGTGGAGGACCCTGATGTGGGGCTCGATCCCAGGACTCCGGGATCACGCCCTGAGCCAAAGGCAGATGCTTAACGACTGAGCCACCCAGGCGCCCCGACAGTCTCCTTCTGAAAGGGAAATGCGGACACAAGCACATAGGGAAAAGGCCATGTGAAGATTAGCATTCTCCTGCCACAAGCATATGAACTACCGGAAGCTGGGATTGGGGCCTGGAATGGCCCATAGCTTGATCTCACACTTCAGCCTCCAGAACTGGGAGCCACCCAATTTGTGATACTTTATTTTGGCAACCCCAGGAAATTAATACAAATGGGTGGCTATAGAAATGAGAACGATACACCTTCCGGCCCTCAAGGAGCTTACTGTCTCCAAGGGCAGAATAAATAAAATGACAAATTTCAAGCAGAATAAATAAAATGACAATAAGGCAAGGAATGTGTTCTGGCCGTGCAGGCTAGAGAAGGAGGAATTTAAACTGTAGAGTACAATACACAGTGTCACACTGCTGTTTGCTTATCCTTTCTTCCACATACTCATTCATTTATTCATAGGAATTGTAGAATATATTGAATAAGATCTAGGCTTTGAAATCAAATAAAAGTTCATATTTCAGGTCAGTTGATTCCTAATTGTGTGACACCAGGAAAGTTTCCGTCATTTATAAAATGAGGAAAATCATACATACCTGACAGTGCCTGACACATTGTTAAGTCTTCCGTAAATGGAGACAACTCTCTGCAGCAGCATCATTGCTATTCACCCAACTAAAGTTCACTGTGTCTGCTCTGGGCCAGGCAACATGTTGGGGATCCAGAATTAAGGCAGTAGTTCCTGCCTTCATGGACATCACAGTCTAGCTCCTTCCTGGCTTGGAGACAGACGTAAAGCAAACAGTTAACCACATAATAGAATAAGTACTGATAGAGGCAGGCATCGAGGAAGAGCCAAGTTAGGAGTGTCTTGTACTGAATGAGGGGATCAGGCAGGGTAGAGGCAGAAAAGAGGTGAGGCTGAAGATGAGGTTTGAAGGATGAGTAAGAATTTGTCGGGGTAGGGCCATTCGAAGGAGCTGGAAGGAGTGTGTACAAAGCAACAGAAGCAGCAGAGAACAGGCAACATGTGGAGAAGGGCAGTTTGGTGCAGCTGAAACATAGGATCCTAAGTAAGGAGAGAATCTTGGGAAGATGGACCAGGGCCATGTTTTGAAAAGTTCGATAGGCCAACTAAAGGAGTTTGTACTTCATCTATAGGCAATCAGACCTTTTATTTTTTAGGTAGGCTCCACGCCCAGCATGGAGCCCAGTGCAGGGCTTGAACCCAAGACACTGAGATCAAGACCTGAGCTGAAATCGGGCGTCAGACGCTTGACTGAGCCACCCAGGCACCTGGGCAATGAGAGCTTCTGAGTGACTTTTCGTTTTTAAATAATGGATGGTGAGCAAGGGAGTGACCTGGTAAGGCTTGCTTTTAGATGTAGTGCGGTAGCATGAGTGCGGAGGTGAGAAAAGAGGCAGGGGAGCCTGTTAGGAGGTTATCGCATTAGTCAAGGCCACGAGCTCTGAAGACTAGAGCCGAGTCCGTGGTGGTGGGAAGACTGGGGATGTAGAAGATAGTGTTAAGTGATGTCTGTGATGTCTTGCAGCTCCCCAGCATTTCTCAAACCCTTCCTACAGTTGGGGTGTTTCCCAACTTAGTGTTTATTCTCAAAGAAGCAGCCAGAAACTCACTTTCCCAGTGTCTCTGTCAGATGGGGCACAGGCCTATAATCTGGGCTCTGCCCATCAGGACTTTGTTTTGGGAAAGAGGGTTGCGAAGATGGAGTTGGTACGTGGAATCCATTCTGATGAGCATAGTGGCATGACACTGTGGTCTGCACTCTTCGCCCTGGGGTTTGTCTGTGGTGCACAGTGTGCCAGTGGTAGCAGCATCAAGGTTTCTGTGTACAGCCTAGCTCACAGGCCCTCCTGAAGATTCTCTGTGCTACCTGACAATTTAATAAATTCTTTTTTTTTTTTTTTCTTAAACTAGCTAGAGTGGCTTCTATTATTTGTAACTAAGAACACAATCTGATACAAGTGTTTGGGGGAAATGACAGTGTTTGGGGACAGATTGATAGATCTACAACGATGCCCAGATTTCTGACTTAGGTGGAATCATAGTGCTGTTAATTAAGCTTGGGAACGAGGAGGGAAGAGCAGCTTGGGGAAGAGAACAGGAAGTAATAATGAACTGAGTTTTAAACATGCTGAGTGTGAGTTTCCTTTTGGACATATGGGTCATAGACAGATACATGGGATCTATGGATCTGGATATCAGCAAGGAAATCTAAATATGAATTTTAGACTTGTTAGAATGTATTTATTCATTAAATTGAACACTTAAAATGTTCTGGTCACTGGGGAAGCAACTGTAAGTAAAATAAGATCACTGCTCTCATGAAATTTATCATGAAATCATAAATAAACAAGTAAACATGAAATGTGATTTTTGGGGTGATATGTACTACAAAAAGGAGTGGAATAAGGAGATAAAGAGTGATGGCTGGAGGTGGGGTTGGGACAGCTACTATTTTAGAAATGTGTCCAGGGAAGTTGTCTCTGTAGAGGTGACATTTGAACAGAATTAGGGAGTGAGCTCTAAAAAGGTTTGGGGACAAGGAAAAGCCATCTAGGCAAAGGGAATAGCAAACGCAAGGAGATAATAAACTTAGAGTGTTTAAGGAACAGCAAGAAGGCCAATGTGGCTAGAGTGAAATGAGCAAGAGGAGAGTGGTGGCAGATAACCTTGCAGAGGTAGACAGGGACCAGATCATGTAGAGTCTACACTGTTGACCAGGATGAGGAATTTTTATTTCATTCTAAGTTTGATGAGAAGCCATTAGAGGGCCCTGAGCAGGGAGAGAAATGATGTGACTTATGCTTTTAAAGATCACTGCTTCCATGTGAAGTAGCATCTTTGAGGGAGGAAGAGTAGAAGAAAATAGACCAGCCGGGAGGCTAGTGCAGTAATCAGGCAGGAGATGGTGGTCACTTAGAAGAGGTGATGGGTATGGCAGCTGGTGAGAAATGGCTAGATGCTGGGTATCTTGAGAAGAGACAACCAATAGGACTTTCCAGTGGGATTGCTGTGGATGTTAGGGAGAGAGAAATGTTGGATGACTGCCATGTTTTTGGCCTATGGAACTAGGTAACTAGTGGTCTGCTTTAATGAGGTGAGTGAGAGCTAATTGGGGAGTGGTGATAGGAATAAAATATTTTGGTTTGGATGTAAGTTGGAGATGTCTATTAGATATCAAAATAGGCTGGGGCACGATTGATCAATTTGGAAGTCATCGTCTCAGAGACAATATTTAGGCACCCCCCCCCCATAAATCCATTCCCAAATCCCCCCTGTAGCCTTGGGGAAGCTTCCTGTCACGGTGACTTATGGAAGGAATCTTTATCTTTCCTCTCTGGCATAAGTCTTTTCCCAGGAGGTCTGTGTTGAGCCTACCACAAGTAAAATCTAGAAAACAGAAAAAGCAGAAAGCCAAAGCAAGACACTATGAAGAAAAGTACATTGTACTGCATTGCATTGTGAATTTAAAAAATTTAAGTTGAGTGAGTATATAAAATATATGTGCTACATGTTTTAGGATTTCAACTTCTTCTGTAAAGCAGCAGTTGTTCTGTTTTGTGTTTTCTTGGGAGGCAGTTTAGAGAACTGGTTAAGATCACTGGCCTTGGAATCCTACTTCTTGGGTCCAACTTAGGGATATATAATTTTGGTCTAGTTACTAAACATCTCAGCACCTGTGTCCTCGTATGTGAAATGGTGGTTGTAATAGAACTACCATTTTAGGACTATTGTAGAGATTAAATGATTGAGCGTGAGTAAAGCCCTTACGATGGTGCCCGTGTTGGATGAACTCAATAACTCTTGGCTGTTAGTACATATTATGCATTCTACAGGAACACAGGCATATTGTGGACCCCACCTAGGAAATGTTTAAGCAGAGGCTGAAATACTACAAAAATGTTGTAGGAGGAATACCATAGTGGGACAGGGGTAGTTTTTGGATCTAAAACCTTCTAATTTTGCATTTTTTTTTCATTCTAGGAAGTAGCTCCTGTGCTGCCTGGGAGCATGATGTGTTGACTGAGCATATGACAAGGTGTGAAGCTGGTGAACAGGGACTTCCTGGTTTCCTTTTGATGCCACCTTTTTTCTTGATACTTACTCTTATTCCAGATGCCAGATGATCTGTTTATCTGGGTTCCCTGCCTCTGTTTATCTCCTGTCCAGATTCCTGATTCTTCGGGTGAGAGTGTGCTAGCCAGCTGACCATAAGGATTCATCTTTCATCATTCCTTCTAGGCAATATACACATTTTAGCAGAAGCCACTATGACAAGTTTGCAGAGGTGAGTAGTGATGGGCACATCCAGTGAGGGAGGAAACTGCAGAATCCACACTGGACACTATAGTGAGATTTAGACAGTTGCAGGTCCCTGTGGCCCATCCTGCTGGAGCCCTTGAGAAAGTTATTCTAGAAGGAACTATAGATATTTAAAATCTCAGCTCTTGGAAAGAGGCAATGAGGTTTGTATACCCACTGGCTGTCAAGCCCTGGATTCTACTCGCTCTGAAGGGAATGGATAAGATCTTTAAATCTAAGAACAAAGACAGTAAAACTCCTTTGCAGTTGTGTTTAAGTGTTGTGCTGCTGTTCAGAGGTAGGAGCCATATCCCTGCACTTGCTTCAGAAAATCCATGTCAATGTATGTGGTTTGCATTAAACACACACACACACACACACACACACACACACACACACAAGAACCTAACCATTACACTGTCAACTCCAGGTGGGTCCTTTTCTTTTCTTTTCTTTTTCCTTTTCTTTTCTTTTCTTTCCTTTTCTTTTCTTTTCTTTTCTTCTCTTCTCTTCTCTTCTCTTCTCTCTTTTTTTTCTTTCTTTTTTTTGGTATTAAGTTTGTTTAATATCTTTAATAATTCATCACTTCTAAGTCCTTCCACAAAGGGCATTACAGTTCTTCAGTTTATTGCAAATATATCTTTAAAAAAAGAGCCAACCTTAATGTTGAAGCTCTAATACAAATTGATTACTGGCAGCACTATACTATAAAGCAAAATGAAGAACATCTTATTTAAATAAAACAAATATAATATTTCAATGGGGGATATATCCAGTACACTTTTTTTCTTTATATATCTATATCCAATGGTAGTAGTTTATGGGCTAATTTAAAAACAAATGCAAATTAAGAAAGAATAATGAAAGCCATGTTTTTCTCAGGAATAGTATTGTATACATGCCATATAGCTTGTTTTTACAGAAGATACTAGTTTGCCAAATGTCCATAGCAAAACACTAACGTGTGAGTTTGGTATTGTCCACCTAGCTGTTTCTCACTGCCCTGGAGAATCCGGCAGCAAGTAATGTTGAGAAACAACCTTGGGTTTTTGTTTTTTTTTTTTTTTTTAAGATTTTATTTATTTATTTGACAGAGAGAGACACAGCGGGAGAGGGAACACAAGCAGGGGGGGTGGGAGACGGAGAAGCAGGCTTCCTGCTGAGCAGGGAGCCCGATGTGGGGCTCGATCCCAGGACCCTGAGATCATGAACTGAACAGACGCTTAACAACTGAGCCACCCAGGCGTCCTGAGAAACCACCTTGTTGACACCATTTCTCTTCCTACAGGCGACTCTACTATGATAGAATATTCATATCCTTAAGATGCAAGGCCTAGCAAAAAGCCTCCCACAAATCCACTGGGTATTACAATGTTCTGTCTGATAAATTCTATTGCTTCTTCACTTGTAGTGTTGATTTCAGGTGCTTCCTTATTTGCTCCTTTCTTCATCTTTTTTGCTTTGTTTACATCTTTTTCAACTCTCTTCCAGGCTGTCTGCACACAGCCACTGTGATTGGCAATATGAAGAAGAAGAAAGCCACCACTTACTGCCGGTGCTGCAAGCTTTCCAACTTTCTGGAACAAAACTCCCGCACACCAGCCAGTCACTCCACCCATTGCAATCTGGGTGGCACTGAATATTTTTCTATCATAGGTTTGGAACTGTGGCCAAACATTCGATTCCACCAATGGTGTCTTCTTGCAAACTCAGTTAAATCCAGCACTTTGTAAGCTCATCATTGCTTTCCTACTGTTGGGGAGGGGAGTTCCAGGTTCCGGGTCACCATGATACCACTGGCCCAGGCGGTTGGCTCCTTTCAGATGTAACTGAAAACATCACCCTCTCCTCTGCCCCTCCCTCACAGAGCCTGTGAGGAGTGTGGTCCTTTTCTCCATCTTTAGTGGAGGAGGGACTCACAGGGGGAAGTGCTAACGCTTTCACTGGGTCTTTGTGTAACCAAATAAGCAGCCAAATAAATGCTCACATCCTCTATCTAAAAAGACATGACAGCCAAATGTAGTGCATGATTCCTGATTGGATCCTGAATTAAAAAAAAAAAAAAACTGTCAAAGATATTTGAGATAATTGAAGACAGTCGAATAGGGATTGAATACTGATTAGATCCTTACTATTCAGAATGTGGGCCACTAACCCCACCAGCAGCATCACCTGGCAGCTTGTAAGAAATGCATCTTCAATCCCCACCCTAGGTAGTTTACAGGCACATTACAGGTTGAGAAGCATGTGTGTGAGAGTGCGTGGACATTCCACATAGAAAAATTAAGAGGTATGTCTGTAACCCAGACTGAAGGCGATGCTTCAAAAGGAACAAGGCATCGTGGATTGTCCTGCTGGAGCCATTAAGAGTCTTCTTCTAGGTGGAATAGACCAGGCATGGAGGTGTCTACTGCACTGAGAAGAGGAGTGATGGAATTAGACCAACCCACAAGAAGAAACTCAGGAGTCCCAAAGGTGCCTGGGGATTCATTGCACTCTGCGACAAGAAGTCAACAAGGTTAGCAGTTTGGGTGTGTCCCCTTAACTTGGTGGGGATTTTTTTCCCTTTGTTGGATGACACAGCTTAAAATTCCTTCCTTCGTGTGTTGTAATTCCCTCTGGTTTTCCCCAACCCTTTACTGTGGTTGGACAACACCCCTACAACTTTGTGTGTAGGCCTTGGCAGGGGTAACAGCATCACTGGCAGGGGGCAGAGGTCGCTGGGTTCCAGGCTGCATTTTCCAGGAGGGGAGGTGAGCCTCTGCCACTCCTGGGTCTCATTTAAGTGTCTCTGTCTCCTCGCAGGTCTGAGCCTTGTATTCAGGATTACTAACTCCGAGAACTTCTTTCTGATTGCCAAATCACAGAAGGGGAAGTGGTTAGGATGAGCCTCTCCAAGCCCCATATTTCTATAGCTGTAAAGGATTTGATTCATGCTGGGGCATTTATTTCAAATAAAGACTAGCACAAACTGAAAAGAACTGAGAAATTACATCCTCCCATTCTTGTTTCCAAATTCCATTCAGGTTTGAAACTTATTTGAACAATTTTCATTTTGAAACATGAAAAGGTGGAAGAATCCAGCCTCTTTCTGTTAACAGTAGACAAAGATAAGCATCTCTCCACAAAGGTACGAGATTATGTTACCCTTCTGGAATCCTGGTAGCCAATTCAAGTTGTTTTTGAAGCACAATGCTACCCATGAGGCCTAAACCAAAAGAACCAGACATTCCAGATTGACTCAAATAATTCCATTTTTAAAATGTAATGTTCTGGCACCTCTGTGATTTCCATATTTGTTCCAGTTTTCATCACACCCTGTGATATTGAATGGCAAGATCAGGAACAGAATGCTTCTTTGAATAACTCAGCTGCCTTCCTACCTTGTGGCCGTCAGGTATAGGACAGAGTTTGTCAGGAATTAAAGGAAAACACAATTTCCACTCAAGAATTTAATTCTCTTTCAACACATATAAAGAGGGAGAAAATTGTTTTGTGGTTTATTGTGGGGAGGGAAAGTCTTCTAAAAAAAAAAAAAACAAAGGAAGGAAATTCTCAAAGAAACTATGAATCTTTGATGAACTTTTAATTTCTGCATGATTTGAAATTTATTAAGAGCCAAATTAAAACTTATTGTTTTTCACTGTGTCTTATAAGTAAGGGAAAAAATGACAGTAACTATTGAGCCATATGACTCTCAAATACATAGTAACTTGGCTTTGCATGCAAGTCACAATACGTCTAGAAACCCCATGATAGGAAGGTTAAATCCTTTTCATTTTCTTTGGAACTATTTGGAAACACTTGCAGTTCAGAGCTAGGATGTCCACCCTATAGTTTGTGTAGCATAGCTGTGTTGTCTCTGACTCCGCAGAAGAAGAGTTTACAATCAAACTGGAAAGCGGCTCTCCTGCGCTACATCTAGTCTAGTCTACGTAGGCCAGACTTGATCAGTTTTTGGTACTCCATGTGATAATTGCCGCTTGCCAAACACGCTTGTCTGAATTATTCCATAAAACATGCTTGATAAATGGACTTATCAAGACCACTAGGTCTTGAAGAACTTAAATCAGTCCCAGATGACTCTCTTTTCAGTTCAAAGATAAATTTAAATAAAATGTGAATGTAAACATATTTTCAACTCAGAGCTCTATTTTAACCACTGAAGCACATTCTGGCACTAAGCACTGTATCTATTTTTGACGTTTATGAGTTTTGCCTTTGTTGGAAACAAACAGGATCTCAGGTGGCTGTATCTATTTTTTATATTTATGACTCTTTTGTATTTGCTGGAAACAAACAAGGTCTCAATTTTCTATCTGCAGAATGAAATCATAACAGATGCTTCATAAGGATCTGAGGATGACAGTAGACATAAGGTGTTTATCACAATGCTGGGTACATGGTGACTGTTCAGTAAATGTTGCAACTTAGTTCTTTTAGCTCGTAGTAGACATACACCCACTTGAAAGGTGATTTAAATATATTCATTTCTCTTGGTTTTCAAATTAATGTATTCATCTCTCATTGTAAAATAATGGGTTTTGGAGTGCCTGGGTGGCTCAGTTGGTTAAGCATTTGCCTTCGCGTCTTTAGCTCAGTGCACGATCTCTGGGGCCTGGGATGGAGCCCGGCATCATTGCACTGTAGGACTCCCTGCTCATCGGGGAGTGCACTTCTCCCTCTCCTTCTGAACCCTGCCCTCCCCCTCCACTTGTGCTCGTTTTCAAATAAATAAATAAATAAATTCTTAAAAAAAATAATGGGTTTTAATAGCAATTCAGAGCTAATTTCTCGTGCATTCGTTAAGTTTTAGAAATTTAAGGCTCTTACTGATCTGCTCATAAAGCCCTCTGCTTTCCAGTGCAACTTTACCACTTTTTTCATGCTCTCAACTCACCAATTGGGCAGACCCATGCTGGTCCTGTTATACATTCCAGTTTCTTTTCCAGTTCTAGAATTGACATGTAACACTGTGTAAATTTAAGGTGTATTATCATGTATTGAATCTTACATTTATACATTGTAAAATGATTCCCCTCATAGGATTAATCACATCGTATAATTCCCTTTTGTGTGTGTGTGTGTGTGTGTGTGTGTGTGTGTGTGTGTGTGTGTGGTGAGGACATTTAAGACTTACTCTCTTAGGAACTTTCAAGTATATAATATAGTATTATTAACTGTAATCACCATGCTATCTATTAGATCCCCAGTACGTATTCCTTTTCTAATGAATCTGAAACTGGAAGTTTGTACTCTTTGTCCATCATCTCTCTATTTCTTACCTCCCATGCCCAGCCCCTGGTAATCACCATTCTACTCTGTTTCTGAGAGTTCTGCTTTTTCATTTTTTTTAGCTTTTTATTTATTTATTTATTTATTTATTTATTTATTTATTTATTTATTTATTTTTAAGCAAGCTCTGTGCCCAACATGGGGTTTGAACTCTAATGACCCTGAGATCAAGAGTCAGATGATCTACCTACTGAGCCAGCCAGGCGCCCCGAGTTCAACTTTTTTAGATTCCATGTATAAGTGAGATCATATGGTATTTGTCTTTCTCTGACTTACTTCACTTAGTATAATGTCTTCAAAGTCCATCCACATTGTCAAAAACAGCAGGATGTCCTTCTTTCTTGTGGCTGAATAATACTTCACCATTTATAGGAATAATACTTATTCATAATAATATGTATGAATAATATTGCTCTCTATATTATGTTCTTTATCAGTTCATCCATTGATGGGCATTTAGGTTATTTCCGTACGGTGGCTATTGACTTCACAGTTTCTCGTACCATTTTTTTCCTTGTCTAGAAAACTTCTTCCCCAGTTCCCTTTATTATGATCCTTCTCTTCATTTAAGGCCTGGTTCGCACATTTTTTTCCTCTTACAAAGTCATTTCTGATTC
Source organism: Ursus arctos (assembly GCF_023065955.2). Classification (NCBI taxonomy): domain Eukaryota; kingdom Metazoa; phylum Chordata; class Mammalia; order Carnivora; family Ursidae; genus Ursus; species Ursus arctos. The sequence goes on along the minus strand of NW_026623067.1, from coordinate 52,604,268 downwards.
CCTTAATCCAAAAGTAATATCTCCCTTATAGTCATTCTAATGATACTGAAAATTTTTTAAATAAAAATTTAAATTTAGAATAGGATTAGATTTACAGAAAAGTTGCAAAGATTGTCTGTAGGATTCCTATATACCCCCTAGCTCATGTCCCCTAATGTTCACATCTTACATTACTATGGTATGTTTGCCAAAATGAATAATCCAACATTGGTACATGGATTGAGTCCTTTTAACTTATGTTGTAGCTGACTCTTAACTGTAAGTTCCTAAAAGCCAGGCTCTGTGGCCACTAACTTATTTCTGTAATCTGTACAAAGTTTGTGTTTACCATTGTGTACTGAGTAGGCACTAAAACATTTGTTGAATAAATAATTGCCTTCGTTGCCTGAACTGCCTACTTCAACAAAACCCCTCAGTTTGTTTGTTTATTGTAAGTTGACTTTGTATTGAAGTAGAACATACATACAGAAAAATGTGATCATAAATGTAGAGCTCAATGAATTTTCAGGAAGGGGACACATTCACGTAACTATCACTGAGATCTTCAAATAGAGCATTTCCTGCATATTTTCTTTCCCCGGAAGCCCCCCAGTATACCCCTTCCAGCCTTCCATTTTGACTTCTTCCACTGCCCTCAGTTTTGTTTTAACAGTGAGACACAGTGTCATGGTTCATGATTTTAATGTAACTCTCTTTTATATTGTAATCATATCCATGCAAAGTGGCTTGAATCTATCTATTAAAAAATTCACTGCTTGATTAAAGGAAGTACAATGAAGCAGATTTTCCAACCACCAGACAATGTCCATTGTCCTTGTAGTTTATATAGTTTCTTCATCAAGGCCCAGCTTATAGTTGGGTGTACCCACTTTGGGCTGAAGGACAATTCTAGTCTGAAAACATCAGTCAGGCCACTGTAGGAAGTAGGATATAAACCATTTTGGTTTCTGTTCCCTTAGAAACACATGGAACAAAATAAAGTTTGCCAAATGGAAATATACAAAACCACTGGGGAAATAAATGTTATTTTTAAGCTTCTAAGAGGCTATCACAAATAACTGGGAGGAGAGTGGAAAGAATTCAAAAAGCAGGTGACCTTTTAATGGGCACAACACAGCAGGGTTAACAAGTGCCTGGAGAATGTTGTGACTTGGAGAAAGAGATGCTGAGAGACCAGGCCGGGCGACTGACCTCAGTGGACACGATGAAAATGGAGCTGGCTTTTCCCCATCCTACGAGAGCTGGATAGCAAAAAGAAAACCATCCTCCAGAAATGGGAGCTGTGAGAATCCCTGGGTACTAAAAAAAGGAGCCGATTTGGAGATCTGGGAGCTGGTCAGTTTGTTGCTGGCAGCCAGGTCTGGAGTGTCACCCTCAGAAGACTGGCTTTCTTCTACTCTTAGAGCAAATATCACCCAGTCCTCTAGGTGGAGACCACAGAGCGAGTGGGTTGGAAGGAGGAGGCTGGCTGCACTGTCAGTAGGGAAAGCCACTCTGCAAAGGGGACGGGGAGAAGAGCAAACATCTCTTCTGGATTCAGAGGGAAAAGAAAGCCATCATTGCCTGTCTCTGTCCTTCTGAAGTTACATCACTGCTTCACTGCTAGTTCTCAGACGGGTCAAGAATTGACAGCTACTTTGCAAAGTATATGCCAATTACACAAACGGTCTGCTTTGTGGTGTGCATTTAAAACAAGACAGAAAACGTTGCCAGTTGGTCAGTCTAGCTTTCCACACAGATAGCATTGAGAAAACTGGCTCGACTAGAGACCGTTTGTGCCACATTTTCTCTCATAAAGGGAAAGCCTTCACAGACCAAGCAAAGAGAGAGATGCAGAGGGAGATGCCAAGAGCTGGCTGTTCCTGCTTATCCCTTGGGTTACAGACAATCGCAATTTCAAGCACACCAGGGACCTATCATGTTTTGGTATTCACATAACTACTAGCATTTCGTGCCCTTTACTAAGCACACTAACAAATAACAGTATGTGTAAGATCTTCTGGGGAAAAAAAGGCCCTGGGAGCTTGAATGTATTCTCTAATGACCAGTCTTTCACCCAGCATCTCTATCTACTACTGCAACGTCCAGTCAAGGTGACTTGCAGGAGAGTAATAGAAGTAGGTGTATGCAGGAGCTCACAGAGAAGTATTGGATGGCTCATTGGCTGTTTATCCTAGGTTTTCTGGAATCTTACAAAAACATGCCCATCTCTCTTTACAGAGGGGTAAATCACAGCAAGGCAGAAAATATGCTAAGTGCTGTTACTCTTCCTTCACTTAGGCCAGTTCTTTCTCTGAATTTCTGGGTTGTTTTTTTTTTAATAAGAGAAAGAAACGAGATTTTGCCCAAATACTACATTGGAGCTTGTGACTAACAGAATGAAAACTGAGCGTTCAACATCAGTGTTCTAAAAATCATCAGCCGCTTATCTTCATGGAGACTTTTTCTTTTTTAAGATTTTGACAGAGAGAGAGAGAGAGAGAACAAGCAGGAGGAGCAGCAGGCAGAGGGAGATGCAGGCTTCCCACTGAGCAGGGAGCCCAACGCAGGGCTCAGTCCCAGGACCCTGGGATCACAACCTGAGCTGAAGGCAGACGCTTAACTAACAGCCACCCAGGTGCCCCCGAGAGTTTTTCTTTTAGGTGCCAGGTTACTCTTTTTCCTTGATCTCTCTTTCTCACCCGAGTAAGCGATGCATTCTCCTCTGCCACTAACCACCTCCATGGCAAAGCCTGTGACTTTCCACTTCAAGAGCACAAAAGCTCATCCTGCTCTGCCCCACCAACTAGCTATCCTAACCCTCTACCATCAGTAATATGGAAAACAGAAATTTTCAAGTTTCTGTCACTCCTGAACATACACTGGGTGAAATTCTTAGGTAGGGCTTGTATACTCCACCAACCAACTAATAGCCCCCAAACATGGGGAATGGTGCAGAGATGGTCTACCCACTATCCATCCAGTTAAAATTAGAGACATACTAAATGTCTATAAATTGAAATATTTAAGTATGTTGATGGTACATCCACTAAGGGAACTCTTTATGAGTTTTAAAGCAATGTTTGCTAAAAGTACGTAACACGTTTGTGGTACAATAGTAAGTAAAAAAAGGTAGGATACAAAATAATGTATTTATAACATGACTGCAGCTGAGCAATGTTTAAAACTTGAAAATCTGTTGGAAAAAAGAAGAAGAAAAAAAAAAAAAAAGCCTGGACACAAATGCTTCAGAATTAACATCGCTGAGGATGAAGCTTTGGGTGATTCCTTTTCTCTCTGTAATTTTCCACCTTTTAATTGAGCATATCCTCCAAGAAAAGAAAACCTTGCGCTTTTGCATTTAACCGGTGAGCAAAAGCAATGACAGGGGCGCTGTGGCCGGGCACCCAGCGCTCCAGGGGACCACAGGGCGGGTTTGGCGGTGGCTGCCTGGGCCGGGCGGGGTCCCTGAGACAGCCTCCGAGACACAGGATCCTGCTCGGGCAGGAGCTTTCAGAGAGGAGCCTAATTTATCTCTGAGCAGATGACGTCACCCCGAGAAACGCAGAAAATGCTGATTAATCACGAAGTCAGCACTAATCCTGGAAAGAACTCTGGTCCAGGTGACACAAGAGGGTGCCCCAAGCGCGACCACGAGCTCCGGCGCCTTCACGGGGCCCCAATCCCAGCCGCCACGCCACGCCGCCGCCGTGAACGCTCCGCGCTGCTGGTTGCGTAGGTAGCGCATGCGCAGCCCGCAGGCCCGCCCCTCCAGCCGCTGGCGCGCCACCTGCTCGGCGTGGCCAGCCTCGCGCAGCCCGGGCGGGTTCTCTCTGTGTTGCGGCTTTGTGTACTGCTTGCTTAGTGGTCGCGAACCGACTAGCACTGCTCTTAAAGTTGACTGTCACCGTGGTGGGAAGACATTGGCCGAGATCTCACTTTTCCTTGGAGAAAGTTCTCACACAATCTGAGAGAAAATTTGTATAAAAGGTTGTCTGTGCTCTTGAGGAGAAAAGAGTGATCAGAGGACTCCGGGAGACCGAGATGTCAGTAGAGGCTCCTGGCAGTGAAATATATTCCTGTCAGGAATGGCTTTGTAAAATGTTCTGAAAAGAATCCTGGGTGAGCCCAGGCAAGCAGGAGGAAGACTTGAAGCGTTTCAAGTAGGAAGCTACGGGGCTCCGCTCAGAAAGGAAAGCTGAAAAGAGTGCCCAGGAGCAGATGGAGTGAGGGACGCCTCCATCTTGCCTTCACAGCGTTGCCTCTTAACGGCGGTTGCTCACGCTAACTTGGCCTTGTGGCCAGTCTTGAAGGAGACCCCTCTGGCGCCCTGCGGTGCAGTGCCCCAGCTCCTCCAGCCTGCACTTGTCTGGTTTCTTAGGCACGTGTTAAACAGCGAACCACACCAGCGGGCAGGGTGTAAGAACGCACCCGGCACCCGGAGGTGAATGGAAATAGAGCTGGAGTTCTGGCCCAGGTGAGCGGAATTGGCACCCCTCACACTACCCATAAACACAGATTGCCCTACTGATTTGTTTTAATCACGTCAAGGCTTGTCACCATCTTTCTATTTTCTTTCCTTTTTTACTTTCTTTTTCAAAACAAAGATCTCACTAGGGTGGTTTTATGGACGTCACACCATTTCACTCATTGCTGCATCAGGTTAGATTGCCTTGGCAAGGAGAAGGGCGTTTTAATCTTTTGATCACCATTGGAATCTAAGGCCTTTGAATCTTTAGAACTCACGTCCATGCTGGACACTAGCAGCTACTGATTTTACAACTGTGGTACTCTCTTGATTCTATTTCTTTGGCTCAAATATAGTATCTTTTCTATCTCTTGGGCCTAAGGGAATAGGGATATGGAGGAAGGTTCATTCCTAAGCCATAATCAGCAGCTTGAGTGTCTATGACCTTTTTGGAGTTCATAGTAACCAGAGTCAACAACGAACTGGGTTTAGAAGAAACAGCAGCAGGTTTCTGTAGTTCAGAAAAGATAATGCAGTTCCAAGACATGGGAAGAACAGATAAGGATGTTTGGTAGTTGCTAAAATCAGAACTTCTCAAACTGGGGTTATCATCAGAATTACCCAGGCAACTTAAAAATACAGACTTCCAGGGTTGGGATTGGGGCAGACATCTGTGTTTTTCAAAACTCTTGGAAGATTCTGACATCAGCAAAGGCAGGGCCCACTGGTTTATGGCTTGGGCTACTGTGAATCAGGGGCAATACAGTGAGCCTGGTGTTGGAGTTGCTGATCAGAATTTATGAGTTTCTGGAGATACATTTGGCCCAGTTTGCCAAAATTATACCGTTCTTGTAGGGTATGACCTTAAGACTTGGGACTCAGAGCTGAAGGGCTCTGGGAAGAGGACAAAGAGATACCTACCTCCTGAGTGACTAGGAAGCAAAGGCTTGCAGGTCCCTAAGCCCTGGGGAAGGATGTTAGGCTCAGGTCAAGGAAACCAGCATTGGAGAGGGATAGTAACAGGACAATCCAAAGTAGCTACACAGCTCTGTTGAGCATCCGCTGACCTGATTCCCAGCTCCACCAGCAAGGAAGAGCTGTAAGTTTAAAGCTTATAGGAAACTAAAACTTACTATTAGACAAGGGTTCTAAACTAGGTAAGATTTGACTGAAGGAGGTAATAGTAATAGTAATAATAATTGCTAACACAAATGCTATTGTAGTTAGCGTTTATCGAGCACTGTGCTAAACACTTTGCAAGAGTGAGCCAATTTAATCCCTCACAACAATCTTTTGAGGTAAACCTTATGTCCAGTTTACAGATGAGGAAACCAAAGCTCGTAGAGTTTAGGTGAATTATCTAAGGATTCCCAACTAGTTGGTGGCAGAGACAGAACTTGAACATAAGGCTTTTTGCAGAATGTGAGTTCTTTTGATGTGAGACTTCCCATTTCAGAGTCCTGTTTATTCCCAGAGTGGAGTTGAATGCTAATTGAAGAATAGGATGGTAGTTAAGAGAAATTTAGGAATGAATGATAGTAAATGCTAAAATATGTCAGGAGCAATTAATTTGAAAACTCAGATCTTATATAATTGGGATCTCTTTTTTAAAAAGATTTTATTTATTTATTTGAGAGAGAGACAGAGTGAGAGAGAGAGAGCACAAGCAGGGTGAGGGGCAGAGGGAGAAGCAGACTCCACTGAACAGGGAGCCCGACGCAGGGCTCGATCCCAGGACTCCTGGATCATGACTTGGGTCGAAGGCAGACGCTTAACAGACTGAGCCACCCAGGTGCTCCAATTTATTTATTTATTTTAGAGAGAGAGACAGGTGTGCATACAAGCAGAGGGAGGGGCAGAGGGAAAGAGAATTCCAAGCAGACTCCCTGCTGAACAGAGAACCTAATGCTGTGCTCCATCTCATGATCCTGAGATTGTGACCTGAGCCAAAATCAAGAATTGGATGCTCAACCAACTGAGCCACCTGGGTGTCGTGGGGTTATTGTTTCAATTTAGTTATTCATAGTCCGAGATCTTAATAGTTCCTTGACACCTTAATATCAATCTGAGGATTAGGTAGGCACATAATAAACCACATCAGTGGGCCAAGAGGAGAGTTAGGTTCTAAATCTTATTTTAATAAACAACTATTCATACCTTTACAGAATCATTAAAAAAAAAAAACTAGCAAAATTTCGTTAATATAGCCTTCACATTTTACCAGTGTGTCTAAAGTGCTCACTAACTTGGTTTGAAAAGGAGATTGGCAATAACTTGGAAACTATGTCGTCCTTGTAACATGGTCTTGAGAGTCCAGTGAGGGAAGAGTAAAGGAAATGACAAAGCACCCTTTGGAGGATGATGACAGAAATCTACGTATGAAAATAATCACACCTTGGGGATCTTGGAGGGTCTGCAAGCACTACTGATTACTCACTAGTTGTAAGCTCTCCCAGCATTAATCCATCTTGGCAGGGGGAAGGACATTACCACATGACTGCATTGCCTGCTGGCTTCTTACAAACTCCTGGCTGGAAAAGAAAATGAGTGAATATTCACTCTGGAAGATGGAATTGTTTCCTCTATAGAGTCTATCTCATGGAGGTCCTTCATGCAAGTAAACCAGGTTTTGAAATTTTATTTTTCTGTTGACCACATTCCAACAAATTCTGAAGCATCTAACTCCTATCTTGGAAGAGTTTCCTTAAGGTTTAACCAGACTCATGTCAGGCCAGTGGCCACTAAGGTTATGTTTTTAGCCCTATTGTAATTTTAGACTTCATTGGAAATGTCAAACCTTGCCCACATCATATTGGCTGAGAAGAGGAAAAAAAACCCCTGCTTGGTTCTTAAAGGTGCTTTAACATTTTTAGGTCAATGTTTACTTCATTTTTTTGCACCGAAGATGGTTGGAGGAAACGTGCACTTGTAGAAAAACAAAACAAAACATTTTTTTCCCCTATTGGTGGGATATGTTTTACTCACCAACGGTGAGGATAATGTGGGATACAAGGCAAATTGGGAATGGACATTCAGATGCTGGAAGACTTCTTTGGTCACCATGGATTTTGAAATGGCTGCCTCTTCAGGTAGTTCTTTCCAATAAGTTCAGGAGACATTGTCTTACATATTTAAAGGAGGGAGAAGAAGAGAGAAGAGACAGGGGTATGTTTTCCATTCTAACATATTACTAACCCCTGTTAGCAGACAGGAGGTTTTCTTTGAAGAGAGGCACTAAATATTTTCCCACGTTATGCATACAGAGAGGGTTCACCCAGGAGCTGGAGACAGGTCATGGACCATATTCGAATGTCATTCAGGAACACAATCTTCCCCCAGCCTGGTAGGGCATGAAGATCTCATTCTTAAACTTGGGACTGTCCCTAGCCTGTGTAGAGACACTTTAGCTACTCATACAGGTAACAGGGCTGCAAAGAATGTCTTTGTTCCTCCTCTTACTGGATGGGTATTGAATTGTAGGCTTGGTGAAGAACCATATTTCTCAGAGTGCTGTAGAACGTTGGAGGCCAGAGGCAGAGGGCTGTGAACCTGGACAGTGACTGACAGAAGTCTCTTTAGTTACTGTAGAGTCTAAAATTCCAGATCCTTTTCCTGAACAAGTCATGGACCTCTGCACATGTGATGGAACATCTCGTGGCCTACATCACAGGTTATTGTCTTGTCACTGAATCTAGAGGCCTGTGCCCCAAGTTTTACAGGAAGCCAAGTATTTACTGGAATATTCGCTGTGGGAAACAGTGAAGTGGTACAGGCTAAGTTGTGTGAAATAGGCAGCCCTTTTAGCTTCCACCTGCAAAATGCCCTAGCTCCAAAGGCCATTTTATCTCAGGGAATATTGACCAGATTCCTCAGAATTAGAGCCTAAGAACAGAGCCCAGGAAAAACAGAAACAGAACAAGAATTGCTAGTAGGAAAGGGAGAAAGAGAATCAGGATCAGAAGTAGGAGGAGGGAATTCCGAAAAGGTAGATTTGAATTGGCAGGAAGAATATGAGTGATGTTTGACAGAACAGTTTACTAGGGTTTCAGTAAGATTCTCAGGACCCTTTGGGTTGGCTAGCACATGGAGAAGCCAGACAGTGAAGGGGGAGAGCAGGAAGAGCTGTCTCTCACAGTTGTGTCATTGGTCATTGCACAAGGGTACCCTGACTAAGGGGATATGATTCACATCACCAGCAACATAGATTTGATATTTATTATCTCGGTTTTTCTTGCAGATGTGGTGAAGTGTCTTGTTCAAACAAAATCAGTATATTATCACAATTTTCTGACATGGAAGTAAAGTGTCTTGGGTAATGAGTGCCTTTTTCTAATTCACACAGAGGCACCATATAGGCTAGTAATGACCCTGAGGAAAAAAAAGTACAATACTCAAAAGGCATTTCAATGCTATAAATAATGTCAAAGCTATGGAATCATTGAAGTACTCTAAAAAGGATATGTTTATTATTTTACCCTTATCATTACTGTGGTTAAGATGGAGGCTTTGAGCATTAGTATTTTTATGTGGGGGATAAGAAGGAGCTCCTGTAAATGAATCTTTCTCTCTGTTTTAACCTGTGTCAGAATGCAGGTACTTTCTGTGTTTTGAAAACTGGTGAAGGTTTTCTTTTGCAATCCTATCCTGTCCTAACTCTCTCCCACTTGGGCATGAGATCATTTTCTGTGGTTGCTAGATGAGATTTGAAAGTGGCAGGAGAACAGATAAGTGGGAGAGAATCACTGCTCAAGTCCAAACCACTTGGCTTATTTGTAATATCCTCGATGTGTTTCAAAAGCATCATTTGAAGCACATAAAAACTAAATTTGACTTTCAATTTTGATACCTAAGGTAATGAGGGCCTCTAACAAAATTCTCCCAATTTATTTTCTTTCCTGTATCCTTGAAAGAAGTTTTAAGAGAATAAGTTGATTTTAAGGCAAATGGAGCTATAGTACTGGGGAAAAAAATCCACCAGTCTTTCTTGTACTGTAGTGTAGTCGATACTGCCAAAAAAGTGGCACCTAAGAGATGATATGTAAAGAACAAGCACTCTAATCTCGATGTTATCACGGGGAACATTTCACTGATTTACCTTTTGAATAACTAGTTAGCCATCTACTAATTTCAAGGTATTCCTTATAAAACAATGGCTGTACGAAGGTTGTATTTAAATACCTGGATAAATCACCCATTGTTTCAGTGAACTCAGCTTTTTTTTTTTTTTTTTTTTCTGTTTGATAAATAAGTGACTCTTAGCCTTGGAGCACTGGAGACATTTACCAAGATCATTTGTTACATTTCCCCATCATGTAAACATTGTGTTCAGGAAGGGCTCTGGTGGGAAGTGCTGTGAACTGAGAACAGACAAGCTGTCCTCTGTTCTCTAGGCTGATCAGGTTCGTGCACAGGTGTACTTGACTTTATGTTGTTTCTGTGGAAAATTCTGCACATCAAAGAACACAGCGGATTTACCTAGGAGCTTATTACATGAAGAGATATGATTTCTTGGATTAAGAAAAGAAATTTTAAATCTGCTTTAACCATTTTAGATTCACATGTCCAATAGATGTTTTCCAGTCGCAAGCTTTCTGCTTTAGAGCAGCGCGTCTAATTTTCAAGAAAACAGGCATCAGAATTAGTTGGGAGAACTTGTTAAAAATCAAACAAAAAACAATAGCTTCTTGGGCTCCTACCTCAGATCAATGGACTTGTCATTTCTGAGGCCTGGAAAACTGGTTTTAACAAGTTTCCCGACCCCTCTGCCTCCTTCAGGGTGATTTTGAAGCTCATTCATATATTTATGATCTTACATTCTGTTTTATTCCTCTGGTTGGAGGAGGGGGGAGGAAAGAGAGAAATAGAGATTGATTCTCAGTTTTGTACCAAACCGTGAACAGAGTTTGACTTCTATTGAAGGTTCTTTCTCTGTTGAAATGAGCAAGGAAGTAGTTGAAGAAAACCTGGGTGTGTTTGTAAAGGGCACACAATGGCTATGTAGGCTGATAAACCTGCAGCTGTAAATACTTGAAACTGCAAATTTATAAAACCATGAATTGCAAGGATATTTAGAATATTTTTTAATACACATGAGCACGCTATTATACAACTAGCATAGTTTGAATCTAACAGATTGGAATATGTGTCTCCTTATAAACTTGATTCTTATCAAATAAGATACTTGAAATTTTAAAAAATCTGCGAAATATCTAAACCAAGGGTTGAACATTCCAAGGTTTCATAAATTAAGGATTTAAAAAATATATATTGTAACTTCTCGCATTCAGCCATTAATTTGTGCCTGTTAACAGGCTTTTAGAATGTCAGTCTGTCAAGTAATATATGTGTTGTGTAAGTTTTCATAATCTCACTTCATCTAATTTACTCATACCCCTATATATCTTAGGTTTACATTATGTGTTGTATAAAAGCAAATGCCATTAAAATACCATCTTTTTAGGCTTTTCACTGAAATTGTGTCTACCTGACAACCTGAATCCAGCATTCTCAATCCTTTTATGAAATTGGACTTGAAGGGGAATCAGTGTAGGTGGCTCATAAATGATTGAGGACCATTAGTATGAGAGATGTGTTTGTGATTCAGGTTCCCTCTGCCTGTGGGCCTGGCTGTGGCCTCTGGAACAGAGGTTGAGGGGAGGAGTCTCTTGGGGATCCCCTCTTGCTTTACTACTGTGGTGAGGCTGAAGGCAGCTGCTTTCCCAGGCCTCAGCACTTCCAACCTTAGGGTGATGTGCAGTTTCACTCCCTTGTCTAGCCATCATGACTTCCTGTTCTTTTTCTGTAATGTTTTTCAGATCCGCTCCTTCCTGTTGCTTTCCCAAGCCTGATTCTGGTCCAGGCTCTAATTACCTCACACACACCTGCACTCTCCTAACATCCTCTTTCCTGTCTACAACTTTTCCTCTCACCGTTTTTTTTTTTTTTTTTTTTAATTCTCAGAGTTGTTAGAATCCTCTTCCTGAAGCATCATTTCCATCATACTCCTCCTCCAGCAGCTCCCTGTTGCATCAGATCTAAGCTCCAGGTCCTCTGCTCCAAAGCCCCCTCTCATGGCCTGGGCCATTATCTCCTTTACAGCTGGACTCCCCTCCAGCCAAGCAAACGTCCTGACACCATGTCTATACAATGCTATAACATCTGGTTAATCCAGTCAACTCTGTCAAATCTTCAGTTAATCATCTGGATGTTTTGTCTACAAGATGCCAAACATCTGGATTGACTGAAGAAATTCACTACATTGATAGAGATTTTTTTTTTACTGAATTGACCAGATGTTTTGGCATTATGTAGACACATTGCTGTCTCTTGCATTTATCTTAATAGCTTGTCTGCACAGTGTCCTTTCCACCTGAAGCATGACCTTCTTCTCGATGCCATGTTCTCCCTTCCTTCCAAATTATGGTCAAAATTGCCTCTGCCATGAAACAGTTCTAGATTAATGCCACCAAACTGAAATTTTGGTTCACACCAGCATTTTTACATATATAATTCGTTTCAAATGTAATCACTGTTTTCTGTATTTTAGTTTTGGGTGTTGTCTTCCCCCTTTGCCTCACTAGTTTATAAACTCTGTAGGTCAGTATAAGGTATACCAGAAAACAGTCTGGCTTATGTAATGAGAGGCACGGTATCCTAGTAATCAAGGACAGAAACTCTGGGAGTCAGTCTTGTTTTGAATTCTAGCTCCTCTACTTATTGTGTGACCTGGACAAATTATTTAACTTTTCTAAGCTTCAGATCTCCTCCTCATTTGTAAAATGGAAATAATAATAGAGCCTACTCTATAGATTTGTTTATAAGAAATGAAAGAGTTACTACTAATAAAGTGCCTTGAAGAGTGTTTGGCATAAACTATCCATTAAATTTTTGCTCTGATCATTATAAGCTTTCTAAGAGCTCAGTTTTCTTGTCTATTCTTTCTTTTGACTGTGACAGTTAGGTAGGAAAGGCAGCTGTTATTGTTCCCATGTGAGAGAAGAGAAAACAGATATTAGGAGGTTATATCATTTGCCCATTAAATCAGTTGCAGTTCTGAAACCTTATAGCCTTACTTTCTATGCACTACATGTTGGCCCTCGGTTCTTTCTAATCTCAGGAGTTAGAATATTGCTTTCTATAAAGAGCAGGTACTCCTATGATTAAGAGTCTTTTGTGGTTAATCTAGGAAACAAACGGAGGGTTGCTGGAGGGGAGGTGGGTGGGGATGGGGTAACTGAGTGATGGACATTAAGGAGGGGGCACGTGATGTAATGAGCACTGGCTATTATATAAAACTGATGAATCACTGAACTCTACCTCTGAGACTAATAATACATTATATATTAATTAATTGAATTTAAGAAATTAATTTAAAAAAAGAGCAGGTACTCAGGGAACATGGGTAGAAATGTGTTCCCCTACAGAAGTGTGGTTCCCCACAACTGGTCTGTGGATCATTGCCCATCTGTGACGAAGTGTCTTATGTTAAAATGAGAAAAAGACAACGTAGTAAGGTTTTCCTAAAGCTAAATGTATTCAAATGTTAGAGCTGTCCCTGAACTGAGGTTGAATACTTCGTTCATTTTTAGTGTAAAAATGTTCTAACTCTGTGAAATGATGGCGATATTAAATGATACAATATGGAATAACATGATATTGGATACTTTTGAAAAATGTACTGCTTGATTTATTCATTCAACAAGTATTTATTACATGTCTACTATTTGTTAGACATGGTTCTGGACACTAGAATAATAGTAAACAAAACTGACAAAAATTCTTGCCCTCATGTAGGGCACTCTAGGGTAGGAGATTGGATGATAAATAAGTAAGTAAGAAACCTCTCTAAGGCTCCGTTTCTTCATTTGTGAAATGATAACAGGGGCTCCTGCTATATAGGGTTGTTTGTTAGAGTTAAATACATTTATTAGGCAAAGTGCTTAGGTGTTTATTGTATTATTGAACATAATGGGAGATGGAAATTTAGAAAGATTGAGCACATGGGAGGGAGGTGAGTTGCTGTTTTAAAGTAGAGCATTTACTGTAGGCCTCATCGAAAAAGTGCCATTTGAGCAAACTTGATGGAGCTGAGGGAATAGCCATTTGGACATCTCGAGGAGAGTGTTTCCGATGGAGGGCTCATTCAGTAGAAGCACCTGACGTGGATCACATGTAGCTCATTTGATGACGTGCAGGAAGGATGGCGTGGCTGGCACAAAGTGAGCAACGGGGAGGATAATGAGAGAGGAGATCAGAGGTTAAGGGCAAGGGTGGCAGTTATCTAGAGTCTTGTAGCTATTGCGAGTATGTGGGCTTTTACTCTGAATTAAATGGGGGAGCTATTGAAGGGTTTTAAACACAGAAGTATAGCTATGTGACTTCTGTTTTAAAAAGTTTCGCTTGGCTGCTATGTTAATAATAAATTACAGCGAAATAAGTGTGAAGCAGGGAGACTAGTTATGGTGCTAGTATTGTAGTCCACGTGCAAGTTGATGGTCCCTTTGACCAGGGTGGTAACAGTAGGAAGTGGTAAATAATGGTGAAATTCTGGATATAGTTTGAAGGTGTCAGCCAACAGAATATCATAACAGAATGGATGTGGAGTGTGATGCAAAGACAGGAATGCAAATATTTAGCCTGAACAACTGGAAAGACGGCATTGCCAATGCGGAGATGGGTGATGGTGTGGAGAAAGCAGGACTGGTGGAGGCAGGGCTAGAAAGTGCAGATGAGGGTTTAGTTTTGGACATGTCATTGATGGGACATGAAAGCCATATAATGAAATTATGAAATTTCACTCCGAAATGGACATGGGCCTCACATACTATCATGTATAACTTGTCCAAATTAAATCAAAAATCGCTTTTTGAATTCTTTAGCTGCTTTGGAGATAGTATCCATTCTTAATCAGTTTATTCATTTACACTAATGAATAGTATAACTTTAGAACAGAGATAAAATGATCACATTCCTCTTACCCTAAATAGAATATTTCCTCAAAAACTGCAAATTAAAGAACAATTTGTATGCATCAAAAAAACTGTTGAGAACTAACCATAAAATATATTCTACTTCAGTCATTTATTTTCTATACATGATATCCTTCATTTCAAATATATTGTTATTAAAACAGTTTGACAGGGATGTACTGTATGGTGACTAACATAATATAATAAAAAAACATTAAAATTAAAAAAAAAGTTTGAATATTAAAGCTCCAACTAGATTAAAGTCAGAAATAAATGGGAAAGTCACTTAAGAGTTTCCTGCTCTCAAAACTGTTTTAATTAATAAAAAGTATCAGAACTTTAGCAACAATTATCATTTTTGGCATCATGAAGATGAGAGACTATAATTTCCTAAAAGACCAAGAATACCTTCTTTGTGACTGGTGCTGAGAAGAAAACCTCTAGAAGTTGTTTTTGCTGAACAAGTAACATGAATTAATACCATGATCTAACCTTAAAGGAATAATTTCCAGCAGATGTGGAGAGAGACCAGACTCCTGTCTGCACTTTAATTAGAAGCCAGTCTTCTTTTCTCTCCAGGTAGGATTCTCTATTCCTAACCCAAAATACCTTTAAAAAAATAAAATGATGAATTGGTATGTTATCACTCATAGGAAATAATTCAAAGAACTATAATTACATTTTGTCTTCCTTCCCCCTACTTTTTTTCTGTGAGATGTGGTTGCTTCTTGAGTTGGACATATGACTGAGGCAAAAATGACAGGCAGAGGGAAAAATAAATGTGAGCCAAGTGGCTTTGGGAAACTTCGTTGAAAGAGAATCTAAAGATACAAACTAGTCATAAAAACATAGGATGCAGATGTTACTAGAACTTAGAACTTGACCAAATTATGTGACGTAATCACATAAAATAGAAATACACATGAAGATTGTGATCTTGGAAAAAGTTTAAAAGCTTTCCTAAGTTCTTTAGTGCCAGGGCAAGTGTTACTATATAAGCTCTTAGCTCGCGGTGAAACAGAATGGGAAAAATAACCAGTTGTATACTGGGGCTTCCTTCGGTGGCTTGAAGTCAGCCGTGGTATTTACACCATGGAAATCTGCAAATGCTACAAATCAGGGCATTTTGTTTCTTTCCATTTTACCAGTACACCACTGAAAATAACTCGCACAGGGATTAATGAAACTCTAGCACCTGTGACAAAGATATTCCTGTATGGCTTTGGTGATGGGGATTTTGGGGAATAAATGAGTATTCTTTCTATAAGCAGGGGACTTCTAATACCCGTCTTTGTAAGATTTGGTGGTGTTTTTTTTTCCTCTCTTGGAATTAAAATTTCATCAGATTCTTAAAAAGGATTTATCTAAAACATGGCTTCTGTTTCACTTCTTTTCATTAAAAGGTAAAACAACAAGATAAAATATATGTGTAGCAGGAAAACTTCCTGCTTTCTAGTAAGCAGAAGTGGTACCACCTGATAAACTGTATAAAGTCACTGGAATGGAGTCAAAGCCATAGAGGAGCCAGACATGATTTTTTTTTCTTTTTTTTGTGAATGACAGTGTTAAAGAATGTAACCCCTCTTAACTTCTCTACACCCCGTACATACAAATTGCTTATACTGATACAACCCTCAATGGTAACTCACTTCACACCTCTATTTTTTTTTTCTTGTTATCACCAAGATTAAGCAGCGTGTTTGGGCAATATTCTGCATTCATCTAACCTTTTCCATACAGGCCACACTGATACAGCAGAACAGGTTTATGTACCTCACACGTCAGATCCTATCAAGAAACTTGGTAGTGACAGTTTGATAAGGACACCATAGCTTATTGAACTTGTTCTAAAAACAACAGCAGCAAACCACTCATCTCACACGTTTTAGTGACCTTGTTCTATGGTGTCCCCATTTTTAAACGCAGCAGATGTATTACTGACTGTGTGGCTTCAGAGCATAAAGAAAGCTGAGGCATGTGACAATATGTGTTTTGATATTACACCATTAAAAATTCTAGAGCTCTGCATCTACTACAATTACCTATTGAGAAAGGAGAGCTCTAGGGTTAGTTTTAACTTCCACCTTGCCAACAGCTTTAACCATAGTGAAAAAATGGCTAGTCAGAAAATGAGATGAAAATTGCCAGGAGTTGCTTTTCTCTTTGATCTCCAGAAGGCCCAGGATTGTGATAGACAACAAACAAGAATGCTGATAGACTTCACTGTTTCAGGGTGACATCCCTAGCAAGACACATAAAAGTAAACCCAAATAAATATAAAATTAGAATGAACTATAAAGCCTAATTTTCTTACATGTTTTTTTTATTTTTTTGTCTTTGACCTGATTTTTTTTTTTGGGCCCAAACACATTCCTGTGATATGCAAAAGACTTTACTATAAGCATATTTAGTACCGTATTTAAGAGATTACTAATATTCTTAAGCTTTAAAAAATTGTCTTTGCTATGATACAGTTAAGTTCCAAGTGAATTTTACTATCATGGTGAAATTTTCAGATGGGATTCTAATCTCTGTAAAATTTCAGATTTTTCTGCTCCTCTTGGTTAAGGCAGGATAAGGAGCATTCAACCAACCCGAGGGTTTAATTTTGTCACTCACTTATATCTTTATACCTCAAATATTATTCTTCTGGCTTGTGCTCTAGGGTCTGTGGTCCCCTCTGTTCTTAAAGATGGACACAACCAGGTAGAAACAGGAGAGAAACCTATAGGATTGTTCGATATAAACAAATCCAGTGCTAATGTATTTCCTAATAACCAACAGAAACTTTGTGAGCTTGGGAAACATAATTTTGCTTTATGAATATATGTAAAACAACTGATATTATAACTTTGTGGTGAGGGCAAGATAGGGCACACTTCTAAACACTGGCTTATATTTTAGTGGGTTTATGTCTAATCACCTGCTTTTGAGTGGGTTGGTATTTCCCCAGAACACCCCTATCATATCCCTCTCCTCCTCTTTGAAACTTTCTCCTACTTCCGAAGCAAAAAAGAAAGTGTTCTTGTTACTATTAGGAGTCCTTCTGTCTTCTCACCTCAGGTTCTAGGTATGATCATAAAGGAAAAAATATGAAATATTTCAGGCATACTATAGAGAGAATATCATGAGGCTTGAGTACTCAACATCTCCCTTAAGAAATAGAACATTAGAAACACAAATGAAGCCCCTAATATGTTATTCCTGCCTCCTTAGAGGTAACCACTATTTTCATTCGTTTTTATACTTTTGCTACATGTGTACATCATTAAACAAAATAGAATGCTGTGTTGCATGTTTTAAATTTTTATATAGATGGTTCCCTTTTTTTCACATTATTTTAAAGATAAGCTAACACATATAACTCTTGTTTATCGATCTCCACTACACAGTATTCCATAGTATGGATATACAACAACTTAGTTATCCATTCTTTTGTTGATGCTTCAATGTATATTTAGTACAGGTCTCCTTGAGCAATGTGTGAGAATTTCTTTCGGGGGCAGACCTAGGATTAGAATTTTTGGATAAATGGGTATGTGTATCTTTAACTTCACCAGATATTGCCATGCTCCAAATATTGAATCATCAGCAGTGAAGCCAGCAATCTGTGTAACAAACCCTCTGAGTTCATGGTTTCAGATTCAGTAATCTGGAAGTGAGGTGGTGGTGGTAGGGAGTATGGCAAGAATTTGCATTTCTAACATGTCTCCCAAGTGATACTGTTGCCACTGCAGTGTAATATCTGGGACCACATTTTGAGAACAAGTGCTCTAGAGAAAGTCTATTGGATTACATTTGGAAAAAGAGAGTCAATGAGACACTATCTGAAAAGATGTGGCTGGTGAGGTTTTATTAGGTAACTGAAAGTCAGCCTGTGTTATAATTTGAGGATTCAGATTCTAGAAAAACTGAGTAAAACACAGATAATATATAGTAAATAACCAGTATGAGTCATTGTCATCAAATGCTAAATTCTTGATGAGTTCTGTTGCTAGAACGGGACCTCTGCCTGTGCTCTTGCTGTTGCTATGCTGAGAATGGCAGAGGAGTAGACAGACAGGTAGCCCCATATGAGCCCAGTGTGTGCAGTAAGCATATTACTTAGTGTATTAGTGTCTTGATTACATCTATAAAACCCAGGCATTGGCTTAAGATGCAGGTGAGAATATTCCCTTAGGGATTCCTCAAACATTAAGGCGCATGGGGTTACTGAGTCTTAACTGATTTGGCTATTTTTAGTTATTTATATCCAAAACAACAACAACAAAAATCAATCTTTATATTATGCATTTTTTTTAAATTTTATTTCAAATTTAGCAATGTGGTAACAGAATGCCAGGGAGGTTTCCCTTAAATACTCTTTCTTGCAAGAACTTCTTATAAAAAAAGTCTTGAAAACAAAGTCTTCACATATTTTAGGATAAAAAGACACACACAGGCTGGCACAGTCTACAAATAGTTAACATGTAAACTGGCAGGAAAGTTATTTTATTTCAGATTTAGCAATATAAAAGGTCAAATGAAGGGAAAAAAACCATGTACCAGTAACCAAAAACATTTGCTTAAATCATTCCACAATTTACATAACAAGATAATTGTTCTTCAAAACCAGACAACAGGTTTGAAAATACTTCTTTTCACACCCTTATAAGTGATGTTGTTGGGAACAATGGCTGTTATAAGGCCATTTATTGCAGGCACATTTCTAGCTAGTTCCATTTAACATTATTGTCATTTTATCTTCTTTCTTTTTTCTCTCTCATCAGCTTTTTGCTTTCTTCTCGTCTTCTCTTATTCACTGGATTCCGAGGATCATAGATTTCGAATGTGTCTGAATCTTGCATGCTTGCATCTTTCACTTTTCTGGTTTTATCCTCAAACTGAAGTACATGCGACATCCTGAAGAGGGAAAGAGATGGTTCAGTGATTTTGGCTGGAGAACAGAAAGTAGAAATTTTATACTATACTGTCCTTGGCATAGTGAACCACAAGGGTACAGAACACCAACATGGGCTTATTGTTTATTGGTGCTTATACCACTTGGAAACCAACTTCTCAGAAAACACTTAAATTTGGAAAACATGTGTGGCGTTTGTTCTGTTGCTTTGTATTTTTAGTAATGAGTCTCTCTGCCTCAGTCTTCACTTGAAGGTCCTTTCCTGATGGGAGGTTAAAGGAATTCTACCCAGAAGTGTTCCTTCAACTAAACCCAGAGCACATTTTGCCAGCTTCCTTTAAAGAGCACACTCACTTAGTCAGAGTGGGCAGGGTTGCAGGGCAGAACTCCAGACAATAAACCAGCCCTATCTGATCTTTTTGTTTTCAGTAGTTAAAGGGATCAAGAGTCAGGAATGTGTTAAGAAAATTCTTGTTCAAATGGTGTTATGGGGAGTTGCAGGGTTAAAAAAAACGGTTTTTTTTTTGTGTGTGTGCAAAAGGAAACTAAGCTTTGGCATAGCTCCATGGACTAATTTCCTCCTCTTACTGTTGATTACAACAAATTTAACCATCCTGCTTTCCCACTTTATCAAATGCTTACTGGTCTTAAGGTATCAACATGTGCTTGAATCGTAAGTGGTCATAAGCCAGCTATCCTTAGCAGCAGGGAAATATGTAAGCGATTAGCTCTGCCCCCATTAGGAGGTGTCAGAAATAAATGGGGAAGTCAAAGACCAGATTTCAGGGCAGTTGAATGAATCTGGAAACAGAAAAGTTCGGTTTTGATATATAAACAAAACTACTAAGACTTTTCCCACTTGTTAGTTAAGCAATTTTAGAGTGGGCATACCCAGCACTTTTATCACAGCTGATAGGGCTAAATTGTCTATAGGATTAACACTCGCCATACACCCGTTGTAACTTTCACACGAAACCCAAATATTACATTAATTTCTTTTCCCCTGTATAAGCGGAGATTTGGGCAGTAGGTACTAGCACAAATACCCCACCCCTTTTCCCTGCTGAGTGAAGTATACTTATGTGATAAACTCTCATGGATATATTCAGATTTTGAAGAAAAGATTTTGGTGGGAAATAAAATGTTACAATATTAGTGGTACTAAGGATTCAGTAGCTACTGTTCTTGAGGGCTGACAAGTTGAGTCTTAACTACTATTCCCACCCCTTCCATCCCAGAAAAGCTTACAAGAATACAATTAGTACAAGTGATAACATTATATACATGACCTAGAATCTACTTTAACTTACTACATGAGGTAAATCACATGCACATTTCTTTTTTTTTTTTTTTTAAAGATTTTATTTATTTATTTGACAGAGATAGAGACAGCCAGTGAGAGAGGGAACACAAGCAGGGGGAGTGGGAGAGGAAGAAGCAGGCTCATAGTGGAGGAGCCTGACGTGGGGCTCGATCCTGTAACGCCGGGATCACGCCCTGAACCGAAGGCAGACGCTTAACCGCTGTGCCACCCAGGCGCCCCACACATGCACATTTCTATTCTTTATTATTAATAATATGTTATTTGCATCAAATTTCGTAGCTAATTTCAGTACATGAACATACCCTATCAACTGTCAGAACTGCTGACTTCTTACACTTCTCTTGCTTCAGTAAATACCCTTTTTTTACAAAAGGCATCATATGAGATCTTGCCATTTACAACATGGGTGGACCTAGAGGGTACTATGTTTACTGAAATAAGTCAATGACAAATACCATATTATTTCACTTAGATGTAGAATCTAAAAAACAAATCAATAAACAAACAGAATCAGACCTATAAATACAGAGAACAAACTTAGGGTTGCCAGAGGGGAGAGGGGTGGGAGGATGGGCCAAATGGGTGAAGAGGCACGGGATGTACAGGCTTCCACTTAGGAATGAATAAGTCATGGAAATAAAAGACACAGCATAAGGAATATAGTCAATGGTATTGTAATAGTGTTGCATGGTGACAGATGGTAGCTATACTTGTCAGCATAGTTTAAGGTATAGATAGTCGAATCACTGTATTGTACACCTAAATCTAATGTAACAATGTATAGCATATATCTATATCTATATATACATATGTGTGTGTATGTATGTGTATATATATATATATATATATATACACATATACATAGGAAGGAAGGAAGGAAGGAAGGAAGGAAGGAAGGAAGGAAGGAAGGAAAGAAAGAAAGAAAGAAAGAAAGAAAGAAAGAAAGAAAGAGAAAGAAAGAAAACAAAAAAAATCAGAAAGTATAGTGACCTCTTTACTATAGAAATTACAGTGGAAAAACCATGCTGACAGGTAATTTCAAGAATGGTGATACTGAGGCCCATGCTTCCTAAGTTTCCATTTTAAACTATTTCTACTTTTAAAATGAGCAGATATTTTTAATGGAAGAAATAGAAAAGAGCTCTGAATTAAGCTTATGGTAACAGAATAAATAGCATCAATTTTATCATGGATAATCATAATTTAGTAGGATAAATCTATAGATTGTGGGAAGAGGAAGGTAGGGTATTCATAGGTTTTGATTATAACTTTTCAATTGGAGATACTAATAAAATCCTAGAAGCTACAAATATGAAAAAAAAAAAAAAGGAAATGCATCATAGGACCCTTACTTATTTAAATGGATTCCTCAAGTCTGATTTTCTTCTGCTTTCACTTTCCTACAGTGATTAAGTATTAGCTTCTGGGAATAAAAAAATTCCAGCTCCTAGAAAAAGGCTGATTGTTCTACATTCATGGTAACAAAGGACAACCAGAAGCAGTTTGAAACACAACCAAACTAGATTTAATCAATTAATGATGATTTGCCTAGGCCTAAATGATCAGTGACAACTCAGTTCAGTAAATACACCTTTGAAAGCCAGCTAATCAGTGACAGCCTTATGCTTTTGATAGTTGACCAATCAGTGGTGGGCTCTCTAGTAAACATATTTCTGAAAGGCAGCCAGTCACAGACAGTCTCTCGTTAGTAATGGGGCTACTGACGCTGATGTCAATTCCCAAATAATCCCGGACCCCAAAACTCTGTATTAGATTTGCAACCCATTTTGCTCAGAAACTGGGCCTAAAAAAGCATAGCTCTTCCTTACTTAATAAATTAAACCTTTTGTTTCAGTTAATGAGAGGTGATCTTTTTCTTTGACACTTCTTACAATCTGTACTGCGTACTAAAAGTATACTTTTTAGGAATTGTAAGTGCATTTCCACTCCTGAGGAACAAGTTTAGAAAGGTGACAGGATGTCCTTTTGAAAGTCCTTTACCACACATTGTGGGGAGTACAGACCCTGCACTGCATTTCTGTAAATGTTTAGCAAATGATTCTTGTGCAGATACCTAAGCCAAAACCAGGAAGTAGCTCAAAACAACATACCCTTTGAAACAATTTTATTCAATACTCCTGTATTGATAGTGAGAAATAAAACCACTGTCTTTAGTTAACTTATTAATATCTTTCTAAATACACATTTTTTCTATTTCAAAAATTATTGCTCTCTCTGTCCAAAAATACAGATGGATTTTTTGTAACATCCATTTCTATTAGGGACTGTCCACATTTCAAAAAACGGCTTTACCAGAACTTGTCAATTAAAACCTTATAGGCACCTTCCTCCTTTCTATCCCATGAGAATATCTTGCAATTATTGGATTTAGTTGGCTCTGGTATAAGAAATGAACTCTAGACATGTGAACAATAGCACAAAGTCCACAAAGAGAAACAGATTTTCCTACAAATTTGAAAAAAACAGAAAGCCGTAAATTAAAGTAGCTGTCTTTTTCAACTGTTTGTTTCATACACCACTGCACTAAACAAGTCCAACATTTTGATTAATAACAAACCTAAACCCAGAGGAAAGAAGGGGCTATCACCTTACAAACTACTTCAGCTTTAATATCATTATACTTAGCATGGCTGGTTACTCAGCAATAATATTTAATCTTTAATAGAAATAAAAGCATAATCAAAATGGTTTACCCATTTATCTTTCAACATGCTTTGGACACTTCATTTTAAAAAGCAAAACAAAATAGTTATTATGATTTTCAGCATAATAAACTCCTGACCTATGTGCCTCCATAAATCACAGGCTGCATGACTTGAAAGCATGCACACATTTTACAGTCTCCTGTGAGAATACACATGCAGACTTATACTACAGACTTAACTCAAGTACATTTACAATCTTGTATGTCCCAATAACTCAATGCTATTTACTCTGTGTCTGGTCATGGCCCAACAAGAACAGGTTCATTTTTTGGAATTAACTGTACACTGATCATTTACATATGAACATTTTAGAACTTGCTCACTTGAAGGCAAAGACAAAAAATTTAGTTCTGATTAATAAAAAAATTTATATACGCTCAGATTCTCAAATAAGAACATTGACTTCAGTGTGTTACAGAAATATGGAGGCTTACTTTTTCATTAAGGTTATTTGGTAGAATAAGGTTTTGTTTTGTTCCCCCCCCCCCATATGGGGTTGTATGAACTTAAAAACAAAAGTAAACAATTGAGTCTTCGAAAAGGACCTGGACCTTGACTAAACTCACTGATTTGACTTTCAGTTTTTATTTATTTATTTATTTATTTATTTATTTATTTATTTATTTATTTAAAGATTTTATTTATTTATTCGACAGAGATAGAGACAGCCAGCGAGAGAGGGAACACAAGCAGGGGGAGTGGGAGAGGAAGAAGCAGACACATAGCGGAGAAGCCTGATGTGGGGTTCGATCCCATAACGCCGGGATCACGCCCTGAGCTGAAGGCAGACGCTTAACCGCTGTGCCACCCAGGCGCCCCATGACTTTCAGTTTTTAAAGGTCTCCCACAGTTGTGAAATAGATTAAGAAATGACAGCAATTAATATTAATGGAGAATACGAGAGGTATTTATTCTCAAACATACAGTAAGTAGTGCAATATAGAATTCCAGTATTAATAATTTGTTTCTAACTAAAATGCATTAAGATTACTTATATCATGTAGACAGCCATCTTTTTCTTTGGAAATTCTATAAACCACTCCTTCCCAAATCTCGCCAATTTAGGAACTTACCACCCCACCCTTAGACTTTTGTAGGTGTTCTGTTCTACATCTGTACTGTTTCTCCTTCTTCTAATCCTCCAATGGTTCTAAAATAATCTTTAAAATTTTTTTTAATTAAGTAGGCTTCACACCCAATATGGGGCTTGAACTCACAACCCTGAGATCGAGAGTCACATGCTCTACTGACTGAGCCAGCCAGTTGTCCCTAAAATAATCTTCCTTATACATTTCTTTGACCAGGAATTATTGACTGTTGTATTAGACTGAACTACCTCAGCCGGACCCTTAAAACTCTCTAACAACTGCATCTTCCTATCTCACCAACCTTATTTCGTTTCTTTCATCATTTACCCTTTTGTAATTGGCTGTCTACTTAATTGTGAACAGACTGTCAGTTATTCAAGACGGTTTGAGTCTTGTTTACAGCTGTATTCCCAGTGCCGAGAATGGTGATTTGTGTTGTAAAGCAAAACCTCCAGATCCTTTGTACTGGCCAGGCCTGCTGGCTGGTACTAGCTGGTCTGCTAAACGAACACTTGACCTCCTTTTGTAGGCAAGGAATGTCTTTTATTTCTGTGATAAACTTTTAAAATGTCTAATAGCTCTGCAGAAAGTCTGATGCTCAGCATAAGCCCACCTTTTCATGACCTCTCATAGCTCAGCACGTACTGACTGCTGCTCTTCCACTGCGCTCCTATCACTTAATGGCTAGTTGTTACTCATAGACTGCAGTGGGAGCATGCCTTATGTTCTATTCTACTGACTATGGTCCCTAATGTAAAACTAGATAGGTTTTTTAATTTTTAATTTTTTTATTAAGTAAACTCTGTGTGCAGTGTGGGGCTTGAACTCACGACCCTGAGATCAAGAGTCATATGCCCCACTGTCTGAGCCAGGCAGGTGCCCCTTGATAGATTTTTTTTTTTTTAAAGCAGTTTCTCGCAGACTAATACTAGAGCCCTGCATCAAATACACGCTGCACATCAGAATCATTTTGGTAGCTTTGAAAACTATGTCAGGCTTCTATGTCCAGAGGTATTGATTTAATTATGCTGGGATGGGGCCCCAGCATTGGTAATTAAATTGGTAATTAAAATTTTTTCCTGGTGATTTTAAAATACAGCCAGAGTTAAGACCACAGCACTGAAGTTTAAGAATCTTTACATTTTCACATTGATTTATTTCATCAGCCATTTGTTCTGGCCCCTTCAGAGACGAACAGCTAGTTCCTAATGATAAACTACTCACATACTCGAAGAAGTGTAAGTGGCCTCTGAGCTCATTAACTGAATAATCTCAAGTGTGTTATCCTTTTCTTACATATGGTTTGAAGATAAGGCAAGAAACTAGATTAAATTATTCACTCAACAAACATCTGAGGACTTTTTATGTGTGAGACCCTGTGTTAGACACCAGGGACACAAAGCCAAATATGACCCAGGCCCTGCCATCCTAAAGCGCACAGTCTGTTAGGGAGATGCACACACAGACACCGGAACAAATGCACACTTTGGAATTGCCTGCAAAGCATGAGGCAACAATAAGAGCATCCACTGACACAGCTCTCTACAAAAAGCTTACAAGTGTTGTCTGCTATTACCTTCATAGTAGTAACCGTATGGGGTAGGCGGGAAAGATGTGTTGTCACCCCCACTGCATAGGCAATTTGTGAGATTCATGGTCAAGAAACTTGTAGCTGGTACGTAGTTGATGAGGTACTCTACTGAATGTCTTCAGAGGTAAGAAATTTTCATGATGTGAAGATGGATTTAATTTTGGGAATAAGTAGAAAGTTAATTCAGTGCTAAGCTGAGTGAGTAGGATAAAAAAATCAGATTGGGTAGTGCTTATTTTGGAATAAAAAATTTTTGAAAAATGAAACTATAAAGAGACAAGAATGATTATTTGTGTGGCTCCCGGGCTGGCCTTTAAAGCAATTCCCGAAAGAGAAGTTCCAAAAATGTCTTGAGCAATGTGGGAGGCTCTTTGGGAAAAGGCACCTCTCTTTTAGATGAACACTTAAAAAAAAAAAAGGTAATTAATTTTCACTGTAAATTTTTATCCCATTATTGCCTTTAATCATTGTTCTCTAGAATCTCAGTCTCAGTTTCTCCTAATACTTCCTAAACTGAGGATTGGGGCACCTAAAACTAGGCTAGGACACCCCGTTCAGCTGGAGGTCCCAGAGTGGGAGAGCGACGGGCCTGTGGCCTGTCCCTGCGAGGGCGGTTGTCTGGCTGTCTCCTGTCAGGCACCTAATTACTAAGGAGTGCCTTGTGACTGAGGATGATATCCAAGTCTTCTCTCTTATATATATATTTTTCAAAGATGCAAATCTAGCCTTGAAAACTCTTCTGTTTTAACTCCTTTGGTGCTCCCCATTGTCTACAAAATGAAACCCAAATTTCTTATGTGGCCTCTATAATTTGGCTTTTACTTCCAAGTTCCTGTATGACCTTCCTGATAACATTTATATCCCAGGCATCCCAAGTTACTTGCAGTTTCCTGAACAAAACCTGCTCTCTCCTGCCTGCTTACTGCCTCTCTATACACTTCTCCTAGCCCTTGTACTGGCTGAGGTGTCATCCCTTGTGGGAACCAGTCCCTGATTCCTCTCCTGGCCTGTCTTCTTTTTCCAGTGGGGTTAGGCCCTCTTCTGTCCATCTCTCTAGTTCAGGCTCCCTCACTAGACTGCAGTTGGCTCTGTTTTACTTGCCTTTGTACCGGCACCAGGCACCACTGCCTGGCAAGAAGGACACCCTCAATAAATTTGTGATGAATAAATGTTTCTGGGTAACCAGTCACTTCTAAAACCTTTGGCTAGATTCTGTTTTTTTTCACCATTCTCCTTGATAGTATTAAAATATAATTCCGAATTATTTAGCTATTATTTTTATAAGCCCTTGAGTTTTCTAGGTCAGTAACTCTCCAACTCCACAATACCAGAGAAAAGGCTAATATTTCAAAAAGCTAAAACAAAGTATTCCCACCACTACTAACTTTATGCTATAAAAATCCAACACTTATCTTCCTCAAATGGCCACTTAAATTGCCTACTGATTGACATTTGCCTTTTGTATTCTTGGTCTTTGAGATATGAGGTGGGGGAAAATGGATGTATTGTCTTCAGACAGCCTCCCTCGACTTGGGTTGAAAGGCCTTGCCATTCTTTGTGAAACGGTCATCCTAATAATTTGTCTTTAGTATACTGTGTTGACAGCTTCTCATTTCTCTGTTAAAATAGAATTCCTAGGAAACCCAACTAAATAACTCCTGGTTATTATTTATCATTCTGTAGGACTACAGATAAGAAACTTAAATGATCTGGTTGAAGGTTTCTTTTGAGGAGGAGGACTGGAAAGGAGATTTGCATTTGAAAAGCAAAAACAGCCCTTTTTGTTTTTGAAGAAAAATTTCAGCAAGACAAAACAATTTTCAAGTTTTGCCCACATCTGATTCTTTGAAAGGACCACACCCTGCTCTGTATCATAGATGGCCCGCAGCGTACTCTATCCATGTCACTTCTCTGGAATGTCCTACCACCCCCTTCTCACTGGTCTGTGTCCCCTGTCCTTTCAAAGCCCAAGTGTAATCCCCATTTCCTTCTAAAAATCTTCTGACTGCCCTGGGTTTCAGGATCTGCTCTTACTTTTGATTTTCTCTGACACTTTCTATGGAAACTTTTGTGGATTGTAGTTGGAAGACCTGGGTTTGAGTTACAGTTCAGTCATTAAATGTTACTGCAGGAAAGTCACATTGCTTTTCAGGCCTGTTTCTTCATCTGTGAAGAGGAGATGGTGATAGGCACCCTAGTTATCTCATATAATTAGAATAAGATTCAAACATCATGCCTCCAGCAAGTCCAACACTTATTTCAATTTATTTTGTATTTTGTGTATATGTGCTACATACAAATTGTGCTTGTATAAAGTTATTTCATAATATTCTATTACATTGCATATACTTTTTCAAATGTGTTCATATACACCATCATACACACATAACTTATTTGATCTTACCTAACTTTGGAGGCTTATATGTATACTTTAAAATATATCTGGTCTATACTAGACTACAAGCCATTTGAAGGGTAGAAACTGTTTACAGAATCAAAGAATTATAGAAATTTTACTTTTATAACTTTCATAGTATGATTAACATATATTCACTGTTTTTGTGGGGGTTTTTTTTGTGCAAAGTAACAATCCTTAGAAGTAAAAAGAAAAAGTAAACAAAAATCATCTGTAATTCCATAGCTTATCAATAATTACTATAAACATATAGGTACATCGCTTCCTGTACTTTTCCTATGCATCTCTATGTATGAATGTATTATGCATGTATGCATTATATGGAACATGTGTGTATATATACATAATATATATATATAGGGATCATAATGCATAAATTTTATAATTTGCATTCCATACCCAACTATACTACAATCATCTTTTTTCACATGGATAACTCTACTTTTATTTTTTTAAGATTTTATTTATTTATTTGAGAGACAGAGAGTGCACATGAGAGAGTCTGCCTTTGGCTCAGGCCATAATCTCAGGGTCCTGGGATCGAGTCCTGGCTTGGGCTCCCCACTCAGAGTGGAGTCTGCTTCTCCCTCTCCTTCTGCTCCTCCCCACTGCTCGTGCGGTCTCTCTCTCAAATAAATAAATAAAATCTAAAAAAAAAAGGTCTAATATTTGATAGTATAAATTTACAATCAACCCCGTGTTGTAAGATTCTTAGGCTTGTTCAAATTTTCATCTTTATAAACAAAATGCTACTAATAACATCTCTGTGAATAAGAAAAATTTGGATTTTCTTATTTGTAGAAATTCTGGGGAGAGGCTGGTTCAATATTCTTTCTTTAGGTAGCATAATTCTTTTATTTTCAGAAATGACCCTTCTCCACTCTGAGTCCATATTGTTGGAGTGGGGTGACATCCCCTGTCCTTGTCCCAGTAAGGGGACACATGGAATAGGCCTGCCCAGAATAACCAGCCATTACATCAGGGCCTGGGCATTTGAATTTGAAAAGGCCAAACAGAATTGTTTCAAGAACTTTTCCTGGAACTACTGAGTTGACCATAACATAATCCTAGAGCTTCTGAAGGCCATCTTTGCCACCCCCGAGGGGAAGCTGGCCTATGCATGAGGCCAACTGAGAGGAAAATGGACCCAGGAGACAGAAAAAAGAGAGAGAGATTCCTGACACTGGATGAATTCTCTGATCTACTTATGCCCTAGCTCCACTCCTTAAGCTTCCCATGCTGATAAATTCCCCATTTTTGTTTAAGATATTTCTATCATTTATAATACAGAATCTTTATTAATGCTTAGGATATATATCCAGAAGTAGAATTCTTAGGACAAAGATTTGTACATTTGTAAGGTATTTCATATGAATGGTCTAACTTCACTCCAGAGAGGATTTATCAATCTACACCCTCATTGGCAGAGTGCCTTATTTTGCTTTAATAGCTTTTGTTTTCCCTTTTCTCCCAAGTTTTTGGCTATCTGTATTTCTTCTTTTGTGATATGTGTGTATATCCTTTGCCCATTGAAAAAATGTGATATTCATCTTTTCCTTATGGATTTGTGAGAAGTTTTACTACATTAAGAATATAAATCTATATTCATCACATACATTGCAAATACCTTTTCTAATTTGTCATTTGTCCTTTAATTTTGTTTTTCTGTTGAGTTTTACTTACCTATCTCATTTCTTCCTCCCTCCATTCCCTCTTTCCTTCTTTCCTCCCTTCCATATAGAACTTCACAATTTTTTATATAGTCATTGAGCAGCCTCTTCCTTTGTGGTCTCTGTCTTTAAAGTCATACTTAAGTTTTTTGTCACATTAATACCATGTAAATATCCACCTATATTTTCAACAGCACTTTTATAGTTCTCTTTTCATTCGTTAATCTTTTATCAATTTAGAAAAATTTTTTAGTATATTGGGTCAGATAAAGTTCTAATTTAATTATTTTTTCGAAGTGGCTACCTAGTTGTTCCAACTTCATTTCTAAAATAATGCACCCTAAACACTGATTTAATTATCATAATTTTAGCATCTGACTGGGAAAGACCATTACTTTCTTACTCTTAAAAAAAAATTCTCAAAATTTATTTCTTTTTAAAAACAGATTCTATTTTTTTTTTTTAATAAAGATTTTATTTATTTGACAGAGACGGCAAGAGAGAGAGAGAGAACACAAGCAGGGGGTAGCTGGAAAGGGAGAAGCAGGCTCCCCGCTGAGCAGGGAGCCCGACGCCAACGCGGGGCTTGATCTCAGGACCCTGGGATTGTGACTGGGGCTAAAGGCAGACTCTTAACGACTGAGCCACCCTGGCGCCCCTAGATTCCTTTTTTTCAAGAGGTTTAGGTTTACAGAAAAATTGAGCAGTTAGTATAGACAGTTCCCTTATACCCCCAAACCAATTTTCCCTATTATTACCATCTCATGTTAGTATGGTACATTTGTTACACTTAAGGAACCAATATTGATATCTTACTATTAAATCCATAACTTATTTATATTTCCTTAGTGTTATGGACTAAAATGTGTTCCCCCAAATTCATAAGTTGAAGACCTAACTCCCAATATGACTGTCTTTGGAGATAGGGCCTTTACAGAGATAATTAAGATAAAATGTCATTTTGTAATACATACAAATATTGAAAAATTATGTCACACATCTGAAACTAATATATTAATTATACCTCAATTAAAAGACGATTACATGAGGTCATAAAGGTGTGCCTTAAAAGAAGAGGAAGAACCATGAAGAGCACATGCACACAGAGAAAAGGCCGTGTGATAACAGAACAAGAAGGTGGCTATCTGCAAGCCAAGGAAAGAGGTCTCACTAGAAATCAACCCTGCCGACACTTTCATCTTAGACTTCTAGCCTCCAAAACTGTTAGAAAATACATTTCTATTGTTTAAGCCACCTAGTCTGTGGTACTTTGTTATGGTAGTGCTAGGAGACTAATATACTTCGCTTTTACCTAATGTCCATTTTTCTACTCCAGGATCCCATTCAGGATAACATGTTACGTTTAGTTGTCATGTCTCCTTAGGCTATTCTTGGCTATGGTCATTTCTCAGAATTTCCTTGTTTTGATCACTTTGACAGTTTAGAGGAGTACTGGCTGGGTAGAATGCCTACACTATTGGAAACTATCTGATGTTTTTCTCATGATCAGAGTGAGCTTATGGGCTACCGGGAGAAAGACCACAATATAAAGTGCAATTTTCATTATATTATATCAAGGGTGAATACTACCAACATGATTTATGATGTTGATGTTGATCTTGATCACCTCACAGTGCTTTTCAGTTTTATCCACTCTACAGTTATTCTACCCCACCCAGCTTTCCATGTTGTACTCTTTGAAGGGAACCGACTACGCATAGCCCATACCTAAGGAGTGAGAAGTTATGCTTTCCTATTCTTTTTATTAAAAAAATTATTGGCTATTTTTGCTTGCATATTTTTCTCCCTCCTTCAACTGGCATTTTTATTTGGATTATATTAGGTTTATGAAATAATTTTGATAATTTGGTTTTTGTTAAAAATTAAGCATTCTAGAAACATAGTATACCTATTTAGTCGTAAAACAGGTTGTATTTTTTTAATTAAAAAAAATGCAGGGCACTTGGGTGGCTCAGTCGGTTAGGTGTCTGCCTTTGGCTCAGGTCATGATCCCAGGTCCTGGGATCCAGCCCCATGTGGGGCTCCCTGCTAAGTAGGGAGTCTGCCTCTCTCCCTCCCTCTGCCCCTGACTATTTGTGCGTTCTCTCTCTTTCAAAGAAATAAATAAAATCTTTTAAAAAATGTTTTCTAAGTGATTATTTTAGAGCACTGATTAATTGATTAACTGATTCTGATCTCTGTGTATTTATTTTGTATCTGGCCACAATACTGAAGTCTTAGAACTTTTGGTAGATAACTTTGGATTTTCTAGATCTGCAAATAACCCAGTTTTCCCCATTCCGTTTTACATATAAGTAACTAAAGAGAAGCTATTGAACTTATTTATCAAACTGAGGCCTGCTTCCCAGTTCATAGTCTAGAAACTTGAGAAGCCTAAAGATGACAGATACTGTTACAGGTACTTTTGCTGCTAATGAAAAATAAAGATCAAAATAATTTCTGCAGAATCTGGGTAACTATGTTAAACATTTGGTACTTATTACAATTTTAAGAAAGTGTATCTAATATGAAAATCATAAGCTTTTAATTTTACTTCAAATGAATTAACCAAAACTCGCCATATAGAGAATAATGACATTATCAACCCTAAATATTACAACTCTTTTTTTCTGTCTCTGTTCACTTTTGATACTGTTTAAAGTGTAAATGGCAATTTTGTTTAAACATTTTGACATTTTCATATGATTTCTAGAATATATTTTAAAACATCAATTGGATGATTCTTTCACTTCATTATAATAGCACCTTAGCTATCAAAATGTAATATTTAGGTGAAAAACCTTATGAACTTTTAATTTTAGAACTTTCCTCATCATTGATTACAAGTAACTTAGGGTTCTCTTTTCACAAATGTTCAAAGATTCTTTCGGAATTAAGAAGTTAAAGGGTTAAAGTATCACTACACTTGAAAATAGTGTGGGTCTTTTTCAATATGAATTAGATAGTAGAAAGGACAGTAATTCATATGAAGAGACAGAGTGACAGACAAAACATGAATGAGGCCAGAGATCAAAGTATGTAAAAAAAAAGTCCAGGAAATGAAGTCACTGGGATTCTTCACGTTCAAATGACCATAGCTAAGAGCAGGGCAGCACAGGACAGAAGCGACTGAGAAGAAGAGGCTAAACAAGAGAAAGAAATCAAGGAGGAAAAGGATGAAAGAAGACTTAAAATGGGAAACAGAATCAGTGACTTAAAGGAAGCAGAGAAAAATGCAGACAGAAATGGCCAAAACTCAGAAGAGAGATTTAAAAATTCACAGTAGGAAGACAAGAGTAACAAAAAATAAAAAATATATATTTTTAAATATTTGAAATACAAATGAAGATAAGATTGGGAAAACACAACATTAGGTAAACCAAGAAAGATGCTGGCTATGGAAAAAGAAAACAAAGATAAACACTAGTGGAATTTCTTTTATTCTTCACCATTAACATGGGAAAACTTTCCTCTGAATTTTGAATGAATGCTAATATTTCTCCCTTGGTTTGGGGTTTTGAAAAGTCAACTCTTAAAAAACCTTTTGTTTCCCTCATTTAAAAAGAAAAAAAAAGTAATCCTCATAGAGTGTCTTTAATAAATACTGAATATTATTGGAGCAAAAGTGAAAGATGTAATTTTTAAAATATCTTCATCAGCATGGAAATGATTTGTCTGCTTTCTAACATGCCTATCTAACATGCTTCACACTCAGTAGGATACAGGTGGAAGGATTTAAGAAGCTTTCCAGAAAAAAATCTGTAATATGCGTTCTTACACCTGCCCTGGGGTTTAGCCAACTGCTCAGCCAATAACATTTAATCTGTGGCTAGTGAACTAACAAAACAACTTGGGAAGATGGAGTTCTTAGTCAAAAAGGCCTGGTAAGCAGCTGGGGTACATGGCTATCTGCCCGTCTCTCTCAGAACAAATCCATGAACAAAGCAAACTTACCTAATGTGATAGAAATTTATTTCAGTTCAAACTGTATGAAAGCAGAGTCAATACAGAAGAGTTTTCTTTAGTCAGAAGAAAAAGGCAGAAAAAGAGGTGACTTCAGGGATTGGTCTGAGGGCTTAGAAATAAAATAACCACCTTTCCATGGTCAGCGACTCTGACAAGTTCCTATTTATGAAGAATCTCATTGGTCTTCTGCAGCACTATTTATAGTCCTTTATAAAATGAACACTAATTAGAGAATGAAGTCTATAATCATATTCCTTCTTGCTTCATTTTATCACTACCTTAGAACTTGGCTAAGAGAGCGGAATGGAAGAAAAACATTTACATTACATTGAGCTTATAATTTTCTCTTCTCTAAAGCGATGATCTTTTGCATTATATTTAAATTTTATCTTCAATTGATATCCCCTCTGCCGCACCCCTTTATTAGTACCAGCCTCAAGGAAAAAAACAATATTTCATTAATGAGGATTACTGTTTACCATAAAAATATCAAATCTCAAATTTATTTTATCTCAGAAAGAATTAACAATAGAAACTAAAGTTAACTACTGCAACTTATTATGGGTTAAGAAAAGATCATAAAAACTGTCAAACATTATAAATACAATATAAATTCTAATCATTTTGACAGATCTGACAGTCAAATACAGAGAAATTAATTTTCAAAAATAACAATGACAACATCAAAAACGAGAATAACGAAAATTTATTGAGCACTGACACCCTGCTAAATCCTCTAAAAAAAGTATTTCATTTAATCCACAAACTAACCTATCAGAACGGTACTATTATTATCCTCAGATATACGTTTAAGGAACAGGATTAGAGAGGTTATACAATTTGCCTGAAATCACACAGCTAGTAAATTTCCAAATGGGGATTCCAATCAGATCTGACTCCAAATCCCATACTCATACCACTCTATTCCATATATTCCCATGGAAAATTATGAGTAAATGTGGCTAAATGAGGAACTTCTTGTTTAAGTTAAACAAACTTTTAAATAACTTTCTGAATTTTAATTCTTCAAGTAATACAGGGTTTATAATATTAGGGACATGGACCTGCCATGATTTTAAGGGGGACAGATAATTTTTGACCAAAAATTTATAATAAAGTCCTGAAGTTACTTGTTTGGCCTTGTTACTACAGTTAAAAAAAACAACATTACCTTATAAGCAAATGTGAAAATATGAAGACTAGCTCAATTAGAGAAATCGTTACAATAGAAAATCACAGACATACACAAAAACTATTGAACCAAGTATGATTAGCTATTTTTGAGATCTACCACTTCCTAACTATGAGATCTTGACCAAAATTACTTAACCTTTCTGTGCCTCAGACTCTTCCCATATAATTTGGGCCTAAGAGTAAGATCTAGCTTATAGGTTTAAAAAAGATTGGTGCTTTGTATATGTTCAGTAAAAGTTAGCTTATAATGTTTATAACGTTTATTTCTACTAAAAAAAAGCCCAAGCCCAACATTTTACATATCATGGCCAACTGAATTAGCTGCACACAAAGAACAGAATATCATTATTACGTTTAACTTGGTTATCTGCATTAATACCAAAGAGGATAAGGGAAGTTAATAATTCAAAATGGTAGGTAGTAGGAAGATTATTAATGAATGTCTTTGGAAGAAGATTTTGTGGCTTGCATTTATATCTGGCCATCCTAGATGTCATGAGGATTGACATCATGTAAAGTAAAAGTGAGATGTTATCTACTGTATGACTTTGTTAATCCTTTGTGCTTTTTTGTTCAGTACCAGGGAGATGGAAAAAATTCTGATCAAACTTCTCATAAAAACATTTATAAACCTATACCATAAAATGGCAATCAAAAATCCTAGATTTTGTTCTTTTTTTATTCCTCATGCTACTTATTTTCCACATGCAATCTTTTCCATTACTTTGAAGGTAAGGAGTTTGTCTAAAGACTGATTATTTTCTTCTTGGCACTAGGGTTGCAATTCAGGTAGGGGCCACCTGTTAAATAATGGGGCCTTTTTATTGATTCCATGGTCAGTTGTCTAAGATTTTTCCAGGTGTGGTTACCTCAGAGAAAATACGAATGGAGCACATTATCCAGATGCTTAAGCTTTTAAAGTAAAAATATGTGTTGAACAATAAAGGTCCAACTTGCTTACCAGATATTAAATAGTATTATATGGCTACGATAATTTAGTAGTGAAGTAGTAACACAGGAATAGACAGAAAAATCCATGTAAAATAATGAAATTGGCCCAAAAATATTCCGAAGGCTTTACTCTATGATAAAGGACATGTTTAATATCAGTGGGGGAAAACACAGGATTATTCAATTGTGGAAGTTAGCAATACAGAAAAAAACGTTGCAAGAGTAATTTAACATGATACACCAAATAATCAATTCCAGGTAAAGATGTCAATTAAAAATAAAAATAAAATTATAAAAATACTAGAGAAAGATATAAGTAGGTATTTATATAATCCTGGGATTATGAAAACCTAAAGAATGGCACTGGGCCACAAACATGAAGAAAAAGATTTGGCAGATTAGCAATGCACATTTAAAGCCATGTTAAAAACAAAACAAAACAAACCCCCCACAAATCATAATGACAAAATAGTAAAAATATTTAAAACCCAAAATATCCTTCATAGTTAAGAAATTTTGTAAATCAGCAAGAAATATATAATCATACTATACAATTAGCCACAACAGTGATGAAATATAAATGGCCAATTAACATATTTAAAAAGTTCAACTTATTTTTTTTTTAAGATTTTATTTATTTACTTGAGAGAGAGAGAACATAAGCAAGGGAGTGGCAGGGAGAGGGAGAGGCAGAAGAAGGCTCCCCGCTGTGCAAGGAGCCCAATGTGGGGCTCAATCCCAGGACCCTGGGATCATGACCTAAGCCAAAGGCAGACACTTAACCTACTGAGCCTACCAGGTGCCCCTAAAAAGTTCAACTTCACCAGTAAACAAAGAAATACAAAATAATACAAAGTAGAAACTGGCAAAGATTAATGTATCTTTACCTGTTATCTGTGATATATTATAACATACACATACATAATACTTAGCATAAGGAGAAACTAGCAACTTCATACATTGCTGGTACAGGTATAAATGATTTCGCTTTCTAGAATGCAATCTAGCAAAAATGTTATCAAGACACATCTGAGCTGACAAAAATTAGAATGATTTGGGGGAAAGAACTGGTTGAAAGGGGCATGAGGGAACTTTCAGGGGTGATGTATATGTTCTAGATCTTGTGTTGGTGGTATTCACATGGTGTATACAATTTTTTTTTTTCCAGTGGAAGGTACTTTATTTGGTATCTATTTTAGCACTTCACTATCAGTTTCTTTCTTTCTTTCTTTCTTTCTTTCTTTCTTTCTTTCTTTCTTTCTTTCTTTCTTTCTTTCTTTCTTTCTTTCTTTCTTTGATTGATGTACAGTTCGATGATTCATTACTTGCGTATAACACCCAGTGCACCATGCAATCCGTGCCCTCCTTACTACCCATCACCAGCCTATCCCATTCCCCCACCCCCCTCCCCTCTGAAGCCCTCAGTTTGTTTCTCAGGTGTATACAATTTTTAAAACTAATCAGAGCAAACAAATAAGAACTATGCAGCTTCTTATATGTAAATTATTCCTTGTTAAAATTTTAAAAAACATATTTGACTCAGCAGTTTCACTTCCTTTAACTTAAGGAAGTAACAGTGGACTTAACAAAATATATAACTGTTGGATTATTCACTCATGAAAGACTTACAATGAAAAATTGGACAAATTTTTCCATTCTTGAGAAAAGTGTGTGTGTGTGTTGTGTGTGTGTGTGTGTATGTATATATGGACAGAAGCATTAATGACGATTCTGTGGGGTATGAAATTACTATTGATTTTTTCTTTCCTGTCCTTTTTCAGTGTTTTTTATATTCACTATAAACACAATTAGGTTATTTGAAAAAATTTGTATTAATTTCATCTGATAACTCTATGAAAGAAAATGATACAAATTAAAATTATTTTTATAGAAATATAAGCAACTACATACAAATTATGTACCTTCTTTCACTAAATTTCACCTGGAATGTTAGTATTTGGGTTTTTCTATCCCACTTTAAGCATCATTTAACCTTCAGATATGGTTAAAGTAATAGAAGTTTTGTTCATATTTTCTTGATTGCCTGTGTACAATGGCGACTTTCATTTTGTCTGGCTTGGCTGCTATCTGTAACTCCCATTGTGAAATAACTTTTTTACTACATTGTGCTTAATATCCCAAGGACCTTGGTTCCTTAAATTTTCTTTCCAATAAAAATGAACTACTTATGCCTACAGGGCCTTTTTCTGTTTCAAAATGCTGTCAGCTAAAAAAAAAAAAGGAAAGGAAAGAAAAAAGAAAAAAAAAGATAGATTTTGGAGAGAGTCCAAGTCCATAATCTATGATTGTATATTCCCGGCATAGAAAAGGTAGTCTTGTCCACACTTCTTTCTTGGAATGCTAAATTTACATTAGCTATACTCTGGAAGCCTTAGGATTTTATAATCTGGATTCAGCTAAGAACCTGCTTTACAATACTTTTCTCCTTTTCTCAAGAGATTTTAAAATAGAACCATCGAGTGCAACTAGCAAATTTAATGAATTTATCTACATTCCTCCTAGGTCACAGACAACATAACTGAGGTAAATTAACATTTGCCTTTTCTTTATGTATTATTTTTCTTTGATATTATTACAACAAGACAACTATATAACAATTTGTCAATTTAATTTTGAATGCTTATTTTGTTCTGCTTTAGTAATTTGTTAAGCCTTACCAATATTACCCCATTCCTATGCATGGTCCCTCCTTTTCTCACACCTAATATTTCCTGAGCATTTCCTTAGAGTCAGGCATTTTGTAACTTTATAACTGCTTTACATGAATTTTCTCATTTAATTCTAATAATAATCCTGAGGTAGATATTGTTATCTCCACTTTACAGGTGAAGAAATTGAGGCTTGCAATAGAGCTTGCTTGCTCAGGCAGTCTGATTGAACAGCTTGAGTATAATTAAAAGATAATTCAATATGTAGGATTACAAAGAGCCTCTATGGTGGTGCATTTCTTTTCTTTCCTTTTTTTAAGATTTTATTTATTTATTTGAGAGAGAGCGAGA
The DNA here is from genome assembly GCF_023065955.2 of Ursus arctos. Taxonomy (NCBI): domain Eukaryota; kingdom Metazoa; phylum Chordata; class Mammalia; order Carnivora; family Ursidae; genus Ursus; species Ursus arctos. The sequence goes on along the minus strand of NW_026623067.1, from coordinate 52,565,007 downwards.
GAGAGCACAAGCGGGGTGAAGGGCAGGGGGAGAAGCAGACTGCCCACTGATCAGGGAGGCCGATACAGGATTCATTCTAGATCCCGGCACTCCAGGATCATGACCTGAGCCAAAGGCAGATGCTTAACCAACTGAGCCACCCAGGCACCTGTGGTGGTGCATTTCTTTAAAGGAATGTAGAAAGTATTCCAAACATGGAATGGATGATATATGCTGTAACCAGCTCCAGAAGACAGATATTATGATTTAGAATCAAAGGTCTTTGAAAGTCAAGTTGATTTTCCCCCCTTCACTGTATTAATTATTACTTTATGTTGAAATCACTGTTCTGGAAGCAGCATGGGGTCTTAAGTGTGACCAAGAGCCTCACCGTTTATTACTGTGTGATTCTGGGCAAATAACCTACTTTTCTGGGTCAAAGTTTCCTCATTTATAGAATGGGACTAACCCCAATTATCTCATGGAGTTGTAAGAAACAAATCCCCCATAGCTGGTCTCTGACCTATGAGCCCTCAGAGGGTTAAATGAGGGAAAACAGCATTAAGGTCTTAGCAGGGTACGTGAAATATAGCACATGCAAATATCTGCTTCAAGACTGAATTGGAAGGATTCAGAGCCACCTTTATCTCCTACTACCAGTAATAGAATATGATCAAAAAGCCTAAAAAGTATGTATACCTAAAGACAAGTATAAGTGACTTCTACTCTGTCAGGTATTTTGTATAATCTCACTGATCTGAGTAATTGATAATTGGGTAAAAATATACTTAACAGGCAGTTCTAAAAGAAATGATGAGATTGCACATTAAAGTAACTCTGCAGACTTGCTAACACCAAAAAGTCTGTGAAAATGTAAACAGTCCACAAGCAAAAAATAAATAAAAATAAAAAAAAATCTAGGCACAGACCTTACAGATTTCACAAAAAATAATTCAAAATGGATCACAGACCAAAGTAAATAAGTCACAGAGATGAAAAGTATGGCACAGGGAATATAGTCAATAATATTGTATGGTGACAGATGGTGACTACATTTATCATGGTTGAGTAATGTAGAGAACTGTTGAATTAATGTCATACACCTGAAACTAGTAAAACACTGTATGTTAATTATACTTCAATTAAAAAATGGATCATAGACTTAAATGCAACATGCAAAAGCGTAAAACTCCTGGAAAATAACATAGAAGAAAACCTAGATGACCTTGGCTATTAGATGCAACACAAACAATGGATAAGCTAACTTCACTGAAATTAAAAACTGCTCTGTGAAAAACAATGTCCAGAAAATGAGAAGACAAGCCACAGACTGGGAGAAAATATTTACAAAAGACACACCTGAATATACAAAGAACTTTAAATAAGAAAATGAACAACCTGATTAAAACGTGAGCAAAAAACCTTAGCAGACACCTCACCTAAGTAAATAGATGGCAAATAGCATGTGAAAAGATGATCAACATCATAGGTCACTGAGGAATTGCAAATTAAAATAACAATGAAATACCACTCCACACTATCAGAATGGTTAAAATCCAAAACACTGAGAACACCAAATGCCAGTAAGGAAGTGGAACTCTCATTCATTGCAGTGGGAATGCAAAATGGTCAAGCCACTTCGAATGATAGTTTGGCGGTTTCTTACAAAATTTAAACATGCTCCTTGGTATTTACCCCAAAACTATGTCCACACAAAAACTTACACATGGATGTTTACAGCAGCTTTATTCATAACTGCCAAAACTTGGAAGCAACTGAGATGCCCTTTAGTAGGTGAGTGCGTAAGTAAACTGTGCTACATACAGACAATGGAATATTATTCAGCACTAAAAAAAGAGCTACGAAACCATGAAAGGATGTAGAGGAATCTTACACGCATATTACTAAGTGAAAGCAGCCAACCAGAAAAAGCTACATACTCTGTGATTCCAACTATATGACATTCTGGAAAAGGCAAAACTATGCACACAGTAAAATCATGTGTAGTTGCCAGCATTAGCTGGAAAGTGAGAAATGAATAGGCAGAACATAGAGAATTTTTAGGGCAGTGAAACTATTCTTCATGGTATTAAAATGGTGGATACATGTCATTACACATTTGTCCAAACCCACAGAATATATATCACCAACAGTGATCCCTAATGTGGCCTTTGAGAGATTATGATGTGTGAATGTAGGTTCATCATTTGTAACAAATGTACCTTTCTGGTGTGGGATATTGATAGCTGAGATGCCTGTATGTAGGGGTGGGAGGGGAGGCAGGGGAATACAGGAACTCTATACTTTCTGCTCACTTTTGCTGTGAATCTAAAACTGGTCTAAAGAAATAAGGTCTATTACAAAACATTTCTGAAAAAGAAAAAAAAAAAAAACAGCTAAGGGTCAGTTAGGAATTGCTATGGGCATGGTAAGAGTTATGTTGTAAGCAGATCTAGACCAAGAGGTTGGGCACATTTAATTCAGAAAGCATTACTTTGGTACTGCTTGAAAACAAGGATCACAAACTGGGAAGTTGAATAAAGCTTCCCAGGACCTATAGATTGGGTTATTATATCTAACAAAAAGGAATCATCATGAAACAATGACACAATGACTAAAGATGCTTAGTCTACCAGTTCTCAAAGTGTGACTTGGGGTTCTCCGTGTCTCCAATGTCAAGTATTTTAGTATGAATACTAAAACATTATTTGCCTTTTTCATTCTTATCCTGTGAATGTACAGTGGAATTCTTCAGAAAATACATGATGTGTGGGATCAAAACAGAGTGCAGAAGGAGATACGAGAATCCAGCTGCTCAACACTGGAGATATGTAAAAAAGGTAAATAAAAAAAAAAAAGGTAAATCAATGCCACTCTTCTTACTAGATTTTCTCCTATGAAAATACAATGGTTCTTTGTAAAAATTTTATTTATGTTAACATGAAAAAGGTTCATTATTATTTTTAGTGATTTTAATTTTTTAGTTTTAATTTCTAGTAAGGTAAATATTAACAGATATATTCCATACAAATAAAAGCTCTTTGAAGTCCTCATTAATTTTTGAGAGTATAAAGGAATCCAGAGACAAAATTTTTGAGACCTGCTGCCCTAGCTAATGCTAAGGGGTAAAGAAGATCTCTCCCTTGGCTAATGCAAACTTTCCCTATTCTCACAGCATCTGTCCTTATACCGTATTTGGGTTTGTCTACACTTATTACCCATGCCTGGCAAAGTCCCGACTGAATGAAGTGGAGACTATAATTAAAATATTCATTTGTAGTTATTGTATCCTTTACTCAATACATGACTAAACCATATACAAATTACAGTATGTTTTATATATAAAAGGTGTTTAAAGCTTTGCCAATGAGATGAAGCTATGTCCTTCAATCGTATCTTATAAAGATCTCTGAATGGGCCTGTCAGTAATTACCTTTACATCTGCATTGTTAAATTTTCTCAGTTTTGGATACTCAGACAATCGGTACTTGTTACTTCTATGCTATGCTAATTCCAGAGGAACACTTGAAAACTACTTCATGCTAAATCTTGGTTCTTGAACTCCAGTCTCTAGCACAAACAAATTGTGACTGATGGACAAACTGATTTTTAATGTAAGTCAAGGTGCAGTAATAAAACTGAAAAACAAAAATAAACAAAAAAGAATCTAGATCCAAAAGTTCTAACCTGTAAGATTATCTTAGAAGGAGAATTTTTCAGAACCAAGAACAAAACCACTTAGATCTGAGGATGCTGAGGAGTCATGATGAAATCTGCACCAGTTTTATTAAAAACAGAAGCAAGGCAGACTGTGTTTGTATTTTTTTAAAACTTCACAAGGGCAAAGCATTTTTTCTAAAATGTTATTCTCTTTCACTAAGTACTGCAAAGTACCTTAATTAATTCTTGAGATTCTAACAGCCCTAAAAGCAAGTCATAAAAATGATATTTACATGGGAGTATAAACTGGAATGACATTTTGGGAGGGCCACTTGAAAATATTTAGCAGAAACCTAATATGCATACCCACTGACTAAGAAATTCCAGCTTTGGAATTAATCTGGAGAAAACTGGCAATGATGAAGACACATGGATGTTCATTACAGTGTTGTATATAATAATAAAAACTGGAAAGAGCCTAAATATCCAACAACAAAGGGCTGATCAAGTAAACTGTGGTTTATCATATAATGGCATACTATGTGGCCATAATACAAAAATAGAAAAATTAATCATAAAATTATGTATGGGAAGGGAAAGTACTTACTGTATATTGCTGAGGGGAGAAAAGCAAGTTATAAGATTATAGCATTTTATGATCTCATTTCTGTGAAAAATAAATTATGCATAAAAATATCTGGAAGGGTATACATTAATATTATTTATTGTTGAGTCTGAGATCACAGGTGATTTTTATTTACTTCTTTAAGGGGTCTGTATTCTGATTTTGCTATAGCGAACATCTTTTCTTTATATAATAAAAATAATTATTAAAATATTTACGTGAGGCAACCATTGAATTGTTAGTGTTTCTCTAATTCTTATGATACTGAGTACTATATGTGTTATGGAAAGTGGTAGAGGGGAGAGAGATGAGAAGAGAAGGAGGGAGCAAAGCAGAGAGACTTTATATTGTTTATTATTTTATCATGTATATTTGTTATAAAGTATTAGGTTACTCTTAGATTTAATGGAACTTAGTAGTCAATAGTTAATTGTTCACAAAATCACACTTTACTCTCACAGATTTAATTTTTCTCCTCTCCTTGGAATGCTGATTTTGTTCTGTAGGAGCAGGTGGCTTTCTTTGCTATGTCTCTCTATTATCTTGTCAGACACAGCTCTCTCAAACTTTTTTGGGAGCTAACCAAGCTTTATCTAACTAAACCCAAAATGGCATATGGACTTCGTCCACATGGTCATATGAATCTGTTGGCTGATGATTCCTGCCATGTATCTAATCGGTTTTATAAAATCCATGCTTGAAGAAGGATTCTATAGCTATAAGAGTGCGATGCTGTGGGATGAAGGAATGTAGTGGCAAAGAGGCTACTTTAGCTGCTACACTGGAATCTGGGAGCCATCACTGCCACCAAATATTGGCAGCATATATCCCAACAAAGGAAGAATCCTAATAATTTTGAGTGAAAAATTTCTATCACACATTTCAGCTTAGATCGACTAATAACACTTCTTTAAATGCCTTGTTAGACAGTGAAATCTGGGAATAATTATCAAACACCGTATACAGTGTTTACAATAGAATCATATTTCTTTTCTTTCTCTCCCCCCCCACTTTTTTTTTTTTTTATAAAAAGTAGAATGCTGCTGAATGGTACCCAAATGTCTGTTGTATACCATGCCAATACAGCAGCTCAGCCAAAAATGCGAATAGAACAGTTTGCCAAGTAAAAGAAAACATAACAAATTGGTAATGGTTTCTATCTTGACAGAAAATGAAAATGATCCCTCAATGTGTGGTCACTCATGCGGACACATAAAAATGTCTGAGAAGCAATCATTTTACCTCAGATAACAGACCCTGACAGTGTAGTACAGCACTGGCTGACTTTCACTTCTTAGAAAAGCGGTAACCGTGACCTACAAAATAGTCTGGTAACCATGTAATTTATGCATAACACACATGCACATGCCATGCACTTATAATATTTGCCATAAATCATTTTGAATACAAGACTTCTTTTCTGAGTGGAATATACTTTATGAGAGATGATCTAAATCACCAGAGACCTGATAAAGTTGAACGGGTGTATTTATGAACAGAAAGGACATTGTTGCTTATCAGGTTACAGAATTTCAATAGTCTGTAGTGCAGTAAAAAGGGTCCCATGTATGCTGTATGATTCTGTTTAGTGCCTTGAACACGAAAGGTATTTTATTAGATGTCAAATAAAACAAATACGAAAAATGTGCAGGTACATAGTTTACAGTTCTGACTTTCTGTGAAGGAGACTGCAATTGAAGGTAGAAGTGAATCCCCTGAAGACCTGGTAACGGTGTCTTTAACTTATTTACCCTTCCTTTACCACTTATTTTTGTTCCCCAGATGGAGAAGTGGTCAACGTCATTGACCAGTGATTTTACCATCTGGTAAAGTTTTTCTATTTGTTTACTTTCTAATGAGGATGTTAGAACATAGATTGTACTGTGAAATCACAACAAAAGCAAGGATGACAATTTTAAAAACACTAATTGACATCTGAAGCTAGTGAGGAATTCACAATGAGGGAATACTGAACTAAGTGGCTAGGAAGAACCTTGGGAAGTTAAATGGTGTTGCCAAGTTAAAAGTAAATTTGAATCCTGCGGGTTATGAGTTTCAAATGAAACTTCTGGGTTTAAATTTGTTGGTGACTTTCCTGTTCAATAAAAAAGGACTTAAATGGCTTATAAAAAGGTTAAAAAAACTTATTGGGCATCAAACTGCTCTTACAAAACACCATCTTGATGAGTTAAGTGTAAATGAATCAGAAACACATGGATCATGTTTCCTTAAAAAATGCATATGGATTCAAAAATAAGGGGAAGAGGACTTGGCAAAACATTTTTTTGTGTGGTGGCTGAACCCAAAACATTTGAAAGATATTTTGAGACATTCAAGGAATCCAAAATAAAACTAAACCTGTCCAGTCATATAAAAAACAGAAAGTTCTTCTGTGTAATGTGCATTTATCTCTATGGGTCAATCAACACTCACTGAGCCTTCCCCTTTGGCACAGGACAGTGGGAGAAGCCAGCTTCTGCCTTTAAGCAACTTTGAATTTAAGTATAAACAAATACACATAAGTAATAGAAACCAATTTAAAAAGTCTCAGGGTTAAAAAAAAAAAAACCCAAACATAACCTATATCATACAGAAACTATATTTTGAGAAATACATAAGTACTTAGGGGGTCCTAGGGGAGGTAGGATTGATTCCATTCAAATAATCATCCCCTTAGCCCTTTTGATTAAAGTTATATATAGCTGTAGACTCTTACTTGCTTAAATGTTTTCTTAATAAGTGTTTTTATGTCTTTTTAAATGTGTGTCCCAGCCTTCTTTCCTCCACCCTCTAGATTTGTGAGTGCTCAACAAATCTTGCTGACTGGTTTCCTGGAGGATGGGAGTGTTGAGCAGTTTTGAAATAGGAGAGAGATGCTGTCTGGCAGAGAGGAGTGAGGCTATGATTCTGGGTTGGGGTAATGGCACATGTGACAGTTCAGAGGCTCCAGAGGGTGAGTCATATGTGGGGGGTGACCCACTGGCTTGCTTGCAGCAATGTGCTTGAGCCAGGGTGGAGTGGGAGGTGAGGGCAGTTAGGTGTGGGGAGTCCTAATATACTACATGTGAAGTCAACTGGAGGACAGAGGAGTGTGATAAGGGAAAGCACAATTCTTATTCCTTTTTTTTTTTTTTCTTTTTGCCATTATACGATAAAGTGCTAAGGATAGGACATGTACGAGTCATTAATTCCTTTATTTCTTATCAGTGTCTTAAAAAGCTGAAAAATAGCCAAAGAAAAAATAAGTAGACTGTGTATGAATTGCTAGGATCCTGTAGGTCATAAATTTTAAGAGGAACTTAGTAGGATTATGAAATGTATTACTGAGTCCTAAAATGTTTGTGGGAAAGTGTAAAAAATTAATGATTTAGAATCTTTTGAGGCTGCTTTCTAGCTGTTTAATGTGAATCTTATCTTTTTCACAATATTAGAAAGTTATTTAGGACAGGGAGAGTATCACATATTTCTTGTATATTTCCGCTGGCTAGCATAATACTGGGAACACACCAAGCACTCAATAAATGCTTACTCAAGTGAAATGAAGTCAAAAGGAGCTGAGGCCCTATAATGACAAGGGTATGATGAAAGGTGAAGTCTGAAAAAAAAAGAGGACGAGGTAGTGGGAATGTCCTAATAGTGTCTCTGCCCTGAGCCTGTTTGTTCATGATTAATACAGAGGAATTAAAACCCTTACCATCCTTCATCATCTTCTACTTCTGCTTCAGAAATGTCATTCTCAGGAGTTTCAGCAATTGCTTGAGTGAGTTTAGATTTAAACTGGTTCAGCAGTGCCAGGGTCTGGAATACAATTACATTGCTAAGTTTTCTGGTAAGGATAAATATAATTTTACAAGAGACACTGAAGTTTGGTAGAAAATAAAATGTGAAACACTTACTAACACGTAAAGCACTTTAATTTTTAATTTTGAAGGAAAATAACAAAACTGCAACAGTGACCTTGACACATGCCCTGTTTGCATTTGCACTGACATTTTCCCTCAGACATATGTGACTGTTTTCTGATTTGGGGAACATAAATTTGCTTATATAAAAGATGCTTAAACAATAAAATGCATGCTTGTTAATGGCTAATTTTTAATGTCCATAAGGAAAGGATGTACTTTACTAAAATATGTGAAATTAAAAATAAAACACCAATAACAAACACTATTTGTCACTGAACAAATTTCCAAAAAACTTAAAAAGTTCATTGTTAAGGAAGGTAAAATGAATGAACACATTAACTGCTGGAAGATGGATAAATGGGAATGATATTTTTAGAAAGCTATTGATATTTGTCAGAAACTTTAAGATGATCATTCCCTTTGATTGAATCACTTCAATCCTGGGACTCCATGAAGAAAAATTATGTGAAACACAGAAAATGGCTTAGGCAAAAGACGTACGCAGCAGCAGTACTCATACAAGTGAGGAGTAGAAACATGTTAAAATGTCTATCAATAATGAACTAGATAAATTTGTGAAAAAGCAGTGACTACGTCATTATACTATTATTAAAAATTATATTCATGAAGTATTATATTCTATTGTTAAGTAAAAGAAGTGGCACATAAATACCATGATTCAGTAGCTTTAATAAAAAAGGGGCCATTTCTCTGATTTTTGTTTGTCTCCCGTGTCCTTTGTGGGTAACAAACAACAAGTGCCTACAATTTTGTAATCATGTTGTCCCCTGGCTGTAACTTAACAGTTGACTCCAGAATTTGAGCAGAGAACAAAAGTTGGAAAATTTTTTTTATCCTACTGTTTAAAAAAGTATGTAATTGTGAAATGGGGTGAAGTAATACCTGTCTAAACAATCAAATGTCTAATTAAGATACTGACATATTGAATTCAGTACTAAAATCTTCATATTTCTTTTTTTTTTTTTAAGATTTTTTATTTTTATTTATTCGACAGAGATAGAGACAGCCAGCGAGAGAGGGAACACAAGCAGGGGGAGTGGGAGAGGAAGAAGCAGGCTCATAGCAGAGGAGCCTGATGTGGGGCTCGATCCCATAATGCCGGGATCACGCCCTGAGCCGAAGGCAGACGCTTAACTGCTGTGTCACCCAGGTGCCCCAAAATCTTCATATTTCTTAAGGAAAAAGAGGTATAATAATTCAGTATGTGAATAACAAGTATAATAAGGAGTCACAGTAAATTTCTAGGCTCTCTAATTTATCTAGGAAATACCATTAAGACCATAGTTCATGAAAAAAATTAAGTAGATATTGGTGGTCTAGAACTTAAGCTCAGTAAAGACAGGTGGTGCAAGAATCAAAGGCAGTTATTGCTAAAAACGACAGTGTAAGTACCTTATATGCTTTATAAGTTCTGCAAAATGTAATGCCCACATGGACAACAGATGAAAATAGACACACTGACATAGCTGGTGAATGAGATGAGTTTTGGGGAAACACTATAAATTCCTACAGAATATCCTCATAGGCATTCTGAGGGCTGCCTAGTGCACTAGGGTTTAGATATTTTATCTGTTTCCAGAGTAGTAATTAAACGATTAAGCTCTTCAAGCAGTGTTAACAGATAAAAGAACGCATTCTTTGTTTTTAAACCTCATTCATTAAATAAAAACATTGTGTTTACAAACTTTTATTGTATTTGCTTTATAATAAGAAAAAGTTTAATTTAGAGATACTAGAAAACAAGCAGAAGCAAAACAGAAATACCTATTTTCCCACCTAGGAATAACAATTGTTGACATTTTGGTAAATATCCTTCAAGGCTTTTTAGGTGTTTTTGTGTATATGTGTATGAGCTTATATATCTATATGCGTATTATATAAAATATATCTGCATATGCATGTTTCTATATCTATAGCTTAAAGTAAATCCTGTCAATTTTTTTTAAGGTTTTATTTATTTGAGAGAGAGAGAGTGCGAGAGCATGAGCAGGGGGAGTGGGGGGGTGGGAGGAAGAAGCAGACTCCCTGCTGAGCAGTGAGCCTAATGAGGGGCTTGATCCCAGGACCCTGGAATCATGTGCCTAACAGACTGAGCCACCCAGGCACCCCAGCCTCATCAATTTTTAATGGTGGACCTTTGTACACTTGGAAGTGTCTTTTCTAAAGGCATAAAGAAAAATGAAAACAAAGGAGACTTCTTAGTGGAATCAAATTTAAAAGCTTCCTAGAAAATTACGCTAGACCTGGATCTTTTTCCTTGAGTTGAAAATGGCAAGGCAGTCTGTTTTTAGAGCCAATTAACCTGCTACTAGCATTTGCTCAGAGAAGGGGGACTGTAACAAACAAAAAACATCCTCCTGGCCGTTCTTAGCTTCTCTTGTATTCAAGATTGGACTTTCTCTGCTGCACCCTAAAGTCAAGGGAAGACACTAGGCAGAAAAGCAAACATCACGAAAATAATGGGGCACAACATACACTAAAGAAGATAGGATTTGGGGGCACCTGGGTGGCTCAGTCAGTTAAGTGTCTGCCTTCAGTTCAGATCATGATCCCAGGGTCCTGAGATAGAGGCCTGCTTTGGGCTCCCTACTCAGCAGGGAGTCTGCTTCTCCCTCTCCCTCTGCCCTTCCTCCCTGCTCATGTTTTCTCTCTTGCTTGCTCCTGTTCTAAGTAAATAAATGAAATAAAATAAAATAAAATAAAATAAAAGAAGATAGGATCTGCATAGGGACATTTCTGTTTGGCATCTACAGGGGAGTTAGTCTTCTGGTTTTTGCTGAAGGAATGAATGGCCAACTACTTATAGCATGGCTTTTCAGCATGGTGAGAGCCTTCTAGCAGGAGAAAACTGATTTGAAGAGGCCCTGCCTTTGCAGACTTTGTGCATGTGTATCTATACAGAAGAGTCTCTTTAGCTGGCCTCTGCACATCTGGTCCTGTCCTGGTTCAGTATACTCTCTATACTGCAGCCAGGTTGGAGGGATCTTACTAAACTGCATCTGAGATCATATCACTTCCTTCTTTCAGTGGCTCTCCACTGCCATTAGGGTAAATGTAAATTTCTTAATATGGCTCAAAAATACCTTTCATAAGTTGGCTTCTGCTTACCTCTCTAGCCTCATCTTTCTCTTAGTTTATGTTAGTCATACATATAGTTCTTTGCAAAGAGATCCAATATTTTTCATATATTCTTCCTTTTGCCTGGCTACCTTTCTCCTATTCAACCTTCACAGTTCAACTGACCAATCATTTTCTCAGGGAGGTCTTCCTAGATTCTTAGGCCATGTTAGGTCCTACTGTTAGACATTTACATAGTTCCCTGTACTTAACCTGTCATAATGCTCACTCTCTTTTATTGGTATTACTTAACTGGCTCTTTTTCCTAATAGCTCAGAGAGGACAGATATATGTCCACCTTGTTTACCCCCAAATACACTGATTAGTACACAGTTCTTAATAATAATTTGCTAGGAAGCAAAAAAGCAGAGTGCATGAATGACAGTGATCCTTAGGGTATCTTTGGTAGTATATTGACTGTAGTTGCTACTCATTGTGACTCCATGAAAACAAGTTAATAATGTACTTTTCTTAATTTCATTTGAAGTGCCATTTCTTTTGAAAATTGCTCAAATTCGTTCTCTATAATTACAATTTCCTGTACCTGACTTTTTGTAGAACTTTCCCTATGATTAATTTCATGCTAAGTACTTGATGTATGATCCTTCTTTACCAGTAATTAGGTGTCATTTACAATGTAGCCTGATTATATTAATTTATCCACATAGACTTGGGCTTTTTTTTTTAACTTTTATTTTGCCTGTTTTATTTATATACCTAAAATGGCATGTTCTCAAATAGATATTTATGGAAGCACCAAAAATAAATGATTTTGGTCTTCCCCGTAGTTTTTCAACATGAATGGCTGCTGAAGAGATTTATCAAATGCCAGGTGTTGAATGGTGTATAAAACTGACTTTCAGATTGTTGAGCTATCTCTTTTTATTATTATTTCTAATTATTTTTTATTAGTTAATAATAATTCAGAAATTATTTGAAGTAAGCAGAGTCCTGTAATATTATTTACAATAAAAGTCAACTAGTGGACCGAATGCTTTATTTACAGGCAGTATATAATTTCGAGCAGAACTGGCTAGTCAGCATGTGAGATGCTGTGCTAGAAGAGATCTCTTCATCATTTATAATCCTCACTTCTCCATTTCATAATATTTACTTAGACAAAGGTTCTACCTGGCTATCTGAGAATATGTGGCTTTATAAGGTTCCTGGTCAATTTAAATAAAAGTTATTTGAATTTCAAACAAACAAACAAAATATAAGGTTTCTGGGCTTGATACTGGGAGTACAGATTGAAACCTGAAAGTTTTAGGCTTTTTGCCTACAATGCCTGGAAAGAACATGAGTGGCCAAGGTCCTTGTCACCCCACCCTATATGAATATATCTTTTTTCATTTTTAAGAGGTAGTGTTTTTCCGACATATAATCAAATTAGGCTTCATTAGCAATACCTGAAAACAATTAAAAGGCAATGCATTACATATGGATTTAGGCTTATGAAGTTACCTGGTCTTCCCGAGAAGTTCCCTTCTTTGCCTGCTGCTTCCTCAGAGCTTCATACTTTTGCTTTTCTCTTCTGTATTCTGCAACAGCACCATCAGGAGCAGTTTCTTCCTCTGAAGAATAACAGAATATTCTTAGAATAAATAGTAAAAAGGCTGTGTGGTTTCATTTTAATGTCTGTGCTTATTACAGAAGAGGAGGTCAGAACCTGGAATTGGTTTTCACCCATTTAAAAATCCAACCAATAATTGGCTCCAGCTCCACAACTATTTCCTACCTAGACAGTGAACAATGGTAATATGTCAACCAGTTTTATAAACATCTTTATTATATAATGTATTATTGTAGTTGTTCTCACTTGCTTGAGTATAAAATTACCTATCTCACTTTTAAAATAATTTAGATTTTCCTAAAATTCAGCATTGCTATTTTACATTCTTCTCCTGCTTTTATAAGATACAGTCATTTGATATTGGTTGATTTTCCAGTTGCCTGCCACTTTGGTTCCTTAGTTAAAGCAACAACAACTAATAAACAAGTTCAATTTGATGTCATCATAAAAAACAAATGTATCCAACAAATAAGTCAGGACAGCTATCAGAAGCAGATCAAAGTAATTTTTACTAAGTTAGAAATTAGAAAACCAATTTATAGATTTGATCCTGCAGTACTTCCCTGTGAAGATTAGTTAACATCTGGGTTTATGGAGCACAGTTTTGTCTCAAGAAAAAAGTACTAACATTTTATATTAACTTACATGCACACATATTAATGAAAATTTATGATTAAAAAAAAAAAACCCAAAAAACAACAACCTATCTCTTATCTTTGGCTGGCAAACCAAGATGAGCCAGATGTAATCAAGAATGCCAGTAATCTTTGTACTCAAGCCTTGGTTTGTTGCTTACCTCTTTGTTACACAGTTTGAAGAATGTTATTAATGTGCAGTGTATTAGCAATCATCCATTTTGTTTGAGATTTTTCTAACGCAGTGACATTTGCTGCATAAACCCAACTGTGTGAAAAATCTGGTCAACTATTCTATTTCATAACTGAGTATATCACATTAGTATGAGTACTTCTCTTTACAATATGATCAACTATGAATAATCACAGCACGTTAATTTTTTATTTTTATTTCTCAGCAGTATACTCTAATTTCCTTAGTTTTATATTTCGGTTCATTAATTCTTTGTTTAGTTGTATCTAATCAGTTTTTAAGGCATAAACTGAGCCATTGATTTTAATAATTATATTTTTTATTTCTAGGTATTCTTTTTGGTTATTCTTCAAATTCACCTGTTCTTTTAATAGTCTCAGTCTTTTATTATGATATTTAGTCCTTAAAAAAATCTCTTTTAATAATTTAAAACACTTGTTATGTTGTATCTTTCAGATTCTTCTTGGGGAATCTTTCTGTTATGTCTTCTGACTCTCTTCCTAGGCTCATCATTTCTCTATGTGTTTTCTAACTTTTCATTATGAGTTTATCTTTAGCTAGAGCTGCATCTCCATCATGCTCCATAGGAATTCTAGGCACCCAGGATTGTTTAAGTTTCTACAAAGAACTTTTGCATTTGTTTCTATCAGGCAATTTAGGGGTTCCAGTGATTTAGAGCCATTTTTTTTTTCAAGTTAATTTCTTGGCTTTGGATTCCTGTACCATATAGGGAGTGTATATTCAGACTTTGTAGCTATGCCTGGTAGAGGTTTAGAATTTTGATTTTTTGTGAGAGACTTTTTTTGGTTTTTAATTTCCCCCACATATAGGTCTGAAACATGACAAGCTTCATTGTGGCCTTCCTGACCAGATGGACAGTTTTTCTAGTTCCCATTTCTCTTGAGCCATGGCCACATCTCTGTCCAAGTCTGAGATTAAATCTCCCAGCTTCTAGGTAGTAGAGCCTACATCTGGTTCCAATATTCCCCTGGGCAACTGTAACATCAGCTTGCCCACTTAATGCTCTGGTTTTGCTTCCCCTTTGTTTCTGGTACCTAGGACTTTCTTTTTTTCTTACCTTCTCTCTCTCTGTGTTTCTCTCTTTCACTCTCTCTCTTAAGCTTAGCTAAGTATTTAAATTGGGCTGGATCATATTTTATCCAGCATTTCTATATATTTGTAGGTGAAGGAAGGTCTGTGCTAACTCAGTCCATGTTGCCAGAACAGGAAGTAGCACATTCATTTCTCATGTGCTTGAATCCCCCTGAATAAACAAAAATTGAATAAGTGACTGGATGATTTTAGTGACATAAAACTGGCTAATAAAATACACAAGGACTTTGAAAAATTTAGTTTCTCTAAGTATAGGCTGTTCTACTTTTAATTTTCTTATAAATCTCAATATACAGTAGATAATTCATAAATAATAATGTAGTATGATGACTCTTTATCATTAACTGAAATTTCTACAAAACATGCTAAATAAATAGGAATGAAGAATGGGGGGGGGAACATTTACTAAAGGGTATATGTTAGGCATCATGTTAAAGTGCTTTCATTATCTGTGAAGGATCCATAAACCCAATGAGGAAACAGGAATTAGAATATGGTAAAGCTGGGATTTGAGCCCAGGGTTGTATGATACAAAAGGCCCACACTGTGCCCTACTGACTTCAACTAAAACTTCAATCCAGAAAATAAAATTTTACCTAGTGTCTCTCATATGTGGGCATTCTGAGAAATGCTAGGAAAGGCATCTAAAACATAAATGATACAGACTTTTCATTCTATTATGTAATCTAACGGGTGAAATGAAGTTAAGAAATCAAGCCATTGACTTTAAGTTTCAAACTACTGATTCCTTAGAGGGCTTAAAGCTTATATATGTTATAGTGTTAGAATAAAGTATCTTAGCTATCTCTGAGATAAAACTAGGTAATATATGTGAAAGGTTCTGGTGAAGAGAATGTCCAACATCACTATAATCAACAGTTTATCACTGGAGTATCAGTTCACTAGAGCATCAGAGCTAGAAGTTACCCTGAGGATCTTCTCATCTACCTTCTCAGTTTATTGATGAGGTAACCAATGTTTAGGTAAGTGAAGTTACTCAGCCAGTCTCCCAGGTATCAGCAGCAGAGCCTGGGCTAAAACATGTGTTCTGACTCTTAGTTTAGGTGACAAAGTTAAGTACTGCACTTCTGTCCCTGCATGTTATAAAGAATGCCTTTAACCTCTCCTCTGAGAGCTAGTCAGAAACTTAATCCTTGCTCCACTTGAATCTCTTCACTGTGAAACCTTTTTGTTCTGAACATAAAGGGACGATGACTATTCAACTGTGGTTACTTAGCTAATGAACCAATGGTATCCATCTACAAATCTCATTTTATAGATAAAGGGCTTATTCCCACCACTGTCTCAGGACCAGAGCTCAAGGAGCTTAACAGCTCCAAGTAGCTGTTACATTCATTCATTGTTTTAAAAAAGCTTATTGAATAATCAGTATGTATCAAAAACTATTAGTAAGGCCGCTTATAAATTATTTTAAATATATTGGGATCCAGTACTTCAATGAAATTTAAAAAAAATTCCCGTAATAAACAAAAACTTTTACATAAATAAAAGTAATATGTTACTGCTAATAGTAAACAGCATTTGAAAACAAAAGAGATAGACTTTAATGGAATCAGAAAATATCAATGCCAGTGATACGTAGCTGTATCTTACCATACTTTCTGGAAGCTAAAAAGTGTTTGTTTTTTTTTTAATCAAATTTTACGTACACCAGTTCTTAATTCTAGAAAAAGTACCAGACTTGAAAAGAGATATCCATGATAGTTAACATTTTAAGTACTCATTATGTGCCAGATACCAGTACCTGAATTATTTGGTTAATCCTGATAAACCAACCCTTTAAGGAAGGCATAATATTAGCCCTATTCTGCTGATAAGGAAATTAAGGTAGTAAGAGGTTAAGTAACTTATCTAAGGGACTATAAACATGAGAATATAAACCCGTAGTCTGGCTCTAAATGATAAGTTCTTAACCAGCTTGGTTGTTTCTTCTTCACGTTTGACACACAAGAAAATATTCCAGTTTGACATAGAAAGTCATCAGGTCACCAGTTGGATGTGTTTGATGAAATAAAATCCTACCCAAAAAAGGTTCTTAATTCCTCCCAGCCATAATAAATGGGAAACAGAGTTTGCCAAATAGTGGGTACTTGTAAATAATTTCTACCTAGGAAGAATCCTTTATGACTTTTTCTTGATAATCCTTAGTCATATTTTCCCCTTCATTTGAACCTTTAAACAGTTTAAACACTAAATCGTAACTGCTTCTTTGTCTGTATTGCCCCCTACGCTACAAACACACATGGCAGGGATTATGCCCTGTTTGTGGCCTACATATGCCTTGCATATAGTATATACTCAATAAATAGTAGCTGAATGGACAAAGGAACAATTTGATTAATTTTAGATCTTAAATTACAACAGTATCCATAGTTGCCTTATTGCTCTTGCTGAATGAAAGACTTTTTGAGGGACTTGTAGGGGCTTAGGGCCCTTAGCATACAAATACTTTTTCAATAGATAGTTGTTAAATTGAGTTACAGATAAATGATTTCTGACATGTATTAAATAGGTAAGAGGAGTAGAAGTCAACTTTAAGGCAGTTACCTCTGATTACTTGAACACTAAGCTTTCTGGGTAGAATCTCTTACAGAGTTGTAGCTTTACCATCTCCTTGAGGAGCTATTGGGGATAAACTATATATCCTCCCCCCAGTCAGAATGCCTATTTTTTGGTTTGTTTTATTAGGAAAATCCATCATGGAAATGACAATGGGGATATTCTCTGACATTAAGATGAGAGCCTACATATAATATACTTTTTATTATAATTTTTCATAATTATAATCCATAGTATTTATTGAATGACAAGAGATTAAATTTGCACTAATTTTGGGGGGGTTTTCTGTGTGTGTGTGTATTTTTAAGATTCTATTTATTTGAGAGGGAGAGAGAACAAGCAGTGGGGAGAAGCAGAGGGACAGTGAGAGAGAGAGAGAGAGAAGCAGACTCCCTACCGAGCAGGAAGACTGACGCAGGGCTCCATCCCAGGACCCGATGATCATGACCTGAGCTGAAGGCAGATGCTTAATTAACTGAGCCACCCAGGCGCCCTGTACTAATTTTGTTTTAAAGATAATTGAAAGTTGCTTAGATGACATCTTTAAAAAGTGAATCAGAAGAAAACTGGTCTCTTTATCCAATGAAACTGCCAAGATGAAAATTACTCACAATAAAGAAATTATTTAATAGAGGCGTCTATATGCACATTACAAAGACTAGGTAGAAGTTTAGGGGAAGACTAGGCTGAAAATTTTATTTCTTTCTGTACTATGAACTAAAATAAGAAATCTATGATTTATTCATTTTATTTAACCACTTTTTATTTTCAGCATATCTTTTACGTTACAAATTGAACAATACTGGCTCCATCTGGTGGTCAAAATAAGCCTACAGTTCCATGAAAATAAGTCAAAAGTGGTTAAATAATTCTGAGACTACCTGAAGTATGGTTGAACACTGAATAATGACATATGCTTCAACACTGAACAGTGATTAAATGGAATTAAGTCTACATTTACATGGAATTTTTCTTTTTCTTTCCCTGTTGTTCATCCTAGCTTCATTGCTTCATGTTATTTTAGGCTTAAAATAATCCTCAAAATAAAGTAATACAGAATATTCTCCTGTGTTTTTCTATTACCTGATTTGAGAAATGTGAAGGTAACAAGTTATAATACAGTTAAATTAATCCAGACTTTCACACTGTATTTCATTTTGGAATATAAATACAAAAAATACTTATTTTCATTGTATTTTGTGAATTTGACTATGATATGCCTTGGCGATGGTCAGCTTTTGTTGAATTTAATGGGAGTTCTTTATGCTTCTTGGATTTTGATATCTGTGTCCTTCCCCACATTAGGGAAGTTTTCAGCTATAATTAGTTTGAATAAACCTTCTGCCCATTTTTCTCTCTCCTTCATCTTCTGGGACTCCGTATGATATGAATGTTCCTACATTTTAATAAGTCATTGAGTTTCCTAAGTCTGCCTTTGTGATTCATTACTTTTCTTTCTCTCTTCTTTTCAGCTTCATTATTTTCCATAGTTTTATCTTATATATCACTGATTCACTCCTCTGATTTGTCCATCCTTATTTTTATGGCCTCCTTTTGGGTTTGCATCTCAGTTATAGCATTTTTAATTTCGGCCTGACTAGATTTTATTTCTTTTATCTCTGCACAAAAATACTGATTTTCAGCTGTATTTTCCATTAAACATTTCTAACAGGAGTAGCCTGTGAATAAGGGAGTTCATATCTAGGGGTTCTGTATATTTATAATCTATTGGCTACTTAGTCTTAATTTTTAAATTCACTATAAAAGGAGTAGATCCACAATCACAACACAAAATATTAGTACTAAGAAGTTCTTGGGCAGCAATAACCTGTTCCCTTACAGATGAAAAAACTGAGGTTCAGAGAGGTCAAATGGTTGTGCTAAGCTTGGAATATCAGAAACCAGATCTTCTGACAACTTAATGTTGTTTCATCCCTGCATACACTACCATGTGTACTTTCTCTCTGGAATGTATAATCACCACAGATGTGTTTCATTACAGTCTAATAATCACTTTGAAATTATACACATTTATACTACAGTGTGACCATTTATAAAATGGCATGACTCTTCAATATAGATTTAATTATCTAATTAGGAGTTTTCTTAATTTTTATCTTTTACTTTCCCAAGCATTTTGCTTTGTTGAGTTTATAATTCAGATAGCAGTCACATTGGTAATAACTTATATAACAACACATAAATTAGTTACCACAGAGTATTATCCTAAAAATCAATTCAAATGAATTAAATGAACTTATAAATTAAGAGATGAAGAGAAATTATATCAGTAAAGACAGGTCCTGAACCCTAAACATGAAATTGCTTTAAATTAATAATACAATTTTTTGTTATATAGACTCTATCTGATAAGCTTTTTATCAGATGTTTCTCCATTTTTCTTAATAATGATCACAAGAAACAATTACAATATAAAAATGATTACTGAGAATTATTAAGGGACATGAATAGCTTTACTTCTGGGGGCTTCAGCTTTCCACCTGTCAGCTCTAGTCTGTTGTTTCTGTTCAAATTTACTTCATTCTTCCTCACTTGGACCCTAGGATCAGCACAGAGATTGATTGATGTTGCCCTCAGGTTTCTCAACAGAGCACACTTTGTACTTCTCCAGATGGTATGACCCACAGTTCTTGCAGTTTGATGGCCATTTTGACAACATCGCTACGTTGACCGTCAATCTAGATATGGAAGCTACAAATTCTATACTCTGTGTTGTAGCAATAAGATAAAAAAATACAAAATTCTTCAAGATAAAAAGATTTCATGAAGCCAATCAGTGAGGATACTAAAGAAAGAATTGCTACCTAAAATTGCCTAAGGCTATGATTATCCTAGTAAATTAAATACTGCAGAATATCTGCATTTCTAATAGCACTCAAAGGAGAGTTCTACTGTTTTGTAGTAAATTTATGAGGTACTTTTCTCCAAGTAGTTATAAGAGTTTACAGACCAGTTCAAAATAGTCCTTAAATACTTGCATGTGTGATACGCATGGGCTTCGTTTTATCCCTGTGCGGCTGAGGCACTGAAGCAATAAAGTGGCTTCTAAAATATAAGTTAAGACTACTACTACTAGTACTATCACCACTTTTTAGGACCTAGCATGTCTGAGATATAATACTAAGAACTCTGTGCCTGTTTTCTCACTTAATTCTTGTTTCTTGTAACAACAGAATAGGTATTATCGTCTCTATTTTATGCAAGAGGAAACAGGTTTAGAGAGGTTAAGTATCTTGCCCAAGGTTATATGGCTAGTAAATGATAGAGCAAGGATTTGAAATCGGGGCTGTCAGACTTCAAAGCCCATGCTGTTTCTATTCTTTCACACTGCAAGCAGTTATGGGCGCGAAGGGGGCACTAGTGTATGTGGGAGTGAGTGAAACATAGATGGTTCCTGATGTTAAGGAGCTTATAGGCTGCAAAAGGGATAAGACAGTTAATACTTTTTTAACTGTGCGGTGGTACAAATGACATGAGAGGTCCTGATAAAATACTTAGGAAATTCATGCAGAGGAGACAAAGGGAAAGTTGGGAGGAGAAAGTGGCAGCGTAACTGGGCCTTGTAGGAGAAAGAAGAATAAGCCATAGCAGGTAGAAGAGACATCATAACCAAGCAGGAAGACAACATAGGACAGGATGCACATGAGAAAGAGGAAAAATGTTCTGTGAAAGTGAAGAATGGGTGAATAAGATGGGGAATAAGGAAAGTAAGAAAAATCTGATCGTGCAAGTACCTAAGTGCGAGATTAATGAATTGGAATTTTATTTTGGTAAGTAACAAGTAGCCATAAGACATACCTTGCAGGTCTATAGTGCAAGGAAATCATTTACAAGTATTTGCGAGCCTTTTGTAAAATTAATGAAGTGTGCTGAACCACCCTAGATTGGTATGTTGTTTGAACTCATCTCCCCCCCAAAAATAAAAATTTAAAGCATATTTTCTTATTATGATACCAGTTTGAGTTAGTTGGTAAATCGGAGGCTAAAGTTGCAAGTTTCCTGATGCCCACACTTCTCTTAATGAAAACAATGCCTTCCTCAGTAGTTCAGTGAACAAGAGGACAAAGGCAAGTGAGAGAGACAGAGAGACAGAGAGAGAGACTGACTCCCAAAGTCTTGTTGGGACTTTTCCCTAATTAGTTTAGGAAGGCACTTTGAAAAGTATCCTGGTAAAATTATTTTACCGTATCTATCAGAATAGTCTCACTTAAATGTGAAAGTATGTACAATTCAAAGTACCATGCCCAGTTGTTTCTGGCTGTGTTCATTGTCTCAGAATTTTTGAACCTGCCTAGACCACATTCTCTACTATAGGTACACTTATTCTGATTCAGATTTCACCCCTCTACCTCATTCCCCATCTTAAATGATATCTCTAACAAACTAAATTTTGAGATGAGGTGAGGGTAGGACAAAGGTATTCCAGTTATGTTTCATCTGAAGTCGACCTGTGTTCAGATATGCTTTCTGGAACTGGGGTTGGAGTCTGAGTTGGATGGGGGTCACCTTGCTTAGTCTTACTGGTAATGCTGTGAGCTGTAGGCCAGCCCTCAGTCTGCTGATTCTTGCTTCCAGCTAACAGGTCATTTTGCTTGTGGCTTATTTTATTTTATTTTTTATTTATTTGGTTTTTAGTTTTCTTAAGGAAACAATGCTTTGCAGTTTTATAGTGGAAAGAATATTGGACAGAAGCTCTGATTCCTCAACTGTGTTTCAGTTAGGCTGAGTACTAAATGTCTTTAATGCTTTGGTTTCTTCGTTGGCAAAACAGAAACTACAGGACTTGTTAAACCTACTTCTCAGGACTGTTACAGAACTAAATGTAAAGAGGCATGTGACAAGACTTTGTAAACTGTTCATATTATATAAATATGAGGTATTATTATTTGGCATTGAATATAGGGTATCATATTTTATGTCTATAAGCTACTTTATAGTTATGGCTCCCTTCAAAAGATTAAATCTCATTTGAAGCAGCAAGGAGTAGATATATTTTTCACTTTATTAATATATTTGTTTGAATAAAAAATATTTCTGTATATTAAATCATATTTTCAAAGCACCAGGAAAATTTATAATTGGAAGAAATGTGGAAAATCCTTTTGTGAAGCAAATTATCAAAACTTAATTTATACTTCCATAAATTTGGATGTTCAAATGTAGCATTCTTATCATGATGCTTACCTATATATCTGAATTTGCTTAAGAATAAGCGCTGTCTGGGGTGCTTGGCTGGCTCATTCGGTGGAGCATGAGACTTTGATCTCAGGGTTCTAAGTTTGAGCCCCACATTGGGTGTAGAGATTACTTAAAAAAAATAAAAACTTAAAAAAAAAAAAAGAATAAGCACTATCTGCTGGCATACGGTAGGATGGAAAATGCTCTGCTCTATTTATCCTCTACCTGTAGGACATTTGTACAAATAGTGCTTTCCACGTGCCAGTCAGTATTCTAAGTGCTTTATGCATGATAAATTATTTAACTGTAACAGGGAAGGAGTTGCCACTGGAAAGACCTATCCTTTTGAAAAAAGTTGAAATTTGGAAAAGCATGTGATGAGTGTATGCCAGTGAGCTCTGACTGAGGTGGGTACCATAGCTGGACCCAAGAATGTGAGTTCCTAGAGGGCAGGAACTTTTCTGTTTTATTCACCATTTTCTGTCTAGAGATTGAAACAGTGCTTATAAGTTTTCAGATACTTGACAGATATTATTTAAATGAATTAAGATGTCTTTTTAAAAGGAAAGTAGTTTTTCAGAGGAAAATGGATTCCTAGAAAAAGTAATTGGGAGAGTGGGGAGTCTGAATAACTGGCCTTCCTCGTCCCAGACCTTGAAAAGCTGCAGTTGTCAGGTGCCACCTTAAGCTTAATGTCTCTGAACATTTCTTTTGTGGTACCTGCAGCCAAAAAATGATCAGGAAACAATGGAAATATAATACTCATTAGGATGGTATATCAACTAAAGTTAAAGTCTCTGAACTCTACATTACAAAAACATATGTGCTGGGGAAAGAAAAACAGTTATTTTTTAAAGTGCCTGAGCTCTGAAATGGCATTAATTAATTTTTTAATAAAGAAGGATTATTTGGGTTTGATTAATTTCATAAGCTGAAACTGTTAACTAAAGCAATCTTGTATTTTTTTCTTGGTGAAGTGAAAAATTTCTCACCCTCTTATTTTGGATTAGAACATAATTACAGACACATTCTCACTGATTATTTAAAAAAAAAAAAAACACCTTTGGCTTAGTCACAAAACAAAGCCAACACATTGAATGGACTGGGTTCAATATTTTGAGTTAGCAACTTCACATTCTATTCTCAGCTTCATCACTCATTGGAGTGAAGGCTTGAGTTGCCTCACAGATGCTTTGTATCTATTGTCTTAGATGGTAAATTCATTATTAATTACTATTTCCTTTAAGGCATTTAATGTAGTAAATTAATTAGTATGCTACACTGTTAAGATATCCAAGGCAGTAAAAGTATGGATAATAGAAAAATATGCAAGCCAACCTTGAGAAATATTTCTGAGAAACTGAGTTGACTGGATTCTATCCCAATAGTCTGCCTAACATCTTCACAAGATACCACAGACCAGCAAGTCTTTGGCTGTAGTAAATATAAATACTGCAACCATTTTCTCTTTAACTACAATCAAATCAGTAAGAATAAACATAATTATTCTTCAATATATGCCTCATATGGCAACTCATCAGTGTGCCATAAAGTGTAAGGGACTTCTCTATGGGTTTTGTGGAAGGCAAAGTACAAAGGACTTATTTTAGTTGTTTTTCTATCACAGACTCAGCTACTCTCCTTACATCACAGATAATACTGCAAATAAGATGTTTAGAAATAAACCAGACAAAAGTGGTAAAAAGGAAACCGATGCTTCTCATTCTTGGTTGGGATTATTTGAAAGGAGACCAAACTGAAGGTTGCTTCTAGAGAGAAAATATAGTAATACAGTGTGTCATATACACTGCCAAATAATAATAATAAAAATAGGGACTTACATAGTATAATAAAACCTTTATTTATTATTCTTTCTTAGGTGTTTGAAGAGTAAATAGATGTTCTGTCATTAAGCCTAAATTATTATCGTAAGGGAGAGGGTAAAAATGACTGCATGAAAAATTCCATATCCTTTCCACTATGTGTTTCATACACACAACTTGCAAGATAAGAAAAGGTACTATGCTTTCTTTCATCTCATGCATTTGCATGCACTGTATCCTCTGAGGGGAACATTTTCTTTCCACTAACTTACTCACCTGAACCAGTAGCTTCAAAATTTTGTAAAAGTTGAGAGGTTTCTAGTGTATAAAATGATCCACTTGAGAGGTGAAAAGAAAATATTAGAATGCTTTATTTGTTTATTGGTAATACATTTATTTGTTTATCTATTTATTTAAAGTAAGCTCTGTGCCCGGCGTGGGGCTTGAACTCATGACCCTGAGATCAAAAGTCACATGCTCTACCAACTGAGCTAGATAGGTACCCCAAGAATGTTAGTTATATTTAAACTACTATTTTTTTGTTGTATGTTATATATATAGTACATAATATATATGTTTGGTAATACCTAATTATGAGTCATAACTACATTTAAAAATACATATTTTGGAAATGTTCACAATTTATTTTACAACCCAAATGTCAATCATTTGACAAATAGATAAATAAAATGTGGTATAGCCATAAAAGGGAATATCATTTAACTATAATGGGGAATGAAGTATTTGATACATACTACAACACAGATGAACCTTGAAAATATGCTAAGTGAAAGAAGCCAATCACATATGAAATGTCTAGAACAGAGAAATCTATAGAGACATAAAGTAGATTAGTGGTTACTGAGGGCTGGGGGAGGGGAAGCTGAGTCTGTAACAGGAGATGGTAAAGGGTACAAGGTCTCCTTTAGAAATAATGAAAATGTTCTAAATTGTGGTGAGAGTTGAAGATATCTATGAACATACTAAAAATCATTGAACTGGGGCACCTGGGTGGCTCAGTTGTAGCATCTGCCTTTGGCCCAGGGCCTGATCCCAGGATCCTGGGATCGAGCCCCTCATCAGGCTCCCTGCTCTGCTGGGAGCCTGCTTCTTCCTCTCTCAGTCCCCCTGCTTGTGTTCCCTCTCTCATTGGCTGTGTCTCTCTCTGTCAAATAAATAAATAAAATCTTAAAAAAAAAATCATTGAATTGCACACTTTAAATGGGTGAATTGTATGGTATGTGAACTATATCTCAATAAAACCGTTAAAAATAAAAAACTTCATTCTGTAGGTGTAATAAAACATTTTTGGAGACCAATGATCTCAATAACTAATAATTCTACTTGGATGCATGCATCCAGAAAGATATGTTGCCATCTAGATTTAATTGCCTTTCTTTTGCTCCCTCAAACGTTCATGAGAATATATACCATGCTGTATTATTGGTAGTTTGTCTCTTTCACCTGCTGAATTACAAACCATGTATCCTCACCCCACATCATGGGCTAAAATAATTTTCAGGTGGCTTAAGCAGTTAAAGTAAAAGTAAAAAAAATGAAAGAACTCCAGGAAGATACAGATGAATATTTAAACCATCTTGACCAGATACCTGGGGAACTTCAAAAAGTACTGACACCTGGATTTCGCTTCTTGAGCTTTGGGATTTCCAGGTGATTCTAATGTACAGAAAAGCTTGGGAACCATTGGTGTAGTGATGAAGGAGAAATTAGAAAAGGCATCTTAGAGAAATGGACTTAAACAGCAACTTGAATATTGAGGCCATATTCACTGCATATGGAAAGTATTCTAGTAAGAGGAAGTTGTGACAGCAAAGGCTGAGGTGGGGAATAGGTTGGTATGTAAAAAAATTTAGCCTGTATGGAGCACAGGACTCATAATGAGAGATGAGACTGGTATGGCAGGCAAAGTTCAGCCATGTAGGGCCTTGCATGGCATGCAAAGGATTTCATCCTGTAGGAAATGAGATGCCATTAAAGAATTTTATGAAGGGGATTGACACATGATCAAGTTTGTGTTTAAGAAAAGCCACACACAGAATGCATTGGCAGGATCTGAGATTAGCAACAGAGATCTGTTGGCAGCCTGTTAGCAGGTTGTTAAAATAGTCCAACAGAAAAATTGTGGCTAAAAGGGTCACAGTAGGACATAAGACACTAGAAACCTATAAGAAAGGGGTGGAGTTTGTTAAGAAAAATGTACAGAGAACAGATTTGTTTTGAGGATATTGTAGTCTTTTCAGATCTAAATCTAATTCTATTCACTCAAGAAAATATGCAAACACTAACCCCTCATTGACATGTGATGAATGATGTTTTTTTCTAAAAATACATCTAGGTATCTAGACAATAAAACAGTATCCAAAATAATTCTCCCTGAGGTCTTGGATTTCACATTCATTTTAGGAATATTTTCTTTTTTTTTTTTTTAAGATTTATGTTTTTGAGAGAGAGGGAGAGGAAGAGAGTGGGGGGAGGGGCAGAGAGAGAAGGAGAGATTGCTCAAGCAGACTCCTCATAGAGCCTGATGCAGGGCTAGATCTCATGACCCCAAGATCATGACCTGAGCTGAAACCAAGAGTCAGATGCTCAACCGACTGACCCACCCAGGTGCCCCCAGTTTAGGAAATCTTAAGAAATTTTTTATTTTCTAAGTAAGATAATAAATTTCCCTGAGGTTATAGTTCCTACATTTCCCAAGTTTCTTTCTTTTTTTTTTTTTTTTTAGATTTTATTTATTTATTTGAGGGAGAGCAAAAGAGAGAGCAAGCACAAGCAGTGGGGAGGGGCAGAGGGAGAGGGAGAAGCAGGCTCCCGACTGAGTAGAGAGCCCAATGCGGGACTCAATCCAAGGACCCTGGGATCATGACCTGAGCTGAAGGCAGAAGCTTAACCAACTGAGCTACCCAGGCGTCCCTTCCCAAGGTTCTTAAAAGAAAAATTACATCTAAAAGAAAAACTAAAAAACATCAACTAAATAAAATTAAAAACTCTCTGTAGGGTACTATAAGCTCTAAAATTGGTAAGTCTTCCCATTCAGAAAGTCCTTCACCACATTAAAGCTAGTGGTTGTCAAGGTCAAACTGTTAACTGATCCTCATCAAAGCTGGGTACTACTCATGGTTTCTGACTTATAGATTATTTCTTCTACGGAATCAAGGTTCTATAAACTACTTGGTACAGAAATGAAGATGTTACAGGAGTGTGCCCTTTCCTCTAGGCAGGCTCATTTCTTCATTCCCTCTTCCTCAGTGAAGCTTTCCTTCACTATAACAGTTCTCACCGCTGTGATATCTGAATGTTATATAGCTCATCTGCACACCAGAATTCAAGTAAGCACTTGGAATACTGTTAATTATGACTGTTAGTTATTAATAGTTTCAGTATTAAATATAAACTGTTTCCCATGAATTAGTCTTGTTCTACGTAGCAGAGACCATCTAATTCAGAACTACAGAAAAACATTCTGTGGGTTTGGGGAGGGTTATTTAGCACAGTGCTATCAGACATTTATTCAAACCCAGTGGTTTTTTTTTAACTCTTTGTACTGTGACGTATCACAGGAAATATTTTTTCATATTAACTCTACACACATATATGTATATAGCTAACATATAAAACTGTATATAAGGTTAAACCATACGAAATTACTGACATTATGTTTTGTTTATCTACAAAAGGGCAATTTTATATTGTTCAAGAAAATATAAAGAAAAAAACTTCAAAATTTCATAAAAGAATATTTACCCTACCTACATGTGATACACTCTTATGTTTTCTGATCTATGTCATTTCATTAAATTAAAAAAAATGTTGGTTAAGATATGCTACTGATTTTTATGATCCACCAGTTAATTACTGGCTACAATTTGAAAAACCCTGCTCTAACCTCTAAGCTGTAGTCTAGACTAACAGATAAAGGGATTCTGAGAGACTCACAGAAGAGCAGCAAGGTAAAGATGAAGCAAGTAATACAGATGGTGCAACTGCCTGGAAATTCTGTGCCCTTAGAACTGGCAAGGATCATACTAACTGGAGAGAATTCAGAGACTGAAGACTTTGACTAAATCTTTTGTGATTTGACACAAGTAACAACCGATCACATAATAAAAAATGTGATCCAACATGGTTGTCTGGTAGTGTTCAGAATGAGGGTTATTCCTTGGGACCCAGTGATATTTTTGTTGCTCTGTTTTGTTTTTTAAATAGGTGATTCTGATGTTTGGAAACCACTCCTCTAATGTTGGGTAAAGGAGTGGTTCTCAAGGTGTGCCCCTGAACCTAAAGCATCAGCATCACCTGGGAGCTTATTAGAAATGCAAATTATTGGACCCCATCCCATACCTGCTGAATCTGAAACTCTGGGGGGAGGTTCAGCAATCACAGTGATATGTTTTATAATGCTCTATCCAAAAAAACTTTACATGTAATGCCAGTTTTCTCTCCACAGGGAGAGGAAGTCCATAGGGAATATTTCTGTCTGACACTTGTTTTCTTGCTTTATAGAAGATCATCATTATACTAGATAAACTGAAACTTTCCATGCTATCAACATTTTCAAAAAGTGAAGCTTATCCAGTTGTGTTAATAACTAGTGAAACAATACAGATGATAACAGATTGCAGGCATCCTGCTTATATTTTGATTAGGCTTTTAGCCTATTAAAAATGATGTTTACATAAAGATCTTGTACATATGCTTAATTATTAGCCATTTTGTCAATGAAAAACAGAAAACTTGAGCTCTTATTCAAATGAGTAGATTATTATCAGACAGACGCTGATACATACATGATCAAGTGTCACTATAAGCACTAAGGTACAGCTGAATTAGAGTAGACTTCAAACAAGGCACAGGCATGCAGGCTAACATGGAAGCAGTAGAATGCTGTTAGCTTGCTCATTGGTGTTTGAATCGTGTGCATGCACACTACCCCCCTCATCCTTTCTTTTACCAACAGCTTTATCTGATGGAACAGTGTTGACAGAACTTGAACTGGTGCCAGCCCTACTGATGAGGAACAAGGTGGAACAGTTGCTGGCTGGAGGGAATGTTTCCTTTTTAGGAAGTAGCAGTAAGATGATATATAGAAACATTGTTGGAATGGAACTATCACAAGTTGCCGATAAAAAAAATGTTTTTAGTTTTTAGAAAACAAAGGATCAAAGAAAGTAAAATAAGTGGCTGGTATAGAAAAGAAGGTACTCAAACAATGAGATGAAAAATGTAAATCTAAAGGAAATAATAAGTGGCCACATAGATATGCATACTAGCAACTAAACTGAGTTCTTTTTGATGCAAGCTTATGCTTGGTCCTTTTACATCAGCAGATTAAGCATGAGAGTAATAGTAAAGACAAGAATGGTAAGTCCTAGTCAGCTGAGAGGGCTGACTTCTCACCGTGCTAACCAAAAACCACAGACAACCTATGATGTCCATATAAAAATCAGACAGAAAAGAAATTGCTTGTCTGATTATAAGAAAGATGTAAAACTTGAGACAGGTAACTTTTATAACTGTAAAAGCTAATAAGGGCAAATGGAAATACTGGTTTCATTAATAAACACCTTTCTTAAACTTAGCATAGATGTATTCATTGTCAAGTCCCAGACCAATCTAGCCCAAGGGCTTGCTTCTATTCCATCCTCTAACCTCATATTAGAACATAGGGGCAGCCACTGTGTCTTCTTCACTGAATAAGGAACTTGAATGTCCTTCACTCCATTCTCCGCAAGTTTTGTGAACCTGAACACCTGCTTATTCACAAGGCAATGATAAATAATAACCTTGACATTCACCAAAAGGAGCCACAAAATTCAGAAGTGTATTTTGAAATGTCAAAGAGGGAATAAATCACATTCAGGATAGTTTTAGTGTTAGATGTTTCATTATATGCATTTATTATACACATTATATAATGTGTACACATTTATAGTCTATGTCTATGTCTATAGACATAGCTAGCATATTAGTATCTCAACATATTTAAATGCCTTAAATAATGCCTTTTAGGTAAAAGAGTTTACAAGTGTCTTTTTCTCCACTACCTAACAAAATAGATGACAATCATGCATGCTCACCTTACTTGACTGATTAAAAATAATTTTATTTAGCATTTGGAATATTCTGATTCTGGTTCTGGCTTGAATGATTGCTAGGAGAGATAATTTTCTGTAAAGAGGAAAGGGGAATGATGTGGGCAAAATATGGAGGAATCTGATAGCAAAGCAATATATTCTGATAATCTATTTTGTTAAAAAGTACATAATGGTAGTAAATAATATATCAGTAGCTAATTTATGTTACTACAAAAGCACTTTAGTCCAAGATACACAAAAGAATAAAATCTCATATTAAATATGCAGTGTTTTGAGTTTTTTTTGTTCTGTTTTGTTTTTCATTTTGAGAAGACAGGCAGAAAGGCAGATTCATAATCACTTTTATGGAGGTAAAGTCTCTCTTGGCTCACAGGGAAGATTATACAGTAATCCACACAATGCTGCACTAGCTATTGACTGTTACCACTCTGGGAACAGGACTGCAGTTGCTATCAGGCAATTTAGGTCCTAACAGCTGTGTTGGTGCTCTTGGAGAAAAATTAATTATCTGAGCCACAATTTTTTTGTGCAAAATACTACCTGTCCTACCTTCCTCAAGGGTTCTGGTAAGAGACAAATGAGGGCAAGGGGAGAAAAATAAAAAGATGAAAAGTTACTCACAAGTATGGACTTGTGTTAAAGACACAGTTGGCTGCCCAAGTATTAATTCTCTACCTTCTTTTTTGTGCTAACAAAAATCCAGGTTTGGTTTAGGCAACAGAATGCTCAGTATCAGGGGACAAATCATGACTGAAGCCATTTAGTTCATCTTTATTATTTTAGGTGTTTTCTTAAAACAGACAAAAATTCTAGTTGGGAAGACAGAAAACAGTAAGTAAGTAAAACACACAGTATATCAGAAGGTGATAATATAATACAGAGAACAATGAAGTAAGGAAGGGCGGGCAGTTCAGGGAGTACCCGGCAAAAGTGGTCAGAGAAGGTTTCACTGAGAAAAAGACCTGAGAGGTAAGGGAATGAGTCCTGTGGATTATCTGGAGGAACTGCCGTCCAGATAGGGTAACAGCACGTGCAGTGGCCCTGAGACAGGGAGCATGCCAAATGTACTCTGAGCAAAGAGGCTGCTCTGCCTAGAAGAGAGAAGAGAGAGAAGTAAAAGGAGATGAAACCACTGGTAAAACGGAGGTGGGGCATAGATTATGCAAACCCTTGCAGACAACTGTAGGGGGCTTTAGCTTTTAAGAAACCCACTGGTGAGTTAAAAAAAGAAGTGTGACAAGATCTGACTTAGATTTCTGAAGGACCATCCTGGCTACTATACTGAGAATAGACTTCCAGAGGCCACTGGTAGAAACAGAAACCAGTTACCAGTCAACTGTACTTATCTGGGTGAGAAATGGTTGTGGCTCCCGCTAGAGTGGTGACAGCAGAAGTGGCTAGGTTATGTACCCTAGATTAATTGATCAGTTGGATGAGTGGTATAAAAAAAAAAAAAAAGAGGAGTCAAGGGTGACTCAAAGATTAACTGAGATAGGGAAGATTTCAGGAGGAGCAGGTTTGGAAGATAAGATCAGTAGTTCAATTTGGGACACGTTAAGTTTAAGATGTCTGTTAAACACTTTGGAATTTATAACCATATAGATGATACTTAAATCCATTGGTTAAAAGTCACAAGTAAAGAAGTAAGTGTAGTATAAGAAGAAATGAGAGGCCAAGTAAAAAGGTGATTCAAAGAGGAGGGTGTGATCAACAGTGCACAATGCTGGCAATCAATTACTTAAGAAGAAGGCTAAGCAGTTGACTTGTGAGAATGGAAGTATATCAAGTAAATTTAAGAGGGAATGAGAGGAGAGGAATTAGACATGGCAGGCATATACATTCTTTCAAGGTTTTTTTTTTTTTTTTTTTTCTGGATAGGGACAGAGCTAAAGGGCAGTACCTGGAGGGGGATATGGGAACAGGCAACTTTTTTTTTTTTTTTTTTTAGTGGAAAAATACAGCGTGTTTTCATGCTGATGGCAAATGATCCAGTGAAGAGGGAAGTTTAATGATGCAGGAATGAAAGAAGAGAACTGCCCGGAGTGTTGTTTGCAAGTAGGGGTGAGAGGCATTAAGATCTATTGCACAAGTGAGGGAGTGGCCTCAGAGTATGAATAGTTCATCCATATTTACAGGAGGGTAGGCAAACAAATGGCCCACAATGCAGGTGAGTTGGTAGTTGTTGTGAAAGAAGTTTTTCCTCTGCTTGCTTTTAGTTAAGAAATCCCACTCTGCTTTGCCATTGATTGGTCCAGGTCACACGTTCACTCTCAGTAGATCCACTTTTGATCAGTGATATGCAAAGGGAAGTCTGGTGGGTGTTCTGGGAAAGATTTTCTTTCCCATAAAGAGAAAGGTCCTGGCATCTCCCTTTCCTTCTGCTTTGGATGCTATTCTATGAAGACATTATGCTTCAAGTTGCTACAGACATCTTAATCATAGTGAGGGAAAATCTATAATATATGTGTCAATAACTTTGCAAATATGGGTAGAATGTAAGGTCCATTAAGGCAGAGGTCTTTTTTTCCCCAACTTGAGGTATAATTAACAAACAAAATTTTAAGATATTTAAAGTTTACATTGCAGTGATTTCATATGCATATACATTGCAAAGGATTTCAGAGGTCTTTATTTTGTTACCTGGCAATTCCAAAGTATCAAAAAAGTACCTGGCACATAGTATACATTCATTAAGTATTTGTTAAATAAATGAACTATGATCAAGATGGACATTTTTCAGAAATTCACGGTATATTGCTTTACAGCAGCAAATAAAGAGATAATTACACTCCCATGCTCTAAGTGGGAAGATGGGGTAAGTACAGGGTGCTAAGAAGTAGAAGCAGGTTTAGCTGACTTTGACTCTGAAATGCAATGAACTTCCCAGACTGTGAAAATCAGCTTGCAACTGTCTGAATGCTCATTATAAAATGTTTTGTCCTGTATCAGTATTTTCTGATAATTTTTTAAATTCCTTTATAAAAATAAATATATTTCATATAATCCTATACCTCTCCTTAGTGAGACACAAGTAGGGCCATGATCTAGGGTAACATTTGTTTTATTCATTAACTTCATTTTTTCCCCCTTGTCTCCATCTTTTTTTGACCTAGGAGTACAATCATACTGATGAAATATTTTACCACAACTATCACCAGTTTTTATTGAAAAGCATACAGGATGCCCTGTTTTAAACATTTAAGAGTTTCGATGTCTGCTTTTTTCTTTAGAAGAGTTATATTTCTATGTTCCATGCCAGCATTCTCTTTCCCTCTTTCATTTTAGCAGATACCATTATCTTTTTCTTCTGAAATCATTTTTGTATACCTGAGTACAATGAGCCCCTTCACCATAAGACATAAAATAAAGTACTTACAATTTTATTATAGGAGCACACATGTGGTATTATATGCAAAGGAATAAAATTAAAGCTGAAGTGTCCACAAGCTGGACTAAAACCATATTTATGCTGCTGAAGGCAAGAAAAATTATTTAGTCTACAGTAACAAGTAAGTAGCAGCAAAACAAATATTTGGTTGACTGGAAAGCCAATGTTTTCATTACTTGTTATAAGCATAAAAGCTAAAAACAGTCTGACCAAGCACATTCTGACAGCAAATAACACATGTATTCATCAGTCTTGTGGTGTATATAAAACTGTGACTCTTAATTTATGAATTTACATGTAAATAAAGGTATAACCGACTTTGCCTTAAATATATCATATATGCATATCTTAATTTATATATAATTTTCATACAATATATAATATGCTTTTATGGATATATACATAATATATAATTATATTGTTTATTTATTTTAAAAAGATCTGCACTTTTTTTTCTTTGCTACTATAATATATAACGCCTCCTGCCCTTAAAAATACTTTAGTCTAACAGAAATAGAACAAACAATTATAAAATTTGTATGGAACCCCAAAATACCCTGAAGAGCTAAAGTGATCTTGAAAAAGAAGAACAAAACTGGAGGTATCACAATCCCAGATTTCAAGATATACTACAAAGCTGTAGTATCAAAACAGTATGGTATTAGCACAAAAAGAGACACATAGATCAATGGAACAGAACAGAAAGCCCAAAATAAGCCCATGATTATATGGCCAATTAATCTTTGACAAAGGAAGTAAAAATATGCAATGGGAAAAAGACAATCTTTTCACCAAATGGTGTTGGGAAAACTGGACAGCTACGTGCAAAAGAATGAAACTGGACCACTTTCTTACACACACACACAAATCAACTCCAAATGGATTAAAGACCTAAATGTGAGACTTGAAACTATAAAAATCCTTAAAGAGAGCACAGGCAGTAATTTCTCTGACATCGATCACTGCAACATTTTTCTAGATATGTCTCCTGACGCAAGGAAAACAAAAGCAAAAGTAAATTATTGGGACTACATCAAAATAAAAAGCTTCTACAGAAGCAAAGGAAATAGTCAACAAAACTAAAAGTCAATCCACTGAGTGAGAGAAGATATTTGCAAATGATATAGCTGATAAAGGGTTAGAATCCAAAATATATAAAGAACTCGTATAACTCAACACCAAAAAAAAAAAATAATAATAATAATCCAATTAAAAAAAGGGAAGGAGATGTGAAAAGACATTTTTTCAGAGAAGGCATCCAGATGGTGAATAGACACATGAAAAGATGCTCAACATTTCTCATCATCAGGGAAATGCACATCAAAACCACAATGAGATATCACCTCACAGCTGACAGAGTGGCTAAAACCAGAAACACAAGAAACAAGTGTTGGTGAGGATGTGGAGAAAAAGAAACCCTAGTGCACTGATGGTTGGAATGCAAACTGCTGCAGCCACTCTGGAAAACAGTATGGAGGTTCCTCAAAAAATTAACAACAGAACTACCCTATGATCCAATAATTCCACTACGGGGTATTTACCCAAATAATATGAAAATATTTTTCTTTAAAGTGTTTATTTATTTATTAGACAGACAGAAAGAGAGAGGCAGGGAGAGGAAGAGGGAGAAGGAGACTCCCCACTGAGCAGGGAGCCCGATGTGGGACTCAATCCCGGGACCTGGGATCATGACTTGAGCTGAAGGTAGACGCTTCACCAACTAAGTCACCCAGGTGCCCCCAAAAATACTATTTTGAAAAGATCCATGCACCCCTATGTTTATGGCAGCATTATTTACAATAGCCAAATTATGGAAGCAACCCGAGGATCCACCGATAGATGAATGGATGAGAAGAACATGTATGTGGTATACATACAGAATGGAATATTACTCAGCCACAAAAAGAATGAAATCTTGCCATTTGCAAAAACATGGATGGATCCAGAGTATATAATACTAAGTGAAATAAGTCAGTCAGAGAAAGACTGATTTCATAGGATTTCACTTATATGTGGAATTTAACAAAATGAATGAAGATAAAAAGAGACAAACCAAAAAGCACTCCTAACTTTAGAGACCAAACTGGTGGTTACTAGACAGGAGGTGGGTGGGCGTGAAGGTGGATTAAGAGTAACACTTATCCTGAATGAGCGCTGAGTAATGTATAGAATTGTTGAGTCACTAGGTTGTACACCTGAAATAAAACACTGTATGTTAACTATACTGGAATTAAAACAAGAACAATAACAAGTGCTTTAATCTAGTATAGTATATTCACCATGCTATCAATAAACTATTTGTCTACACATGTAAATAATTGCTTTCATAATCTGCAAAACAGTTATAATTTGCTAAATGCTTGCTATGCTAAGAAGTCTGTGGTTGGTGACATATATCATTTAACATCTTATAATGAATTTACTTATTATTAGTCCCATCTTACAGATAAGGAAACTAAGCTCAGAAATGACTTGCCCAAAATCGCCTATCCCCCATATCAGAGTGAATAATGATAAAGCCCTCACCTATCTGTGGTAGGATTCTGTAAAATCGTACTCCTGATAGTGTAGCAGAGGGGCTAAAATGTCTCGCAAATGTAAGATTTTTACATTTAGCAATTTAACTGATAAAACATTTCTGCAATAAATGTGTTAAATTCTTTTTTGGGGGGGGGAGAGAGAGAGAATCTTAAGCCTCGACTCGGGGCTCGATCTCACGACCCTGAGATCGTGACCTGAGCTGAAATCAAGTCAGACGCTTAACTAACTGAGCCACTCAGGTGCCCCTACATATGTGTTAATTTTTAAATAATGTATTTGCCAGAATAAAAAAATAGCAAAGGAACAAGGATTCTTGGTATTGGTTACAATTATGGAAGGATGGAAAGACTAGAATGTACCCTGGTATGGGGACTATAATTAGTTTATCAGTATTTCTCCCTGCTCTGTTGTCTGAGAAAACCTAGAAGCAATAGGGATGAGCACACCTAGCACCCACATATTGATTTCTAAATACTATTCTCCACTAAAAGAAAACAGAGCTCCTTAGAAAAAAAAAAGGGTAAGTCCGGGGCAGGGGCAAGGAAAATATAAGTATAGATGATCTAGTTAAATCAAAATAAGGAAGTACTCAAATCATAATGGAAAAATATCAAAAGAACACAGGAACCGGCCTGAAGGGGCTCCCACTGGCCAAATAAAATGAAAATATTTATTTTGAACACCAAAATAAATAATGATAAAAACAGACTACAATGAAATAAAATTCCATGAATTTATACTGATATACTTTAGTAAATGGAGAAGGGAAGACCTTTTTTTTCTAATGGAATGCAAACTTTAAATATAAAAGGAATGATGGAGTTGGAAAATCATCAGTGAATACTAGAACTAATGGGTAAAAGTTTGATGAGATGTGACATATTTGTACAATCTCAAAATATTTGCTCACAACTAAATTTGATACATTACCTTAGATTGGTTTCTGGACTAGGAAAAAAAAACCTAAACAGGTCTAAAGGACATTTAAAAAAACAACAACAAAATAATAATGGTGACTGTGAACTAAATAATAGTATTATATTGATATTAAATTTCTTGATCTTGATAATTATATTGGTTATATAAGACAAAGTCCTTGTTTTTAAGAAATATATGCTTAAGTATTTAGAGGAAAGACTTATCACTAAGGTGCAAATAGTTCAAAAAAAATTATGTATATATACAAACATACATACATACATAGAGCACATGCAAATGTAACAAAATGTAAACCACTGGTAAACTGAAGTAAAGATATATAAGAGTTCATTGTATTGTTCTTGTAACTTTTCTCTAACTTTAAAACTTTCTTTTAAAAAAAGAATCATCTCTTCTGATTTTAATGCTTATTCTCTGGGACCTAGGGAAGATCAATTTTTCTAGGCTTTAAAAAAAGAGATTTAATACTACTCAATATACAAGTAACCCTTGAACAATTTGGGCATTAGAGGGTCAGAGCTCAGGGCAGTCAGAAATTCTAATGTAATTTTTGACTCCCCCAAAACTTAACTACTAATAGCATACTGCTGACCAAAAGCCTAGATAGATAATATAAACAGTTGATTAACACATATTTTATATATTATATGTATTACATACTGCATTCTTACAATAAAGTAAGCTAAAGAAAAGAAAATGTTAAGAAAATCATAAGGAAGAAATACATTTACAATACTGTACTGTAAAAAAAATGCATGTGTAAGTGGACCCAGTCAGTTCAAACCCCTGTTGTTCAAGGGTCAACATATATCCAATGAACAGCTCATTTATAAGACCTGATGCCAGGGCCTACAGATTAGCTAGAGCAGTAGTTCTGAGTGTGGTACCCAGACTGGACCTGCACCATCAGCTTTACTTGAAAACTAGATAGAAATGCAAATTAGGGGCGCCTGGGTGGCACAGCGGTTAAGCACCTGCCTTCGGCTCAGGGCGTGATCCTGGCGATCTGGGATCGAGCCCCACATCAGGCTCTTCTGCTATGAGCCTGCTTCTTCCTCTCCCACTCCCCCTGCTTGTGTTCCCTCTCTCGCTGGCTGTCTCTATCTCTGTCGAATAAATAAATAAAATCTTTAAAAAAAAAAAAAAAGAAATGCAAATTATTCAGCTCTACTCCAGACCTATTTATGTTCTACTGATAGATATAGAGCTGTAATAGGGGATAAAATGATAAAGCACTTGAAAGCAAGATTATGGAGAACAGAGTTAATTTTTTTAGACTTAATTTAGTATGCAATAAGACACTACTAAAAGTTTGTGAGCAAAGGAATAATATAATAATTATATAAAGATCACTCTAGTACCAGTGTATAGAATGGGTCACTTCTAGGGAGATTCTAGAGGAAAAGCCCAGTGTAAAGTTCTTATAATAGTGCCAAGAAAGAGGTATTAAGAACCTGAACTAGTCTACGGGACTAGAAGAGGATAGATGAGAGATTCCACAAGGGGTGAGTGCCTAAGAGTTATCACTTAGCTGAATGTGACACAGACTCAGGGTAAGGAAGCAAGAATAAGGACACCGGAAGGAGCTAGGAAAAGATAAGAGCAATTGAAGGTTAATGAGATTTCAAGCCAGGATGGCTGATAGAACGGTTTGGATCCAGAAGAATTCAAGGAAACTTCTATAGCTGGGCCTTTTAAAGGCCAAGGATCCCAGCCTAATAATCCTATAAAAGCATGTTCTTCTAAACAGTGTCAAGTAAGGAAGCCGGTGATTCCAGCCTTATGATTCTATAAAGCATGTTCCTGTAAACAGTGTCATGTAAGGAAGTGGTTTTCAGACTTGCAGATTTTAAAGGTCTGTAAATATTCCAAACAAACTTTAATGGATGAGTTGCTTTTTAATTTTGCAAATTAAGAACTTAAAAAAAAAACACTTCTATTAGCTGTCAAGAGTATAACTTGGTAAAACCAC
This sequence comes from Ursus arctos, assembly GCF_023065955.2. Taxonomy (NCBI): domain Eukaryota; kingdom Metazoa; phylum Chordata; class Mammalia; order Carnivora; family Ursidae; genus Ursus; species Ursus arctos. Next base: position 52,525,628 of record NW_026623067.1, on the reverse strand, counting down.
TCTGGAAGAAATGGCAATATCTAGAGGAGCCAGAAGTGTGCGTACTCCACAGAATATGGTTTGTGTATAGTGTATTTGCTAAGAACATACATCAGTTCAATCAGGGCTCTGATGCTTCCTACCTACAGGATTTTGGATAATTTATTTAACCACTATAACTCAGTTTCTTTTTCTGTAAAATGTAGATAATAATAGTGTCTATCTATTGTTTTGAGAATAAAATAAATACGTATGAGACACTTAGAACAGTTCTTGGAACACAGCATTGGTAAACATCTGCTATTACAATTATGATGATGACAACCCAGACCCAGCAATTCCACTTCAGGACATACCCTAGAAAAACTCTTGTTTATATGCACAGGAAAAATGTATACGGGTGCTTTCTGCAAAATGTTTAAAGTAGAAAATATATGGGAAAAACCTCAAAGTCCATGAACAGGAGAAAAATAAACTGACATAAGCATTCAGTGACTGTATCATTTAAAATGAATAAACATGTACTACATTTAAAAGCATAGGTAAGTGTGGAAAGCATAATGTTAAGTAAAAAAACAAGGTGTGGTCATTTGATACCACTTATATAAAGTGACATACTCAACAATATTATTACCTTTAACAGCTACATACAAACCCATGTAGTAAAAGGTTAAAAACATGCACAGGAAGGAAGCACATTCACTTCTGGGTAGTGGGTACTTTTGTGGGGAGAGAAGAGTATACAGTGGACTTAAATGGTATCTGTATAGTTTATATTTTTAAAAAAATCAAAAACAAATACAAAAAATATGATTATTTGGGTAAAAAAACCAGGTTAAATCCCTGTACTTTTCTGTGTGTTTAAAATACTTCATAAGGTAAAAGAAAAAGCAAAAGAAAAAATGACAGTCCAATTTGAATGTTTTTAAACATCACAACATTTTAATGTTTTTATTTTTTATTTTGAAATAATTTTAAACTTACAGAAAAGTTAAAGAATAATATGAAAACTCATGTATTTTTTTCTGCAAGATCACCAATTTTTAACATTTAACTGCAGGTTTAGTTATTTTTTCTCCCTTTGCATATATATATTTTTTCAACTTGAAAACAGTTTGCCATACATTATGGCCCTTTACTCCTTAATATTTCATTTGTAATTCATAAGAACAAAGAATCTTTTAATATAACCATAGCATGGTTATCAAATCCAAAAATATAATATTGATGCAATACTTTAATATACCACCCATATTCCAATTTGGTCAAGTGCCCAATAATGTCCTTTTTAGCATTATTTTTCCCTTTGTTCTAGGATCCGGTATAGGATTATGTACTGTGTTTAGTTTTGATGTCTCTTTTAGTCTCCTCAGCCTTTCTTTGAATTTTGTAACATGTACATTTTTCAAGAACACAGGGCAGTTGTTTTTCTAAAACACACTTCGGGTTTGTCTGATGCTCCCTTACAATTAGATTCAGGTTATGCATTCCTATCCAGGAGACCATAGAACACTGCCTGATTTTGTGTTCTCCTCAGGCTATCATTAGGAGATATATGTTGCCCCTCATTGCTGATGTTAATTTTTTTTTTTTAAGATTTTATTTATTTATTTTGAGAGAGAGAGAGAGAACACAAGCAGGTAGAGGGGCCGAGGGAGAGGGAGAAGCAGAATCTGTGCTGAGCAGGGAGCCCAACTCAGGGCTCCATCCCAGGATCCCGGGATCATGACCTGAGCCAAAGGCAGAAGTTTAACGGACTGAGCCACCCAGGCGCCCTGTTGATGTTAATTCTGATCAGGCAGTCAACTTGTTACCTGGTTTCTCTTACATGTTTTACATTGCACCTAATAAGCAATCAGGGAGATTTAAGATCATGCAAATATACCGCTCTTCATCAAGCATTCTCCCTACATTTAGTATCCATTGATGATTTTTGGCCAAGCCAATCTTTACTATGAAAACAGTAATTTTCCAACTCTACCACACCCTTTACATTTACTGGTTGGCATCTTACTATAAGGAGACTTTCCTTCTAAGTATTCATTCATTCATTCATTTATAGCATTACGAAGTTATGGGTTCCTATTTTTCCCCAATGGCTTAAATTTCATTATTGTCCTTGGTTATTATTTTTTGGATCTTTTTATTGAGATAGAATTCATATACGATAATTCACCCTTTGAAATTGTATTTTTAGCAGTTTTTAGTATAATCACAGTGTTGTACAACCATCAGCATGATATAATTCAGAATATTACCACTGCTCCAAAAGGAAACCCCGTATCTTATTAGCAGAAACACTCTTAGCAGTCAGAATTCTCACCTCCCTGCAGCCCCTGCCAACCACTAATCTTTCTGTTTCTATAGATTTGCCTATTTGGGACATTCCACATAAGTGGAATCATATAACATGCGGCTTTTTGTGAGTGGCTTCTTTCACTTAGCATACTATTTTCAAGGTTCATCCATGTTGCAGCATGAATCAATACTTCATCCCTTCTCATAGCTGAATTATATTTCATTATATGGATATACCACATTTTGTTAGGTTGTTTGTCTTGTTTCCACTTTTTGGTCATTATGAATAATGCTGCTGTGAACATTTGTGTAAAAGTTTTTGTTTGAGCACTTGTTCTTAATTCTGTCAGGTATATACCTAGGAATAGAATTTCTGCATCATATGGTAATTCATTGTTTAACTTTTTGAAAACTATTAAACTTTTTCCAAAGTGGCTATACCCTTTTGTAATCCCACAAGCAATGTATGAGGGTTCCAGTTTCTGCACATCTTTGCCAACATTTGTTAGTTTGTTTCTTTTATATTATAGCTATTCTAATGGATATGAGCTAGTATCTCATTGTGGGTTTGATTTGCATTTTCCTGGTAGCTAATGATGTTGAGCATTTTTCGTGTGCTTATTGGCTGTTTGTATATTTTTCTTTGCCTAACTGTCTATTCAAATGCTTTGCCCATTTTTATACTGGGTTGTTTATCTTTGTATTTTTGAGTTGTATGGCCTCAGTTATTTGAAGTGCAATTTATCCCAGATTTGACCTGGGAATCAGCGGGTAGACCTTTCAAGACGCCTACTATGACCTCTTGACATGCTACCACCATTTTTCTGAGCACGTTCTACTTTCTTGTATAACAGGTATTCCAGTCTTGGGAACAGCCATTTTCCCAAAGAGCCCTGGTTCGTTTCTGGGGGAAATGGTATCAGAAACCAATATGCCAGGTGTGCTCTTTGTTACTGGTTATTATTTTTTTAGGCCTTTTTAGCAGCCAGAGGTAGGAAATATATATATATATATATACACACACACACGTAAATATAAGATATCACAAGTCCATACAAATCACATCCATTCCCTGAAATTTTTCCTTGTCTTCCCTCATTCCATAGTTTTATGTCCTTTCTTCTATAAGAATAACAATATATGTACTGCTCCTACAACATCAACATATGTATTCATTTACTAAATCTTATCATATATATCAAACAGTATTAGTATGCCTATAGCCCTACAAAAACAAAACCTACTAGAAAGAGTTCAAGTTTTGTTTATTATTCTTCTCCCCTACTCAAGACCAAAGATAATATAGTCAAAATATTATGTTCAAAGTTTGAATTAATTTTCTTTCTTCATAATATGTAATTATGTGTATTTATCAGTGTAATGTTACTGATTAGAAATATAGTTATTTGTTTCTGTTCACACTGTTTTAGTTTCTTTTTCCTTTACATGCTATTGATTTAATTTTTAAAATACATAGAACATGAATACATTTCCTAAAGTTCAAAGTACAACAAAAGATAAACTCTGAAGTGTCCCTGCCTCCCCATCTCTTCTACCCATTCTCATTCTTCCATTTCTTACAAATAAACAGTCTCATTGGGTTTTTTTGGCTTATCCTTCCTATGTTTCTTTTTGTAAAAGTAAGAATGAAAAAAAAAAGTAAGAATGTGTGTGTGTGTGTGTGTGTGTGTATAAGCATTTATATTAGCATATATTGTTTTGCACTTAGTTTTTTCCCTTAACTTTCAAAGAATAAAAAAAAAAATAAGATCCTAAAAAGGCATTTTTCAGTACACCCCTAGGAAGGAAGTGGTAAATTATGACTTTTTTCTGCCTTTATTTGAAATAATCTGCTAATAATCTCCTTTCCAATGCTAGCCTTACTGGAGATTGTTAAAAGGAAAACAAAACAAAACAAAACAAAAACCAGACCTTTCTAACAACAGAAAAAAAAAAAGCAATATAATCATTACCTAATATCATATTGAATATCTGCTCTTTTAAATGTTTATTTTTGCTGTACAAGAGTAAAAATTGTATTTCAGAAACACAGCTGGGACCCCTATGTTGTCAGCCTGAAGAGACAGTGGTGATGGGTGACTGCTGACTTCTGAAAGAACAATTTTGGTACACTTGTGAAGTTGGGAAGCTAGATCCCAAGAATAATTAATAGTTGTGAATGAGGAGAGGCAGGGGTTTCAGACTACTCTCCTGAGAAACTGGTTAACAGTGGAAGCAGAGTTTGGAAGGGAGCACACAGAAGAAACAAGGTTAAAACCATATCTTTAGGGGTGCCTGGGTGGCTCAGTCATTAAACGTCTGCCTTCGGCTCAGGGCGTGATCCCTGCCTTCTGGGATCGAGCCCCACATCAGGCTCCTCTGCTGGGAGCCTGCTTCTTCCTCTCCCACTCCCCCTTTTGTGTTCCCTCTCTCGCTGGCTGTCTCTTTCTCTGTCAAATAAATAAATAAAATCTTAAAAAAAAAACCCATATCTTTAAGGTTGGGGATGAAATGAATAAATTGAGACAGAAGGGGAAAAGTCAGTGGATATGGAGAGACTTCTGCAAAAGGACAAGAAGAAGGAAAAGTTTCTGGACTGTGGGAAGGGGTGGGGGGCTGGTTAGCCTTGAAAAAAACTAGGGTCACTTTGTCCTGAGAGAAAAGACAGGCTGGAGAAATGTGTGGGAAAACAGAAATTCTGTGGTGGAGAGAAGCTCATATAGATGGTCTTTTCAAAAGAGTAAAGATGAGGTCATCTGTACAAGGTTGGGGTAGAGAGGCAGGATTGGCACTGGAAATGTGAAGACTGTGGAAAAGGCTTGGCACAGAGAGGCCATGTGGAGAACACAGTACAGAATGAACAATATAAACACGACAATCTCTGTATTGGAATTTCTTCAGCTTTGTGAAATGATGTAACTGTTCTGAAACTCTTGCCATTCTTCTATTATTGAGCTAAAAATTTTAAGCTATCCCATAAAATTACAAACAATGTATCAGTTCAAGTAAGAGTTGAATTTTAAAAAATACTGCACTTGCTAAATCTGAATTAGAAATACTCATATTTGTGATCATATACACACATTTTATTTACATATTATTTTAAACTAGTAATAATACCAAATAGCTAAAGAATTCTATTCACCATTATAAATACTTAACCAAATGAACTAATTTAAAGTTTAATGTTCAACAAACATTGCTATTACATAGTAAAACTTACCATTTTTTGAGAACAGTTTTTAGGAATGCTTCTTGATTTTTAGACCAAATCAAATTTAGCTGACTGCTCATAATATAAAATGGCAGCTAATCCCAGCTCAGAGAGAGATTAAAAAGTAACAAAGTCAAAGAAGCTGAAAAGGCATTCTCTAGCTCTGGGCAGGAAGTAGTATAATATATTCTTTCCCTCTCTTTATTTGAAGTCTGCCCTGTAGTAATTTCCTTTCCAACACTAATATTAAAACACAGAGATATTAAAAACAAACAATCTTTCTGTCAACTTAAAACTGGCAGAACTGGCATCTGCTAACAAAATATTTGTATTTATTTTCTTTATTGCCAGTCCCTACCCACCCCATTCCCAACTCCCAACTGGAATGTAAGGCCCATGAGATCAGAGACTTCATCAATTTGTTCTGTTTTATTCTCAGTGTCTTGAATAAGGCTTAGAATATACTGGCACGCAATAAATATGGATTAATGAACAGAAAATCAAATATAGAATCCTAATGCATATAAGAAAAAAGCAAGCCTGGGAGAAATAGGTTTTTTATGACATAAATTGTATCAGCATTACAGATTACTAGGAATTGACTATACATTTGGTTTACTAGATCACTGCTAAATATCTAAGATATACTAGAGTCAAGAGTATAAAATACCTTGTTAAGGTATTTTATACTCTTGTATAAGCTTGTCTTAAGTAAAATAAATGGTTTAAAGTTTTATAAAGTATGTATATTTAGTTAAGATTGTATTTAATGTAATGAGATAAATACTAATTGTGAACCTTCAGAATTTATGATATAGAATGACATATAGGATTGATATAAGGAAGAATATGGTAAGTAGCATAAGAAATTCACTGAGATATCCAGGTAAATGTGTTTTGAAATGTATCTGAGGCTTGGAGTTAGAAATGTAGATTGGGGAATCATCTGTCAAAGGAAATCAATACCCTACCTATCTTTTGTGGGATTTTGAACGGAGTCTAAGGGAGTTTGGAAAAGGTTTATAGGATGTGGAGTGTTTGAGATAGGACATGAAGACAAAAATTTCATAGACTAAAATGGTGGAAGGTGTTCAAATCAATGGGATTGCACAAGCAACATGACACACACCAGAAAGAGTAGGGTGTAGTCAATGATGCATGAAGGCATTTTGGGGAGAATACGGAATCTATCTGAGGAAGTAATGGCAGAAATCTGCAGTATTGGAGATCTCGAGGATTCTGCATATATAGTTTGCTAGAGAACAGGATGGGCATAGATTAAGGGTTCTGCTTACTTTATCTGACTTAATCCTCTGGACAATCATATGAAGTTGGTATTACCATTGTGGTGGACACACTTCTCCCTGCACTCCTGAGTCCATGTGACTCTAGTGGTTCCGACTCTATCTCTGGCTTGAGAAATGGCATGTGACTCAGGACTGGCCAGTTAGAGCCTTTAATTCCATAGCTACAGTAATTGTCTCAGGGATGGGCACATGACAGTATCAGTGACAATGAAATGGTAGGCGATTTTTGTTGAGACTTCTGGGACAAATGAAAGCATCCTTGTCCACTGGATTAGAATCTGGGAAGATGTGAGGAGTTGCTGTTATGACTACTCAAACCCATGGGGAAAGCCTGAATGGCACAAATAAGGGTATGTACGTGGAGGATGGGGTGAAAGCAGAAATAAGAGATGGAGATATAAAGAGAAAATCTAGGCCCACTTGACATTATTTTATCCTCTGATAAAGCTGTGTCTGAAATCAGTTCTACCTATAGTCCCAAAAGAAAATTTTTAAAAAAGATTTTATTCATTTATTTGAGAGAGAGAGGGAGAGAGAATGTGTGAGAGAGAGAGAGAGAGAGACAGACAGAGCAAGCACCAGAGGAAGGAGAGGCAGAGAGCCCTATGTGGGGCTAGATCCCGGGATCTCGGGGTCATGACCTGAGCCAAAGGCAGATGCTTAACCAACTAAGCCACCCGTTCACCCCAGAAATTTTTCATTATAAGCCTTTTTTACTATTTGAAACCGTAAGATTCCTAACTAAAAATGTCATTCCCAGTTTACAAATAAAGGAACTGCAGGATTGAGAAAGTAAGTAATCTGTCCAAGATCACAAAGGCTTTAAATAACAGACTTATAGCTCTAACTCATATCTGATGGCTCCAGGCCCATGCTGCTAACTACAGATTTCTTATTTTTTCATGCATATGTGTGTATGTGTGTCTAAGAAAGAAGGAGAGGGGGAGAAAAAAAATCAAAGCTTGACTTTGGTTAGTTTATTTTAGCATATAAAAATAATAATTACTACTCATTGAACATTATGCTAAGAACTTTACATAAAATTTCTATAGATGCCAGTCATTACCAGATTGCCCATACCCGCTTCTAATGAAATCTTTCTTGTTCACAACTGCTGTTCCCTCTGTTAGCCTCAGAAGCTGGGGTCAAGGATGGCATATGAACCAGATATGCTCACAAAGGACTATGACTTGTATAGCTAATCAAAATGAGATGGGCCAGTCAGATTCCTTTCTTGCAAATATGGTGAGACTGAGCCAGTTGGTGATACACAAAAGGATGCAACATTGAGAGTTGGGGTGGTTATTTGAGACCATGTGCAACACAGAATTCTAAAGGAGAATAAAAATAGAAGACTGTGCAGATAAAGGAGTACAGGGCAGACAGAGAGAAAGGAAAGAAGCAGACATACAAAGGGAAAGGAGAACAGCCTCAGTTTCTGATCACACTCTACCTGTGTACTCTTTGGCTGTTGTCTTTGAGTATTCATGGGACTCCACTGTATTTACAAGAACCCCTGCAAAGTTTTAATAATTCTTGGACAATGAAACCAATAAAGTACAGACTAGAACAAGACATCATCGTAGTGAATTATCACAGTGAATTAACCCAGTAGGCAATTATTTTCAAGATAAAGAAGCTGAGATTCAGAGGATTTAAGTAAATTTCCTGAGGGAAACAACTAGTATGAAATGAAGATAGGATTAAAACCCAGGTCTATGTGTCTTAACTTCTTAAGTGTAAGTAAGACTAACTGGAATAAGGAAACATCAGAGACAAGGAAAACAAGAAGAACTAACTTCAATATTTTAGGAAGAGGTAGTGAGAGACATACCTAGAGCAATGGATGAAGTAATGGAAATGAAAAGATAGGTACAAATGTATAGCGATGTGTATGGGGGTAGGGCTAAGAAATAGAAGAAGCCAAAGGCGATGTGCAATTTTTTTTACCTTGGGTGACTGAAAGAGCAGAGATGCCATTAACAGTAGTAGTAGGGAAATCAAGTCTCGGACTTGTTTTTGTGGGGAAGAAAATACACTTAATTTTGGTCACTATTAGTTTTAAGTCAACGTGTTTAAAAAGGGAATTGAAAATGTGGGCCTAAAGCTCGGAAAAAGGGACTTGGGAATTATTTTAAATAAGTGACTTCAATGAAATCTTTATAAAACTCAGTAAATCATTATATAGTCAGGAAAAAAATTCAGTATTGTACAAGTACAAAAATTTAAATTCAGAGATAAAGACTATATTTAATCCTAAAAAGAGATTGTTTTAGATTTCTTTTTTTTTTAAGATTTTATTTATTTATTCAACAGAGAAAGAGACAGCCAGCGAGAGAGGGAACACAAGCAGGGGGAGTGGGAGAGCAAGAAGCAGGCTCATAGCGGAGGAGCCTGATGTGGGGCTCGATCCCATAACGCCGGGATCACACCCTGAGCCAAAGGCAGACGCTTAACCTCTGTGCCATCCAGGCGCCCCTGTTTTAGATTTCTAATTTTACTTTGGCAGTATTTATGGTGAGAAACTTATTGGACCCAAATGACAGAACAAAGCAACAGAATCTGGTTATTTAGTTCTATATAGTCAGCAGTACGAATGTACACACATACACAGACACATAGACATGCACATGCATACACAGACATACGCAAGCATTTATAGCTGTAAAGGATGTAATAATATTTTCAATTGTACAGCAAAAATATATGGATATAACATAAAAAAATGATTTGTTTTATGCCTTGCATTTCTCCATGGAACTTAAAATCCTTTAACAGACATTATCTCATTGTTTTAAGAACTGTTATGAAACAATCTGACATTTATATAACACCATTCATACTCAATGATCCAAAGGACTTTACAAACCCTGGAAGAATGACTTTGCTCATGTTCAGTATGCGACCACTGAAGGATGGAGGTGGGATGGGTGGGTAGAGAAGTGCACAGGACTATAGCAGATATTCTGTGGAACATAGCGGTGTTAACATTATACAATCATTTAAGAAAGGAAGTGAAAGACATTATTAAACAGAAAACCGTAAAGAGACAAGCAGGAGAGATCCAAGGTAAGATTATATTACAGGTGTTAAATTTGAGTAAAATATTTTTTATATTTTTTTTTCATTTTTGTACCTTATTAGAATAATATAAAGATATCTTCAAGATAAAAAAAAAAATTGAGTATCATCTGCTAAGAACTCCATTTCCTTTTTTTCCTTAAGTGATTTTATTTATTTATTTATTTATTTTTAAGTAATCTCTACACCTAATGTGGGGTTTGAATTTATAACCCCCAGATCAAGAGTCGCATGCTCCACTGATTAAGCCAGGCAGGCGCCCCAAGAACTCCATTTTCTATAGTGATTTTTTGTGTGGGTAGTGGTCTGTTTTCCAACTGTCAGCCACATTGAGGATACTAAATTGTTACTGATATTTTGAGGGGACTATATTTTTAAAAAGAAGGCTTCTCCTTCCCTCCTTCCTCTCCTTTTTGAACTGAGACTAGGATGCTAAGAAACAAATACTCAACTGGAAGAATAAAAAAGGGTTTTTGGTTTTGTTTTGAATTTATCATATATATTAGGGTTCTCCAGAGGGAGAGAACCAATAGGATGCATATATATGTAGAAAGAGATTTGTTGTAAGGAATTGGCTCGCAAGATTATCAAGTCTGAGAAGAGTCCTGAATCTGCGGTTGGTAAGCCAGATATGCAGTTTGAGTCTGAAGGTCTGAGAATCAGCAGAACTGAGGGTTTAAATTCCAGTCTGAAAGCCACAGGTTTGAAACCCCAAAAGAGCTGATGTTTCAGTTTGATTCCGAAGGCAGGAAAAGACTGGTGTCTTTGCTCAAGGCAATGAGGCAGGAGGAGTTCCCTATTACCTCAAGAAGGTCAGCTGGAGTGGAGGGGAGCGGGAGGGATGGGGTGGCTGGGTGATGGACACTGGGGAGGGTATGTGTTGTGTGGAGTGCTGAGTATTGTGTAAGACCGATGAATCGCAGACCTGTACCCCTGAAACAAATAATATATTATATGTTAATTAAAAAAAAAAAAGGTCAGCCTCTTTATTCTATTCAAGCCTTAAATTGTTTAGATGAGAGCCATCTATACTAGGGAGGGCAATCTACTCAGCCTAGTGATTCAACTGTTAATACCAACCAAAAACACCTTCACAGACACACCCAAAATAATGTTTGACCAAATATCTGGTACCCTATGGCCCAGTAAAATAGATACATAAAATTAACCATCATTTCAGATAAAGAGCCTCTGTCCTTCTATGAAAAAACTAACAGAATTCAGTTTTCTGAAGCATTTAAGGTCAATGTAACAATGTATTTAGAGAAGTGACTTCCAGATACCCTATTTGGACAAGGAAATATGCCAGTTAATGCCAAAATATTACTGTAGTACCCCAGTGTTGTCTCCTCTAGTCACATTATACATGAAGTGGACTACAGAAGATGAGTAACACTTTGACTGGGCAGATGGGTGGAAGTAGAAGGAATTCAGGGGGAGAGCTGGATATCCCAAAATACTGCAAAATATCTCTCAGCACCAAGTCATGTGGGAATAGAGCCAGTTTTACAGAGGAATGAGAACATAAGCCTCAGAGCTACACTGGGGCTTTGACTATCTCTTTAGCCAGTTCATGGTATTAAGGGGAGAACATCCTTATTAACTCTCCAAAAATCACACTCGAGGCCCTGGATCTGAAGATCACCTTTCAACACAGTGCTTTACGTCAGTACAAATTTGCCACTATCACCACTGCCACTACCACTGTTGCTACCAAAATTACCATATATTTTAGATATTGTACACTTTAAAGCTTACAATAAACAAATGAATATACCCATTTCACAGATGAGGAAACTGAGGCTAGAAGAGGCCAAGTGCTACAGATATGTTTTTGTTTGCTTAGTGTGTATTTGACCCCTTCTTCTAACAGATTCTGCCCGATGACAGAGTGACACATGTCATTGTCTGTTTCCTAGGAGCTGGGTGCTCTAGAAAGAAGCTAGGGTGAGTTGTCTGACAATAGATCCTAGAAACAGTCCAAGCACTTTTGCATCCAAGGTCTCTGGTCTTCCTGCTCATCCTGAGGTTTGGCCATTCAGCTGTGTTCCATTTTGTGTGCTATCTCAATATCCCATCCTTTGGCTTAAATTTTAATTGGTTGTGATCAAGAACCTTAAGAAATACACATCTTTGTTATATAATTTATCCAAGGGCAGAAAGATATCAGTGGAAGAGCTAATACTCAAACCTAGATTTTTCTGTCTTCAAAGGCTATACTTTTAACCATGATACCTCAGTGGTTTTTGAAAATTGGAATCCTGTAATGTTATCTGCCACCAAAAGGAACTATAGCATTCTCCTGATCTTATATCTTGGCTTCTTTAGTAAATTTTTGAAAAGAGTTGAGCTAACATGGAAAATCTTGTAAAATTACTCTATAAGATATAATTTCATTGTTGAAAGGGAAAATCTTTAGCGGGCACATCTAAGTTGGGTTATTTGGATATTGTATAAAAGGGAGAGACAGAGGTATAAGAAAATGGTACTTGATCTGTGCTCTTTCTCAATCAGTGAGAAGAAATGAGAATAAAACTTTTAACAACCTCCAGATAAGCAGGCAAAAAGTAGAGGGTGCACAGACTTTCTTTTGCAGGTTCATAAAATGGAAAGACCCAAATGTTCAGAGTCTTCCAGCTCCGTAATTGTGTGAAATGGGCAAAATTAATCTCTCTGAGCCTCAGTCTTCTTATCTGTAAAATGGGGATAGTAATGTCTATCTATATAGGGTCACTGTGTGAAGTGTAATTCTCTCTCTCTCTAGTAAAGTTTATGCCCAGTGAGGGGCCTGAAGTCAAAACCCTGAGATCAAGAGTTGCATGCTCTACTGCCTGAGCCAGCCAGGTGCCCCAAAGTTAAGTAATATAAATAAATCTTCTAATATAGAGCCTGGCACCTGGTAAGTATTTATGAAATGGTAGTTGCTATTGTTGTAGCTGTCATGAAACTGAGCCCGGTGATGATGGTTAAGGGGGCTGACAGCAGAAGGCTGTTGAGAAGAGTGTGGAAATAACACATAGTTGGAAACCAAAAGGATAAAAGTATTTCAAGGACAGAGTTTTTAATTCTTTGTTAGGATCTCTTGCCTTTGTATGTGTGTGTTTAATATTGCATTATTGTGAAAGTAATGCCAGTACTGAAAAGTACAGATTTAAAATGTAGAGCTCAATGATGTATCACAAAGTAAACAGCCAAGTCAGGAAATCAAACCTGTTGGTCCTGTAGAAGTACCCCTGTTGCCCATCCCAGCTACTGTCTAACCTTTCCTCTGGGACAAAAGCAACTATTATACTACCTTTTGTGACAATCACAATCACGTTCTTTATTCTCTTTATAGTTTTACTTTACAGTAACACTTCAGCATGTGTTAGTAAATACTACTTAATTTTGCCTATTTTTTTCATTTTATATAAATGAATTCATACATTTCTTTTGTGTGTAACTATAGGTCTTAATTTTCCTTGGTATATAGTATTCTATTCTATGAATATATTACATTTTTTTAGCCATTCTATTGATGGGTATTTGTGCCGTGTTTTGTTTGTTTTTGGCTGCTAGAGATAATACTACCATGAACATTCTTGTACATTGCATGCATTTCTGATGGCTATTTACCAAAGAAAGAGTAGAATCAGTGGGTAGCTTATGAATTTTTAATTTTGGCAAAAAATGCCTATTGTTTTCTTAAGTGCTTGTATCAATCTATACTCTTAACACCAGAGGGTAAGAGTCCCAGTGTTCCTCATTCTCAGTAACAAGGGACATTGTCATTCTTCTGGAGAGTGTGTGTAGTATTGGTTTCAATGTGCATTTTCCTGAACACATGAGGTTGAGCAAATTTTTTTAGGATTATTGGGCATTGGATATTTTCTTAAGTGGCTATTGAAGTCTTTTGTCCTTTTTTTTTGTTATTTATATTTCTCATTGATTAATAATAGTTCTTGAGCTCTTCTGGCTCTCTTGTAAATATCCTCTCATTCCATTGCCTTTTCATTCACTTCAGGGTGTCTTTAATGAACAAAGGTTTTAATTTTAACATAATAACACAAAGCAAACATTTTATGATTAATTCTTTTTGTGTCCTATTCCTTATCTCTATACCAATGTCATAATGACATTCTCCTAAATTATTTTTCTGTAAGTTTTACTTCTGTGCTTTTCACATTTAGATCTAAAGGTCTATCTGGAATTGATTTTTATGTATGGTGTAAGGTGTTTTTCTGTCCTCAAATTAATAATCCAATAGTTCCAACACCATCACTAAAAGGACTCTCCTTTCCTCATTACTTTGCAGGGCCAACTTGCCAGATATGGGAAATATCTGTCAGTCATTGTACCAATCCCACACTGTCTTAACTACTTAACTTTATAAGATAACAGATGACATACAGTTGTCACCGTCTTCATCTCCCTTACGACTCTCTTAGCTACTTGGATTTCCCTATACATTTTAGAATCAGCTTATCAGGTTTTACAGAACCTGTTGGATTTTGATTGAAACAACACTGAAACTGTAGAAGTTTGGGGAAAATCAGCATCCTTACTGTTTTCTTTTCTAAACCTTTTCAATTCTAATTCTTACCTTATTATACCAGCTAGGTTCTCCCGTAAATCTTTAAGAATGTAATGATGCTGAATAAAAGAGATTATAATGTGCATCTTTATCTCATGCCCGGTATCATCATATCATTTTGCATATCTGCTATTGGTTTTTTTTGATACCCTTTTTAATAGTACAGTCCTATTTCTCATGTGCTAGAATTTTTAGCTAAAATCATGAACACCTGTTGAATTTTATTAAATGCTCTTTCTCCTTCTCTCAAGATGATAAAATGATTTTTTCCTTTGATTCTATTAATGTAAGTTATATTGGTTGATTTTGAATCTTAAGTCAAAATTGCATTCCTGGAATATATTCAAATTTGTAAAAATGCTTTATGCATTGAAGATACTGCCTCATTTGATATACTAGTATTTTGCTTAGAGTTTATGAAGATTGGTCTATAATTATCTTCTCTTGAAATGTTTCTACCAGGTTTTCTTATCAAGGTTGTACACGCTTCATAAATTGAACAATAATGTGTTCTCTCCTTTTTTATTCTCTAGTCGAGTTTCTGTGAGATTGGTATAATGTATAAGTCTTAAATTATGGATTTGATTTCTCTAAGTTAGAAGTAACATTTAGAATCCTACTTCTTAGGTTAGTCTTAGTAAGGTACAATATTTCTTAATAGCATAAAGTTGTTCAGATCGTCTTAAAAGCTTTTTAGTGTTTGTGGGATCTGTAATTATGTTTTTAAAAAATTGTTATTAGTTATTTACAGCAGGGAGCCCAATGCAGGACTTGATCCCGGGAGCCCGGGATCATGACCTGAGCCGAAGGCAGCCACTTAACTGACTGAGCCACCCAGGTGTCCCCTGCCTATTTTTTAGTGTAGGTCAGATATTGCATTTGCCAAAATGTTTATAGAAAAATACAGTGCCTAGAATGATGTTACTTTCCTTCAGTGATGATTTATATTGGCTTCTGCCAGTATATAAAGGCACTAGCAATCCAAGATCACCTTAATCCAACTGAGATGATTTGAAGCTGTAAACATATAGAGGCCTGTCCACTTCCAGTTAACCTTTACCAGTAAAGAGCCAGAGCCAAAACATTCACAAACATCGCCTTTCTAGGTCCTGGAGTCTACTCCCTGTCCCATCTCCTTACGAGGCTATCAAAAGCAACGCATTACCTTTTAGCTTCACCACTATGCCCTCTGGATTTAGCAAACTTTCCTAAGGGAAGAGTTGCGCTAAAACCTAGACCTCCATTCTTTACTGGCTCTTGGCGCTGAAATTCTTCACTCTCTTGCTAGTTCTCCAATGTGTTAAAGACTTTTTTAAAAAAATATTTTAAATATTTGCCTAGCTTTCCTAGTTGTTCTAGTTCAAACTACCTGGCCAAAGAGAAGTCTCCTAACACTGCTTCACTGTCTCTAGCCACTCATGACTAAACCATACTTTGACCCACACTTCGGACTATACACGAAAAGTAACACAAAGTAGATCATATACGTCAATGCAAAATCTTAAACTGTAAAATCTTTAGAAGAATACATAGGGGAAGATCTTTGTGACCTGGGGCTAGGCAAAGATTTTTTAGATCCAACATCAAAAATTCAATCCAAAAATGAAAAAAAGCAAACTAATTAGACCTCATCAAAATGGAAAAGTTTTGTTTTTTGAAAGACAATGGTACGAAGATGAAAAAGAAGCCACTATTTGGGAGAAAATATTTGCAAAATCATACATCTGATAAAGGACTTGTATCCAGTGTATATAAAGAACTCAAAATCCAATAGCAAATAACAACATAATAAAAATGGGCAAAGATTTGAGAAGATACTCTGCCAAAAAAAATATAGAGAGATGGCAAATAAGCACATGAGAAGACGCTCAACATCACTATTAGTTGTAGAAATGCAAATCAAACCACAGGATAACACTACAAACTATCAGAATGGCTAAACTTAAAGAGTAACTAAGGGTGCCTGGGTGACTCAGTTAAGTGTCTGCCTTCAGCTCAGGTCATGATCCCAGGGTCCTGGAATGGAGCCCCGAGTCAGGCTCCCTGCTCAGCAAGGAGTCTGCTTCTCCCTTTCCCTCTGACTCGTGCTTTCTCCCTCCCTCTCCCTCTCTCTCTCTCAAATGAATAAATAAAATCTTTAAAAAAAATAAAATAAAGGGTGACTGTACCAGTGTTAATGGGGATGGAGCACTAAAATACCTCATACACTACTCGTGGGAACGTAAAATGGGGCGACCTGTTTGGAAAACAGTTTGGCAGTTTTTAAAAAAGTTAAACCTTTCACATGACCTAGCCATTCCAGTTCTATGTCTTTACCCAAGAGTAAAGTATATAGCCACATAAAAACTTGTGGAGTGTCCACATCATGGAATACTACTTGGTAATAAAAGGAATGTTACTGATATACACAGCCACATGGATAAATCTCAGAATGCTTACGCTGAGTGAAAAAAAAGCCACACAGAAAAGGGTACATATAGTATACGATTCTATTTAAATAAAATTCTAGAAAATACAAACTTGTACAGTGATAGAAAGACTTCAGTAGTTGCCTGGGGATTGAGAAGGGGATTGCACAGGAGCATGAGAACATGTTGGGCCTTCAAGAATACGTTCACTGTGTTGATGTGGTGAATGTTTCATAGGCATATACATAGGTCAAAACATATCAAATTGTTCACTTTATTCACCAATGAAGCTGTTAAAATATTTTTTCTATTTTCACCTTACCATTTGTGGAATCTGTCTCTTGACTGGGTCCTTTCTGATACCTACTCAATTTAAAGTAGTCCTCCAGTCACTATATCACTTTGTCCTGTTACATATTATTTTCATAGCCCTTATCATCTAAAATTACTTTGTTCATTATTTGTTCATATGTGCTCTTCATTTTACCATGGATTCATGCTCAAAAAAGTAGATAATCTTTAGTTCTCTTCATTCTTATTTTCTTTTTCTCTTAGCTTATAAATTACATAATTATCCTTTTAAACAGAAGTTAATTTCATTCATTCCTTCAGCAATTATTTGTTGAATACCTGTATTTTGCCAGTCACCATGTCTAATACCAGGCATATGGAGATGAATCAGTTATGACTTCTGCCCTGCAGGGCACTCTTTCAACTATTGCTCTACTTACTGCCATGCATTTTGCAAAGAAATCTTACTCATCTCTTAAAAATGGCTCAGATACTTGGTCAAGTTTTCCTGATCAAATGAACTACTGCTTTTTTGATTCTTCTTAGGCCTCTTTATATTATGTAATAGCATCTGCTAATTTTCTCCCTGAATTCCTTCTCCCCTTTTAAATTTTAGTCATAGAACCAAACCCCACCCTTCCAATCCCCAACACTAAGTTTTAGCTAGGCGCTTGGCTACCCAAATGTAGTTTAGCCTTTCTTACACCTAGGTATGGGCATCTGATTCAAGATACAATGATATGACTGAAACTGCTGTGTGCAACTTTTGGGTCATCTTCATCTTCAAGATGAAGCCACTTGTCTGGTACTTATGCTTTCCCCTGCTGGAACACAGATATGAAGCTTCAGCAAAGGGCCAGGTTCAGTCATGTGGACTATGAAAACATCCTAGGAGATCGCAGAAAAACAAAATAAAAGAAACTTGGCGGGGCGCCTGCGTGCCTCAGTTGGTTAAGCATCTGCCTTCAGCCCAGGCCCTAATCCCAGGGTCCTGGAATCAAACCCCGTGTCAGGCTCCCTGCTCAGCAGGGGAGGCTGCTTCTTCCTCTCCCTCTGCCCCTGCTCATGTGCTCTCTCACTCACTCTCTCTCAAATAAATAAATAAAATCTTAAAAAAAAAAAAAAAAAGAAACTTGGGTCTTTGAATGAGCTGCTAGCTGTGAAGGGTTCATACCTGCGCCCTTTTGTAGCAGAGAAATAATCCCCAGTATTATTTAAACACTGTATTTTTTGAGTGTCTGTCTGTCTGCTTCTCCCTACTGCTCTCTTTTTAATAGTAACTTCTTTCGTGACTAATAAAACTAGCTGTATTAATAGAAACTTCCATATATGGCACTTCTTGTACATAATAAGTAGTTACCTTCTCTGGATTGGAAGGACATCTGGTAAAGAATAAGTGACACACGTCTGAAAAAACAAAATCAAATCAATTTTCTGGTTATCTACTATGTGTAAGGGACTAAAAAGTTATATTACTGGTTATTATAATTGTAACCCCGATCTAACAAGTGTTTCCTTTTTACTGATTTCTGCTCTTTATTATTTCCTTCTTTCTACTTTCTTGGGTTAATTTTGCTTGCCTTTTTTTTAAGCTTTTTTACATAGGAAATGTTTCCAGTAATTTCCTGAAATATAAGTCTTAAAGCTATAATTTCCCTTCTAAGTGTTGCTATAGCCACATCAACATATTTGGAAATCAGTAACTTTAAAATCAATTGTTAATTGCTAATAACTGCATTTTGTCAGAGCAGGTAGTTGTTTTGAAAACAATCCTCTGAAATTTTTCTAATTTTCTCTATGGCCCACTACGTGGCCACTTTCCATAAAAGTTTCAAGAGTGCTAGAAAAGAGTGTGTATTCTGAAGCTGTTGAGGGCCACACTCTGTTTCTGTGCACGATATCAATTGCGTAGTTCAAATTGTCTATGTTCTTATTAATTTTTTATAAAGCTTACTCAGTTACTAAGAAAAGTGTATTAAAATCTAATAAGAAGGACTTGTTCACTTCTCCTTATAAGTGTATCAATTTTGCTTCATGCATTTTGAGTCTGTCTTACTAGGTCCATTCACATTTAAGACTATTAAATCTTCCTGGCAAAGTGAAGATGTTGTTATTATGTAGAAGCCCTCTTAGCCATAATAATACATTTTGCCTTAAAGATGCAATTGTCCGATATATTTACTATGTTTTTCCTGTAAGTAGCATATGATTGAATTTGTTTTTCAGCCCAGTTTGATAGTCTTGGTCTTCTAGGTGAAGCGTTTGACTTTAACATAATTACTGATAGATATATATTTTATTACTATCTTATTTTGCACTGTTGTTTTTAAAATTCTGTTCAGTCTGCATGTCTTTTTCTTTTCTTTCTTGTCCCCTTTCAGATTGAATTTTCCCCTCTAATTCCCCTCTAATTCCATCTCTTTCTCTACTAGATTGAAATATATGACCTTTTCCTGTCCTCTTAGTAGTCTTCCTAAAAATATTAATGTGGATATTTAATATGTTGCGGTCTCAAGTTAATTTGTATCTCTAGCTTCTTCCAGAACAAGGATTCATACAAGGATACTTCCGAACTCCTTTTACCTGCTTCTCAAATTTGTATGCTGTTTTTGTTAATTTTATCTTTATTTTAAGCACAAGACATTATTATTTTACTCATTTAGTATTTCTTTAGATAAACTCATATATTTACTATTTACTATGTTCCTTTCTCTTTGCAGTACAGATCTTGATCTGAGCTCACCTATTTTTTGCCTAAAGTATGTCCTTTAGAATTTCCTTTAGTGAAGGTATGCAGGTAGCAGAGTCTGTTCTTCTTTGCCTGAAGAAAACCTTCCTTCACTACACTCAAGATAATATTCTGTCCAATGCCCATGCCTGTTGCTGTTGAGAAATCAGCACTTGCTTTTTTATTTTATTTATTTTTTATTCTTTATGGTTTTTTGCCCCCCCCATGAGTGGGGGAGGGGCAGAGGGAGATAGAGAGCAAGAGAGAGAATCTCAAGCAGACTCCTCGCTGAGCACAGATCCCAATGCAGGGCTCAGTCTCACAACCCTGCAATCATGACCTGAGCCAAAATCAAGAGTTAGATGCTTGCCACCCAAGTGCCCCAGCTTTTGCTTTTTTAAAGGTAATGTCTTTTCTCTCTGTCTGCTTTTAAGGTCTCTCTGTGTTGAATGCTCTGAATATTATCATGGTGTGTGTACATCTGGATTTCTTCTTATTTATCCTCTTTTAGGTTTTTTATTCTTCTTCACTCTGTGAATTGATCTCTTTCATTAGTTACAGAAAGTTTTCAGCTATCAGATCTTCAGATATTGCTTTGTTTGTCCTTTGATTTCCTCCTAGAAGTTGATAAGCTTTATTAGATCCTTTTTTTTCTATTCTTCCAGGTCTCCTATCTCTTTTTGGGCTAAAATCCATATAATTTTTTCAATTCTATCTTTCTGTTTACCAATGCTCTTTTTGGCTATGTCTAATTTGCTATAAAAACTACTGAATTTTCAATGTCAACTACTACATACTTTTCATTCCTAGGAAATTTCCTAAGTTAGTTTTAAAATCTTCTTGTTCCATATACTTTTAAATATTTCTTATCTTAACATGTATTACATATACTTATTTATCATTTAGTGTCTAAATAAAAACTTAAGAATTTGTGAGTCTGATTCTGTTGTCTGTTCTTTCTACTAGCTTTTCGTCAGGTACCTGTATTCTGTGTGTATGTTGTGTGTGTGTGTGTGTGTGTGTGTTTTCATTCAAAGCTACTCATTTTCCTCTGAACTGTCTTTGAGTACAGTGAATGAACGTAGGTTTCTCCTGAAAGGATTTGTGTTTGCTTGTATCAGACTTCTTGGGGCATTAAGGATCCAGGACTGTTTCCAAGTAAATTCTTGGCTGGGGGATTTTGAGGCCACCCAGGCAGGATGAATTGGGCTTTAAAGTGATGAGAAGACTTTCTTGTGGCTAGAGTCCCTAGGAAATGCTCTTGTACCCAGATAGTTAGTACAATGATTCAAGACAGGCAGTTTGCCTTGTAGTTCTTTGATGGGGGTAAGATGATTCTGCTTATTTCTAATTCTCCCTGCCAAAAAGGATAAGGATGTTTGGGCTCCCAACTATATATGGGATAGTCTTCAATTAAACACCCCCTACCTTGAGAAACCATTAGGTTTTATATTATGTATTTGTAAGACTGACCTAGTGTTCCATTTATTCTCTTAATTCACATCTTTACTTATTCCCTGGTTTGGGTATTTCTTATTTTGTTTGTTTGGTTGGTTTCTTGTTTGTTTGTTTTTGAAAGTTCCTAGGATAATATGAGAAAATGTTTTTATATTACATCCAACATTTTTAGTTGTTTTCAGTGGGAGGATTAGTTTGGACTCTTAGTCTGCCATATTGCCAGAAATTAACATTTTCTGTAACATTTACATTTTTTGCCAGTCATTGCAAAACTACATGTTTAGTCTTTGAAAAGAAACAACAAGTATGACAATAACATGCTTTTTAAAAGACTCTAGGTTTGTAGGAAGGGTTTTAGAAACAATTATTCTCACCAAAACCAAAGTAGATTTTAATAAATACCAATTAAAATTTTACAGACTGTATCTCCTCAAGGTTGGATCAAGTTGAAGAACAGAGCTGTGGAAGCCAGAGGACTTGAGTTTGCTGTGTAATTTTAGGTAAGCCCCTTAATTGGCTGGCCTTTGGCCTTCTATGTATATGATGAAGGGGTAGAGCTGGATGCTCCTTTCAGGACCAAAACTCTATGATGACTGCACAGAAGTATTCAGTGTAAATAGAGCACAGTCAAGATCAGAGTTTCTGTTGCTCAAGACTAGCCTTGCTTAAGGCTAGTCCACTTCCACAATTTAAACATACTGCAGCATAATGCTTTAAATAAGCATACTTGTGTGGCCATTAAATCAATATAAACTACTTTTATACTTCAAAATAGCGTCTTCAAGATTCTCAATATTTTAACATCTTTTGACATTCTGAGAACTTCTTTATTCTCTTCGTCCTTTCTGGCATTTCAAATTCTTTATTGTAGCTATTAATATAATTTAGGGATTATGTTTTTTGCATGAAAAACTACAAATACTCAAAAGCTGCATCCATACCGTCTGCCAGGAGTTTATATGCAGAATTTTGAAAACATAACCACTAGAAACTGTCAGCATATTCCATTAATTGTTAAAAAAAAATCAACCTAATACCACACAGATTAAACTGTCCAAAGTAAGTTTTAATGCAACATATTCACAGGTTTACACTCCGAAGTTGTGAAAAGATTATCTTTTTTCAAATTTGATTAAGTGCTGCAAGATGTGGAAGAAACTCAGCACTCAAATGAATTACATGTTTGATGTCATTTTTGGCAAAACCTCATAAAATGTCACATAAAAGAAAAACATCTCACTTAAGGTCTTGACAGCAATCTGGAATAGTTAACAACTCCACTCCCAAATAAGAATGCTGGTTATAATCAAAATTTTAATGACGATATTAGTTCTCCCCTGAGACAATCTAAATATCAAAACAAAACAAAATACAAAACAACATGTGCATACACCGACAGACCCTTCGTCTCCTACTTTCTAAAGAGGACAAATCTGTAATTATTTCAGTTCATGCTCTCGATATTGATTAGAATGTTTCCCTGCAGATTTATCACTGGTCACTTGAGAAATGAAGAGGTGACAGGCTACCTCAGCCAATGTTAATCAGTATTTTTTTGTTGTTTAGTATTAATTCATGAGAGGTATAAAAGTGCCCATCAGCAGTGGAAATGGAGTCCTGGTGTCAGTGCCTTCACATCTTCTAAACACTAGAGCTGAAAACGGTGGGAACTTTTTACCTTTAAACTACATTTATACCATCTTTACATCCATCCTCCTCTATATCCCTCTGATATGAGAAAATTAAGAGAAAGAAAACCCCTAAAATCAGGTTGTCCATTTAAGAGTTATCTCAATTTCACTTGCAAAGTTTTTTTAAAAGCATATTACAAACAAGTTTATGATAAAATAACATTATGGAAAACAATACATGTGTGTTTCTGGCATGAAGATAAAAAGTCGAGAAGAACAAATATCATATAGTTAACCAAGGTTGTTTTTGGCAGAAGTATTATGGGGTGATCTTTCTCTTTATCCTTTATGCTTTTCTACAGTTATCATATTTTTGCAAAGGATGTACATTACTCTTATAACTGGAAGAAATAATACAGCTTTTCTTTTTTTTTAAAGAGACAGTTAAGGGCTGCAAAGAGATACCCCTAACACACTGGCTCATAAAAAAAAAACCAACAGATGAGGAGGACTGGTTAAAGTTTATTTTTCATTGCACATAAAATTAAATATGCCCATAATGTATGATTCTCAAAGTAAAGCCCAACAGGATTTGCTCATGATGGCTAGCGAGAAAGTCGGGGATGGACTGTCCAAAAAAGAACAAAGTACTTCATGGACTCTCAAATTAGAAATGATCATCTACTTAGTCTTAGTCAAGAGATGAAATTCTTGGTCTAAATATGAGGGTATGCACATCTTTACATCTGCTCTCTGCCTTTAAAAGTCTTCACTATTTTTAAAGTTATATTATTGAAAGACGTTGTTAAAAATATAGCATGCTTTCTGGCACCTGAAGGTAGTGACATGTATGTAATAAAATTTTACTTTAGAGACTGATTATCCTGGCTACAGAGGGAGTCTTTATTTTTCTAGGACTTCTAAGAAATGAAGCATTCCATATAACTGAATATTTCAGAAAAGAGAATCTTTATCTTTAATTGAGTAAAATCATTAAAAAAAATTTTTTTTACCAGTTAGGTAAGAATCATTGCCCAATCTCTGCCTTACTAAACGATAATAAGTACCATCTAAACTTTTCTTAATTGAATGAGCATCAATAACTTTAATTTAAACATGCTCTCCAAGTAGAATGAAGTACAACAAATCCGTAATATTCCACTCCTACTAGTTATTGTGTTTTATTTCTTACTGTCAAGTGGTCGGCTATCACCTCTTGCTGCTGCCAGAATGAATGTCCCTAGCTGTGCCTTTCTCTCTCACTTTTTTTATTTTTAATTTTAAGTCCAATAAAATAGTGGGCTAGCAAGATCCAGAGGCCAGCCCCTATCCTGGCTTTTCTTTTGCTTATTTATTTATTTTCTAATTCTTGAGGTATACGTCACATACCATAATATTTCCCCTTTTAAAGGGTACTCTCCCTCACTTTTATTATTCTTTCATCTGTTCTGAACTTAGAATGGATAATCAATTTATTAGTACCATGCACAAAATAAGAATAAATAGAGTATTACTGATGGCTGGCCTGAGAGGTTTTCTATCAGTCAATTGCAAATATACTCTGACTTTTCTATGTAAATAACATTAAAAGTTAGCATAAAGATTAAGAGTAGACTATGGGAAAAATAGGCTTGATACTTATAGCCTCCAAGAAGAAAATGATGACTCAAATACCTGAAGGAAGTTAAGTGCTTTGGAAAAAAGTACCAGTTTGCTTAGTGAGAGAGATGAATTCTACATGGTATTAGGCACAACACAGAGCTAACATTCCAAAAGAGCTTCTGTTTCTTATAAAAACCAAGATTAAGCTAGTTTAATATCATATGTTAGACAGATGAAAAGTAGTCAAAAACTATATAGTTTTACAACCTATCAAGCCTGAGGGGCCTTAGTTTGACTTAATCCAGTGTCAAAAAGAGAGTCTGATGAGACCTGAAATGGCCTGGTAAAATTTGAAAGGTACACAACACCCCTGGGATGTGTTCATGAAGAGGCTTTAAAATTCTTTCTTGATTTATAAGCTCAGATTGCCCTTCCTCCTCTAATTTCTGGCACTAGTCAGAGAATAGGTACTGTGTGCTTTGAACTTTGCAAAGAGGATCTGATACCTTACCTCTGTAAAACTAATTAGAGAATATGTCCAAACCTGTATCTCTATGTGACTACGTTCAGTTTGGTACTAGTTTTGATATGATGAAACTCAAAGAAACCTGGAAAAAGGACTTAGAGACATAATTTAATGAAAAGGATTATATAGTTTATTAAAGAACCTGACAGAGCCAATATAGGAAGCCAACTCTATCTCTGATTAACTACCAATCTTATTCAAACTGGTATGAAAACCCTGTGCACAGGTCAGGATGATTTACAGTGGGACTAAAGAGACTCCCCGGCTGTAAATAGGATAGTTCTGCAGTACATCCCTTCTGACGTTGCAGGTATCTAAAGTAAAATACTTCATTCCTTGTTTACCTAAACTGGGGTCTTAGAACCTACTGCAGACTCTGTATTCAACTGAGAAATCAACCTAACTGTTTTGAATTTTAGAGTCAAATTTCACGCTATCATAAAAAATTCTAATTGTAGACTAAAATAATGGCTTTATTCCTTGATGTTGTTTCTTTCATTTAGTGAAACCTTTTTAAATACATTATCTGAAGCCTTTAAACATATTTAGATGGCAAACCAATGACAAAAATTATGAGGTAATATTTATGTAATGCTTTTCTTATATAGAGGTATAATCATATTTGTTACCTGACACTATCCTTGTGATATAAGGAATAGCAGACTTTGAGCTCTCCTGGGAAGACTGAAGAGAAAATGGATGGTCCTATATACATTTTTAGTACATAGAGACACTCTGTTTTACATTGGCTTTCAAAAGATCAATAGGTTGGCTCAATTGTTAAGTGTATGTTTTCTTACTAGGGCAGAGATGTCAGGAGGTTTCTGGGTTATGGATTAATATTTTTTGGGGGGGGCAGCTTTGTTGAGGCATAGATGGTATATGAAAGAGCTACACTTGTTTGGACATGTATAGTTTGATGGGTTTGGACATGTGCCCATGCCCATGGCACTATCACCACAATAAGGTTAATATCAAATGGTAAATAATTAGGATTGTTCAGCTGCATGGGGCCCAAAGTATTCACTGATGTGAAAGCAACAAAAATATGTTATTTTCTGTCATAATGGATTTGAAGGAATTAATAAAAAGGAAATACTTAACAGTAAAAATTATAAAAATAGGAATAGCACATTTTATTTCTCTTATAATTTATACAGAGAGAAATAGACGGGTCCTGATTTTAAAGTAACTTGCCCAAGGTGAGATAAGAGATTCAGAAGTACAACTGTAGTTAGAATATAAATTCCTGTTTGTCTATACAAACCTGGCTAAGGATCTGGCCCAAGAAACTGGGTAAAGATTATAAAACCAAAGGAAGATTACTCTCTGATCAAAGGAGATTTCCTAAAATGACAGAAGCCCCAATAAAGTATCATATCTATTAGAACCCTTGGCTAAATGCTAAATGGGAGGCCTCCATTCACACAAGAAGGCCAAAACTGGGTGGATTAATGCACAGGCATTAGAATACAAAGCTTTTTTGTTCTGATGGATTTCTTCCCACGTACTTTTAATCTGAAGATATTACATTAAATTCTAAAGTGAAGTGGCAATAGTCAGCAAGTGTTAGACAGATAACTTCATAAAATCAGGAAATAATACTACAGGATGCTTTACTTCAGCATGTAGACAAGCTCACACATAAACCCTTTTAACAAAGAATATGATTATAAAATGGAATTGTGAAAGCATGTGAAAGGAATATTTATTTTGAAATTGTGATTTATGTTGTATTTATATATAGCTATATTGATTACGGGCTTTAACTGCAACTAACACAGTATTAAAATTCAAAATTTCCATTTGTAGGATTTGGACAGGACAAAATGGAACCAGAAATAGCTATATTTTTCTCCTTACAAATTTAAAATTATTTTTATATAGTACTATGAATTTATTAAAGGTCTTTTCATTATCTAATTTACTTCTTACAAGAACCTTGAGGGGTACACAAAGCATTTTCTACCTGGATTTATGGTAAGAAAATGGAGTCACACAGGCTTAAATAACTTCACTGCTAGTAAGTGGACTTAAAAATCTTAATAAATTCCTGTTTACTTTTTGAGAAGATGTTTTATAAAAGCCAGATATGCAGCCATATAGCCCAATCAAGAAACCTTTCTGAATAGGTTCAGCTGATGTATGAAGTTACAGAGCCAAAGTCAAATAATACTTTCAGCTTCTTTCCCTGTGATGATCTTACTATGAAAACGCTTCTGAGAACCTTTGGATCTGTTCCCAGAGTTTATATAGTTCTAACCATCGAATATCTTTCAGCTGGGAAGATAGACTAAGTTCTGACATTCAGGGATGCTTAAAATTCTTTGTTTCCAAAATGCTGTGCAGTGAGATGTCTCATGGTGTCATTTTTAATCATGGGGCAAGAAGGAAAACTAGACTTAAAAGCTCCACAGTAACATATGAATTTCAAATATAATGTAGTGTTTACTGAAATTCACAAATCCTTCATAATAAACAATTTTCCAGCATCAGCCATACTAGTCAATTTAAAAAGGTCAAGTAAGTTTAGAGGAAATACAATTCCAAGAAAAAGGTAATTCATAATGCATCACAGAGAGGGGCTAAAAGCATATTTTGTTCAGCATTCTAATAAGATGGTGATAAAACAATACTGCTCCTAATAGCACTGTAAAATTATAAGAATCAAAATAAAAAGACTGACTCAGTGCCTAGATCTTGGTTTCTTAGTGCCAAATACAATGGAAAACCAGAATTTCTTGAAGAAGTGGTTGATTTCAGGCCTGGAGAGGGAAAAACACAAGATCAACCTGAAGCATCTTGTGTTTGAAAGTAAAAATGTGCTCAAAGTTGACAGCAAGTTGCAAAGACACAGGAGCCAACCTGAAAAACTACTAATGACCAATTCTGGTACTATATGAACAGCAAAATAAAAAATGATAGTTTGGGATCATAACACATAGAATAAAGTGAATATTCACAAGCCCAAATTGATATAAATAAGTGAGTAAATAAGTAAATACATAGAGAGAGAGAGATCTTTCCTATAGAAGAATTCCAAGTAATAAAAATAGTGCAAATCAGGGAAATAAAAACTCACCATTAGAACGTGACAGTAAATAACTTGCCTATAGGCAAGATCCACCAATGGATACTAAAATTAGTGGGGGAAAGTTTGAAAAGAAACAGGACAGACGTCTCAAAGTATTTTTTTCCCCCAAATACTCAAAATCTCCAAGGGAGGAAGAGTAACTTTAGAGTGTAGCAGCTCAACAGACACTACTTTAAACTAGTGATCCAGGTAGTATCATGACTAAAAAGACAGTAGGTAACTTTATAATGCATTGGGAAGGACATATCATTTCTGTGGCAATCTTGCCAAAAATATGCATAATTTTAATATAATCATGAGAAAACATCAGACAAACTCACATAAGACATTCCACAAAATATTTAACCAGGACTCTTCGAAGTGTCAAGGACATGAAAGACAAGAAAAGATTAAGAAACTGTCACAGATTAGAGGAGACTAAGAAGAGATGTGATGACTAAATGCAATATGAAATTCTGGATGGACAAATAGAACAGAAAAAGTTTTTTAGTGGGAAAACTGGTGAAATTCTAATAAGGTCTGTAGTTAGTCAATAGTAATATATCAACATTAATTGCTTGGTTTTAATCATTGCACTATGGTTATATAAGACCTTAACATTAAAGGTATATGGGAACTCTCTGACTTTTCCGTAGGTCTAAAATTATTTAAAAATAAAACAATCAAAAATTTAAAAATGCCCCACATTTTTTGGAAGCTAAATTTAACTGACATTCAGATTTAAGGAAAATCCACGTATGTCCAGAAGATATAAGCAACATTAAATTCAGAAAAGTAATTACTAATGTAATTCTCTAATTATGGCATAAAAAAGTTTTAACATGGCTAATTTTCTCATAAATAGACTGAAATCAGCTCTAGAAGAATCTTTCATGTTAAGAAATCATTCTACGATTCAAATCTTTCTTTAATTGCATTTAACATTTCAAAGGCAGATCAGTAAGTTAAAACAGCACTGCTTATATCTAATATAAGCCTTAACTGTAGAGCACTATTACAGTTATTATTTATTTCCAATTCTCTCACTCCTACTAGATCATAAACTATAAAGGCAAGAACCATCCATCTATTGCCAACTTCATACCTCTGGCCCTGCATGGTTCTTGACACACGGGCATACTAATATTTATTAGCTCAAAAATGAATTAAAAGTTCAAGTAAAAGCTTTTTCTAGTTGAAAGGAATTACTTTCATATATTTAAAATGCATATATATAAAATGCTTTCTCATTTTAAAATGAGAAAATTATGTCTTAACTTAAAAATAAGATAAGCCTCACTGTACTTCTTTCAAATCTCAGTATTGCCAATATAGCTTGTTTCTGTTCTGGGTTATACTTTACCTACATGACCTAGTCACACATAAGTTTATCCTTTCTTTTAAATTCAGCTTATAATTTGTGTCATTATTGTGAGTTAATTTTTTTAATAGTTTCATTCAAATATATTTCAGTGACTTTGAATTCTTCATTAAGTGCCTGCCTTTATTTACTATAATAGTCAATGGGGGATACGGTGCAAATAATCTAAGAACTATATCCTTTAGATAGTTATGTGGTATTACTTTTGCTACTTAAAATGAATACTAATGCCTATGGCTAAATGCTATACCACTGTTCTGTGTTAGAATATGTAATCTTTAAGGCTAGATGTGGCATCTTATTTTTTGATATATCTCCAAGTAAACTGTTATAGAACCTGGTAGATAAAAGCAATTCTTGGTATCCAAAAGGCAGGAGATTATAGAAGACATATGCATAAAGCAGATGTGTTAAGCCAAATTTAGTATATATTATTAAAGCTAACAATAAAATTTCTGATCATTTTCACTGAACCTACAGTGTAATTTATTACTGTGAAAAGAAAACAGAGGGTTCCAATCTGTTAATTTGGAAATTGGACATTACATGTTTTATAGGTGAAACAGTTTTAAACTAAACTAGCATCTTTAAACTAAAGATCCTCAGTGAAAGAGTGTTTTACAAGCCCTTTTAGCTTCATAAGAATCATAGTAAAATGAAGAACACATTTAACCTGTATAAATAGCAGGGTATTATTATTTTTTGGTTTTTGATTAGCTTTATTAGTATTTTAGATTTTCAGTGTCTTAACATAAACAAACAAAACACAAGACTTTATATTCCATACTATTCAAACCAATGCACAAATGTTTACAGAAGTCCCAACCATAGGGCCTAAATGCTTTTCTTAATGTTTTAAAGGGTATACAATATAAAAAATGAATATTGTATTCTTCTGCACTCCTAGATATGTGTTATGGCATTTAACTTTTTTTTTTTTTTAAAGATTTTATTTATTTATTTGACAGAGATAGAGACAGCCAGCGAGAGAGGGAACACAAGCAGGGGGAGTGGGAGAGCAAGAAGCAGGCTCATAGCGGAGGAGCCTGATGTGGGGCTCGATCCCATAACACCGGGATCACTCCCTGAGCCGAAGGCAGACGCTTAACCGCTGTGCCACCCAGGCGCCCCATGGCATTTAACTTTTGTCTGATGTCAAGTCTGTTAGTTTTCATTAAGCTTTTTAGAATAATAGTTATGATCATGTTTGCCTGAATTTACTTCTCAGACAAAGCCCTAACTAGAAATTTTATTGGTGAACTATCCAAAGAAAGTATTAAAAAAAAAAAAAAAAAAAAAAAGCAAAACTCAGGAAGGAAGGAGGAGGGAAAGAGGAGAAAAGGAAGGAAGAGGTGATGGAAGGAAGAAGGAAATGTACCAAGTGAAAATAAAAGCCTGATAAATATTCTTACCTTCACTTTTCTTTTCTGCTTGTTTTGCTGCATTTTCTACTTTTCTTTGTTTTGCCGCTAAGAGTTCCCGCTTTAACTGTCTTGCTTCTTTTCTGAGCTCGTCACTATAAAGCAAAAATAGTTATATAAGTATATAATAAACTCAGACAGAAAACTGTTTAGCAAAAACAAGATTATTGGTTTTCAGGTACACTAAATCTCTAAGAAAAACAAAATAAATAATGTAATACATTTTGTTACATGTCTATTGTGGTATGGAAACATAGCTAAAGGATTATTTTAAAAGCTCCAATTTTTCATAATAGCAATATAATATGAATTACCTGTAAAATATACTCCCTTTCAAATGTATCAAACAGAATAGATAAGTGAGAAATGACCCATTGTTCTTCTAATTCAGCTGTGAATTTAACATTCTAGTTCCAATTTAATAAATCATAGAGATCCTGAATCAAAGCAAAATTTTAATAGAAATTCTATTCTCTAAACCTGGATATACACAAAAAGATGTGGCTTTAAAACTTGATTAATTCCTGAACTGGCACCAGTAACTACCATTTATCAAGCAATTACATGCTAGGTGCAGTGCTAAAATGTTAAGGCTGAATTTTAAAAACTAAATTTTTAATTCATTTGATACCACAATTTGGCAAATAATTTCATCTTCTGTGAAACCTAGCAGGCTGTGGTATTCTGATGATTAATACAGTCATATATTAAAGGTAAACTGAGATGTAAATACTGACTTCACTACAAGTCGTTACATGACTAGTTTCTACAAGCCAGTTTTAGGGTAAATTCACATTCATGTGCGTGGTACCCATGACATGAACCATTAGGTTCACTTGTTGCCAGTCAAAACTTTGCATTTCATATCTGTGAATGTCAGGCATCTACCCTATTTCAGTAAAAGCTGGAATGGATAACAGATACTCAAAGAACATTGTAAACCCGAGTAGGTAGCAACTTTGGAAAAGGTCTAAAAGAAAACCAAGCCAAACTTTTGTGGAATCTTAGGTCTAAACATTTCCATACTGATTCAACCTTTGTGCTTCTTCTT
Organism: Ursus arctos; assembly: GCF_023065955.2. Classification (NCBI taxonomy): domain Eukaryota; kingdom Metazoa; phylum Chordata; class Mammalia; order Carnivora; family Ursidae; genus Ursus; species Ursus arctos. The sequence continues at coordinate 52,493,606 of NW_026623067.1, read as the reverse complement.
GATCCCCAAATCTTACACTTTTTCCCCCCTTTTAAAACAGTGTCCTGTATCAGTTACCAAACTGATAGGTCTTACAATGTGCACAACTCAGTTCTTTTTACTGCTTTTCCACATCAAACACATATAGCTATATTTTCTATCTGCTTGGCCTCCAAGATCCTGAATTCTGAAACTTCCCTTTCTGATCAAAATCTACTACATTTTTAACTTTCTCAGTCTTTCATTCCTATTGAACCTGTGCTCATTTATGTTATAATGAAAGCCAACACCTTCATAGTTCAGGATCCATCAGCCCTATTCTGACCCACCTGGCTCTCTAACCATTCCAGATGATATGGTCAGTTATTTCACTGATATCCTCACCAGCGCCTTTAATTTTCTTGGCTTGTTTGTCCTTACGAGTATATTATAATCACCTAGAAGAATTTGTTCACGACATGCTCCAAGAGACAAACCTCCAGAGAATATTATTTTGTTAGATGTGAGATGTTGCCTGGGAATTTGTCCCAGTAACAAGGTCCCCAGGTAATTCCAATATGCATTCAGGTTTGGGATCCAGTACATTAGGACTGCCCTATAGCAATTATCTTCTCTTCCTTACAACTCCAAGCACTCCTTCACTGATCCTTTCATTCCGCCAACAAATATACTCAAATTTCCCTGGACTCTGCACCAATCAAGTGATGATTATCTTCACCAGTGGGCTCCTTTCCTGAAAGAACAGTTTATGTATAGAGTCTACTTTCTCAACCTTGAACTTTTCTATCTCTTGCAATCTATCCTTCTTACACTCTACTGAAACTGCTTCTGTATCAACCAAATTCAATGGTCTTTTCTCGGGCTTTCTTTTCCTCTTCAGCTTCTCTATCATTCAATGATATTATCCACTCCTTCCTTCTTGAAATTCTATTCTAATCAGACTGTGTACCACTTTAGAGTCTTGATTCTGTAATTCTTATTGTCTTAATTATTTGTTCTGTTCTCAGCCTATAATTCTTGGCATTTTTCTCATTTCCATGCCCTGTATACTGGCATTTTTATCTAACCTCATAACATCAAATATCACTTCTATATATGTTATTTCCAAATCTAGATGTTTTGTCTGATTTTTTGGTCCTGCATTTCTAACTACCCATTATAAATCTCCATGTACATTAGTGATGTCCAACAGAAATATAAGGTAAGACATATATGCAATTTTAACTTTCCTAGGAACCACATTAAAAAAAATGATAAAAGGAAACAGGTTAAATTAATTTTAACAACTTACTATTTTTTTTTAATTTTTAAGAAGAGTTTATTTATTTATGTCAGAGAGAGAGTGCTTGCATGAGTTGGGGGAGAGGCAGAGGGAGAAGCAGGCTCCGCACTGAGTAAAGAGCTCCATGTGGGACTTGATCCCTCATGACCTGAGCCAAAGGCAGATGCTTAACCGCTGAGCCACCCAGGCATCCCTAATAACTTATTTTAACTCAGTAACGTCATATGTCTAAAATATCATTATTTCAACATACAACCAATATAAAAATATTAATTCAATATTTTACATTCTTTTTCTGGTGTCTATGTTACACTTACAGGGCATCTTAGTTCAAACTAGCCACCTTTGAAGGAACCAGATCTAGATGGATAGCGGAGGCTAGATGCTGCATAATTACAAACTATGTTCAAACTTGAAGTCATCTCCTCCCTGCCCAAATCTGTTCCTTTTCCGGAAGTCTCTATTTGATTGTGGAACCACTTTCCTCTTAATGACCAGACTTTAAACTTCCTCTGGGACTGTTCCCCCACCCTTCCACTGAATCACTGTCGAAGTATGTCGTTTTCCAGTCTCTCTCATATATAACTACTCCTCTTGACTCAGCATCAATGCCTAGTTTAGGCTCTCATTAGGTGTTCCTCAGATAAATGTAATTACTTTCTATTTCTTGAAGTTATATGAGCACGGGGAATAGCAACCACATCTTTGCTCTATCCACTAAATACCATTAACTTTTTATTATACTATTTTAAAAAATTTTTAATTTGGTAAGTAATTCAGAAATTTAGATGATGTTTTCTGAATACTAAGGTCTTTGAGGAAAAGATTATTTTGAAAGTTGAACAGGAAATACTGCATGATGGCTGAACAAACTAGTTATGAGAGTAATTTGAAGTATGTAAAATATGAGAGGCAATGACAGTATATACTGTTGTAGAAGCAGTAAAACACAATAATCAAAAGGATTAACTTTGAATTCAGAAAGTCCTGATTTAAAGGCTAACTCTATCACTTATTATCTGAGCGACCTAAGAACAATTACTTAACTGAGACTCAGTTTCTTCAACTGTAAAATGGGGGTAAGATATTTAAAATATTGGGCACTGAATACATGTTCAACAGATGGTAGCTATTATTATTTAGATCATGTTTAAAATAGCACTACAGTTAAGGATTGCTTGTGATGTAGGTATATTTCTTTATTATGTTATTTACTATAAATAAATGTTACCTCTACTACATGTGGAGATTAACTTTGTTCATAATTTTTATAAAGGGTAATGAACGCATAATGCCAGCTTCTCAAGATCTATCCTTAAATGGTCAAAGACTTGGATGCACTACTGAAGCAGCCATAATAACATACAAACTGAATAAGGATGAATAAAAACTCAAAAAAGACAAAGTGAGACAGAGAAGAGAAGGTCTATAAGATTATTAAAAATGGCTTCATTATACTGAATTTTTCAAATGATTCAGAATTTACAACATTGTCAAAATCTTCCAGACTATTGAAACAATACTATTTGCTGGTACTTGTGTAATCCATAACTCCTGGAATGAAGTCCTTACAGCACAGTCTAATTTTAGGGTTCCCAATCTTATATTTTCTGAAATATAATCTTATCTACTGGCACTAGAATATATTTAAATCTGTTAAAATGAGAATAAAAATTGTAAGCCTAGAGTACATGTCACCTTATACAACCAAATTAGGGGCTTGCTTTAGAGCCTAGGCAGCATATTTTTGCCCTCAGAGCCTAGTTTCTGTTTGTATGATAAAAGAAATGGCTTCTGGGGTGCCCTCGTGGCTCAGTCAGTTAAGCATCCGACTCTTGATTTGGGCTCAGGTCATGATCTCAGTGTCCTGGGATTGAGCCCCATATCAGGCTCTGTACTCAGAGGGGAGTCTGCTTGAGGATGCTCTCTCTCTCCCTCTCTCTCCTCTCCTCCAACCCCTGCTCTCTCCCGCTCTCAAAAAAAAAAAAAAAAAAAAAAAGACTTCTGTAAACTATTAACTCTGAGCTAATTAACTTTTTTCCCTAATAAGTATGTTTCTAATTTAAGTTCATTTGAATTTTAATATGGTTTTTATGATATCATCATTATCCACCAGATAATTCTGCATTATAATATTTTTTTATCTGGTCCAACGGAAAAAAGAATTTCTTTAAAAAAAAAACCAGCCCAATAAAATAGCAGCAGCCTAGGAGTTATAGTAGCCTTTATATATTTAGTAACAGCAAATAAATGACTAATTTATTCAGTAATTTCTGGAGCATCTAATATTTGTACAGTACCATTCTGAGTGATGGCACAGAAATCACCTCCCTTACCACTTAATCTTCTCAATGACCTGTGGTATAGGTATTTTACAGATAAGAAGTTTGAGGCTCATGGAAATTAAATACTTAACCTGAAGTCACACAATCTATCAGTAGCTGACAGAGATCGAAACTAAAAATGGGCTTGTCTGTATTCTTTACATTATGATACACTAATACCTTGAGAAAATCTCCAAGGAGCCTAAATTCCAAGGAGGGACATAAATCTTGTACATAAATAAGTAATAACAGTACATAATAAAAAGTGGTGAACTGCCATGACAAAGAAATGTCTGAAGCATTTTGCATTACAGAGAAGGAAAGATTACAGTAGGCTAAATAAGGGATGGCTTCACAGAGGAGACAACTGACCTATGCCCTGAAAGATGAATACAAACTACCCACCCATGTGGAGATACAGTGAAGAGGCACCTGAGCAGTGTGTTTAAATCAAGACAGGGAGGCGGGAAAACACAGGGTGCGTGTTAAAACATTATGCTGTATCATAAATATTTATAGGGGTTGGGGCTAGTAACAAAAGATAGAGTTAGGAAGAGAATCTGAGACAGAGTCTAAATGCCAAGCATTTATGAGTGACCAGGTGGGAATATTTTCCTCCAATTCCTCTACAGCTTTGAGCTTTTAATTTTTTTATATCCAATTTCTCACCTGCTCTTCTTGCTTCATTTTACCTACTATCCACTTACTTTAATACCTTACTAGTAACCCATATACTCCTTAAATTGCTGTCTTAGAAAAAGTAACTTATGACCTCCTAATAACAAGTTTCAATGGCTTCCCTTTCGATGGTAACTTAGACCTTCATTAGAATCTTTCTTGACCACCTTACCTGTGACCTTTTGCAATCTCAGACATAGTGTCATGCCACATCTACATTTCTAATATTGTGTCTCTGTTTCCATTGGGTTTTACTCTTTGACCCCTGCTCCTCAAATTTAGGGGCTTCTCAGTAGCCTCTTCAACCGTCTCTCTTTCTCTTTAGATTTCATCCACATTCAGGACTTCAATTCCGCCTATCTTAATGCATTCAATGTATAAAATCAAGATTGTTAGCCTAACGCTCTTTATATATTTCCACTAAATCACATTTCTAATTGCCAGATGGATACTTTCATTAGATATTCCACAAATGCATCAAATTTACCATTTTAAAAGTCATACTGATCATTTTGCCTTCTCAAAAAACATCACCTTATTTCTGTCTTTCCTATTTTTGACCACGAGAATGCTGGTTGTCAGGCCCACCTTCTACCATTACTCCCTTACTTTTGATAGCTGATTAGGTCACATCCTTCCTTTACAAAGTCTCTTTCTTCCTGTAGTCAGTGACAGCTGTTCAGATTTTCACAACTGCACTATCACAACAGTCCACCCACCTGGCCTGTGTGCCTCTGGTTTGGCCTTTCTTCCATTCATTTACTATACTTACGTCAAACCCTATAATTCTACTCCTCTAATGTTCATAACTCCCCCAGTCCTACATAATTATGTTGGCAACCTTTCAGCTTCAGTACACACATCCCTTTGTTCATGCTATTTCCATTTTACCTAAAATGATCTTTCCTCCCTATTTCCATCTACTAAAATCCCCCTCAGCTTTCAGTACAACAAGCAGAAAGCGGTACCCCAGCACAGCGTTGGGGCAAGGTTGCCAACCTCACTGAGCCTTAGTCTTCTCATCTGTAAATTGTGGCTGTATTCAGCATATATATTATAACAAGGCTGATGCAAATGACCAAGAGTAAGTCAGAGTTAGAGCACTATCAGGTGCTTAGAAGGCAGGGTTTCTTAATGACAAATATACTATAATAAATTCATGACTGTTAAATTACATAAACAATTTAAATAATTAAAACTTTAAAAATTAATCATTTCAGTAAAAATTGATGGTAAAATGATACTAAGTGCTACACTATTAAAGGCATCTACTCAAATGTCATTGATGGGTTGTTTTTTCTTTTTAAATCCAATGTCCATTTCAAAGATTAAACAAAACATTTTGGTAAAAACAGAGACATGTTTATCAGAAGACCTAGACCCAACATCATGATATGGCCACAAGCAATTAATCCTCCTTCTATGCCTCAGTTTTACCATTACGCAAGTACATTCTGAGAAAGGTGTAGAAGTGATTATACTCTGCAGATCATTCTATTTCAACCTCTTTGTATTAAGGATCTTAAAACCCATTATTGAAGGAAATGGTGAGATGCCAAATACAGTCATTTCATCTTAGATACAAGAAGGTGAAGTGTGAAGATAGTAGGAGATTTTTTTCAATTTTGTCCAAGTCAGTAATGGAACTGTAAACATGATACAGGCTCCTTATTCTTTATGCGGCTTCTCATTTAGTTTGCTAACTAGTCACTGAGTTAACAGTACATTTAGACTTGAATATCTTACTTTTAAGCTGAACTTTTTTTTATACAACAGAAGACACTATGAACAAATAACTACACAGGAAAGTTTTTATAATTATAGTGTGTATATATTTTTATCAAACTGTATTACTTTATAGTTTTAAACTATAAATGTTTTAAACCGTGCAACTTTTCAACTTGAGACTGAGGATTTAAAATGGCAACAATTATCTTGCATAATTTTCAGTCAGTTTTTATTTTTTCCCAGATGCCTTTTTAAAAAAAGATTTTATTTCTTTGAGAGAGAGAGAGAGAGAGAGAGAGAGCAAGCATGAGCAGGGGTCGGGGCAAAGGGAAAAGTAGAGAGAATCGTAAGCAGATTCCTGGCTGGGTGCGGAGCCTGATGTGGGGCTTGATCCCAGGACCTTAAATTAAGATCATGACCTGAGCCAAAGGCAGACACTTAACCAACTAAGCTACCCAGGTGCCCTGTGTTTGACTTTTGAAAAGAACTTTAATCTATGAAAATGAAGTGGACAATAAATGAATTTGTTTAGTAACCTTATTAAGCAAGCTGACAGCTAAACATAGGTCCATTACAGATCACTGTTTCTGGGACCATAGATGTAGTACTTATAGTTAGCTTAAGCCTGCTATTTCCCAACGTCTGATAAGAATTCGTAACACATGGAAATGATTGCAAAGCAAACAGTACACCCTTCATGGTTTTCAGTCAGCTGCTTTAATCACAAAGATACTGAATCTGTTTGTAATGAAACAACAGCTTGGCTGTTGATGAAATCATAAAATAGCCATAATAATAGCCTATCAGAAGCATTAAAACTATAGATGTATGGCACGATTTTTAGGCTTATGGTATCATCAGCTGAAGCAGGGAATGGAGGTTTAGCAGGGATCAGAAGGTATCAAAATATGTTGTAGTTTATACATGAATTGTGGAAACATATACATATATTCAGGAAATATCTAACCAAATTAAACCAGGGAAACCCACTGTATGTTTAAAGCTCTGCTTTACCTATTACTGGCAGTCTGGCCTTAGACAACTAGGTTAAATCTAAGTCTCAGTTTCTGCATCTTGAGATGTGAAAAATACTAAGATTATAAGAAATGAATACAATTCCATGGAAATTGCTTAGCATACTTAACAAGATGCTCAGAATATGTACTCAACATTAATTTGCTTCTATTATCATTAGTTTTCTCACCCCCACCACAAACACTATTTCTTTTTTTGCTATTTACAGATTCAGTTACTGACCAACTGAGTAACTGAATGGCAAATTCTTTCATTTTTCTCATGAATACATAGATTTCAAAAGCTTACTGATACATTTTTGTGTTTGATGCACTGCTTGGATTAAATACTACATGTTATGAAAATGAAAAATGCAACAGTTTAAAAAAACTAAAAATTACAAAATTCCCATATCCTAATTCTGGTCACTAAACACTTGGAACTGAACTGCTTATTTTCTTTCATTATAATCTAGTTGAGAAGGTAAAGAATAAAGTAAACAAAGAAAAGTACATAGTACTTAACAAATTCTATGAGGAAGGCTAAAGGAGAACCTACATTATTTTTAGTTTACATGATCTTAGAAAGCATCTACCAAAAGATAAGGTTTAATCCGAGAGATAATGCTCTACATGTCCTTCATAATCTATTACACTAATATGTAGGAATAGAAAAACTGTAATTTGGAAAGAAGGAGGAGTCTAAATGCATCTGCATATAGCCTTTAGACTTAAAATCTTATTTTATATGAAAGATCACATTTATTTCTAAATAAAAAGTTTAGACATCTGATGTAGATTGCCATTAATCTTGTAAGATCTCTTTCAAATCTCAGAAAGTTTTATTCTTACAGTGAATCCTGCACAAAATCATAAAATGTCCATAACAGTAGGTGATATTGCTATTCTGTATAAACACCAGTAAGAAGTGCAGAATCAAACATGTTATTTTACAGCAAAATCTTGGCTTAGCTAATATTTCACACAAGTGGAGTAAATTAGTTGCGGCAGAAATTCGGTCTTTAGCCATATGTCTATTCCACAATCCAACTTTACAAATGATATTAACTCAATATGAAAAACATGAGATTTCCATTTCCAGCAGGGCAACATAGGAGGAAACCTGAAAATTCTCTTGCACTCAAACACCTAGGAGAGCTGAATAAAGTACATTTAAAATATATATATTATAAATTTATAACTTAGCTCTTTACATAGCTTAGCTTGCTAAAAACCAGGGGGTTGAAAAACAAGAAGAGTGCTAAGAACCAGAGCAAGAAGCATTGCAAATGTTACTGGGATACTCTGAGTCAAGTGGTCTCAGTAACCTAGGACTGTGGGTTTTAACGTGGGTTTTTTTTTTTTTTTTTTAAGATTTTATTTATTTATTTGACAGAGAGAGAGACAGCCAGCGAGAGAGGGAACACAAGCAGGGGGAGTGGGAGAGGAAGAAGCAGGCTCATAGTGGAGGAGCCTGATGTGGGGCTTGATCCCATAACGCCGGGATCACGCCCTGAGCCGAAGGCAGATGCTTAACCGCTGTGCTACCCAGGCGCCCCTAGCATGGGGTTTTAATCATGAGGACTGAAGTAGTACTCCTACACATAAATCTAAAGATTCTCTACTCATAGGAAAAATGAGAGTAAACACATCTACTGAAGACTACCAAGAAGATTGTCTGTCTCAGGCCCATGCAGACTCTTAAGCTAATGAATATTCTCAGGATATCTAGGGAGTATTTTTAATTAAAACCACCAGTGATCTATTACACTCTATTGTGCCTGTTAGAACAAAAAGCAAATTCTCTCTAAAAGAAGCAATCTTCAGTGAGATTTCAAAGGACTCTAAAGAATTCTTAAAAAAAAAAAAAAACTCCAAATAAAAAGATTTCATAATATACAAGGAAACAAGGCATTGTGAGAACCAGAGGAATAACAAGTAGTAATAGAACCTGACCCTCAAAACTTCAGACTGTAAAAATAAAACAAGTATATTTATTATACGGAGATAATAAAAATTGAATACAAAACCTACATCAATAATTGGAAGAAGAATCAAAACAATTTTCAAAAGGGGTAAATAGAATAGCTCAACTCAATGAATTACGGAATAGCTGGAAAAAAGAGAGTGAGTGAATTAGATATATCTGAAAACACACACAACACAGGATGCAAAACAGAGAAAAAAATCAACAACTATAGGAACTTAAAAGAAATGGAAGACAGAGTGAGAATGTCCATTATAAGTGGAACTGCAGAAAGAGAAAACAGAAACAGGAATTAAGACAATAATGTCTGGGAATTTTCCAAAATTGCTGAAAAATATTAGTCTTTAGATTCAGGAAGCTCAATGAATTCAAGTAAGATAAATAGAAAGAAAATCCAAATGTAGACATATCATAGTCAAAATGCAGACCACCACAAATTGATCTTTTTTTTTTTTTTTTTAAAGATTTTATTTATTTATTTGACAGAGAGAGAGAGAGCCAGTGAGAGAAGGAACACAGGCAGGGGAAGTGGGAGAGGAAGAAGCAGGCTCCCAGCGGAGGAGCCTGATGTGGGGCTCAATCCCAGGACTCTGGGATCACGCCCTGAGCCAAAGGCAGACGCTTAACGACTGAGCCACCCAGGCGCCCCCACAACAAACTGATCTTAAACAATCAGCATAGGGCACCTGCTCTTGGTTTCGGCTCAGGTCATGATCCCATGGGTCGTGGGAATCACCCCTGCCAGGCTCCACGCTTGGCAGGGAGTCTGCTGGAAGATTCTCTCCCTCTGCCTTCCCTCCCCCAACCCCACATGCTCTCTCTCTCTCTCCCCTTCAAATAAAGAAAATGGATAAATCCTTAAAAAATATAAGGATAAAGCACTTAAAGTTAAATTCTGGCAAGTAGCCAGACATATTGTGAAAATAAAGTAGTCATGAATTTATGCAACATAAAATGAGGTCTATCATTATTGTCATTAAAGCAAAGAACAAATAATGGCTGGATGCTTAAAGAAAAATGGTTATGGATTAGTTCTACCTAGCTTAACTATTTCAAGAATGCAAAATAACAGGTCAAAGTTAAGCTTGGGATATATTTCTACTAATGTACTATACAGTAGGTTCTTACCCATTTTCTGGCCTATAATGCTGCCTTGAGCATAAAGCAAAAGACAAACCATTTACAGGTGTAGGATAAATGGGTGGGTCCAGGTGGTAGAAGGAGTACTAGCAGCAGCAAGAATATAAAAGACCAAAGGGGATTTAGCTGACAGCACAATCTGAGTCAACACCATGATGTGACTGCCCAAAAGAATGTGTATGATCATAGGTCTCATTAAAAGTACAGGTTTCCCAATATGCATATTACATCTTTTGCAATTGTTCCACAGTCCCTGGATATTCTTTTCTATTTTGTTCAGTCTTTGTTCTCCTAGCTTTTTGGTTTTCAAAGATTCTATTGATATATATCCTCTAGCTCAGAGATTCTTTCTTCTGTGTCCAGTCTACTAATAAGCCCATTCAAAGGCAGTTTTTACTTCTCTTCCAGTGTTTTTGATCTATAGGATTTCTTTTTGGTTCCTTCTCATCTTTCCTCATCATTTTGGTCTTCATCTCTCTGCTTACATTGCTTGTCTGTTCTTTCATGTGGTCTACTTTATCCAGTAGAATTCTCAGCATATTAATGATGGTTGTTTCAAATTCCCAGTCTAATAATTCCAACATCCTTGCCATATCTGGTGCTAAGACTTGCTCCACTCTTCAAATTGTGTCTTTTGCCTTTTGGTATGCATTGCAATTTTTTTCCTGGTAGCCAGTCATGATGTACTAGGTAAAAAGACTGCTGTAAATAGACCTTTAGTGATGTGGTGGTGAGATGTGTGAGGGGATGCCCTATAGTACTAAGACTAGGTATTCGTCTTTTAGTGATCTTGTGCCCCTGGACTATGACTTCACAAGTGTTTTTCAGGTTTGTGTTTTTGGGGTTTTTTGTCCTCTATTAGGTGGAGCAGAATGGCCACAGTGGACTAGAGTTTATATTTTCCTTCTCCACATGAAAGGTTAGAGGGGACTGGAGTTGGGTGTTTCACTTCTCCCATAAGGAGGGCTAGAGTTAGAGGAAGTTGACTAGTTCCCTTCCCTCAGGTAAGAGGTTCTGATAATTGCCCAGCAGCTTAGGCTCTAATTAACTAGTTTTCTCTAAAGTTAAGCAAGAGGAAGACCGTATTCTGTTATACTTCAAAATGGTTCCTTTTACCCTTCCTCTGTTGGAGGCACTAGGGGATTTTTTTGTTATATTTACTCTAAGAACCTAGTCGAACTCTGAGAGGTAAATCTCACAAGGTTATGGGAAACCTCCCTATGACTGTGTCACCCTGGAGTTTTTAACTCTCAGATTTGTCCACACAGAGCCTCCAGCAATTCATCAACTGTAGTCCAGGTTTCTCATCCCACACAGTTCTCATGGCAGTTTCTCCTTGTGCTCAGGTGAGCTGCAACTCCCTGCGGTCACCTGCCTGTCTTTCCCATACTGGAGGCAGAAGTTTGCCCTGTTTCCTCACATCTGGTAGTGATCCAAGAAGGGAGGAAAAAGCAAGGTTAAATAATTTTATTAAAAAAGAACATATTTTTATTTTACTTGACTTTAACATTAAAAAAAGACTAAAAAACTTTCTAAATTTTATGTTTGTATCAAGAGATTTCCTAAGAAATTCTTCCATTTTACGAAAAAATGTTATAAAAATATTAAGAGATTGGAGGTTTTCTTTTTTTTTCAATGACATTTCAGGCTGTACTGATTCACTTCCTGCCCTAAAGGTTGAGGAAGTTACTATGCTTAATATTTTTTTCTTCCTCCATTTTCTAATTTGGCTTAGTTATATTATTGTTTTTACACTGTCTATGTTCATAGCATTTATACGTAGAATTTTCACAGTTGTATGGTCTTAGTTTTATATTTAAATGGATTTATTATTGGGGCGCCTGGGTGGCTCAGTCATTAAGTATCTGCCTTCGGCTCAGGGCGTGATCCCGGGGTCCTGGGATTAAGCCCCACATCAGGCTCCTACGCTGGGAGCCTGCTTCTTCCTCTCCTACTCCCCCTGCTTGTGTTCCCTCTCTCGCTGGCTATCTCTCTCTGTCAAATAAATAAATAAAAGCTTTATTAATAAATAAATAAATAAATAAATAAATAAATAAATAAATGGGTTAATTATTTACCACCATCTCTTTTTCCCCTAGTCCTGCGTTTAAGAGGTGTCTGGTGTAATATTCGCTTCTGTTAATAGTTATTTCTGGATGTAGGTGTGTTGTTTCGGGTTTCCTATTTTCTACTTGCTCTGATATACTCCCTTAATTTTTTATATGTAGGCATCATTTTTACAAAAAAACTAAAGTCATTTAGAAAAAAAATTTAATGAACTACATTTATCACAATATCTAACACTGTGATTCAATATGTAGTACAGTCTAAATAAATATAGGCATAAACTGAGGGAGAAATGGTATCAGAATACTAATCCTGGGGACCATCAGAGAGACCTGTGGAGGCTAAGGTAGGGAACTTTTATGAGAAGAAATTTCAAACATAATACAGAGAATAAAAGCCACTAAGAAAATTGCAACAGATAAAATAGTGTATACCGAAAAATGATGAGGTAATTTTTGTGAAGGTCAAACTTAGTGACAAATAAGCGTTATGTAAATTATTTATTAAAGATTTCCCATTTGCCACAGTAGTCTTGCTTTGCTAAGTTTGTTTTACTTACATCAAAATGACTTCAATATTATGTAAAAGTATGAAAATGTGAAGAAATGATTTTAAGTAGAGTACATGGTATGGATTAAATAAGGGAAGAAAGTAAGGCAGAAGTTTTTCTGGCATTCAGCTAGAGGACCGTAAGGTTTTACACTTCTCTCTTCCACTTCCCTTCTACTCAGAACTCACATTTATCCTTCAGATCTCAGCTTCCATGCCACGTTCTCTGCAGAGACTTCTGAACTCCGATATTGGTACACAAGTTCCCTATGTTCATCCTTACTGTCGCACTTACAATACCATATTTTAACTGCCTGTTACTTCTTTGTACTGCCCACTAGTCCAAAAAAACCAAGTCATTTTACTTTAATAACCCAAATTACTAGCACAGAATCTGACAAATAAGCAGTATTCAGCACTCAGTAAATATGTCAAATAGTACACTAACACTAAAAAAATAATTCGTTTCTCTTAAGCACTGGCAAAATGTATCAATGCTAAGTATATGAACACTTTAATACAGCAATTCTAGGCATGCATTGTAAGGAGCCAAAAGTGTTCAAGTACCTGGACAGATGCAAATGTGCTGGCTATTATTACAACACTGCTTGTAATGGGAAATGTCTATTTAAAATAATTACACTACATAATACAGATTATATAATAAAGACAAAGCAGTATTTAATTTATATAGAGTTGTATGTTTATGAACGTGTGCATGCCTACACACAAAAACAAAAATAGGAGCGCCTGGCTGACTCAGTCAGAAGAGCCATACGATTCTTGGTCTCAGGGTCATGAGTTCGAGCCCCAAATTGGGTGTAGGATAAGTTAAATAAATAAATAAATAAACCTAAAAAAAAAAAAGAAAGAAAGAAAAAGATTTGAAAGGAGGTTTACCAAAATGAAAACAGTGATTAGCTCTGTAGAGTACAATGCCATGTGACAATGATTTTATAAACTTTAAATTCTGATTATAAAGATTAACCTATTTCTGTTTAGAAAAAGAAAAGTTTCTTTTTTTAGGGGGAATATTTGAAATGATTCCCTCCAAATATTAGTGGTAGGTATTACAACTATTATTCCTTATGTACTCTTCTTTAAAAAAAAAATTAAAACTAAAAAGTTAAACTTAATCAATTAAAAATACTCTGACAACCAGGACACCTAATGCATGATTTTTACTGATTTTTGATTTCCACAATGGTCTCACTGCATAGTCTTAAATATTTTAGAGTGTTTTAGTAGCATATATTAAGTCAAGCACAGGAGATAGCATGTGGCATATCTGAATGCTTACACAATGTTTAGATTTATCTATTTGCAAGACAAACGAAATTTAACATAAGGAATACACCAATTTGTACTAATAAGTCTATTACGCCAATGATAGTATTGAGTCTTTAAACAATGTTTCTTAAAATCTCCATCAGGATTTAATTATCCATCACTATGGATAAATAAACTCGCTTTATGAATTTGATAAAACTACAAGCCTAGGTCACTACAAAAACATTTTGCTCAAATATGATTGAACCTCTCACAACTAAACATTTGAAGCCTACCTGATGTATGCTTCTGTTCCATGGCTCTAGGCCAGTAAGGATGTTTTGGAGAAGGAATATAAACTTTCACATTTTTTTAAAGCTTTTCTATCCTAAGGGCGCCATGGGGGCAAGAGATTGGCAAAGAAGTAAGGAAACAAGACAGGATAGAAGAGGAAAGGTTTTACAGTTTTTCAGCAGTAAACAATAATGCTTCAAATTAAAGGAGGAAAAAAAAATAACTAATTTTCTTTCCTTTCTAGCTGCACAAACCACACAATGCAGTATAAGAATACTGTGGATACAATAGGCACTAAGCCACCAAAGGAGCCATCAGTTTGTGTTTCCTGACTTTTCTAAAAACTTTCACCTGCATTGTGGCTAAAGATGTGCTCTAAATTAAGCTACACAGTTTCCACTTCTAGAACTCTGTCTGGCATTTAGCTGAAAACAAGTTGCATCCTTAGAGGCATTAGTGATGGGATGCAAAAACGGACTCATCCCTAGAGTACTGCAGTAGAAAAGGCCAGTTTCTCTTTTCTGTGAGTCTGTGTAGGACTTAACTTTTCTGTGGGTTTCCTACTCTGTTACCACCTGGCAGACAAACAGGACCAAAAATTTTGCCTGAACTGTGCTAGACCAGCCCTTCAAGAAAGTAAGGACAAGATATGAGCCAGGAAAAGCACTTTGGAAACTACTTGCACCTAATAAAAACATATTTTTAATTTAGCTAATGTGAAATTCAAACTAGTTCAATCCAAATGGAAAAGATGCTTTATTTATATTTATGTGAGTTCTTGATTTAGGCTTGATTCATGCTTCATGAATAAAAGCTACCATTTTATAGAATAAGATGCACATCTGGCTGTGCATCCCTTTGCTTTTCATTAAACCAATATGAGATATGTCACAAGATTCAATATTTGTCCTTAATTTTGTCAATAAGCTAAAATTTTCCTTTATTTTTTATTTAAAAAATTATAATCAACAAATAATATGATTAGGATGGCACATAGTTACTTTTATCTTTTTTCTCTGGTCCCAAAATGTTCCAAGTACTGTGCCAATAAAATAAGCACATCCATGCCTACTATCTCATTTAGTCCCTAGCCAATTGAGCAACTCCAACTAAGGCCCCAGATACAGTAGAGCAAAATGAACCACCCTCTTTGTACCCTGTCTGACTTCCTGATCCACACAATTACAAGTTTGTTTTAGTCACTAAGTTTTTTTTTTTTTAATTTAAATTCAATTCATCAGGGGCGCCTGGGTGGCTCAGTCGTTAAGCGTCTGCCTTCGGCTCAGGGCGTGATCCCGGCATTCTGGGATTGAGCCCCACATCAGGCTCCTCTGCTGAAAGCCTGCTTCTTCCTCTCCCACTCCCCCTGCTTGTCTCTCTCTCACTGGCTGTCTCTGTGTCAAATAAATAAATAAATAAAATCTTTAAAAATAAATAAATAAATAAATAAATAAATAAATAAATAAATAAATAAATTCAATTCATCAACATACACCATGAGTTTTTGATATAATGTTCAGTGATCGGTTGCATATAACACCCAGTGCTCATCACATCACATGCCCTCCTTAATGCCCATCATCCAGCCACCCCATTCCCCCACCCAGCTCACTTTCCACAACCCTCAGTTTGTTTTCCAGTCAAAAGTCTCTCATGGTTTTTCTCCCTCTCTGATTTCTTCCCTTTTAGTTTTCTCTCCTTTTCCCTATGATCCTCTGCATTATTCCTTATTCACTATTATTAGTCATTTCAAATGGTGCCCACAGAGTTGGGTCAAAGTATTTCAAGTTAAGAGGCAATACAAGTGTTTCCATTACAACAGTTCAAAGTATATTGTTATATATGTAAAATACACACTCAAAAAAATCTATGAAAAATTTTAAGCCAGAAAGATGGATGCTGTTATATTAACAACATTAAAAACCAAAGCATCCCCATGAGATCCAGAGACAGGTACCCATCACAAAACAGACCAACCAAAGATAACAACTGAAAATCTAGCCTGAAAATCTGGATGCTGGGCTGGCACTTCTCTCACACAATGGTGGTGTGCTTTGAGATCACATGCAGGGCAGTTCACGGGGTGGTGTAGGCACTCATCCCAACATCCTGGGCAAGCAAAAGCTCTATTTAGACAGATGTAGATTTGTGATGCTTTATTTTCTATAAATGTTAATGACTTTTGCGTTTCATTCATGTTGAAGGTTTAAATATATCTTAAAATCTAGTATCAGATATTTTAAGTCTTGCACTAATAACATCTGAATTCATTTAGATACCAACACATGAATAAAGCCGTTAAATTGTGATCTGTTGAGGGTAAGAATGTAATGGTAGCTTAAGTATGGCATAGCAGTTAAATGCATCGTTATCTGAAGTGAGACTACCTGAGTTGAAAGTTTGCTCTGATTTTTTTTTTCCCTTTGGCTTTCCACCATGGCTCCTCAAAAACGTTCCTAATAATACTAATTACCTTGTAGGGACGGTGAGAGTGTTTAATGAATTAACACAGAAGAGTGTGTACATAAGATGTGTCAAATAAATACTTGTTATTATTGTTATATTTTAACTTTACCAACAATAAATGTTGATACTGTAGTCAAAATTAATAATCACATTTTAAACTTGCATACCTCTGTAGAAGGTCTCCATAAGAATGAGAAAAATCAACATAAAGGACTCCGTATAGTCCCTGAGACATACTAAGCACTTACAATAATAATAATAGAATCCTAATAGGAAAGAATCTTAAGAAATCATCTGGTTCTGCTTCTAGATGTTGCCCCCGCCTTTTTTATGTTTTTAGAACTGCTTTAGATGTTGCCTTTTTAATGGTTGTACACACAGTACCTTCCTCAAACTTTTATATGATTAGTCTATTTTCTTTTAAAAAATATGATCAAAACACTCTGAGTAACTTTACCATTCCTAATAGGTCTATTTTCTATCACACCAGTGATGTGTGCAAGACCACTCTGAAATCTAATCGGGTCTTATCTATTTAACAATTTTCTTTTCTTTGGCATATCATTTAGATGCAATGTAACACACTATATCTTAAGTGTATATAGTTCAATGAGTTTCCACAGATGTATAACACCTGTGTCACCCACTCCCTAGAATGTTTTCCTCATCCCAGAAAGTTGCCTTGTACACGTTTGCACATAATCTCTGTCATTCTTGCCACCTCCCCACCCCTTGCCCACAACCACTGTTATCTTTTCTGCCACCATCTATTAGTTTTATATGTTCCGAAAATTCACATAAATGGAATCATACAGTATATTCTTTTTGTTGCCAGACTTCTTTCATTCAGCACAGCATTTTCTGAGGTTTGTAGAAATAACTACAGTATGTATCAGTAGTTTCTTTTTACTGCCGACTAATATTCTATCATATGACTATACATAGTTTGTTTATCGTTATCCTGTTGATGTAAATCTGAGTTGCTTCTAGTTTTTGACTTTACGAATATAACTGTTATGAACACATATATACAAGTCTTTTTGTGAATAAATCTCTCATTTCTCTTTGATAAATACCTGGGCATGATAAATACCCATGCATGATGGGACATGGGATACGTATATGCTTAAATCTATAAAAAAAACTGCTGAATTTCTTGTCATATTTTATACTCCTACCAGACATTGGTGTTTAACAGTTCTGGTGTGCTGTGTCCTTGCTAAAGATAGGTTTTCTCAGTCTTTTTTTTTTTTTTTTTTAATTTTAGCCAGTCTAGTGGGTGTTATCTCATAGTAGTTTAATTTATGTTTTCCTCAATATGATGTTGAACATTTTTTCATGTGCCTATTGGCCACCCATCTGGCTTCCTATGAAATGTCTGTTTGAGTCTCTACCCCATCTTAAAAACTGTCTTCTTATTTTTGAATGGTAAGATTTTAGATACAAGTTTTTACCAAATTTACATGATGCAAATGTGTTTTCCAAATCTTTGGCCATCTACTCATTTTTTGTGTGTGATATCTTTTGATATGCAGAATTTTTTAATTTTGTGGAAGTCCTTGATCCCCCTTTAAAGTGAAACTGATACAAAAAGGATGTAAAGTACAATCACAATTCTAATAATAATTTATTAAATCCCAAAAAGAAACCCATAATGAGGCCCAAGATGAGTTTTCAATAGGAAACCTACATCTGTCACTGACTTCCTATCCAGGGTTTCTTCCATTATTCTGATATATCTGACCTAACTAAATGGCCTTCCATTTTTAAGTAGTTGTTGTTGTTGTTTTTAATGACTTATTAAGGCCATTTTGAACGATTCCCTGACTTCTAGTATTTTAACAATGCTACCTTATTTATGCAAATGTGTTATTATCTTGAATCCTTTTTTCAAAGTCAACAAATTGGGTACTGACATGGAACAAGCACTCAATATACCAAGGTTGCCAAAAGCTGCTAACAGGTCCTCTGTGGGTGTGATTCTCAAATTACCCAACAGTGGGACCCTGTTAGCGGTTCCACTTTTATAGGCTTTGTATTGCTAGATTTCTTAAACCTGATAGCCATCAGGTGAATTCCCGACTGAGCATATCCTGCCCACACATAGGCATTTGTCTTTGTCTGTCTTTTTTTGAACAGTGGTAGAACACTAGTCAGTGAGTAAATGTGGTGAAAAAGGAAGTCCAGTCTTTATTAGGCAGTGGTGAATGAACTGAATACTGAAATTTAAACTGGTAATAAATGGTGCTGCCTAGACTTTATTCTTTAGAACAATATATTGCCCAGATGTTAACTTACTCAAACCTTAAATCAAGCAAGAACTTAAAACATCTCTAATCTGGTACCTTCTCAGAGAGAATGGAATGGAAAATGTATTGTCAATTGACACTTTTCTCTCTGCTATGAAAATATAACTATTCTTTACAGGCTTCTCATACAGCCATATGTGAAATGACAACTAAGAGTAAGTCAGTTTCTACTGCTTCCAAAGATTCCTTCAAATGCTTATCTTTAACTCAAACAATTTCTACTCCTTAAGACTACCAAGGACTTAAAATGATCTTTTCTTCTGATGAACAAGATATCCCTGAATGATCCAAGGCTCTAAGTTCTTCAAGGAATTACTTTTGCAACTAGAGCAATAAGAGAAACTCAGAAATTTCTTACCCCAAATGGCACCACTAAAAACAAAGATGAAACCTTGCTGAAAAACTAAACTATTAAAAGTTGGACTGAAATATAGTAACCTTTCATGTATAGAGTAAATTTCTGTAAGACAAATATGAAAGTAGCATAACAGGTCTCAAAATATAAATATAGGAAATAGTTTTGAGAAAATTTTAAGAGCTAACTCTATCAGTTTTAGAGTATATGCTTTATAATATTTCTTCTAATCAGGAAAACTCATTTGCATATACTTTTCAAAATATACTCTACAAAAGTTGTAATTAAAACATAAATATATTGGGGCACCTGGGTGGCTCAGTCAGTTAAGCATCTGCTTTTGGCTCAGGTCATGATCCTAGGGTCCTGGGATTGAGCCCCATGTTGCGCTCATTGTTCAGTGGGGAGCCTGCTTCTCCATCTCCCTCTGCCTGCCGCTCCCCCTGCTTGTGCTCTCTCTCTCACTATCTCTCTTTCTATGTGTCAAATAAATAAGTAAAATCTTTAAAAAAAGAACCCATAAATATATTAACATTTTAAAAAACTGAAACAGTTAGACTAAGTCAGTTGTGTTCCCGTAAATATAGAAATTAGGTGGTGAGCGTAGTGATGTAACTGGCCCACCAAAGGACGCTTTTTTGCTTTTTTAAGAGATTGTTAAATATCTGCTTAAAAAAAAATCCTTAATGTTGGAGATTGAAATCATCTTAAAAAAAAACACAAAATATGCATCCAAAAGAATAATCTGTAAGCTTTTCGACTAAAAAGGATGTTGATGTTAATAATTCCCCCTAAGCCAAACTTCCTCCTGCTAGTTGAATTTACATTTGACTTGTTCATTTTATGGATTTCTTACAAACAGCCATTTTTTTTCTTTGCTTATCCGTTGGAAGCCTAAAACAGTACTGCATTAAATCGGGAAAGATTTTTCTCCTATAAAAGCAAGGGTAAGGGAATATGTCTGAATAAAAAAGGTTACTCCCATGTGTTCAGTCTGATAGTTATTCATAATTCCATACCCTTATCTTTCTTGCCCTAGTAACTAAACAGGAGAACCTGAAAAAGCTTTCTGAAGAATCCTTTTGTAATCAACCAAATGTTATTTATGAAATGTTCATGAAAGGGGCATTACTTAAGTAGGTACAGTGTTACCAGAGTATCCCTAACTGCTCACTGTGGAGGCTTGCTTTGGTCATTATTCAATAAACATTTATCTCTGTAAGGTCAAAAGAAGATGATCTACTTGTTTAAGCCTAATAGCACTTGGTTTTGATTCATAAATACAGCAAAACTATACCTTACACATTTCTTATATTACTTTCAAAGAAGCAGTAAATTGAAACCTCTTCATTTTAAACACAGAACTAATGGAGCCCTGCTCTATATCAACACCATCTATATAAGGTGAAACATTTACAAACCACCTGACTATTATGCCAACAAGTTCAGAGAAGGATATATATCTTCTAGTTGCAAACACCAAAGTCTCTGAGAATGTTGCTTTAACTCAGTGCTATCAAAAATACTAGTTAAAGCATTCTTCTGCAATAATTACTAAGGAGTTAAAACATTCTGCTCTCTTACTTATTCTCAAATCATTTTTTCAAGTATGACAACAACAATAAATCTCTTTTTCAAAAGGCCAAGAAGTGCTAATTATTATACCTTTAATATTGAAGTCGCCAAGCATTTATAGCAAAAGTTTAAACATGACCACACTAACTATAAACTCTAACCAATTATTTATGTTTTAATCTCTACGGAAATCTCTTGTGTTTTGGTACTAGTGAAATTTATTTCAGGAAGTAAAAGTAATTTAGGTAAAATATCATGTTTTTAAAATTATACCAATAGGCTATGCTCTCTAAGTTATAGTGATAGGCTATGTCATACACTTGAAATAATTGTTGGTAAACTTTCTTGAAAAGTTTGGTTTCAAGTACTTAAGTGAAATTTTTTATTAGCTCTAAAAGGGCTAGAATTTACCTGAAAAGGGAAAAGAAAATAAGTAAGATAAATGTGATTAAATTTTCAGCAAAGTATAGAATAAATGAGCATGCAGTGCCTTGCACTTAATAAGTGTTCAATAAATCTTGAGTTGAAATGAGCAGGCTTTTTATTCTGTATCTTTTTTTTAGTGTTTAAATGAAATCATATAAGTAAGTTTGATATTTTTCAAAAATTTTCCAATATATTTTTATTTAAAAAAAGAAAAATCTATATAATTATCTGACTGGGTACAACTACATTTCCACTTTTATTTTCCAGTACTATAAAAAATTCTGTTAATGTTCAGAAAGAGAGAGGCAAGTAATTTCTTTTTTTAAGCATCTGTGACTTCCTCAAATCAAAACACCTCAATTCCTTTCATTTTCAACCTAGAAAACAAGGTTCTTTTATTCTCTCAGATTCTTTCTTTTATATGCAGATTAACCAAAACATTTATATAGATTTAAGTTTTATTTGGATGGAGGGTGAAAAGAAGACTTATTTCTGCATATTGCCAGTCTCTCCTGGGAATTCTCTCATTAATGGAGTCTGTTTGAGACTAAAATTGCAAATGAAATGTAACAACTTAAAAAAACAAATCAAAACAAAACCAAAACCCTCTGAGTTAATTAGAAATGAGACGCTGAAATGAATACTTTGTCATATATGTAGCAAAACTTGGATTCTATTCTTTCTTGCATAAAGAGCTATCTTTAATTTTTCCATGGTGAATTTGGAATTCCTTATCTCTGAGTTTCCTGATATATAATAGTGATCTACTCAGAATCACAAAATACATGAAAACAGCAGACGTGTTAAAATCTTAGCACTCCTCAGAATTCTTGCTGCACAAGTAAAGCTAATGTCTGGCAATAATATTTACTTTCTTCCTTTTTACTGACATATACAACTGACAATCAATTAACTAGGGTTTTCCAAGAAATATCATCTCATAAAAATATAGACTCTTCACAGAATCCCTATTCAAGATATTAAAAGACTAAACATTCTAACATTAACATTAATGGTATTGTTCTCATGTAAATAATCTCTTTAAAGTAAACCATTACAAAGGACTTTAAGATTGACATCTAGGGTTTACTGGCAAAGGTATTTTGAGGAAAAACTGGAATTTGAAAACTGTATTAGAACTCATCATGTGCTGTGCTAACGAGTTGTAGATTTAATTCTCCCAGTTCTCCTGGCTGTCGGGAGCCATTAAAAAAATGTGAGCAAAGTTGGGGTGGGGGGGGGGAGTAGACAGGAATAGAACATGTTTTAGGAAAATCACTCCATCAACACAGTAAAGGCCAGATTGTGGACGGAAAGAAGGGAAACCAGTTATATTTCAATAGTATAAGCCAAGGGTCAGCAATATTTCTGTAAAGGGCCAAACAGTAAATATTTTAGGTTTTGTAGACCACAGGGTCACAGTCACAACTACTTAACTCTGCCACTATGGTATAAAAGCAGCAAAAGACAAAATGTAAACAAATGAGTGTGTCTATGTTCTGCTAAGACTTTCAAAAACAAGAGATTCGAAAAAACAGGTGGCAGGACGGATTTGGTTTGTAGGCTGTAGTCTGCCAACCCCTATTCTAAGTCAAAAATAAAAAGTAGAACTTGGCAAATACAGTGGCAATGAAGATGTAAAGAGACAGATTTTCAAGATTTAAGTGGAAGATTTGGTAGGATTTGGTGACTGACCAGATATAGAGGTAGACATTACAGAAATAACGGATTTCCAAATAGGCTGATTTTCCAATTTCTCGTTTGGGCAAGTAGAAACGGGTGGGTGAGAATAGTCACTGAGAGAAGGAATCTAAGATGGGGAGTAATTTTGGTAAGAATGGTGATAATTTCTGTTTTGGACATGTTGAATTTGAAGTTCCCGTGGGACATCTAATTTAGGCAGTTTTAAAGTGAGGGGATGTAATAGAGACAGTACTAAGTATAGCATGCTTTTCCACATCCACAGTGGATCAATCCGAACCCTCTCAATTCTTCCCTATAAAACTTTCAAATTCCTTTTTTACTTCCCATTCCCAATGCCTTGGTTAGCCCTTTATGACCTGGGCTATTGGAATAGTTTCAGAATTGGTTTCCAGGCATCAAGCCTTGAGCCACCTAATATATTGTCTACACGATGGCCAAAGGAACCATTCTTTTTTTTTTTTTTCTCGTCTAATATGTGTTTTTATTTCCTGGATTTGTACAGTTTAAAATGTTTTCTCCTATTCTTTTTCTCTTTTCTCTCTTTTTTTTTTCTGTTTATTTTATTTTATTTTTTTTTTAAATGATTTTTTATTATATTATGTTAGTCACCATACAGTACATCCCCGGTTTCCGATGTAAGGCTCGATGATTCATTAGTTGTGTATAACACCCAGTGCACCATGCAATACGTGCCCTCCTTACTACCCATCACCGGTCTATCCCATTCCCCCACCCCCCTCCCCTCTGAAGTCCTCAGTTTGTTTCTCATAGTCCATAGTCTCTAATGTTTCATTCCCCTTTCTGATTACCCCCCTTTCTTTATCCCTTCCTTCCCCTACCGATCATCCTAGTTCTTATGTTCCATAGATGAGAGAAATCATATGATAGTTGTCTTTCTCTGCTTGACTTATTTCACTTAGCATTATCTCCTCCAGTGCTGTCCATGTTGTAGCAAATGTTGAGAACTCGTTCTTTCTGATAGCTGAGTAATATTCCATTGTATATATGGACCACAACTTCTTAATCCAGTCATCTGTTGAAGGGCATCTCGGCTCCTTCCACGATTTAGCTATTGTGGACATTGCTGCTATGAACATTGGGGTGCATATGGCCCTTCTCTTCACTACGTCTGTATCTTTGGGGTAAATACCCAGTAGTGCAATGGCTGGATCATAGGGTAGCTCAATTTTGAACTTTTTAAGGGACCTCCACACGGTTTTCCAGAGTGGCTGTACCAACTTGCATTCCCACCAACAATGTAGGAGGGATCCCCTTTCTCCACATCCTCTCCAACAATTGTTGTTTCTTGCCTTGTCTATTTTTGCCATTCTAACTGGTGTAAGGTGGTATCTCAGTGTGGTTTTGATTTGAATTTCCTTGATGGCTAATGATTTTGAACATTTTTTCATGTGTCTGTTAGCCATTTGTATGTGTTCATTGGAAAAGTGTCTGTTCATATCTTCTGCCCATTTTTTGATTTGTTTATTTGTTTCTCGTGTATTGAGTTTGAGAAGTTCTTTGTAGATCTTGGATACCAGTCCTTTATCTGTAGTGTCATTTGCAAATATATTCTCCCATTCCGTGGGCTGCCTCTTAGTTTTTCTGACTGTTTCCTTGGCTGTGCAGAAACTTTTAATCTTGATGAAGTCCCATAAATTCATTTTATCTTTTGTTTCTCTTGCCAAAGGAACCATTCTAAGATGTAAATCTGATTATGGCCCTGCCCATGCTTAAAACTTTCAACAACTTCCCAACAATGCATAAGCCCTTTCGAGACTTGACTTCTATCTACTTGCTGTTTACAGATAGTGACAAGCAATCATAGTAGCTCTCTTTTGCTTTTATTTGGTGCATACTGTTACCTTCAGCTGAAAAAACCCGCTTCATAGAAAGACTTGTAGAAATTATGCTCAAATATTAACAGCTCTATATAGATGGTGTAAACTATTTTTTTTCTTTTTTTTACCTGCTGTTTTCTAAAATGTACTGAAAGACTACATATTACTTTTTTTTTTTTTAACGGAAAGGAAAAGTTCAAAACACACACAAGAACAACAATGAATTCCCTTTCCTGTCAACTCCTTCTCCATCAGTCCTAGGGAAGCCTTCGTCTTCACATTTATTATCCTTTGAGGTCACTGCTCACGCAAGTGCATCCCTCTCCTGCCTGGCTTCTGCTCCCGCAGAGCTCAATTCTCAGCTTTGCACACTTGTTTCCACCACACTGACTCTCAAACAGACTAGCAGAGATTCGGCCCTGGAGAGCGCACGCTGGAGGAGCTGTGTCACTGGCAGGGCGCTCATTTGCCCTTAGAGATTAGGGTTAAGAGTTTATTATCTGCAGTTCTGGCCACACGTGACCTTGCACAGGCAGCTGCCACGCCCTTTTAAGAAGTGTCAGGAATTCTCTTTGATTCCTTCTTCTTTGGGCACTCAATCAGGTTCCATGTCTAGCTGTCCTTCCTTCTTTTGCAACCAACTTCTCCCCACCCCCATCTTCTCTTTTCTGCATTCTTGTCAAGCACGTTAATCTCTCCCTTGTATAACTGCCCAGATTCCTAACTGATTTTTTTGCTTCTAGTCTTCCATCACTGTCATCCATCTTACTAATGTAGTACGCAGCAACTTGAATAGATCTCTGAAGAAAGCTGAAACAGTACACCTCAGGATCTCCACACTTCTTTTCCCAGTATTTGCCGATAGCGATAGCTGGGCCTCTCCCAGATTTCTCACCAGACCCCATTCTTTCCTGCTTCCAGGTACTTTCTCAAATCCCCTCCAAAAAGGAAGAGCATCCTTCTGTCTTTATCTTACTAAGGTGTAAGGCTTAAACACTACCTACTCTACTAAGCTTTCCTTGTTCACAAAAGTCAACTTGAATTCCTTTAACACTGCCTGTATCATACATACTTATTCCCCAACTTCTGTCCTCACCCCATTCCAAACTTCCTATTACTTTTTTACCCTCACCTTCTTCATTTTGGAATCTTCACAGAGGCCACCATAATTCCCTGTACAGGGGATGAATACTGAATGAATGTTTCTTCTCAACAGATATGTTAAGAAATGATCATCCTCACATCTCCAACTGCTGTGCACCTAATACATTTAGGAGCCTAGTGAAAGTACTGAACAGATACAAGTATTTCTTGAGCACTTAGTACATGTAGGCACAGAAGTTAGGAATTCACAAAGATGACTGTATTAAACTTACCAAAAAAGTCTCTGGCATAAGAAAAAAAAATTCAGTTTCTGTCCCTGGTTCCTGACAGAGAAGCCTTAAAACACTTATAATTTCCTGAGTAATGGGAGTGATAGAAGTGTTTTACGCAGAGCTCCTAAATTCTTTGGAATTTCCTGGATGATAGAAGCATCTTTTGTTCTAAGAAGGCAACTCTTGGTGGGCTAACTGGAAAGCTTCTGGATGGGGGCTGGTCATTAGAAAGACCACTTTCAGCCCCACTCTTATATCCTCCAGGGAGAAGAGAGGGGCTGGAGAATGAGTTAATAATTAATCATGCCTATGTAAGGAAGCCTCCGTGAAGATCCCTCAACTAAGGATTGTGGAGAACTGAGTTGTCCAAAGTATCCAAATGCTGGAAGGGCAGGCAGTACACCCTAAACTTCATGGGGAAAGAAGCTCCTGTGCTGGGACTGTTCCAAATCTTAGGCTACGTATCTCTTCATCTGGCTGTTCATCTACATCCTTTATAAAATCCTTTATAATAAACCAGTAAACAAAAGTGTTTTCCTGAGTTCTGTGAGCTGTTATGGCAATTATTGAACCTGAGAAGGGGGTGTGGGAATCCCAGAGTTGTAGCCACGTCAGACAGAAGTTCCGAGAAGTAACCTGGGAACCTAGCATTTTTGATTGGCATCTGAAGTGGAGGGTAGTCTTGTGGGACTTGAGGGTAAAAAAGCCTACAGTATAAGAAAGTATGAAATGGGGCAAGGGACAGAAGTTAGGAAGTAATTATGTATGAAAGCTGTGGGGTGTGTGCTAATTCTGGGTACTAAATATCAGAATTGAGTTCAATTGTAGAACACCTAGTTGGTATCCACAGAGAATGACTTGTAGAAAATCCTCACATTTGGTATCAGAACTTTTGTGAATAGAGAAATAGCTTTTTTCTTTTATGGTCCAACTTTGCATTGTTTTGAAAGATTGTTTTCATGAATCATGGAACACTGCATCACAAACTAATGATATACTGTATGGTGACTAACATAATAAAAAAATAAATAAATAAAAATAAAATGACCATAATGATAAAGAAAGAAAGAAAGAAAGAAAGATTGTTTTCCTATCGAAGAAGAGATAGACCAGATGGCTTCTCAGTCCATCTTGAGTCAGGTTTTCATAGCATGATTCATTATTTTTCATAAATACCCTAAGCATATAGGGCCACAATCAAACCTGAGTATAAAAATCATTCTAAATCCAAACACAAGTGATTTTACAAATTTGGTCAATTTAGATTACCATACTTCTGCTCCTTTTCTTTGATGCTTTGCAAGATTCAAAGTTATAAGTTTCAGCTTTAATACTTATGGGGAAATGGGCTTTCCAGAACTCTTGTAAGTTAAAAGGCAGAGGATACCTGGGTATTAACTCTGCTTTCTCCCTCTGGATGAGAAAGTGTCCTTGCTGACACAGAGTTTGGTTCAAGAACCAGGAAGGTCTGGTAATTATAAATATTCCCTTAAAAGGAAGCCCGGAGATTGTTAGTTCAAGTTCTTCTGGAATAGTGATGAAAATGGAATAGCCCACAGACTGCTAGTTCTCTTAGAATAGTAAACATAAAAGGGTAGTGAACTTTTAAGGCCAGAACTGAACTTCCTGGTTCAGGTACCCTATCTTGCATGTATATTTTTGTTAACAACTGCTGATCCCTAATAGGGGTCATGAGGGTGAAGAGAAGATATGCTAAGATGTGCTGTATCTGCTTCTGCTCTGGCTTTACTTCTGATCCGATACTGGATCTGTGGTTAAGGACATTGGGAACTAAAGTTAAAAAGCACATATGTGTATTATGAATACGTGTGTGTTTTCCTCCTGTCAATCCTTCTGTCAATAACCCACCCAAAACACTGTACTTGACTTAAAGAAAAACTAACACGGCAAAGGCAATCTAATCACTTTAAGTAATGCTAATTACTCAGGAATAAATCAGATATGTGATCAATACGGATGGTGAGAATGTTCATTTGATTAACTGAAGAGAATCTTAAGTAAGGAGAACTTTTCATCAGGACACAAAATGTAGATAATTCAAGAATCTCTAGGAAAAATGTACTGTTAAAAGTTTTTTGTTTTTTTAAGATTTTATTTATTTATTTATTTATTTGAGAGAGTGAGCGAGAGAGAGAGAGAGAGAGAGAGCAAGAGCGGGGGTGGGGGGCAGAGGCAGAAGGAGAGGAAGAAGCAGACTCTCCACCAAGCAGGAAGCCTGAATAGGGGCTTAATCCTAGGGACTCTGAGACCATGACCTGAGCCTGAAGGCAGACGCTTAACTGACTGAACCATGGAGGTGCCCCTAGGAAGGTGCTTTTTAAGAGATATTTCAACGTCTTAGAAATGATACCTCAAAAGAGAGAAAAGGTTGAAAATCCCTTCCAAAGGAAATACTATTCAAAGTTTTCAACTTCAAAAATACTTCAAAAGGAAATGGCTTTCTAGAACCAGGAATAACTAACTACTTCAGATTTCATATTTTGGAACATGTACAGCAAAATTACACACTAAATGAATAAGTTGTAAATTTGTAAAATTCTAAATAAGAAAGATTCCTATAAGCAATTTTTGTTTTGTTTGTTGTTAATGTCCAAAATGGAAAAAAGAGTAGTAAAACAGATTTCATTAAGCCTGGATTTCTTTCTTGTTGGCTTAAGAACAAGCCATTTTGCTATATAGTATGACATAAAACTAATGCTAGATGTTAAACACAACTTTGCTGAAACCTTTTCTTGTTTCCTTATGAAAAAGTAACTAATTAGAATATTTTTATGAATTCTGAAACCAAATTTGGCACTTCAGTAGCCAACATAAGCAATGGAGTCACATTAAAAACTTACCAGGGTGCAAAAGTTCTTCTTAAAAGTTAACTAACATAAAGTAAGCTATTGAAGATTTTAACATTTTTAAAGCCCAGTCTCCAAAACCAAAAAATGTAGTTACATATGATAAAGATTACAATAGTGTCATTTCACACTAGAATTCCTTTCTGGAAATAAAGTGAGCCTCTGATATATCTACTTTTATGCAAAAAATAAATTTATAAACCTTAAAAACTAAACCTCACTCCAGAAATGGAGAAGGAGAGCTGATTTTCTGAGGGTTTCTCATTTGTACCTGAAGAGTCTTGAGCTCAAATGGCTTGTGAACCGCAATTACACACACCCCACAAATGCCCTGCTGCAGACATGAGTATTTGTTTGTAACATTTGGTGGGTATGAAGTGGCAAGCACAAAAGCCATCCTTCTGAAACTTTTCCTGGTGTATGGAAAATCTTAGTTTTTCTCATTTATGTAAACCAGTCCTGTAACTCAGATAAATACAACTTTTTTAGAATAGAAACATTACAGCAGCCTTGCTTTTCCTCAGCTAAACTTAGAGCATTCAGTGATGGGCACATTTTCTGGGCTCCACCTTCTGCAAACAAATTTAAAAGTACTGAAAAGCAACCAAGGCTTTACATCACATTATAACAGATTTAGGAACGAACATTGGAGAAATGTTACAAACAGTACTGTTGCCCTGTTGGGCGATTTAAACAGTAAGATTTATTGTCTCCTTCTAGCCTAAATTTTAAACGTGGATTTTGTCAAAGGTTAGTTCTAACTTAGATCAAATTAAGCTTGATGTGAATAGGCCAGCTTACTCTTAACCGCATATAAAAAGTAGGAAAATGATTTGCCTTTTTTTTTTTAAAGGTCACATGCCTGGGACCTCAGCAAACAGTAGTATTATTAAAGGGAAAACTCCATGTGGTTCCAAGAATGGCAAAAACATCCTCACAGAGGAAACTCCTGATTAGCAACTGAATGAAAGTAAAAAATGTAATAGTTAAAGCGAAATCTAAAAACAGAATATATCCTATCATGCTCTGCAAAACCACAGCAAACAATCAGTGGTATTTGTGCCTGGCTGCTGGAGATTCACCTCTTTCCTCTTTCCTGTCCATTGTGTTCTAGAGCCACAAGTGAAAGTTAGGTCACCTCAAAGGTATAGAACTTGTACACCGGGAAAAAGTTGGGCCTGAACAGTATCCAAACGTAAGTGTAAGCCATTTGCTGAGGGCTCACTAGATACCATTGTTATTTATAAAAATGATAAGAATAATATAATCTCAGCCGAGTGCCTTGCATGTGACAATTATACACTTCCTTGAATACAGTATTACATAGTATTCAAATATTTGTTAAACTGGATGTAGGATATAATTTATAAACTAGTTTACTTCTTCATTAAATACTTTGTTCTTGAATAAAGATATTTAATATCTATTTTATCGTCAAATTAAACTAGCAAATTTTAAATCTTTGTTTGGGTTTGATTGCCCACATTTCAACAGTCCCAAGACTCAAGTCTTTTTTCCTTAGGCAAGAATACAGTGGTTTCTCTCATAAAAAACAAACAAACAAAAAACTAAAAACAGAAACAATAAAACAAAAACAACAAAACCCACATAAAATATAAAGATATCCTATAAAACAAGTCACCCGAGAAGTCTGATTAATTTTGTTAGAGGCTATAATTCTGCAGAAGTTTAGAGGGAAAAGTAACTTACTGAAAGAGACTGGATCTTCCATACAATGAAAGAATATTAATATGAAATTTAAGTTATACCAAAAACTTGATCATCAGTTCGTGGCAAATGATTCCTTCTACTAGAAATGAATCCACATTACCTATATTTAGCAAAATAACATCATAGAGAAATATACAGCTATTTCCACTGCTAATTTACATAATGGAAAGTGGAAAAGTCTGCTGTTTCCACATCCCAAGCCAACTATATAATTATCTTTGCCAAATGTTCAGCAATCTACAGAGCTTGAATGTATAAGATATCCATAGCCAGGATTACATCTGTTTTATGGACATGCCTGTAATGGGAAGGAGGAACACAGATTTAGCCTATAATCCTCTGAAAATGTGATTTAGACTTTTACTTTACACAGAAAATAATCATTCACTTATTTAGTAACTTTTTGAAAAGTAAAATTTCCATTTAAAAGGTTGGAAGATGTTTACTATTTAAAGAGATTATGTTAATACATACTGAAGAGGTTGAGGGGAAATATACTATTGTTAGAAAAGTTTCTCCAGTCCATTATTATCTGCCTGAAAGGGTAGCTTTCTGTTTATCAAAACAAATAAAATTATACTTATAAATCTAAAAACCATAAGAATATATATTTATTATAAGGCTCTCCATTTCATTAATTCAGATTTCAAAAGATATGTCTCTGTATTGTTGAGAAGGAGACCTATGCAGGCTCCAGAAACCTTCAGTTGTTTGGGTGGTGGGAGCCAGGGGAACTCCCAGAATTGCAAACTCTTTTCCTGTTCTACAAGTGAATCCAAGGACAATCTTTAGAAACAATTCTTGCTTCACCAAATATAAAGCTCACTTTTGGAGATGGCTCAGGGGAAAGGATTAAGAGCTTAGGTGTACACAGTCTGAAGAAACAGCACAGTATAAGCATATGAATGGGAAATATTGGACCCTCGGTATAGAATACATATGTGTCCTTGGAGTTTACAAAGAAACACTTTAGTTTCAATCAAAACAAATGACAGAAAATACAAGAAAGGACATACATCAGTAAAAATGAAGTTAAGATAAATGCTTGGAAATCTCTCCACTTTCCTTTTGAATGTGTAACTGCACTGAGCATTACCTTTTGGCCAAGCTGAGAAGAGTGATTATCATCTAGTCTAACTTAGAGTGAAAGGCGTTTCATAGAACTCCAAAAACCAAATTATAAACATGAGGTTAAAACAAAATACGAAATTATTCCAGATCTTTTGTAGGGTCCTAACAAATTACATCAAAGTTCTCTTGGTTAAAAAAAAAGTTCTTTTGTGTTTATGACATGTAGAAGAATACTGAGATAGTATGAGGAGACGTAATGTCAGAGCTTTAAAGAAGGGTTCGTTTAAAGTTCAAATCAGAAAAGAACAGAGTTATGTTGCTGGTTACAAAGATGACCAAAGAAACAGTACTTATTACCCTTTTATGCAAACAGATGTAATTTGATAAATGTTGAAATTTTTCAAAGAATTAATTTGGTTTTAATTTTTTTGTTTAGAATGTACAATTTGAATATTAATGATACAACATGATTTCTTTTAAAAGGGGGGGGGCAAATTTTGAGGTTGCTTCCAAAAAAATTCACAGTTGATTCTCCCCCCATCTCCTTTTTTGTGATACTATACAAATCCAGGTAATGTTATTACTGTTCTAACAGAATAATTACACTCAGTGTGATTGATTAATAGCATAAAGGCTCCTGTTGGCGCCAAAAGTATGGTTAAAGATACTTTTATATTCAATCAGAAGTTCTGGCAAATAAGTTCAAAAAAGATAGAACCGTTCAACAGCTTATGTGTTCTGGATAAATGATAGATTTAATTGTAGCAAAGACTAATTTTGACCATATTCAGAGACTCAACATTTTCCTCCTACACTGTGGGCAAAAATGGTTAACTAGTCTCTTAGCACAAAGCTCTGGGTGAAGACCGTAGGAAAAAAAGAATCAGAGTTAATATCCTTTAAATAGACCCAAATTGCAAAGAATATATGAACTGAAGGCAAAAGCTTACAGAAAGTAGTACAAATGGTTGCTTTTCTTTAAGACTAGTCAAGTCGTGCTATCATTTAACGCTGAAGACCAAAACAATCTGACAACCCCTTTATATCACACTGAAAATACCTCTCAATGCCATTTAAACTACAGAAGGAATCATCTTAAAAGCACAGTGATCAATAAGAGAATCCAGTTATAACATATATAGATGGAAGCTCTCCTCCATCACTGCTATCAAAGCAATTCAAAGTACACTTTGCAAACTGAAGTAGTATAAGTAAGATATCCAAAGAACTGTCTCTGAAGGTCTTCAAACTACAGTATGTGTCATCTGTTTGGTCTGGTTTAAGTATGAGCTGATTTAAAAGCGGTGCGATGACTCGAATGGAATTTTCAAATATCCAGAACTAATGGAATATATACGTAAATCTGTATAATACAAAATAATAATTTGCAAACACATAGGTTTACTCTATGTCAGGTACAGTTCTACGAGCTTTATATATATTAACTCAGATCCTCACAGAAATATTATTATATAGTACTATTATAAGCTTACTTTATAAATAAAGCTGGGGTAATTACTGACTCTAGCTCTCTAGAGCTCACAGCAGCAGAGCCAGATTCGTTTTGTTCTAGAGTCTCTACCCTCTGCTCTTAAATCACTACACAAGTACTCTCATAGTGTGGTTTATGGACTCTGAAACCACTTCAAAACAAATAAAATGGACCCTGAAACCACTTCAAAAGAGTCCACAAGGTCAAACTAGTTTCTTAATAATATTAAGATGTGATTTGCCCTTTTCACTGTTTTGAGATTTGCACTGATGGTACAAAAACAACAGTGGGTAAAACTGTTGGACCTGTAGCATGAATCAAGGCAGTGGGAGCACAATGAGCTAGAAGTCATTGTATTCATCACTGCCAGGTACTGACAGGAAAGAACAAACAAATTTAAGCCAGTTTCACCTAAGAATATCCTTGATGAAGCAATAAAAGTTGCTAATTTTATGAAATTTCAAGCTTAAGCGCTCACAATACTTTGTGTTGAAACTGAAGCATGCATAAAGCACTTTAATTGCATACACAAGTATGATAGTTATTTTGAGGAAAAACATGCAATTATTTGACCTGTGAGCAAAAACAGTCAGATTTTTGTTTTTGTTTTAATAGTCCACCACTTTCATTTGAAAGAACTGACAAGCTTTGGTTATTGTGATCTGGGAACAAAGTGAGCCTCTCACCAAAGAAAAAGACTGAAAATATGTGTTGACAATGATACAATTTGAGCCTTCACAGAAAAAAAATAGATTTTGGAAAATTCCAAAACCCTACTATGAGACTGACCAAAGACTGGAAGCCTCTGAAGATCGTGATGATATTAATGAATGAAATTTTTAAAAAATATTGTATGGCAAGGGCGCCTGGGTGGCTCAGTCGTTAAACGTCTGCCTTCAGCTTAGGGCGTGATCCCAGCATTCTGGGATCGAGCCCCATATCAGGCTCCTCCGCTGGGAGCCTGCTTCTTCCTCTCCCACTCCCCCTGCTTGTGTTCCCTCTCTCGCTGGCTGTCTCCCTCTCTGTCAAATAAATAAATAAAATCTTTAAAAAAAAATATTGTATGGCAAAGTGTGTATCAATATTTGGAAGATCTGCATAACTGGATGACCAATACTTTCCAAATGACCAATGCATAATGTTACAAAATCATGCATGTGTAAAAGACCCATTCAAAGTGCAAAACAAACCAATGGATTTTAATATACAACAGGTTATGAAGGGTTTCTTGATTTCACATTGCACTTAACCAATAAGACAGTAGCATTTGTTGAGTTTTGGTACTGTTTCAAAGAAGAATAACCATAATTGTCTGAAAAGGCTATTAAATACTCCTCTCTCCTCAAGGTACATATTTGTGTGAGGTCATATTTTCCTTCTATAATTTAACAACATAGCTCATACAGCAGAATGAATGAAGAAGTGGATATGGAAATCCAGCTGCTTTCTATTAGGCCAGTCATTGAAGAGATTTGTAAAAAGGTAAAACAATACTCTTGTTTTTGTCACTAAATGGTTTTTACTGGGGGAAGAATAATTATTTTTTCTAAAACGTGTTATGTTAAAATATAATGGAGTCTATTATTGTTAAAGTGTATTAATATTTAAAATTTTTCTCAGTATTAATTTCTAGTAAAGTAAATATTAATATATATAACCCCCCAAAAAGAAAAGCTCTTTGGGGTCCTCGTTTTTTTTTTTTAGGATTTTATTTATTTGAGAGACAGCACAAGCAGGGTGAGCAGCAGGCAGAGGGAGAGGGAAAAGCAGGCTCCCCACTGAGCAGGGAACCTGACAAGGGCGGGGCTCCATCCCAGGACCCTGGGATCATGACCTGAGCCGAAGGCAGGTGCTTAACCAACTGAGCCACTCAGGTGCCCCAGGTCCTTGGTAATTTTTAAGAGTGTAAAAGGTCCTAAGATCAAAAAGTTTGAGAACTGCTGCACGAAGCTATACAGTCTCTCTTCTACACATTTGTGTGTGTGTGTGTGTGTGTGTGTACACATGGTGGGGGCAGAGGGGATGGACGGGTAACAACAGCCCTTGGCTGCTTCTGTATTCATTCATTTTCCGGAGCTTTGTTTTGCTTCTGAAGTAGGATTCCCTACTTTCCTACTGGGAAGAGAATGTACTGATCACAAACATAAAAATTACCTTGGAATTACAATTCTATATTACAAGAAAGCGTTATTCGGCATTAAAAAAACAAAACAAAACAGTAATACTTTGACTAAGAAGAAAAGAGTTGTAATAAATCAGAAAGTTCTGAGGGTCAAATGACCAGCAAAACTATTTGAATATTTGAAGAACATAAAATTAAATGTGTGATTCACAAACAGACCGTACCTGTAATGTAAGGCAAACACTGATAAAAACACACATAATGTAATATATAACCTATTCAAATCCCATCCATCCCTGAAGATCTCGCTGAGATAAAGCTTCTTAAAATATGTGCTAATATAACAGATGTTCAATAAATGTTATCCGTTAACTGAAAAAATAAGTGAGTAAACTGAATAAAGTGATTCTCCTTCCTCAGACTGGTCACTGAAATTATTGTCAGGATACCTTTAGCAATCACATATGTGTGGCTTTATGTGTAGTTCTAATGCCATTTCATAGATGTTACACACACACAATTTTGTAATATGCATATAAACATAGATTACATGTTTATATCTTGCTAACTTTTTTGCCCCGGATCCCAAATATAATTTCCCAAGTCAGGGAAAACCAATTATCAATTACAGCCTGTTTCTATAGGAAAATTTTCTTAAATTCCAAATAACACACAAATAAAATTGCAAACATGATCCATTTATGACTCAGTAAGTACTCTGACATTCAGCCAGGGTTCTAAAATTGGAAAATGACTGAATTTCCTGAACCTAACAAATAATCTAACAACAAAAAAGAATAAAACGAGTCATAAAAGGTATAGATGAGGACTGTTTTTAGAAAATGTAAATAATGAAAAATCATTTTATATGAAATGACATTAAAAGCTTAATTATACTTTTGTAATCAAATCTGTCTTAATACAAAAATTAAAAAACCACACTTCATTGTGCATAATCACTATTATTTGCATGATCATAGATTTGACATTCACTTATTCCTTTAACAATGGTTGAATATTTACCTTATACTAGATGACCACTGGCAGAATTGTGACCAATTCTCTTGATGGTTTCCTAGCCTTTTTCTTGCCTTGTCCCCTTTTTATTAACTCTTTAGTGAGTGGAGGGAAAATAATGTGAATTTAATAGCTGCTTCCACTATTTAAAATGTTGTTGTAGATTAGTGAGTGGCTTAGAAGCTTTCAGAAGGAAGTAAAGGAAAAAGTATGCTAGATTCACAGACTTACTGAGACTACCTAGGTTGACAAGAACAAAATGATCTGTCACTTAATCTCTATAAGTCTTATCCTCTATAAGTCTTATCTATAAAATGAGGAAATTGAAAGACAGTTGATATGGATCTTCCAACTTTAAACTTAGATAATTCTATTAGGTACTGTGAACATTTGGCCTATGAAGATTAAGGGGGGCAGGAGATTAAATGCTACTTATTGGGGGAAAAAAAAGTTAGTGACTCATCCTAGCTATTTTTCACAATGTATTATATATACATTAATCGTTTTTTCTTAAGTAAACTCAAATAGTAGAATCACTTGAACGATTCTGAAAATATTATTAGAGAATATTATTATAAGTATGTAGTATCTTGAAAACAAAAAAATATTATAACTGATATAATTTTAATAACTATTATTTATTGAATGCCTACCAACTCATCTCATCATGCAACAATCTGGTAAAATAGGTATTTTTTTATTCCCATTTTACAGGAAGAAACTGAAGGTCATATAAATAATTCATTCACCCAAGGACACTTAGGTAAAATATGGCACAACCTGGGTTTTTGACTCCAAACAAATACTCTTCCCACTGCAACAACATAATGCATTTTCATTCCTACAAATGAGTCTCTTTTATAGTCAAGTTTCAGTCACTAATGGTAACAAGAATAGGAACAACAAGGAGAAAGAAATCCCAAATAAACATAGTATAACAGCTTACGATGTGGATAAATTCAGATAAAGTAAGTTCTGTGCTGGATGAGATTCTTATCAGATAGCTTCTCAGGCACATTCAATGTCTCAAATTTAAGTAATATTCTCAATTCACTGAAGCTTAAACGTTATCTAATCCGTTTTTCCACTCATTACAGAACCTTATACTTTATATTTCATTAATTATAGATCGATCACAAATAGGAGGTATATAGGGGTGCCTGGGTGGCTCAGTCGTTAAGCGTCTGCCTTTGGCTCAGGGCGTGATCCCGGCGTTATGGGATCGAGCCCCGTATCAGGCTCCTCCACTGGGAGCCTGCTTCTTCCTCTCCTACTCCCCCTGCTTGTGTTCCCTCTCTCTCTGGCTGTCTCTCTCTGTCAAATAAATAAATAAATAAAAATCTTAAAAAAAAAAAATAGGAGGTATATAATTTAAAGGAATAATACAGGGAATCTTCTAAGGAAAGGATCCAAAGACTCGCTGCTTCTTCTTTTTTTTTTTTTTAACTTTCTATTTTCTCTCATTGAGTTTGCTTAAAAGAAAAATGCACTGAAAATGCAAAAGGCTATTTTAACCCTGGCTACTAGTGCTTTCTTAAGAATGAGGAAAACTTGCTGTAGAAAAGAATAACTGATTTGATTTTTCATTTCCATGTACTTTTTCTGTTCTTAGGTTGAGACAGCAGAACTGCCACACACACATAACAAAATGATCTGAAGAAAATTAAGCAGGACAAGTCCAAGAAAATTTACCAACTAAAAATTTATTCTTGGATAATCAAGAGAAAACTCAGGAAGATTTCTAAGTACTATACAAGATAAAACTGAAAGCAAAAGACATGAAACTAACAGTTATATTATGGCCTACCACAGATAATCAAGTAGCAAGAAACAAAGTTTAAAATAACTATTAAGTTATTAATTGAAATAATTACTGAAGTATAAAGTCAGAAATTACTACTTGGTCTTTTAGTTTTTCAGAAATAGGATCATTTCAAAAAAATCTCATCAATCAAGGAGATTTGTAACTTAACAGGTATAATTTAAACATTAAAATGCAAGTCTAAACTGCCATAACAAATATTGAGGTCATTTATAGAACATTCCAAGCAACCACAATAGAATACACATTCTTTTCAAGTGCACGTGGAACATGCACCAAGATAAGCCATATTCTGAGCCAAAAAACAAGTCTCAATAAATGTAAAATAACTGAAATTGTGAAGAATATATCCTCTGACCACAATAAAATTAGACATCAGTGGCAGAAAAATATCTGGAAAATTCCCAAATATTTGGAAAATAAACAGCACACTTCTAAATGACCCAGAGGTCAAAGAAGAAGCCATAGGGAAATAGGAAAAATTTTGAACTGAATGAAATTCAAAGCAAAATTATATCGGTACAGGTTCAACCAGAGAAATGGAAGCAGTAGAATATGCTGCATATACATACATATATATATATATGTCTATGTCTCCAGTAAAGAATTGGCTTGTTCAGTTGCGGGGTCTAGCTAGTCTGAAATCCAAAAACATGGATCATGCATTTGAGCAAATAGGCCATCAAGAAGGGCAAGCTGGAACTCTCCACAGTACGAGCTAAAGCTGCTCTCCACAGATGGAATTCCTTCTTCAGAGTAGCCTCAGCTCTGTTCCTCAGTCTTTCAAATGATTGAATCAGGCCCCCAGAATAAGTTCGATAATCTGCTTTACTTAAAAGTCACTGATTATGGATTTTAATCACATCTACAGAATACCTTCAAAACAATACCTATATTAGTGTCTGATTAAACAACTAGAGTCTAGAGCCTAGCCAAGTTGATGGATAAAATTGATTATCATAACAACAACAAAATTGGTGAGATGCAGAGAAAGTGGCGCTTAGAGCTTTAAATGCTTATATTAGAAAAGAAGTCCAAAATCAATTATGTAAAGTTCCAGCATAAGAACCTTAAAAAGAACAGAATGACAGCCACCACCACCACAACAAAAATAGACAAGAAAAAGGGGTGAAGAAGCAAATAAAACAAAGTAAGTAGAAAGAAGAAAGTTGGAGAACTACTTGATTTCAAGATGTACTATTATACATCCTCTAAATACCTATCTCCAGGACTTTTAATGACATTTCAGATGTGCCATGTGAAAAATTTGCAGCTCAAACTTCTCCCTGCTTATCACACTCCAGATACAACATTCATAGAAGTCAAGAACTCCCTTTAAGATAGAAGGTAGTCCCATCCTTTCATTTTCAAGAAAATAACACCCAAGGTCAAACACCTGTGCTCAAGGACTAGAACCCTGGTTTCCAAAACCCCTTCCCAAAGCTCTTCCCATTGCAATATGCTGTCTCCAAGTTTCCTTTCATGTCACTAAAAATCTGGTACACATATGTGCTGTAGTAACCATTGGGAAAAGCTACCACCCACCTATCTGCTCATTTTCTCTTACTTCTTAAGTTTATCCACAGGCTAGCACATGAAGAACTGTTATGTTAATTACAAAAGGGCACATCCTCTGGGGGAACCTTCTAGAAAATAGACACCTTTTCTTGGCTGAAAGATTAGAAATATGAACCCATTCCTGGGGCTAATGTGGCCCTCCCCAGTGCACAAGGCTTGGTGTGGAACTCTACCTAAATTCCAGCTCATATTCACATTCCATGGCTAAGTCCTCTGCACAACTTATCTTCAGTAGCCCTGCTTATCAGTCATTCACCATCTTGTCAAATGCAGAAAATCAAGGAATATCATTCCATAAAAATGCTCCATTCATAAACAAGTCAAATATAAAAAAACTTTTAAAAAATCTCATCTTAAAATTTTTAAGCTGTATCTTAACTCTTGGCAGACCAAGGTTCTAGTATTGGAAATATTCAAGCAGAACTACACTGTTAAGAGTAGATGGGAAAACTTTATGACCAGTACTTCATTTTAGAAAGTGACATTTTATGTTTGTTTTGTTTAGTAAGATTTGAAGTGTTTTTGTAAGTGCTATATTAAAAATCACATAGAAGGAAAAATACAGCAACATGTTTTCCTAAGCAATAAATGTCATCACTGAATTTTCAGCAAGGACATTTATCTTTCTAAAATAAAATAGTCGCATACACTAGCTAAAGTTAGAATTTTATCTTCTAAATTTGTTTCCTTAAATGAACATGTCCATAATCACATTTGTAGACATGCTATTTTTGTTTTATGAAGTTGTCATTAAGTTTTTATTATAAACAGGATGTTCTCAAAAATAATACTTCCATTTTTAAAATAAACATTCAAAATGAAACAAATGAAATAAAAATAGTCATTAGCAACTTACGTAAAATGCAACAAATTAGCAAACTCATTATCTTAGAATAGAGTATTTTTTTTTTTTACCAGCAAAATTACTCCTATCATCTACTTACTCCAGTGTATGGTTTGGCAGTTGGCAGTATAAACCTGCCTGAAAACAAACCTTCAAGAAAACTAATTAACCTCATCGACTCCACATCATTTCACTTGGGATTTCCTATGCATTTAAAGTACTCAGTTTGTGCCATTTTGTACTTTATGTATTGTTTTCTTAAGTAACTTCATGTGCTCTTGTTTTACACAGCATCATTTAGTCAATAATCCCATCTGATGCAGAGTAGATTCTCTGTAGTCTAGAGAGGGATGTGGGAGGGAGGTGGGAGAGCCAGGATGCTTATGAAGGACAGCAACGACTCATTGTCCTTCT
Organism: Ursus arctos; assembly: GCF_023065955.2. Lineage (NCBI taxonomy): Eukaryota > Metazoa > Chordata > Mammalia > Carnivora > Ursidae > Ursus > Ursus arctos. Next base: position 52,452,289 of record NW_026623067.1, on the reverse strand, counting down.
AGGTATGCTTGGCTTGTCTCCCCAGATTGTCCCCATGGACTGGGTTCATCTCTTCTACTTCATTGGTATCTATCATGGCCCTTCAATACATACATCTTCTTAAATACTAGTTGTCATACATGGTTAATAACCACTGACAATTACCTGGCATTAAGTTTTCATTTTATTTTGAAATATGGCATGGTTGGAAGGAGCTACCAGAAACTGAGCTGTTCTAAGGCTGTTAAATGAGAAGGTTGGACGTACTTTAAACTCTATAATAACCGGCCATCGATGGCATCATGTTTTAAAAGTAGTTTCATACGTATTATTTCATTTGATAGGATCACAACCCTATTAAGATAGGAAGGGCAGGTATTAATCACATTTTATAGGTGAGGAAACATTCAGAAATGCTGATTTGTTCAGCTTTCATTTAGAGTAAATGATTGTGGAATCAGAATCTAAGCTTTCATAAATTACAGCTGTTATTTAAGTAATGTTAATTATACAAATAAGATTTTTGTCAAAGTGCTAGAAATAAAATTTGTTTTCATCTTGTCACTAGGTAGATTCATTCCCCTCCCTAAACTACCACCTCATTTACTATAGGGATTTCGTGTTCACTTTCAAATTATAAAAACTAAAATAAACATAATTCTCTAATATAGTAATCTCACCAAACCCTCCTACTCATATATCTCCTGTCCAAAAATGTAGAAATCCAGTAGTCACCCAACCTTGAGTCTTTCAAATTGATGTACTCTAGGTGAAAAAGGAGGTTGATCAATGTTTTTTTTTTTTTGTACACTTGAATTAACACATAAATCAAGCAAAATGAGTTATATTTGTACTTTACTATCCTGGAAGGTACCTCATGATCTGGTCCCAACCTATCTTTCCATCTTTATTTCCAACTACATCCTCTCTAGTCACAACAGATTGTTCCTCAAATACACTCTGTACTTTTCTCTGTTTCCTCTACTGGAAATTCCCTTTCCCACCCATTTCCTCTTATTCAAACTCTACCCCTTCTTCAAGGCCTAGTATTAATGCTATCTACTTTGCATACATGCAGACTTCCTGATCCCTAGAGTCAAAATTAATCTCTCCCTCCTCCATGAAGCTACTGTACTTTCTCTGAACCTCTGCTCTATATAGAGTTCATTGTGTACAAGACAGCTACACCGTCTGGCTCAGCTGAGAGCTTTTTGTAGGCAAGGGGAGGATCTTTATCTTTCTATCTACCACATGCATATTGTAGATGTTTGGAAAATTGTTTGCTGAATGCAAGTTTCCTTGAAAACAGATACTGTCTTGGTCGGGGTTTTCATTACATTTTATCTGGACTCAAACTACTAAAGCAGTCTTTTGGTCCGTCTCCTCAACCTCTAGTCTTGGCTCCTTCCAGCTTATTTTCCATGTTACTACCACAATGATCCTCTAAGACAAAAAACTAATGTCACTTTCCAATTTTAAGCCTTTTATATTGTTTCCCACCATCTAAAGAACAAAGTCCAGTTTCTAAATATGCCATAAAGGCCCATCTTGATTGGTCGCAGTTTACTCTTCTAATATTTCCTACCATAATTCCAGCAGATGTGCGTCCATGTGTCCATACATTCCCACACGATCAGGATATCAAATTCTCACCAATCCCTTTGCATGTACTGTCTGCATCCTGGCCCCCCATTCTAATATCCCATTCTTTATGCCTCATTTTAGGGGAGGTGTAACATGGCAGTTAAGTCAAATATATCTGTGTTTAAATCCTGGATTGTCCATTGCTTGGAGAGTAATCCTGGGTAAGTTAAACTTTGCAAATACAACTGAAGGAAGATTAGAAAGCCATCTAGCCTCACCATTCTTCCCCTACTCTTTGCAAAACCACTCTGTTCCTATGCTTTGGTGGGCAACTTTGACATTTTGTGTAAAATATAAAACTAAGAGCCAGTATTAGAATCTAAGCTCTAGGTTCCTTGTAGGTAGATGTGATTAGTCAAGTTCCAGACTGAAAAACAGATAAGCTTTAACCTTTGTTTTCTTCTAGCTCCTTATTCACTGTATACTAAAATGTGAAGTAATAATACATACAAATTTTAAATCCTTGCTTACAATAGTGGTCCATCTCAGCAAGGATGTACATATAACATTTTCATATACTGCTTGCTTCATATATCTTTGGTGAAATATCTGTTCAGATCTTTTGTCCAGATCTTTTTATTTTTTTATTTTTTATTTTTTTAAAGATTTTATTTATTTATTTGACAGAGATAGAGACAGCCAGCGAGAGAGGGAACACAAGCAGGGGGAGTGGGAGAGGAAGAAGCAGGCTCATAGCAGAAGAGCCTGATGTGGGGCTTGATCCCATAACGCTGGGATCACGCCCTGAGCCGAAGGCAGACGCTTAACTACTGTGCCACCCAGGCGCCCCTGTCCAGATCTTTTTAAAGTTGGTTTGTTTTCTTAGAGTTTTCAGAATTCTTTCTGTATTCTGGATACAAGTCTCTTACTAGATATAGAATTTGCACATACTGCTTCCTAGTCTGTGGTTTGTCCTTTCATCCCTTAAAGCATCCTTTGCAGAGCCAAAGTTTTTTTTTTTTTTTTTTTGAGGAAGTCAAATTTATCAGTGGACTTCATGTGATTTTGTGTCTAAAAACCATTAGCATACCCAAGTTCAAACCCAAGTTCTCCTATGTTTTCTTTTAGAAGCTTAATAGTTTTACTTTTAAGTTCATGATCCATTAGAAGTTAATTTTTATAGAAAGTGTGAGGTAGGTGTCAATGTTCAGTTTTTTGCACACAGACTCTCAATTACTCTAATATCATTTGTTAAAAGATTATCATTTCTCAAACTTTGTACTTTTGTCAAAAATCAGTTGATTATATGTGTGTATACGTGGGTCTATTTCTGGGCTCTGTATTCTCTTCTATTGATCTCTCTTTCCAGTAGCCATCTATTTTTTTCCCTCTGTAAGATTTAACAGGTATGTAATGCTGTAGATTTTTGTAAACAGTATATATTTAAGTATACCTGGTATCATAGCTCCAAATAAGGTTTGCTTTCTGTTCCAAGAATCAGAAACAGAAATGTAACAACAACAAAAAGTAAACTTAAACAGAACCTGACTAATGTGAAACAGAAAAAGAATGCAATAATATTCTAAGGCTATGTAACTGCTCTGCCTCGAAACTGAGTTTTCAACCTTAAAAAGCCCAGATGAGGTGAATCCCTTTGCATAATCTACTTCCATGTCAGATTTATAGCTTTGTAGGGGGGTTAATTGTTGCATTTTATTTTAACCTGGTTTAGGTGCCAGGTCTTCATCTAAAATTCAGCAGCTACAGTGTTTTTAAGAAGACAATTCAAAGATATATACAGTATGAACTTATAAACATTCTTCAAATGCTACTTTAAAAACTTTTAGTAAGAACGAACTGAAATTAATCTTCTCATACATTCCTTTTATGCTTTTTTGTTAGAATAAACAGTATTTCGTCAGTGTTTTATGAAAATTATTTTGAGTTAATAGAAGCACTTATAATTATAAAAGGCTCTCTATTATCTTAAGAGTCCATGAATTAAGGTAATGCAGATATCCTTCCATCTTATGGCCATAGCACCAAAGACCCAAAGTGGTCATGCTGCAGTCCCACCATCTTTAGGTTATAACCCTCCTCTGGAGACCAGGCTCTTAAGTGTTTAATTTTTGTCGCAGGCCATGTTTATGTCCTGTAACAGGTGTTATGTCCCTTTATTGCTCCTTAAAATTGCTGCTATTCACTGGCACAGGTTAGAACCAAAGGGAGTTTCGTTAGAAGAAAGGACTCTCTCTCACTTTGTCTTTCTAGAATAGAGTAACCTTGTCTTCTGCAAACATCTGAGCTTAGCATTGGAAAAGACAGATAAACTAGATCCAGACTTGCTTTTTAACCTATTTACCTTTATTTACCTATGTTCCCAACATACAGGAGAAGGTTAAGTAATATATGTATTTTCCTCACTAATTCATTTACTACAAAAACTATGAGCAAAACCTTCAAATATCTACTAAAATGTAAACACGTTTTGTTCCAAGATTCTTTTCATACTACACAGCATAGGCTAAAACAATAAAACGAAGAAAACATATAATTTTTAAAATGTCACTGGACTACTGATAAATCCCACCTGAGAATATAATAATGAGCATAAAGACAAACAATTAAGGCTGGTGAATAACTCTGTGATGTTACCTTGGCTTTCGATTTCTGGGCCACTGTCCAGCAGCATCAGGATTAGACATTCTTACCTTCTATCGGAAACACTAAATGTACTTCCACAGGTCAGCTATATATCTAGGTGACTGAACAAGTACATACAGACTACAACTAAAACTGAGTCTTATCATATAGCAGCAGGATATAATATACAAGGACTGTAACACTCTAGTCTTTGTATGGGGCCTACATGTTATCTTTTTAAATTCTCTGAAGACAAGCCAAGGGGTTTTCTTTTTAACTCCCTTTAACAAAGACTGCCTTTAAGATTATTTCAAGTTACAGTTAATATTGTGAACAAGTAAGCATATCCAGAAATTTTCTATTAATTTGTAATGATGAATAAGTCTAAAAGTAAATGCTTATCTAAAAGGAAGAAAAACTGGCAGGAAGTCATTATACAATTTTCATAGTTAAGAAAACATTCTTTTTTACAGAATCCAGAAAATCAAATATACAGCAAAGAACTAATCTAACTTTCAGTCTGTTGACTGTGTGCGTGTGTGTAAACTGAAAATACAAGTTATAGAGAAAGTATTTTGTTCGTAAGATCATATGCCAGTTAATACCTGCCTTTGACCATAAGAAAAGTACTTTTCAGTAGGAACAGAAACCTACCCATTATCATATAACAAATTTGAGACTGTTTAAACAAAATAATTCTTTAAAGAAGCAGCTAAATCAACACTATAAATTTTAAAACAGCAGACTACTTGACATGACAAAATTAGCAATTAGCAATATCAGGAAAATGTATTAAGGATCTTTAAAATAAAAGAAAAATTTTAGTGAGAAGAATAATAAATCAAATATGAAATTACATTAAAAATCTAATAAGCCACTGATATACTTCAAAATAATAATGGAAATCTTATTTAAGGGTTAACACTCACACAGGTGCATTTAAATAGTAAACACATTGAAATCAACATGAATACACAATTATACTGAATGAACTAATACACATGGTGTAGCAATATCTAAACAATAAAGACTAAGGAGAGATGAGAGATCAAATATTACTAACATATCAAAGTTGGCAAAAAGGTAGGAAAGAACTGTAATGAATTCTGTGAGATTCCTCTTCAAAGTAGTTTATTACTAAATAGTTCATATTGTGTCTACTTTTAAAAAGACAAGCTTAAATGAAGGCAAAGATTCGATAAGGTGAACAAAATAGAACAAAATCCACTCATTTAGATTAATGTTGATGAAATATTATGGCAGTGGTTCTTTAAAAAGTTATAGAACTTATAGAAAACTGATTTTGGCTGGGAGAAGAGACCCTCTTATTTTGTCTCCCTAGAATAGAGTGACCTTGTCTTCTGCAAACATCTGAGCCTAGCTTTGGAAAAGACAGATATCTGGATCCAAACTTAATTTTTTTTTAAAAGATTTTTTTATTTATTTATGTGACAGAGAGACAGCCAGCGAGAGAGGGAACACAGCAGGGGAGTGGGAGAGGAAGAAGCAGGCTCCCAGCAGAGAAGCCCTATGTGGGGCTTAATCCCAGAATGCCGGGATCACGCCCTGAGCCAAAGGCAGACGCTTAATGACTGCGCTACCCAGGCGCCCCCCAAACTTAATTTTTAACCTCATTTACCTTTATTCCCAACATATAGGAAAAGGCTAAGTAATGTATTTCTATCACTAATTATTTGGCTGCAGAAACTATGAGCCAATCACATCCTAGCACTACTGATGCATTTTTTGTTTGTTTGGTGTTTTGTTTTTTGAAGGGTGTGGATCCTAGCAGATCCATTTTGTAAAAGCCAACCAAATTACAAAAATTTGTCTTGGTTATTTACATATGTACCCCTGATAGGCATGGAGGGAGTTATTTTAAATAGTGTGGTCTGAAAAGACGATGTTTGAGCAAGGAACTGCATGAAGAGAAGGAATGTTACTAAGACTACCTTAGAGAAGAAACTTTCAAGCTGAGGTAACCAAAGTTACCTGAAGGTAACTGAAAAAGGCCTGATATACGAATTAGCTTGGTGTGTCCATGAAACAGCAAGAAGGACAATATGCCACATTTGAAGTGAGCCATGAGAGTAAGGTGGATAACAGCTTGGCCAAAGTATGTAAAAAAGTGAAGGGTGTGAGGACCAGAGCACAGAGTAAAGGGGTTGCCTTTGCCAGAAGCATACCAGTTCAGATGCAGATGGGTACATTGTTGGTGGGAAAATGAGGAATTTCTCTCACTACTTCTGTTTTCATAATAAAATAAGGAGGAAGGTGATCAGCCAAAAGTGAGAAGAGCAGTGAAGATGTTGGGTGTTATTAATTTATATGATTCTCTTCTAGGAACAACACAAAAACCAACTAAAAAAGCTGTTAAAAATAATGAAACAGCTATTCATTTCCTCCTTAGAGAACTTACCCTACTCATAACCCTGGAAGAAATAGCCTTTCTGTATCAGTTAGGTTTAGGTTCTGTTACACTTAATAAAAATCCAAATAATGTGGCTTAAATAATTTGAATGTTATTTTATCCCACATCAAACAACTCCAGATAGGCGATCCGAGCTAGAATTGTGGCTCCATGAGGTCTTAAAAGGACCCAGGCTCTTTCAACCTCTCTATTCCACCAAAGCTAGCCCCTTCTCTCCCTCTTTCCTTCAGAAAAGATTGCCTGAAAGTCTGATTTGCTTCTGTTTCACCTCATTATCCAGATTTTGGTCACAAGGCCTTGCCTTGCTACAAAGGAGTGTGGTGAAATGTCTTTTAATGAGGCAGTCGTAAGTCCAGATAAATATCTGGGTTCTCATTACTAAATAAGAAGGGAAGCGGATGATGGAGGGACAAGCCATTTCTGTCACACCTACATATCTCATGGCTTTCTAAGAGCCCCTCCACCATCACTGTCCTCCCCAATGACATAAGTGGATAGCTAATCCAAGCCAAGCCAGGTAAGATTCTCTCTCTGGAAAGTCAGAGTTTGGGACACAGAAATAAAGTCATTTTACTTCTGAAGGGCTGAACTGCAAGAAACAATAGGCTAGAGCCCTACAGAGAAAACACAAGATTGTAGAAAGTGACAGAACAAATGAACAAAGAAAAGGAGAGTTGAGGCTGCAGAAGGAGAGAAAATACAAGTTTCTGACAATTTCCTTTCCTGTCAGGCTTGTATGCAATTCTTTTATCTGGATTCTGTGCAACTCTTCCATTCCTTTACGTAGAAATCCCTTCAGTTTACTTTATATGTAAAATCCCTTTATGGAAAAATATGAGTTTTTCTGAGTAGGTTTTTATTACCTACAACCAAAGGAACCTTAAGATATCTAATAAGAAAGTTATAATTTAATGTTATGTGCATTTGAAGTGTTTCTGCATCTTCTGTGAAACTTGTAGAAGACAGTCATTTCCACCCCTTGGGGAAAGATAGGTAAGATAGAATTTCCTTTAGAATTTTATACTTTTCAAAAGTATGTGATAATTAGAAAGTGATATCCTTCTTTTTAAAATTCAGATAATGGCAATTAAGTAATGTTTATTATGTCTTTTTTTGTCCTGTCCACCAGGAAAATGATAACTAAATTTATTACACAATCACAGGTATTTACAGCAATTCCTGGTTAAAGCACAAAGCCTGGAGATTACATTACTGTTTTTAAGTATTCACTGCTCCTCCTTAGGAAAGGTTTTTGTTTGTTTGTTTGTTTGTTTGTTTGTTTTTTAAAGATTATTTATTTATTTATTTGACAGAGAGAGACAGCCAGCGAGAGAGGGGACACAAGCAGGGAGAGTGGGAGAGGAAGAAGCAGGCTCCCAGCGGAGGAGCCTGATGCGGGGCTCGATCCCAGAACGCTGGGATCATGCCCTGAGCTGAAGGCAGGCGCTTAACGACTGAGCCACCCAGGCGCCCCCTTAGGAAAGGTTTATACTTCACTATACCAGACTTGGCCACATCACTTGCTCTCACCAATGAAATGGTGAAGTGATGGATGCCATGTCTAAGCAGAAGCTTTAAGAGCTAGCATACGATTCCATAGTCATTTTTTGCCTTCTGCTGTGTCTCTCAGCAAGAGGCTTCTCCTTCATTCTGGGCCCATGAATGTAAGTGATGGGGAGTCTATCCACAGATCTTGCCCAGGATGTAGCCAGAACAAGTGAAGAAACATTAGTTTTAACCCACTGAGATATGGGGATTGTTTGTTACCATAGCATAACCTAACTTAAGCTAATAAAGGAAGCAATTCAGTATGTTTATATGTAGGGCACTGAAGAATATCAGGAAGGACTAAAAGGACGAAAATGTCTGAGGGCAGCACTGGGAACATCTAGAGCTCCTATCCCAATACTTATCACCACCACTCAGCCAAGTTATCTAAGCCAGAAACCTAGGAGTCATCTGGAGTATATCTTTTTCCTTCGGGTCTCCTATATCCAAATCTGTTACCTCCTTATTATCTCTAAGTTCATCCCCATAGATACTAGACCCGCATTACCTCTCCCTTGGACTAATGTAATAATCTACTAATGTGTCTTTCTGTTTCAGTCTTCTTCTTCCAATCCATCCCCTACACTCATATAGAACAATGTTTCTAACATGATGTCATACCTTCACTAGAAACATCCCAGTGAGAGTTACACGTCAGCTGGACACATGTGAGCTGGCCTTGGCCAGCCTTTCTCTGGGCTCTGGAGAGGTGTCAGAACACTGCAGATTCAAGGACCAAATTTGCCACTTTCTACACACAAAACACTTACCCTCTTTAAGTCTAGTTTTGCGCACTTTTAAAATGAGAATCATAATATAGACTATACCTTATAGCTTTGTGACGGAGGCTAAATTAGAGAAATAAATTGACTTGGCAAAGTGGTCACACTGTAGAACAAGAATTATTCGTGGAATAACAACTGTCTGGCTAGAGCACCTAGGAATACCTCACAGCCCTTAGCTGTTCATACAACTGTCTCCCTTTACTAGACACAAAGCAACTTGTAAAGAAACTCAGACATACTAATCTGAGCTTCCTAGGACCTAGCAGAATGCCTGGTATAAAAGAGGAACTCATTGTGCACAAGCGAAGCCATACCTGAAAGGCAGTAAAATCCCTGAATGGTTAGGAGGGAAAGGATCCAGAGAGAAAACTAAAGAAAGAAAAAATAGAATCACTAATTATAAATCTCCCTCAGGCCCATGTGTAACTTCAAGTGCTTTTAACTTCATGTTAAAACAAAGATCTTTGCATCTTGAGTGGCCTCTTTGTTATGTATTTTATCCAAATTATACTTGCCAATTTATTTTTTTTTTTTAAGATTTTATTATTTATTTGAAAAAGAGCATGAGAGTGGGGGCAGGGGTAGTGGGGTAAGGACAGGAAGAGGGAAAGAATTTTGGAATAGCGTGGAGCCCGACAGAGGGCTCGATTTCAGGACCCTGAGATCATGACCTGAGCCAAAACCAAGAATCAGACATTTAACCGACTGAGCCACCCAGGCATTCCTATACTTGCAAATTTAATTTATAGGTGAATTCACAAAGTGTAGACAAGGAAAGTAGGAAAGCAATGAATTTGAAAACTCTTCAAAACGACTAGATTTCCAGGGTAGAGAATGTTTTTGGCACATAATCTCAACACTGCATTTCAAATGTACAACTGTATTCTCCAAAAACAACTTATACTTCCAGATCAATGGAATGTAACTCTCAAGGGTAATAGAAATCAACACATTCTAAAGAGATGCAAATACCTCTTCTCCATTTTGACAGGAGACTCTCCCCCACGTGTGCATTTCACTGCTTCCTGTCTGCCATTTGAAATCTAATTGTAAAAACAGTAGGGTTGTCATATTTCTGAAGTATATAACTGAAGTTCAAGGATTTTTTTTCTTATATTTTGAAGGTGATTCCTTGGATGTGGATTAAGGTTCTCAATGAACTAACTGGGCATTTTAAAAGTGGTTTTTTATTTCAAATAGCCCAAGAAACAGTTTTGGTCAGAATATCCCAAAATCCTTGCCATAAAGACCTAAACAGAAGAAAAACGGAAGCCTGACAGAAATGCCAAATGATAGCATGGTTTACATTATAATTGTTATTATTCGAAAGTTTTAGGTAAAGTAATAGGTAAAGGCGGTAAACTAAACCATCTAGTCTACATTGGGGGATTATACAACACTAACTTAAAGGACTGGACTTCAAGCTAAAATGTTATTTCTTTCCAATAGTGACTCCAAATAATGGTTTATCTTATTAGCATTAGGGTATAACTTTTGAAAATGCTAACATTTAACTGTTTTTGATCTACAAAATGGCAAATTTTACATTCAACTCTTTTTTGGCTTACTATTTTGATCTCTTCCAGAAATATATACTGCCTACTTGACATCCTTTATAATTCACATGCGTGTCTCTTAGAGTACTTGACATACTGAATTGTAATTAATTGTTTATAATCTCACTTTTACACTATACTATGAACATTTGCAGACAGAAATCATTTCTCCTTTATTTTTACGTTCTAAGTCTAGCACTGTGTGGCAACAACAGTAGCATATGTTTGAGAATAGGATGGCTGCTTAGGAAAGAACATATAAAAAATAAAAATCAAGGTCTAGTACAAGTTAGCATGCAAACTTCATTAAAATTAAGACTGCTCCAAAGCTTAGTATCTGCTGATAAACTCGAATATTTCCTGAAAGTACAATATTTGGACCACTACTACTCCATACCAAAGAAATAATAACTAAATTTTCTTTACTCAGAGACCAGTTACCCACTATATAGATCTCACATTTCTCTCTCTTCCTCTTTTTTACCATCTGCTTCAGTACATCTCGGAGAAAAGGAAGCAGAAATGCTCTAAATGGTTAATGTACTCCTTGCTTGTAAATGTTCTCATTGAGAGGAAGAGGGGGACTTCTTACAGATGATGATTCTAATGGTTCATACAGACTTGTTAAAATATCTGTGGATTTCAATCTTTGTTATTATATTATCTTTTAAAATTTGTACTATCATTTAAAAATGCATACTATCTTCTAAATTTTTCTAGAGATATATTTATTTATTTGTCAGCAAGAGAGAGAGAGAGAGAGAGAGAGAGAGAGAGAGAGAGCACAAACAGGGGCAGTGGCAGGCAGAGGGAGAAGCAGGCTCCCTGCTGAGCAGAGAGCCTGATGTGGGGCTCCATCCCAGGAGCCTGAGATCGTGACCTGAGCCGAAGGCAGACACTTAACCGAATAAGCCACCCACGGGTCCCACTAGCTTCTAAATTTTTGAAATTTAAATATTGTACTATCTTTTTGAATCTGTTCTTCCTATGTCTGATCATATTAAGACTAAGACATTTCCCAAGGCTGAGAGAAAGGTTACAAATGTTTCTGAGAGTGCTAGAAATCCTGGGAAGAAAGAAATCTTAGTAACATGTTAAACCCAACAAAGAGACACTTGAGAGACGACAATTGGCAACATCTAATATGGGTGTTCACCCAGGCCTCAGGGAGTATACTCAGGAGGTATTTACAACTACATTTTCCTTGCTTCATAATTTAAAGTTCAATCCAACTCATCAGATCTTTAATCTCAATTTCAATATCCATATCTAAATTCCTGGTGCTATCATAGTAATGATATTTCATATTCAGTCAACTAACACAGGTCATAACTAAAACACAAATTCCACTTAATTTTACCACTTAAGAGAGCTGTTTTCTGAAGAAGGTCAGCTAAATATGATGGATAAACAGAACATAGCTGATCAAACCAGAACCTGTTCAAACACCAAAACTAATACCATTCCAGTTAACCTTGAAACATTTCTTTTTTTTTTTTTTTTTAAAGATTTTTTTTTATTTATTCGACAGAGATAGAGACAGCCAGCGAGAGAGGGAACATAAGCAGGGGGAGTGGGAGAGGAAGAAGCAGGCTCATAGCAGAGGAGCCTGATGTGGGGCTCGATCCCATAATGCCAGGATCACGCCCTGAGCCGAAGGCAGACGCTCAACCGCTGTGCCACCCAGGCGCCCCTAACCTTGAAACATTTCTATCAAATGTTTGATGATTATAATTTGAGGGTATGTGTTAGTATTTTTTGATTTATATTTCAATTTGATGAAAATAATTTAGAAGTGCAATCACAATACAACTACATTTGATAGAAATTACACAAAGACCGAATTTCCATAATGATTATAATCACCACAACAAACCATTGATTACTATTTGGTTTGCTTGTTACATCTGATTTTACTCTTTGGTTGTTTATTATGAATCAATACACAGATGTTAAAAAATAGCATGAGAGACTATGGACTATGAGAAACAAACTGAGGGCCTCAGAGGGGAGGGGGGTGGGGGAATGGGATAGGCTGGTGATGGGTACTAAGGAGGGCACGTATTGCATGGTGCACTGGGTGTTATACGCAACTAATGAATCATCGAACTTCACATCGGAAACCGGGGATGTACTGTATAGTGACTAACATAATATAATAAAAAATCATTAAAAAAAAAATAGTAGGGCAGACAACTCAATTTGGTTTATAGGATTAACTTGCAGCAGTTGAGCTCCACCTACAGGCAAAAAAATAATTCTTCACAATCAATTTTAAAATATGATTTTCCAAAAGCCAATCTACAAATAATCCCAAACTTACAATTAACCCTGAGTGCACATTAGAATAACCTGGGGTGCTTGCTTAAACTTATGATCCCATACCACAAATTCTGATTGACTTAGTGTGGGGTCGAGCCTGTCCTCAGGTGATCTGAATGTACAGAAAAGGTTGAAAGACTGATTTAGGTCTTTGGCAGCACCATACCTTTTAAAAACATCAAATATTCTCAAACATCATATTTTATATCTTATACAATTATTTGAGTCCCACTATACTGACCATTTTATGTTTTTCAAAGATAAAAACTAAATTCAGTTGATATAAATGTCTTATCACCATTAGACTGCAAAAATTATCTGAGGCGACAGCACGATTTTTTAAGTCTACTTTTGCATTATTCTGTACCTCAGAAGTAATCAAGGGAGTATGTGTGTGGTGGGGAGTAGAGTTCTTAACCCTGGAGGCACATTAGTATATCTGGGGAGATTTTACAAAGTATTGTTGCCCTAAACTAATATCTGTTGTTAGAAGTTAGAAAAGCAGTTACTCTTGGGAGAGGGGAGAAGTAACCAAAACGGGGCAAGAGGGAGATTTCTGGGTGATGGAATTTTCTGTTTCTTGATCTTGATGATGGGTATATAGGTATATTTGGGTTGTAAAAATTTAGCAAGCTGTATAATTATGATACGTGCACTGTGAAATAGAGCTAAGACAAATATATTCTATATGTATATCATACTTCAATTAAAAGCTAGAAAGTTAAAAAAGAGGATGTGTCCAGGTTTCACTTCAGACCAAATGATTCAGAATCTGTGGAACTGGGGCCTGGCCATCAATATTTCTTTGAATGTTCCCCCATGAATCTACCGGGCAGTTGGGAATGAAATACCATTCCTCTAATGCATCACAAATATATTTATTCATTTATTAATCCACTCATACAAACTTTAAGGACAATCTACTTACTATACTAGACTTGGAGAATGTAAAGATAAAAAGGACACAGGGCACCTGGGTGGCTCAGTAAGTTAAGCATCTGCCTTTGGCTCAGGTCATGATCCTGGGGTCCTGGGATCAAGCCCCCATCTGGTTCCCTGCTCAGTGGGGAGTCTGCTTCTCCCTCTCCCTCTGCCCCTCCCCTGCTCATTCTCGCTCTTAAATAAGTAAAATCTTTTTTTAGAAGAAAAGATAAAGAGGACAAAATCTCTGAAGGAATTTAGTCTAGGCAAGGGATAGACAGGTAAACCAATAAATCCCATGTGATAAATAAAAGCAAGTTACTTACAAGATCTAGAGGTAAAAGTGATTTGTTAAAGAAAGATCAATCATTTTGAGGTTGTTCATTCTTTTATACAAATATTTGGGTACCGATGATGTATGACTATAGAAATACAAACATAAATGGATACAATCTCTGCCTTCAAGAAAGTTATAGTATAAGGGTACACAAGGAAGGAAATAAAGGTGTAAACTAATGTCATACTATCACAGACGTGTAAGAAAGGTGTAATATGTATGCCCCGAGGAGTCAGAGATGGTACTACCAAGTTGCTGACCTTGGAGGTAATAAACTTGAACTAGTTCAGTAACAGGGGGAATAAAAATTAGTATTCTAGAGGAGTGCTTCTCAAAAGTTAGTGTGCATACAGATCAGCTGGAGTTCTTGTTAGAATGCAGATTGAGTCCTCAAGTGTGCGACAGAGCCTGAAACTCAGCATTTCTAAATACTTCCCAAGTGATACTAATGCTATTCGTCTACAGATCACAATTTAAGTAGCAAAGTTCTCGAACAAAATGGTTTCAAGAAACAAGAGATAAAAAATGCCCAAAATTCCACAGCAGACACCAAGAAAAACAAAAATTGCAAAGTAGCCATTAGATTTGTCACTTAGAAGGCCTTCTAACTAGTGAGAGTAGTTTCAGTGGAATGATGAGGGAGAAGCTAACTGATAGGTATTTAGAAATAAATGGGAAGTAATAAGGTGGGGACAGAAATAAAATGGAATGGTTTCATTTGTTTCTGCTCTCGAATGCTGGGAGAGATTTAAGTCTATTCATAAGCTGAAGGAAAGGAACCAGTGAAGAGAGAAAACTAAAGATGGAAAAGAGGATGGAATCACTTTTGGTAGAGAGATTCCTCTCTCTTTGCAACAGAGAAGGAACTAAGAATTGGTCTCAAAGGGTAGGGAGGGGGAAAGACAAGAATGAGTGGAAGGAGTTACTCCTATTTCACAGAGCAGGAAGCCAGGTGATCTGGTGAGAGACAGTGAGTTCAAGGTCGAAGCTGAGCACTGCGGGGGGGGGGGGGGGGGGGGTGTTGGGGGGCGGGAAATGAAGAAGCCCTGGAGGCATAGCTGAGGCTGGACTTGCACATGGCTGTGTGATTCCAGTAGTGAAGGTATAGGCTTAAAGAAGATGGGCTGGATGAGAGAGTGAGACCCACACATGTAGAAAAGGAGGAGGAAAGGGACATAAATCCTAAGAAGTCAGAAGAGGTATAATGAGAGAAAAGAAAGGAGAGAAGGTAGGAAGTGCTTTGGACTTTTTTTCTCTTCAACCCCTAGCCAGTCTTCAACAGTGTTAACAACTGGAGACATTGCTGAGAATACATTATTAGGAAAAGATTCTACTCTGTGTAAATTTGTTGAAAATTATATTGTTAAATACCATCCGCCAGCTTACACATTAAGTACTCAACAAACCTGCTTGTAGATTTAACATCCAAAGTGATAAACTGCTTTAAAAGGGCCCAGATATTTCTTTACCAACAGAAGCAATACCACAAATTTTCAGTAAAATTATACTCCTTGCCTAAAACGCTGGTAGGCTAGTCTATTCCCTGATCTTACTGCTTGAATCAGAAAATGACGGAAGGATAATGGACTATTTCTAGCACATGCAGATGAAAAGGCTGAATATCCGAACACATAATGATTTCACATGGACATCCTATCTGCTGGCAGCTATACCCAGTATAATTCAGTATAATTCAACTTAGACTGAGTAGTGATACTTCTTTAAATTTAACTATTTTTTTTACCACATTACAATTTTTTAAGTCTCTTAGAGATTTTCTGTTTTTTTTTTTTAACATAAAAGTAGCTTGAGACTTAAACTATAATAAAGCTAGTATAACTAATCAAAAGCACTAATATTTTGGAATTTTTTTGCACTCAAATGGTCATGAGACAAGCATGGATATTTGTAGAGAAAGTGAAAAACTATTTTCCCTTTGAAATTTCTCCTCTATCCTGGTTTCCTTATTTTTCTTTTATTTCTCTTTGCAGGCAGGAGAGGTAGCATGGAGGGAGAAAGAAGGATGTGAATATTGAAAAATCTGAGGGGAGAGGGAAACAGTTAAAAATAGATGTTTTGGGGGTGCTGGGTATCTCAGTTGGTTAAGCATCCCCTCTTGATTTTGGCTCAGGTCATGATATCAGGGTCCTGGGATGGAGCCGCAGGTTGGGCACTGTGCTCGGCAGGGAGTCGGCTTGGGATTCTCTCTCTCTCCCCCTCTGCCTCTCTCCCAGCTCCTCTGCACGGTCTCTCTCTCCCTCAAATAAATAAATAAATATTTTTTAAAATAGATGTTTTGTTGTTTTCACTATTTATTAAGGCAAATTTTGCCAAATAAGCTTTATTTAGTTCTTAAAGAATATTCAGCTCTGCTAAATTATAAGCTACACTAATTACAGGGTATACAAGTATTGAAAATTGTATAAAAGCCAATAAGACAGTACAATTGAGGAATTAAGCACTTAAACATAAAAACTATTTGTTTCATCTATTAAAAACTAAAAATGGGGCACCTGGGTGGCTCAGGGTTTTGAGATGGAGCCCCACATCAGGCTCCATGCTCAGCACGGAGTCTGTGTGAGATTCTCTCTCTCCCTCTTCCTCTGCCCCTCCCCCTGCTCATGCATGTGCTCTCTCTCTCTCTCTAAATATAAATCTTTAAAAAAACTGAAAATGTATTTTTTGTCACATTATAAACCTAATCTTTAAAAAATTCATAACTCTTGACTATCAGAAAATGCATGTCTTGAATGAGAGAGAGAAAAAATATATTGATTATATATGTAATCTGATTTAAAGTTACTGAGCTGATGTGATGTATAAGCACTAAAATATTGTCAATAGTGGCCCAAAGGCAATCTGTATTTATTTCTGAATATAAAGCTTATACCATCAGTGGGAATTTCTGGGAATTACTTTTTTGGTTACATAAAGGAAAAAATTGAGGGAGTGAAGCAATGAAAACTTGGAAATGTTTTACATTTTTAATTTTTTTTTTAAAGTTTTTCTATATGAAGTTGAGAAATAGCAGAAAAATAGAATGTTATTTATATGTAGTTACATCTTTCTTATCCCCAAATGTAGGTGATCTAAAGAAAACATTTTAAAATATTTTATTTATTTATTTATTTGAGAGAGAAAGAATGAGCGATGGGAAGGGCAGAGGGAGAGGGATAAGGAGAAGCAGACTCCCCACTGAGCAGGGAGCCTGACACAGGCTCGATACCAGGACCCCAAGTTCACGACTCTAGCTGAAGTGAGACACTTAACTGACTGAGCCACCCAGGTGCCCCTAAAACATTTTATAAAGCAATATTACTTAGGGGCGCCTGGGCGGCTTAGTCAGTTAAGCATCTGCCTTCGGCTCAGGTCATGATCCCAGTATCCTGGGATCAAGCCCCACATCGGGCTTCTTGTTCAGCGGGGAGTCTGCTTCTTGCTCTCACTCTGTGGGCACACACTCTCTCTCTCTGAAATAAATAATAAAAATAAAATCTTTAAAGCAATATTATTTAAAATGTATACCATACAGTTGTAATAACAGAATCACAAGGGAGAGTTTTTCAATTAAATTGAATTTCAGGAGTCACAAAACTCAACAACTCTTTATCATCAGACATTTGGTGAAATTTCTTTTATGATACCACTGAGATTAGGAGAGGTATATAGTATAAATCAGACTTGAAAAGATATTTAAGAATGTTTTCAGACCCACATACTTTCATAACCAATTCTGACAAATTTTACTCACCTAAATCTGAGGACTTCTCTTTTCATTCCATACAATACTCTACTGTTCATATTCATATTAAACAAACACAGCCTGCCACATCTAACTAATATGTTGCTTACCCCACATATAAAAATTTACAGAGGATTTTCAAGAAGAGATTAGAAAGAAATGAAGTAGAATTTGACTCATGGGACCATTGCTGTAAGTACTTTAAAACTGGTCTATTTTAGGCCTCCAAACAGGCTAACACACAAATGGTATACATATCAAACGTTATGAAAATAGTGTTTAAAAAAATGTTGAATAGAGGACTTAATACTAATTTAAAGTGAAGTATAAAAAGACAAACTGACACCTAGAAGCACAGTAATTGACTCACCTGCGGCTAACTGATTTCTTCACTTCTCCTTCTCCAGCTGACTTAACATTTCCACTTGTGTCCTTTTTTAACTTTTTTGCAATTCTTTCTCTCACCAGCTTCTTCTCATCACCATCAATATATTCATCAAGCTCTGCACCTTCATATTCTCCATCCTGTAGAAATTGAAGTGGAGTATTTGCCAGGCATCCCATTTCCCCTTAAATTTCCAGAGATCCATTCCAGACTCTCATCACATTCTAGGCCAGTTTTGGTTTTTGTTTTGTTTTGTCTTGAATCTGTAAGGGCTTGAAGAATCTGGTCCATGTGGGAATACTCCTGGGGTCTGCTCTAGGCCAACTATGTAATTATGGGATACCCAAAGAAGGAGTGTTTGCTCACTGAACCCACAGCGCTTCTGTGCAACACGGGCTGTACTCCCTCCGTATCACCCAGGATATTGTGTCTATCTACATTCCTATTCTTTCCCAGTGGGAGACGTGGCTTCTGCAGGCAGCTGGCCAGCATACTGACCTCAACCAGAGATTAATTCAAGTAGAATGAGGAGGAGGTGGAGAAGCTGAGATTTCTTCCTATAATCTCAGTCATACCAGTTACTCCCCTTCTTAGAATCCTCCAGTGGATCCCCAAATCACTCACAACCCAAACATTCTATACCACCCAGACATAATTTCCTACAACTCCAGGCCAGCAACACCAGCCAACTTTAGAGCTGGTATTCTCTCTATCTCGAAACACTCATATTCCATGTATCTGCACTGCTCGCCCTTTCATCTCCTTTAGGTCTTTATCAGCTTTACTACCCAATACAACTAATAAAGAAAGATCACCATAGTCTTGAAAGAGGACCCTCTGAATTGTGTATATAAAGGACTACCACTATAAATGACCGATCCAAGCATTTTCTCATACACCATGTAGGATACCCACGCATCAACATTTAAACTTTTACATAATAAAATAAAATCAATGACATCTGAATTTTGAGTATTCAGGTAGTGAGAGGGAGAAAAAAACCAGATTAGAAATTCATACACATATAAGATTTCAATTTTGTAGGGAAATACACACACATCTACACACACACTTGGAAGGAAATAGTCCAATCAAAATAAATTATTTACTTTTCAAATTTTTAAATTTTTTTCAAAATTTTAAATATATAATTATAAAAGTAACATATACTACCTTTTAAGGAAAAAATTAAATTTTTATAAACATTTTAAATTTTCTATTGTTCAAACTATATACTAAAATTATTACTTACGTTAGCTGAATCTCCTACTGCATCACCTTTTTCACTATGAAAAGAATGAAAATAAGTAAATTTTAGCTTCAAGTGAAACTACTAAAATTATTCAAATTTTGGGATTAATCAAAATTTAGAATATTTTGCTAGGATTAACAGTTCAAAAACCTATTTCAACACAGGAATTTCAGAATGGAATTGTAGAACAAATAGAAACATTCTATAACAGAGTCATTTTTACAAATAGAATAAGAAGTATGCTCCATGAGCACACATATTAATTTACTAGAATTAACAGAAAAAAGCAAACAACAACCAACAGTGCTGTTTTTATGAACAAAGGATTGCAGTAAACAGTTTCTTCCATTGGCTTGATGTACTCTGGCTGAAAAAACCAAATCCTTCAAATACAAGGATATTAAGAAAAGATTTTTTTTTTAAATAGAATTTTTGAAAGCAAGCTAAACTCAATGTAATAGCATTTTAATCCCCCTTTGAGGCACTGGCCCAATATATCATGTGCAATTGTATTTAACAGTAAGACATCTTCCCTTCTCCAAGGGAAGCAACAGAGATAGACATTTTCTGTTAACTACTAAAATATATAAGAAATAACTACTCAATGGATTGGTCTAAAATGTGGTGACTTCTTCAGAAAACCTTTCAACTCTGCCTTGTTTACCCATCATGCCAACTGGCACAAAAATGCTTTAAGGAAAAAGCTAACAAAGTAATTTGAGTTAAACATTAAACTTTTAAACTAAACCCTTTCATATTCAAACAATCCCAAGATTTAAGTTTAGCAATTAATTTTAAATTTAATTAGTTCAACAGAAATAGATAGCAAGACGAAATGAAAGGTGCCAGAGTACTTCCCTCCATTATGCAAGAGGCTCTGCTACCTCCATCACCAAAATGCTTTCGTTATTTGTCTGAGTTAAAAAAATTGGACTTAGGAGAACTGACCAGGATGCCTGCGAGGCTTAGTCAGTTAAGTGTCCAACTCTTGATTTCTGCTCAGGTCGTGATCTCAGGGTTGTGAGATCGAGCCCCACGCTGGGCTCTGCACTCAGTGGGGAGGCTGCTTGAGATTCTCTCACCCCCTCCCTTTGCCCCCCCAACCCCCACACATGTGCTCTCGCTCTCTCTCTCAAATAAATCTTTAAAAAAGAGAGAGAGAGAACTGACCATTTTCTCACAAAGGCAGCAAGAAAATATCTGAGCCAGAAAATAATTTAGGATCACACTTGTAGCATACTAACCTTCCAACGGCTGGAACAGAACTGAGATGGGGATCATCCTTAAGCAAGTCATGACTACTTTTGCTTTTTCCCTTCATGCTCTAGGAAAAAATGTAGAATATAATGATAAGTGAGGAAGAAATAAGTTTTCCAAAAGGACAAGTTAACGCGTGTATGTAAAATCTAGTACTGGTATAACATGGCTAGCAAAGGATACATATTCCTGAAATTTCCAATATAAATTAAAGCTTTATAAATAAGACGTTAACTCTCACACTGATTGAAAATACTATTTTAAAAATACCTTTTCTTCCAAAAAGTGGTAAATCCTTCAAAGTAAGTTTATTAATTACATTTCCAAACACTAAATCTTCAGTATGACTTACATACAGCTAAACTAATTCTTTGACCCAGATAGTAAATCTTAGAAGATAGTTCACAAGAATAATTTGAAATAAATGCACACAATTGTTTTTTCAAACATACGGGCTATATTGCACAGAATAACACGTATGCACGTATTCTATTTCTCTAAAGAGCCCTGACTATTACATTCTTTGACCTTTAGCACAGACAGAAAAAACTTAATAGTTAAAAACGAAAAGGTCTTAAAGGCCACTTAATCTAGTTTCCCACCCAATGCAGGAATCTCCTTGACATCACTGACTATAGTCAGCCGGTGTTTCAACACCTGAAAAGAGCTTTTCCTCAGACACACACACAAACCACTCCTTTTCAAATGTCTTCCAATGTTGGGCAGTTCTCTCTATAATTGGAGAAAAAAAATCTATGTGTAATTTCCAACTATCCAAACAATCCTAGTTCTACCTTCTAGAACTAAAAATGAACTACAAACAATTTCTGTTATCATGTATACTACACAGAACTTAGTTTAAATACAAAGAGACTGGTAGGTATATTAATGGCCCCCTAAAGATGTCCACATCCTAATGCTCAAAACCTGTGAATATGTTACCTCACATGGCAAAAGGGACTTTGCAGATAAATTAAGGATTCTGAGATGAGGAGATCATCCTGCATTGTCAGGGTATATCCAATGTAATCACAAAAGTCCTTAAGAAGGAGGCAGGAGAGTATGTTTCATAATGATACAGCATGAGAAAGACTCTATGGGCTATTGTTAGCTTTGAAGATGGACGAAGGGGCCACAAGCCAAGGAATGCAAATGGGCTCTAGAAGTTGAAAAGTTGAGGGAAGAGATTCTCCCCTGAGCCTCTAGAAGAAAGGCAGCCCTGCCAGTACCCCAATATGTAGCCCAGTGAAACCTGTTTTGGACTTCTGACCTCAGAACTGTAATATATTAAATTTGTTTTGCTTCAAGCCATAAAATTTATGGTAATTAGTTACAGCAGAAATATGAGATGACTATAAATATATTAACATGTTTTTTAAATTACTTAAATATAAACAAATTAGATCAAGTTTAATACAATTTAATGAGGCAAAAACAGTTTATAAATTAGACTGTTCAACACTTCTTACAACCTCCGTGCAGAAGGCCTAGTGGCACTCTTCATGCTGTATCCACCCCCCAGATCCCAACCTTTTGGGAAAGTTTAATTTCTGGGACTAAACAAGAATAGGACAAAACATTCTTACTTTATTCTCAAAAGTGGTGTATTTGTCTATCAATATAACTTTTTCTGGGTGAGAAAAAAAAGCCTTTTTATAACTTGGGATTTGAGGTAAAAATGTTGGCATATCTTTCAGAGAAAGAAATACTGTGTGCATCACTGTGAATGTGGCACAGTTTAATCACTATTTTTAAATCTAGCTATTGTGATACTTTTATAATGGACCTACCATTTAACTTGCCTCATGAAAACTACTTGTCTGATTGTAAGATTTCACTTGAAAAATATTTTCTGACATCTGTGTTTAAGTTATACACAAAGATTCAGGAGTAAACTTTAAAGCAGTACAGACATGAATAAAACTATCATTTAAGAAAGCAAAATGAAAGGAGGGATCCTCCATAAAAACTTTTCAAATGTCTGAAGCCTAGGATCATATTTT
Organism: Ursus arctos; assembly: GCF_023065955.2. NCBI lineage: Eukaryota > Metazoa > Chordata > Mammalia > Carnivora > Ursidae > Ursus > Ursus arctos. Next base: position 52,429,544 of record NW_026623067.1, on the reverse strand, counting down.
TACTTAGTTTTTACTTCTCCAAAGTATATCCAGTTCCTCGAACATTCTTCATGTGCAGTGGTTCTTGGCTTTATCACCATTGTCTTCATGCTCCTCCCTTCCTAGGAATGCATTTGTCAGTTTCTTTCTTTCTTTCCCTTTCTCTCTTTCTTTCTCTTTCTTTCTTTTGTCAGTATCCTTCTTAAATGTGTTCTGAACAAAGTGCTGTAAAATGTGACTGCCCAAAATGCAAAGAATGTTAAATTTCTAATTCCAGACACCTTACTCTTAATAATTCAACTAGGGCTTACAGGCTATTAAGTCTTACACCTCTTCAGCTGATTCCATTAAACTCAAGCACAGAATTTACATGTACTCCTTTTACATTTTAACGTACTAGTTCAAATAATCATGCACAGGTTGACAACAAAGCACTCTTTGGGCAGAAGTATTCCATCAGATATAAATCCATCTGACTATACTATCTCCCAGATCACATTTCCTCATGTTGTCCACAAGAATATCATGAGAGACTCTGACAATGTGCTTTCCGGGACTCAAAATATGTTCTTATGGCATCCTCCTATCATGTAATCCTATCAAAAAGGAAATGAAGTCAGTCTGGCAAGTCACTTAACCAGAGTCTCAGTTTCCTCATCTATAAAGAAAGGAAGTAGGACTAGATCCCTTTGAGCTATAAAATTCTATTATTCTAAAAGAGATTTTATCAGGTAGTAGAAAGATACTGAAATAAATAATGAAGGAAAACTAACCCGTGTGGGAGAGGCACCTTGTCATGAATAAACGAGTGGGGTGAAGTAGTGTCTGTAATCCCACACTGATAATCCACAAACCAGAGGGCACTCTATCTTATTTCTCCTTTCACATAAAGTAAAGCCCCAATTCAGACTTTACCAATTATTAACTTGTGATGTTAGACAGGTTCTGGAATAAAGCTTAACACACTGTGGAGTCACTGAAAAAAGAAACTTGATAAGCAAATGAATAATGAAACAATTATTTGCAAGACCTCTAGAAATATTTAATTTCATGCAAGCACTGAAACTGAAAATTGTTCTTAGTCGTTGTAAAAGACACTTACTTGGCTTTGGTTCTAATTATTACATACATTTAAAAACAGTAAGGCTAACTTTTAAGAAATATATCTATTGGTCATACTTTTCCAATATTCAGGCTAATGTTCTTTTTCTTAGCAAGGTTTCATTTTACCCCAAATGTAAAATGTATTAGAGGGGTTCTCAAAGTCTGAATAACAGTACAAAAGGAAAATAACATATACTTCCATTTTGATTCACTCTACAATTTGTCTCATGCCCTCTGGAGAAATTTCCTTTCCTCTAAGCCAATAAACTTCAATGATTTCTTTATTGTTGTTCTATTTTCTCAAGCTAAACTTATTCATGACTCCATTATCTAAACAGACAAAAGAGCTGAAATCTGTAAGCCAAAGATTCTGTACAATGTACCAAGACGCATTCACACATGAAGGACGGGTTGTTGGGTTTCATGATACACAGGTGTACCCCAGTGCTCTCGCTACTATCCAGGACCCAGTGGGAGGGCTCAGGAAGAGCACTTGGGCAGTTGTGCCGAGTTAAGACTTCCAACCCCAGAAAGCTGAACTGTTGGTGAAGTTTTCTGCCAACCCTCTAGACTGCTTTAGCATGAGGGCAGCAGCTTCTGCATAATAATCACAATCGTATCAGAGATTGTTTGATACTCTTTAGCTTTCTGAGAATCAAATATAAATTATAACACAGAGTATACTGCTTAAGACATTTGACTTTCAAAAACATTTTCCGAGATTGCATATTGTATCAAAGTAATGACTATCCACATCCTTATTTCACAACTCTAAATGGCTTATGGTATTTTCTTGTTACAAAGAGGAAACTTGAGGCTCAGAGAGACTCAGCGATCCAAAATCACAGAGTATCAGTGGAAAGCAAAGTGCCAATATGAACGTGTATAATCCCAGATCCATGCTCTTTTTGCTTCAACCCATTGCCACTCAAAGATGACACAGTTTACCATCAGAGAGCTCACAGCCTAGGACTCTGCACACTTAATAAGGCAGAAAGAAAAGGGTATAATGTTTTAGTATACACTGATAACACAGTCATATGTTTCTTGTGTAATAAAACAAAATGGATGTTTTTAAAAGGAAAATGTAAGTATCACAAGACAGGCAAAGGTTAGAAATCAGAAAAAGGAATGATTAAGAAAAGACATTTAGAAAAGATGGTATTTTAGGTATTGGAAATAAATACGACTTTGACATCCAGAATGGGACAGGACACTTCAGGCAGGGAAAAGAACATGAACAAAGACATACAGAAAGGAAAACACAAAACATACATGTAGAACAGAAAATAGTTCAGATCTGCTAACACAGGGTTTCCTACATTTCCCCGATAAGAATTCCAAGGAATTCATTCACGTACAGCTTTCCAGGCCCCTCTCTTGGAGATTCTAATTCTGTAGGTCTGAGGAGGGTGTAGGGATTTAATTTTTTATTTTTAAAACAGTATTGGACCTGAATTTTCAGTGGTTTTTAAGTGGTTTAAGAAGTACTAAACTAAGGGGCAGAGTTGGTAAGGGGGGGGGGTCATGGCCTTATTTCTATAGTCAACAGAGAGCAATTGTGACATCTTGATGAGGTTTCAGGAAGACCGTTGTGGTGGTAATGAGTGGAAAGGAAAGAAGAGCAAGGAGATGGGAGACCGGTCTGTAGACTAGGGCAGCAGCCCAGCCTAGAAATGAAGGCCTGAACGAGGGTAGTAGCAAAATAAATTAAAAGGAAAAAATAGATTTGAGATATGTCATGGATGAAAAATTGGTAGAACAGTGCAACAAATTGGTTTTGCAGAGAAAGAATAAGAAAAAAGTCAGAATCTAAAATTTTTCTCTAGAGGATACTGATACTAGGGAGTAGAAAAAGAAGTCACAAAACAGAGAAAAGTCTGGGAAACAAAGATAATGAATTAAGCCTTGGCCAGGACTTGGGTTACTAGTGAGATATTCAAACATAGAGAGATGGCCAGTAGGCTGCTGGAGAAAAGAAAAGTAAGCCAGCCTAGAGATACAGATTTGAGAGTCAGAAACAAACATTTGATAATTTTATCACAAAGCACAGAGTCAGATGAGAGAAAAAGGATGACACAATACTAGGCTTATACTATTCACATGATAATGGACTGTAGGTTGCAATTTTCTTGGCAAAAAGGAATGGATTTACTTAGTTTTTCCACTGTTTGAAGTGTTTTTCAGGTTTGAGAGCAAGTATCTGCAGTGGTATCCTTGCACATTTCAACCTTGTAGCAAACACCGATTGCTTTTGGGTTATCAAGTTCACTAAAGTCAGAGTAAGTTAAGCATTTTGTTTGTTTTACTTTGTACAACAGCAAGCAGCAGAGGCAGATATGCTTTAAATATCTAACACATGCTGTTGTTACAAACAGAAAAAATTCAAACTAATTTCCTAGTAAAGTCAGTCTCAAAGTAATGGTGAATAAAACTTACTTTAGATCAGAAATTTAATTCAACAAAAAGACTAATAGAAAAACTCCTTTCTCCTTCCCCTGTTCTCTCCTCAGGGCTAATCAGCCTAATATCCAGGCCCCTGTGTGAGGTAGGAAAGGGCAAGGGGCCAACACTGCATTGAGCTGCTTCCACTCCAGAATGCTATGCTACCAGTGTAATTTCCTGCCAGCCTTCTAGATGGCTTGGGCTCGAAGGAAGCAGCTTCTGCAGCATTCAAAATCATATTAGAGACTTAAATGGCTATAGAAATCTAAGTTCAAAATTCTGACTGGACCACCTCCTAATTACATGGTCTTGCACAAGTGATTTAACCTTTCTGAGTATTGATTTCTTCCCTTAAATAGGAATAATAACATCTATAGCACGTGGTTGTTATAGAGGTTACATAAAATAAATATTTAGCACAGGTAGCAGAGAGGAAAATAATTACAGTACAGTATAACATATGCTTTGATGGCCACAGACAGATTACCATGGAAAGAAGTTAAACTCCGCCTGGGTGGGAGATGGGGAGGGGAGGGAGGTGGAGGTAGTCCAGAGTTGATAGTGGAGCTAAATCTTATAGGAAAAACAAAAATTAACCAAATAAAGGAGAACCTACCCCAAGCAAAAGGAAAAACAGGACGGGGGGACTGTGGGGAAAGCATGTGTATGTAAGGAAACTTGACATCTTTAGAAAACATCAGTGAAAGGGACTCCTGGCAATTTCCAGATCTAACATTTGTGGTTTTGTCCATTTACAAATATACCCACAGGATCATGACATATAGTATATCTTTCATTTTAATAAGGCAGAAATTTGAATCATGAATAAGGCAAGACTAGTGCACTGACATCTAAAGAAGATAACTTCTGAGATATCAGGGTGCCAGGGCGATTGATAATACTGACAAGGCCTAGGGAAAGGATGTTTTCACATAAAGATGAGTTTAATTGTGGCATCTTTAGTAGAGATGTTTCCTAAAGGAAATCAAGAATGTGGGATAAGAGCCCAGAAATAATATTCATCTGTGTGTCCTAGAGTTCAGAATATTAGTATATGGGTGGAAGTTGAGAATCCATGGTATCAAATATATCACTCTGGAATACTGAAGACAGCAAGAAAAAATTATGACCAGACCGTTTCTTACACATGTCCATTTCAATTCAGTCTTAATGCAATGGCTAAAAGTAGTGTGCTTACTATATGTCCAACATTAGCCTACCAAAACCATCCTCTATGATGAGGGAAGCCCATGGATAAAGAGTTAAAAACAAGGGTAAAAATAATGTGCTTTTCAGTCAGTGTTATTGTTAGTGTTGGTTAGAAATAGGTAACTATAATAAGCAAATAAGACAGGGCTAAGTTATAGAGTTTTAATTACTACAAAAAAACTTCTAAACCTTTAGGTCTCTGTGTTCACTAATTTTCTTGCTTTTTTTTTTTAATACTGCAAAAAGGTAATCTATTCATAAAAGAGTGATTTAAAGGCATTATGATTTTCTTTACAAACAGATGTAAGAATAGGAACTGTCCACTTTTTAAAAAACTCTGTATTTCAACCCTCCACTATTATTTGTAATTATATTTTTTTAGAGAGGGAGGAGGGTTGGGGCAGAAGGAGAGGGGGAGAATCTTCCAATGCAGGGCTCAAGCTCACAATACTGAGATCATGACTTGAACAAAAATCAAGAATCAGATGCTTAACCAACTGAGCCACCCAGGTGTCCCTCAACCCTCCACTATTATTAAAATCCACTGAACTGCCTGTATCAAAGGCTACCCCTGCCCCTTCCCCCATTTCACTCTCCAAACAAATTTCCATTTCTTCATCATTTGAGGGAAGACATACCAGAATCTTTGGGAGTAAAAACCCTTGAGGATGATTTTCTTAAAGTATATTTAACAGATTCACTGCTCTAAATATTGTCAAGGCATAGGTGTTTCAGCAATGAGTATGTGTCAAAAGTGATATTCAGGAAAACCACACTTAAAGGCCTACTGTAAGCATTGGTGGAGTAGAAGACCAGGAAGTGATATATAATCCATATACATGTATCTTACACTGAAGGAGACAAGTTCAAATCCCAGCTCTAGCTATTTACTGGTTGTGTGACTGAGCAAATTACAGCCTAGCTATACCTTAATTTATTTTTGGGTAAAATGGGGATAATGATAATACCTATCTTAAAGGGTTGTGATGAGAATTAATGACATTAATAAATATATATAGATAATATTAAAATGAATATAAAAGCATTGGTCTGTCAGTATTTATTATAATAATGATCATAATCATTATCATCTAGCAAATCACTAAAAAAAAAGAGCAATTAAAATCTGAATCACAAGGTTAAATCATTTTTTAACTCTAGTTCTGATTAAAAAAAAAAAAAGGCCAGGTCAAAAAACCCCACAAAACTCTAATTGCAAGAGGGCATATCATTTTAAGAGTTGCAAATATTACTGACAACAAATCATTTTACAGATCAGTTCAGTGAACACTTCCTGACTGTGTACCATGAAAAACATGATGTGCCATATACATAGCAGGAGATACAAAAATGAGATATAGTCCCTAATACCTTTTATAATTCAGATCAAAGGGATTAGAGTTTTACCTGACTAACTCGATTTACTTCCTCCTCTTCTTCTTCAGCCTCCTCTCCGAAAGAAAGTAAACTAAAATTTCTTATCAAAAAAAGGAAAGAAAAAAGGAAATAAGAATGAGAGAAAATTGAGGAAATTCAATAGAACTTACAATGCTGTATTTTCAAGGCAATAAAATAGAATTTACAAGAACACATTTTAACTGTTCGGGAATACACAATATGACTTAGTATTCAGCAGAAATATACTAAGGATCCATATTTTCAGCATAATGTTAAGGCATTGGCCTCAGACCACAGATATTTCATATATTAGACGAAACTAATGACCAAAAATCCATTCTGAGCACTATCATTAAATATAGTAAGTCAAGCATGACAGAAATAATTAAGCTTTTTATATTTATAAAAAACTGGTTAGCGAAATGGAGATTTCTGAAAACCTAATATATAGCCCTGAGAGCACTACAAATGGGAAGCAATTAATCTAGTGTCTTCCAAAATGTCATTAACACTTTAAAATTGATAAGTTACACAACACTGTCAAATAAAAAAATATAAGCAATAAACTTAACAAAAAAATAACCCATGGGGGCGCCTGGGTGGCACAGCGGTTAAATCGTCTGCCTTCGGCTCAGGGCGTGATCCCGGCATTACGGGATCGAGTCCCACATCAGGCTCCTCCGCTATGAGCCTGCTTCTTCCTCTCCCACTCCCCCTGCTTGTGTTCCCTCTCTCGCTGGCTGTCTTTCTCTGTCGAATAAATAAATAAAATCTTAAAAAAAAAAAAAAAAAAAAACCCATGGGGAAGAATAAACTATTTGTCTTCTTTGAGCCTTCAAACTAAAGACATCCCAAGGAAGATAAATAATAAGTTATTAAAACTCTCTCTCAAATATTGAAAAAAATAGAAGATCTGGCAACAAGAGGAATTTTTTATTTCAAAACCTAGATGTAATCAATGACTACCACATCATCCCTAATATATTTGCTATGAATTAAAAACAAAAACAAAAACACCCAGCTTTTGGGCTGTTGTCAAGATAAGTAATAGTGATGAAATATTGTATCTGAATATGGTGACTGTGACCTTTCACGCAGATATAAATTAGTCAAAAGAAATGAATCAAAAAATAGAGGAATATCAAATACACCACTATATAAGAATTTATTTTGCCACAAGACATCAACTGCTTATTGAAGTGGCTCACATTTGACAGTTTATAAAAGCAGCTTAACTTCCTTATACTGTACGATGTCACGGAAAGAAACAAATATGATTGAATACCTATGCCACTGGGTGTTTTCAAATTCCCCCGCTCATTTTCTCTTCATAACAACCAGATGTTGTGATTATAATCTCCATTTTACAAGATGGGGAAACTGAAGCTCAGAAATGTGAACACACTTTACTTCTTATAAATGGTGTCAGGCAGGATTATACTTGGAACTGTCTGAATCTAACAATTATGAATACACTAAAATCACTAATATGGATACTACATTTCACTAAAAGAGGAAGTTGAAATCTAACTCTGATATCTATTTTAATGAACAGACAAAACTAATAATGTGAGAAATATAGTTCACAAAATACTGAAACTTACTTACTCCAAAACAGGAGTGAAAAATTAAATTATGTAACCATGCAGTCATCATATCCTTCATACTTGACTTTCCAAGTTCTATACTTGGAACATATATTAATTGAAAAACAAGTAAAAAACAAACAAAAATCTTAACAACTCATTTATATAAATAATTGCTATAGTCATCATAAATATTTATTTATTAATATAGATTTCATATAGACATATGTGATACTTCTTTAGCTTAAATTACATACAGTATTTTAATAAAAGAAGAACCTCATAATTCATATATCTCCCTGGTCCATACTGACCTCCCCCTTACTAGAAAACAGTTGTTACAAAAGGAAACAAAATGAATGAATTTCTATTAGTCTATTATTTCTGATTACTTTGTGCCTTTGGGCTTCAATTTCTTTACTTCTTCCTCTGGTTTCTCTTTTTTTGGCTTTTTTATTTCTCTTGGTATGATGTCATCAAAAGGATTAAACAAAACCTATGAAAAAAATATTCTGAAAACATTATTCCATTTTTAAAAATTTCACAAAAAATTAAAACCAGTACTTAATTGCATTAATACTAACATCTGTATTTTTTGCTCACATAAGTATTATAAGTCCAGTGATATATTTACTACATAAAGTACTCCCACTTAATGGTCTTGCTGGATTCTTCTGATAATCCTACATGCAATTAAGTAAAAGGTATGTTATCCTTATTTTACAAAAGGGAAAAGTATTCAAGAAAACTTAATACCTAGTTAGCAAGACAAACTCAGAGTTTTGACCCCAAATCAAATGCTTCTAAGGACCTTGCTTCCTCAATGAAGGATCACTCTGAAATTACCTAGGAAGGCACTTCATTGAGCTAAATAAGCCTAATTCTTCTAACTTTCCCTTATAAGTCAAGCTTTTCATACATTGGATTATCAGTTAAAGTTTCATCTTTGAAATCAAAACCTTCAATTTAAAAAAAAATTCTTAATCAGAAATTGTGCCTAAATTACAGAGACAAAATCTGAATTGTGATGTCGATTTAGTATAAAGCCTTTATCCAATAGTTTAAAAATACTAACAGCCTGCTTCTCTGACATGGTCATTTAAGTGCTGCCTCTCAGACATCATGCTTTTACCTCACAGCTTCTTATTTTATGTGGATTACGTGGTCTTTCTTCCTCATCTACATCAACTTCTGTCAACCGTAGCATGTTATATACTGTATCCCCTGTGACCTATCAAACAAAAAAGAAAACTTAACTGCAAACTCTTATATTCATTCTCTGAAATAAGGGAGGGCTTCTGAAAATATTTTTTCAATAATTAAAAGGAAATCTCATATTTTTATATAGGAGCCTATGCATTAAATAATGCAAATAAAGCATCTTCATCTTAAGGGGAAAAAGCAGAATGGGAGTTCAATCCCTCAATGGTATTTTTAGAAAACTTCCCATATATATTTAACGTCAGGTTTTATTAAAAGTGAAAATATAATGTCAAGTAACCTCATACTGAATGACAGCTTTTCATTCAAACAAAATAAACAAATTCAGATTTTAGAATTGGGCGGAACAAGCAAATAACAATACCATGTGTAAGTGCTTTGCAGACATTATCTTGTTATATCCTCACAAACATCCTAAAAGCAGGCACTGTCATTATCCTCCTTCTCTAGATAAGAAAATTGAGTCAAAGAAGTTATAGAGCCGACAGTGACGGCCTTTCTGAATTCTTATCAATATGCTATACTTTGTCTCTAATTGAAAGTTATATATTAGCAACTCTAAAAAGTGGTGCAGAACGACAATCTAAATCTCACTTTATTATATGCTTTTATTTTTTAAAAATAATAGGAAGGAAAATCTATGAACAACCTGTGTTGTAGTGGTTCAAATGTGCGTATTTCTTAACCTGTGTTAAGTGTTAAGCAACCACATTGTATTGAATGTTTTCAGCATGAATCCTTTCATTCAAGATTTCTCAGGAGTTTTAAAATAATACCAGTTTTCCAGCTGTGCTCAGTTTGTCTTTTCCCTTTGCTTCATCCTCACGAAATCCAGTTTGTCTAGGCTGTGGGGAAACCATTCCTATTGAACCAGTAGAGGGAGCTGATACACTAGTGATGTCTAACATGCCTAAGACTTAAAACATGTGGGAATATATTTTTTAGAAGGGAGAGTGAAAAAACAAAACCTCTTAAAGAAAGATGTTAAATGTGAGCAGGAGTAAACACGTACTACTCAAAGTAATATTTCAGGTAAAAAATTTTAATATTAACACAACTTCCACTTTATACTGAAGGGAATTCATCATGGACAAAAGTAAACTTTTTAAACTACTAAATATTGTTACTTAGATAACACCTAAGTTTCTAAAAACATAAACACAATATCAGATGAGCAACATAGTAGCTAATATCATTAGTATGATTTTAGAAAAAAAGAAAATTCTTAAGTCATAATCAATGACTTATTTGAAACATACACACAAAAAATTAAGGTGGTCCCTCATAGTTCATTGTAAAAGGAATATATTCCATTATTTTTAGAAATAATAGATACATATCCCAGGGAATATTTTTATGGGGGCAGCTCCTAGATAAGTCGGTCATATGTATCATAGAACCTGAAGATAAGTGGACACAAACCTTTCCAAAAATGGTATGCTTATTGTTGAGTTCATCTGCTCGACCCAGTGTAAAGAAAAACTGGCTGCCATTATCATGAGGACCAGCATTTGCCATGGCAACCAGTCCTCTCCGATTAAAACGTAACCGGGAGTGGAATTCATCCTGAAGCATTAAAAAAAAAAAAAAAAATTTAGTGAATGATCTGTTATAAGGGTCTTCGTACTCAGTTAAAAAGGTTCCTTACAAATTCTAATCAACAATGCTAAAGTTTTATTTAACTGATTTTCAAGTATAATCAAATCCAATACGTATACTCCTTCAGTACTGTTGAACTTGACTTCACTAGCCTGTAAACATCTTATAAGTATTGTGACAAATTTATCCTATTTTATGGGAAAGCTGTCTATTTACGTGGAAGAAGGGCACTCAAAGGGGAAGAGATTTCTAAATCATTCCCCTATTCCCATCCCTCAAAGTTATCTAACTTTTTAGAACCTTCTATTTTTTTCTCTAAAAAAACTACCTTTGAATCATTGCATGGCCTTCAACTATTGCCCCTCCCCACTCCATTCTAAAGGTCATGAAAAATTTGCTTTCTTCTTGTTTTTTAATTCAAGGCATCTACTATAATTGTGTTATGTGCTTTACTCTGTTTTTTAAAGGTCTTTGTTGAATCTTTGCTGAACTGGCACTGGTCGCATTTGCCAGTTTTTCAAAGAACCAGAGCAAGCCTCTCTAGGTAGATTACTTGCTATAGTAGGGCTACATAACATACATTAGTCTCTCAGTTAACAGAATTTCTATCCAGACCTGATACTAGACTCATTTATATAACAGCCATATGATATAATCAATACTTTTCAGAAAGAAAGTTATTTTTCCTTAATAAATGTCCAAGATTTGAGCTCAAAGAGTCATAACTTGAGATGCCTGGATGGCTCAGTCGATTAAGCATCTGCCTTCAGCTCAGGTAATGATCCCAGGGTCCTGGGATCGAGTCCTGCATCAGACCCCTTGCTCAGCGGGGAGCCTGATTCTCCCTCTACCTCTACCTGCCATTCCCCTGCTCCTGCTCTTTCTCTCCCTCTCTCTCTCTCTGTGACAAATAAATAAATAAAATCTTTAAAAAAACAAACAAAAAAACCCCAGAGTTGTAACTCTTTATACTGTATCAAAAATGGCCTAATTGAAAAATTTAACTAGATAACAATATTACATAATAAGCAAAAATCTCAATTTAGAAAGAAATTATGAGAAAGCACTATTCTGTTACACCAAGCAATAGAATAAAGGGATGCTTCCTACTAGATGGAAGCTCTAAAATCATGAGACATCTCAATATGGTAAAATACAAAATAGTTTTTTAGTGACATTTGAGACTTTTTTATTATAACTATTCCTCGTTTTCTAAGGCCATTATCATCTGGAAATTAAAGCAAACAGTTCAAGTATTTTTCTCAAGAATCACACAGTGACCCAATAAAAAATTAAAAGAAACTCCAGACCTTCTATCTCATTAGTATAAACATGTCTTCAAAATTCTCCTATTTTAAGAGCTATTTATGTTTACTCATTCAAAGAATGTGATATTGGTACCATCAGATTAATAAATAACCCAACTTGTAATTTTTATTTGAACCCACTGTTATTAACTATGATACTCGTTTTAGATCTGTGTTAGCAGTTAACAAATCACTGACCTATTCTTGATCAATACACTTTTTTCTAACATTTTTTATGTTAATTCCTTCTTCTGTCCCCTTGTGATTTCCTGTTATGGCATGCAGTTCAGGCTACAAAGGTCTGTTGTGCGTAATTAAGAATGAGTTCTGCTTTGGACTGAATTGTGTCTCCCCAAAATTCATACAGTGACGCTCTAACCCCCAATGTGACTGTACTGGAGACAGGGCCTGTAAGGAGACAGTAAGAGTTAAAAGACGTCACAAGTGTGAAGCCCTAATCCAGGAGTGCTAGTGCCCTTACAAAAAGAGGAAGAGACACCAGAGTTCGCTCTCTCTACCATGTGAAGACACAGCAAAGAGGTAGCCATCTGCAAGCCAGGAAGAGACCCTTCACCAGAAACTGAATGCCAATACTGTACCTCTTAGCCTCCAGAACTGTGAGAAATAAATTGCTGTTGTTTAGGCCAACCCATCAGTGATATTTTATTATAACAGTCCAAGCAGATTAATATAGATTCCATATAGTGTTAAATGAAATGGCATATGAAATGTTGTAAAAATCTTTTACATTTACAGAGTTCCAGAGATCAGATATTGTCAGGTATCAAGAATTACGTTATATAGTTTTTTTTCTGACTCACATTTTTCTCATGACCACCTGCAGCTCCACCTGAATTCAATCTAGCATAAAAGTTAGCAATAAGACAACTTAGAATGCTTGATGGGGGAAGTGCTGCTCTTAACCTGTATAATCCTAAACATGTGATAGGTACCAGATTTTGTGCACTAATGTGAAATGCATTTTTTTCATGTGGGGCACAGTCATTTTTGATTAAGCAATCCAAACTGATCTGCAAATAAATAACAATAAAAATTTGGCTTCACCTTGAATGGGGCTCCATAGATAGACTCTCCACCAGTCCCTGTGCCAGTAGGATCTCCCCCTTGGACTATAAAACCAGGTACAACTCTATGAAAAATGGTGTTGTCATAATATGCTGAAAGAAATTTAAAATAATTTAGCAAAGTCTAAAACGAGTTAGAGTTAACAAGATTAGAGTCACAAGATTTTTTTCTCCAACTATTAAAGAGGCTCGTAAATCAAACCCTTTCTTCCGCACTTACTATAAAATGTCTACTCAAAACAGCACAATTTCTACAAAAAGCACGGTGGTGGTTGTGTTGTAATTATTTCCAGGATTCTCTCCAACTCCAGATTAGAGTTTATGGATAAATATATTATTTGGAAGCTATAAATATACAAGAGGGATCATATATGATCTCCTAATAGTACTTACTATCTGGAACCTGAAATCATTAAGGAGACTTCACCAAGAAAAAGAAGTTGTATGTGACAGAAGCATGGCATCTCAGTGAGGTAAATCCTGAGCCAAGAAGTTGGTGGGGGCAGAAGGGCAATATTTAGGGTTTGACAGAATCAGAGAGTTTATATTAAGAGAAAAATATATGTAGAACATATGTGTGGCCCTGAAGGAAGTACTGAATAAACAAAACCTATTATTATTGTTGTAAAACCAAACAAACAAAAAACAAGTAGCAGCAGAGTAGATGGGAGATGGCGTTGATTACTGAGTGTAGTCCTAGTTCAGTCACATGCTTAGGATTGTAAAGTAGAAAGATGGAGAAAAAGCTTAGTTACTATCCCTGGAAGCTTCACTGAGCTGCAGAACTGTCTGACACCAGATTTCTTGTCGTACAGGGTTACAGATGTCTTTATTATGTAAATAATATTGAGCTGAGTCTTCTCTTACTTGCACCTAAACACAACCTAACTCATTCAATGACAAATACAAATCAAGTGTCTACTTTATGAGTCAAAACAAGACTATGTTTGTCATAATTCATAAAGTACTATAATACAGTGGCTTGCAGGCACCCTCACAATTATTTACATTTGCAAGATCTGGATGTAAAATCCATACTTTAAAGCTTTATTGGCAAGAGATCCCCAGTGCGAAGAAATGTTCCTTGGTTCCAAACAGAAACTGTAAAAACTGCGTCTAAAAGTATCTCTCCTAAGGAAGGGAAGAAGGAAGGGGGGTAAACAGAAGGGGGAATGAACCATTAGAGACTATGGACTCTGGGAAACAAACTGAGGGCTTCAGAGGGGATGGGGGTGGGGGATTGGGATAGGCCAGTACTGGGTGTTATATGCAAATAATGAATCATGGAACACTACATCAAAAACTAAGGATGTACTGTATGGTGACTAATATAACATAATAAAAAATTATTATAAAAAAATAAGTAACCATTTACTCAGAGTAGCTTAAAACTTTATGCAGCAGTCAGGAGTTCTAAGTCTTGCATCTTGTTGGCTGGGTAGCCTTAAACATAATTTTCCCACCCTTTTTGAAAAATGGAGATATAGGGGTGCTGGGTGGCTCAGTCATTAGCATCTGCCTTTGGCTCAGGGCGTGATCCCAGGGTCCTGGGATCGAGCCCCGCATCGGGCTCCTCCGCTGGGAGCCTGCTTCTTCCTCTCCCACTCCCCCTGCTTGCGTTCCCTCTCTTGGGGGCTGTCTCTCTTACTGTCAAATAAATAAATAAAATCTTTTAAAAAAATAAAAATGGAGATGTAATTGACATTTAACATTACAGTGGTTTCAGGTGTACAACATAATGATTCAGTATCTGTATATATTCTGCAGTGTTCACCATAATAAGTCTAGTTAGTGAACATCCAGCACCTCACATAGTTACAAATTCCTTTTTCTTGTGATGAGAACTTTTAAGATCTACTTTCTTACCAACTTCCAAATATGCAATATAGTATTATTAACTATCATCCACTATGATGTACATATAATTTTCTCATTATAAAACTAATATTATAAATTAACTCATAGTGTTGTTCTGAAGATTAAATAAGATAATATCTTATCTATATAAGATAATATCTTATCTATATTTATAGAGGTATCTATAAATTTTCAAGTCCAACACAAATGTGAAGTGAAACTTTAATATTCTCACTTAAATTCTACAAATTTAAATATATAACACACCCTAGTCTATATCAGAAAGTGATAATAATCCGTTAGGTCCATAATACACAGTCAATCAACATTTTTGATCAGATATGCTTTTACAAAAGATCACTCAAACTCAGTATGGAGAATGGAATGGAAGCGACAAGGCTGGAGTGAGAGGGGGCAACTATTGTCCCAAGAGTAAAACCTGACTGTGACTTATACCGAGGTGCACATATTTAAGAATTCTCCAGGAAGCAGGATCTATCAGACTCAGTAATCTATTAGATGCGGGGGAAGGGGGACATGAATGATTTTTATTACTTGTGCTTTCAGATTTTAAAATTACACATCTTACTCCTTTTTCCTATTTCCTATTAAGCCCTTCAGTGATATTGGCTTTTTACTTTAACCTTTTCTTTTTTATTTTCCTAATTATACGCTTGTCGGATGAATGAAATGATTATAATACTATATATACTGAGTAGGAACTTTCTATAATTTCTCTACACTGTAATTTTGTATTCTACCACAGCTAAAATTTCAAATTTTCACAAAATTCCATATCCACTATTTCTATTTCCATGTAGCTTATTAATAATACTGCTGAACTGTGCATTTGTGGTTGTCCTTAGAGCTTACCATGTACTATAATAGATTTTATTGCATGCAGTGTTTGACTTCTTAAATGTTTAGGTACCATTCCCATAAGTATTTTGAAGAAAGAAGTTTTATAATTTCATTATGTGTGTTCACAACAGTCTCCTGAATTTTCTCCACTATTGAAGAAAGAAATTTTCATGTATCTTAAATATGAAATTTCCTATTTGGCTGCTGTGATTCTGGTATTTTCCATTATATTTGTATTTCTGGCTGTACAATGTATGGATAGCATAATATACTTTGCCTAATTGTATTTCTACCAAGTATAATATAGGAATTTACATCTATCTGCATTTTTAAGTGATTTATGTGTATTTCTTCCAGAATCTTGCATTTAATTTTATAATTATTATAAGTAATAACTTTTTATTTAAAACTCATTTTGTTATCTGTCTGCCCTATTTATTTTAGCCTCTTTTTTTTTAAACAAACATTTCTGCTTTCCACTTTGTTCTGCCAACCTAAAATTTTACTCCTTCCTCAAACTTAAGAGGAACCAAGAAAATTATCAAAGGCAACAAGCTTCCCTTTCCTTCTCTTTTTAAACCTTTTTTTAACTTAATTTTTTTAAAATTTTCACTCACTTTTAAATGTTCACCTATTCCCCAAAACCTGAAATCCAAGATTAAGTCTGTGTAACTATAGATCTTTCATTTTCATAAAAACTGAAAACTTCCCCCAGACACAGAATGACAAATTCTGTATGATATCACTTGTATGTGGAATCTAAAAATGTCAGCTTATAGAACTGGAGAGTAAAATGGTAGTTGCAAGGTGCTGGTGGGTGGGAAAAATGGGGAGGTGTTGGTCAAAAGGTATAAATTTTTCTTTTTTTTTAATTTTTAAAAAGATTTTATTTATTTATTTGAGAGACAGAGAGAGAACGAGTGGGGGAGAGGCAGAAGGAGGAGGAGAAACTGACTGTGGAGTAGGGACCCCAACCCAACCCAGGGCTCCATCCCAGCACCCTGGGATCATGATGATCGTGACGTGAGCTGAAGGCAGACACTTAACCAACTGAGCCACTCAGCCACCCCATAAATTTTTAATTATAAAATGAATAACTTCTGGGGATCCAATGTATAGCATGGAAGTTATAGTTAATAGTACTGTGTTGTATACTTGAAATCTGCTAACAGAGTAGATCTCAAGTGTTCTCACCACACACACACTCACAAGGTAAACTGTGTGAGGTGACAGATATGTTACTTAACTTGATTGTGATAATCATTTCTCAATGTATACGTGTCTTAAATCATCACTTTGTACACTTTTAAAAAATCATGTTGTACATCCTAAATATATACAATTTTTATTTGTCTACAATACCTCTGTAAAGCTAAAAAAACCAACTAAAAACATCCCTTTAACTGCCATATCTATGTCATGTTCCACCTTCCTGGTTTTCACTCATTTCCTTTTTAATTCTGGAAATCATCCCTTTTTGAAGTAAATACTGATATGAATGTTATAAGATCTAGAAATATCATGACTTGTTTAAATCATAGAATTACTGAATTAAAATGGGGTTCTCTAAATTATATTTTTAAAACCTCAACTTTATTTAGGAGTACCTGCATTTAAATTAGTCTTCTCAGGTTTGTTGTTAGCCTTTTCAGTAATAATTCTATCTTTCACCTGTTCAATTTAAGAGAATTGCTCTAGTTATTTTTCTTATAATCTTCCTATTCTTTTTTCTTTCTCCTTGTATTCTTAAAAATAGGGGAATAATTTTTTGTTGTTCCAATTAAGTTCCATCATGACCTAACTTAAGAACTTTACTTCTTCTTCACTATCATATTATATCCAGATGTTTTCTGTTTCTTCCATTCACCTGGTCATGGATTATTAATTACCATTCATTCTTTCTAATGTTTTTGTACTTTCACTCTTCCCCTGTAAAATTTGAGCTTGAGTCTTCAAAACTTCTTTCCAGAAATGAGTCTGACTTCTCTGTGTCTACTGTGTTTCTTGGTTCTGTTGATAGTTATTTGAAGCTTCTCTGACTACCTGTCTGACTCAATTTCCTTCCTGCCTGCCATAGCAATTATTATTAATGGTCTTCGCAGATGTAAAGAAAAAGATGTTTTGTGGGGGTTTTTTGGCAGGTTTTTTGGTGGGGGGGGTGTGTCTGTGTATTTTTATATCTTAAATCTTCCCCTGGTACTTATCTATTTGTGTAATTATTATCTACTTGGAGAGCTCTTGCTGTACCCTCCTACTGGTTATACTGGGTTCTCCTTCACACCTTGCTCTTGACTCAAAACGCTGTTTTCTGATACCTGATTAACCTTGTCTGTCTCTACAAATCAGATATAACTTAGAAAGACAATGATTTGCCACCACTGGAGATATTTGAAACCATATGCAATGTATTCTAAAAGCCAAGAAGTTACAAAAATGCTTAGAATGTTTAGTTCTGTAAGGGAATATTCTGAAGGAGAAAACACTCAAGTGGATGTATAATTCTGTAAAGTTTATTGAAAAAAAATAGTCACTTTGTGACTCAATCTAAAATCATACTGGAAACATAGATAATGACATCACTGAATGCTGGATGGAAGGCTTTGTGGAGAAGACGGAATTCTGGACAGAGATTAAAAACGGGTAGACTTAAACAGTAAAGAAGGAAAGAAAAAGTATTCTGAAAAGGAGGCTGAGGATATGAAGGAAGGTATGAGGATATGTGTAAAAGCGGAAATGGGAAGGAACTGCTCAGGAAATAAAAATAATAGTCAACGGAAACCATAGTTATTTAGTGCAATGAAAAACAAGGCCGGAAGGCTAGGAAGCCAAGCTGCCTGAGGATTCAGCTACCAGATGAATAATAAGAGGGTAAACAGATTAAAGATGACAGAGAGAAAGACCAGGTAAAACGCAATCACAATCATGCAGGTCAAAGTCCAGGCAACCGGGTTAAGTTACAGCGAACAGAAGATGGGCGTAAAGTCCACTAGGCACTTTGATATGTAAATTAGAGTGAAGAAGAGAGGAAATGGCTGCAATTCTGAATTTGATAGTTATTTGAATAGAAGTAACGACTGAAGAGTAAAGACAATGGAGAACTCAGGGCAATCTTAGGGAGTACCTTTATTTAGAGGATGAAAGGAAGAAGTGGGGAATAGACAAAAAGATAAAAAAGATCCAAGCTTTATTGGTAAGATAAATTTCTCTGCTGAAGATACACAGATTTATTTGAAAGACAGTCTTTCTCTCCTCTATTTCCTGACACAGTAGCTCAACACCGTATCACTCATATCAACTCTTATCATTCATCACCACCATTTAACAGCAAGCTTCAATGTTGTGGAAAGATACACTTCAGTTTATTTTTAAATTAATAAAATTTCTCATACAGAATAAAACTCAAGAGTTATGATTACCTTCCAAACAAAGCTGAATGAAATTTCTGCAAGCTTTAGGAGCTTCTTTTGACCACAACTCTATGTCAATATCTCCAGCTGTAGTTTTCAATAAAACCTGTAGAAAGAATATAACATCATTATATTAAATTATCATTTTGTCTTGATAATTGGTTGAAAGGCTGCTCAGTTTGAAGCATTCATTAGTGAGTTTTCAATTTTAAGGTTAAAATTAAAAACTTCACTGGGCCTTCTCGGTATACTAAAAAAAAATCTACACTCAAAAAGTACAACAGGGAAAAGACAGTCTCTTCAACAAATGGTATTGGAAAAACTGTACAGCTACATGCAAAAGAAGGAAACTGGGTCCCTTTTCTTATAGCACACATAAAAATAAACTCAAGATGGATTAAAAACTTAAACGTGAGACCTGAAGCCATAAAACTCCTAGAAGACAAGACAGATAGTAATTAGACACTGGCCTTAGCAACATTTTTGTAGATTATGTCTCTTTGGGCAAGAGCAACAAAAGCAAAAATAAACTATTGGGATTACACCAAAATAAAAAGCTGCACAGCACAGGTAACCATCAGCAAGACAAAAAGGCAACCTACTGAATGGGAGAAGATATTTGCAAATGATATGTCTGATAAGGAGTTAATAACCAAAATATATAAAGAACTTGTACAACCCAACACCAAAAAAACAAAACAAATAATCCAATTAAAAATGGGTAGAGGACCTAAATAGACATTGTTCCAAAGAAGACATACAGATGGCCAACAGACCTATGAAATGATGCTCAAATCAGCTAAGTAATGCAAATACTCAAGGAAATGCAAATATCTATCTATCTATCCACCTATATCTGGTAGTAGAATATTAGTCATAAAAAAGAATGAAATATTGCCACTTGCAGCAATATGGATGAAGACGGTATAATAATACTAAGTGAAATAAGTCCAACACAGTAAGACAGATACCATATGTTCTCACACATTTGTGGAATTTAAGAAACAAAACAAAGAAAAAAGATAAAAAAAAGCCTCAGACCCTTCAATACTGAGAACAAAATTGTGGTTGTCAGAGGGGAAGTGGGGGGTGGTAAAATAGATAAAGGAGATTAAAGAGTACATTTATTTTGATGAACAGTGAATATTGTATAGAATTGTTGAATCATTCTACCATTCACCTCAAACTAATATAACACTGTATGTTAATTATACTTTGATCAAAAAAATTCATTCAGTACAAGTCATTATACATTTATAGTCTTCAAATACCATTTTCAGAAATAATTTAGGACTTGAGGAAAAAATAGCATGTACCTATTTTAATCAGAAAAACTTACTCATTTAAAAATCAATCATTTAAACTTGCTTTAATTAAGAAAGTTTCTTGTAGCTTTTCTTCCAATAACACTGGCATAGCAAATTAAGAAATTAAAGAATGATGAACCTATGAAATTGTGACACCATAAGACAATTTTACAATTATCTTTTTACATACGAACACTCTACTTTCTCATTCAAAATCATGCCATTCTTGGAGCACCTGGAGGGCTCAGTCAGTTAAGCGTCTGACTCTTGATTTTGGCTCAGGTCATGATATCAGGGTTGTGAGATTGATCCCCATGCCCGGCTCTGTGCGCAGTGGGGAGTCTACTTGAGATTCTCTCTGTCTCCCTCTGACCACCCCCCCACTCTCTAAAAAAAAAAAAAAAAAAATTCATGCCATTCCTAATTTACAATGAAACAATCTTAATCTAATTCTAGGCTGTATATTACTAAAATGGTATATCTCAAAATCACCATCTATAGTCAATGGAATCCTTTGAAAGCCTCTTTTCTACCAGCTCCTAAAGGTAAGGACCTCTAATTTGGCTTGGCATGAAACAATGCCCAAAAGAAATACTCTATCACGGGAGGCACCTGGGTGGCTCAGTAGGTTAGGTGTCTGCCTTCAGCTCAGGTCATGATCTTGGGGTTCTGGGATTGAGCCCTGTGTCAGGCTCCCCACTCAGCAGGGAGTCTATATCTTCTTCTCCCTCCCCCGGCTGGTGTGTGTGTGCATGCTCTCTCTCTCTCTCAAATAACTAAATAAAATATTTAAAAAAATAAAAAAAACTATATCACGACAAACCAACCCAACTGGATTCTCATTTTGTTGGGAAGTATATATTTGGGATGCAAACTGAGTAGCTGAGTAACTCCCTAGACTGTATCTAAAACACCAGGTAACACCTTCTGATTTTGCATGAAAACTGGTGTATATCCCAATCCTAAGTACAGTATATCTAAAAAGACAATGTCCCATCCTATTATCCCCTTGTATACTTGAAATATAACGTTACTGTTAAAGGAAACCTACACGTGTCTTCTCTCCCTTGCAACTCTAATACAATGATTCCAACTTTTTCAAAGTATGCATCCCTATTAGCAAAGAAGAAAAGGGAAGTGGGAAGGGAAGTAAGGAATTAGGCGCACAGAGTCCTCAAATATGTACATTCTTTTTACTCTAGTATCTTAAGGGTCACAGAAGATAACATTTCAAAAATGGTATTTTTAAATAATTCTTAATCTTCTTTACTAGTGGTATAATGAAACTTTTTTTTAAATAACAGCATTACTGAGATGTAACTCACATACTGAACTATTCACCCTTTTAGTTTTTAGTACCATGAGCACTATCTAATTACAGAACATTTCATTACCTCCAAAAGAAACCCTGTCCCCATTAGCAGTCACTCCCTATTTCCTCCTACTCCTATTCCTTGGCAACCACTCATCTACTTTCTGTATCTGTGGATTTGCCTATTGAACATTTAATATAACTAGATCATACAATATGTGGCTTTTTGTATCTGGTTTCTTTCATTTAGTATAATGTTGCTTTCAAATTGTAGAGATCCATCTGCCCGTTCTATACACTTTTTAAAATGTCTTGAAAATCACAATGGCTTTATATTCTTATAAATATATGTCAAGGCACAATACACATTTAAGACAAAGTTTGCCATTAACAATAAAAAATAGAAATCCATATTTCATTTTTTTTAAGATTTTTATTTATTTATTTGACAGAGACAGCCAGCGAGAGAGGGAACACAAGCAGGGGCAGTGGGAGAGGGAGAAGCAGGCTCCTAGCAGAGGAGCCTGACGTGGGGCTCGATCCCAGAACGCTGGGATCACGCCCTGAGCCAAAGGCAGACGCTTAACTACTGCGCCACCCAAGCACCCCAGAAATCCATATTTCAAACAATTTTCATAATAATTTCTGATTTTTGACACACTTCCCATGCTGAGTCTTCAGCTCTAGCGTTTTCTTATGGTTTGCCTATGTTTACATTGTTAATATTATTTTTAATATGAAATTTATAAGGACTGGTTTAGTTAGTTGATCCAGATACCATGAAATGTAATCCATTTAGCAAGGCATTAGGAAAAATTATATCATGATATATAAAAATTGACTAAGTGAGTAACTGAATTTATATGTTCCTTTTTATATGTAAAATATTACATTTAAACAAGAAAGAAGAAAATAAATACAAACAGGAGAATAGATTTTTCTCCCCGCATCTCATGGATGGTTTTGCACAGTCCCTGAGGTGTACACTCACTGGTTTAGAAACCACTGCTCGAAAGAACAAGCTAATGTACATCATCCCTCCCTTCATAGGCTGTGGAATCAGGTTGCTCAAATGCCAAACTGACCCTTCCACTTATAAAGGGTAAGGTAGCTTTGTTATTTTGGACATGATAGCTAACATATCTGTGACTCACCTTCCTTACCTAAAAATAGGGACAATAATATTCTTATAGGTTTGTTGTGAGGACAAAATGATTTATTCTACATAGACTGCTTTGAACAGTACCTGACAAATAGTAAATGCTCAAAAAATGGTAGCTATTGGGGTGCCTGGGTGGCACAGCGGTTAAGCGCCTGCCTTCGGCTCAGGGCGTGATCCCGGCGTTATGGGATCGAGCCCCATATCAGGCTCTTCCGCTATGAGCCTGCTTCTTCCTCTCCCACTCCCCCTGCTTGTGTTCCCTCTCTCGCTGGCTGTCTCTCTCTCTGTCAAATAAATAAATAAAATCTTTAAAAAAAAAAAATGGTAGCTATTACTGTTGTAATTATTATTCTTATATAATTTTTTTGGCCACAGTCAACTTATACCTAGTAAAAAGAATGCATACATGGGGGCACCTGGGTGGCTCGGTAGGTTAAGCGTCTATCTTCGGTTCGGGTCACGATCTCAGGGTCCTGGGATCGAGCCCCACACCGGGCTCCCTGTTCAAGAGGGAGTCTGCTTCTCCCTCTCCCCCCTGCTCCTGCTCCCTCTCTCTCAAAAAAAAAAAAAAAAAAAAAAAAGGTTGGCCCACCTTCCCTACCAGAGTTTCTTAATCTTTCCACTGATAAAATACTGAATTAAAAAAGAAGGCACATGTGGTCAATTAATCTTCGACAAAGCAGGAAAGAATATCCAACGCAATAAAGACAGTCTCTTTAACAAACGGTGTTGGGAAAATGGGACAGCAACATGCAGAAGAATGAAACTGGACTACTTATACCACACACACAAATAAACTCAAAATGGATGAAAGACCTAAATGCGAGACAGGAATCCATCAAAATCCTGGAGGAGAACACAGGCAGCAACCTCTTCGACCTCGGCCACAGCAGCTTTTTGTTAGACACGTCTCCAAAGGCAAAGGAAACAAAGGCAAAAATGAACTATTGGGACTTCATCAAGATAAAAAGCTTTCACACAGCAAAAGAAACAGTCAACAAAACTAAAAGACAACCTATGGAATGGGCGAAGATATTTGCAAATGTCTTATCAGAAAAAGGGCTAGTATCCAAAATCTATAAAGAATTTATCAAACTCAATACCCAAAAAACAAAAAATCCATTCATGAAATGGGCAGAAGATACAAACAGACACTTCTCCAAAGAAGACATACAAATGGCCAACACAGAAAAAAGGTTCAACATCACTTGGCATCAGGGAAATACAGATCAAAACCACAATGAGATACTACCTCACACTGGTCAGAATGGCTAAAATTAATAAGTCAGGAAACAACAGACGTTGGCAGCGATGTAGAGAAAGGGGAGCACTCTTACACTTTTGGTGGGAGTACAAACTGATACAGCTACTTTGGAAAACAGTATGGAGGTTCCTCCAAAGTTAAAAACTGACCTATCCTAGGACCCAGCAATTGCACTACTAGGTATTTATCCAAAGGATACACACATAGTGATTCAAAGGGGCACATGCACCCCAATGTTTAGAAGCAATGTCCAAAATAGCCAAAAGATGGAAAGAGCCCAGATGTCCACTGACAGATGAACAGATAAAAAAGATGTGGCATATCTGTACAATGGAATATTACTCAGCCATCAAAAAGAATGAATCTTGCCATTTGCAATGATGTGGATGAAACTAGAGGGTATTATGCTAAGCAAAATAAGTCAGTCCAAGAAAGACAAACACCATTTGATTTCACTCATATGTGGAATTTAAGAAACAAAACAAATGAACATAGGCAAAGTGAAGGAAAAATAAAATAAGATGAAAACAGGGAGGCAAACCGTAAGAGACACTGACCTCTAGGAAACAAACTGAAGGTTGCTGGAGGGGAAGTGGGTGGGAGGAAAGGATAATTGGGTGATGGGTACTAAGGAGGACATTTGCTTAATGAGCACTGAGTGTTATATGCAATTGATGAATCACTAAATTCTATCCCTGAAACTAATAATAAAGTATATGTTAACTAAATTTCATTTAAATAATTAACAACAACAAAAAAAGGCACATGACTCCTTCCTCCATACATTTCTTTTGGCCAACTCTACTTTGCGAGGTTTCAGTGGCTCCTTTTCCTAAGGCTCCTAAATAAGACAATACTTTGATAATAAAATGCTTCTTAAGAATAAATATATATTAATATGTGATTTAAATTAAATGATCATAATATGTGGAAATTTCACCTTGAGTGAATAAGGACATTTCTATCAATGGTACTTTATGTGCCTCATCTTCAGAGGCCAGAGTAACAGCAAAACACATGTATGGGCAATTGCCAGGGGTCTACCACTGATAAAACGTGTCGATTACTTCTCAGTTGATACTATGCTTTTTGAAGGGAGGAACTTTCTCCCATTTATTCTGAATATCTATCCTTTTAGTATCTAATGTATCATTAGACAGCATAGGCACTAAACATCCACGGAGCAAACTTATTATATCTCTTTAAATTCTTTCCATGCCAAAATTCTTTCCATGCCAAAATTCTTGCCACGTGCTCTCTATGGTACAGAACTTTGAAGCTTCGATGTCTTCAACTGGCCTTACGCTGGAAAAAAATCCCCAGTTGTTTCTGAAGTAAAACTTTGGCTATGCCTAATATTCTCTGTAAACCCAATTCTCTTTCATAAGGACAGTGTTTATCACAGCTAGCTTGTACTTATTTGCATGACTATCTGGTGAATGTATATTTCACTCCACCGACTCCATGATAATAGGGACAATGCTGTTTTTTCTTTCCCTTGTATCCCTAAAACCTAGCATAGAGGTTGGCATGTGCTAGTTGCTCAATAAACATTTGTTGAATAAAAGATCTCCTGTTCAGGCATGTGTATCCGTTAAGGCTTTTCCTCTTTACGACCAAGTCAAATCTTACTCCAGAGTAAAGCAACTAAATCTTCCCTTGACCCGAAGCAGTATAACCTCAAACTCACTGATGCTTCACAAGGTTTTTCTTTACCTGCCTGCCTCCCAAACAAAATCATACGCTCTTCCAGGGCAATAACTAGACCTTATCCATCCATGTTTGTGGCCCCAGCACCTAGAACAGTGCCCGGTGCCAGCAGGCGCTCGATAAATGATTGTAGAACAAATGGGGAAAGAGTAATTTCCAAGTTAAGCAAAAAGAAAAAAAAGTCGAAATTTAAAATGTACTAAGGTTTCTACCTAAGACCCTAGAAAACTCCTGCATGAGTTAGGCTGAAGCAAGAATAGGAGCAGAAGGCTGGTAGATGGAGGAATCTAAATTTGAGGACTTTTTCAAGTATTTGATGAGAAGTGTCAATAGATGGTTTTCGATGCAATCCTGTTCAGAGGCAGGAGTAAGGGACATAACTTCTTGTGATCTTTTCCAACCCTAAGACCCCCAGAACTCCCTTATTCAGTGAGGTATCACTTCGAGGAGCCCAGGTACCCTAGATGAGGCTCTCACCTTCCCGTTCGTGGGAGGCTCCTGGATGTAGATGTTGCTCATGCTGGTCAGCGCTCAGGACTCTGCTTCTAATTGGGAATGAGAACGGAGGGCAGGTCACTAAAGCTGTCCACCTATCAGTGCACGGTTCCTTCAATCGGGTGGTCGCGGAAAGCTCCAGTTTGTCAATGTCGCCAAGACAGCGACACCAAGCACTATCTTTACCCCAAACTAGTTCCTCACGGACGCCGCCATGTCGCTCCTGGACCAGAGCACCGCTAATCCTGAGAAGGGGGATTCCAATGGTCTCCAGGGAAGGAGAAAAGATTATTAAGAACCCACAGATTAATTTAACTTGTATTACAATTTTTAAATGCAATCTGTAAATCTTGGTGTTGTTTACTTCAGTACACGTATGTGCAGGTCTCACTCACCGCCCCCCCCCAAGCTGGCAGCAATGGTTCGGACCGTGTGTGCTCTGTAATATAACTCCCCTGGAAACTGAATCAGCGCGACTTGGTTCCGCTATCGCCAGCGACCTTCCAGGACTGTCACCGAGGTCCCGCGGCGCAGGTGGGAGGAAGAGGCCGCCCTCGCCGTTTGTTGTCCTCGCTGCAGGCAAGAGGCGGGCGTCCTCTCGAAAGCCTACGGCTCCTGCGACCCCTCTCACCAGCGCCATGGCAGTCCCAGGTGAAGACCGACGCCAGGGCCCATAGGTCTAGGCGAGGAAGGGAGCGGGTAGGGTAGGTTGGGGTGCGCTGGGCTGGGGAGTTGCGCCCATGGGGATTGAGGCGGAGGCGTTAAAAAACAGGTTCGTTTGGTCTACAGGAAAAAGTTTACACTCCAAAAATAATCTCTGAAGGAAAGAAGGAACGACAGAAACTATCTCCCCCACCCCAATCAAGCTCCCGCGGCGCTGGGTGGATTCCTGGGAAGTGTCGTGGGGGAGGAGGGCCGGGAACTGTAGGCCTAGGGGGCGAGGAGCCGAGAAAAACGGACTTAACTTCGCTGTGGCTTGAAAATAAAATTCAAGTGGCAACACTTGACGGACCCAAGTAGCCAGAGGCATTGTTTGTCGTGGAAGTCGCAGGGACGAAATTGAAGTCTGGGCTTCTACTCTCTCTTCCGATTGTACGGAGTTCCTGTGCGGCAGTGGACCGGTCACTTCCCCCTCTGGGCCTCTTTTTGTGCATCTGTAAAGGAAGATTCGCTCCTTTATGTCTGTGGTTTCTTCCAGCTCTCAGGTTCTGTGTCCAGTGGGTACCGACCTAAAAACAGTGAATCCTACGAAATAAGTGCTTCATAGATTTCCGGTCCACAGCTACCAGCTTACTTGGAAGTCTAGTCGGGGAGGGCGTCTGCCTGAACCGGGTTTGCTGCGACGTCTTCTGAAGAACCCTGGTTGCAGGAGTTACTTTGAGAATTATATCCCTACCTCCCCTCCTCCCCCCGCCAAACACACAGCTTGGAGATTCATAATGCTCTTTAGTATATGAAAAACTCAGAAATGCCATGGTTCAGAAGCCCTAACTTTGTTTTAACCTTTACCTTTACCAGTATTATTTAACCATGTTTGTACCGTGGCAGCCTTTCCTGAATTGTATTTTACAGATCATTGTTCTGGAATATTGCACTTTTCTACCCACTGCAGATTTGGGAGGAGGGGGATTTTGAGAGAGGAAAGATCCACTCATTCATACACAGAACAGTATTTAAAGTGCCTACCACCTGGTAGGCAGTGGGGGAAATACACTGGTGAGCAAGACAGTTGCTCTTCACACAGAGCTTAGAATTTACCAATGGAAAGGAAAGACCAGAAAGTCAGACATTTGTATGGCAGGGAGAATTTGAAGCCTTCAGGAGCACATAGTAAGGGCACCTCACAGAAGACTGGTGGGGCTAGGAAGATGGACATAAAAAGGAAATAAAAGAAGTAAAAGATACTCCCTATAAATAGAACTCAGAATACAAGTGGGAGAGAAGTGAGAAATTAACTAGAGAGTTCATAACAGTAACTAATATTTACTAATGTATCAGATGTATAAGCGTATACTATGTATCAGATGTGTCACACAGTGTGTCAAGCACTGAATCTCATTTAATGTCCACACTGTAAGATAAGTATTAATACTTCGATTTTATATGAGTATACTGAGGGATAAACAAATCAAGTCTCTTGCTAATTAAAGGATAGCTGGTAAATGATAGGTCAGTGGGCTCTTCTAGTCCCGTGCACTTATTCATCTTGCCATGTTATGGTATAATTAACAAGGTAGTTTCCACCTCTTAAAGGACCTTCTAAGCCACAACAGATAATTTGGATATTTTCCCAAGGACTATAAGAAGCTATTTAAGAGTTTTAAGAGGTTCATATTTTAGAAAGATCATTCTGGCTGTACAATAGATTGGAAGGGAGCTAGTTTGGAGACAAGGTCATCAATTAGGAGTAATTTCTGGTTAAGTTATGATGATGCTTCAGGTATGGTATCAGGAGAGGAGAGAAGCACATGGATTGGAGATCATTTTTGATAATACACTCACTAGGAATCAGTGATCGATTCAGTGTAGGTGGGTAAGACAAGAAGTAGGGTATACTTGGGTTTCACTGTTATGCAGTTGGGTGGGGCCATTTACTAATATAGGCTGTATGTGAGAAGGAGCAGGTTTTAGGGGGATGATGAGAATTTCAGTTTGGGGCTTGTGTATAATCAGACATATGAATGGAAATATCTAATAGGCAGTGAGAGATAAAATTTGTAGCTTAGGAAAGAAGCCAGAATCAAAGACCACAATTAGAGTCATCCACAGATGTAATAGGAGTTAAGATCATTGTAGTGGCTGCCTGTGCTCAGGTGAAGTGTGTAGAGTGTGAAGGAAGGGGTCTGTGGCTGCACCTGGAGCTTATCAACATGTAAGGAGCCAGCAGAGGAAGACCGGTCCGCACAGTGGATTGCCTGGGCATGCTGAGCCTTCACATCAACCCTGGTGATCCTCGTATTGCACCGCTACATCTACAGTTGAGTTGCTGTCGCTGTTGGTTTGATTACTTTAACAAGCGTTTTGAGCTCTATACATGGTATAGACACTCTAGGGGACACGATATCAGAGCTGGTGTGCTCATGAAACTTTAATAATGAAAATGGGGTGCTTAAGAAAGAAGAAAAAAAGTTATTTTTTTTAAAAGTCCTTATTGGAATTGCCTTAAACTTAGACCAGTGTTATAGATATGTTAACCTTCTTCCAACTGAAAATAATGCTGCAAAGTGTAATAATCTTAAATTGTGCCATTAAGCTAGATGGCAAGACATGGATAGACTGTTTAAACCCAGCAAAAATTGAGATCATAGACTACAGCACTGTGAGAGTACAATGCAAGTACCATTAGGAAATAGAGATACTGAAAATGTTGAGATAATTTCTTGCGTGATCGATCCAGATAGTGTATTAAAGAAAAATAGGGCTCCATCAGAAACCTTTTGAGGTAATTATTGAGAAGGCCAAGTATTGTGTTATGCTCTCTTATTTTTAGGTATAATGCTCATATGGATTCAGCATAGCATTTCTCGGGTGGTCTTGCTAATGATTATTATGAGGTAAGACTATAAAGTGATGAGGATGCTTTCCACAAGTGAAAATCAGCCTGTTCTGTTTTATGGTCACCTACTTCAGCTGTTTTTCCACAGCATTATGTGTAAGCATACAGCATTACGTAGGCCACACAATGAAATGTTTACTTTCTTAGGGAAATCGTAGACTCTTCGTTGTTACTTTAAAAATGACATTTAAGGGGCACCTTCGTGGCTCAGTCGGTTAAGCATCCACCTCCAGTGTAGGTCATGATCCCAGAGTCCTGGGATTGAGTCCCACGTGGGTTCCCTGCTCAGCGGGGAGCCTGCTTCTCCCTCTGCCCCTACGCCCTGTTCCCTGTTCCCTTGTTCGTGCTCGCTCTCTCCCTCTCTCTCTCTCTCTCTCTCTCTCAAAATAAATAAATAAAATCTTTAAAAAATAAAAACGAGATTTAAATACAGGTTTCAGTGAAGTTGACTTTCTTTTAGAAACTATTTTGCCCATTCACAGTTGTTGAAATTAGTTCTGACATTCATGTTAATGATTCACCGTTCCTCATGAGGAGTCGACCTGACGCCAGTGGCAGTGCATGTTACTGATGTGCTTGGCACAAAAGCTCTTTTTCTCTCATTCAGTAAATTCTATATCACCAAGATAGGGAATTTTCTGTAGCCAAAATAACATTAATCTGGCATATGAAAGTGAGTCAAATTTTTAAAACACATTACTATAACATCTTAGTAATAGAAGAATTCTAAATTACAATGCATCCAATTGTTTTTCAGCCCTAAACTGTACATAATTTCTTTTCTCTCTAGTCTATGCTGCACATTGCTGCTGAAATAATTTTCCTTAACTATATATATCTATATATAGATATATATATATCTGATCCCAGCCTTTCCGGGGGGCGGGGTGGTAAAAAGTTAGTTCTTGGCCCCTATCTGTGAATTTCATATTTCTCTATCACCCAGATCAAGATTTTAAATATTTCCATCACCATTGGAAGGTCCTTTATGCCTTTGTCATTTTTCCCTTCTCTTGCCTAAGTAGCCATTATTTTTATTTCATTTGTCTTTTTTTTTCAATTGTCCTTCTTTTGTAACTGTTAATTCCAGTGTCTGTCATTCTTCATAGGGGCCAGTGACACTGCAGACACTAGTTTCATAGCCAGCAACTGGGAGCTGCATAAGTTACTGATTCCCAAGTGGTGAAGTATTTTCTTAAGTTTCTAACCTCAAAGCAACAAGCATTTGTTGAGGACATCTAGCAAGCCTACACCATGCTAAGCAGTAAGTTGTATACAGAATTGAATGGCATGTTCTGGAAGCTGGAGAAACTAGCTTTTTCTACTCGTTTAAGTTCCTGGGAGGTAAAAGGCAGCCTTTTACCTGAGCCCTTCCCTGCCACTCAAGTTGTTGAACAGAGTTCTAGATTCAGAGTAAGCCCTTGCTAATATTTAACAAATAAAGAGATAAAGACCTCTGCAATGTATTCCTAAAACCATCAGTTAATAAAATTGTATTATAAATCTGTAATGTAGCTTCTTTGAAGAATTTACAAGTGCAGTTACTGCCTTTGTTACCTCTTCTTTGTGTTGGGTTGTTTGAGGGAGGTTTTTAGTTTGGTTTTTGAGAAGGTATTTCATCCACATGCTTCAGGTTTTAAAGGTACCAAAAGGTGTGTAGTGACATATTTCTCACCCTTTCTACCCCCGGAGGCACTTCTTCTTTCAGGTAATGAATTTATATTCTTAGAGATCTTTTTTATATTTCTTCATCTAAATATAAATAAAATCTATGTATAATCTGTGTTTTCTCTATATTTAATCTTCTTTCATACAAAATGACAACATACCATAAGCACTGTTCTGTACCTTGCTTTTTTTCTTTATATCTTAGAGATCATCAGATATCATTAAGTAAAGACTAACCATAATTTATTTATGTCTAAATTATTTCTACTCTTTTAACAATTACAAATGATGCTGTAGTGCATAACTTTGTATATAAGTCAATATTAGTCAGTATGCATTTGTGCAAGTAAATTGAGAAGATTAATTCCCAAATGGGGAAGTGCTAGGTCAAAGTAGTATGTACATTTATAGTTCTGATAGATTTTGTCACCTTGCTTTCCATGGGGGTGGTATCGATCTTCACTAATACTCAGCACTGTGTGGGAGTATGTCTGTGCCATAATCTCTTCAACCCTTTCTTTGCTATTCTCATAAGTGCAAAGAGAATCTCAATATAGATTTTAATGTACATTTCATTTATTATGAGTAAGGATGAGCATCTCTGTGTTTGAAACTTTTTTCTGTTTCTGTGAGCTTTCTGTTTAGCTCTTTTGCTGAATTTTTTTTCCTGTTGGTTGGTTTTTTTCATGATTTTCTGGGTTTTATATGGTAGGCATAATTGCCCTTAATTGGTGCTATGAGTTGAAAATATTTGTTCCTACATTCTCATGTGTCTTTTGAGTTTGTTTTAGGTGGTCTTTGCCTTTTTTTTTTTTTATGTAGGCTATTTTACAAGTTTGTATTCAGTGGTTTTAGGATCGTAGGTCATGATTACAAAGGAACATTTCGAGGGAAGACAGGCTCCATTACTCTCAACTGCGTTAGCAAACTTTAAAGAGGAATGGAACAAAGAACAGCATGAGAACCTCAGATGGGGAAATGGGTAACTTCTAATTGAGCTAATAAGGGCATCCCAATATGGCCTTGCTATTCAGTTTGGCATGGATCTTGAGTACCATTGTATCAGCAGAGTTCTTGTTCCAGACAACAGAAACTGACTAGTTAATTGAAGAAGAAAATGAAAGATCTCAGGGAGCTCACAGAATGTAAGCAAAGGCTGTATAACAAGACTTAGGAAAACAGATAAGAGCAAGGACACCCATAGCCAAGGTGCTGCACAGCCCCAGACCTGGTTAGGAGGGCTGCTCTTTGTGGCATCACTGCCACTAGAAACTGCATCTTGACAGGAGAATAAATGAAATGTCCCCACTTCACAGTGTCACTTGTCTCAAATTTATTGTATCAGAGGCATCAGATTCAATGTCCCAGGTAGAAGTATTCATTTGGCCTAGCAGTCATGAAAATTAGGACAAACAAAGCTTGAAATTTTAACTTAACCAAAAATTGGTGAGGACATAGTTGATATGAAGTTATTTATTTAGAGTTCTTGTATTGCCCTTTCATGTAAACGTTACAGTTACGTTAAAGAAGATGACCTACTCTGAAAAAGTTTGATATTTCGTTCATTCTAAAAATAGGAGATCGAGTTCATCATGAGTAAGTTAATTTCTCGTAAGTGCTGAGGTGAGATCATTTAGATCTGTCCATTACAACATTTTTAGTTTATTGTAGGAATGGTAATGGTGCATTTAGAACAGTTTTGTTCCGTCTCATTCAGCATCTGTGGTTTCTATGGAAACAGACTTAACATTGACCTGGATTCTCTGAGCTTTTTTTCCAACAGGCAATTATTTCATAATGAAAGAGCCTCAGATTTTATTATTAATCCAGTGTTACACCACAGTTCTGCTACAGTATAGCATATGTGTTCCTACTCTATGCAATACAAACTACAAGGTTTATGAGAAAAAATGAGATTGGGACACAGCAAAAACTTCATCAGTGATACATAAAAGATGATAGAAACCTAATAACAGTAGCACAGTTTTGCATATGTTAATTGGTTAAAAGGCACATAAATAATACAGTAAATAGGGTACTATACCTTGTAAAAGACCTGAAGTTTGCTATGGAAGCGGACTTCGTAAGAATTGCAGTTTATGAATTGTTCTGAAGTAATGGTAGAGGAAGAGGATGACATGAAATCAGATCAGAGTTATAACACCTTCTGTGGGTGGGCTCTGCTCACAGCACACATGGCAAACTGAGGTCACTAGAAATATTTTGGGGTGTGTCCTTGTGTGTGTTTTGCATATTCCTTTGAGCTTCAGAGCAACTGGATACCACTTTCTGCATTCACCTAGTGTTTTTCATAGACAAAAGTCACATTATGTGCAAATTGTTCTCTCTTACATCAGTTGCATTGGAATAAGTTTGTGTTTTTAGAACAAGCATTATAGCACACCTGGCTGTATTTTTACTAGAATAGCTCAGTAATGTATATTTTACAGTAAATTTGGGATTAGGGGAAAATGACTAATGTTTTGACTTCATAACAGTGAAGAGATACTTTGAAAATGATCTTTGTTTTAAAATTAGTGCTGTTTTATATTTGTGTTCTATGTACTCTAATTTATTAGTGAATTTGGGTTATATCTCCATATGAAGGATTTAGGAGTTAGATGCTTTGCATTAAGGTAATAGAGCAATTCTTTCCTGACCTTCTGGTTGCTGGAAGCCCTTTTTGGAGGTGAAAATTAGTTTCAACTATGTATATATATTATGTAGCCATAAAGAGGAATGATCTTCTGATATGTGCTACAATTTGGATGATCTTGAAAACATTATGCTAAGTAAAATAATTCAGACACAAAAGGATAAATATTGTGTGATTCCACTTATATGAGATTCCTAGGACAGGTAAATTTATAGAAGCAGAAAGTAGGATAGAGATTACCATGGACTTGAGGGAAGGGGGAACGGGCAGTTGTTGTTGAATGGGTATAATTAGTGTTTGGGATGATGAAAGATTTTGGAAAGAGTGGTGATGGTTGTACAACCTTGTGAATGTACTTGATGCTGCTGAATTCCACACTTAAGTGATAACGGTGATAAATTTTATGTATATATTATTACAAAATCAGTTTTAATTTATTTTATCTCTGTTATTGTTATCTTCCAACATTGCTTGCATGTAGCACTAATGATACAGAGCTACTATAAATATTTCTAAGCATCGATTAGACTGAATATGTGACGAGCAGTTTGTTTTCTCTTGCCAGAATCTGATTGCTGAATTCAGATGTTTCTTAGAATAGCTAGCAATTAAAGTATTTTTCTGGATTTTCACCAATTCCTTTTAAAGAGTCAGTTTATTTTTCTTCTAAGGGAGAGCAGAAAAACATTTGTTATCTTGGCTGTTCATATATATGTATACATAATAACGAGTATAGATAGTGAATATATATATATAATTATTTACATCTGAGGGACAAGCTGAAATACTCTGGAATTTCTTCCTCAGTGTTCTAGCTCCTGGAATGTTTAAGCTCTTGATTATAACACTGCATTTCTGTTCAAGAATAATTCCAGAATATGTTTTTCTTTAAATATTGTCAAAGAAAATAATTTGAGTAAATTGGCTTTTCTAGTGATTTCTAACATTCATAACAATTGAATGAATAGTGTTACTAATTTGGGTCAGGAATGATTTTTTTAAAGAAAGAAATTCTACAATAAAATGTTTCTTAGCTTTTTCATGTGATGAAATTCTTAGGTTTCTTCTTTTTTGTATGTGTCCTAAAATGTCATCCATTTTTATTTCAGGTTGCAACAAGGATAGTGTCCGAGCTGGCTGTAAAAAATGTGGCTATCGTAAGTACATTAAAAAATAATATTCCAAAGAGTGAATCATTGCCTCTTTGGGCACTGTGACTTGGCATGCTGATTTCAGTGCCCTGATTTCAGCATAGTTCTGTAGCCCTGTTATTTAGCTCAGGTTTGCAGATGGTTCAGAAATTGCTCTGTCAGCCCTAAGTAGTTCCATTCTTCCCTGATGTAGACTCATTGACAGGTGGCTATATATCTAGTGACTAGCAACGGTGTCAAGTACAAGTGGAGTAGTAGATTTAGGAGGCTGGAGAAAGTATATTCAAAAAAAAAAAAACACAACACATACACTTAATCTTTTACTCCTTATCTTTCTAGATATTGGGTGAAGAGGGGAAAGCAATGAAAATTATTTATGAAGGGTTTTCCCATTGATTGAATTTAGTCTTTTTAAGGATGAAATTGGTCCTAGAATTTCTGCTCACAGGCAAAAAGTTGATGTAAACAGTCATTAATCTCTATATGATCAATGAAATGGAAAAGTAAACTTTAACACATGCAATTATGTAGCTTAAATTTGTAATTATATACCATAAACAAATATCATTTCTTTAGTTAAATGTAACAATTCCTAAATCTTTGATAACAGGGAGAACAGTAGCATTTGTTGTTTTATTAATTGGAGACCATGCACATGAGCCTGGGATTATGGTTAATACTCCATATAAAATTAATTAATTAATTAACATAGAAGTATAGTTACAATTGATGCACAATGTTATGTGAGCTTCAGATGTACAACATAATGATTTGTGAAGTTTATACTTCAGGCTGTGCTCACCACAAGTGTAGTTAACCATTGGTCACCACGTAGTGCTATTACTATACCACTGACTATGTATATTTATATTCCCTGTGCTGTAAAGAAAAGTTATTTTTAAAAAGATAAATGTGATGTAAGAATAAAAAAGATGTTCATGCAAGAACATGTAAGAGAGCACTCGGGACAGAAATCTCCATTAAAAAGGCTCATAATGAAAGCATCCTGAGAGTACCAAGTCACATTCCTCCAAGCAAAGGCTGAAATCTGGCACAAGGGGATCTTGCTCAGTTAGCAAAAGTGGGTGCATAAGCATACATATCCTTCACTTAAATAAAAACTCCTGAAGAATACACTTTCATGCAAGAAATGAGTGCAGTGAAATTTTTTCTGTGTTTTAAACTTGTTTATATTTATTTCTGCTTTGTTTCCTTTGTTTAAATCTTTGCTAATTCCCATGTTTCATTTCTTGATTTAGGACTTAAGAACCTGCTCACTCATGCTCTATCTCTCCCCCTATATATGCTGTTTTATTTACTTCAAAATCTAGAATGGATTTTCCAGTCTGTCTATAAGTACTAGTTTATTTACTTGGACTTCTTTTTAACTTTTAACTTAAGACTTGTAGGAAAATAGCGGTGCCTGGGTGGCTCAGTCAGTTAAGCATTTGACTTCGGCTCAGGTCATGATCCCAGGGTCCCTAGGATCAAGCCCCACATCAGGCTCCTTGCTCAGCTGGGAGTCTCCTTCTCCCTCTCTCTCTGCCTGCTGCTCCCCCTCTTTGTTCTCTCTCCCTCTCTGTCTCTGTCAAATAAATAAACAAAATCTTTAAAAAAAAAAATAAAAAGACTTGTAGGAAAATAATAAAAATTTTTTGGAAATAGAGTATTTGTTGACCTAATCTCCTTAACTGCTATTTTATTTTACACAATGATGGACATATCTGTTGTAATTAGATTTTTTTTTTTTTTTTTTTTTTTTTTAGAGAAGCCAAGTCAGATAGGTTTGGCAGTCTTTCTAAGTTTTGTTCCTTCTTTATTATTTTAATCTATGATTTTAGTGATTAACTTATTAAATAGCTTCTCATTTATTTCCTATGGAAAAATTCAGTAATACTTCCCTTCTGGCTTGAACTTACATTTTATACCTGTTAAAGATGAAGGACTTTTCAATTTACATGTCTTTCTGGTAGAAACTACATTTTAAAAATTACCTGTTATTTGGAGGCCAGAATCTTTGTATTGATGGTAGATGTAAGAGAAAAGTCCACAAAACCCTTTGAAATGTTTTTAATGTCTAAAAATGTGTACATTCATCAATCAGTTACAAAAGAGTATTGTTTCTCTAGTGTTGTGAAACTAAGTTTAGGTTGTACAATTTTAAAAATTTTAATACTTGATTGAAAAAGATTTTATTGTCAGTATGTTTCAATAGTGGTTATATTGTTTTTAAAAGTTTCAAGTTAAGGATGAATGTGTTACTAAATAACATGGATGCTGCTTTTTCATGGCAGTTTCCTCAACAAAATAAGAGTTGTTATTTCTGTGATAAGTTTTTGAGGTTTTTTTTTGGAGTTGGCAACTTCTGAATATTTAAAAGCTATGAGGACACTAAGCCTTTTTCCATGGAATAAATATCTCAAATAATTATGATAATTCTCAGAAAATATACCTCTAAAAAGTTCAGTATAGTATACTCAGTAGTTGAGCATTTGATCATAGAGGCAGGAAATAAAAACATACCTAAATGTCTCTAATGTTTTATTTAACTTAAAATGCTAATCTATTGATAGACATTTATGACCTTTTCTTTGCCTGTGGGTCTGCTCATTATTGTTTCTCATAGACTTTTAAGTGCAAATATCTGAAATGCATTTCCGACTTTTTATAGTTTGTTTCTTCAGAAATAAGCAAGCAGTGAAAATAATAAATCTGAGTGCAAAATCATTTTATCATTAGTTCTCATTAGTGGTAATACTGCCCCCCTGGAAATCTTTGGCCTTTTTTTTTTTTTTTTTTTTTTAGTTGTCCATATGGGGTTGAGGGCAACAGTAGGACATTTAGGATATAGGGTGTATTTAGTGTATAGGGATTATAAACATCCTGTGATGTGTAGGGCAGTATTGGACAGTGAAGAATTGTCTGCCTTAGAATGACAGTGGCACCCCCTTTGAGAAATAGGTACTTTTTCTCATTGTTTTAGATTTTTTTTCTCTATCTTATACAGTCTTGTTCCAGTACCTAAATTGAAAACTGCTTTTAAAAATAATTCGTTTAAATCAGGTGTTTCCAAATGTACAACTTTGTTTTATAGAAACAACCACTCTTTTTTGCCCCACGTTCATATCTTTGGCCTTACATGATTTTATATAAGCAAACTTATATATAACAATAACAAACTCTTAGTGGTGTAAAATATCAACAGGTAAAGTAAAATATATAGGCATGAGCTGGGGAAAAAGTGACCAAGAAGGTACGATGCTGGGAGAAAAGGAAACAGGCAGCAACAGATAAGCCAAAGGAATAGATTTTCAAAATGAGGGGAAATTGTCAAGTGCTACCGATAGGATTTGTAAGAAATCATTTGGAAATTTTCATTGTACTTACCAGATAGGATGCTTTTTTGACCTTAGAAAGATCAGTTTAAGTGGAGTGGTAGGTCATGAAGCAAACTATGCAGATTCAGGCCTAGATAGGGAGGGATAAAAAAGTGGAGAGCCTATATAGTCTCTCATTTCAAGAAATTTGCATGAGAAAGGTAAGGAACTTAGTCCTTAGGGACTACTATAACAAAATACCACCAGCCCAGTAGCTTATAAACATAAATTATTGCTCATCTGAAGCTGTTAGTCCAAGTTCAGGGTGCCAGCAAGTTTTCTAGGTCATAGACTTTTCATTTTATACTCACATGGTGGAAAGGACTAGAGATCTCTCTGGAGTCTTTTTTATAAGGCAGTAATCCCATTCATGAGGGTACCACCCTCAGAACCTGATCACCTCCCAAAGGTCCTATCAACTAATACCATCCTCTTTGGGGGTTAGAATTTCAACATATGAATTTTGGGGGGACAGAAAGATTCAGGTCGTAACAGGAACATATTGGGTACAATGGACCCTTGAACAACATAGGTTTGAACTGCACAGGTTTAATTTTAAGCCTTTTTTTTTTTTCTTTTTTTTTTTTTTTTTTTTACTAAATACAGTACAGGAGTAGATCAAGAACCACCACATGTCTCCCTCTCCCCACCTGCACTCAGCCAAACCAGATCCTAAAGTAATACCCATTTCTTGCTCCTCTCCTGGGAATGTGGAAAACCTCCTTCCAGGTGGAGTCCAGGGAAGGTAGATAACCAGGGAAGTCAGAGTACCTTTACTCTCTCTCTAGGTCACTTGTTCCACCTGATCCCCTTTATGTGGTCTAATGCAGTTTCTGCTTGTGGAAAATGCTGTCAAGGGGTAAGCTGCCAGTTCCCCTGCAATATTAGCCACCTGCCTCAGAAATCATTCAGCACCGTGGACAGCGCCCCACCCTACGGAGGCCCAGGCTCCTGTCTGGTGCTGTCCTGCCCTTGGTGTCCTTCTGCACTCCTTGGTTGGGGGGTGGGGGGTAGGCGGGTTATTATCTGGTCCTTGGTTACTTCAGGAAGAATCCTTCCCCAGAGTCTGTTTCTTGCACCTCCCTGTTCAATACTTCAGTGAACTGAATTCCCCACAGGTAGTAGAATGGAGAGTGCCAGGAGCAGGCAAGAGCCCTGATGTCCCAGCCTTCTCTAACTTTCCTCCACCTTTGCTTTGTTTTTCATCATGTGGTGATTTCTGTCTTACTTTTCTATCACATAAAATACAGTAGTTCAGTTTTGGGGGAGCCAAAGTTATATGTGGATTTTTGACTGCCTGGAGATCAATGCCCCTAACCCCGTGTTCAAGGGTCAGCTGTAATTCCTGGAAGGGAATTTGGGATAAATGGAGGGTTTTATATTTAAGATATAATGTGTTTATATAGACTGAGGGGATATTATAAGAGATGTTTCAGATATTGGAGACAGGAGAAGGTTAAGCAATTTCGTCTAAGAGTTATAACAAGGATATCTCAACTTTGGAGGAAGCTAGGTGAGAATAAGTATGGATATTTTCGGGTATGGAGACAGAAAGTAGAAAGAGACGCTGTCTGATGAACTTAGGAGGTGGAGTTGTCTGTTTGGGAAGGGTGCATTGAGTGGGATGGGAAAGTGGTTGAACAATAATTTAAGTCAGGCATAAGTCTGGAAAAGTCATTGAGGAAAACAGGACAGACAAATAGATGAAATGCCATGTGTTTGTGCTAATGTTCATGAATGTGTGATTGTGCTCAAGCACTGTTTGGCTGCTCAGGGATAGGCACAATCCAAAGGTTAGCTTTGAGCCAGAGTGTTGTACAGTGAGGTATGCTAGAAGAATAAGAATATGAATGAGTCAGGGGTGCCTGGGTGGCACAGTGGTTAAGTGTCTGCCTTCGGCTCAGGGCGTGATCCCGGCGTTATGGGATCGAGCCCCGTATCAGGCTCCTCCGCTGGGAGCATGCTTCTTCCTCTCCCACTCCCCCTGCTTGTGTTTCCTCTCTCACTGCCTGTCTCTCTCTCTGTCAAATAAATAAATAAAAAATCTTTAAAAAAAAATTCCTTAAAAAAGAATATGAATGAGTCAGAGAGGCTTATAAAAGGATATTCAGAGAGTCAGGAATGAGAAATTTGATAGACTAGGAGAAAATGAAGGGATTGAGTGAGTTAAGGTCTTAAGATTCCAAAACAAATCTATGCGTAGGTGTAAAGGAGTGAGAAAGCTAGAAAGATAAAAGCTTAGTGTCAGAGTATGATATTGGAGTTCAAAATTTCTGAGATGGAACACTTCAGGTGATGACAAGGAGCATGGTCTGGTCATGGCATCTAGAATATCGAGAAATGGAGGAAAGCTATGCAAGCACCCTAGACTGTCCCTTGAGGCTTGTGGAAGGGCTTAGGGTGAAGAACTCAAGGGTGAGCCTCATTCCAAAAACTTCAGTCGATAGGCTATTCAGCAACAGGGCTGAATTGGAGAGTAGAGTACTGCTATATTGGGAAACAGTATTAAGAAGCCTGGAGGAGGGGGGCCTGGCTGGCTCAGTTGGTTAAGCATCTGCCTTTGGCTCAGGTCATGATCCCAGAGACCCGGGATTGAGCCCAGCATTAGCTCCCTGCTCAATGGATAGCCTGCTTCTTCCTCTGTACCTCACCCCGCTTGTGCTTGCTTGCTCTCTCTCTCCCAAGTAAATAAATAAAATCTTAGAAAAAAAAAAAAAGCAGCAGCAGATTGGAGGATACTAGTAATACAGAAGTAAGCTGTAGAAAAGTGTTCTCAGGGAAGAGCCAAATATCCTTTAAAACAAGTGGTAGAGGGAGCAAACTGCGAACAGGTAGGACAATTTGTCCACTAAAGATTGCATGTTTCAGAAGCTGTCATAAAAAGATTGGGAGAGAAAGGGGCGATTATTGTTCAGGTCAGAGGACCAGAAACAATATGAAGATAAGACTTCAAAAAAGATGAATGGATACGGAAGCCTGCATCTTGGGTAGGAATCAAAATGATAGGGATGTGAAGCTTGGTGGAATTAATTGCATTTAATAATTGAAAAGTTTGTAATGTAGCCTTAATGCTTTCAGAGCAAAGGACCTTAGGTAAAGCCAAACCCTGGTTTACTTAGCCCTTGTTCACGTGGTCTATATACTTCATAGGACAAGAAATAAGTACATGAGCACCCTAATTATAAAACAGGAGTTCGGGACACCTGGATGGCTTAGTGGGTTAAGCATCTGCCTTCGGCTCAGGCCCTGATCCCAGGGTCCTGGGACTCCTTGCTCAGCGGGGAGCCTGCTTCTCCCTCTGCCTGCCACTCCCCCTGCTTGTGCTTTCTTTCTCTCTCTCTGTCAAATAAATAATCTTTAAAAAAAAAAAAAAAAAAGGAGTTCTTTTCATTCATTGACACATCTTTATCAGCACAGTCTAAATGAAACTGTAGGTTTTGTTGTTACTTGGCACTTCAAGTTGCCCATCTAGCCACTCCTTAAATGCAGACAAGGGAGACTATATCTTTCCTTTTATGGGTATAATAAATGGTCATAACCTGACATCATGTATTAAAAACCTACTTGGTGCTAGCGTCTGTACTAAGCACTTTCAAGATACAATTAATTGTGTTTCATTCCTAAAACAACCCTATGAAGTAGGTTTCGTGGTCTCCATTTTTATGAACATTAAAAAAAAAAAGAAAGATTGATTCTGACACCAGACTGATTGCCTAGGTGCAAACCTCAGCTGGCACTTACTAGCTGTGTGACATCAGGGAAGTTGCTTAACCACTCTGCTTCAGTTTCCTGTCTATAAAATGAGATAATTATAGCCCCTAGTTCCACAGAGTTGTTGTGATGATTAAATTAGTTAATGCAAGTGTTGAGATCAATGGTTTGTCATAGGAATTCCTCAGTAATTATAATTGACTATTGTTACTGTTACAAATCAGAAAACAGGCTCACAGGATTACTTTATTATTAAGTGGGAAAACTGGAAATTGTAATATGGTAATCTGTAAGACTTGACACTATGCCATGGTCTTTTCCCCACCATTTGTAAAAATTGTGATAAAATATATATATAACATAAAATTTGCCATTTTAAGCATTTTTAAGTATACAATTCGGGGGCATTAATTACATTCACAGTGTTGTACAACTGTCTCCACTATTCTGACACTTTTCATCACCCTAAACAGAAACACTATAACCTCACTTTCTCCAGCCCTCCCTTCCCCCAGGCCCCAGCCTCTAATACACTCTATTCTGTGAATTTGGCCATTCTGGGTATATCATGTAAGTGTAATCATACAGTATTTGTACTTTGTGTCTAGCTTATTTCCCTTAGTATAACATTTCAGAGTTCATCCATGTTGTAGCAGTGTGTGTGTGTGTGTGTGTGTGTGTGTGTGTGTGTGTGTCTGATATACCACATTGTATTATTCATTCATCTGTTGATAGCCACTTGGGTTGTTTTCACTTTTCGGTTATAGTGACTAATGGAGCAGTGAAAATCAACGCACAAGTTATCTGTTTGAATCCCTGTTTTCAGTTCTTTTGGGTATATGCCTAGGAGTGGAATGCTGGGTCATCTGTGTTCAGCTTTGTGAGGAGCTACCAAACTGTTTTCCACTAGAAATTTTACATTCCCACTAGAAACGTACAAGAATTCCAATTTCTCTACATTCTTGCCAAAATTTATTTTTCTTTTCCTTTTTTTACAGGTGTAGCCATCCTAGTAGATAGGAAGTGGTATCTCATTGTGGTTTTGATTTTAATTTCCCTAATGACTAATAAAGTTCAGCATCTTTTTATAGTCTTATTGGTCATTTGTATATCTTCTTTGGATTAATGTCTATTCAAGTCTTTTGCCCATTTTTTAATTGA
This sequence comes from Ursus arctos, assembly GCF_023065955.2. Classification (NCBI taxonomy): domain Eukaryota; kingdom Metazoa; phylum Chordata; class Mammalia; order Carnivora; family Ursidae; genus Ursus; species Ursus arctos. Next base: position 52,385,956 of record NW_026623067.1, on the reverse strand, counting down.
GTTTTTTTTTGTTCTTGAGTTTTACCACTATATATATATATATATATATATATATATATATATATACGTATATATATATATGATGTTAAACCCTATCAGATATATGATTTGCAAATATTTTCTCCCATTCTGTAGGTTATCTTTTCACTTTCATAATAATTTCTTTGCAAAAAGGTTTTAAATTTTAATGAAGTCCAGCTCATCAATTTTTTCTTTTGCTGGTGCTGTTGGTATTTTTTTTTTTTTAGATTTATTTATTTATTTATTTATTTATTTATTTATTTATTATTTGAGAGAGAGAGAGAGAATGAGGGGGAGGGGCAGAGGAGAGGAGAGGAGAGAGAATCTCAAGCAGACTCCACGCTAGGTGCAGAGCCCAATATCGGGCTTGATCCCACGACCCTGAGATCACCACCTGAGCCGAAACCAAGAATCAGACACTTAACCGATTGTACCACCCAGGTGCTCCTGGTGGTATTGGTATTTTATATCTAAGACTCCTTTGCCAAATTCAAGGTCATGAAGACTTCCTTTGCTGTCTCCTTAGAGTTTTATGTCTTAGAGTCTTAACTCGTATATTGTTAAGTCTTTGATCCATTTGAGTCAGTGTTTGCATATGATGTGAGTAAGATGTTCAACCTCATTATTTTGCATGCGGAAATCAGCTTGTTTTTGCACCATCTATTGAAGAGACTGTTCTTTCCCCAGTGAGTAGACTTGATGCTCTTGTCAAAATTCAGTTTGCCATATATATATATGGGTTTATTTCTGGGTTCTTAATTCTGTTCTGTTGGCCTATATGTCTATTCTTTTTTTTTTTTTAAAAGATTTTATTTATTTATATGACAGAGAGACAGCCAGTGAGAGAGGGAACACAGCAGGGGAGTGGGAGAGGAAGAAACAGGCTCCCAGCGGAGGAGCCCGATGTGGGACTCGATCCCGGAACGCCGGGATCACGCCCTGAGCCAAAGGCAGACGCTTAACGACTGCGCTACCCAGGCGCCCCTATATGTCTATTCTTGTGACAGTACCATCCTGTTTTGATTACTATAACTTTGTGGGAATTTTTGAAATCAGGAAGTGTGAGTCTTCCGCTTTTGTTCTTTCTCAAGATTGTTTTGGCTAGTCAGGGCACCTTGAATTTGGGAATTGGCTTTACCATTTTGAAAAAGCCCATTTTTTTATAATCAGCTACTAAATGGTTGTAATTTGAAACGTCTCTGTGTATCTGTGGCCAGAATTTGTTTCTGGTCACCTAAGAATTTTCAGCTCATTGTCTGCTTTGAGTCTATGTAGAAAAGAAGTCACAAAAACTGTAATTTGGAATACAATTATTTCCTAAGTTTGTTTACTTACTCCCCCAGTAGAAAAAAAAATAGGAAACTATTTGTAGCTTCATGAGTAACTTGTCTTAGGATTAGTTTAGGGTCAGTTTCATTGAAGTAAAGCTAAAATGCATGTGAGGTGGAGCTTGCTGCCAGTGTGATTGTTATTTCAGTATTTTATTTACTTTATTCATTGTAATATGAAGTGTTTGGGTACAAAGCTAGCTTAAATAAAGGGAAAAGTATATCATCAGGAGTTCTGATCAAAATGGCAAGCTGAACCAAGGTAGAAAGTCCTCCCTTGTGCTTTGAACACAGAAATGCTGAGAAAAAAACAGAGTAACAACAACAAAAATAACCCAGCTCAAATGAACGAAAGGGAAATCTCCAGTGCTGGAAATGAAAAGGAGTTCAGAGCCAGAACAAGGAATGATCGCTGAAAACAGTGAGGTCCACAAGCCTACTAGGTAGACTTTTATGAACTAGGGAGTGAAGCCTTGGACCGCTATGGGATGGCAGGTTAGCTGGAGTGGGGACTCTTACATAAAGCCCGACTGTTCAAAAGGCTGTGAAGCAGGGATTAGAAAAATCCCATTCACTCTCTAGGGAAAGTGGCAAGAAACTTTACTGTATGAGTTCCTATAAGATAATTAGAAGAAAAGGAATAAGCTAGAATTGGCAACCCAAGCTTATACCATGTGTAAGTATGAGCAGTGAATTTACACTGCCTCCGGTGACACAGGAACTATTTTTCCAGGTTAAGAAATTAACATTGAAAATTGATCTGGTGTTGGGGCAGCTGGCCTGCTCAGTTGGTAGAGTGTGCAACTCTTGATCTCGGGGTCGTGGGTTCAAGCCCCACGTTGGGTGTAAGAGCTTACTTTAAAAAAAAAAAAAAAAGATTGGTCTGCATATGATTCCACTCATATGTGGAATTTAAGAAACAAAACAAATGAACACAGGAGAGAAAATAAAGAGAGAGACAAACCAAGAAACAGACTCTTAACAATAGAGAACAAACTGAAGGTTGAGGAGGGAGGTGGGTGGGGGATGGGTTTAATAGGTGATAGGGATTAAGGAGGGCACTTGTGATGAACACCTGGTGTTGTATCCAATTGATGAATCAGTATCTTCTACACCTGCAGCTAATATCACAATGTATGTTAACTAACCGGAATTTAAATTAAAATGTGGAAAAATTGGTCTGGTATCAAATTAGATAAAGAAACTTAAGTGCAGCTATATGTCATTATTAATAAAACCACAGAGAAAACTAAAGACTGCATAGAAATTTTCAAAATAAAGGGACTGAGGAACAAAGAGGAGATAGGTTAAATATTGTTGATATTCAGTGATTTTTCTCACAAAAATGGCAACTTCATATGATTAAACTAATAACCAACATAGCATGGTAGAGTAATTCCAGTATCAGACTTTTGAAGCAAGAGCAGTATTAGGAATAGAGATTCAAGAACAATGAAAAAGGTAAAATGACAATGATCTTGATTGTGCTTATTAACATAATCTCCAAATATTTATAGTAAAAACTGTATTAGAAGGAGAAATTCACAAATCTTTGATGATAGAGGTACTTAGAAATTATACTATCAGAAGTTATTAGACAAAAAAATATGGAGAAGATTTTAACATAGCACTCTATCCAACAGGGTGATATGTATTCTTTTAAAATAAAAATACATACCAAATCATTTAAAAAATTTACTAGATGATAGTCCACCAAAGAAATCTCAGCAAATAGCAAATAACTGATCTCATTCAGACCCTACTTTCTGGTAGCAGTGTCGTAAATTTATAAATCAACAAAAGCATAATTTGAAAACTCCATATGTTTGGAAACTGGAAAGAATACTTCTGAATGATTCATTTGGAAAGAAATCACAACAGAGGAAACTTGTTTCCAGCAGTATGACAGACTGGATCCTCTTGCATACAATTAAGAAACTTCTATGAAATGTACAGTACATATTTTAGTTACAATAGTGTTCCAGAAAGAAAATAAAGAATTAGAGGACAACAGTCAAAGGAAAGCAGAAATTCGAAGAGGTAAGACTTGAGGGTATTTCCTGAGCCCAGTGTTCATGAACATGTGTTTTCATGGGTTGGCAGAGTACAGGAGATAAAAGCAAGGCCCGGGGTCCTGCTTAAGATTGGGACTCTAATAAGAGGTGTACTTGTATAAATCTAGAACTTACAAAGGATTTCACACTCAAAGTATGAGAGAAGTAGAAATAAACACTAGCATAGGGTTAGGGTGAATCCTTAGTGGGTCCTGGAATCAGTTATGTGGTTACCATCAGCACTGTTTGTTGTTTTTTATTTTTGTTTGTTTTTGAATATCAAATGTAACGCTTCAGGTAACTTTCTGTTTCACTGTTAATGTGTTAGTGTATATTTGTATTTGAATGTGTATATGAGGACAAAACATAATATTGAGTGGCAAAAACTAGTTGCAAAATGATAGGTAAGTATAATTGAGTCTGTGTTATGAAATAATCCAATATGCTGTTTTGGAAAGATAAATACCAACTGCAGTATACCAGCTTCTGAAGACAGAATAGAATGGGATTAGGACAGTGTTCCAAGGACTGGTGCAAGATCCCCGTGTGTGTGTGTGTGTGCGTGCGTGCACTTGCACTCACGCAACATGCCTGCAAACATTTACCTTAAAAAAAACTAAGTGAATATGACAAAATGTTAACGTGGGTGATGGAGACTTGGATATATATTGGTTATATAATTTCCTGTACTTTTGTGTTATTTGTACTACATGATTTTTGAAAAAGCTGTATCATGCTATAATAGGTAACTATTACAGTTTTATTATAGGGAGAGTCTTTAGGGGGTGAATGATATCAGAATGAAATTTTTTTTTCAGAATGAAATTTTTATTTAAGTGTTCTTTAGAAGAGCACAATCAGGGACCCCCTGGGTGGCACAGTCGGTTGAGCTTCTGACTCTTAGTTTTGGCTCAGGTCATGATCTCAGGATCCTGAGATTGAGCCCCGAGTCAGGCTCAGGGAGGAGTCTGCTGGAGTTTCTCTCTCCCTCTCCCTCTGCCCCTCCCTATGCTTGCTCTCTCTCTCTCTCTCTCTCAAGTGAATAAATCTTTTTTTTAAAAAGCACAATTAGGGGCGCCTGGGTAGCGCAGTCGTTAAAGCGTCTGCCTTCGGCTCAGGGCGTGATCCTGGCGTTCTGGGATCGCGTCCCACATCGGGCTCCTCTGCTGGGAGCCTGCTTCTTCCTCTTCCAATCCCCCTGCTGTGTTCCCTCTCTCGCTGGCTGTCTCTCTGTCACATAAATAAATAAAATCTTTAAAAAAAAAAAAAAAAGCACAATCAGTTATATTATTATGATACCTTTAATTAGATGAAAGCTATGCAGTTGCTATGTAATTAAGTACATAGAAAGAGAAAATACATGAACTATGATGTAGCCAAAAATGCTTATTAAATTAGAAGCCCTGATGAATAAAGGAAAAAGTTCTCTCTTGAGTGGTGCATTCAGGGAAAGCAAACTATCACCCACTGAATAATTGAAGTTTAAACATGACATTATTAAAATTGTAACTTGTTTCTTAACCATGAGGCAATAAACTAAAAATACATAATGTATATATTATTTTGTCATTCACATTTTTGTTTATTTGTTTGTTTTACTTAGCTGGTCACCTGACATTTGAATGCCGCAATTTTCTCCGAGTGGACCCCAAAAGGGATATAGTTTTGGATGTGAGCAGCACAAGCAGTGAAGAGAGTGATGAAGAGAATGAAGAACTGAATAAATTGCAGGCATTACAAGAAAAAAGTAAGTAATGCTTTTCTTTCCCTCCATCCTTTAAAAATGTTTCTAAATGTTCTGGTTATGATTATGTCATGTTTATCTGTTGTTCTATTATACTTATCATTTAGATAGCTTGTGTATTTTATGTAAGAGGTACTGCCTAGATAAAGAAATAGGCTTTGAATATTCGAGGTACTTTGCCCAAAATCAAACAGCTGATCAGTGTTAGAATCAGGAGGCAAGTCTATTTCTGATTCCACAGCGCAGATTTTGTTGTTGTTGTTTTTCCATCACACTAACATGTGTCACAAAGTACAGAGTCTGATTTAAGACTTGGTTTCTAGACCTCTTTGGCCATTTTGTAGCATGTGACTTTCAGCAAGTCATTTAACCATTGTGAACTTTAATTTCCTTGTGGGATATCACAGAGAATTGGTTTGTCAAGTGACATTCATTCAAATCAGAGATGTTAACCACTAGCCAGGTTTACTAATAATTTCAAGTATATGCGTGATCATGACGCATGGGGAAAGCTGCAAGAGTTCTAGGACCACCAGTATAGCTCCCCGGGTATTTTCTTTCTCCTTCAGAACCCACTCTGACCAAGATTTACATGAGGTTTCTTCATTACTTACCCCAAATTTAATCATGAAATATCTCAATTCTATATCCATATAGTTACATTTTCCAGGGAGCCATGCCTCATAAATCCATAAATCCCAGGGTTATGTACCATAAACAGTCTTAGATAAATGAGCTACATCCTACTGTAATCAGTCTATAAATAAGGATTCTCTTTCCAACAACTTGATCATGGACCTCTAGCTTTCAGAACTGTGAGAAAGTAAATTTGTGTTAATTAAGTACAACACCTCCCTGCTCCCCACCCCATTCTCTAGTTAGCAAATACCATTGATTTGTTTCTAGGAGTTCTGTCATTAGCATGTTTAACGAAAGATTTGACTAAGTTACCTTTTTTCTCTCCTCCTCTCTCCTCAAAGAAAGAGAAGCTTACCTACCGTTTAACCATTTCTTTACCATCTTGTATATAAAATGGCCTGTCCTTGCAGTGGGGTTTTTAGGGATAAAATATAATGCTGTATGTGAAAATACTTTGTAAACTTCAAAATGCCAGATGGTAGATGTCACACAATGAAAATACAACTTATTTGAATATGGGTTTAGGCATGCAATGAGAAAGATATAAAAAAGTTAAAATCTTATTTTAGCTCATCAGAGAATAAACCATATACACTTTAAAACTTTTTAAGCTTTCCATATTACATCTGATGAAGGTAAATGAAGTCAAATGCCAGTGTAGTAGGACAAGCTGAGAAAGCAAGAGGAAGAGAGTCCTAAAAAGGGCAAACAAGACTTACATTACATACGAGTATATACAACTTCAGATACAAGATAGCGGCTTGGGTGTACACACTTGATTTTATTACCTACTGAAACACCACTGAAATGATAGTGGAAGAATTCTTTAAAAAAAAAACCATAAACACACAAAGACAAAGAAAATGAGATAGGAAGCAATAGTAACAAAATTTTAAAAAGCAGATGGGTTTAGGGATAATGAACTGCACACTTGAGAAAGCTCAGTCCTTTAATAGTAGGAAATCTGAGGAGTAACCTGATAGTATATACTTTAAAACTCCCTGAAATCTTGGTAGTGAGTATCCTTAGGTACTTCTTTGAGGGCGTCTGTGAAGCTGAAAACAGAGGGATTAGTTAAAAATCTGAAGTAATCCCCTTCAGTTCTCTTTGCCTACTCTGTGATGGCTTCCCTCCATCACCGCAGCAGGCTACTACAGGTCTGTTTTCTAGACAGGGTACAACAAAGTGTCTTTAAGTTGGGACATACCAAACATGGATACAAACAGTAAGTTAAAGTACAGATAGAGAATGGCAAGAACCTTGCAGACATCTTCACCTATTTGGTTCCCAGACATATATCACTCAGGCAGAAGATTTGAAGATTCATCTCTGGGAGATCTGACTGTCGAAGGTAGGAAGGTAGGAAGGTAGGAAGGTAGGAAGGTAGGAAGGTAGGAGGGAGGGAGGGAGGAAGGAAGGAAGGAAGGAAGGAAGGAAGGAAGGAAGGAAGGAAGATACTGACCTCAAGCATTCTTCAAGAACATGACATAGCCACATTACCAGCAGAGTTAAGATTTAGAAGTTTCATTTGCTCAAAGCTTGGTGTGAGCTTTTCAGACAATCAGGGAGCACTAAATTTCTGAGGAAAGACTCTCGTATGAAATATAGATACCAAAACCAACCAACCAACAAAACAACTTGAAGGACACAGAGTCTGTGCAGGGAGAAGTAAACAGAAATCATTAATACCAAGTTTTATAGAAAGATACACTACAGCACCCATGAAACAAGAATAAGATACTATAAAAAGGACAAAACAACAAAAGAACTTTTGGAAATTAAAAAAAGCAGACAGTAAAAACTTGATAGAGATGGAAGCTAAAGTTAAATCTAACAAGCAAAACAAGAGAAAGAAAAAAAAAAGATAAGACAATCAATAGTAGGAAATACTTCATTCAGATGAGCCCTAGAAGGAGAAAACAGAAGTAACTTCCAAAAGCTGAAGGACATTAGTTTCCAGATGAACGGGTTCAACAAGTACTAAGCACAGTGTTAGACCAACACAAAGGCACATTATTACACAACTTTGTGTCCTAGGAAACAAGGAGACTCCTAGTCCTATACTGTTTACAGCGTGGTGTTCTCCTACCTTAGAGTTTACCCAGTCTATTGGTTCTTCGCCTTTTTTCCCCCACCGCATCGATCTTGAAGGATAAAGTACACTCTCATGATGAATAGTGGTTTAGTCTATACATGATTTTTCAGTCAGAAAACCTGGGACAGGGGCGCCTGGGTGGCACAGCGGTTGGGCGTCTGCCTTTGGCTCAGGGCGTGATCCCGGCGTTGTGGGATCAAGCCCCACATCGGGCTCCTCCACTGTGAGCCTGCTTCTTCCTCTCCCACTCCCCCTGCTTGTGTTCCCTCTCTCGTTGGCTGTCTCTATCTCTGTTGAATAAATAAATAAAATCTTTAAAAAAGAAAGAGAGAAGGAGAGAAGGAGAGAGAGAGAAAGAGAGAGAGAGAAAAGAGAGAAAAGAAAGAAAGAAAACAAACCTGGGACAAATCTTACCCTGGCAAGAAAGGGAGGAAGTTAACATACCATAATCACCAGGATAGGGAGTAGTTGGTAAAACTTCCTTGTTAGAATCAGCTTTCCCTTAACCTCACATTGAGAATGACTGACTCAATACAGTGCTTTTTTTTTCCCCCTTAAAAAGATACACTTCCCTACGGTCATTTAAAGGCTCATAACTTGTTTCCAAGTCTCATGGCTCCTACTCAGGGAAGTGCTTATTTCAGTATATCATTCAGATTACAAAAAGTATTATAAAAGGGGTCCATATTTATTTCATAGTCATCTAGTGGAAGCCCAGGGACCCCTACTCAAATAAACAATAAACTGGTTCCCAAATACAGGGAGGAAAGGAGTACAGAGGTTGTGGTTCTTAGTTCCACTGATAACTTTCTGATACTGCTGAGCATCTCTGATGGCGTGAGGATAAAACACGGACTTGCTGAGTGTGAATTCTCATGCCGCAGCCGTTAGTGGTACTGAGGGTTCCTGGAGTCCTTCTTTGGTTCTTAGAGGTGGGGAGCTCTTGTATCAACTCTCTTGAGTAAGTTAGGGGTTTGAATGGTTTAGGGGGATTTTTTTTAATGACAATAAAAATAGTGAGCCAGGAGAAAGCAAAGAATTTTTAGTGTACTTATGTTAATTAGTTGTTCTGCTTTTATGAAATAGAGACATGAAAGGGAAGAGAGCTAAATGTCACCAAGTAAAGTCAAAATTTATTTTTGTGTAAGTTATATTCTTTCTTCTGTTTACATTTTTTTCTACTATATTGTATATTTTTCAATGTATTTAATATACTTAAGGAACTAAAAAAATAATCTTTCATTTAAAACAAACAAAAGTCTAAATGACAAATACATCAGTTTTTGACACAAATAAGAAAATGCGAGAGTAGCACTTGACATGGATGGGAACAAGCATTGTTGTCTTATGTATAGTACAACAACCTGCAACCCATGCAGCCTTATAAAATTGTGTTTACAAGTGCTGTGAACAGGGAAAGATTGAATAATCCACATATAACGAGGATTATACGATCTTACTGACTCACTGTGTGTGTTTGTGTGTGAACATGCTTATTGTTGAGTGACACTACAATGCTTTAGGAAGCTTGTTAAGGTTTTAAAGTGTGTTTTGAACTTGCTGAAGAAACTTGGCTTTGGATTTGTACATGATAGTAGCAAGTATCTGAAGTCCTAGTTATGTTATAGTATGTAGAAAGCCAAGGTAAAAGGATTTCACCGCTTACAAAGGACCCAAGAAATTCAAGACTATGGGGTTTTTTTCCTCATTCTATTTTATGTAGTGTTATTTAATATTAATCAACTATTTCCCTGTAATCAGGAGGTAGTCTTCTTGTCATATCTCATCCCTTAATATTTTATGATATTGTTTTAGTTTAGTCCAGAAAAGAAGTGTTGTATTTTGGCGTTTTGGGGGTTTGGGCTTAGTTTGATGTTTTGGTTTGGTTTTGTTTGTTTAAGAAAGTTTTATGTTAAATTCATACTTGATATTATTTAAAGATGGTTGATACTGAATGCTGCCCAGGAGAAAATGCCAAAATCAGGTATTTGCATGTTAGTATAATTGTGTCTCTTGTTCCCTTTTAGTAACTGCTAGAATCAGATTCAAGCAAATGATTTAAAATGGTGGTTTCAAGCTTCATAAAGATACGGCTTAAATGAGTCCATAGCATAATGGGAATAAAACCTGTATTTCGCTCAAAATGTACTTTTCATAAGAAAGCTACAAAAGGTATTTGCTAAGTAGTTGATTAGAAGTCGCCGAAGTGAATGGAAATTGAGATGAATGGATCTAGGTTTGAAACTACTTAATCGGGTATTTAAAAGCAACTGGAGTAGCTACAAACCTGGTGGCATACACAACAAAGATCTAGTGGCTGAGTCTGCTGGTTCTTTCATGTTATCCCAAAGTGGTCTCTAAGACACTGGATCATATCCTCTGACTCCTGTATGCTACACAAGAGATCACCACTCTTGCTGAACACTAGAAAAGGTAAGTAGTAAAGTACATAGGGGTTTTTTGCCTTCAATTTTGTACTCCAAAGGTTGATTGTATCATTTTCCAAGAAAATACTGTTTTGAAAAAACTCAGATTCTTTTCCTTATGCCTATAATGTTTCAATATCCTGTCTCAGAAGGCACTTAAATAAATAGAGGTGAAATCATTTTAAGAGTGGTAGCATAGAAACACTGAACTGTCTAAATCAAACTTTTGTCTTCAGTGCTTGAATTCTTATATACTATTGTTGTCAATACTGCCAGGAAAAAAGATTTCTTGAATTCTAGAATTATTTTGTTTTTATTAGAACTAATTTTTCTGTGTAACCTAGTCACTGGACTCCTTATCCATCATTCCTAAGTGGAAGTGGTTATTTTTCCCCATAGCTACTTATTTGCTTGGTTGCTTATAACTTTGCAGAGGGGCATGTTTGCAGTAGTCATTCTGAACTTAGAGATACAAAAAAAATCTCAAGAGAAAGCTAACGTGACTATTTTAATGTCCGGTCAAGTCAATTTCAAAACAAAGAATATAACTAGGGATGAAGACGGTTTCTTTGTAATGATAAAAGTGTTAGTGCAGAGGACATATAAATACTAAGTGGTTATGCACCTAATAACAAATTCAAACTATATGAAACAAACTGCTAGAACTACCAGGGAAAATCCTTGTGGATAAATAAATCCACAATTATAGTTGGAGATTTCAGCATTCCTCTCTCAGTAATTGATGGAGCAGTCAGACTGTAAATCAGAAAGAATATATAAGACTTGGATAGCACTGTCAACCAACTTGACCTATTCAATACAGAACACATGACCCAACAACAGCAGAATATACATTTGTTTTCAAGAGCGCATAGAACATTTACCTAGATAGACCTTATTGTGTGCTATAAAACAAGTCTTAATACTTTTTAAAGGAATCCCATTATGCAAATTATGTTCTCTAGCCACAAGGGAATTAAGTTAGGAATTTAGTAACACCTTCCTACAAAAGTACCCAATATATAATCTAACATATTTCTAAATAACCCATTGGGTCAAAGAAAAAAGGCAAAAGGAAATTAGTATTTTGAGCTGAATGAGCAAAAACACAACGTAATATTTATGGGATGTTCTTAAAGCAGCACTTAAAGTCAAATTTACAGCACTAAATTCCTGCATTAGAAAAGAAGAAATGTCTCAAATTTATAACTTAACCTGTGCCTTAAACACTAGAAAAAAAAAAGAGTAATGAAACCCAAAGTAAGCAGAAGAAAGAAAATAAAAAAGATCAGAGATGAAATCACTGAAATGGAAAATAGGAAAACAATAGAGGAAATTAGTAAAATCAAAAACTGGTCCTTTGAGAAGATCTA